>NC_135503.1:130877611-132159277 GCF_052857255.1 Amblyomma americanum
AAAACGATGTATCCCGTTGTTTTGAGCCGGAATACAAGTTTTCGCGCAGCTCTGAAAGAAAAAGTTTACACATTTCTCTCGTCTACTCTTCGACGACCTGTAAAATCGATGCTCGTGAATCTTGCTAGTTTCGATCTAAAACAATGTATTCCTATGTTTTGAGCCGGAATACAAGTCTTCGGGCAGTTCTGAGAGAAAAAGTTTACACCTTTCTCTCGTCTACTCTTCGAAGACTTGTAAAATCGATGCTCGTGAATCTTGCTACTTTCGATATAAAACGATGTATTCCGTTGTTTTGAGCCGGAATACAAGTTTTTGCGAAGTTCCGAGAGAAAAAGTTTACAGCTTTATCTCGTCTACTCTTCGAGGACTTGTAAAATCGATGCTCGTGAATCTTGCTAGTTTCGATCTAAAACGATGAATCCCGTT
This sequence comes from Amblyomma americanum, assembly GCF_052857255.1. Taxonomy (NCBI): domain Eukaryota; kingdom Metazoa; phylum Arthropoda; class Arachnida; order Ixodida; family Ixodidae; genus Amblyomma; species Amblyomma americanum. The sequence continues at coordinate 130,878,041 of NC_135503.1, forward strand.
GTTTTGAGCCAGAATACAAGTTTTCGCGCAGTTCTGAGAGAAAAAGTTTACACCTTTCTCTCGTCTACTCTTCGACGACTTGTAAAATCAATGCACGTGAATCTCGCTAGTTTCGACCTAAAACGATGTATTCCATTGTTTTGAGCCGGAATACAAGTTTTCGCGCAGTTCTGAGAGAAAAAGTTTACACCTTTCTCTCGTCTACTATTCGACGACTTGTAAAATCGATGCTCGTGAATCTTGCTAGTTTCGATCTAAAACGATGAATCCTGTTGTTTTGAGCCGGAATACAAGTTCTCGCGCAGTTCTGAGAGAAAAAGTTTACACCTTTTTCTCTCGCCTACTCTTCGACGACTTGTAAAATCGATGCTCGTGAATCTTGCTAGTTTCGATCTAAAACGATGTATCCCGTTGTTTTGAGCCGGAATACAAGTTTTCGCGCAGCTCTGAAAGAAAAAGTTTACACATTTCTCTCGTCTACTCTTCGACGACCTGTAAAATCGATGCTCGTGAATCTTGCTAGTTTCGATCTAAAACAATGTATTCCGTTGTTTTGAGCCGGAATACAAGTCTTCGCGCAGTTCTGAGAGAAAAAGTTTACACCTTTCTCTCGTCTACTATTCGACGTCTTGTAAAATCGATGCTCGTGAATATTGCTAGTTTCGACCTAGAACGATGTATCCCGTTGTTTTGAGCCGGAATACAAGTTTTCGCGCAGTTCTGAGAGAAAAAATTTACACCTTTCTTTCGTGGACTCTCCGACGACTTGTAAAATCGATGCTCGTGAATCTTGCTAGTTACGATCTAAAACGATGTACCCCGTTGTTTTGAGCCGGAATACAAGTTTTCGCGCAGTTCTGAGAGAAAAAGTTTACCCCTTTCTCTCGTCTACTCTTCGACGACTTGTAAAATCGATGCTCGTGAATCTTGCTAGTTTCGACCTAAAACGATGTATCCCGTTGTTTTGAGCCGGAATACAAGTTTTCGCGCAGTTCTGAGGGAAAAAGTTTACACCTTTCTCTCGTGTACTCTTTGACGACTTGTAAAATCGATGCTCGTGAATCTTGCTAGTTTCGACCTAAAACGATGTATCCCGTTGTTTTGAGCCGGAATACAAGTTTTCGCGCAGTTCTGAGAGAAAAAGTTTACACCTATCTCTCGTCTACTATTCGACGACTTGTAAAATCGATGCTCGTGAATCTTGCTAGTTTGGATCTAAAATGATGTACCCCGTTGTTTTGAGCCGGAATACAAGTTTTCGTGCAGTTCTGAGAGAAAAAGTTTATACCTTTCTCTCGTCAACTCTTCGACGACTTGTAAAATCGATGCTCGTGAATCTTGCTACATTCGATATAAAACGATGTATTCCGTTGTTTTGAGCCGGAATACAAGTTTTTGCGAAGTTCCGAGAGAAAAAGGTTACAGCTTTCTCTCGTCTACTCTTCGAGGACTTGTAAAATCGATGCTCGTGAATCTTGCTAGTTTCGATCTAAAACGATGAATCCCGTTGTTTTGAGCCAGAATACAAGTTTTCGTGCTGTTCTGAGAGAAAAAGTTTACACCTTTCTCTTGTCTACTCTCGACGACTGGTAAAATCGATGCTCGTGAATCTTGCTAGTTTCGACCTAAAACGATGTATCGCGTTGTTTTGAGCCGGAATACAAGTTTTCGCGCAGTTCTGAGGGAAAAAGTTTACACCTTTCTCTCGTGTACTCTTTGACGACTTGTAAAATCGATGCTCGTGAATCTTGCTAGTTTCGACCTAAAACGATGTATCCCGTTGTTTTGAGCCGGAATACAAGTTTTCGCGCAGTTCTGAGAGAAAAAGTTTACACCTTTCTCTCGTGTACTCTTCGACGACTTGTAAAATCGATGCTCGTGATTCTTGCTAGTTTCGATCTAAAACAATGTAGAAAAAGTTTACACCTTTCTCTCGTCTACTCTTCGAGGACTTGTAAAATTGATGCTCGTCAATCTTGCTAGTTTCGATCTAAAACGATGAATCCCGTTGTTTTGAGCCGGAATACAAGTTTTTGCGCTGTTCTGAGAAAAAGTTCACACCTTTCTCTAGTCTAGTATTCGACAACTTGTAAAATCGATGCTCGTGAAACTTGCTAGTTTCGAGCTAAAACAATGTATGCCGTTGTTTTGAGCCGGAATACAAGTTTTCGCGCAGTTCTAAGAGAAAAAGTTTCCAACTTTCTCTCGAGTACTCTTCGACGACTTGTAAAATCGATGCTCGTGAATCTTGCTAGTTTCGATCTAAAACGATGTATCCCGTTGTTTTGAGCCCGAATACAAGTTTTGGCGCAGTTCTGAGAGAAAAAGTTTACACCTTTCTCTCGTCTACTCTTCGACGACTTGTAAAATCAATGCTCGTATATCTTGCTAGTTTCAATCTACAACGATGTATCCCGTTGTTTTCAGCTGGAATAGAAGTTTTCGCGCAGTTCTGAGAGAAAAAGTTTACGCCTTTCTCCCGTCTACTCTTCGAGGACTTAAAAAATCGATGCTCGTGAATCTTGCTAGTTTCGATCTAAAACGATGTATCCCGTTTTTTTTGAGCCGGAATACAAGTTTTCGCGCAGTTCTGAGAGAAAAAGTTTACACCTTTCTCTCGTCTACTATTCGACGTCTTGTAAAATCGATGCTCGTGAATATTGCTAGTTTCGACCTAGAACGATGTATCCCGTTGTTTTGAGCCGGAATACAAGTTTTCGCGCAGTTCTGAGAGAAAAAATTTACACCTTTCTTTCGTGGACTCTCCGACGACTTGTAAAATCGATGCTCGTGAATCTTGCTAGTTACGATCTAAAACGATGTACCCCGTTGTTTTGAGCCGGAATACAAGTTTTCGCGCAGTTCTGAGAGAAAAAGTTTACCCCTTTCTCTCGTCTTCTCTTCGACGACTTGTAAAATCGATGCTCGTGAATCTTGCTAGTTTCGACCTAAAACGATGTATCCCGTTGTTTTGAGCCGGAATACAAGTTTTCGCGCAGTTCTGAGGGAAAAAGTTTACACCTTTCTCTCGTGTACTCTTTGACGACTTGTAAAATCGATGCTCGTGAATCTTGCTAGTTTCGACCTAAAACGATGTATCCCGTTGTTTTGAGCCGGAATACAAGTTTTCGCGCAGTTCTGAGAGAAAAAGTTTACACCTTTCTCTCGTGTACTCTTCGACGACTTGTAAAATCGATGCTCGTGAATCTTGCTAGTTTGGATCTAAAATGATGTACCCCGTTGTTTTGAGCCGGAATACAAGTTTTCGTGCAGTTCTGAGAGAAAAAGTTTACACCTTTCTCTCGTCAACTCTTCGACGACTTCTAAAATCGATGCTCGTGAATCTCGCTACTTTCGATATAAAACGATGTATTCCGTTGTTTTGAGCCGGAATACAAGTTTTTGCGAAGTTCCGAGAGAAAAAGTTTACAGCTTTCTCTCGTCTACTCTTCGAGTACTTGTAAAATCGATGCTCGTGAATCTTGCTAGTTTCGATCTAAAACGATGAATCCCGTTGTTTTGAGCCAGAATACAAGTTTTCGCGCAGTTCTGAGAGAAAAAGTTTACACCTTTCTCTCGTCTACTCTTCGACTTGTAAAATCAATGCTCGTGAATCTCGCTAGTTTCGACCTAAAACGATGTATTCCGTTGTTTGAGCCGGAATACAAGTTTTCGCGCAGTTCTGAGAGAAAACGTTTACACCTTTCTCTCGTCTACTATTCGACGACTTGTAAAATCGATGTCGTGAATATTGCTAGTTTCGACCTAAAACGATGTATCCCGTTGTTTTGAGCCGGAATACAAGTTTTCGCGCAGTTCTGAGAGAAAAAGTTTACACCTTTCTCTCGTCTACTCTTCGAGGACTTGTAAAATTGATGCTCGTCAATCTTGCTAGTTTCGATCTAAAACGATGAATCCCGTTGTTTTGAGCCGGAATACAAGTTTTTGCGCTGTTCTGAGAAAAAGTTCACACCTTTCTCTAGTCTAGTATTCGACAACTTGTAAAATCGATGCTCGTGAAACTTGCTAGTTTCGAGCTAAAACAATGTATGCCGTTGTTTTGAGCCGGAATACAAGTTTTCGCGCAGTTCTAAGAGAAAAAGTTTCCAACTTTCTCTCGAGTACTCTTCGACGACTTGTAAAATCGATGCTCGTGAATCTTGCTAGTTTCGATCTAAAACGATGTATCCCGTTGTTTTGAGCCCGAATACAAGTTTTGGCGCAGTTCTGAGAGAAAAAGTTTACACCTTTCTCTCGTCTACTCTTCGACGACTTGTAAAATCAATGCTCGTATATCTTGCTAGTTTCAATCTACAACGATGTATCCCGTTGTTTTCAGCTGGAATAGAAGTTTTCGCGCAGTTCTGAGAGAAAAAGTTTACGCCTTTCTCCCGTCTACTCTTCGAGGACTTAAAAAATCGATGCTCGTGAATCTTGCTAGTTTCGATCTAAAACGATGTATCCCGTTTTTTTTGAGCCGGAATACAAGTTTTCGCGCAGTTCTGAGAGAAAAAGTTTACACCTTTCTCTCGTCTACTATTCGACGTCTTGTAAAATCGATGCTCGTGAATATTGCTAGTTTCGACCTAGAACGATGTATCCCGTTGTTTTGAGCCGGAATACAAGTTTTCGCGCAGTTCTGAGAGAAAAAATTTACACCTTTCTTTCGTGGACTCTCCGACGACTTGTAAAATCGATGCTCGTGAATCTTGCTAGTTACGATCTAAAACGATGTACCCCGTTGTTTTGAGCCGGAATACAAGTTTTCGCGCAGTTCTGAGAGAAAAAGTTTACCCCTTTCTCTCGTCTACTCTTCGACGACTTGTAAAATCGATGCTCGTGAATCTTGCTAGTTTCGACCTAAAACGATGTATCCCGTTGTTTTGAGCCGGAATACAAGTTTTCGCGCAGTTCTGAGGGAAAAAGTTTACACCTTTCTCTCGTGTACTCTTTGACGACTTGTAAAATCGATGCTCGTGAATCTTGCTAGTTTCGACCTAAAACGATGTATCCCGTTGTTTTTAGCCGGAATACAAGTTTTCGCGCAGTTCTGAGAGAAAAAGTTTACACCTTTCTCTCGTGTACTCTTCGACGACTTGTAAAATCGATGCTCGTGAATCTTGCTAGTTTGGATCTAAAATGATGTACCCCGTTGTTTTGAGCCGGAATACAAGTTTTCGTGCAGTTCTGAGAGAAAAAGTTTACACCTTTCTCTCGTCAACTCTTCGACGACTTCTAAAATCGATGCTCGTGAATCTCGCTACTTTCGATATAAAACGATGTATTCCGTTGTTTTGAGCCGGAATACAAGTTTTTGCGAAGTTCCGAGAGAAAAAGTTTACAGCTTTCTCTCGTCTACTCTTCGAGTACTTGTAAAATCGATGCTCGTGAATCTTGCTAGTTTCGATCTAAAACGATGAATCCCGTTGTTTTGAGCCAGAATACAAGTTTTCGCGCAGTTCTGAGAGAAAAAGTTTACACCTTTCTCTCGTCTACTCTTCGACTTGTAAAATCAATGCTCGTGAATCTCGCTAGTTTCGACCTAAAACGATGTATTCCGTTGTTTTGAGCCGGAATACAAGTTTTCGCGCAGTTCTGAGAGAAAAAGTTTACACCTTTCTCTCGTCTACTATTCGACGACTTGTAAAATCGATGCTCGTGAATATTGCTAGTTTCGACCTAAAACGATGTATCCCGTTGTTTTGAGCCGGAATACAAGTTTTCGCGCAGTTCTGAGAGAAAAAGTTTACACCTTTCTCTCGTCTACTCTTCGACGACTTGTAAAATCGAAGCTCGTGAATCTTGCTAGTTTCGATCTAAAACGATGTATCCTGTTGTTTTGAGCCGGAATACAAGTTTTCGCGCAGTTCTGAGAGAAAAAGTTTACACCTTTCTCTCGTCTACTCTTCGAAGACTTGTAAAATCGATGCTCGTGATTCTTGCTAGTTTCGATCTAAAACAATGTATCCCGTTGTTTTGAGCCGGAATACAAGTTTTCGTGCAGTTCTGAGAGAAAAAGTTTACACCTTTCTCTCGTCAACTCTTCGACGACTTGTAAAATCGATGCTCGTGAATTTTGCTACTTTCGATATAAAACGATGTATTCCGTTGTTTTGAGCCGGAATACAAGTTTTTGCGAAGTTCCGAGAGAAAAAGTTTACAGCTTTCTCTCGTCTACTCTTCGAGGACTTGTAAAATCGATGCTCGTGAATCTTGCTAGTTTCGATCTAAAACGATGAATCCCGTTGTTTTGAGCCAGAATACAAGTTTTCGCGCAGTTCTGAGAGAAAAAGTTTACGCCTTTCTCCCGTCTACTCTTCGAGGACTTGAAAAATCGATGCTCGTGAATCTTGCTAGTTTCGATCTAAAACGATGTATCCCGTTTTTTTTGAGCCGGAATACAAGTTTTCGCGCAGTTCTGAGAGAAAAAGTTTACACCTTTCTCTCGTCTACTATTCGACGTCTTGTAAAATCGATGCTCGTGAATATTGCTAGTTTCGACCTAGAACGATGTATCCCGTTGTTTTGAGCCGGAATACAAGTTTTCGCGCAGCTCTGAGAAAAAATTTACACCTTTCTTTCGTGGACTCTCCGACGACTTGTAAAATCGATGCTCGTGAATCTTGCTAGTTACGATCTAAAACGATGTACCCCGTTGTTTTGAGCCGGAATACAAGTTTTCGCGCAGTTCTGAGAGAAAAAGTTTACCCCTTTCTCTCGTCTACTCTTCGACGACTTGTAAAATCGATGCTCGTGAATCTTGCTAGTTTCGACCTAAAACGATGTATCCCGTTGTTTTGAGCCGGAATACAAGTTTTCGCGCAGTTCTGAGGGAAAAAGTTTACACCTTTCTCTCGTGTACTCTTTGACGACTTGTAAAATCGATGCTCGTGAACCTTGCTAGTTTCGACCTAAAACGATGTATCCCGTTGTTTTGAGCCGGAATACAAGTTTTCGCGCAGTTCTGAGAGAAAAAGTTTACACCTTTCTCTCGTGTACTCTTCGACGACTTGTAAAATCGATGCTCGTGAATCTTGCTAGTTTGGATCTAAAATGATGTACCCCGTTGTTTTGAGCCGGAATACAAGTTTTCGTGCAGTTCTGAGAGAAAAAGTTTACACCTTTCTCTCGTCAACTCTTCGACGACTTGTAAAATCGATGCTCGTGAATCTTGCTACTTTCGATATAAAACGATGTATTCCGTTGTTCTGAGCCGGAATACAAGTTTTTGCGAAGTTCCGAGAGAAAAAGTTTACAGCTTTCTCTAGTCTACTCTTCGAGGACTTGTAAAATCGATGCTCGTGAATCTTGCTAGTTTCGATCTAAAACGATGTATCCTGTTGTTTTGAGCCGGAATACAACTTTTCGCGCAGTTCTGAGAGAAAAAGTTTACACCTTTCTCTCGTCTACTCTTCGAAGACTTGTAAAATCGATGCTCGTGATTCTTGCTAGTTTCGATCTAAAACGATGTATCCCGTTTTTTTGAGCCGGAAAACAACTTTTCGCGCAGTTCTGAGAGAAAAAGTTTACACCTTTCTCTCGTCTACTCTTCGACGACTTGTAAAATCGATGCTCGTGAATATTGCTAGTTTCGACCTAGAACGATGTATCCCGTTGTTTTGAGCCGGAATACAAGTTTTCGCGCAGTTCTGAGAGAAAAAATTTACACCTTTCTTTCGTGGACTCTCCGACGACTTGTAAAATCGATGCTCGTGAATATTGCTAGTTTCGACCTAAAACGATGTATCCCGTTGTTTTGAGCCGGAATACAAGTTTTCGCGCAGTTCTGAGAGAAAAAGTTTACACCTTTCTCTCGTCTACTCTTCGACGACTTGTAAAATCGAAGCTCGTGAATCTTGCTAGTTTCGATCTAAAACGATGTATCCTGTTGTTTTGAGCCGGAATACAAGTTTTCGCGCAGTTCTGAGAGAAAAAGTTTACACCTTTCTCTCGTCTACTCTTCGAAGACTTGTAAAATCGATGCTCGTGATTCTTGCTAGTTTCGATCTAAAACAATGTATCCCGTTTTTTTGAGCCGGAATACAACTTTTCGCGCAGTTCTGAGAGAAAAAGTTTACCCCTTTCTCTCGTCTACTCTTCGACGACTTGTAAAATCGATGCTCGTGAATCTTGCTAGTTTCGACCTAAAACGATGTATCCCGTTTTTTTGAGCCGGAATACAAGTTTTCGCGCAGTTCTGAGGGAAAAAGTTTACACCTTTCTCTCGTGTACTCTTTGACGACTTGTAAAATCGATGCTCGTGAATCTTGCTAGTTTCGACCTAAAACAATGTATCCCGTTGTTTTGAGCCGGAATACAAGTTTTCGCGCAGTTCTGAGAGAAAAGGTTTACACCTTTCTCTCGTGTACTCTTCGACGACTTGTAAAATCGATGCTCGTGAATCTTGCTAGTTTGGATCTAAAATGATGTACCCCGTTGTTTTGAGCCGGAATACAAGTTTTCGTGCAGTTCTGAGAGAAAAAGTTTACACCTTTCTCTCGTCTACTCTTCGAAGACTTGTAAAATCGATGCTCGTGAATCTTGCTACTTTCGATCTAAAACGATATATCCCGTTATTTTGAGCCGGAATACAAGTTTTCGCGCAGTTTTGAGAGAAAAAGTTTACACCTTTCTCTCGGCTACTATTCGACGACTTGTAAAATCGATGCTCGTGAATATTGCTAGTTTCGACCTAAAACGATGAATCCCGTTGTTTTGAGCCGGAATACAAGTTTTCGCGCAGTTATGAGAGAAAAAGTTTACACCTTTCTCTCGTCTACTCTTCGAAGACTTGTAAAATCGATGCTCGTGATTCTTGCTAGTTTCGATCTAAAACGATGTATCCCGTTTTTTTGAGCCGGAAAACAACTTTTCGCGCAGTTCTGAGAGAAAAAGTTTACACCTTTCTCTCGTCTACTCTTCGACGACTTGTAAAATCAATGCTCGTATATCTTGCTAGTTTCGATCTAAAACGATGAATCCTGTTGTTTTGAGCCGGAATACAAGTTCTCGCGCAGTTCTGAAAGAAAAAGTTTACACCTTTCTCTCGCCTACTCTTCGACGAGTTGTAAAATCGATGCTCGTGAATCTTGCTAGTTTCGATCTAAAACGATGTATCCCGTTGTTTTGAGCCGGAATACAAGTTTTCGCGCAGCTCTGAAAGAAAAAGTTTACACATTTCTCTCGTCTACTCTTCGACGACCTGTAAAATCGATGCTCGTGAATCTTGCTAGTTTCGATCTAAAACGATGTATTCCGTTGTTTTGAGCCGGAATACAAGTCTTCGCGCAGTTCTGAGAGAAAAAGTTTACACCTTTCTCTCGTCTACTCTTCGAAGACTTGTAAAATCGATGCTCGTGAATCTTGCTAGTTTCGATCTAAAACGATGTATCCCGTTGTTTTGAGCCCGAATACAAGTTTTCGCGCAGTTCTGAGAGAAAAAGTTTACACCTTTCTCTCGTCTACTCTTCGACGACTTGTAAAATCAATGCTCGTATATCTTGCTAGTTTCAATCTACAACGATGTATCCCGTTGTTTTCAGCTGGAATAGAAGTTTTCGCGCAGTTCTGAGAGAAAAAGTTTACGCCTTTCTCCCGTCTACTCTTCGAGGACTTGAAAAATCGATGCTCGTGAATCTTGCTAGTTTCGATCTAAAACGATGTATCCCGTTTTTTTTGAGCCGGAATACAAGTTTTCGCGCAGTTCTGAGAGAAAAAGTTTACACCTTTCTCTCGTCTACTATTCGACGTCTTGTAAAATCGATGCTCGTGAATATTGCTAGTTTCGACCTAGAACGATGTATACCGTTGTTTTGAGCCGGAATACAAGTTTTCGCGCAGTTCTGAGAGAAAAAATTTACACCTTTCTTTCGTGGACTCTCCGACGACTTGTAAAATCGATGCTCGTGAATCTTGCTAGTTACGATCTAAAACGATGTACCCCGTTGTTTCGAGCCGGAATACAAGTTTTCGCGCAGTTCTGAGAGAAAAAGTTTACCCCTTTCTCTCGTCTACTCTTCGACGACTTGTAAAATCGATGCTCGTGAATCTTGCTAGTTTCGACCTAAAACGATGTATCCCGTTGTTTTGAGCCGGAATACAAGTTTTCGCGCAGTTCTGAGGGAAAAAGTTTACACCTTTCTCTCGTGTACTCTTTGACGACTTGTAAAATCGATGCTCGTGAATCTTGCTAGTTTCGACCTAAAACGATGTATCCCGTTGTTTTGAGCCGGAATACAAGTTTTCGCGCAGTTCTGAGAGAAAACGTTTACACCTTTCTCTCGTGTACTCTTCGACGACTTGTAAAATCGATGCTCGTGAATCTTGCTAGTTTGGATCTAAAATGATGTACCCCGTTGTTTTGAGCCGGAATACAAGTTTTCGTGCAGTTCTGAGAGAAAAAGTTTACACCTTTCTCTCGTCAACTCTTCGAGGACTTGTAAAATCGATGCTCGTGAATCTTGCTACTTTCGATATAAAACGATGTATTCCGTTGTTTTGAGCCGGAATACAAGTTTTTGCGAAGTTCCGAGAGAAAAAGTTTACAGCTTTCTCTCGTCTACTCTTCGAGGACTTGTAAAATCGATGCTCGTGAATCTTGCTAGTTTCAATCTAAAACGATGAATCCCGTTGTTTTGAGCCAGAATACAAGTTTTCGCGCAGTTCTGAGAGAAAAAGTTTACACCTTTCTCTCGTCTACTCTTCGACGACTTGTAAAATCAATGCTCGTGAATCTCGCTAGTTTCGACCTAAAACGATGTATTCCGTTGTTTTGAGCCGGAATACAAGTTTTCGCGCAGTTCTGAGAGAAAAAGTTTACACCTTTCTCTCGTCTACTATTCGACGACTTGTAAAATCGATGCTCGTGAATATTGCTAGTTTCGACCTAAAACGATGTACCCCGTTGTTTTGAGCCGGAATACATGTTTTCGTGCAGTTCTGAGAGAAAAAGTTTACACCTTTCTCTTGTCTACTCTCGACGACTGGTAAAATCGATGCTCGTGAATCTTGCTAGTTTCGACCTAAAACGATGTATCGCGTTGTTTTAAGCCGGAATACAAGTTTTCGCGCAGTTCTGAGGGAAAAAGTTTACACCTTTCTCTCGTGTACTCTTTGACGACTTGTAACATTGATGCTCGTGAATCTTGCTAGTTTCGACCTAAAACGATGTATCCCGTTGTTTTGAGCCGGAATACAAGTTTTCGCGCAGTTCTGAGAGAAAAAGTTTGCACCTTTCTCTCGTGTACTCTTCGACGACTTGTAAAATCGATGCTCGTGAATCTTGCTAGTTTGGATCTAAAATGATGTACCCCGTTGTTTTGAGCCGGAATACAAGTTTTCGTGCAGTTCTGAGAGAAAAAGTTTACACCTTTCTCTCGTCTACTCTTCGACGACTTGTAAAATCGATGCTCGTGAATCTTGCTACTTTCGATATAAAACGATGTATTCCGTTGTTTTGAGCCGGAATACAAGTTTTTGCGAAGTTCCGAGAGAAAAAGTTTACACCTTTCTCTCGTCTACTCTTCGACGACTTGTAAAATCAATGCTCGTATATCTTGCTAGTTTCAATCTACAACGATGTATCCCGTTGTTTTCAGCTGGAATAGAAGTTTTCGCGCAGTTCTGAGAGAAAAAGTTTACGCCTTTCTCCCGTCTACTCTTCGAGGACTTGAAAAATCGATGCTCGTGAATCTTGCTAGTTTCGATCTAAAACGATGTATCCCGTTTTTTTTGAGCCGGAATACAAGTTTTCGCGCAGTTCTGAGAGAAAAAGTTTACACCTTTCTCTCGTCTACTATTCGACGTCTTGTAAAATCGATGCTCGTGAATATTGCTAGTTTCGACCTAGAACGATGTATCCCGTTGTTTTGAGCCGGAATACAAGTTTTCGCGCAGTTCTGAGAGAAAAAATTTACACCTTTCTTTCGTGGACTCTCCGACGACTTGTAAAATCGATGCTCGTGAATCTTGCTAGTTACGATCTAAAACGATGTACCCCGTTGTTTCGAGCCGGAATACAAGTTTTCGCGCAGTTCTGAGAGAAAAAGTTTACCCCTTTCTCTCGTCTACTCTTCGACGACTTGTAAAATCGATGCTCGTGAATCTTGCTAGTTTCGACCTAAAACGATGTATCCCGTTGTTTTGAGCCGGAATACAAGTTTTCGCGCAGTTCTGAGGGAAAAAGTTTACACCTTTCTCTCGTGTACTCTTTGACGACTTGTAAAATCGATGCTCGTGAATCTTGCTAGTTTCGACCTAAAACGATGTATCCCGTTGTTTTGAGCCGGAATACAAGTTTTCGCGCAGTTCTGAGAGAAAACGTTTACACCTTTCTCTCGTGTACTCTTCGACGACTTGTAAAATCGATGCTCGTGAATCTTGCTAGTTTGGATCTAAAATGATGTACCCCATTGTTTTGAGCCGTAATACAAGTTTTCGTGCAGTTCTGAGAGAAAAAGTTTACACCTTTCTCTCGTCTACTCTTCGACGACTTGTAAAATCGATGCTCGTGAATCTTGCTACTTTCGATATAAAACGATGTATTCCGTTGTTTTGAGCCGGAATACAAGTTTTTGCGAAGTTCCGAGAGAAAAAGTTTACAGCTTTCTCTCGTCTACTCTTCGAAGACTTGTAAAATCGATGCTCGTGAATCTTGCTAGTTTCGATCTAAAACGATGAATCCCGTTGTTTTGAGCCAGAATACAAGTTTTCGCGCAGTTCTGAGAGAAAAAGTTTACACCTTTCTCTCGTCTACTCTTCGACGACTTGTAAAATCAATGCTCGTGAATCTCGCTAGTTTCGACCTAAAACGATGTATTCCGTTGTTTTGAGCCGGAATACAAGTTTTCGCGCAGTTCTGAGAGAAAAAGTTTACACCTTTCTCTCGTCTACTATTCGACGACTTGTAAAATCGATGCTCGTGAATCTTGCTAGTTTCGATCTAAAACGATGTATCCCGTTTTTTTGAGCCGGAATACAAGTTTTGGCGCAGTTCTGAGAGAAAAAGTTTACACCTTTCTCTCGTCTACTCTTCGACGACTTGTAAAATCAATGCTCGTATATCTTGCTAGTTTCGATCTAAAACGATGTATCCTCTTGTTTTGAGCCGGAATACAAGTTTTCGCGCAGTTCTGAGAGGAAAAGTTTACACCTTTCTCTCGTCTACTCTTCGAAGACTTGTAAAATTGATGCTCGTGATTCTTGCTAGTTTCGATCTAAAACAATGTATCCCGTTTTTTTGAGCCGGAATACAACTTTTCGCGCAGTTCTGAGAGAAAAAGTTTACACCTTTCTCTCGTCTACTCTTCGAGGACTTGTAAAATTGATGCTCGTGAATCTTGCTAGTTTCGATCTAAAACGATGAATCCCGTTGTTTTGAGCCGGAATACAAGTTTTTGCGCTGTTCTGAGAAAAAGTTCACACCTTTCTCTCGTCTAGTATTCGACAACTTGTAAAATCGATGCTCGTGAAACTTGCTAGTTTCGAGCTAAAACAATGTATGCCGTTGTTTTGAGCCGGAATACAAGTTTTCGCGCAGTTCTAAGAGAAAAAGTTTCCAACTTTCTCTCGAGTACTCTTCGACGACTTGTAAAATCGATGCTCGTGAAACTTGCTAGTTTCGATCTAAAACAATGTATCCCGTTGTTTTGAGCCCGAATACAAGTTTTGGCGCAGTTCTGAGAGAAAATGTTTACACCTTTCTCTCTTCTACTCTTCGACGACTTGTAAAATCAATGCTCGTATATCTTGCTAGTTTCAATCTACAACGATGTATCCCGTTGTTTTCAGCTGGAATAGGAGTTTTCGCGCAGTTCTGAGAGAAAAAGTTTACGCCTTTCTCCTGTCTACTCTTCGAGGACTTGTAAAATCGATGCTCGTGAATCTTGCTAGTTTCGACCTAAAACGATGTATCCCTTTGTTTTGAGCCGGAATACAAGTTTTCGCGCAGTTCTGAGGGAAAAAGTTTACACCTTTCTCTCGTGTACTCTTTGACGACTTGTAAAATCGATGCTCGTGAATCTTGCTAGTTTCGATCTACAACGATGTATCTCGTTGTTTTGAGCTGGAATAGAAGTTTTCGCGCAGTTCTGAGAGAAAAAGTTTACACCTTTCTCTCGTCTACTATTCGACGACTTGTAATATCGATGCTCGTGAATCTTGCTAGTTTCGACCTAAAACGATGTATCCCGTTGTTTTGAGCCGGAATACAAGTTTTCGCGCAGTTCTGAGAAAAAAAGTTTACACCTTTCTCTCGTGTACTCTTCGACGACTTGTAAAATCGATGCTCGTGAATCTTGCTAGTTTGGATCTAAAATGATATACCCCGTTGTTTTGAGCCGGAATACAAGTTTTCGTGCAGTTCTGAGATAAAAATTTTACACCTTTCTCTCGTCTACTCTTCGACGACTTGTAAAATCGATGCTCGTGAATCTTGCTACTTTCGATATAAAACGATGTATTCCGTTGTTTTGAGCCGGAATACAAGTTTTTGGGAAGTTCCGAGAGAAAAAGTTTACAACTTTCTCTCGTCTACTCTTCGACGTCTTGTAAAATCGATGCTCGTGAATCTTGCTAGTTTCGATCTAAAACGATGAATCCCGTTGTTTTGAGCCAGAATACAAGTTTTCGCGCAGTTCTGAGAGAAAAAGTTTACACCTTTCTCTCGTCTACTCTTCGACGACTTGTAAAATCAATGCTCGTGAATCTTGCTAGTTTCGACCTAAAACGATGTATTCCGTTGTTTTGAGCCGGAATACAAGTTTTCGCGCAGTTCTGAGAGAAAAAGTTTACGCCTTTCTCCCGTCTACTCTTCGAGGACTTGTAAAATCGATGCTCGTGAATCTTGCTAGTTTCGATCTAAAACGATGTATCCCGTTTTTTTTGAGCCGGAATACAAGTTTTCGTGCAGTTCTGAGAGAAAAAGTTTACACCTTTCTCTCGTCTACTATTCGACGTCTTGTAAAATCGATGCTCGTGAATATTGCTAGTTTTGACCTAGAACGATGTATCCCGTTGTTTTGAGCCGGAATACAAGTTTTCGCGCAGTTCTGAGAGAAAAAATTTACACCTTTCTTTCGTGGACTCTCCGACGACTTGTAAAATCGATGCTCGTGAATCTTGCTAGTTACGATCTAAAACGACGTACCCCGTTGTTTTGAGCCGGAATACAAGTTTTCGCGCAGTTCTGAGAGAAAAAGTTTCCCCTTTCTTTCGTCTACTCTTCGACGACTTGTAAAATCGATGCTCGTGAATCTTGCTAGTTTCGACCTAAAACGATGTATCCCGTTGTTTTGAGCCGGATTACAAGTTTTCGCGCAGTTCTGAGAGAAAAAGTTTACACCTTTCTCTCGTCTACTCTTCGAAGACTTGTAAAATCGATGCCCGTGAATCTTGCTAGTTTCAATCTAAAACGATGTATCTCGTTGTTTTGAGCCGTAATACAAGTTTTCGCGCAGTTCTGAGAGAAAAAGTTTACACCTTTCTCTCGTCTACTCTTCGAAGACTTGTAAAATCGATGCTCGTGAATCTTGCTAGTTTCGATCTAAAACGATGTATCCTATTTTTTTTGAGCCGGAATACAAGTTTTGGCGCAGTTCGGAGAGAAAACGTTTACACCTTTCTCTCGTCTACTCTTCGACGACTTGTAAAATCGATGCTCGTGAATATTGCTAGTTTAGACCTAAAACGATGTATCCCGTTGTTTTGAGCCGGAATCCAAGTTTTCGCGCAGTTCTGAGAGAAAAAGTTTACACCTTTCTCTCGTGGACTCTCCGACGACTTGTAAAATCGATGCTTGTGAATCTTGCTAGTTACGATCTAAAACGATGTATCCCGTTGTTTTGAGCCGGTATACAAGTTTTCGCGCAGTTCTGAGAGAAAAAGTTTACACCTTTCTCTCGTGGACTCTCCGACGACTTGTAAAATAGATGCTCGTGAATCTTGCTAGTTACGATCTAAAACGATGTACCCCGTTGTTTTGAGCCGGAATACAAGTTTTCGTGCAGTTCTGAGAGAAAAAGTTTACAGCTTTCTCTCGTCTACTCTTCGAGGACTTGTAAAATCGATCCTTGTGAATCTTGCTAGTTTCGATCTAAAACGATGAATCCCGTTGTTTTGAGCCGGAATACAAGTTTTCGCGCAGTTCTGAGAGAAAAAGTTTACACCTTTCTCTCGTCTACTCTTCGACAACTTGTAAAATCGATGCTCGTGAATCTCGCTAGTTTCGACCTAAAACGATGTATTCCGTTGTTTTGAGCCGGAATACAAGTTTTCGCGCAGTTCTGAGAGAAAAAGTTTACACCTTTCTCTCGTCTACTATTCGACGACTTGTAAAATCGATGCTCGTAAATATTGCTAGTTTCGACCTAAAACGATGTATCCCGTTGTTTTGAGCCGGAATACAAGTTTTCGCGCAGTTCTGAGAGAAAAAGTTTACACCTTTCTCTCGTCTACTCTTCGACGACTTGTAAAATCGAAGCTCGTGAATCTTGCTAGTTTCGATCTAAAACGATGTATCCTGTTGTTTTGAGCCGGAATACAAGTTTTCGCGCAGTTCTGAGAGAAAAAGTTTACACCTTTCTCTCGTCTACTCTTCGAAGACTTGCAAAATCGATGCCCGTGATTCTTGCTAGTTTCGATCTAAAACGATGTATCCCGTTTTTTTTGAGCCGGAATACAACTTTTCGCGCAGTTTTGAGAGAAAAAGTTTTCACCTTTCTCTCGTCTACTCTTCGAGGACTTGTAAAATCGATGCCCGTGTATCTTGCTAGTTTCGATCTAAAACGATGTATCTCGTTGTTTTGAGCCGGAATACGTCTTTGCGCTGTTCTGAGAAAAAGTTCACACCTTTCTCTCGTCTTGTATTCGACAACTTGTAAAATCGATGCTCGTGAATCTTTCTAGTTTCGAGCTAAAACAATGTATACCGTTGTTTTGAGCCGGAATACAAGTTTTCGCGCAGTTCTAAGAGAAAAAGTTTCCACCTTTCTCTCGAGTACTCTTCGACGACTTGTAAAATCGATGCTCGTGAATCTTGCTAGTTTCGATCTAAAACGATGTATCCCGTTGTTTTGAGCCGGAATACAAGTTTTGGCGCAGTTCTGAGAGAAAGTTTACACCTTTCTCTCGTCTACTCTTCGACGACTTGTAAAATCAATGCTCGTATATTTTGCTAGTTTCAATCTACAACGATGTATCCCGTTGTTTTCAGCTGGAATAGAAGTTTTCGCGCAGTTCTGAGAGAAAAAGTTTACGCCTTTCTGCCGTCTACTCTTCGAGGACTTGTAAAATCGATGCTCGTGAATCTTGCTAGTTTCGACCTAAAACGATGTATCCCGTTGTTTTGAGCCGGAATACAAGTTTTCGCGCAGTTCTGAGAGAAAAAGTTTACACCTTTCTCTCGTCTACTCTTCGAAGACTTGTAAAATCGATGCCCGTGAATCTTGCTAGTTTCAATCTAAAACGATGTATCTCGTTGTTTTGAGCCGTAATACAAGTTTTCGCGCAGTTCTGAGAGGAAAAATTTACACCTTTCTCTCGTCTACTCTTCGAAGACTTGTAAAATCGATGCTCGTGAATCTTGCTAGTTTCGATCTAAAACGATGTATCCTATTTTTTTTGAGCCGGAATACAAGTTTTGGCGCAGTTCGGAGAGAAAAAGTTTACACCTTTCTCTCGTCTACTCTTCGACGACTTGTAAAATCGATGCTCGTGAATATTGCTAGTTTAGACCTAAAACGATGTATCCCGTTGTTTTGAGCCGGAATCCAAGTTTTCGCGCAGTTCTGAGAGAAAAAGTTTACACCTTTCTCTCGTGGACTCTCCGACGACTTGTAAAATCGATGCTTGTGAATCTTGCTAGTTACGATCTAAAACGATGTATCCCGTTGTTTTGAGCCGGTATACAAGTTTTCGCGCAGTTCTGAGAGAAAAAGTTTACACCTTTCTCTCGTGGACTCTCCGACGACTTGTAAAATAGATGCTCGTGAATCTTGCTAGTTACGATCTAAAACGATGTACCCCGTTGTTTTGAGCCGGAATACAAGTTTTCGTGCAGTTCTGAGAGAAAAAGTTTACAGCTTTCTCTCGTCTACTCTTCGAGGACTTGTAAAATCGATCCTTGTGAATCTTGCTAGTTTCGATCTAAAACGATGAATCCCGTTGTTTTGAGCCGGAATACAAGTTTTCGCGCAGTTCTGAGAGAAAAAGTTTACACCTTTCTCTCGTCTACTCTTCGACAACTTGTAAAATCGATGCTCGTGAATCTCGCTAGTTTCGACCTAAAACGATGTATTCCGTTGTTTTGAGCCGGAATACAAGTTTTCGCGCAGTTCTGAGAGAAAAAGTTTACACCTTTCTCTCGTCTACTATTCGACGACTTGTAAAATCGATGCTCGTAAATATTGCTAGTTTCGACCTAAAACGATGTATCCCGTTGTTTTGAGCCGGAATACAAGTTTTCGCGCAGTTCTGAGAGAAAAAGTTTACACCTTTCTCTCGTCTACTCTTCGACGACTTGTAAAATCGAAGCTCGTGAATCTTGCTAGTTTCGATCTAAAACGATGTATCCTGTTGTTTTGAGCCGGAATACAAGTTTTCGCGCAGTTCTGAGAGAAAAAGTTTACACCTTTCTCTCGTCTACTCTTCGAAGACTTGCAAAATCGATGCCCGTGATTCTTGCTAGTTTCGATCTAAAACGATGTATCCCGTTTTTTTTGAGCCGGAATACAACTTTTCGCGCAGTTTTGAGAGAAAAAGTTTTCACCTTTCTCTCGTCTACTCTTCGAGGACTTGTAAAATCGATGCCCGTGTATCTTGCTAGTTTCGATCTAAAACGATGTATCTCGTTGTTTTGAGCCGGAATACGTCTTTGCGCTGTTCTGAGAAAAAGTTCACACCTTTCTCTCGTCTTGTATTCGACAACTTGTAAAATCGATGCTCGTGAATCTTTCTAGTTTCGAGCTAAAACAATGTATACCGTTGTTTTGAGCCGGAATACAAGTTTTCGCGCAGTTCTAAGAGAAAAAGTTTCCACCTTTCTCTCGAGTACTCTTCGACGACTTGTAAAATCGATGCTCGTGAATCTTGCTAGTTTCGATCTAAAACGATGTATCCCGTTGTTTTGAGCCGGAATACAAGTTTTGGCGCAGTTCTGAGAGAAAGTTTACACCTTTCTCTCGTCTACTCTTCGACGACTTGTAAAATCAATGCTCGTATATTTTGCTAGTTTCAATCTACAACGATGTATCCCGTTGTTTTCAGCTGGAATAGAAGTTTTCGCGCAGTTCTGAGAGAAAAAGTTTACGCCTTTCTGCCGTCTACTCTTCGAGGACTTGTAAAATCGATGCTCGTGAATCTTGCTAGTTTCGACCTAAAACGATGTATCCCGTTGTTTTGAGCCGGAATACAAGTTTTCGCGCAGTTCTGAGAGAAAAAGTTTACACCTTTCTCTCGTCTACTCTTCGAAGACTTGTAAAATCGATGCCCGTGAATCTTGCTAGTTTCAATCTAAAACGATGTATCTCGTTGTTTTGAGCCGTAATACAAGTTTTCGCGCAGTTCTGAGAGGAAAAATTTACACCTTTCTCTCGTCTACTCTTCGAAGACTTGTAAAATCGATGCTCGTGAATCTTGCTAGTTTCGATCTAAAACGATGTATCCTATTTTTTTTGAGCCGGAATACAAGTTTTGGCGCAGTTCGGAGAGAAAAAGTTTACACCTTTCTCTCGTCTACTCTTCGACGACTTGTAAAATCGATGCTCGTGAATATTGCTAGTTTAGACCTAAAACGATGTATCCCGTTGTTTTGAGCCGGAATCCAAGTTTTCGCGCAGTTCTGAGAGAAAAAGTTTACACCTTTCTCTCGTGGACTCTCCGACGACTTGTAAAATCGATGCTTGTGAATCTTGCTAGTTACGATCTAAAACGATGTATCCCGTTGTTTTGAGCCGGTATACAAGTTTTCGCGCAGTTCTGAGAGAAAAAGTTTACACCTTTCTCTCGTGGACTCTCCGACGACTTGTAAAATAGATGCTCGTGAATCTTGCTAGTTACGATCTAAAACGATGTACCCCGTTGTTTTGAGCCGGAATACAAACAAGTTTTCGTGCAGTTCTGAGAGAAAAAGTTTACAGCTTTCTCTCGTCTACTCTTCGAGGACTTGTAAAATCGATCCTTGTGAATCTTGCTAGTTTCGATCTAAAACGATGAATCCCGTTGTTTTGAGCCGGAATACAAGTTTTCGCGCAGTTCTGAGAGAAAAAGTTTACACCTTTCTCTCGTCTACTCTTCGACGACTTGTAAAATCGATGCTCGCGAATCTCGCTAGTTTCGACCTAAAACGATGTATTCCGTTGTTTTGAGCCGGAATACAAGTTTTCGCGCAGTTCTGAGAGAAAAAGTTTACACCTTTCTCTCGTCTACTATTCGACGACTTGTAAAATCGATGCTCGTAAATATTGCTAGTTTCGACCTAAAACGATGTATCCCGTTGTTTTGAGCCGGAATACAAGTTTTCGCGCAGTTCTGAGAGAAAAAGTTTACACCTTTCTCTCGTCTACTCTTCGACGACTTGTAAAATCGAAGCTCGTGAATCTTGCTAGTTTCGATCTAAAACGATGTATCCTGTTGTTTTGAGCCGGAATACAAGTTTTCGCGCAGTTCTGAGAGAAAAAGTTTACACCTTTCTCTCGTCTACTCTTCGAAGACTTGCAAAATCGATGCCCGTGATTCTTGCTAGTTTCGATCTAAAACGATGTATCCCGTTTTTTTTGAGCCGGAATACAACTTTTCGCGCAGTTCTGAGAGAAAAAGTTTTCACCTTTCTCTCGTCTACTCTTCGAGGACTTGTAAAATCGATGCCCGTGTATCTTGCTAGTTTCGATCTAAAACGATGTATCTCGTTGTTTTGAGCCGGAATACAAGTCTTTGCGCTGTTCTGAGAAAAAGTTCACACCTTTCTCTCGTCTTGTATTCGACAACTTGTAAAATCGATGCTCGTGAATCTTTCTAGTTTCGAGCTAAAACAATGTATACCGTTGTTTTGAGCCGGAATACAAATTTTCGCGCAGTTCTAAGAGAAAAAGTTTCCACCTTTCTCTCGTCTACTCTTCGACGACTTGTAAAATCGATGCTCGTGAATATTGCTAGTTTCGACCTAGAACGATGTATCCCGTTGTTTTGAGCCGGAATACAAGTTTTCGCGCAGTTCTGAGAGAAAAAATTTACACCTTTCTTTCGTGGACTCTCCGACGACTTGTAAAATCGATGCTCGTGAATCTTGCTAGTTACGATCTAAAACGATGTACCCCGTTGTTTTGAGCCGGAATACAAGTTTTCGCGCAGTTCTGAGAGAAAAAGTTTCCCCTTTCTGCCGTCTACTCTTCGACGACTTGTAAAATCGATGCTCGTGAATCTTGCTAGTTTCGACCTAAAACGATGTATCCCGTTGTTTTGAGCCGGAATACAAGTTTTCGCGCAGTTCTGAGAGAAAAAGTTTACACCTTTCTCTCGTCTACTCTTCGAAGACTTGTAAAATCGATGCCCGTGAATCTTGCTAGTTTCAATCTAAAACGATGTATCTCGTTGTTTTGAGCCGTAATACAAGTTTTCGCGCAGTTCTGAGAGAAAAAGTTTACACCTTTCTCTCGTCTACTCTTCGAAGACTTGTAAAATCGATGCTCGTGAATCTTGCTAGTTTCGATCTAAAACGATGTATCCTATTTTTTTTTGAGCCGGAATACAAGTTTTGGCGCAGTTCGGAGAGAAAAAGTTTACACCTTTCTCTCGTCTACTCTTCGACGACTTGTAAAATCGATGCTCGTGAATATTGCTAGTTTAGACCTAAAACGATGTATCCCGTTGTTTTGAGCCGGAATCCAAGTTTTCGCGCAGTTCTGAGAGAAAAAGTTTACACCTTTCTCTCGTGGACTCTCCGACGACTTGTAAAATCGATGCTTGTGAATCTTGCTAGTTACGATCTAAAACGATGTATCCCGTTGTTTTGAGCCGGTATACAAGTTTTCGCGCAGTTCTGAGAGAAAAAGTTTACACCTTTCTCTCGTGGACTCTCCGACGACTTGTAAAATAGATGCTCGTGAATCTTGCTAGTTACGATCTAAAACGATGTACCCCGTTGTTTTGAGCCGGAATACAAGTTTTCGTGCAGTTCTGAGAGAAAAAGTTTACAGCTTTCTCTCGTCTACTCTTCGAGGACTTGTAAAATCGATCCTTGTGAATCTTGCTAGTTTCGATCTAAAACGATGAATCCCGTTGTTTTGAGCCGGAATACAAGTTTTTGCGAAGTTCCGAGAGAAAAAGTTTACACCTTTCTCTCGTCTACTCTTCGAAGACTTGCAAAATCGATGCCCGTGATTCTTGCTAGTTTCGATCTAAAACGATGTATCCCGTTTTTTTTGAGCCGGAATACAACTTTTCGCGCAGTTCTGAGAGAAAAAGTTTTCACCTTTCTCTCGTCTACTCTTCGAGGACTTGTAAAATCGATGCCCGTGTATCTTGCTAGTTTCGATCTAAAACGATGTATCTCGTTGTTTTGAGCCGGAATACAAGTCTTTGCGCTGTTCTGAGAAAAAGTTCACACCTTTCTCTCGTCTTGTATTCGACAACTTGTAAAATCGATGCTCGTGAATCTTTCAGGTTTCGAGCTAAAACAATGTATACCGTTGTTTTGAGCCGGAATACAAGTTTTCGCGCAGTTCTAAGAGAAAAAGTTTCCACCTTTCTCACGTCTACTCTTCGACGACTTGTAAAATCGATGCTCGTGAATATTGCTAGTTTCGACCTAGAACGATGTATCCCGTTGTTTTGAGCCGGAATACAAGTTTTCGCGCAGTTCTGAGAGAAAAAATTTACACCTTTCTTTCGTGGACTCTCCGACGACTTGTAAAATCGATGCTCGTGAATCTTGCTAGTTACGATCTAAAACGATGTACCCCGTTGTTTTGAGCCGGAATACAAGTTTTCGCGCAGTTCTGAGAGAAAAAGTTTACACCTTTCTCTCGTCTACTCTTCGAAGACTTGTAAAATCGATGCCCGTGAATCTTGCTAGTTTCAATCTAAAACGATGTATCTCGTTGTTTTGAGCCGTAATACAAGTTTTCGCGCAGTTCTGAGAGAAAAAGTTTACACCTTTCTCTCGTCTACTCTTCGAAGACTTGTAAAATCGATGCTCGTGAATCTTGCTAGTTTCGATCTAAAACGATGTATCCTATTTTTTTTGAGCCGGAATACAAGTTTTGGCGCAGTTCGGAGAGAAAAAGTTTACACCTTTCTCTCGTCTACTCTTCGACGACTTGTAAAATCGATGCTCGTGAATATTGCTAGTTTAGACCTAAAACGATGTATCCCGTTGTTTTGAGCCGGAATCCAAGTTTTCGCGCAGTTCTGAGAGAAAAAGTTTACACCTTTCTCTCGTGGACTCTCCGACGACTTGTAAAATCGATGCTTGTGAATCTTGCTAGTTACGATCTAAAACGATGTATCCCGTTGTTTTGAGCCGGTATACAAGTTTTCGCGCAGTTCTGAGAGAAAAAGTTTACACCTTTCTCTCGTGGACTCTCCGACGACTTGTAAAATAGATGCTCGTGAATCTTGCTAGTTACGATCTAAAACGATGTACCCCGTTGTTTTGAGCCGGAATACAAGTTTTCGTGCAGTTCTGAGAGAAAAAGTTTACAGCTTTCTCTCGTCTACTCTTCGAGGACTTGTAAAATCGATCCTTGTGAATCTTGCTAGTTTCGATCTAAAACGATGAATCCCGTTGTTTTGAGCCGGAATACAAGTTTTTGCGAAGTTCCGAGAGAAAAAGTTTACAACTTTCTCTCGTCTACTCTTCGAGGACTTGTAAAATCGATGCTCGTGAATCTTGCTAGTTTCGATCTAAAACGATGAATCCCGTTGTTTTGAGCCAGAATACAAGTTTTCGCGCAGTTCTGAGAGAAAAAGTTTACACCTTTCTCTCGTCTACTCTTCGACGACTTGTAAAATCGATGCTCGTGAATCTCGCTAGTTTCGACCTAAAACGATGTATTCCGTTGTTTTGAGCCGGAATACAAGTTTTCGCGCAGTTCTGAGAGAAAAAGTTTACACCTTTCTCTCGTCTACTGTTCGACGGCTTGTAAAATCGATGCTCGTGAATATTGCTAGTTTCGACCTAAAACGATGTATTCCGTTGTTTTGAGCCGGAATACAAGTTTTCGCGCAGTTCTGAGAGAAAAAGTTTACACCTTTCTCTCGTCTACTCTTCGAGGACTTGTAAAATTGATGCTCGTGAATCTTGCTAGTTTCGATCTAAAACGATGAATCCCGTTGTTTTGAGCCGGAATACAAGTCTTTGCGCTGTTCTGAGAAAAAGTTCACACCTTTCTCTCGTCTAGTATTCGACAACTTGTAAAATCGATGCTCGTGAAACTTGCTAGTTTCGAGCTAAAACAATGTATGCCGTTGTTTTGAGCCGGAATACAAGTTTTCGCGCAGTTCTAAGAGAAAAAGTTTACACCTTTCTCTCGTCTACTCTTCGACGACTTGTAAAATCAATGCTCGTATATCTTGCTAGTTTCAATCTACAACGATGTATCCCGTTGTTTTCAGCTGGAATAGAAGTTTTCGCGCAGTTCTAAGAGAAAAAGTTTCCACCTTTCTCTCGAGTACTCTTCGAGGACTTGTAAAATCGATGCTCGTGAATCTTGCTAGTTTCGATCTAAAACGATGTATCCCGTTTTTTTTGAGCCGGAATACAAGTTTTCGTGCAGTTCTGAGAGAAAAAGTTTACAGCTTTCTCTCGTCTACTATTCGACGTCTTGTAAAATCGATGCTCGTGAATATTGCTAGTTTCGACCTAGAACGATGTATCCCGTTGTTTTGAGCCGGAATACAAGTTTTCGCGCAGTTCTGAGAGAAAAAATTTACACCTTTCTTTCGTGGACTCTCCGACGACTTGTAAAATCGATGCTCGTGAATCTTGCTAGTTACGATCTAAAACGATGTACCCCGTTGTTTTGAGCCGGAATACAAGTTTTCGCGCAGTTCTGAGAGAAAAAGTTTCCCCTTTCTTTCGTCTACTCTTCGACGACTTGTAAAATCGATGCTCGTGAATCTTGCTAGTTTCGACCTAAAACGATGTATCCCGTTGTTTTGAGCCGGAATACAAGTTTTCGCGCAGTTCTGAGAGAAAAAGTTTACACCTTTCTTTCGTCTACTCTTCGAAGACTTGTAAAATCGATGCCCGTGAATCTTGCTAGTTTCAATCTAGAACGATGTATCTCGTTGTTTTGAGCCGTAATACAAGTTTTCGCGCAGTTCTGAGAGAAAAAGTTTACACCTTTCTCTCGTCTACTCTTCGAAGACTTGTAAAATCGATGCTCGTGAATCTTGCTAGTTTCGATCTAAAACGATGTATTCTGTTGTTTTGAGCCGGAATACAAGTTTTCGCGCAGTTCTGAGAGAAAAAGTTTACACCTTTCTCTCGTCTACTCTTCGAGGACTTGTAAAATTGATGCTCGTGAATCTTGCTAGTTTCGATCTAAAACGATGAATCCCGTTGTTTTGAGCCGGAATACAAGTCTTTGCGCTGTTCTGAGAAAAAGTTCACACCTTTCTCTCGTCTAGTATTCGACAACTTGTAAAATCGATGCTCGTGAAACTTGCTAGTTTCGAGCTAAAACAATGTATGCCGTTGTTTTGAGCCGGAATACAAGTTTTCGCGCAGTTCTAAGAGAAAAAGTTTCCACCTTTCTCTCGAGTACTCTTCGAGGACTTGTAAAATCGATGCTCGTGAATCTTGCTAGTTTCGATCTAAAACGATGTATCCCGTTTTTTTTGAGCCGGAATACAAGTTTTCGTGCAGTTCTGAGAGAAAAAGTTTACAGCTTTCTCTCGTCTACTATTCGACGTCTTGTAAAATCGATGCTCGTGAATATTGCTAGTTTCGACCTAGAACGATGTATCCCGTTGTTTTGAGCCGGAATACAAGTTTTCGCGCAGTTCTGAGAGAAAAAATTTACACCTTTCTTTCGTGGACTCTCCGACGACTTGTAAAATCGATGCTCGTGAATCTTGCTAGTTACGATCTAAAACGATGTACCCCGTTGTTTTGAGCCGGAATACAAGTTTTCGCGCAGTTCTGAGAGAAAAAGTTTCCCCTTTCTTTCGTCTACTCTTCGACGACTTGTAAAATCGATGCTCGTGAATCTTGCTAGTTTCGACCTAAAACGATGTATCCCGTTGTTTTGAGCCGGAATACAAGTTTTCGCGCAGTTCTGAGAGAAAAAGTTTACACCTTTCTTTCGTCTACTCTTCGAAGACTTGTAAAATCGATGCCCGTGAATCTTGCTAGTTTCAATCTAGAACGATGTATCTCGTTGTTTTGAGCCGTAATACAAGTTTTCGCGCAGTTCTGAGAGAAAAAGTTTACACCTTTCTCTCGTCTACTCTTCGAAGACTTGTAAAATCGATGCTCGTGAATCTTGCTAGTTTCGATCTAAAACGATGTATTCTGTTGTTTTGAGCCGGAATACAAGTTTTCGCGCAGTTCTGAGAGAAAAAGTTTACACCTTTCTCTCGTCTACTATTCGACGACTTGTAAAATCGATGCTCGTAAATATTGCTAGTTTCGACCTAAAACGATGTATCCCGTTGTTTTGAGCCGGAATACAAGTTTTCGCGCAGTTCTGAGAGAAAAAGTTTACACCTTTCTCTCGTCTACTCTTCGACGACTTGTAAAATCGAAGCTCGTGAATCTTGCTAGTTTCGATCTAAAACGATGTATCCTGTTGTTTTGAGCCGGAATACAAGTTTTCGCGCAGTTCTGAGAGAAAAAGTTTACACCTTTCTCTCGTCTACTCTCCAACGACTTGTAAAATAGATGCTCGTGAATCTTGCTAGTTACGATCTAAAACGATGTATCCCGTTTTTTTGAGCCGGAATACAACTTTTCGCGCAGTTCTGAGAGAAAAAGTTTTCACCTTTGTCTCGTCTACTCTTCGAGGACTTGTAAAATCGATGCCCGTGTATCTTGCTAGTTTCGATCTAAAACGATGTATCTCGTTGTTTTGAGCCGGAATACAAGTCTTTGCGCTGTTCTGAGAAAACGTTCACACCTTTCTCTCGTCTTGTATTCGACAACTTGTAAAATCGATGCTCGTGAATCTTTCTAGTTTCGAGCTAAAACAATGTATACCGTTGTTTTGAGCCGGAATACAAGTTTTCGCGCAGTTCTAAGAGAAAAAGTTTCCACCTTTCTCTCGAGTACTCTTCGACGACTTGTAAAATCGATGCTCGTGAATCTTGCTAGTTTCGATCTAAAACGATGTATCCCGTTGTTTTGAGCCGGAATACAAGTTTTCGCGCAGTTCTAAGAGAAAAAGTTTACACCTTTCTCTCGTCTACTCTTCGACGACTTGTAAAATCAATGCTCGTATATCTTGCTAGTTTCAATCTACAACGATGTATCCCGTTGTTTTCAGCTGGAATAGAAGTTTTCGCGCAGTTCTGAGAGAAAAAGTTTACGCCTTTCTGCCGTCTACTCTTCGAGGACTTGTAAAATCGATGCTCGTGAATCTTGCTAGTTTCGACCTAAAACGATGTATCCCGTTGTTTTGAGCCGGAATACAAGTTTTCGCGCAGTTCTGAGAGAAAAAGTTTACACCTTTCTCTCGTCTACTCTTCGAAGACTTGTAAAATCGATGCCCGTGAATCTTGCTAGTTTCAATCTAAAACGATGTATCTCGTTGTTTTGAGCCGTAATACAAGTTTTCGCGCAGTTCTGAGAGAAAAAGTTTACACCTTTCTCTCGTCTACTCTTCGAAGACTTGTAAAATCGATGCTCGTGAATCTTGCTAGTTTCGATCTAAAACGATGTATCCTATTTTTTTGAGCCGGAATACAAGTTTTGCCGCAGTTCGGAGAGAAAAAGTTTACACCTTTCTCTCGTCTACTCTTCGACGACTTGTAAAATCGATGCTCGTGAATCTTGCTAGTTTCGATCTACAACGATGTATCTCGTTGTTTTGAGCTGGAATAGAAGTTTTCGCGCAGTTCTGAGAGAAAAAGTTTACACCTTTCTCTCGTCTACTATTCGACGACTTGTAATATCGATGCTCGTGAATCTTGCTAAGTTCGACCTAAAACGATGTATCCCGTTGTTTTGAGCCGGAATACAAGTTTTCGCGCAGTTCTGAGAAAAAAAGTTTACACCTTTCTCTCGTGTACTCTTCGACGACTTGTAAAATCGATGCTCGTGAATCTTGCTAGTTTGGATCTAAAATGATATACCCCGTTGTTTTGAGCCAGAATACAAGTTTTCGTGCAGTTCTGAGATAAAAAGTTTACACCTTTCTCTCGTCTACTCTTCGACGACTTGTAAAATCGATGCTCGTGAATCTTGCTACTTTCGATATAAAACGATGTATTCCGTTGTTTTGAGCCGGAATACAAGTTTTTGCGAAGTTCCGGGAGAAAAAGTTTACAACTTTCTCTCGTCTACTCTTCGAGGACTTGTAAAATCGATGCTCGTGAATCTTGCTAGTTTCGATCTAAAACGATGAATCCCGTTGTTTTGAGCCAGAATACAAGTTTTCGCGCAGTTCTGAGAGAAAAAGTTTACACCTTTCTCTCGTCTACTCTTCGACGACTTGTAAAATCAATGCTCGTGAATCTCGCTAGTTTTGACCTAAGACGATGTATTCCGTTGTTTTGAGCCGGAATACAAGTTTTCGCGCAGTTCTGAGAGAAAAAGTTTACACCTTTCTCTCGTCTACTCTTCGACGACTTGTAAAATCGAAGCTCGTGAATCTTGCTAGTTTCGATCTAAAACGATGTATCCTGTTGTTTTGAGCCGGAATACAAGTTTTCGCGCAGTTCTGAGAGAAAAAGTTTACACCTTTCTCTCGTCTACTCTCCGACGACTTGTAAAATAGATGCTCGTGAATCTTGCTAGTTACGATCTAAAACGATGTATCCCGTTTTTTTTGAGCCGGAATACAACTTTTCGCGCAGTTCTGAGAGAAAAAGTTTTCACCTTTCTCTCGTCTACTCTTCGAGGACTTGTAAAATCGATGCCCGTGTATCTTGCTAGTTTCGATCTAAAACGATGTATCTCGTTGTTTTGACACGGAATACAAGTCTTTGCGCTGTTCTGAGAAAAAGTTCACACCTTTCTCTCGTCTTGTATTCGACAACTTGTAAAATCGATGCTCGTGAATCTTTCTAGTTTCGAGCTAAAACAATGTATACCGTTGTTTTGAGCCGGAATACAAGTTTTCGCGCAGTTCTAAGAGAAAAAGTTTCCACCTTTCTCTCGAGTACTCTTCGACGACTTGTAAAATCGATGCTCGTGAATCTTGCTAGTTTCGATCTAAAACGATGTATCCCGTTGTTTTGAGCCGGAATACAAGTTTTGGCGCAGTTCTGAGAGAAAGTTTACACCTTTCTCTCGTCTACTCTTCGACGACTTGTAAAATCAATGCTCGTATATTTTGCTAGTTTCAATCTACAACGATGTATCCCATTTTTTTTGAGCCGGAAAACAAGTTTTGGCGCAGTTCTGAGAGAAAAAGTTTACGCCTTTCTGCCGTCTACTCTTCGAGGACTTGTAAAATCGATGCTCGTGAATCTTGCTAGTTTCGACCTAAAACGATGTATCCCGTTGTTTTGAGCCGGAATACAAGTTTTCGCGCAGTTCTGAGAGAAAAAGTTTACACCTTTCTCTCGTCTACTCTTTGAAGACTTGTAAACTCGATGCCCGTGAATCTTGCTAGTTTCGATCTAAAACGATGTATCTCGTTGTTTTGAGCCGTAATACAAGTTTTCGCGCAGGTCTGAGAGAAAAAGTTTACACCTTTCTCTCGTCTACTCTTCGACGACTTGTAAAATCGATGCTCGTGAATATTGCTAGTTTAGACCTAAAACGATGTATCCCGTTGTTTTGAGCCGGAATACAAGTTTTCGCGCAGTTCTGAGAGAAAATGTTTACACCTTTCTTTCGTGGACTCTCCGACGACTTGTAAAATCGATGCTCGTGAATCTTGCTAGTTACGATCTAAGACGATGTACCCCGTTGTTTTGAGCCGGAATACAAGTTTTCGTGCAGTTCTGAGAGAAAAAGTTTACACCTTTCTCTTGTCTACTCTCGACGACTGGTAAAATCGATGCTCGTGAATCTTGCTAGTTTCGACCTAAAACGATGTATCGCGTGGTTTTGAGCCGGAATACAAGTTTTCGCGCAGTTCTGAGAGAAAAAGTTTACACCTCTCTCTCGTGTACTCTTTGACGACTTGTAAAATCGATGCTCGTGAATCTTGCTAGTTTCGATCTACAACGATGTATCTCGTTGTTTTGAGCTGGAATAGAAGTTTTCGCGCAGTTCTGAGAGAAAAAGTTTACACCTTTCTCTCGTCTACTATTCGACGACTTGTAGAATCGATGCTCGTGAATCTTGCTAGTTTCGATCTAAAACGATGAATCTCGTTGTTTTGAGCCGGAATACAAGTTTTCGCGCAGTTTTGAGAGAAAAAGTTTCCACCTTTCTCTCGAGTACTCTTCGACGACTTGTAAAATCGATGCTCGTGAATCTTGCTAGTTTCGATCTAATACGATGTATCCCGTTGTTTTGAGCCGGAATACAAGTTTTCGTGCAGTTCTGAGAGAAAAAGTTTACACCTTTCTCTCGTCTACTCTTCGACAACTTGTAAAATCGATGCTCGTGAATCTTGCTAGTTTCGATCTAAAACTGTGTATTCCGTTGTTTTGAGCCGGAATACAAGTTTTTGCGCAGTTCAGAGAGAAAAAGTTTACACCTTTCTCTCGTCTACTCTTCGACAACTTGTAAAATCGATGCTCGTGAATCTTGCTAGTTTCGATCTAAAACTGTGTATTCCGTTGTTTTGAGCCGGAATACAAGTTTTTGCGCAGTTCAGAGAGAAAAAGTTTACACCTTTCTCTCGCCTACTCTTCGACGACTTGTAAAATCAATGCTCGTATATTTTGCTAGTTTCAATCTACAACGATGTATCCCGTTGTTTTCAGCTGGAATAGAAGTTTTCGCGCAGTTCTGAGAGAAAAAGTTTACGCCTTTCTGCCGTCTACTCTTCGAAGACTTGTAAAATCGATGCTCGTGAATCTTGCTAGTTTCGATCTAAAACTTAGTATCCCGTTGTTTTGAGCCGGAATACAAGTTTTCGCGCAGTTCTGAGAGAAAAAGTTTACACCTTTCTCTCGTCTACTCTTCGAAGACTTGTAAAATCGATGCCCGTGAATCTTGCTAGTTTCAATCTAAAACGATGTATCTCGTTGTTTTGAGCCGTAATACAAGTTTTCGCGCAGTTCTGAGAGAAAAAGTTTACACCTTTCTCTCGTCTACTCTTCGAAGACTTGTAAAATCGATGCTCGTGAATCTTGATAGTTTCGATCTAAAACGATGTATCTCGTTGTTTTGAGCCGTAATACAAGTTTTCGTGCAGTTCTGAGAGAAAAAGTTTACACCTTTCTCTCGTCTACTCTTCGACAACTTGTAAAATCGATGCTCGTGAATCTTGCTAGTTTCAATCTAAAACTGTGTATTCCGTTGTTTTGAGCCGGGATACAAGTTTTTGCGCAGTTCAGAGAGAAAAAGTTTACACCTTTCTCTCGTCTACTCTTCGACAACTTGTAAAATCGATGCTCGTGAATCTTGCTAGTTTCGATCTAAAACTGTGTATCCCGTTGTTTTGAGCCGGAATACAAGTTTTTGCGCAGTTCAGAGAGAAAAAGTTTACACCTTTCTCTCGCCTACTCTTCGACGACTTGTAAAATCAATGCTCGTATATTTTGCTAGTTTCGACCTAAAACGATGTATCCCGTTGTTTTGAGCCGGAATACAAGTTTTCGCGCAGTTCTGAGAAAAAAGTTTACACCTTTCTCTCGTGTACTCTTCGACGACTTGTAAAATCGATGCTCGTGAATCTTGCTAGTTTGGATCTAAAATGATATACCCCGTTGTTTTGAGCCGGAATACAAGTTTTCGTGCAGTTCTGAGATAAAAAGTTTACACCTTTCTCTCGTCTACTCTTCGACGACTTGTAAAATCGATGCTCGTGAATCTTGCTACTTTCGATATAAAACGATGTATTCCGTTGTTTTGAGCCGGAATACAAGTTTTTGCGAAGTTCCGAGAGAAAAAGTTTACAACTTTCTCTCGTCTACTCTTCGAGGACTTGTAAAATCGATGCTCGTGAATCTTGCTAGTTTCGATCTAAAACGATGAATCCCGTTGTTTTGAGCCAGAATACAAGTTTTCGCGCAGTTCTGAGAGAAAAAGTTTACACCTTTCTCTCGTCTACTCTTCGACGACTTGTAAAATCAATGCTCGTGAATCTCGCTAGTTTCGACCTAAAACGATGTATTCCGTTGTTTTGAGCCGGAGAACAAGTTTTCGCGCAGTTCTGAGAGAAAAAGTTTACACCTTTCTCTCGTCTACTCTTCGACGACTTGTAAAATCAATGCTCGTATATTTTGCTAGTTTCAATCTACAACGATGTATCCCGTTGTTTTCAGCTGGAATAGAAGTTTTCGCGCAGTTCTGAGAGAAAAAGTTTACGCCTTTCTGCCGTCTACTCTTCGAGGACTTGTAAAATCGATGCTCGTGAATCTTGCTAGTTTCGACCTAAAACGATGTATCCCGTTGTTTTGAGCCGGAATACAAGTTTTCGCGCAGTTCTGAGAGAAAAAGTTTACACCTTTCTCTCGTCTACTCTTTGAAGACTTGTAAAATCGATGCCCGTGAATCTTGCTAGTTTCGATCTAAAACGATGTATCTCGTTGTTTTGAGCCGTAATACAAGTTTTCGCGCAGTTCTGAGAGAAAAAGTTTACACCTTTCTCTCGTCTACTCTTCGACGACTTGTAAAATCAATGCTCGTATATTTTGCTAGTTTCAATCTACAACGATGTATCCCGTTGTTTTCAGCTGGAATAGAAGTTTTCGCGCAGTTCTGAGAGAAAAAGTTTACGCCTTTCTGCCGTCTACTCTTCGAGGACTTGTAATATCGATGCTCGTGAATCTTGCTAGTTTCGACCTAAAACGATGTATCCCGTTGTTTTGAGCCGGAATACAAGTTTTCGCGCAGTTCTGAGAGAAAAAGTTTACACCTTTCTCTCGTCTACTCTTTGAAGACTTGTAAAATCGATGCCCGTGAATCTTGATAGTTTCGATCTAAAACGATGTATCTCGTTGTTTTGAGCCGTAATACAAGTTTTCGCGCAGTTCTGAGAGAAAAAGTTTACACCTTTGTCTCGTCTACTCTTCGAAGACTTGTAAAATCGATGCTCGTGAATCTTGCTAGTTTCGATCTAAAACGATGTATCCCATTTTTTTTTGAGCCGGAAAACAAGTTTTGGCGCAGTTCTGAGAGAAAAAGTTTACACCTTTCTCTCGTCTACTCTTCGACGACTTGTAAAATCGATGCTCGTGAATATTGCTAGTTTAGACCTAAAACGATGTATCCCGTTGTTTTGAGCCGGAATACAAGTTTTCGCGCAGTTCTGAGAGAAAATGTTTACACCTTTCTCTCGTGGACTCTCCGACGACTTGTAAAATCGATGCTCGTGAATCTTGCTAGTTACGATCTAAAACGATGTACCCCGTTGTTTTGAGCCGGAATACAAGTTTTCGTGCAGTTCTGAGAGAAAAAGTTTACACCTTTCTCTTGTCTACTCTCGACGACTGGTAAAATCGATGCTCGTGAATCTTGCTAGTTTCGACCTAAAACGATGTATCGCGTGGTTTTGAGCCGGAATACAAGTTTTCGCGCAGTTCTGAGAGAAAAAGTTTACACCTCTCTCTCGTGTACTCTTTGACGACTTGTAAAATCGATGCTCGTGAATCTTGCTAGTTTCGATCTACAACGATGTATCTCGTTGTTTTGAGCTGGAATAGAAGTTTTCGCGCAGTTCTGAGAGAAAAAGTTTACACCTTTCTCTCGTCTACTATTCGACGACTTGTAGAATCGATGCTCGTGAATCTTGCTAGTTTCGATCTAAAACGATGAATCTCGTTGTTTTGAGCCGGAATACAAGTTTTCGCGCAGTTTTGAGAGAAAAAGTTTCCACCTTTCTCTCGAGTACTCTTCGACGACTTGTAAAATCGATGCTCGTGAATCTTGCTAGTTTCGATCTAATACGATGTATCCCGTTGTTTTGAGCCGGAATACAAGTTTTCGTGCAGTTCTGAGAGAAAAAGTTTACACCTTTCTCTCGTCTACTCTTCGACAACTTGTAAAATCGATGCTCGTGAATCTTGCTAGTTTCGATCTAAAACTGTGTATTCCGTTGTTTTGAGCCGGAATACAAGTTTTTGCGCAGTTCAGAGAGAAAAAGTTTACACCTTTCTCTCGCCTACTCTTCGACGACCTGTAAAATCGATGCTCGTGAATCTTGCTAGTTTCGATCTAAAACGATGTATTCCGCTGTTTTGAGCCGGAATACAAGTCTTCGCGCAGTTCTGAGAGAAAAAGTTTACACCTTTCTCTCGTCCACTCTTCGAAGACTTGTAAAATCGATGCTCGTGATTCTTGCTAGTTTCGATCTAAAACGATGTATCCCGTTTTTTTGAGCCGGAATACAACTTTTCGCGCAGTTCTGAGAGAAAAAGTTTACACCTTTCTCTCGTCTACTCTTCGAGGACTTGTAAAATCGATGCCCGTGAATCTTGCTAGTTTCGATCTAAAACGATGTATCTCGTTGTTTTGAGCCGTAATACAAGTTTTCGCGCAGTTCTGAGAGAAAAAGTTTACACCTTTCTCTCGTCCACTATTCGAGGACTTGTAAAATCGATGCTCGTGAATCTTGCTAGTTTAGATCTAAAACAATGTATCCCGTTGTTTTGAGCCGGAATACAAGTTTTCGCGCAGTTCTGAGAGAAAAAGTTTACACCTTTCTCTCGTCTACTATTCGACGACTTGTAAAATCGATGCTCGTGAATCTTGCTAGTTTCGATCTAAAACGATGAATCTGGTTGTTTTGAGCCGGAATACAAGTTTTCGCGCAGTGGTGAGAGAAAAAGTTTACACCTTTCTCTCGTCTACTATTCGACGTCTTGTAAAATCGATGCTCTTGAATATTGCAAGTTTCGACCTAGAACGATGTATCCCGTTGTTTTGAGCCGGAATACAAGTTTTCGCGCAGTTCTGAGAGAAAAAGTTTACACCTTTCTCTCGTGGACTCTTCGACGACTTGTAAAATAGATGCTCGTGAATCTTGCTAGTTTCGACCTAAAACGATGTATTCCGTTGTTTTGAGCCGGAATACAAGTTTTCGCGCAGTTCTGAGAGAAAATGTTTACACCTTTCTCTCGTCTACTATTCGACGACTTGTAAAATCGATGCTCGTGAAAATTGCTAGTTTCGACCTAAAACGATGTATCCCGTTGTTGTGAGCCGGAATACAAGTTTTCGCGCAGTTCTGAGAGAAAAAGTTTACACCTTTCTCTCGTCTAGTCTTCGACGACTTGTAAAATCGAAGCTCGTGAATCTTGCTAGTTTCGATCTAAAACGATGTACCCCATTGTTTTGAGCCGGAATACAAGTTTTCGCGCAGTTCTGAGAGAAAAAGTTTACCCCTTTCTCTCGTCTACTCTTCGACGACTTGTAATATCGATGCTCGTGAATCTTGCTAGTTTCGACCTAAAACGATGTATCCCGTTGTTTTGAGCCGGAATACAAGTTTTCGCGCAGTTCTGAGAGAAAAAGTTTACACCTTTCTCTCGTCTACTCTTCGAAGACTTGTAAAATCGGTGCCCGTGAATCTTGCTAGTTTCGATCTAAAACGATGTATCTCGTTGTTTTGAGCCGTAATACAAGTTTTGGCGCAGTTCTGAGAGAAAAAGTTTACACCTTTCTCTCGTCTACTCATCGACGACTTGTAAAATCGATGCTAGTGAATATTGCTAGTTTAGACCTAAAACGATGTATCCCGTTGTTTTGAGCCGGAATACAAGTTTTCGCGCAGTCCTGAGAGAAAAAGTTTAAACCTTTCTCTCGTGGACTCTCCGACGACTTATAAAATCGATGCTCGTGAATCTTGCTAGTTACGATCTAAAACGATGTACCCCGTTGTTTTGATCCGGAATACAAGTTTTTGTGCAGTTCTGAGAGAAAAAGTTTACACCTTTCTCTTGTCTACTCTCGACGACTGGTAAAATCGATGCTCGTGAATCTTGCTAGTTTCGACCTAAAACGATGTATCGCGTTGTTTTGAGCCGGAATACAAGTTTTCGCGCAGTTCTGAGAGAAAAAGTTTACACCTTTCTCTCGTGTACTTTTTGACGACTTGTAAAATCGATGCTCGTGAAGCTTGCTAGTTTCGATCTACAACGATGTATCTTGTTGTTTTGAGCTCGAATAGAAGTTTTCGCGCAGTACTGAGAGAAAAAGTTTCCACCTTTCTCTCGAGTACTCTTCGACGACTTGTAAAATCGATGCTCGTGAATCTTGCTAGTTTCGATCTAAAACGATGTATCCCGTTGTTTTGAGCCGGAATACAAGTTTTCGTGCAGTTCTGAGAGAAAAAATTTACACCTTTCTCTCGTCTACTCTTCGACAACTTTTAAAATCGATGCTCGTGAATCTTGCTAGTTTCGATCTAAAACTGTGTATTCCGTTGTTTTGAGCCGGAATACAAGTTTTTGCGCAGTTCTGAGAGAAAAAATTTACAGCTTTCTCTCGTCTACTCTTCGAGGACTTGTAAACTCGATGCTCGTGAATCTTGCTAGTTTCGATCTAAAACGATGAATCCTGTTGTTTTGAGCCGGAATACAAGTTTTCGCGCAGTTCTGAGAGAAAAAGTTTACACCTTTCTCTCGCCTACTCTTCGACGACTTGTAAAATCGATGCTCGTGAATCTTGCTAGTTTCGATCTAAAACGATGTATCCCGTTGTTTTGAGCCGGAATACAAGTTTTCGCGCAGCTCTGAAAGAAAAAGTTTACACATTTCTCTCGTCTACTCTTCGACGACCTGTAAAATCGATGCTCGTGAATCTTGCTAGTTTCGATCTAAAACGATGTATTCCGTTGTTTTGAGCCGGAATACAAGTCTTCGCGCAGTTCTGAGAGAAAATTTTACACCTTTCTCTCGTCCACTCTTCGACGACTTGTAAAATCGATGCTCGTGAATCTTGATAGTTTCGACCTAAAACGATGTATCCCGTTGTTTTGAGCCGGAATACAAGTTTTCGCGCTGTTCTGAGAGAAAAAGTTTACACCTTTCTCTCGTCTACTCTTCTAAGACTTGTAAAATCGATGCCCGTGAATCTTGCTAGTTTCGATCTAAAACGATGTATCCCGTTGTTTTGAGCCGGAATACAAGTTTTGGCGCAGTTCTGAAAGAAAACGTTTACACCTTTCTCTCGTCTACTCTTCGAAGACTTGTAAAATCAATGCCCGTGAATCTTGCTAGTTTCGATCTAAAACGATGTATCTCGTTGTTTTGAGCCGTAATACAAGTTTTCGCGCA
Organism: Amblyomma americanum; assembly: GCF_052857255.1. Taxonomy (NCBI): domain Eukaryota; kingdom Metazoa; phylum Arthropoda; class Arachnida; order Ixodida; family Ixodidae; genus Amblyomma; species Amblyomma americanum. Next base: position 130,915,538 of record NC_135503.1, read on the forward strand.
GTTCTGAGAGAAAAAGTTTACACCTTTCTCTCGTCCACTATTCGACGACTTGTAATATCGATGCTCGTGAATCTTGCTAGTTTAGATCTAAAACGATGAATCTCGTTGTTTTGAGCCGGAATACAAGTTTTCGCGCAGTTTTGAGAGAAAAAGTTTCCACCTTTCTCTCGAGTACTCTTCGACTACTTGTAAAATCGATGCTCGCGAATCTTGCTAGTTTCGATCTAAAACGATGTATCCCGTTGTTTTGAGCCGGAATACAAGTTTTCGTGCAGTTCAGAGAGAAAAAGTTTACACCTTTCTCTCTTGTACTCTTCGACGACTTGTAAAATCGATGCTCGTGAATCTTGCTAGTTTCGATCTAAAACGATGTATTCTGTTGTTTCGAGCCGGAATACAAGTTTTCGCGCAGTTCTGAAAGAAAAAGTTTACACATTTCTCTCGTCTACTCTTCGACGACCTCTAAAATCGATGCTCGTGAATCTTGCTAGTTTCAATCTAAAACGATGTATTCCGTTGTTTTGAGCCGGAATACAAGTTTTCGCGCAGTTCTGAGAGAAAAAGTTTACACCTTTCTCTCGTCCACTCTTCGACGACTTGTAAAATCGATGCTCGTGAATCTTGCTAGTTTCGACCTAAAACGATGTATCCCGTTGTTTTGAGCCGGAATACAAGTTTTCGCGCAGTTCTGAGAGAAAAAGTTTGCACCTTTCTCTCGTCTACTCTTCGACGACTTGTAAAATCGATGCTCGTGAATCTTGCTAGTTTCGATCTAAAACGATGTATCCCGTTGTTTTGAGCCGGAATACAAGTTTTCGTGCAGTTCTGAGAGAAAAAATTTACACCTTTCTCTCGTCTACTCTTCGACGACTTGTAAAATCGATGCTCGTGAATCTTGCTAGTTTCGATCTAAAACGATGTATTCCGTTGTTTTGAGCCGGAGTACAAGTTTTCGCGCAGTTCTGAGAGAAAAAGTTTACACCTTTCTCTCGTCTACTCTTCGAAGACTTGTAAAATCGATGCCCGTGAATCTTGCTAGTTTCGATCTAAAACGATGTATCCCGTTGTTTTGAGCCGGAATACAAGTTTTCGCGCAGTTCTGAAAGAAAACGTTTACACCTTTCTCTCGTCTACTCTTCGAAGACTTGCAAAATCAATGCCCGTGAATCTTGCTAGTTTCAATCTAAAACGATGTATCTCGTTGTTTTGAGCCGTAATACAAGTTTTCGCGCAGTTCTGAGAGAAAAAGTTTACACCTTTCTCTCGTCAATATTCGACGACTTGTAAAATCGATGCTCGTGAATCTTGCTAGTTTAGATCTAAAACAATGTATCCCGTTGTTTTGAGCCGGAATACAAGTTTTCGCGCAGTTCTGAGAGAAAAAGTTTACACCTTTCTCTCGTGTACTCTTTGACGACTTGTAAAATCGATGCTCGTGAATCTTGCTAGTTTCGATCTACAACGATGTATCTCGTTGTTTTGAGCTGGAATAGAAGTTTTCGCGCAGTTCTGAGAGAAAAAGTTTACACCTTTCTCTCGTCTACTATTCGACGACTTGTAAAATTGATGCTGGTGAATCTTGCTAGTTTCGATCTAAAACGATGAATCTCGTTGTTTTTAGCCGGAATACAAGTTTTCGCGCAGTTTTGAGAGAAAAAGTTTCCACCTTTCTCTCGAGTACTCTTCGACGACTTGTAAAATCGATGCTCGCGAATCTTGCTAGTTTCGATCTAAAACGATGTATCCCGTTGTTTTGAGCCGGAATACAAGTTTTCGTGCAGTTCAGAGAGAAAAAGTTTACACCTTTCTCTCTTCTACTCTTCGACGACTTGTAAAATCGATGCTCGTGAATCTTGCTAGTTTCGATCTAAAACGATGTATTCCGTTGTTTTGAGCCGGAGTACAAGTTTTCGCGCAGTTCTGAGAGAAAAAGGTTACACCTTTCTCTCGTCTACTCTTCGACGACTTGTAAAATCGATGCTCGTGAATCTTGCTAGTTTCAATCTAAAACGATGTATCCCGTTGTTTTGAGCCGGAATACAAGTTTTCGCGCAGTTCTGAAAGAAAAAGTTTACACATTTCTCTCGTCTACTCTTCGACGACCTGTAAAATCGATGCTCGTGAATCTTGCTAGTTTCGATCTAAAACGATGTATTCCGTTGTTTTGAGCCGGAATACAAGTTTTCGCGCAGTTCTGAGAGAAAAAGTTTACACCTTTCTCTCGTCCACTCTTCGACGACTTGTAAAATCGATGCTCGTGAATCTTGCTAGTTTCGATCTAAAACGATGTATCCCGTTGTTTTGAGCCGGAATACAAGTTTTCGCGCAGCTCTGAAAGGAAAAGTTTACACATTTCTCCCGTCTACTCTTCGACGACCTGTAAAATCGATGCTCGTGAATCTTGCTAGTTTCGATCTAAAACGATGTATTCCGTTGTTTTGAGCCGGAAAACAAGTCTTCGCGCAGTTCTGAGAGAAAAAGTTTACACCTTTCTCTCGTCCACTCTTCGACGACTTGTAAAATCGATGCTCGTGAATCTTGCTAGTTTCGACCTAAAACGATGTATCCCGTTGTTTTGAGCCGGAATACAAGATTTCGCGCAGTTCTGAGAGAAAAAGTTTACACCTTTCTCTCGTCTACTCTTCGAAGACGTGTAAAATCGATGCTCGTGAATCTTGCTAGTTTCGATCTAAAACGATGTATCCCGTTGTTTTGAGCCGGAATACAAGTTTTCGCGCAGCTCTGAATGAAAAAGTTTACACATTTCTCTCGTCTACTCTTCGACGACCTGTAAAATCGATGCTCGTGAATCTTGCTAGTTTCGATCTAAAACGATGTATTCCGTTGTTTTGAGCCGGAATACAAGTCTTCGCGCAGTTCTGAGAGAAAAAGTTTACACCTTTCTCTCGTCCACTCTTCGACGACTTGTAAAATCGATGCTCGTGAATCTTGCTAGTTTCGACCTAAAACGATGTATCCCGTTGTTTTGAGCCGGAATACAAGATTTCGCGCAGTTCTGAGAGAAAAAGTTTACACCTTTCTCTCGTCTACTCTTCGAAGACTTGTAAAATCGATGCTCGTGAATCTTGCTAGTTTCGATCTAAAACGATGTATCCCGTTTTTTTTGAGCCGGAATACAAGTTTTCGCGCAGTTCTGAGAGAAAAAGTTTACACCTTTTTCTCGTGTACTATTGACGTCTTGTAAAATCGATGCTCGTGAATATTGCTAGTTTCGACCTAGAACGATGTATCCCGTTGTTTTGAGCCGGAATACAAGTTTTCGCGCAGTTCTGAGAGAAAAAATTTACACCTTTCTCTCGTGGACTCTCCGACGACTTATAAAATCGATGCTCGTGAATCTTGCTAGTTACGATCTAAAACGATGTACCCCGTTGTTTTGATCCGGAATACAAGTTTTTGTGCAGTTCTGAGAGAAAAAGTTTACACCTTTCTCTTGTCTACTCTCGACGACTGGTAAAATCGATGCTCGTGAATCTTGCTAGTTTCGACCTAAAACGATGTATCGCGTTGTTTTGAGCCGGAATACAAGTTTTCGCGCAGTTCTGAGAGAAAAAGTTTACACCTTTCTCTCGTGTACTTTTTGACGACTTGTAAAATCGATGCTCGTGAAGCTTGCTAGTTTCGATCTACAACGATGTATCTCGTTGTTTTGAGCTCGAATAGAAGTTTTCGCGCAGTACTGAGAGAAAAAGTTTCCACCTTTCTCTCGAGTATTCTTCGACGACTTGTAAAATCGATGCTCGTGAATCTTGCTAGTATCGATCTAAAACGATGTATCCCGTTGTTTTGAGCCGGAATACAAGTTTTCGTGCAGTTCTGAGAGAAAAAATTTACACCTTTCTCTCGTCTACTCTTCGACAACTTTTAAAATTGATGCTCGTGAATCTTGCTAGTTTCGATCTAAAACTGTGTATTCCGTTGTTTTGAGCCGGAATACAAGTTTTTGCGCAGTTCTGAGAGAAAATATTTACAGCTTTCTCTCGTCTACTCTTCGAGGACTTGTAAAATCGATGCTCGTGAATCTTGCTAGTTTCGATCTAAAACGATGAATCCTGTTGTTTTGAGCCGGAATACAAGTTTTCGCGCAGTTCTGAGAGAAAAAGTTTACACCTTTCTCTCGCCTACTCTTCGCCGACTTGTAAAATCGATGCTCGTGAATCTTGCTAGTTTCGATCTAAAACGATGTATCCCGTTGTTTTGAGCCGGAATACAAGTTTTCGCGCAGCTCTGAAAGAAAAAGTTTACACATTTCTCTCGTCTACTCTTCGACGACCTGTAAAATCGATGCTCGTGAATCTTGCTAGTTTCGATCTAAAACGATGTATTCCGTTGTTTTGAGCCGGAATACAAGTCTTCGCGCAGTTCTGAGAGAAAATTTTACACCTTTCTCTCGTCCACTCTTCGACGACTTGTAAAATCAATGCCCGTGAATCTTGCTAGTTTCGATCTAAAACGATGTATCTCGTTGTTTTGAGCCGTAATACAAGTTTTCGCGCAGTTCTGAGAGAAAAAGTTTACACCTTTCTCTCGCCTACTCTTCGACGACTTGTAAAATCGATGCTCGTGAATCTTGATAGTTTCGACCTAAAACGATGTATCCCGTTGTTTTGAGCCGGAATACAAGTTTTCGCGCTGTTCTGAGAGAAAAAGTTTACACCTTTCTCTCGTCTACTCTTCTAAGACTTGTAAAATCGATGCCCGTGAATCTTGCTAGTTTCGATCTAAAACGATGTATCCCGTTGTTTTGAGCCGGAATACAAGTTTTGGCGCAGTTCTGAAAGAAAACGTTTACACCTTTCTCTCGTCTACTCTTCGAAGACTTGTAAAATCAATGCCCGTGAATCTTGCTAGTTTCGATCTAAAACGATGTATCTCGTTGTTTTGAGCCGTAATACAAGTTTTCGCGCAGTTCTGAGAGAAAAAGTTTACACCTTTCTCTCGTCCACTATTCGACGACTTGTAATATCGATGCTCGTGAATCTTGCTAGTTTAGATCTAAAACGATGAATCTCGTTGTTTTGAGCCGGAATACAAGTTTTCGCGCAGTTTTGAGAGAAAAAGTTTCCACCTTTCTCTCGAGTACTCTTCGACGACTTGTAAAATCGATGCTCGCGAATCTTGCTAGTTTCGATCTAAAACGATGTATCCCGTTGTTTTGAGCCGGAATACAAGTTTTCGTGCAGTTCAGAGAGAAAAAGTTTACACCTTTCTCTCTTGTACTCTTCGACGACTTGTAAAATCGATGCTCGTGAATCTTGCTAGTTTCGATCTAAAACGATGTATTCTGTTGTTTCGAGCCGGAATACAAGTTTTCGCGCAGTTCTGAAAGAAAAAGTTTACACATTTCTCTCGTCTACTCTTCGACGACCTCTAAAATCGATGCTCGTGAATCTTGCTAGTTTCAATCTAAAACGATGTATTCCGTTGTTTTGAGCCGGAATACAAGTTTTCGCGCAGTTCTGAGAGAAAAAGTTTACACCTTTCTCTCGTCCACTCTTCGACGACTTGTAAAATCGATGCTCGTGAATCTTGCTAGTTTCGACCTAAAACGATGTATCCCGTTGTTTTGAGCCGGAATACAAGTTTTCGCGCAGTTCTGAGAGAAAAAGTTTGCACCTTTCTCTCGTCTACTCTTCGACGACTTGTAAAATCGATGCTCGTGAATCTTGCTAGTTTCGATCTAAAACGATGTATCCCGTTGTTTTGAGCCGGAATACAAGTTTTCGTGCAGTTCTGAGAGAAAAAATTTACACCTTTCTCTCGTCTACTCTTCGACGACTTGTAAAATCGATGCTCGTGAATCTTGCTAGTTTCGATCTAAAACGATGTATTCCGTTGTTTTGAGCCGGAGTACAAGTTTTCGCGCAGTTCTGAGAGAAAAAGTTTACACCTTTCTCTCGTCTACTCTTCGAAGACTTGTAAAATCGATGCCCGTGAATCTTGCTAGTTTCGATCTAAAACGATGTATCCCGTTGTTTTGAGCCGGAATACAAGTTTTCGCGCAGTTCTGAAAGAAAACGTTTACACCTTTCTCTCGTCTACTCTTCGAAGACTTGCAAAATCAATGCCCGTGAATCTTGCTAGTTTCAATCTAAAACGATGTATCTCGTTGTTTTGAGCCGTAATACAAGTTTTCGCGCAGTTCTGAGAGAAAAAGTTTACACCTTTCTCTCGTCAATATTCGACGACTTGTAAAATCGATGCTCGTGAATCTTGCTAGTTTAGATCTAAAACAATGTATCCCGTTGTTTTGAGCCGGAATACAAGTTTTCGCGCAGTTCTGAGAGAAAAAGTTTACACCTTTCTCTCGTGTACTCTTTGACGACTTGTAAAATCGATGCTCGTGAATCTTGCTAGTTTCGATCTACAACGATGTATCTCGTTGTTTTGAGCTGGAATAGAAGTTTTCGCGCAGTTCTGAGAGAAAAAGTTTACACCTTTCTCTCGTCTACTATTCGACGACTTGTAAAATCGATGCTGGTGAATCTTGCTAGTTTCGATCTAAAACGGTGAATCTCGTTGTTTTTAGCCGGAATACAAGTTTTCGCGCAGTTTTGAGAGAAAAAGTTTCCACCTTTCTCTCGAGTACTCTTCGACGACTTGTAAAATCGATGCTCGCGAATCTTGCTAGTTTCGATCTAAAACGATGTATCCCGTTGTTTTGAGCCGGAATACAAGTTTTCGTGCAGTTCAGAGAGAAAAAGTTTACACCTTTCTCTCTTCTACTCTTCGACGACTTGTAAAATCGATGCTCGTGAATCTTGCTAGTTTCGATCTAAAACGATGTATTCCGTTGTTTTGAGCCGGAGTACAAGTTTTCGCGCAGTTCTGAGAGAAAAAGGTTACACCTTTCTCTCGTCTACTCTTCGACGACTTGTAAAATCGATGCTCGTGAATCTTGCTAGTTTCAATCTAAAACGATGTATCCCGTTGTTTTGAGCCGGAATACAAGTTTTCGCGCAGTTCTGAAAGAAAAAGTTTACACATTTCTCTCGTCTACTCTTCGACGACCTGTAAAATCGATGCTCGTGAATCTTGCTAGTTTCGATCTAAAACGATGTATTCCGTTGTTTTGAGCCGGAATACAAGTTTTCGCGCAGTTCTGAGAGAAAAAGTTTACACCTTTCTCTCGTCCACTCTTCGACGACTTGTAAAATCGATGCTCGTGAATCTTGCTAGTTTCGATCTAAAACGATGTATCCCGTTGTTTTGAGCCGGAATACAAGTTTTCGCGCAGCTCTGAAAGGAAAAGTTTACACATTTCTCCCGTCTACTCTTCGACGACCTGTAAAATCGATGCTCGTGAATCTTGCTAGTTTCGATCTAAAACGATGTATTCCGTTGTTTTGAGCCGGAAAACAAGTCTTCGCGCAGTTCTGAGAGAAAAAGTTTACACCTTTCTCTCGTCCACTCTTCGACGACTTGTAAAATCGATGCTCGTGAATCTTGCTAGTTTCGACCTAAAACGATGTATCCCGTTGTTTTGAGCCGGAATACAAGATTTCGCGCTGTTCTGAGAGAAAAAGTTTACACCTTTCTCTCGTCTACTCTTCGAAGACGTGTAAAATCGATGCTCGTGAATCTTGCTAGTTTCGATCTAAAACGATGTATCCCGTTGTTTTGAGCCGGAATACAAGTTTTCGCGCAGCTCTGAAAGGAAAAGTTTACACATTTCTCTCGTCTACTCTTCGACGACCTGTAAAATCGATGCTCGTGAATCTTGCTAGTTTCGATCTAAAACGATGTATTCCGTTGTTTTGAGCCGGAATACAAGTCTTCGCGCAGTTCTGAGAGAAAAAGTTTACACCTTTCTCTCGTCCACTCTTCGACGACTTGTAAAATCGATGCTCGTGAATCTTGCTAGTTTCGACCTAAAACGATGTATCCCGTTGTTTTGAGCCGGAATACAAGATTTCGCGCAGTTCTGAGAGAAAAAGTTTACACCTTTCTCTCGTCTACTCTTCGAAGACTTGTAAAATCGATGCTCGTGAATCTTGCTAGTTTCGATCTAAAACGATGTATCCCGTTGTTTTGAGCCGGAATACAAGTTTTCGCGCAGCTCTGAAAGGAAAAGTTTACACATTTCTCTCGTCTACTCTTCGACGACCTGTAAAATCGATGCTCGTGAATCTTGCTAGTTTCGATCTAAAACGATGTATTCCGTTGTTTTGAGCCGGAATACAAGTTTTCGCGCAGTTCTGAGAGAAAAAGTTTACACCTTTCTCTCGTCCACTCTTCGACGACTTGTAAAATCGATGCTCGTGAATCTTGCTAGTTTCGATCTAAAACGATGTATCCCGTTGTTTTGAGCCGGAATACAAGTTTTCGCGCAGCTCTGAAAGGAAAAGTTTACACATTTCTCCCGTCTACTCTTCGACGACCTGTAAAATCGATGCTCGTGAATCTTGCTAGTTTCGATCTAAAACGATGTATTCCGTTGTTTTGAGCCGGAAAACAAGTCTTCGCGCAGTTCTGAGAGAAAAAGTTTACACCTTTCTCTCGTCCACTCTTCGACGACTTGTAAAATCGATGCTCGTGAATCTTGCTAGTTTCGACCTAAAACGATGTATCCCGTTGTTTTGAGCCGGAATACAAGATTTCGCGCTGTTCTGAGAGAAAAAGTTTACACCTTTCTCTCGTCTACTCTTCGAAGACGTGTAAAATCGATGCTCGTGAATCTTGCTAGTTTCGATCTAAAACGATGTATCCCGTTGTTTTGAGCCGGAATACAAGTTTTCGCGCAGCTCTGAAAGGAAAAGTTTACACATTTCTCTCGTCTACTCTTCGACGACCTGTAAAATCGATGCTCGTGAATCTTGCTAGTTTCGATCTAAAACGATGTATTCCGTTGTTTTGAGCCGGAATACAAGTCTTCGCGCAGTTCTGAGAGAAAAAGTTTACACCTTTCTCTCGTCCACTCTTCGACGACTTGTAAAATCGATGCTCGTGAATCTTGCTAGTTTCGACCTAAAACGATGTATCCCGTTGTTTTGAGCCGGAATACAAGATTTCGCGCAGTTCTGAGAGAAAAAGTTTAAACCTTTCTCTCGTCTACTCTTCGAAGACTTGTAAAATCGATGCTCGTGAATCTTGCTAGTTTCGATCTAAAACGATGTATCCCGTTTTTTTTGAGCCGGAATACAAGTTTTCGCGCAGTTCTGAGAGAAAAAGTTTACACCTTTTTCTCGTCTACTATTGACGTCTTGTAAAATCGATGCTCGTGAATATTGCTAGTTTCGACCTAGAACGATGTATCCCGTTGTTTTGAGCCGGAATACAAGTTTTCGCGCAGTTCTGAGAGAAAAAATTTACACCTTTCTTTCGTGGACTGTCCGACAACTTGTAAAATCGATGCTCGTGAATCTCGCTAGTTACGATCTAAAACGATCTACCCCATTGTTTTGAGCCGGAATACAAGTTTTCGCGCAGTTCTGAGAGAAAAAGTTTACCCATTTCTCTCGTCTACTCTTCGACGACTTGTAAAATCGATGCTCGTGAATCTTGCTAGTTTCGACCTAAAACGATGTATCCCGTTGTTTTGACCCGGAATACAAGTTTTCGCGCAGTTCTGAGAGAAAAAGTTTACACCTTTCTCTCGTCTACTCTTCGAAGACTTGTAAAATCGGTGCCCGTGAATCTTGCTAGTTTCGATCTAAAACGATGTATCTCGTTGTTTTGAGCCGTAATACAAGTTTTCGCGCAGTTCTGAGAGAAAAAGTTTACACCTTTCTCTCGTCTACTCTTCGAAGACTTGTAAAATCGATGCTCGTGAATCTTGCTAGTTTCGATCTAAAACGATGTATCCCATTTTTTTGAGCCGGAAAACAAGTTTTGGCGCAGTTCTGAGAGAAAAAGTTTACACCTTTCTCTCGTCTACTCATCGACGACTTGTAATATCGATGCTCGTGAATATTGCTAGTTTAGACCTAAAACAATGTATCCCGTTGTTTTGAGCCGGAATACAAGCTTTCGCGCAGTTCTGAGAGAAAAAGTTTACACCTTTCTCTCGTCGACTCTCCGACGACTTGTAAAATCGATGCTCGTGAATCTTGCTAGTTACGATCTAAAACGATGTACCCCGTTGTTTTGATCCGGAATACAAGTTTTCGTTCAGTTCTGAGAGAAAAAGTTTACACCTTTCTCTTGTCTACTCTCGACGACTGGTAAAATCGATGCTCGTGAATCTTGCTAGTTTCGACCTAAAACGATGTATCGCGTTGTTTCGAGCCGGAATACAAGTTTTCGCGCAGTTCTGAGAGAAAAAGTTTACACCTTTCTCTCGTGTACTCTTTGACGACTTGTAAAATCGATGCTCGTGAATCTTGCTAGTTTCGATCTACAACGATGTATCTCGTTGTTTTGAGCTGGAATAGAAGTTTTCGCGCAGTACTGAGAGAAAAAGTTTCCACCTTTCTCTGGAGTACTCTTCGACGACTTGTAAAATCGATGCTCGTGAATCTTGCTAGTTTCGATCTAAAACGATGTATCCCGTTGTTTTGAGCCGGAATACAAGTTTTCGTGCAGTTCTGAGAGAAAAAGTTTACACCTTTCTCTCGTCTACTCTTCGACAACTTGTAAAATCGATGCTCGTGAATCTTGCTAGTTTCGATCTAAAACTGTGTATTCCGTTGTTTTGAGCCGGAACACAAGTTTTTGCGCAGTTCTGAGAGAAAAAATTTACAGCTTTCTCTCGTCTACTCTTCGAGGACTTGTAAAATCGATGCTCGTGAATCTTGCTAGTTTCGATCTAAAACGATGTATCCCGTTGTTTTGAGCCGGAATACAAGATTTCGCGCAGTTCTGAGAGAAAAAGTTTACACCTTTCTCTCGTCTACTCTTCGAAGACTTGTAAAATCGATGCTCGTGAATCTTGCTAGTTACGATCTAAAACGATGTACCCAATTGTTTTGAGCCGGAATACAAGTTTTCGCGCAGTTCTGAGAGAAAAAGTTTACCCATTTCTCTCGTCTACTCTTCGACGACTTGTAAAATCGATGCTCGTGAATCTTGCTAGTTTCGACCTAAAACGATGTATCCCATTGTTTTGACCCGGAATACAAGTTTTCGTGCAGTTCAGAGAGAAAAAGTTTACACCTTTCTCTCTTGTACTCTTCGACGACTTGTAAAATCGATGCTCGTGAATCTTGCTAGTTTCGATCTAAAACGATGTATTCTGTTGTTTCGAGCCGGAATACAAGTTTTCGCGCAGTTCTGAAAGAAAAAGTTTACACATTTCTCTCGTCTACTCTTCGACGACCTCTAAAATCGATGCTCGCGAATCTTGCTAGTTTCAATCTAAAACGATGTATTCCGTTGTTTTGAGCCGGAATACAAGTTTTCGTGCAGTTCAGAGAGAAAAAGTTTACACCTTTCTCTCTTGTACTCTTCGACGACTTGTAAAATCGATGCTCGTGAATCTTGCTAGTTTCGATCTAAAACGATGTATTCTGTTGTTTCGAGCTGGAATACAAGTTTTCGCGCAGTTCTGAAAGAAAAAGTTTACACATTTCTCTCGTCTACTCTTCGACGACCTCTAAAATCGATGCTCGTGAATCTTGCTAGTTTCAATCTAAAACGATGTATTCCGTTGTTTTGAGCCGGAATACAAGTTTTCGCGCAGTTCTGAGAGAAAAAGTTTACACCTTTCTCTCGTCCACTCTTCGACGACTTGTAAAATCGATGCTCGTGAATCTTGCTAGTTTCGACCTAAAACGATGTATCCCGTTGTTTTGAGCCGGAATACAAGTTTTCGCGCAGTTCTGAGAGAAAAAGTTTGCACCTTTCTCTCGTCTACTCTTCGACGACTTGTAAATTCGATGCTCGTGAATCTTGCTAGTTTCGATCTAAAACGATGTATCCCGTTGTTTTGAGCCGGAATACAAGTTTTCGTGCAGTTCTGAGAGAAAAAATTTACACCTTTTTCTCGTCTACTCTTCGACGACTTGTAAAATCGATGCTCGTGAATCTTGCTAGTTTCGATCTAAAACGATGTATTCCGTTGTTTTGAGCCGGAGTACAAGTTTTCGCGCAGTTCTGAGAGAAAAAGTTTACACCTTTCTCTCGTCTACTCTTCGAAGACTTGTAAAATCGATGCCCGTGAATCTTGCTAGTTTCGATCTAAAACGATGTATCCCGTTGTTTTGAGCCGGAATACAAGTTTTCGCGCAGTTCTGAAAGAAAACGTTTACACCTTTCTCTCGTCTACTCTTCGAAGACTTGCAAAATCAATGCCCGTGAATCTTGCTAGTTTCAATCTAAAACGATGTATCTCGTTGTTTTGAGCCGTAATACAAGTTTTCGCGCAGTTCTGAGAGAAAAAGTTTACACCTTTCTCTCGTCAATATTCGACGACTTGTAAAATCGATGCTCGTGAATCTTGCTAGTTTAGATCTAAAACAATGTATCCCGTTGTTTTGAGCCGGAATACAAGTTTTCGCGCAGTTCTGAGAGAAAAAGTTTACACCTTTCTCTCGTGTACTCTTTGACGACTTGTAAAATCGATGCTCGTGAATCTTGCTAGTTTCGATCTACAACGATGTATCTCGTTGTTTTGAGCTGGAATAGAAGTTTTCGCGCAGTTCTGAGAGAAAAAGTTTACACCTTTCTCTCGTCTACTATTCGAAGACTTGTAAAATCGATGCTGGTGAATCTTGCTAGTTTCGATCTAAAACGATGAATCTCGTTGTTTTTAGCCGGAATACAAGTTTTCGCGCAGTTTTGAGAGAAAAAGTTTCCACCTTTCTCTCGAGTACTCTTCGACGACTTGTAAAATCGATGCTCGCGAATCTTGCTAGTTTCGATTTAAAACGATGTATCCCGTTGTTTTGAGCCGGAATACAAGTTTTCGTGCAGTTCAGAGAGAAAAAGTTTACACCTTTCTCTCTTCTACTCTTCGACGACTTGTAAAATCGATGCTCGTGAATCTTGCTAGTTTCGATCTAAAACGATGTATTCCGTTGTTTTGAGCCGGAGTACAAGTTTTCGCGCAGTTCTGAGAGAAAAAGGTTACACCTTTCTCTCGTCTACTCTTCGACGATTTGTAAAATCGATGCTCGTGAATCTTGCTAGTTTCAATCTAAAACGATGTATCCCGTTGTTTTGAGCCGGAATACAAGTTTTCGCGCAGTTCTGAAAGAAAAAGTTTACACATTTCTCTCGTCTACTCTTCGACGACCTGTAAAATCGATGCTCGTGAATCTTGCTAGTTTCGATCTAAAACGATGTATTCCGTTGTTTTGAGCCGGAATACAAGTTTTCGCGCAGTTCTGAGAGAAAAAGTTTACACCTTTCTCTCGTCCACTCTTCGACGACTTGTAAAATCGATGCTCGTGAATCTTGCTAGTTTCGATCTAAAACGATGTATCCCGTTGTTTTGAGCCGGAATACAAGTTTTCGCGCAGCTCTGAAAGGAAAAGTTTACACATTTCTCCCGTCTACTCTTCGACGACCTGTAAAATCGATGCTCGTGAATCTTGCTAGTTTCGATCTAAAACGATGTATTCCGTTGTTTTGAGCCGGAAAACAAGTCTTCGCGCAGTTCTGAGAGAAAAAGTTTACACCTTTCTCTCGTCCACTCTTCGACGACTTGTAAAATCGATGCTCGTGAATCTTGCTAGTTTCGACCTAAAACGATGTATCCCGTTGTTTTGAGCCGGAATACAAGATTTCGCGCAGTTCTGAGAGAAAAAGTTTACACCTTTCTCTCGTCTACTCTTCGAAGACGTGTAAAATCGATGCTCGTGAATCTTGCTAGTTTCGATCTAAAACGATGTATCCCGTTGTTTTGAGCCGGAATACAAGTTTTCGCGCAGCTCTGAAAGGAAAAGTTTACACATTTCTCTCGTCTACTCTTCGACGACCTGTAAAATCGATGCTCGTGAATCTTGCTAGTTTCGATCTAAAACGATGTATTCCGTTGTTTTGAGCCGGAATACAAGTTTTTGCGCAGTTCTGAGAGAAAAAATTTACAGCTTTCTCTCGTCTACTCTTCGAGGACTTGTAAAATCGATGCTCGTGAATCTTGCTAGTTTCGATCTAAAACGATGTATCCCGTTGTTTTGAGCCGGAATACAAGATTTCGCGCAGTTCTGAGAGAAAAAGTTTACACCTTTCTCTCGTCTACTCTTCGAAGACTTGTAAAATCGATGCTCGTGAATCTTGCTAGTTTCGATCTAAAACGATGTATCCCGTTTTTTTTTTGAGCCGGAATACAAGTTTTCGCGCAGTTCTGAGAGAAAAAGTTTACACCTTTTTCTCGTCTACTATTCGACGTCTTGTAAAATCGATGCTCGTGAATATTGCTAGTTTCGACCTAGAACGATGTATCCCGTTGTTTTGAGCCGGAATACAAGTTTTCGCGCAGTTCTGAGAGAAAAAATTTACACCTTTCTTTCGTGGACTCTCCGACAACTTGTAAAATCGATGCTCGTGAATCTCGCTAGTTACGATCTAAAACGATGTACCCCATTGTTTTGAGCCGGAATACAAGTTTTCGCGCAGTTCTGAGAGAAAAAGTTTACCCATTTCTCTCGTCTACTCTTCGACGACTTGTAAAATCGATGCTCGTGAATCTTGCTAGTTTCGACCTAAAACGATGTATCCCGTTGTTTTGACCCGGAATACAAGTTTTCGCGCAGTTCTGAGAGAAAAAGTTTACACCTTTCTCTCGTCTACTCTTCGAAGACTTGTAAAATCGGTGCCCGTGAATCTTGCTAGTTTCGATCTAAAACAATGTATCTCGTTGTTTTGAGCCGTAATACAAGTTTTCGCGCAGTTCTGAGAGAAAAAGTTTACACCTTTCTCTCGTCTACTCTTCGAAGACTTGTAAAATCGATGCTCGTGAATCTTGCTAGTTTCGATCTAAAACGATGTATCCCATTTTTTTGAGCCGGAAAACAAGTTTTGGCGCAGTTCTGAGAGAAAAAGTTTACACCTTTCTCTCGTCTACTCATCGACGACTTGTAAAATCGATGCTCGTGAATATTGCTAGTTTAGACCTAAAACAATGTATCCCGTTGTTTTGAGCCGGAATACAAGCTTTCGCGCAGTTCTGAGAGAAAAAGTTTACACCTTTCTCTCGTCGACTCTCCGACGACTTGTAAAATCGATGCTCGTGAATCTTGCTAGTTACGATCTAAAACGATGTACCCCGTTGTTTTGATCCGGAATACAAGTTTTCGTGCAGTTCTGAGAGAAAAAGTTTACACCTTTCTCTTGTCTACTCTCGACGACTGGTAAAATCGATGCTCGTGAATCTTGCTAGTTTCGACCTAAAACGATGTATCGCGTTGTTTCGAGCCGGAATACAAGTTTTCGCGCAGTTCTGAGAGAAAAAGTTTACACCTTTCTCTCGTGTACTCTTTGACGACTTGTAAAATCGATGCTCGTGAATCTTGCTAGTTTCGATCTACAACGATGTATCTCGTTGTTTTGAGCTGGAATAGAAGTTTTCGCGCAGTACTGAGAGAAAAAGTTTCCACCTTTCTCTGGAGTACTCTTCGACGACTTGTAAAATCGATGCTCGTGAATCTTGCTAGTTTCGATCTAAAACGATGTATCCCGTTGTTTTGAGCCGGAATACAAGTTTTCGTGCAGTTCTGAGAGAAAAAGTTTACACCTTTCTCTCGTCTACTCTTCGACAACTTGTGAAATCGATGCTCGTGAATCTTGCTAGTTTCGATCTAAAACTGTGTATTCCGTTGTTTTGAGCCGGAATACAAGTTTTTGCGCAGTTCTGAGAGAAAAAATTTACAGCTTTCTCTCGTCTACTCTTCGAGGACTTGTAAAATCGATGCTCGTGAATCTTGCTAGTTTCGATCTAAAACGATGTATCCCGTTGTTTTGAGCCGGAATACAAGATTTCGCGCAGTTCTGAGAGAAAAAGTTTACACCTTTCTCTCGTCTACTCTTCGAAGACTTGTAAAATCGATGCTCGTGAATCTTGCTAGTTTCGATCTAAAACGATGTATCCCGTTTTTTTGAGCCGGAATACAAGTTTTCGCGCAGTTCTGAGAGAAAAAGTTTACACCTTTTTCTCGTCTACTATTCGACGTCTTGTAAAATCGATGCTCGTGAATATTGCTAGTTTCGACCTAGAACGATGTATCCCGTTGTTTTGAGCCGGAATACAAGTTTTCGCGCAGTTCTGAGAGAAAAAATTTACACCTTTCTTTCGTGGACTCTCCGACAACTTGTAAAATCGATGCTCGTGAATCTCGCTAGTTACGATCTAAAACGATGTACCCCATTGTTTTGAGCCGGAATACAAGTTTTCGCGCAGTTCTGAGAGAAAAAGTTTACCCATTTCTCTCGTCTACTCTTCGACGACTTGTAAAATCGATGCTCGTGAATCTTGCTAGTTTCGACCTAAAACGATGTATCCCGTTGTTTTGACCCGGAATACAAGTTTTCGCGCAGTTCTGAGAGAAAAAGTTTACACCTTTCTCTCGTCTACTCTTCGAAGACTTGTAAAATCGGTGCCCGTGAATCTTGCTAGTTTCGATCTAAAACGATGTATCTCGTTGTTTTGAGCCGTAATACAAGTTTTCGCGCAGTTCTGAGAGAAAAAGTTTACACCTTTCTCTCGTCTACTCTTCGAAGACTTGTAAAATCGATGCTCGTGAATCTTGCTAGTTTCGATCTAAAACGATGTATCCCATTTTTTTGAGCCGGAAAACAAGTTTTGGCGCAGTTCTGAGAGAAAAAGTTTACACCTTTCTCTCGTCTACTCATCGACGACTTGTAAAATCGATGCTCGTGAATATTGCTAGTTTAGACCTAAAACAATGTATCCCGTTGTTTTGAGCCGGAATACAAGCTTTCGCGCAGTTCTGAGAGAAAAAGTTTACACCTTTCTCTCGTCGACTCTCCGACGACTTGTAAAATCGATGCTCGTGAATCTTGCTAGTTACGATCTAAAACGATGTACCCCGTTGTTTTGATCCGGAATACAAGTTTTCGTGCAGTTCTGAGAGAAAAAGTTTACACCTTTCTCTTGTCTACTCTCGACGACTGGTAAAATCGATGCTCGTGAATCTTGCTAGTTTCGACCTAAAACGATGTATCGCGTTGTTTCGAGCCGGAATACAAGTTTTCGCGCAGTTCTGAGAGAAAAAGTTTACACCTTTCTCTCGTGTACTCTTTGACGACTTGTAAAATCGATGCTCGTGAATCTTGCTAGTTTCGATCTACAACGATGTATCTCGTTGTTTTGAGCTGGAATAGAAGTTTTCGCGCAGTACTGAGAGAAAAAGTTTCCACCTTTCTCTGGAGTACTCTTCGACGACTTGTAAAATCGATGCTCGTGAATCTTGCTAGTTTCGATCTAAAACGATGTATCCCGTTGTTTTGAGCCGGAATACAAGTTTTCGTGCAGTTCTGAGAGAAAAAGTTTACACCTTTCTCTCGTCTACTCTTCGACAACTTGTAAAATCGATGCTCGTGAATCTTGCTAGTTTCGATCTAAAACTGTGTATTCCGTTGTTTTGAGCCGGAATACAAGTTTTTGCGCAGTTCTGAGAGAAAAAATTTACAGCTTTCTCTCGTCTACTCTTCGAGGACTTGTAAAATCGATGCTCGTGAATCTTGCTAGTTTCGATCTAAAACGATGTATCCCGTTGTTTTGAGCCGGAATACAAGATTTCGCGCAGTTCTGAGAGAAAAAGTTTACACCTTTCTCTCGTCTACTCTTCGAAGACTTGTAAAATCGATGCTCGTGAATCTTGCTAGTTTCGATCTAAAACGATGTATCCCGTTTTTTTTGAGCCGGAATACAAGTTTTCGCGCAGTTCTGAGAGAAAAAGTTTACACCTTTTTCTCGTCTACTATTCGACGTCTTGTAAAATCGATGCTCGTGAATATTGCTAGTTTCGACCTAGAACGATGTATCCCGTTGTTTTGAGCCGGAATACAAGTTTTCGCGCAGTTCTGAGAGAAAAAATTTACACCTTTCTTTCGTGGACTCTCCGACAACTTGTAAAATCGATGCTCGTGAATCTCGCTAGTTACGATCTAAAACGATGTACCCCATTGTTTTGAGCCGGAATACAAGTTTTCGCGCAGTTCTGAGAGAAAAAGTTTACCCATTTCTCTCGTCTACTCTTCGACGACTTGTAAAATCGATGCTCGTGAATCTTGCTAGTTTCGACCTAAAACGATGTATCCCGTTGTTTTGACCCGGAATACAAGTTTTCGCGCAGTTCTGAGAGAAAAAGTTTACACCTTTCTCTCGTCTACTCTTCGAAGACTTGTAAAATCGGTGCCCGTGAATCTTGCAAGTTTCGATCTAAAACGATGTATCTCGTTGTTTTGAGCCGTAATACAAGTTTTCGCGCAGTTCTGAGAGAAAAAGTTTACACCTTTCTCTCGTCTACTCTTCGAAGACTTGTAAAATCGATGCTCGTGAATCTTGCTAGTTTCGATCTAAAACGATGTATTCCATTTTTTTGAGCCGGAAAACAAGTTTTGGCGCAGTTCTGAGAGAAAAAGTTTACACCTTTCTCTCGTCTACTCATCGACGACTTGTAAAATCGATGCTCGTGAATATTGCTAGTTTAGACCTAAAACAATGTATCCCGTTGTTTTGAGCCGGAATACAAGCTTTCGCGCAGTTCTGAGAGAAAAAGTTTACACCTTTCTCTCGTCGACTCTCCGACGACTTGTAAAATCGATGCTCGTGAATCTTGCTAGTTACGATCTAAAACGATGTACCCCGTTGTTTTGATCCGGAATACAAGTTTTCGTGCAGTTCTGAGAGAAAAAGTTTACACCTTTCTCTTGTCTACTCTCGACGACTGGTAAAATCGATGCTCGTGAATCTTGCTAGTTTCGACCTAAAACGATGTATCGCGTTGTTTCGAGCCGGAATACAAGTTTTCGCGCAGTTCTGAGAGAAAAAGTTTACACCTTTCTCTCGTGTACTCTTTGACGACTTGTAAAATCGATGCTCGTGAATCTT
The DNA here is from genome assembly GCF_052857255.1 of Amblyomma americanum. Lineage (NCBI taxonomy): Eukaryota > Metazoa > Arthropoda > Arachnida > Ixodida > Ixodidae > Amblyomma > Amblyomma americanum. The sequence goes on from NC_135503.1 coordinate 130,934,514, forward strand.
GCTAGTTTCGATCTACAACGATGTATCTCGTTGTTTTGAGCTGGAATAGAAGTTTTCGCGCAGTACTGAGAGAAAAAGTTTCCACCTTTCTCTGGAGTACTCTTCGACGACTTGTAAAATCGATGCTCGTGAATCTTGCTAGTTTCGATCTAAAACGATGTATCCCGTTGTTTTGAGCCGGAATACAAGTTTTCGTGCAGTTCTGAGAGAAAAAGTTTACACCTTTCTCTCGTCTACTCTTCGACAACTTGTAAAATCGATGCTCGTGAATCTTGCTAGTTTCGATCTAAAACTGTGTATTCCGTTGTTTTGAGCCGGAATACAAGTTTTTGCGCAGTTCTGAGAGAAAAAATTTACAGCTTTCTCTCGTCTACTCTTCGTGGACTTGTAAAATCGATGCTCGTGAATCTTGCTAGTTTCGATCTAAAACGATGAATCCTGTTGTTTTGAGCCGGAATACAAGTTTTCGCGCAGTTCTGAGAGAAAAAGTTTACACCTTTCTCTCGTCTACTCTTCGACGACTTGTAAAATCGATGCTCGTGAATCTTGCTAGTTTCGATCTAAAACGATGTGTCTCGTTGTTTTGAGCTGGAATAGAAGTTTTCGCGCAGTTCTGAGAGAAAAAGTTTACACCTTTCTCTCGTCTACTATTCGACGACTTGTAAAATCGATGCTCGTGAATCTTGCTAGTTTCGATCTAAAACGATGAATCTCGTTGTTTTGAGCCGGAATACAAGTTTTCGCGCAGTTTTGAGAGAAAAAGTTTCCACCTTTCTCTCGAGTACTCTTCGACGACTTGTAAAATCGATGCTCGCGAATCTTGCTAGTTTCGATCTAAAACGATGTATCCCGTTGTTTTGAGCCGGAATACAAGTTTTCGTGCAGTTCAGAGAGAAAAAGTTTACACCTTTCTCTCTTGTACTCTTCGACGACTTGTAAAATCGATGCTCGTGAATCTTGCTAGTTTCGATCTAAAACGATGTATTCTGTTGTTTTGAGCCGGAGTACAAGTTTTCGCGCAGTTCTGAGAGAAAAAGTTTACACCTTTCCCTCGTCTACTCTTGGACGACTTGTAAAATCGATGCTCGTGAATCTTGCTAGTTTACATCTAAAACAATGTATCCCGTTGTTTTGAGCCGGAATACCAGTTTTCGCGCAGTTCTGAGAGAAAAAGTTTACACCTTTCTCTCGTGTACTCTTTGACGACTTGTAAAATCGATGCTCGTGAATCTTGCTAGTTTCGATCTACAACGATGTGTCTCGTTGTTTTGAGCTGGAATAGAAGTTTTCGCGCAGTTCTGAGAGAAAAAGTTTACACCTTTCTCTCGTCTACTATTCGACGACTTGTAAAATCGATGCTCGTGAATCTTGCTAGTTTCGATCTAAAACGATGAATCTCGTTGTTTTGAGCCGGAATACAAGTTTTCGCGCAGTTTTGAGAGAAAAAGATTCCACCTTTCTCTCGAGTACTCTTCGACGACTTGTAAAATCGATGCTCGCGAATCTTGCTAGTTTCGATCTAAAACGATGTATCCCGTTGTTTTGAGCCGGAATACAAGTTTTCGTGCAGTTCAGAGAGAAAAAGTTTACACCTTTCTCTCTGGTACTCTTCGACGACTTGTAAAATCGATGCTCGTGAATCTTGCTAGTTTCGATCTAAAACGATGTATTCTGTTGTTTTGAGCCGGAATACAAGTTTTCGCGCAGTTCTGAAAGAAAAAGTTTACACATTTCTCTCGTCTACTCTTCGACGACTTGTAAAATCGATGCTCGTGAATCTTGCTAGTTTCAATCTAAAACGATGTATCCCGTTGTTTTGAGCCGGAATACAAGTTTTCGCGCAGTTCTGAAAGAAAACGTTTACACATTTCTCTCGTCTACTCTTCGAAGACTTGTAAAATCGATGCCCGTGAATCTTGCTAGTTTCGATATAAAACGATGTATCCCGTTGTTTTGAGCCGGAATACAAGTTTTCGCGCAGTTCTGAAAGAAAAAGTTTACACCTTTCTCTCGTCTACTCTTCGAAGACTTGTAAAATCAATGCCCGTGAATCTTGCTAGTTTCGATCTAAAACGATGTATCTCGTTGATTTGAGCCGTAATACAAGTTTTCGCGCAGTTCTGAGAGAAAAAGTTTACACCTTTCTCTCGTCCACTATTCGACGACTTGTAAAATCGATGCTCGTAAATCTTGCTAGTTTAGATCTAAAACAATGTATCCCGTTGTTTTGAGCCGGAATACAAGTTTTCGCGCAGTGGTGAGAGAAAAAGTTTACACCTTTCTCTCGTCTACTATTCGACGTCTTGTAAAATCGATGCTCGTGAATATTGCTAGTTTCGACCTAGAACGATGTATCCCGTTGTTTTGAGCCGGAATACAAGTTTTCGCGCAGTTCTGTGAGAAAAAGTTTACACCTTTCTCTCGTGGACTCTCCGACGACTTGTAAAATAGATGCTCGTGAATCTTGCTAGTTACGATCTAAAACGATGTACCCAGTTGTTTTGAGCCGGAATACAAGTTTTCGTGCAGTTCTGAGAGAAAAAGTTTACACCTTTCTCTTGTCTACTCTCGACGACTGGTAAAATCAATGCTCGTGAATCTTGCTAGTTTCGACCTAAAACGATGTATCGCGTTGTTTTGAGCCGGAATACAAGTTTTCGCGCAGTTCTGAGAGAAAAAGTTTACACCTTTCTCTCGTGTACTCTTTGACGACTTGTAAAATCGATGCTCGTGAATCTTGCTAGTTTCGATCTACAACGATGTATCTCGTTGTTTTGAGCTGGAATAGAAGTTTTCGCGCAGTACTGAGAGAAAAAGTTTCCACCTTTCTCTGGAGTACTCTTCGACGACTTGTAAAATCGATGCTCGTGAATCTTGCTAGTTTCGATCTAAAACGATGTATCCCGTTGTTTTGAGCCGGAATACAAGTTTTCGTGCAGTTCTGAGAGAAAAAGTTTACACCTTTCTCTCGTCTACTCTTCGACAACTTGTAAAATCGATGCTCGTGAATCTTGCTAGTTTCGATCTAAAACTGTGTATTCCGTTGTTTTGAGCCGGAATACAAGTTTTTGCGCAGTTCTGAGAGAAAAAATTTACAGCTTTCTCTCGTCTACTCTTCGAGGACTTGTAAAATCGATGCTCGTGAATCTTGCTAGTTTCGATCTAAAACGATGAATCCTGTTGTTTTGAGCCGGAATACAAGTTTTCGCGCAGTTCTGAGAGAAAAAGTTTACACCTTTCTCTCGTCTACTCTTCGACGACTTGTAAAATCGATGCTCGTGAATCTTGCTAGTTTCGATCTAAAACGATGTATCTCGTTGTTTTGAGCTGGAATAGAAGTTTTCGCGCAGTTCTGAGAGAAAAAGTTTACACCTTTCTCTCGTCTACTATTCGACGACTTGTAAAATCGATGCTCGTGAATCTTGCTAGTTTCGATCTAAAACGATGAATCTCGTTGTTTTGAGCCGGAATACAAGTTTTCGCGCAGTTTTGAGAGAAAAAGTTTCCACCTTTCTCTCGAGTAGTCTTCGACGACTTGTAAAATCGATGCTCGCGAATCTTGCTAGTTTCGATCTAAAACGATGTATCCCGTTGTTTTGAGCCGGAATACAAGTTTTCGTGCAGTTCAGAGAGAAAAAGTTTACACCTTTCTCTCTTGTACTCTTCGACGACTTGTAAAATCGATGCTCGTGAATCTTGCTAGTTTCGATCTAAAACGATGTATTCTGTTGTTTTGAGCCGGAGTACAAGTTTTCGCGCAGTTCTGAGAGAAAAAGTTTACACCTTTCCCTCGTCTACTCTTGGACGACTTGTAAAATCGATGCTCGTGAATCTTGCTAGTTTAGATCTAAAACAATGTATCCCGTTGTTTTGAGCCGGAATACCAGTTTTCGCGCAGTTCTGAGAGAAAAAGTGTACACCTTTCTCTCGTGTACTCTTTGACGACTTGTAAAATCGATGCTCGTGAATCTTGCTAGTTTCGATCTACAACGATGTGTCTCGTTGTTTTGAGCTGGAATAGAAGTTTTCGCGCAGTTCTGAGAGAAAAAGTTTACACCTTTCTCTCGTCTACTATTCGACGACTTGTAAAATCGATGCTCGTGAATCTTGCTAGTTTCGATCTAAAACGATGAATCTCGTTGTTTTGAGCCGGAATACAAGTTTTCGCGCAGTTTTGAGAGAAAAAGATTCCACCTTTCTCTCGGGTACTCTTCGACGACTTGTAAAATCGATGCTCGCGAATCTTGCTAGTTTCGATCTAAAACGATGTATCCCGTTGTTTTGAGCCGGAATACAAGTTTTCGTGCAGTTCAGAGAGAAAAAGTTTACACCTTTCTCTCTTGTACTCTTCGACGACTTGTAAAATCGATGCTCGTGAATCTTGCTAGTTTCGATCTAAAACGATGTATTCTGTTGTTTTGAGCCGGAATACAAGTTTTCGCGCAGTTCTGAAAGAAAAAGTTTACACATTTCTCTCGTCTACTCTTCGACGACCTCTAAAATCGATGCTCGTGAATCTTGCTAGTTTCAATCTAAAACGATGTATTCCGTTGTTTTGAGCCGGAATACAAGTTTTCGCGCAGTTCTGAGAGAAAAAGTTTACACCTTTCTCTCGTCCACTCTTCGACGACTTGTAAAATCGATGCTCGTGAATCTTGCTAGTTTCGACCTAAAACGATGTATCCCGTTGATTTGAGCCGGAATACAAGTTTTTGCGCAGTTCTGAGAGAAAAAGTTTACACCTTTCTCTCTTGTACTCTTCGACGACTTGTAAAATCGATGCTCGTGAATCTTGCTAGTTTCGATCTAAAACGATGTATTCTGTTGTTTTGAGCCGGAATACAAGTTTTCGCGCAGTTCTGAAAGAAAAAGTTTACACATTTCTCTCGTCTACTCTTCGACGACCTCTAAAATCGATGCTCGTGAATCTTGCTAGTTTCAATCTAAAACGATGTATTCCGTTGTTTTGAGCCGGAATACAAGTTTTCGCGCAGTTCTGAGAGGAAAAGTTTACACCTTTCTCTCGTCCACTCTTCGACGACTTGTAAAATCGATGCTCGTGAATCTTGCTAGTTTCGACCTAAAACGATGTATCCCGTTGTTTTGAGCCGGAATACAAGTTTTTGCGCAGTTCTGAGAGAAAAAGTTTGCACCTTCCTCTCGTCTACTCTTCGACGACTTGTAAAATCGATGCTCGTGAATCTTGCTAGTTTCGATCTAAAACGATGTATCCCGTTGTTTTGAGCCGGAATACAAGTTTTCGTGCAGTTCTGAGAGAAAAAATTTACACCTTTCTCTCGTCTACTCTTCGACGACTTGTAAAATCGATGCTCGTGAATCTTGCTAGTTTCGATCTAAAACGATGTATTCCGTTGTTTTGAGCCGGAGTACAAGTTTTCGCGCAGTTCTGAGAGAAAAAGTTTACACCTTTCTCTCGTCCACTCTTCGACGACTTGTAAAATCGATGCTCGTGAATCTTGCTAGTTTCGACCTAAAACGATGTATCCCGTTGTTTTGAGCCGGAATACAAGTTTTTGCGCAGTTCTGAGAGAAAAAGTTTGCACCTTCCTCTCGTCTACTCTTCGACGACTTGTAAAATCGATGCTCGTGAATCTTGCTAGTTTCGATCTACAACGATGTATCTCGTTGTTTTGAGCTGGAATAGAAGTTTTCGCGCAGTTCTGAGAGAAAAAGTTTACACCTTTCTCTCGTCTACTATTCGACGACTTGTAAAATCGATGCTGGTGAATCTTGCTAGTTTCGATCTAAAACGATGAATCTCGTTGTTTTTAGCCGGAATACAAGTTTTCGCGCAGTTTTGAGAGAAAAAGTTTCCACCTTTCTCTCGAGTACTCTTCGACGACTTGTAAAATCGATGCTCGCGAATCTTGCTAGTTTCGATCTAAAACGATGTATCCCGTTGTTTTGAGCCGGAATACAAGTTTTCGTGCAGTTCAGAGAGAAAAAGTTTACACCTTTCTCTCTTCTACTCTTCGACGACTTGTAAAATCGATGCTCGTGAATCTTGCTAGTTTCGATCTAAAACGATGTATTCCGTTGTTTTGAGCCGGAGTACAAGTTTTCGCGCAGTTCTGAGAGAAAAAGTTTACACCTTTCTCTCGTCTACTCTTCGACGACTTGTAAAATCGATGCTCGTGAATCTTGCTAGTTTCAATCTAAAACGATGTATCCCGTTGTTTTGAGCCGGAATACAAGTTTTCGCGCAGTTCTGAAAGAAAAAGTTTACACATTTCTCTCGTCTACTCTTCGAAGACTTGTAAAATCGATGCCCGTGAATCTTGCTAGTTTCGATCTAAAACGATGTATCCCGTTGTTTTGAGCCGGAATACAAGTTTTCGCGCAGTTCTGAAAGAAAAAGTTTACACCTTTCTCTCGTCTACTCTTCGAAGACTTGTAAAATCAATGCCCGTGAATCTTGCTAGTTTTGATCTAAAACGATGTATCTCGTTGTTTTGAGCCGTAATACAAGTTTTCGCGCAGTTCTGAGAGAAAAAGTTTACACCTTTCTCTCGTCCACTATTCGACGACTTGTAAAATCGATGCTCGTGAATCTTGCTAGTTTAGATCTAAAACAATGTATCCCGTTGTTTTGAGCCGGAATACAAGTTTTCGCGCAGTTCTGAGAGAAAAAGTTTACACATTTCTCTCGTCTACTATTCGACGACTTGTAAAATCGATGCTCGTGAATCTTGCTAGTTTCGATCTAAAACGATGAATCTGGTTGTTTTGAGCCGCAATACAAGTTTTCGCGCAGTGGTGAGAGAAAAAGTTTACACCTTTCTCTCGTCTACTATTCGACGTCTCGTAAAATCGATGCTCGTGAATATTGCTAGTTTCGACCTAGAACGATGTATCCCGTTGTTTTGAGCCGGAATACAAGTTTTCGCGCAGTTCTGTGAGAAAAAGTTTACACCTTTCTCTCGTGGACTCTCCGACGACTTGTAAAATAGATGCTCGTGAATCTTGCTAGTTACGATCTAAAACGATGTACCCAGTTGTTTTGAGCCGGAATACAAGTTTTCGTGCAGTTCTGAGAGAAAAAGTTTACAGCTTTCTCTCGTCTACTCTTCGAGGACTTGTAAAATCGATGCTCGTGAATCTTGCTAGTTTCGATCTAAAACGATGAATCCCGTTGTTTTGAGCCGGAATACAAGTTTTCGCGCAGTTGTGAGAGAAAAAGTTTACACCTTTCTCTCGTCTACTCTTCGACGACTTGTAAAATCGATGCTCGTGAATCTCGCTAGTTTCGACCTAAAACGATGTATTCCGTTGTTTTGAGCCGGAATACAAGTTTTCGCGCAGTTCTGAGAGAAAAAGTTTACACCTTTCTCTCGTCTACTATTCGACGACTTGTAAAATCGATGCTCGTGAAAATTGCTAGTTTCGACCTAAAACGATGTATCCCGTTGTTTTGAGCCGGAATACAAGTTTTCGCGCAGTTCTGGAAGAAAAAGTTTACACCTTTCTCTCGTCTACTCTTCGACGACTTGTAAAATCGAAGCTCGTGAATATTGCTAGTTTCGATCTAAAACGATGTATCCTGTTGTTTTGAGCCGGAATACAAGTTTTCGCGCAGTTTTGAGAGAAAAAGTTTACACCTTTCTCTCGTCTACTCTTCGAAGACTTGCAAAATCGATGCCCGTGATTCTTGCTAGTTTCGATCTAAAACGATGTATCCCGTGTTTTGAGCCGGAATACAACTTTTCGCGCAGTTCTGAGAGAAAAAGTTTACACCTTTCTCTCGTCTACTCTTCGACGACTTGTAAAATCGATGCTCGTGAATCTTGCTAGTTTCAATCTAAAACGATGTATCCCGTTGTTTTGAGCCGGAATACAAGTTTTCGCGCAGTTCTGAAAAAAAAATTTTACACATTTCTCTCGTCTACTCTTCGAAGACTTGTAAAATCGATGCCCGTGAATCTTGCTAGTTTCGATCTAAAACGATGTATCCCGTTGTTTTGAGCCGGAATACAAGTTTTCGCGCAGTTCTGAAAGAAAAAGTTTACACCTTTCTCTCGTCTACTCTTCGAAGACTTGTAAAATCAATGCCCGTGAATCTTGCTAGTTTCGATCTAAAACGATGTATCTCGTTGTTTTGAGCCGTAATACAAGTTTTCGCGCAGTTCTGAGAGAAAAAGTTTACACCTTTCTCTCGTCCACATTCGACGACTTGTAAAATCGATGCTCGTGAATCTTGCTAGTTTAGATCTAAAACAATGTATCCCGTTGTTTTGAGCCGGAATACAAGTTTTCGCGCCGTTCTGAGAGAAAAAGTTTACACCTTTCTCTCGTCTACTATTCGACGACTTGTAAAATCGATGCTCGTGAATCTTGCTAGTTTCGATCTAAAACGATGAATCTGGTTGTTTTGAGCCGGAATACAAGTTTTCGCGCAGTGGTGAGAGAAAAAGTTTACACCTTTCTCTCGTCTACTATTCGACGTCTTGTAAAATCGATGCTCGTGAATATTGCTAGTTTCGACCTAGAACGATGTATCCCGTTGTTTTGAGCCGGAATACAAGTTTTCGCGCAGTTCTGTGAGAAAAAGTTTACACCTTTCTCTCGTGGACTCTCCGACGACTTGTAAAATAGATGCTCGTGAATCTTGCTAGTTACGATCTAAAACGATGTACCCAGTTGTTTTGAGCCGGAATACAAGTTTTCGTGCAGTTCTGAGAGAAAAAGTTTACAGCTTTCTCTCGTCTACTCTTCGAGGACTTGTAAAATCGATGCTCGTGAATCTTGCTAGTTTCGATCTAAAACGATGAATCCCGTTGTTTTGAGCCGGAATACAAGTTTTCGCGCAGTTGTGAGAGAAAAAGTTTACACCTTTCTCTCGTCTACTCTTCGACGACTTGTAAAATCGATGCTCGTGAATCTCGCTAGTTTCGACCTAAAACGATGTATTCCGTTGTTTTGAGCCGGAATACAAGTTTTCGCGCAGTTCTGAGAGAAAAAGTTTACACCTTTCTCTCGTCTACTATTCGACGACTTGTAAAATCGATGCTCGTGAAAATTGCTAGTTTCGACCTAAAACGATGTATCCCGTTGTTTTGAGCCGGAATACAAGTTTTCGCGCAGTTCTGAGAGAAAAAGTTTACACCTTTCTCTCGTCTACTCTTCGACGACTTGTAAAATCGAAGCTCTTGAATCTTGCTAGTTTCGATCTAAAACGATGTATCCTGTTGTTTTGAGCCGGAATACAAGTTTTCGCGCAGTTCTGAGAGAAAAAGTTTACACCTTTCTCTCGTCTACTCTTCGAAGACTTGCAAAATCGATGCCCGCGATTCTTGCTAGTTTCGATCTAAAACGATGTATCCCGTGTTTTGAGCCGGAATACAACTTTTCGCGCAGTTCTGAGAGAAAAAGTTTTCACCTTTCTCTCGTCTACTCTTCGAGGACTTGTAAAATTGATGCTCGTGAATCTTGCTAGTTTCGATCTAAAACGATGAATCCCGTTGTTTTGAGCCGGAATACAAGTTTTTGCGCTGTTCTGAGAAAAAGTTCACACCTTTCTCTCGTCTTGTATTCGACAACTTGTAAAATCGATGCTCGTGAATCTTGCTAGTTTCGATCTAAAACAATGTATACCGTTGTTTTGAGCCGGAATACAAGTTTTCGCGCAGTTCTAAGAGAAAAAGTTTCCACCTTTCTCTCGAGTACTCTTCGACGACTTGTAAAATCGATGCTCGTGAATCTTGCTAGTTTCGATCTAAAACGATGTATCCCGTTGTTTTGAGCCGGAATACAAGCTTTGGCGCAGTTCTGAGAGAAAAAGTTTACACCTTTCTCTCGTCTACTCTTCGACGACTTGTAAAATCAATGCTCGTATATCTTGCTAGTTTCAATCTACAACGATGTATCCCGTTGTTTTCAGCTGGAATAGAAGTTTTCGCGCAGTTCTGAGAGAAAAAGTTTACGCCTTTCTCCCGTCTACTCTTCGAGGACTTGTAAAATCGATGCTCGTGAATCTTGCTAGTTTCGATCTAAAACGATGTATCCCGTTGTTTTGAGCCGGAATACAAGTTTTCGTGCAGTTCTGAGAGAAAAAATTTACACCTTTCTCTCGTCTACTCTTCGACGACTTGTAAAATCGATGCTCGTGAATCTTGCTAGTTTCGATCTAAAACGATGTATTCCGTTGTTTTGAGCCGGAGTACAAGTTTTCGCGCAGTTCTGAGAGAAAAAGTTTACACCTTTCTCTCGTCCACTCTTCGACGACTTGTAAAATCGATGCTCGTGAATCTTGCTAGTTTCGACCTAAAACGATGTATCCCTTTGTTTTGAGCCGGAATACAAGTTTTTGCGCAGTTCTGAGAGAAAAAGTTTGCACCTTCCTCTCGTCTACTCTTCGACGACTTGTAAAATCGATGCTCGTGAATCTTGCTAGTTTCGATCTACAACGATGTATCTCGTTGTTTTGAGCTGGAATAGAAGTTTTCGCGCAGTTCTGAGAGAAAAAGTTTACACCTTTCTCTCGTCTACTATTCGACGACTTGTAAAATCGATGCTGGTGAATCTTGGCTAGTTTCGATCTAAAACGATGAATCTCGTTGTTTTTAGCCGGAATACAAGTTTTCGCGCAGTTTTGAGAGAAAAAGTTTCCACCTTTCTCTCGAGTACTCTTCGACGACTTGTAAAATCGATGCTCGCGAATCTTGCTAGTTTCGATCTAAACGATGTATCCCGTTGTTTTGAGCCGGAATACAAGTTTTCGTGCAGTTCAGAGAGAAAAAGTTTACACCTTTCTCTCTTCTACTCTTCGACGACTTGTAAAATCGATGCTCGTGAATCTTGCTAGTTTCGATCTAAAAGGATGTATTCCGTTGTTTTGAGCCGGAATACAAGTCTTCGCGCAGTTCTGAGAGAAAAAGTTTACACCTTTCTCTCGTCTACTCTTCGAAGACTTGTAAAATCGATGCCCGTGAATCTTGCTAGTTTCGATCTAAAACGATGTATCCCGTTGTTTTGAGCCGGAATACAAGTTTTCGCGCAGTTCTGAAGAAAAAGTTTACACCTTTCTCTCGTCTACTCTTCGAAGACTTGTAAAATCAATGCCCGTGAATCTTGCTAGTTTTGATCTAAAACGATGTATCTCGTTGTTTTGAGCCGTAATACAAGTTTTCGCGCAGTTCTGAGAGAAAAAGTTTACACCTTTCTCTCGTCCACTATTCGACGACTTGTAAAATCGATGCTCGTGAATCTTGCTAGTTTAGATCTAAAACAATGTATCCCGTTGTTTTGAGCCGGAATACAAGTTTTCGCGCAGTTCTGAGAGAAAAAGTTTACACATTTCTCTCGTCTACTATTCGACGACTTGTAAAATCGATGCTCGTGAATCTTGCTAGTTTCGATCTAAAACGATGAATCTGGTTGTTTTGAGCCGCAATACAAGTTTTCGCGCAGTGGTGAGAGAAAAAGTTTACAACCTTTCTCTCGTCTACTATTCGACGTCTCGTAAAATCGATGCTCGTGAATATTGCTAGTTTCGACCTAGAACGATGTATCCCGTTGTTTTGAGCCGGAATACAAGTTTTCGCGCAGTTCTGTGAGAAAAAGTTTACGCACCTTTCTCTCGTGGACTCTCCGACGACTTGTAAAATAGATGCTCGTGAATCTTGCTAGTTACGATCTAAAACGATGTACCCAGTTGTTTTGAGCCGGAATACAAGTTTTCGTGCAGTTCTGAGAGAAAAAGTTTACAGCTTTCTCTCGTCTACTCTTCGAGGACTTGTAAAATCGATGCTCGTGAATCTTGCTAGTTTCGATCTAAAACGATGAATCCCGTTGTTTTGAGCCGGAATACAAGTTTTCGCGCAGTTGTGAGAGAAAAAGTTTACACCTTTCTCTCGTCTACTCTTCGACGACTTGTAAAATCGATGCTCGTGAATCTCGCTAGTTTCGACCTAAAACGATGTATTCCGTTGTTTTGAGCCGGAATACAAGTTTTCGCGCAGTTCTGAGAGAAAAAGTTTACACCTTTCTCTCGTCTACTATTCGACGACTTGTAAAATCGATGCTCGTGAAAATTGCTAGTTTCGACCTAAAACGATGTATCCCGTTGTTTTGAGCCGGAATACAAGTTTTCGCGCAGTTCTGGAAGAAAAAGTTTACACCTTTCTCTCGTCTACTCTTCGACGACTTGTAAAATCGAAGCTCGTGAATCTTGCTAGTTTCGATCTAAAACGATGTATCCTGTTGTTTTGAGCCGGAATACAAGTTTTCGCGCAGTTTTGAGAGAAAAAAGTTTACACCTTTCTCTCGTCTACTCTTCGAAGACTTGCAAAATCGATGCCCGTGATTCTTGCTAGTTTCGATCTAAAACGATGTATCCCGTGTTTTGAGCCGGAATACAACTTTTCGCGCAGTTCTGAGAGAAAAAGTTTACACCTTTCTCTCGTCTACTCTTCGACGACTTGTAAAATCGATGCTCGTGAATCTTGCTAGTTTCAATCTAAAACGATGTATCCCGTTGTTTTGAGCCGGAATACAAGTTTTTCGCGCAGTTCTGAAAAAAAAATTTACACATTTCTCTCGTCTACTCTTCGAAGACTTGTAAAATCGATGCCCGTGAATCTTGCTAGTTTCGATCTAAAACGATGTATCCCGTTGTTTTGAGCCGGAATACAAGTTTTCGCGCAGTTCTGAAAGAAAAAGTTTACACCTTTCTCTCGTCTACTCTTCGAAGACTTGTAAAATCAATGCCCGTGAATCTTGCTAGTTTCGATCTAAAACGATGTATCTCGTTGTTTTGAGCCGTAATACAAGTTTTCGCGCAGTTCTGAGAGAAAAAGTTTACACCTTTCTCTCGTCCACATTCGACGACTTGTAAAAATCGATGCTCGTGAATCTTGCTAGTTTAGATCTAAAACAATGTATCCCGTTGTTTTGAGCCGGAATACAAGTTTTCGCGCAGTGGTGAGAGAAAAAGTTTACACCTTTCTCTCGTCTACTATTCGACGTCTTGTAAAATCGATGCTCGTGAATATTGCTAGTTTCGACCTAGAACGATGTATCCCGTTGTTTTGAGCCGGATACAAGTTTTCGCGCAATTCTGTGAGAAAAAGTTTACACCTTTCTCTCGTGGACTCTCCGACGACTTGTAAAATAGATGCTCGTGAATCTTGCTAGTTACGATCTAAAACGATGTACCCAGTTGTTTTGAGCCGGAATACAAGTTTTCGTGCAGTTCTGAGAGAAAAAGTTTGCAGCTTTCTCTCGTCTACTCTTCGAGGACTTGTAAAATCGATGCTCGTGAATCTTGCTAGTTTCGATCTAAAACGATGAATCCCGTTGTTTTGAGCCGGAATACAAGTTTTCGCGCAGTTGTGAGAGAAAAAGTTTACACCTTTCTCTCGTCTACTCTTCGACGACTTGTAAAATCGATGCTCGTGAATCTCGCTAGTTTCGACCTAAAACGATGTATTCCGTTGTTTTGAGGCCGGAATACAAGTTTTCGCGCAGTTCTGAGAGAAAAAGTTTACACTTTCTCTCGTCTACTATTCGACGACTTGTAAAATCGATGCTCGTGAATCTCGCTAGTTACGATCTAAAACGATGAATCTGGTTGTTTGAGCCGGAATACAAGTTTTCGCGCAGTTCTGAGAGAAAAAGTTTACACCTTTCTCTCGTCCACTATTCGACGACTTGTAAAATCGATGCTCGTGAATATTGCTAGTTTAGATCTAAAACAATGTATCCCGTTGTTTTGAGCCGGAATACAAGTTTTCGCGCAGTTCTGAAGAGAAAAAGTTTACACCTTTCTCTCGTCTACTATTCGACGACTTGTAAAATCGATGCTCGTGAATCTTGCTAGTTTCGATCTAAAACGATGAATCTGGTTGTTTTGAGCCGGAATACAAGTTTTCGCGCAGTGGTGAGAGAAAAAGTTTATACCTTTCTCTCGTCTACTATTCGACGTCTTGTAAAATCGATGCTCGTGAATATTGCTAGTTTCGACCTAGAACGATGTATCCCGTTGTTTTGAGCCGGAATACAAGTTTTCGCGCAGTTCTGTGAGAAAAAGTTTACACCTTTTCTCTCGTGGACTCTCCGACGACTTGTAAAATAGATGCTCGTGAATCTTGCTAGTTACGATCTAAAACGATGTACCCAGTTGTTTTGAGCCGGAATACAAGTTTTCGTGCAGTTCTGAGAGAAAAAGTTTACAGCTTTCTCTCGTCTACTCTTCGAGGACTTGTAAAATCGATGCTCGTGAATCTTGCTAGTTTCGATCTAAAACGATGAATCCCGTTGTTTTGAGCCGGAATACAAGTTTTCGCGCAGTTGTGAGAGAAAAAGTTTACACCTTTCTCTCGTCTACTCTTCGACGACTTGTAAAATCGATGCTCGTGAATCTCGCTAGTTTCGACCTAAAACGATGTATTCCGTTGTTTTGAGCCGGAATACAAGTTTTCGCGCAGTTCTGAGAGAAAAAGTTTACACCTTCTCTCGTCTACTATTCGACGACTTGTAAAATCGATGCTCGTGAAAATGCTAGTTTCGACCTAAAACGATGTATCCCGTTGTTTTGAGCCGGAATACAAGTTTTCGCGCAGTTCTGAGAGAAAAAGTTTACACCTTTCTCTCGTCTACTCTTCGACGACTTGTAAAATCGAAGCTCGTGAATCTTGCTAGTTTCGATCTAAAACGATGTATCCTGTTGTTTTGAGCCGGAATACCAAGTTTTCGCGCAGTTCTGAGAGAAAAAGTTTACACCTTTCTCTCGTCTACTCTTCGAAGACTTGCAAAATCGATGCCCGCGATTCTTGCTAGTTTCGATCTAAAACGATGTATCCCGTGTTTTGAGCCGGAATACAACTTTTTCGCGCAGTTCTGAGAGAAAAAGTTTTCACCTTTCTCTCGTCTACTCTTCGAGGACTTGTAAAATTGATGCTCGTGAATCTTGCTAGTTTCGATCTAAACGATGAATCCCGTTGTTTTGAGCCGGAATACAAGTTTTTGCGCTGTTCTGAGAAAAAGTTCACACCTTTCTCTCGTCTTGTATTCGACAACTTGTAAAATCGATGCTCGTGAATCTTGCTAGTTTCGATCTAAAACAATGTATAACCGTTGTTTTGAGCCGGGAATACAAGTTTTCGCGCAGTTCTAAGAGAAAAAGTTTCCACCTTTCTCTCGAGTACTCTTCGACGACTTGTAAAATCGATGCTCGTGAATCTTGCTAGTTTCGATCTAAAACGATGTATCCCGTTGTTTTGAGCCGGAATACAAGCTTTGGCGCAGTTCTGAGAGAAAAAGTTTACACCTTCTCTCGTCTACTCTTCGACGACTTGTAAAAATCAATGCTCGTATATCTTGCTAGTTTCAATCTACAACGATGTATCCCGTTGTTTTCAGCTGGAATAGAAGTTTTCGCGCAGTTCTGAGAGAAAAAGTTTACGCCTTTCTCCCGTCTACTCTTCGAGGGACTTGTAAAATCGATGCTCGTGAATCTTGCTAGTTTCGATCTAAAACGATGTATCCCGTTTTTTTTTTGAAGCCGGAATACAAGTTTTCGCGCAGTTCTGAGAGAAAAAGTTTACACCTTTCTCTCGTCTACTATTCGACGTCTTGTAAAATCGATGCTCGTGAATATTGCTAGTTTCGACCTAGAGCGATGTATCCCGTTGTTTTGAGCCGGAATACAAGTTTTCGCGCAGTTCTGAGAGAAAAAATTTACTCTTTTCTTTCGTGGACTCTCCGACGACTTGTAAAATCGATGCTCGTGAATCTCGCTAGTTACGATCTAAAACGATGAATCTGGTTGTTTTGAGCCGGAATACAAGTTTTCGCGCAGTTCTGAGAGAAAAGTTTACACCTTTCTCTCGTCCACTATTCGACGACTTGTAAAATCGATGCTCGTGAATCTTGCTAGTTTAGATCTAAAACAATGTATCTAGTTGTTTCGAGCCGGAATACAAGTTTTCGCGCAGTTCTGAGAGAAAAAGTTTACACCTTTCTCTCGTCTACTATTCGACGACTTGTAAAATCGATGCTCGTGAATCTTGCTAGTTTCGATCTAAAACGATGAATCTGGTTGTTTTGAGCCGGAATACAAGTTTTCGCGCAGTGGTGAGAGAAAAAGTTTACACCTTTCTCTCGTCTACTATTCGACGTCTTGTAAAATCGATGCTCGTGAATATTGCTAGTTTCGACCTAGAGCGATGTATCCCGTTGTTTTGAGCCGGAATACAAGTTTTCGCGCAGTTCTGAGAGAAAAAATTTACTCTTTCTTTCGTGGACTCTCCGACGACTTGTAAAATCGATGCTCGTGAATCTCGCTAGTTACGATCTAAAACGATGAATCTGGTTGTTTTGAGCCGGAATACAAGTTTTCGCGCAGTTCTGAGAGAAAAAGTTTACACCTTTCTCTCGTCCACTATTCGACGACTTGTAAAATCGATGCTCGTGAATCTTGCTAGTTTCGACCTAAAACGATGTATCCCGTTGTTTTGAGCCGGAATACAAGTTTTCGCGCAGTTCTGAGAGAAAAAGTTTACACCTTTCTCTCGTCTACTCTTCGACGACTTGTAAAATCGAAGCTCGTGAATCTTGCTAGTTTCGATCTAAAACGATGTATCCTGTTGTTTTGA
This sequence comes from Amblyomma americanum, assembly GCF_052857255.1. NCBI lineage: Eukaryota > Metazoa > Arthropoda > Arachnida > Ixodida > Ixodidae > Amblyomma > Amblyomma americanum. The sequence continues at coordinate 130,951,127 of NC_135503.1, forward strand.
GCCGGAATACAAGTTTTCGCGCAGTTCTGAGAGAAAAGTTTACACCTTTCTCTCGTCTACTCTTCGAAGACTTGCAAAATCGATGCCCGCGATTCTTGCTAGTTTCGATCTAAAACGATGTATCCCGTGTTTTGAGCCGGAATACAACTTTTCGCGCAGTTCTGAGAGAAAAAGTTTTCACCTTTCTCTCGTCTACTCTTCGAGGACTTGTAAAATTGATGCTCGTGAATCTTGCTAGTTTCGATCTAAAACGATGAATCCCGTTGTTTGAGCCGGAATACAAGTTTTTGCGCTGTTCTGAGAAAAAGTTCACACCTTTCTCTCGTCTTGTATTCGACAACTTGTAAAATCGATGCTCGTGAATCTTGCTAGTTTCGATCTAAAACAATGTATACCGTTGTTTTGAGCCGAATACAAGTTTTCGCGCAGTTCTAAGAGAAAAAGTTTCCACCTTTCTCTCGAGTACTCTTCGACGACTTGTAAAATCGATGCTCGTGAATCTTGCTAGTTTCGATCTAAAACGATGTATCCCGTTGTTTTGAGCCGGAATACAAGTTTGGAGCAGTGCTGAGAGAAAAAGTTTACACCTTTCTCTCGTCTACTCTTCGACGACTTGTAAAATCAATGCTCGTATATCTTGCTAGTTTCAATCTACAACGATGTATCCCGTTGTTTTCAGCTGGAATAGAAGTTCTCGCGCAGTTCTGAGAGAAAAAGTTTCCACCTTTCTCTCGAGTACTCTTCGACGACTTGTAAAATCGATGCTCGTGAATCTTGCTAGTTTCGATCTAAAACGATGTATCCCGTTGTTTTGAGCCGGAATACAAGTTTTGGCGCAGTGCTGAGAGAAAAGTTTACACCTTTCTCTCGTCTACTCTTCGACGACTTGTAAAATCAATGCTCGTATATCTTGCTAGTTTCAATCTACAACGATGTATCCCGTTTTTTTTGAGCCGGAATACAAGTTTTCGCGCAGTTCTGAGAGAAAAAGTTTACACCTTTCTCTCGTCTACTATTCGACGTCTTGTAAAATCGATGCTCGTGAATATTGCTAGTTTCGACCTAGAACGATGTATCCCGTTGTTTTGAGCCGGAATACAAGTTTTCGCGCAGTTCTGAGAGAAAAAATTTACTCTTTTCTTTCGTGGACTCTCCGACGACTTGTAAAATCGATGCTCGTGAATCTCGCTAGTTAAGATCTAAAACGATGTACCCCATTGTTTTGAGCCGGAATACAAGTTTTCGCGCAGTTCTGAGAGAAAAAGTTTACCCCTTTCTCTCGTCTACTCTTCGACGACTTGTAAAATCGATGCTCGTGAATCTTGCTAGTTTCGACCTAAAACGATGTATCCCGTTGTTTTGAGCCGGAATACAAGTTTTTCGCGCAGTTCTGAGAGAAAAAGTTTACACCTTTCTCTCGTCTACTCTTCGAAGACTTGTAAAATCGATGCTCGTGAATCTTGCTAGTTTCGATCTAAAACGATGTATCCCATTTTTTTGAGCCGGAAAACAAGTTTTTGGCGCAGTTCTGAGAGAAAAAGTTTACACCTTTCTCTCGTCTACTCTTCGACGACTTGTAAAATCGATGCTCGTGAATCTTGCTAGTTTCGACCTAAAACGATGTATCCCGTTGTTTTGAGCCGGAATACAAGTTTTCGCGCAGTCCTGAGAGAAAAAGTTTAAACCTTTCTCTCGTGGACTCTCCGACGACTTGTAAAATCGATGCTCGTGAATCTTGCTAGTTACGATCTAAAACAATGTACCCCGTTGTTTTGATCCGGAATACAAGTTTTTGTGCAGTTCTGAGAGAAAAAGTTTACACCTTTCTCTTGTCTACTCTCGACGACTGGTAAAATCGATGCTCGTGAAGCTTGCTAGTTTCGATCTACAACGATGTATCTCGTTGTTTTGAGCTCGAATAGAAGTTTTCGCGCAGTACTGAGAGAAAAAGTTTCCACCTTTCTCTCGAGTACTCTTCGACGACCTTGTAAAATCGATGCTCGTGAATCTTGCTAGTTTCGATCTAAAACGATGAATCCCGTTGTTTTGAGCCGGAATACAAGTTTTTGCGCTGTTCTGAGAAAAAGTTCACACCTTTCTCTCGTCTACTCTTCGAAGACTTGTAAAATCAATGCCCGTGAATCTTGCTAGTTTCGATCTAAAACGATGTATCTCGTTGTTTTGAGCTGTAATACAAGTTTTCGCGCAGTTCTGAGAGAAAAAGTTTACACCTTCTCTCGTCCACTATTCGACGACTTGTAATATCGATGCTCGTGAATCTTGCTAGTTTAGATCTAAAACAATGTATCCCGTTGTTTTGAGCCGGAATACCAGTTTTCGCGCAGTTCTGAGAGAAAAAGTTTACACCTTTCTCTCGTGTACTCTTTGACGACTTGTAAAATCGATGCTCGTGAATCTTGCTAGTTTCGATCTACAACGATGTGTCTCGTTGTTTTGAGCTGGAATAGAAGTTTTCGCGCAGTTCTGAGAGAAAAAGTTTACACCTTTCTCTCGTCTACTATTCGACGACTTGTAAAATCGATGCTCGTGAATCTTGCTAGTTTCGATCTAAAACGATGAATCTCGTTGTTTTGAGCCGGAATACAAGTTTTCGCGCAGTTCTGAGAGAAAAAGTTTACACCTTTCTCTCGTCTACTCTTCGACGACTTGTAAAATCGAAGCTCGTGAATCTTGCTAGTTTCGATCTAAAACGATGTATCCTGTTGTTTTGAGCCGGAATACAAGTTTTCGCGCAGTTCTGAGAGAAAAAGTTTACACCTTTCTCTCGTCTACTCTTCGAAGACTTGCAAAATCGATGCCCGCGATTCTTGCTAGTTTCGATCTAAAACGATGTATCCCGTGTTTTGAGCCGGAATACAACTTTTCGCGCAGTTCTGAGAGAAAAAGTTTTCACCTTTCTCTCGTCTACTCTCGAGGACTTGTAAAATTGATGCTCGTGAATCTTGCTAGTTTCGATCTAAAACGATGAATCCCGTTGTTTTGAGCCGGAATACAAGTTTTTGCGCTGTTCTGAGAAAAGTTCACACCTTTCTCTCGTCTTGTATTCGACAACTTGTAAAATCGATGCTCGTGAATCTTGCTAGTTTCGATCTAAAACAATGTATACCGTTGTTTTGAGCCCGAATACAAGTTTTCGCGCAGTTCTAAGAGAAAAAGTTTCCACCTTTCTCTCGAGTACTCTTCGACGACTTGTAAAATCGATGCATCGTGAATCTTGCTAGTTTCGATCTAAAACGATGTATCCCGTTGTTTTGAGCCGGAATACAAGTTTTGGAGCAGTGCTGAGAGAAAAAGTTTACACCTTTCTCTCGTCTACTCTTCGACGACTTGTAAAATCAATGCTCGTATATCTTGCTAGTTTCAATCTACAACGATGTATCCCGTTGTTTTCAGCTGGAATAGAAGTTCTCGCGCAGTTCTGAGAGAAAAAGTTTCCACCTTTCTCTCGAGTACTCTTCGACGACTTGTAAAATCGATGCTCGTGAATCTTGCTAGTTTCGATCTAAAACGATGTATCCCGTTGTTTTGAGCCGGAATACAAGTTTGGCGCAGTGCTGAGAGAAAAAGTTTACACCTTTCTCTCGTCTACTCTTCGACGACTTGTAAAATCAATGCTCGTATATCTTGCTAGTTTCAATCTACAACGATGTATCCCGTTTTTTTGAGCCGGAATACAAGTTTTCGCGCAGTTCTGAGAGAAAAAGTTTACACCTTTCTCTCGTCTACTATTCGACGTCTTGTAAAAATCGATGCTCGTGAATATTGCTAGTTTCGACCTAGAACGATGTATCCCGTTGTTTTGAGCCGGAATTACAAGTTTTCGCGCAGTTCTGAGAGAAAAAAATTTACTCTTTTCTTTCGTGGACTCTCCGACGACTTGTAAAATCGATGCTCGTGAATCTCGCTAGTTAAGATCTAAAACGATGTACCCCATTGTTTTGAGCCGGAATACAAGTTTTCGCGCAGTTCTGAGAGAAAAAGTTTACCCCTTTCTCTCGTCTACTCTTCGACGACTTGTAAAATCGATGCTCGTGAATCTTGCTAGTTTCGACCTAAAACGATGTATCCCGTTGTTTTGAGCCGGAATACAAGTTTTCGCGCAGTTCTGAGAGAAAAAGTTTTACCTTTCTCTCGTCTACTCTTCGAAGACTTGTAAAATCGATGCTCGTGAATCTTGCTAGTTTTCGATCTAAAACGATGTATCCCATTTTTTTTGAGCCGGAAAACAAGTTTGGCGCAGTTCTGAGAGAAAAAGTTTACACCTTTCTCTCGTCTACTCTTCGACGACTTGTAAAATCGATGCTCGTGAATCTTGCTAGTTTCGACCTAAAACGATGTATCCCGTTGTTTTGAGCCGGAATACAAGTTTTCGCGCAGTCCTGAGAGAAAAAGTTTAAACCTTTCTCTCGTGGACTCTCCGACGACTTGTAAAATCGATGCTCGTGAATCTTGCTAGTTACGATCTAAAACAATGTACCCCGTTGTTTTGATCCGGAATACAAGTTTTTGTGCAGTTCTGAGAGAAAAAGTTTACACCCTTTCTCTTGTCTACTCTCGACGACTGGTAAAATCGATGCTCGTGAAGCTTGCTAGTTTCGATCTACAACGATGTATCTCGTTGTTTTGAGCTCGAATAGAAGTTTTCGCGCAGTACTGAGAGAAAAAGTTTCCACCTTTCTCTCGAGTACTCTTCGACGACTTGTAAAATCGATGCTCGTGAATCTTGCTAGTTTCGATCTAAAACGATGAATCCCGTTGTTTTGAGCCGGAATACAAGTTTTGCGCTGTTCTGAGAAAAAGTTCACAACCTTTCTCTCGTCTACTCTTCGAAGACTTGTAAAATCAATGCCCGTGAATCTTGCTAGTTTCGATCTAAAACGATGTATCTCGTTGTTTTGAGCTGTAATACAAGTTTTCGCGCAGTTCTGAGAGAAAAAGTTTACACCTTTCTCTCGTCCACTATTCGACGACTTGTAATATCGATGCTCGTGAATCTTGCTAGTTTAGATCTAAAACAATGTATCCCGTTGTTTTGAGCCGGAATACCAGTTTTCGCGCAGTTCTGAGAGAAAAAGTTTACACCTTTCTCTCGTGTACTCTTTGACGACTTGTAAAATCGATGCTCGTGAATCTTGCTAGTTTCGATCTACAACGATGTGTCTCGTTGTTTTGAGCTGGAATAGAAGTTTTCGCGCAGTTCTGAGAGAAAAAGTTTACACCTTTCTCTCGTCTACTATTCGACGACTTGTAAAATCGATGCTCGTGAATCTTGCTAGTTTCGATCTAAAACGATGAATCTCGTTGTTTGAGCCGGAATACAAGTTTTCGCGCAGTTTTGAGAGAAAAAGTTTCCACCTTTCTCTCGAGTACTCTTCGACGACTTGTAAAATCGATGCTCGCGAATCTTGCTAGTTTCGATCTAAAACGATGTATCCCGTTGTTTTGAGCCGGAATACAAGTTTTCGTGCAGTTCAGAGAGAAAAAGTTTACACCTTTCTCTCTTGTACTCTTCGACGACTTGTAAAATCGATGCTCGTGAATCTTGCTAGTTTCAATCTAAAACGATGTATTCTGTTGTTTTGAGCCGGAATACAAGTTTTCGCGCAGTTCTGAAAGAAAATGTTTACACATTTCTCTCGTCTACTCTTCGACGACCTCTAAAATCGATGCTCGTGAATCTTGCTAGTTTCAATCTAAAACGATGTATTCCGTTGTTTTGAGCCGGAATACAAGTTTTCGCGCAGTTCTGAGAGAAAAAGTTTACACCTTTCTCTCGTCCACTCTTCGACGACTTGTAAAATCGATGCTCGTGAATCTTGCTAGTTTCGACCTAAAACGATGTATCCCGTTGTTTTGAGCCAGAATACAAGTTTTCGCGCAGTTCTGAGAGAAAAAGTTTGCACCTTTCTCTCGTCTACTCTTCGACGACTTGTAAAATCGATGCTCGTGAATCTTGCTAGTTTCGATCTAAAACGATGTATCCCGTTGTTTTGAGCCGGAATACAAGTTTTCGTGCAGTTCTGAGAGAAAAAATTTACACCTTTCTCTCGTCTACTCTTCGACGACTTGTAAAATCGATGCTCGTGAATCTTGCTAGTTTCGATCTAAAACGATGTATTCCGTTGTTTTGAGCCGGAGTACAAGTTTTCGCGCAGTTCTGAGAGAAAAAGTTTACACCTTTCTCTCGTCTACTCTTCGAAGACTTGTAAAATCGATGCCCGTGAATCTTGCTAGTTTCGATCTAAAACGATGTATCCCGTTGTTTTGAGCCGGAATACAAGTTTTCGCGCAGTTCTGAAAGAAAACGTTTACACCTTTCTCTCGTCTACTCTTCGAAGACTTGCAAAATCAATGCCCGTGAATCTTGCTAGTTTCGATCTAAAACGATGTATCTCGTTGTTTTGAGCCGTAATACAAATTTTCGCGCAGTTCTGAGAGAAAAAGTTTACACCTTTCTCTCGTCCACTATTCGACGACTTGTAAAATCGATGCTCGTGAATCTTGCTAGTTTAGATCTAAAACAATGTATCCCGTTGTTTTGAGCCGGAATACAAATTTTCGCGCAGTTCTGAGAGAAAAAGTTTACACCTTTCTCTCGTGTACTCTTTACGACTTGTAAAATCGATGCTCGTGAATCTTGCTAGTTTCGATCTACAACGATGTATCTCGTTGTTTTGAGCTGGAATAGAAGTTTTCGCGCAGTTCTGAGAGAAAAAGTTTACACCTTTCTCTCGTCTACTATTCGACGACTTGTAAAATCGATGCTGGTGAATCTTGCTAGTTTCGATCTAAAACGATGAATCTCGTTGTTTTTAGCCGGAATACAAGTTTTCGCGCAGTTTTGAGAGAAAAAGTTTCCACCTTTCTCTCGAGTACTCTTCGACGACTTGTAAAATCGATGCTCGCGAATCTTGCTAGTTTCGATCTAAAACGATGTATCCCGTTGTTTTGAGCCGGAATACAAGTTTTCGTGCAGTTCAGAGAGAAAAAGTTTACACCTTTCTCTCTTCTACTCTTCGACGACTTGTAAAATCGATGCTCGTGAATCTTGCTAGTTTCGATCTAAAACGATGTATTCCGTTGTTTTGAGCCGGAGTACAAGTTTTCGCGCAGTTCTGAGAGAAAAAGTTTACACCTTTCTCTCGTCTACTCTTCGACGACTTGTAAAATCGATGCTCGTGAATCTTGCTAGTTTCAATCTAAAACGATGTATCCCGTTGTTTTGAGCCGGAATACAAGTTTTCGCGCAGTTCTGAAAGAAAAAGTTTACACATTTCTCTCGTCTACTCTTCGACGACCTGTAAAATCGATGCTCGTGAATCTTGCTAGTTTCAATCTAAAACGATGTATTCCGTTGTTTTGAGCCGGAATACAAGTTTTCGCGCAGTTCTGAGAGAAAAAGTTTACACCTTTCTCTCGTCCACTCTTCGACGACTTGTAAAATCGATGCTCGTGAATCTTGCTAGTTTCGATCTAAAACGATGTATCCCGTTGTTTTGAGCCGGAATACAAGTTTTCGCGCAGCTCTGAAAGGAAAAGTTTACACATTTCTCTCGTCTACTCTTCGACGACCTGTAAAATCGATGCTCGTGAATCTTGCTAGTTTCGATCTAAAACGATGTATTCCGTTGTTTTGAGCCGGAATACAAGTCTTCGCGCAGTTCTGAGAGAAAAAGTTTACACCTTTCTCTCGTCCACTCTTCGACGACTTGTAAAATCGATGCTCGTGAATCTTGCTAGTTTCGACCTAAAACGATGTATCCCGTTGTTTTGAGCCGGAATACAAGATTTCGCAACAGTTCTGAGAGAAAAAGTTTACACCTTTCTCTCGTCTACTCTTCGAAGACTTGTAAAATCGATGCTCGTGAATCTTGCTAGTTTCGATCTAAAACGATGTATCCCGTTTTTTTTGAGCCGGAATACATGTTTTCGCGCAGTTCTGAGAGAAAAAGTTTACACCTTTTTCTCGTCTACTATTCGACGTCTTGTAAAATCGATGCTCGTGAATATTGCTAGTTTCGACCTAGAACGATGTATCCCGTTGTTTTGAGCCGGAATACAAGTTTTCGCGCAGTTCTGAGAGAAAAAATTTACACCTTTCTTTCGTGGACTCTCCGACAACTTGTAAAATCGATGCTCGTGAATCTCGCTAGTTACGATCTAAAACGATGTACCCCATTGTTTTGAGCCGGAATACAAGTTTTCGCGCAGTTCTGAGAGAAAAAGTTTACCCCTTTCTCTCGTCTACTCTTCGACGACTTGTAAAATCAATGCTCGTGAATCTTGCTAGTTTCGACCTAAAACGATGTATCCCGTTGTTTTGACCCGGAATACAAGTTTTCGCGCAGTTCTGAGAGAAAAAGTTTACACCTTTCTCTCGTCTACTCTTCGAAGACTTGTAAAATCGGTGCCCGTGAATCTTGCTAGTTTCGATTTAAAACGATGTATCTCGTTGTTTTGAGCCGTAATACAAGTTTTCGCGCAGTTCGGAGAGAAAAAGTTTACACCTTTCTCTCGTCTACTCTTCGAAGACTTGTAAAATCGATGCTCTTGAATCTTGCTAGTTTCGATCTAAAACGATGTATCCCATTTTTTTGAGCCGGAAAACAAGTTTTGGCGCAGTTCTGAGAGAAAAAGTTTAAACCTTTCTCTCGTCTACTCATCGACGACTTGTAAAATCGATGCTCGTGAATATTGCTAGTTTAGACCTAAAACAATGTATCCCGTTGTTTTGAGCCGGAATACAAGCTTTCGCGCAGTTCTGAGAGAAAAAGTTTACACCTTTCTCTCGTGGACTCTCCGACGACTTGTAAAATCGATGCTCGTGAATATTGCTAGTTTCGACCTAGAACGATGTATCCCGTTGTTTTGAGCCGGAATACAAGTTTTCGCGCAGTTCTGAGAGAAAAAATTTACACCTTTCTTTCGTGGACTCTCCGACAACTTGTAAAATCGATGCTCGTGAATCTTGCTAGTTTCGATCTAAAACGATGTATCCTGTTGTTTTGAGCCGGAATACAAGTTTTCGTGCAGTTCTGAGAGAAAAAGTTTACACTTTTCTCTCGTCTACTCTTCGACAACTTGTAAAATCGATGCTCGTGAATCTTGCTAGTTTCGATCTAAAACTGTGTATTCCGTTGTTTTGAGCCGGAATACAAGTTTTTGCGCAGTTCTGAGATAAAAAATTTACAGCTTTCTCTCGTCTACTCTTCGAGGACTTGTAAAATCGATGCTCGTGAATCTTGCTAGTTTCGACCTAAAACGATGAATCCTTTTGTTTTGAGCCGGAATACAAGTTTTCGCGCAGTTCTGAGAGAAAAAGTTTACACCTTTCTCTCGTCTACTCTTCGACGACTTGTAAAATCGATGCTCGTGAATCTTGCTAGTTTCGATCTAAAACGATGTGTCTCGTTGTTTTGAGCTGGAATAGAAGTTTTCGCGCAGTTCTGAGAGAAAAAGTTTACACCTTTCTCTCGTCTACTATTCGACGACTTGTAAAATCGATGCTCGTGAATCTTGCTAGTTTCGATCTAAAACGATGAATCTCGTTGTTTTGAGCCGGAATACAAGTTTTCGCGCAGTTTTGAGAGAAAAAGTTTCCACCTTTCTCTCGAGTACTCTTCGACGACTTGTAAAATCGATGCTCGCGAATCTTGCTAGTTTCGATCTAAAACGATGTATCCCGTTGTTTTGAGCCGGAATACAAGTTTTCGTGCAGTTCAGAGAGAAAAAGTTTACACCTTTCTCTCTTGTACTCTTCGACGACTTGTAAAATCGATGCTCGTGAATCTTGCTAGTTTCGATCTAAAACGATGTATTCTGTTGTTTTGAGCCGGAATACAAGTTTTCGCGCAGTTCTGAAAGAAAAAGTTTACACATTTCTCTCGTCTACTCTTCGACGACCTCTAAAATCGATGCTCGTGAATCTTGCTAGTTTCAATCTAAAACGATGTATTCCGTTGTTTTGAGCCGGAATACAAGTTTTCGCGCAGTTCTGGGAGAAAAAGTTTACACCTTTCTCTCGTCCACTCTTCGACGACTTGTAAAATCGATGCTCGTGAATCTTGCTAGTTTCGACCTAAAACGATGTATCCCGTTGTTTTGAGCCGGAATACAAGTTTTCGCGCAGTTCTGAGAGAAAAAGTTTGCACCTTTCTCTCGTCTACTCTTCGACGACTTGTAAAATCGATGCTCGTGAATCTTGCTAGTTTCGATCTAAAACGATGTATCCCGTTGTTTTGAGCCGGAATACAAGTTTTCGTGCAGTTCTGAGAGAAAAAATTTACACCTTTCTCTCGTCTACTCTTCGACGACTTGTAAAATCGATGCTCGTGAATCTTGCTAGTTTCGATCTAAAACGATGTATTCCGTTGTTTTGAGCCGGAGTACAAGTTTTCGCGCAGTTCTGAGAGAAAAAGTTTACACCTTTCTCTCGTCTACTCTTCGAAGACTTGTAAAATCGATGCCCGTGAATCTTGCTAGTTTCGATCTAAAACGATGTATCCCGTTGTTTTGAGCCGGAATACAAGTTTTCGCGCAGTTCTGAAAGAAAACGTTTACACCTTTCTCTCGTCTAATCTTCGAAGACTTGCAAAATCAATGCCCGTGAATCTTGCTAGTTTCGATCTAAAACGATGTATCTCGTTGTTTTGAGCCGTAATACAAGTTTTCGCGCAGTTCTGAGAGAAAAAGTTTACACCTTTCTCTCGTCCACTATTCGACGACTTGTAAAATCGATGCTCGTGAATCTTGCTAGTTTAGATCTAAAACAATGTATCCCGTTGTTTTGAGCCGGAATACAAGTTTTCGCGTAGTTCTGAGAGAAAAAGTTTACACCTTTCTCTCGTGTACTCTTTGACGACTTGTAAAATCGATGCTCGTGAATCTTGCTAGTTTCGATCTACAACGATGTATCTCGTTGTTTTGAGCTGGAATAGAAGTTTTCGCGCAGTTCTGAGAGAAAAAGTTTACACCTTTCTCTCGTCTACTATTCGACGACTTGTAAAATCGATGCTGGTGAATCTTGCTAGTTTCGATCTAAAACGATGAATCTCGTTGTTTTTAGCCGGAATACAAGTTTTCGCGCAGTTTTGAGAGAAAAAGTTTCCACCTTTCTCTCGAGTACTCTTCGACGACTTGTAAAATCGATGCTCGCGAATCTTGCTAGTTTCGATCTAAAACGATGTATCCCGTTGTTTTGAGCCGGAATACAAGTTTTCGTGCAGTTCAGAGAGAAAAAGTTTACACCTTTCTCTCTTCTACTCTTCGACGACTTGTAAAATCGATGCTCGTGCATCTTGCTAGTTTCGATCTAAAACGATGTATTCCGTTGTTTTGAGCCGGAGTACAAGTTTTCGCGCAGTTCTGAGAGAAAAAGTTTACACCTTTCTCTCGTCTACTCTTCGACGACTTGTAAAATCGATGCTCGTGAATCTTGCTAGTTTCAATCTAAAACGATGTATCCCGTTGTTTTGAGCCGGAATACAAGTTTTCGCGCAGTTCTGAAAGAAAAAGTTTACACATTTCTCTCGTCTACTCTTCGACGACCTTTAAAATCGATGCTCGTGAATCTTGCTAGTTTCGATCTAAAACGATGTATTCCGTTGTTTTGAGCCGGAATACAAGTTTTCGCGCAGTTCTGAGAGAAAAAGTTTACACCTTTCTCTCGTCCACTCTTCGACGACTTGTAAAATCGATGCTCGTGAATCTTGCTAGTTTCGATTTAAAACGATGTATCCCGTTGTTTTGAGCCGGAATACAAGTTTTCGCGCAGCTCTGAAAGGAAAAGTTTACACATTTCTCTCGTCTACTCTTCGACGACCTGTAAAATCGATGCTCGTGAATCTTGCTAGTTTCGATCTAAAACGATGTATTCCGTTGTTTTGAGCCGGAATACAAGTCTTCGCGCAGTTCTGAGAGAAAAAGTTTACACCTTTCTCTCGTCCACTCTTCGACGACTTGTAAAATCGATGCTCGTGAATCTTGCTAGTTTCGACCTAAAACGATGTATCCCGTTGTTTTGAGCCGGAATACAAGATTTCGCGCAGTTCTGAGAGAAAAAGTTTACACCTTTCTCTCGTCTACTCTTCGAAGACTTGTAAAATCGATGCTCGTGAATCTTGCTAGTTTCGATCTAAAACGATGTATCCCGTTTTTTTTGAGCCGGAATACAAGTTTTCGCGCAGTTCTGAGAGAAAAAATTTACACCTTTCTTTCGTGGACTCTCCGACAACTTGTAAAATCGATGCTCGTGAATCTCGCTAGTTACGATCTAAAACGATGTACCCCATTGTTTTGAGCCGGAATACAAGTTTTCGCGCAGTTCTGAGAGAAAAAGTTTGCCCCTTTCTCTCGTCTACTCTTCGACGACTTGTAAAATCGATGCTCGTGAATCTTGCTAGTTTCGACCTAAAACGATGTATCCCGTTGTTTTGACCCGGAATACAAGTTTTCGCGCAGTTCTGAGAGAAAAAGTTTACACCTTTCTCTCGTCTACTCTTCGAAGACTTGTAAAATCGGTGCCCGTGAATCTTGCTAGTTTCGATCTAAAACAATGTATCTCGTTGTTTTGAGCCGTAATACAAGTTTTCGCGCAGTTCTGAAAGAAAAAGTTTACACCTTTCTCTCGTCTACTCTTCGAAGACTTGTAAAATCGATGCTCGTGAATCTTGCTAGTTTCGATCTAAAACGATGTATCCCATTTTTTTTGAGCCGGAAAACATGTTTTGGCGCAGTTCTGAGAGAAAAAGTTTACACCTTTCTCTCGTCTACTCATCGACGACTTGTAAAATCGATGCTCGTGAATATTGCTAGTTTAGAACTAAAACAATGTATCCCGTTGTTTTGAGCCGGAATACAAGCTTTCGCGCAGTTCTGAGAGAAAAAGTTTACACCTTTCTCTCGTGGACTCTCCGACGACTTGTAAAATCGATGCTCGTGAATCTTGCTAGTTTCAATCTAAAACGATGTATCCCGTTGTTTTGAGCCGGAATACAAGTTTTCGCGCAGTTCTGAAAGAAAAAGTTTACACATTTCTCTCGTCCACTCTTCGACGACTTGTAAAATCGATGCTCGTGAATCTTGCTAGTTTCGATCTAAAACGATGTATCCCGTTGTTTTGAGCCGGAATACAAGTTTTCGCGCAGCTCTGAAAGGAAAAGTTTACACATTTCTCTCGTCTACTCTTCGACGACCTGTAAAATCGATGCTCGTGAATCTTGCTAGTTTCGATCTAAAACGATGTATTCCGTTGTTTTGAGCCGGAATACAAGTCTTCGCGCAGTTCTGAGAGAAAAAGTTTACACCTTTCTCTGGTCCACTCTTCGACGACTTGTAAAATCGATGCTCGTGAATCTTGCTAGTTTCGACCTAAAACGATGTATCCCGTTGTTTTGAGCCGGAATACAAGATTTCGCGCAGTTCTGAGAGAAAAAGTTTACACCTTTCTCTCGTCTACTCTTCGAAGACTTGTAAAATCGATGCTCGTGAATCTTGCTAGTTTCGATCTAAAACGATGTATCCCGTTTTTTTTGAGCCGGAATACAAGTTTTCGCGCAGTTCTGAGAGAAAAAGTTTACACCTTTTTCTCGTCTACTATTCGACGTCTTGTAAAATCGATGCTCGTGAATATTGCTAGTTTCGACCTAGAACGATGTATCCCGTTGTTTTGAGCCGGAATACAAGTTTTCGCGCAGTTCTGAGAGAAAAAATTTACACCTTTCTTTCGTGGACTCTCCGACAACTTGTAAAATCGATGCTCGTGAATCTCGCTAGTTACGATCTAAAACGATGTACCCCATTGTTTTGAGCCGGAATACAAGTTTTCGCGCAGTTCTGAGAGAAAAAGTTTACCCCTTTCTCTCGTCTACTCTTCGACGACTTGTAAAATCGATGCTCGTGAATCTTGCTAGTTTCGACCTAAAACGATGTATCCCGTTGTTTTGACCCGGAATACAAGTTTTCGCGCAGTTCTGAGAGAAAAAGTTTACACCTTTCTCTCGTCTACTCTTCGAAGACTTGTAAAATCGGTGCCCGTGAATCTTGCTAGTTTCGATCTAAAACGATGTATCTCGTTGTTTTGAGCCGTAATACAAGTTTTCGCGCAGTTCTGAGAGAAAAAGTTTACACCTTTCTCTCGTCTACTCTTCGAAGACTTGTAAAATCGGTGCCCGTGAATCTTGCTAGTTTCGATCTAAAACAATGTATCTCGTTGTTTTGAGCCGTAATACAAGTTTTCGCGCAGTTCTGAAAGAAAAAGTTTACACCTTTCTCTCGTCTACTCTTCGAAGACTTGTAAAATCGATGCTCGTGAATCTTGCTAGTTTCGATCTAAAACGATGTATCCCATTTTTTTTGAGCCGGAAAACATGTTTTGGCGCAGTTCTGAGAGAAAAAGTTTACACCTTTCTCTCGTCTACTCATCGACGACTTGTAAAATCGATGCTCGTGAATATTGCTAGTTTAGAACTAAAACAATGTATCCCGTTGTTTTGAGCCGGAATACAAGCTTTCGCGCAGTTCTGAGAGAAAAAGTTTACACCTTTCTCTCGTGGACTCTCCGACGACTTGTAAAATCGATGCTCGTGAATCTTGCTAGTTTCAATCTAAAACGATGTATCCCGTTGTTTTGAGCCGGAATACAAGTTTTCGCGCAGTTCTGAAAGAAAAAGTTTACACATTTCTCTCGTCCACTCTTCGACGACTTGTAAAATCGATGCTCGTGAATCTTGCTAGTTTCGATCTAAAACGATGTATCCCGTTGTTTTGAGCCGGAATACAAGTTTTCGCGCAGCTCTGAAAGGAAAAGTTTACACATTTCTCTCGTCTACTCTTCGACGACCTGTAAAATCGATGCTCGTGAATCTTGCTAGTTTCGATCTAAAACGATGTATTCCGTTGTTTTGAGCCGGAATACAAGTCTTCGCGCAGTTCTGAGAGAAAAAGTTTACACCTTTCTCTGGTCCACTCTTCGACGACTTGTAAAATCGATGCTCGTGAATCTTGCTAGTTTCGACCTAAAACGATGTATCCCGTTGTTTTGAGCCGGAATACAAGATTTCGCGCAGTTCTGAGAGAAAAAGTTTACACCTTTCTCTCGTCTACTCTTCGAAGACTTGTAAAATCGATGCTCGTGAATCTTGCTAGTTTCGATCTAAAACGATGTATCCCGTTTTTTTTGAGCCGGAATACAAGTTTTCGCGCAGTTCTGAGAGAAAAAGTTTACACCTTTTTCTCGTCTACTATTCGACGTCTTGTAAAATCGATGCTCGTGAATATTGCTAGTTTCGACCTAGAACGATGTATCCCGTTGTTTTGAGCCGGAATACAAGTTTTCGCGCAGTTCTGAGAGAAAAAATGTACACCTTTCTTTCGTGGACTCTCCGACAACTTGTAAAATCGATGCTCGTGAATCTCGCTAGTTACGATCTAAAACGATGTACCCCATTGTTTTGAGCCGGAATACAAGTTTTCGCGCAGTTCTGAGAGAAAAAGTTTACCCCTTTCTCTCGTCTACTCTTCGACGACTTGTAAAATCGATGCTCGTGAATCTTGCTAGTTTCGACCTAAAACGATGTATCCCGTTGTTTTGACCCGGAATACAAGTTTTCGCGCAGTTCTGAGAGAAAAAGTTTACACCTTTCTCTCGTCTACTCTTCGAAGACTTGTAAAATCGGTGCCCGTGAATCTTGCTAGTTTCGATCTAAAACGATGTATCTCGTTGTTTTGAGCCGTAATACAAGTTTTCGCGCAGTTCTGAGAGAAAAAGTTTACACCTTTCTCTCGTCTACTCTTCGAAGACTTGTAAAATCGATGCTCTTGAATCTTGCTAGTTTCGATCTAAAACGATGTATCCCATTTTTTTGAGCCGGAAAACAAGTTTTTGGCGCAGTTCTGAGAGAAAAAGTTTAAACCTTTCTCTCGTCTACTCATCGACGACTTGTAAAATCGATGCTCGTGAATATTGCTAGTTTAGACCTAAAACAATGTATCCCGTTGTTTTGAGCCGGAATACAAGCTTTCGCGCAGTTCTGAGAGAAAAAGTTTACACCTTTCTCTCGTGGACCTCTCCGACGACTTGTAAAATCGATGCTCGTGAATATTGCTAGTTTCGACCTATAACGATGTATCCCGTTGTTTTGAGCCGGAATACAAGTTTTCGCGCAGTTCTGAGAGAAAAAATTTACACCTTTCTTTCGTGGACTCTCCGACAACTTGTAAAATCGATGCTCGTGAATCTTGCTAGTTTCGATCTAAAACGATGTATCCCGTTGTTTTGAGCCGGAATACAAGTTTTCGTGCAGTTCTGAGAGAAAAAGTTTACACTTTTCTCTCGTCTACTCTTCGACAACTTGTAAAATCGATGCTCGTGAATCTTGCTAGTTTCGATCTAAAACTGTGTATTCCGTTGTTTTGAGCCGGAATACAAGTTTTTGCGCAGTTCTGAGATAAAAAAATTTACAGCTTTCTCTCGTCTACTCTTCGAGGACTTGTAAAATCAATGCTCGTGAATCTTGCTAGTTTCGACCTAAAACGATGAATCCTTTTGTTTTGAGCCGGAATACAAGTTTTCGCGCAGTTCTGAGAGAAAAAGTTTACACCTTTCTCTCGTCTACTCTTCGACGACTTGTAAAATCGATGCTCGTGAATCTTGCTAGTTTCGATCTAAAACGATGTGTCTCGTTGTTTTGAGCTGGAATAGAAGTTTTCGCGCAGTTCTGAGAGAAAAAGTTTACACCTTTCTCTCGTCTACTATTCGACGACTTGTAAAATCGATGCTCGTGAATCTTGCTAGTTTCGATCTAAAACGATGAATCTCGTTGTTTTGAGCCGGAATACAAGTTTTCGCGCAGTTTTGAGAGAAAAAGTTTACACATTTCTCTCGTCTACTCTTCGACGACCTTTAAAATCGATGCTCGTGAATCTTGCTAGTTTCGATCTAAAACGATGTATTCCGTTGTTTTGAGCCGGAATACAAGTTTTCGCGCAGTTCTGAGAGAAAAAGTTTACACCTTTCTCTCGTCCACTCTTCGACGACTTGTAAAATCGATGCTCGTGAATCTTGCTAGTTTCGATCTAAAACGATGTATCCCGTTGTTTTGAGCCGGAATACAAGTTTTCGCGCAGCTCTGAAAGGAAAAGTTTACACATTTCTCTCGTCTACTCTTCGACGACCTGTAAAATCGATGCTCGTGAATCTTGCTAGTTTCGATCTAAAACGATGTATTCCGTTGTTTTGAGCCGGAATACAAGTCTTCGCGCAGTTCTGAGAGAAAAAGTTTACACCTTTCTCTCGTCCACTCTTCGACGACTTGTAAAATCGATGCTCGTGAATCTTGCTAGTTTCGACCTAAAACGATGTATCCCGTTGTTTTGAGCCGGAATACAAGATTTCGCGCAGTTCTGAGAGAAAAAGTTTACACCTTTCTCTCGTCTACTCTTCGAAGACTTGTAAAATCGATGCTCGTGAATCTTGCTAGTTTCGATCTAAAACGATGTATCCCGTTTTTTTTTTGAGCCGGAATACAAGTTTTCGCGCAGTTCTGAGAGAAAAAGTTTACACCTTTTTCTCGTCTACTATTCGACGTCTTGTAAAATCGATGCTCGTGAATATTGCTAGTTTCGACCTAGAACGATGTATCCCGTTGTTTTGAGCCGGAATACAAGTTTTCGCGCAGTTCTGAGAGAAAAAATTTACACCTTTCTTTCGTGGACTCTCCGACAACTTGTAAAATCGATGCTCGTGAATCTCGCTAGTTACGATCTAAAACGATGTACCCCATTGTTTTGAGCCGGAATACAAGTTTTCGCGCAGTTCTGAGAGAAAAAGTTTGCCCCTTTCTCTCGTCTACTCTTCGACGACTTGTAAAATCGATGCTCGTGAATCTTGCTAGTTTCGACCTAAAACGATGTATCCCGTTGTTTTGACCCGGAATACAAGTTTTCGCGCAGTTCTGAGAGAAAAAGTTTACACCTTTCTCTCGTCTACTCTTCGAAGACTTGTAAAATCGGTGCCCGTGAATCTTGCTAGTTTCGATCTAAAAACAATGTATCTCGTTGTTTTGAGCCGTAATACAAGTTTTCGCGCAGTTCTGAAAGAAAAAGTTTACACCTTTCTCTCGTCTACTCTTCGAAGACTTGTAAAATCGATGCTCGTGAATCTTGCTAGTTTCGATCTAAAACGATGTATCCCATTTTTTTTTGAGCCGGAAAACATGTTTTGGCGCAGTTCTGAGAGAAAAAGTTTACACCTTTCTCTCGTCTACTCATCGACGACTTGTAAAATCGATGCTCGTGAATATTGCTAGTTTAGAACTAAAACAATGTATCCCGTTGTTTTTGAGCCGGAATACAAGCTTTCGCGCAGTTCTGAGAGAAAAAGTTTACACCTTTCTCTCGTGGACTCTCCGACGACTTGTAAAATCGATGCTCGTGAATCTTGCTAGTTTCAATCTAAAACGATGTATCCCGTTGTTTTGAGCCGGAATACAAGTTTTCGCGCAGTTCTGAAAGAAAAAGTTTACACATTTCTCTCGTCCACTCTTCGACGACTTGTAAAATCGATGCTCGTGAATCTTGCTAGTTTCGATCTAAAACGATGTATCCCGTTGTTTTGAGCCGGAATACAAGTTTTCGCGCAGCTCTGAAAGGAAAAGTTTACACATTTCTCTCGTCTACTCTTCGACGACCTGTAAAATCGATGCTCGTGAATCTTGCTAGTTTCGATCTAAAACGATGTATTCCGTTGTTTTGAGCCGGAATACAAGTCTTCGCGCAGTTCTGAGAGAAAAAGTTTACACCTTTCTCTGGTCCACTCTTCGACGACTTGTAAAATCGATGCTCGTGAATCTTGCTAGTTTCGACCTAAAACGATGTATCCCGTTGTTTTGAGCCGGAATACAAGATTTCGCGCAGTTCTGAGAGAAAAAGTTAACACCTTTCTCTCGTCTACTCTTCGAAGACTTGTAAAATCGATGCTCGTGAATCTTGCTAGTTTCGATCTAAAACGATGTATCCCGTTTTTTTTTGAGCCGGAATACAAGTTTTCGCGCAGTTCTGAGAGAAAAAGTTTACACCTTTTTCTCGTCTACTATTCGACGTCTTGTAAAATCGATGCTCGTGAATATTGCTAGTTTCGACCTAGAACGATGTATCCCGTTGTTTTGAGCCGGAATACAAGTTTTCGCGCAGTTCTGAGAGAAA
The DNA here is from genome assembly GCF_052857255.1 of Amblyomma americanum. Lineage (NCBI taxonomy): Eukaryota > Metazoa > Arthropoda > Arachnida > Ixodida > Ixodidae > Amblyomma > Amblyomma americanum. The sequence continues at coordinate 130,970,348 of NC_135503.1, forward strand.
AAATTTACACCTTTCTTTCGTGGACTCTCCGACAACTTGTAAAATCGATGCTCGTGAATCTCGCTAGTTACGATCTAAAACGATGTACCCCATTGTTTTGAGCCGGAATACAAGTTTTCGCGCAGTTCTGAGAGAAAAAGTTTACCCCTTTCTCTCGTCTACTCTTCGACGACTTGTAAAATCGATGCTCGTGAATCTTGCTAGTTTCGACCTAAAACGATGTATCCCGTTGTTTTGACCCGGAATACAAGTTTTCGCGCAGTCTGAGAGAAAAAGTTTACACCTTTCTCTCGTCTACTCTTCGAAGACTTGTAAAATCGGTGCCCGTGAATCTTGCTAGTTTCGATCTAAAACGATGTATCTCGTTGTTTTGAGCCGTAATACAAGTTTTCGCGCAGTTCTGAGAGAAAAAGTTTACACCTTTCTCTCGTCTACTCTTCGAAGACTTGTAAAATCGATGCTCTTGAATCTTGCTAGTTTCGATCTAAAACGATGTATCCCATTTTTTTGAGCCGGAAAACAAGTTTTGGCGCAGTTCTGAGAGAAAAAGTTTAAACCTTTCTCTCGTCTACTCATCGACGACTTGTAAAATCGATGCTCGTGAATATTGCTAGTTTAGACCTAAAACAATGTATCCCGTTGTTTTGAGCCGGAATACAAGCTTTCGCGCAGTTCTGAGAGAAAAAGTTTACACCTTTCTCTCGTGGACTCTCCGACGACTTGTAAAATCGATGCTCGTGAATATTGCTAGTTTCGACCTATAACGATGTATCCCGTTGTTTTGAGCCGGAATACAAGTTTTCGCGCAGTTCTGAGAGAAAAAATTTACACCTTTCTTTCGTGGACTCTCCGACAACTTGTAAAATCGATGCTCGTGAATCTTGCTAGTTTCGATCTAAAACGATGTATCCCGTTGTTTTGAGCCGGAATACAAGTTTTCGTTGCAGTTCTGAGAGAAAAAGTTTACACTTTTCTCTCGTCTACTCTTCGACAACTTGTAAAATCGATGCTCGTGAATCTTGCTAGTTTCGATCTAAAACTGTGTATTCCGTTGTTTTGAGCCGGAATACAAGTTTTTGCGCAGTTCTGAGATAAAAAAATTTACAGCTTTCTCTCGTCTACTCTTCGAGGACTTGTAAAATCAATGCTCGTGAATCTTGCTAGTTTCGACCTAAAACGATGAATCCTTTTGTTTTGAGCCGGAAATACAAGTTTTCGCGCAGTTCTGAGAGAAAAAGTTTACACCTTTCTCTCGTCTACTCTTCGACGACTTGTAAAATCGATGCTCGTGAATCTTGCTAGTTTCGATCTAAAACGATGTGTCTCGTTGTTTTGAGCTGGAATAGAAGTTTTCGCGCAGTTCTGAGAGAAAAAGTTTACACCTTTCTCTCGTCTACTATTCGACGACTTGTAAAATCGATGCTCGTGAATCTTGCTAGTTTCGATCTAAAACGATGAATCTCGTTGTTTTGAGCCGGAATACAAGTTTTCGCGCAGTTTTGAGAGAAAAAGTTTCCACCTTTCTCTCGAGTACTCTTCGACGACTTGTAAAATCGATGCTCGCGAATCTTGCTAGTTTCGATCTAAAACGATGTATCCCGTTGTTTTTGAGCCGGAATACAAGTTTTCGTGCAGTTCAGAGAGAAAAAGTTTACACCTTTCTCTCTTGTACTCTTCGACGACTTGTAAAATCGATGCTCGTGAATCTTGCTAGTTTCGATCTAAAACGATGTATTCTGTTGTTTTGAGCCGGAATACAAGTTTTCGCGCAGTTCTGAAAGAAAAAGTTTACACATTTCTCTCGTCTACTCTTCGACGACCTCTAAAATCGATGCTCGTGAATCTTGCTAGTTTCAATCTAAAACGATGTATTCCGTTGTTTTGAGCCGGAATACAAGTTTTCGCGCAGTTCTGGGAGAAAAAGTTTACACCTTTCTCTCGTCCACTCTTCGACGACTTGTAAAATCGATGCTCGTGAATCTTGCTAGTTTCGACCTAAAACGATGTATCCCGTTGTTTTGAGCCGGAATACAAGTTTTCGCGCAGTTCTGAGAGAAAAAGTTTGCACCTTTTCTCTCGTCTACTCTTCGACGACTTGTAAAATCGATGCTCGTGAATCTTGCTAGTTTTGATCTAAAACGATGTATCCCGTTGTTTTGAGCCGGAATACAAGTTTTCGTGCAGTTCTGAGAGAAAAAATTTACACCTTTCTCTCGTCTACTCTTCGACGACTTGTAAAATCGATGCTCGTGAATCTTGCTAGTTTCGATCTAAAACGATGTATTCCGTTGTTTTGAGCCGGAGTACAAGTTTTCGCGCAGTTCTGAGAGAAAAAGTTTACACCTTTCTCTCGTCTACTCTTCGAAGACTTGTAAAATCGATGCCCGTGAATCTTGCTAGTTTCGATCTAAAACGATGTATCCCGTTGTTTTGAGCCGGAATACAAGTTTTCGCGCAGTTCTGAAAGAAAACGTTTACACCTTTCTCTCGTCTAATCTTCGAAGACTTGCAAAATCAATGCCCGTGAATCTTGCTAGTTTCGATCTAAAACGATGTATCTCGTTGTTTTGAGCCGTAATACAAGTTTTCGCGCAGTTCTGAGAGAAAAAGTTTACACCTTTCTCTCGTCCACTATTCGACGACTTGTAAAATCGATGCTCGTGAATCTTGCTAGTTTAGATCTAAAACAATGTATCCCGTTGTTTTGAGCCGGAATACAAGTTTTCGCGTAGTTCTGAGAGAAAAAGTTTACACCTTTCTCTCGTGTACTCTTTGACGACTTGTAAAATCGATGCTCGTGAATCTTGCTAGTTTCGATCTACAACGATGTATCTCGTTGTTTTGAGCTGGAATAGAAGTTTTCGCGCAGTTCTGAGAGAAAAAGTTTACACCTTTCTCTCGTCTACTATTCGACGACTTGTAAAATCGATGCTGGTGAATCTTGCTAGTTTCGATCTAAAACGATGAATCTCGTTGTTTTTAGCCGGAATACAAGTTTTCGCGCAGTTTTGAGAGAAAAAGTTTCCACCTTTCTCTCGAGTACTCTTCAACGACTTGTAAAATCGATGCTCGCGAATCTTGCTAGTTTCGATCTAAAACGATGTATCCCGTTGTTTTGAGCCGGAATACAAGTTTTCGTGCAGTTCAGAGAGAAAAAGTTTACACCTTTCTCTCTTCTACTCTTCGACGACTTGTAAAATCGATGCTCGTGCATCTTGCTAGTTTCGATCTAAAACGATGTATTCCGTTGTTTTGAGCCGGAGTACAAGTTTTCGCGCAGTTCTGAGAGAAAAAGTTTACACCTTTCTCTCGTCTACTCTTCGACGACTTGTAAAATCGATGCTCGTGAATCTTGCTAGTTTCAATCTAAAACGATGTATCCCGTTGTTTTGAGCCGGAATACAAGTTTTCGCGCAGTTCTGAAAGAAAAAGTTTACACATTTCTCTCGTCTACTCTTCGACGACCTTTAAAATCGATGCTCGTGAATCTTGCTAGTTTCGATCTAAAACGATGTATTCCGTTGTTTTGAGCCGGAATACAAGTTTTCGCGCAGTTCTGAGAGAAAAAGTTTACACCTTTCTCTCGTCCACTCTTCGACGACTTGTAAAATCGATGCTCGTGAATCTTGCTAGTTTCGATCTAAAACGATGTATCCCGTTGTTTTGAGCCGGAATACAAGTTTTCGCGCAGCTCTGAAAGGAAAAGTTTACACATTTCTCTCGTCTACTCTACGACGACCTGTAAAATCGATGCTCGTGAATCTTGCTAGTTTCGATCTAAAACGATGTATTCCGTTGTTTTGAGCCGGAATACAAGTCTTCGCGCAGTTCTGAGAGAAAAAGTTTACACCTTTCTCTCGTCCACTCTTCGACGACTTGTAAAATCGATGCTCGTGAATCTTGCTAGTTTCGACCTAAAACGATGTATCCCGTTGTTTTGAGCCGGAATACAAGATTTCACGCAGTTCTGAGAGAAAAAGTTTACACCTTTCTCTCGTCTACTCTTCGAAGACTTGTAAAATCGATGCTCGTGAATCTTGCTAGTTTCGATCTAAAACGATGTATCCCGTTTTTTTTTGAGCCGGAATACAAGTTTTCGCGCAGTTCTGAGAGAAAAAGTTTACACCTTTTTCTCGTCTACTATTCGACGTCTTGTAAAATCGATGCTCGTGAATATTGCTAGTTTCGACCTAGAACGATGTATCCCGTTGTTTTGAGCCGGAATACAAGTTTTCGCGCAGTTCTGAGAGAAAAAATTTACACCTTTCTTTCGTGGACTCTCCGACAACTTGTAAAATCGATGCTCGTGAATCTCGCTAGTTACGATCTAAAACGATGTACCCCATTGTTTTGAGCCGGAATACAAGTTTTCGCGCAGTTCTGAGAGAAAAAGTTTGCCCCTTTCTCTCGTCTACTCTTCGACGACTTGTAAAATCGATGCTCGTGAATCTTGCTAGTTTCGACCTAAAACGATGTATCCCGTTGTTTTGACCCGGAATACAAGTTTTCGCGCAGTTCTGAGAGAAAAAGTTTACACCTTTCTCTCGTCTACTCTTCGAAGACTTGTAAAATCGGTGCCCGTGAATCTTGCTAGTTTCGATCTAAAACAATGTATCTCGTTGTTTTGAGCCGTAATACAAGTTTTCGCGCAGTTCTGAGAGAAAAAGTTTACACCTTTCTCTCGTCTACTCTTCGAAGACTTGTAAAATCGATGCTCGTGAATCTTGCTAGTTTCGATCTAAAACGATGTATCCCATTTTTTTGAGCCGGAAAACATGTTTTGGCGCAGTTCTGAGAGAAAAAGTTTACACCTTTCTCTCGTCTACTCATCGACGACTTGTAAAATCGATGCTCGTGAATATTGCTAGTTTAGAACTAAAACAATGTATCCCGTTGTTTTGAGCCGGAATACAAGCTTTCGCGCAGTTCTGAGAGAAAAAGTTTACACCTTTCTCTCGTGGACTCTCCGACGACTTGTAAAATCGATGCTCGTGAATCTTGCTAGTTACGATCTAAAACGATCTACCCCGTTGTTTTGATCCGGAATACAAGTTTTCGTGCAGTTCTGAGGGAAAAAGTTTACACCTTTCTCTTGTCTACTCTCGACGACTGGTAAAATCGATGCTCGTGAATCTTGCTAGTTTCGACCTAAAACGATGTATCGCGTTGTTTTGAGCCGGAATACAAGTTTTCGCGCAGTTCTGAGAGAAAAAGTTTACACCTTTCTCTCGTCCACTATTCGACGACTTGTAAAATCGATGCTCGTGAATCTTGCTAGTTTAGATCTAAAACAATGTATCCCGTTGTTTTGAGCTGGAATAGAAGTTTTCGCGCAGTACTGAGAGAAAAAGTTTCCACCTTTCTCTGGAGTACTCTTCGACGACTTGTAAAATCGATGCTCGTGAATCTTGCTAGTTTCGATCTAAAACGATGTATCGCGTTGTTTTGAGCCGGAATACAAGTTTTCGTGCTGTTCTGAGAGAAAAAGTTTACACCTTTCTCTCGTCTACTCTTCGACAACTTGTAAAATCGATGCTCGTGAATCTTGCTAGTTTCGATCTAAAACTGTGTATTCCGTTGTTTTGAGCCGGAATACAAGTTTTTGCGCAGTTCTGAGAGAAAAAATTTACAGCTTTCTCTCGCCTACTCTTCGAGGACTTGTAAAATCGATGCTCGTGAATCTTGCTAGTTTCGATCTGAAACGATGAATCCTGTTGTTTTGAGCCGGAATACAAGTTTTCGCGCAGTTCTGAGAGAAAAAGTTTACACCTTTCTCTCGTCTACTCTTCGACGACTTGTAAAATCGATGCTCGTGAATCTTGCTAGTTTCGATCTACAACGATGTGTCTCGTTGTTTTGAGCTGGAATAGAAGTTTTCGCGCAGTTCTGAGAGAAAAAAGGTTACACCTTTCTCTCGTCTACTATTCGACGACTTGTAAAATCGATGCTCGTGAATCTTGCTAGTTTCGATCTAAAACGATGAATCTCGTTGTTTTGAGCCGGAATACAAGTTTTCGCGCAGTTTTGAGAGAAAAAGTTTCCACCTTTCTCTCGAGTACTCTTCGACGACTTGTAAAATCGATGCTCGCGAATCTTGCTAGTTTCGATCTAAAACGATGTATCCCGTTGTTTTGAGCCGGAATACAAGTTTTCGTGCAGTTCAGAGAGAAAAAAGTTTACACCTTTCTCTCTTGTACTCTTCGACGACTTGTAAAATCGGATGCTCGTGAATCTTGCTAGTTTCGATCTAAAAACGATGTATTCTGTTGTTTTGAGCCGGAGTACAAGTTTTCGCGCAGTTCTGAGAGAAAAAGTTTACACCTTTCCCTCGTCTACTCTTGGACGACTTGTAAAATCGATGCTCGTGAATCTTGCTAGTTTCGATCTAAAACGATGTATCCCGTTGTTTTGAGCCGGAATACAAGTTTTCGCGCAGTTCTGAAAGAAAAAGTTTACACTTTTTTCTCGTCTACTCTTCGACGACCTGTAAAATCGATGCTCGTGAATCTTGCTAGTTTCGATCTAAAACGATGTATTCCGTTGTTTTGAGCCGGAATACAAGTTTTCGCGCAGTTCTGACGAGAAAAAAGTTTTACACCTTTCTCTCGTCCACTCTTCGACGACTTGTAAAATCGATGCTCGTGAATCTTGCTAGTTTCGACCTAAAACGATGTATCCCGTTGTTTTGAGCCGGAATACAAGTTTTCGCGCAGTTCTGAGAGAAAAAGTTTACACCTTTCTCTCGTCTACTCTTCGACGACTTGTAAAATCGATGCTCGTGAATCTTGCTAGTTTCGATCTAAAACGATGTATCCCGTTGTTTTGAGCCGGAATACAAGTTTTCGCGCAGTTCTGAAAGAAAACGTTTACACCTTTCTCTCGTCCTACTCTTCGAAGACTTGTAAAATCAATGCCCGTGAATCTTGCTAGTTTCGATCTAAAACGATGTATCTCGTTGTTTTGAGCCGTAATACAAGTTTTCGCGCAGTTCTGAGAGAAAAAGTTTACACCTTTCTCTCGTCCCACTATTCGACGATTTGTAAAATCGATGCTCGTGAATCTTGCTAGTTTCGATCTAAAACGATGTATCCCGTTGTTTTGAGCCGGAATACAAGTTTTCGCGCAGTTCTGAAAGAAAACGTTTACACCTTTCTCTCGTCTACTCTTCGAAGACTTGTAAAATCAATGCCCGTGAATCTTGCAAGTTTTTATCTAAAACGATGTATCTCGTTGTTTTGAGCCGTAATACAAGTTTTCGCGCAGTTCTGAGAGAAAAAGTTTACACCTTTCTCTCGTCCACTATTCGACGACTTGTAAAATCGATGCTCGTGAATCTTGCTAGTTTAGATCTAAAACAATGTATCCCGTTGTTTTGAGCCGGAATACAAGTTTTCGCGCAGTTCTGAGAGAAAAAGTTTACACCTTTCTCTCGTGTACTCTTTGACGACTTGTAAAATCGATGCTCGTGAATCTTGCTAGTTTCGATCTACAACGATGTATCTCGTTGCTTTGAGCTGGAATAGAAGTTTTCGCGCAGTTCTGAGAGAAAAAGTTTCCACCTTTCTCTCGAGTACTCTTCGACGACTTGTAAAATCAATGCTCGCGAAATCTTGCTAGTTTCGATCTAAAACGATGTATCCCGTTGTTTTGAGCCGGAATACAAGTTTTCGTGCAGTTCAGGGAGAAAAAGTTTACACCTTTCTCTCTTCTACTCTTCGACGACTTGTAAAATCGATGCTCGTGAATCTTGCTAGTTTCGATCTAAAACGATGTATTCCGTTGTTTTGAGCCGGAATACAAGTCTTCGCGCAATTCTGAGAGAAAAAGTTTACACCTTTCTCTCGTCTACTCTTCGACGACTTGTAAAATCGATGCTCGTGAATCTTGCTAGTTTCGATCTAAAACGATGTGTCTCGTTGTTTTGAGCTGAAATAGAAGTTTTCGCGCAGTTCAGAGAGAAAACGTTTACACCTTTCTCTCGTCTACTATTCGACGACTTGTAAAATCGATGCTCGTGAATCTTGCTAGTTTTCGATCTAAAACGATGAATCTCGTTGTTTTGAGCCGGAATACAAGTTTTCGCGCAGTTTTGAGAGAAAAAGTTTCCACCTTTCTCTCGAGTACTCTTCGACGACTTGTAAAATCGATGCTCGCGAATCTTGCTAGTTTTCGATCTAAAACGATGTATCCCGTTGTTTTGAGCCGGAATACAAGTTTTCGTGCAGTTCAGAGAGAAAAAGTTTACACCTTTCTCTCTTGTACTCTTCGACGACTTGTAAAATCGATGCTCGTGAATCTTGCTAGTTTCGATCTAAAACGATGTATTCTGTTGTTTTGAGCCGGAGTACAAGTTTTCGCGCAGTTCTGAGAGAAAAAGTTTACACCTTTCCCTCGTCTACTCTTGGACGACTTGTAAAATCGATGCTCGTGAATCTTGCTAGTTTCGATCTAAAACGATGTATCCCGTTGTTTTGAGCCGGAATACAAGTTTTCGCGCAGTTCTGAAAGAAAAAGTTTACACATTTCTCTCGTCTACTCTTCGACGACCTGTAAAATCGATGCTCGTGAATCTTGCTAGTTTCGATCTAAAACGATGTATTCCGTTGTTTTGAGCCGGAATACAAGTTTTCGCGCAGTTCTGAGAGAAAAAGTTTACACCTTTCTCTCGTCCACTCTTCGACGACTTGTAAAATCGATGCTCGTGAATCTTGCTAGTTTCGACCTAAAACGATGTATCCCGTTGTTTTGAGCCGGAATACAAGTTTTCGCGCAGTTCTGAGAGAAAAAGTTTTACACCTTTCTCTCGTCTACTCTTCGACGACTTGTAAAATCGATTGCTCGTGAATCTTGCTAGTTTCGATCTAAAACGATGTATCCCGTTGTTTTGAGCCGGAATACAAGTTTTCGCGCAGTTCTGAAAGAAAACGTTTACACCTTTCTCTCGTCTACTCCTTCGAAGACTTGTAAAATCAATGCCCGTGAATCTTGCTAGTTTCGATCTAAAACGATGTATCTCGTTGTTTTGAGCCGTAATACAAGTTTTCGCGCAGTTCTGAGAGAAAAAGTTTACACCTTTCTCTCGTCCACTATTCGACGATTTGTAAAATCGATGCTCGTGAATCTTGCTAGTTTCGATCCAAAACGATGTATCCCGTTGTTTTGAGCCGGAATACAAGTTTTCGCGCAGTTCTGAAAGAAAACGTTTACACCTTTCTCTCGTCTACTCTTCGAAGACTTGTAAAATCAATGCCCGTGAATCTTGCAAGTTTTGATCTAAAACGATGTATCTCGTTGTTTTGAGCCGTAATACAAGTTTTCGCGCAGTTCTGAGAGAAAAAGTTTACACCTTTCTCTCGTCCACTATTCGACGACTTGTAAAATCGATGCTCGTGAATCTTGCTAGTTTAGATCTAAAACAATGTATCCCGTTGTTTTGAGCCGGAATACAAGTTTTCGCGCAGTTCTGAGAGAAAAAGTTTACACCTTTCTCTCGTGTACTCTTTGACGACTTGTAAAATCGATGCTCGTGAATCTTGCTAGTTTCGATCTACAACGATGTATCTCGTTGCTTTGAGCTGGAATAGAAGTTTTCGCGCAGTTCTGAGAGAAAAAGTTTCCACCTTTCTCTCGAGTACTCTTCGACGACTTGTAAAATCAATGCTCGCGAATCTTGCTAGTTTCGATCTAAAACGATGTATCCCGTTGTTTTGAGCCGGAATACAAGTTTTCGTGCAGTTCAGGGAGAAAAAGTTTACACCTTTCTCTCTTCCTACTCTTCGACGACTTGTAAAATCGATGCTCGTGAATCTTGCTAGTTTCGATCTAAAACGATGTATTCCGTTGTTTTGAGCCGGAATACAAGTCTTCGCGCAATTCTGAGAGAAAAAGTTTACACCTTTCTCTCGTCTACTCCTTCGACGACTTGTAAAATCGATGCTCGTGAATCTTGCTAGTTTCGATCTAAAACGATGTGTCTCGTTGTTTTGAGCTGAAATAGAAGTTTTCGCGCAGGTTCAGAGAGAAAACGTTTACACCTTTCTCTCGTCTACTATTCGACGACTTGTAAAATCGATGCTCGTGAATCTTGCTAGTTTCGATCTAAAACGATGAATCTCGTTGTTTTGAGACGGAATACAAGTTTTCGCGCAGTTTTGAGAGAAAAAGTTTCCACCTTTCTCTCGTCTACTCTTCGACAACTTGTAAAATCGATGCTCGTGAATCTTGCTAGTTTTGATCTAAAACTGTGTATTCCGTTGTTTTGAGCCGGAATACAAGTTTTTGCGCAGATCTGAGAGAAAAAATTTACAGCTTTCTCTCGTCTACTCTTCGAGGACTTGTAAAATCGATGCTCGTGAATCTTGCTAGTTACGATCTAAAACGATCTACCCCGTTGTTTTGATCCGCAATACAAGTTTTCGAGCAGTTCTGAGGGAAAAAGTTTACACCTTTCTCTTGTCTACTCTCGACGACTGGTAAAATCGATGCTCGTGAATCTTGCTAGTTTCGACCTAAAACGATGTATCGCGTTGTTTTGAGCCGGAATACAAGTTTTCGCGCAGTTCTGAGAGAAAAAGTTTACACCTTTCTCTCGTCCACTATTCGACGACTTGTAAAATCGATGCTCGTGAATCTTGCTAGTTTAGATCTAAAACAATGTATCCCGTTGTTTTGAGCTGGAATAGAAGTTTTCGCGCAGTACTGAGAGAAAAAGTTTCCACCTTTCTCTGGAGTACTCTTCGACGACTTGTAAAATCGATGCTCGTGAATCTTGCTAGTTTCGATCTAAAACGATGTATCGCGTTGTTTTGAGCCGGAATACAAGTTTTCGTGCAGTTCTGAGAGAAAAAGTTTACACCTTTCTCTCGTCTACTCTTCGACAACTTGTAAAATCGATGCTCGTGAATCTTGCTAGTTTCGATCTAAAACTGTGTATTCCGTTGTTTTGAGCCGGAATACAAGTTTTTGCGCAGTTCTGAGAGAAAAAATTTACAGCTTTCTCTCGTCTACTCTTCGAGGACTTGTAAAATCGATGCTCGTGAATCTTGCTAGTTTCGATCTAAAACGATGAATCCTGTTGTTTTGAGCCGGAATACAAGTTTTCGCGCAGTTCTGAGAGAAAAAGTTTACACCTTTCTCTCGTCTACTCTTCGACGACTTGTAAAATCGATGCTCGTGAATCTTGCTAGTTTCGATCTACAACGATGTGTCTCGTTGTTTTGAGCTGGAATAGAAGTTTTCGCGCAGTTCTGAGAGAAAAAGTTTACACCTTTCTCTCGTCTACTATTCGACGACTTGTAAAATCGATGCTCGTGAATCTTGCTAGTTTCGATCTAAAACGATGAATCTCGTTGTTTTGAGCCGGAATACAAGTTTTCGCGCAGTTTTGAGAGAAAAAGTTTCCACCTTTCTCTCGAGTACTCTTCGACGACTTGTAAAATCGATGCTCGCGAATCTTGCTAGTTTCGATCTGAAACGATGTATCCCGTTGTTTTGAGCCGGAATACAAGTTTTCGTGCAGTTCAGAGAGAAAAAGTTTACACCTTTCTCTCTTGTACTCTTCGACGACTTGTAAAATCGATGCTCGTGAATCTTGCTAGTTTCGATCTAAAACGATGTATTCTGTTGTTTTGAGCCGGAGTACAAGTTTTCGCGCAGTTCTGAGAGAAAAAGTTTACACCTTTCCCTCGTCTACTCTTGGACGACTTGTAAAATCGATGCTCGTGAATCTTGCTAGTTTCGATCTAAAACGATGTATCCCGTTGTTTTGAGCCGGAATACAAGTTTTCGCGCAGTTCTGAAAGAAAAAGTTTACACATTTCTCTCGTCTACTCTTCGACGACCTGTAAAATCGATGCTCGTGAATCTTGCTAGTTTCGATCTAAAACGATGTATTCCGTTGTTTTGAGCCGGAATACAAGTTTTCGCGCAGTTCTGAGAGAAAAAGTTTACACCTTTCTCTCGTCCACTCTTCGACGACATGTAAAATCGATGCTCGTGAATCTTGCTAGTTTCGACCTAAAACGATGTATCCCGTTGTTTTGAGCCGGAATACAAGTTTTCGCGCAGTTCTGAAAGAAAACGTTTACACCTTTCTCTCGTCTACTCTTCGAAGACTTGTAAAATCAATGCCCGTGAATCTTGCTAGTTTCGATCTAAAACGATGTATCTCGTTATTTTGAGCCGTAATACAAGTTTTCGCGCAGTTCTGAGAGAAAAAGTTTACACCTTTCTCTCGTCCACTATTCGACGACTTGTAAAATCGATGCTCGTGAATCTTGCTAGTTTCGATCTAAAACGATGTATCCCGTTGTTTTGAGCCGGAAAACAAGTTTTCGCGCAGTTCTGAAAGAAAACGTTTACACCTTTCTCTCGTCTACTCTTCGGAGACTTGTAAAATCAATGCCCGTGAATCTTGCTAGTTTCGATCTAAAACGATGTATCTCGTTGTTTTGAGCCGTAATACAAGTTTTCGCGCAGTTCTGAGAGAAAAAGTTTACACCTTTCTCTCGTCCACTATTCGACGACTTGTAAAATCGATGCTCGTGAATCTTGCTAGTTTAGATCTAAAACAATGTATCCCGTTGTTTTGAGCCGGAATACAAGTTTTCGCGCAGTTCTGAGAGAAAAAGTTTACACCTTTCTCTCGTGTACTCTTTGACGACTTGTAAAATCGATGCTCGTGAATCTTGCTAGTTTCGATCTACAACGATGTATCTCGTTGCTTTGAGCTGGAATAGAAGTTTTCGCGCAGTTCTGAGAGAAAAAGTTTCCACCTTTCTCTCGAGTACTCTTCGACGACTTGTAAAATCGATGCTCGCGAATCTTGCTAGTTTCGATCTAAAACGATGTATCCCGTTGTTTTGAGCCGGAATACAAGTTTTCGTGCAGTTCAGGGAGAAAAAGTTTACACCTTTCTCTCTTCTACTCTTCGACGACTTGTAAAATCGATGCTCGTGAATCTTGCTAGTTTCGATCTAAAACGATGTATTCCGTTGTTTTGAGCCGGAATACAAGTCTTCGCGCAATTCTGAGAGAAAAAGTTTACACCTTTCTCTCGTCTACTCTTCGACGACTTGTAAAATCGATGCTCGTGAATATTGCTAGTTTCGATCTAAAACGATGTGTCTCGTTGTTTTGGGCTGAAATAGAAGTTTTCGCGCAGTTCAGAGAGAAAACGTTTACACCTTTCTCTCGTCTACTATTCGACGACTTGTAAAATCGATGCTCGTGAATCTTGCTAGTTTCGATCTAAAACGATGAATCTCGTTGTTTTGAGACGGAATACAAGTTTTCGCGCAGTTTTGAGAGAAAAAGTTTCCACCTTTCTCTCGAGTACTCTTCGACGACTTGTAAAATCGATGCTCGCGAATATTGCTAGTTTCGATCTAAAACGATGTATCCCGTTGTTTTGAGCCGGAATACAAGTTTTCGTGCAGTTCAGAGAGAAAAAGTTTACACCTTTCTCTCTTCTACTCTTCGACGACTTGTAAAATCGATGCTCGTGAATCTTGCTAGTTTCGATCTAAAAGGATGTATTCCGTTGTTTTGAGCCGGAATACAAGTCTTCGCGCAGTTCTGAGAGAAAAAGTTTACACCTTTCTCTCGCGTTCTCTTCGACGACTTGTAATATCGATGCTCGTGAATCTTGCTAGTTTCGATCTAAAACGATGTATCCCGTTGTTTTGAGCCGGAATACAAGTTTTCGCGCAGTTCTGAAAGAAAAAGTTTACACATTTCTCCCGTCTACTCTTCGACGACCTGTAAAATCGATGCTCGTGAATCTTGCTAGTTTCGATCTAAAACGATGTATTCCGTTGTTTTGAGCCGGAATACAAGTTTTCGCGCAGTTCTGAGAGAAAAAGTTTACACCTTTCTCTCGTCCACTCTTCGACGACTTGTAAAATCGATGCTCGTGAATCTTGCTAGTTCCGACCTAAAACGATGTATCCCGTTGTTTTGAGCCGGAATACAAGTTTTCGCGCAGTTCTGAGAGAAAAAGTTTACACCTTTCTCTCGTCTACTCTTCGACGACTTGTAAAATCGATGCTCGTGAATCTTGCTAGTTTCGATCTAAAACGATGTATCCCGTTGTTTTGAGCCGGAATACAAGTTTTCGTGCAGTTCTGAGAGAAAAAATTTACACCTTTCTCTCGTCTACTCTTCGACGACTTGTAAAATCGATGCTCGTGAATCTTGCTAGTTTCGATCTAAAACGATGTATTCCGTTGTTTTGAGCCGGAGTACAAGTTTTCGCGCAGTTCTGAGAGAAAAAGTTTACACCTTTCTCTCGTCTACTCTTCGAAGACTTGTAAAATCGATGCCCGTGAATCTTGCTAGTTTCGATCTAAAACGATGTATCCCGTTGTTTTGAGCCGGAATACAAGTTTTCGCGCAGTTCTGAAAGAAAACGTTTACACCTTTCTCTCGTCTACTCTTCGAAGACATGTAAAATCAATGCCCGTGAATCTTGCTAGTTTCGATCTAAAACGATGTATCTCGTTGTTTTGAGCCGTAATACAAGTTTTCGCGCAGTTCTGAGAGGAAAAGTTTACACCTTTCTCTCGTCCACTATTCGACGACTTGTAAAATCGATGCTCGTGAATCTTGCTAGTTTAGATCTAAAACAATGTATCCCGTTGTTTTGAGCCGGAATACAAGTTTTCGCGCAGTTCTGAGAGAAAAAGTTTACACCTTTCTCTCGTGTACTCTTTGACGACTTGTAAAATCGATGCTCGTGAATCTTGCTAGTTTCGATCTACAACGATGTATCTCGTTGTTTTGAGCTGGAATAGAAGTTTTCGCGCAGTACTGAGAGAAAAAGTTTCCACCTTTCTCTGGAGTACTCTTCGACGACTTGTAAAATCGATGCTCGTGAATCTTGCTAGTTTCGATCTAAAACGATGTATCCCGTTGTTTTGAGCCGGAATACAAGTTTTCGTGCAGTTCTGAGAGAAAAAGTTTACACCTTTCTCTCGTCTACTCTTCGACAACTTGTAAAATCGATGCTCGTGAATCTTGCTAGTTTCGATCTAAAACTGTGTATTCCGTTGTTTTGAGCCGGAATACAAGTTTTTGCGCAGTTCTGAGAGAAAAAATTTACAGCTTTCTCTCGTCTACTCTTCGAGGACTTGTAAAATCGATGCTCGTGAATCTTGCTAGTTTCGATCTAAAACGATGAATCCTGTTGTTTTGAGCCGGAATACAAGTTTTCGCGCAGTTCTGAGAGAAAAAGTTTACACCTTTCTCTCGTCTACTCTTCGACGACTTGTAAAATCGATGCTCGTGAATCTTGCTAGTTTAGATCTAAAACAATGTATCCCGTTGTTTTGAGCCGGAATACAAGTTTTCGCGCAGTTCTGAGAGAAAAAGTTTACACCTTTCTCTCGTCTAGTCTTCGAAGACTTGTAAAATCGATGCTCGTGAATCTTGCTAGTTTCGATCTAAAACGATGTATCCCGTTTTTTTTGAGCCGGAATACAAGTTTTCGCGCAGTTCTGAGAGAAAAAGTTTACACCTTTTTCTCGTCTACTATTTGACGTCTTGTAAAATCGATGCTCGTGAATATTGCTAGTTTCGACCTAGAACGATGTATCCCGTTGTTTTGAGCCGGAATACAAGTTTTCGCGCAGTTCTGAGAGAAAAAATTTACACCTTTCTTTCGTGGACTCTCCGACAACTTGTAAAATCGATGCTCGTGAATCTCGCTAGTTACGATCTAAAACGATGTACCCCATTGTTTTGAGCCGGAATACAAGTTTTCGCGCAGTTCTGAGAGAAAAAGTTTACACCTTTCTCTCGTCTACTCTTCGAAGACTTGTAAAATCGGTGCCCGTGAATCTTGCTAGTTTCGATCTAAAACGATGTATCTCGTTGTTTTGAGCCGTAATACAAGTTTTCGCGCAGTTCTGAGAGAAAAAGTTTACACCTTTCTCTCGTGGACTCTCCGACGACTTGTAAAATCGATGCTCGTGAATCTTGCTAGTTACGATCTAAAACGATGTACCCCGTTGTTTTGATCCGGAATACAAGTTTTCGTGCAGTTCTGAGGGAAAAAGTTTACACCTTTCTCTTGTCTACTCTCGACGACTGGTAAAATCGATGCTCGTGAATCTTGCTAGTTTCGACCTAAAACAATGTATCGCGTTGTTTTGAGCCGGAATACAAGTTTTCGCGCAGTTCTGAGAGAAAAAGTTTACACCTTTCTCTCGTGTACTCTTTGACGACTTGTAAAATCGATGCTCGTGAATCTTGCTAGTTTCGATCTACAACGATGTATCTCGTTGTTTTGAGCTGGAATAGAAGTTTTCGCGCAGTACTGAGAGAAAAAGTTTCCACCTTTCTCTGGAGTACTCTTCGACGACTTGTAAAATCGATGCTCGTGAATCTTGCTAGTTTCGATCTAAAACGATGAATCCTGTTGTTTTGAGCCGGAATACAAGTTTTCGCGCAGTTCTGAGAGAAAAAGTTTACACCTTTTTCTCGTCTACTATTCGACGTCTTGTAAAATCGATGCTCGTGAATATTGCTAGTTTCGACCTAGAACGATGTATCCCGTTGTTTTGAGCCGGAATACAAGTTTTCGCGCAGTTCTGAGAGAAAAAATTTACACCTTTCTTTCGTGGACTCTCCGACAACTTGTAAAATCGATGCTCGTGAATCTCGCTAGTTACGATCTAAAACGATGTACCCCATTGTTTTGAGCCGGAATACAAGTTTTCGCGCAGTTCTGAGAGAAAAAGTTTACACCTTTCTCTCGTCTACTCTTCGAAGACTTGTAAAATCGGTGCCCGTGAATCTTGCTAGTTTCGATCTAAAACGATGTATCTCGTTGTTTTGAGCCGTAATACAAGTTTTCGCGCAGTTCTGAGAGAAAAAGTTTACACCTTTCTCTCGTGGACTCTCCGACGACTTGTAAAATCGATGCTCGTGAATCTTGCTAGTTTCGATCTACAACGATGTATCTCGTTGTTTTGAGCTGGAATAGAAGTTTTCGCGCAGTACTGAGAGAAAAAGTTTCCACCTTTCTTTCGTGGACTCTCCGACAACTTGTAAAATCGATGCTCGTGAATCTCGCTAGTTACGATCTAAAACGATGTACCCCGTTGTTTTGAGCCGGAATACAAGCTTTCGCGCAGTTCTGAGAGAAAAAGTTTACACCTTTCTCTCGTGGACTCTCCGACGACTTGTAAAATCGATGCTCGTGAATCTTGCTAGTTACGATCTAAAACGATGTACCCCGTTGTTTTGATCCGGAATACAAGTTTTCGTGCAGTTCTGAGGGAAAAAGTTTACACCTTTCTCTTGTCTACTCTCGACGACTGGTAAAATCGATGCTCGTGAATCTTGCTAGTTTCGACCTAAAACAATGTATCGCGTTGTTTTGAGCCGGAATACAAGTTTTCGCGCAGTTCTGAGAGAAAAAGTTTACACCTTTCTCTCGTGTACTCTTTGACGACTTGTAAAATCGATGCTCGTGAATCTTGCTAGTTTCGATCTACAACGATGTATCTCGTTGTTTTGAGCTGGAATAGAAGTTTTCGCGCAGTACTGAGAGAAAAAGTTTCCACCTTTCTCTGGAGTACTCTTCGACGACTTGTAAAATCGATGCTCGTGAATCTTGCTAGTTTCGATCTAAAACGATGTATCCCGTTGTTTTGAGCCGGAATACAAGTTTTCGTGCAGTTCTGAGAGAAAAAGTTTACACCTTTCTCTCGTCTACTCTTCGACAACTTGTAAAATCGATGCTCGTGAATTTTGCTAGTTTCGATCTAAAACTTTGTATTCCGTTGTTTTGAGCCGGAATACAAGTTTTTGCGCAGTTCTGAGAGAAAAAATTTACAGCTTTCTCTCGTCTACTCTTCGAGGACTTGTAAAATCGATGCTCGTGAATCTTGCTAGTTTCGATCTAAAACGATGAATCCTGTTGTTTTGAGCCGGAATACAAGTTTTCGCGCAGTTCTGAGAGAAAAAGTTTACACCTTTCTCTCGTCTACTCTTCGACGACTTGTAAAATCGATGCTCGTGAATCTTGCTAGTTTCGATCTAAAACGATGTGTCTCGTTGTTTTGAGCTGGAATAGAAGTTTTCGCGCAGTTCTGAGAGAAAAAGTTTACACCTTTCTCTCGTCTACTATTCGACGACTTGTAAAATCGATGCTCGTGAATCTTGCTAGTTTCGATCTAAAACGATGAATATCGTTGTTTTGAGCCGGAATACAAGTTTTCGCGCAGTTTTGAGAGAAAAAGTTTCCACCTTTCTCTCGAGTACTCTTCGACGACTTGTAAAATCGATGCTCGCGAATCTTGCTAGTTTCGATCTAAAACGATGTATCCCGTTGTTTTGAGCCGGAATACAAGCTTTCGCGCAGTTCTGAGAGAAAAAGTTTACACCTTTCTCTCGTGGACTCTCCGACGACTTGTAAAATCGATGCTCGTGAATCTTGCTAGTTACGATCTAAAACGATGTACCCCGTTGTTTTGATCCGGAATACAAGTTTTCGCGCAGTTCTGAAAGAAAACGTTTACACCTTTCTCTCGTCTACTCTTCGAAGACTTGTAAAATCAATGCCCGTGAATCTTGCTAGTTTCGATCTAAAAGGATGTATTCCGTTGTTTTGAGCCGGAATACAAGTCTTCGCGCAGTTCTGAGAGAAAAAGTTTACACCTTTCTCTCGCGTTCTCTTCGACGACTTGTAATATCGATGCTCGTGAATCTTGCTAGTTTCGATCTAAAACGATGTATCCCGTTGTTTTGAGCCGGAATACAAGTTTTTCCCGCAGTTCTGAAAGAAAAAGTTTACACATTTCTCTCGTCTACTCTTCGACGACCTGTAAAATCGATGCTCGTGAATCTTGCTAGTTTCGATCTAAAACGATGTATTCCGTTGTTTTGAGCCGGAATACAAGTTTTCGCGCAGTTCTGAGAGAAAAAGTTTACACCTTTCTCTTGTCTACTCTCGACGACTGGTAAAATCGATGCTCGTGAATCTTGCTAGTTTCGACCTAAAACAATGTATCGCGTTGTTTTGAGCCGGAATACAAGTTTTCGCGCAGTTCTGAGAGAAAAAGTTTACACCTTTCTCTCGTGTACTCTTTGACGACTTGTAAAATCGATGCTCGTGAATCTTGCTAGTTTCGATCTACAACGATGTATCTCGTTGTTTTGAGCTGGAATAGAAGTTTTCGCGCAGTACTGAGAGAAAAAGTTTCCACCTTTCTCTGGAGTACTCTTCGACGACTTGTAAAATCGATGCTCGTGAATCTTGCTAGTTTCGATCTAAAACGATGTATCCCGTTGTTTTGAGCCGGAATACAAGTTTTCGTGCAGTTCTGAGAGAAAAAGTTTACACCTTTCTCTCGTCTACTCTTCGACAACTTGTAAAATCGATGCTCGTGAATTTTGCTAGTTTCGATCTAAAACTTTGTATTCCGTTGTTTTGAGCCGGAATACAAGTTTTTGCGCAGTTCTGAGAGAAAAAATTTACAGCTTTCTCTCGTCTACTCTTCGAGGACTTGTAAAATCGATGCTCGTGAATCTTGCTAGTTTCGATCTAAAACGATGAATCCTGTTGTTTTGAGCCGGAATACAAGTTTTCGCGCAGTTCTGAGAGAAAAAGTTTACACCTTTCTCTCGTCTACTCTTCGACGACTTGTAAAATCGATGCTCGTGAATCTTGCTAGTTTCGATCTAAAACGATGTGTCTCGTTGTTTTGAGCTGGAATAGAAGTTTTCGCGCAGTTCTGAGAGAAAAAGTTTACACCTTTCTCTCGTCTACTATTCGACGACTTGTAAAATCGATGCTCGTGAATCTTGCTAGTTTCGATCTAAAACGATGAATATCGTTGTTTTGAGCCGGAATACAAGTTTTCGCGCAGTTTTGAGAGAAAAAGTTTCCACCTTTCTCTCGAGTACTCTTCGACGACTTGTAAAATCGATGCTCGCGAATCTTGCTAGTTTCGATCTAAAACGATGTATCCCGTTGTTTTGAGCCGGAATACAAGCTTTCGCGCAGTTCTGAGAGAAAAAGTTTACACCTTTCTCTCGTGGACTCTCCGACGACTTGTAAAATCGATGCTCGTGAATCTTGCTAGTTACGATCTAAAACGATGTACCCCGTTGTTTTGATCCGGAATACAAGTTTTCGCGCAGTTCTGAAAGAAAACGTTTACACCTTTCTCTCGTCTACTCTTCGAAGACTTGTAAAATCAATGCCCGTGAATCTTGCTAGTTTCGATCTAAAAGGATGTATTCCGTTGTTTTGAGCCGGAATACAAGTCTTCGCGCAGTTCTGAGAGAAAAAGTTTACACCTTTCTCTCGCGTTCTCTTCGACGACTTGTAATATCGATGCTCGTGAATCTTGCTAGTTTCGATCTAAAACGATGTATCCCGTTGTTTTGAGCCGGAATACAAGTTTTTCCCGCAGTTCTGAAAGAAAAAGTTTACACATTTCTCTCGTCTACTCTTCGACGACCTGTAAAATCGATGCTCGTGAATCTTGCTAGTTTCGATCTAAAACGATGTATTCCGTTGTTTTGAGCCGGAATACAAGTTTTCGCGCAGTTCTGAGAGAAAAAGTTTACACCTTTCTCTTGTCTACTCTCGACGACTGGTAAAATCGATGCTCGTGAATCTTGCTAGTTTCGACCTAAAACAATGTATCGCGTTGTTTTGAGCCGGAATACAAGTTTTCGCGCAGTTCTGAGAGAAAAAGTTTACACCTTTCTCTCGTGTACTCTTTGACGACTTGTAAAATCGATGCTCGTGAATCTTGCTAGTTTCGATCTACAACGATGTATCTCGTTGTTTTGAGCTGGAATAGAAGTTTTCGCGCAGTACTGAGAGAAAAAGTTTCCACCTTTCTCTGGAGTACTCTTCGACGACTTGTAAAATCGATGCTCGTGAATCTTGCTAGTTTCGATCTAAAACGATGTATCCCGTTGTTTTGAGCCGGAATACAAGTTTTCGTGCAGATCTGAGAGAAAAAGTTTACACCTTTCTCTCGTCTACTCTTCGACAACTTGTAAAATCGATGCTCGTGAATTTTGCTAGTTTCGATCTAAAACTTTGTATTCCGTTGTTTTGAGCCGGAATACAAGTTTTTGCGCAGTTCTGAGAGAAAAAATTTACAGCTTTCTCTCGTCTACTCTTCGAGGACTTGTAAAATCGATGCTCGTGAATCTTGCTAGTTTCGATCTAAAACGATGAATCCTGTTGTTTTGAGCCGGAATACAAGTTTTCGCGCAGTTCTGAGAGAAAAAGTTTACACCTTTCTCTCGTCTACTCTTCGACGACTTGTAAAATCGATGCTCGTGAATCTTGCTAGTTTCGATCTAAAACGATGTGTCTCGTTGTTTTGAGCTGGAATAGAAGTTTTCGCGCAGTTCTGAGAGAAAAAGTTTACACCTTTCTCTCGTCTACTATTCGACGACTTGTAAAATCGATGCTCGTGAATCTTGCTAGTTTCGATCTAAAACGATGAATATCGTTGTTTTGAGCCGGAATACAAGTTTTCGCGCAGTTTTGAGAGAAAAAGTTTCCACCTTTCTCTCGAGTACTCTTCGACGACTTGTAAAATCGATGCTCGCGAATCTTGCTAGTTTCGATCTAAAACGATGTATCCCGTTGTTTTGAGCCGGAATACAAGCTTTCGCGCAGTTCTGAGAGAAAAAGTTTACACCTTTCTCTCGTGGACTCTCCGACGACTTGTAAAATCGATGCTCGTGAATCTTGCTAGTTACGATCTAAAACGATGTACCCCGTTGTTTTGATCCGGAATACAAGTTTTCGCGCAGTTCTGAAAGAAAACGTTTACACCTTTCTCTCGTCTACTCTTCGAAGACTTGTAAAATCAATGCCCGTGAATCTTGCTAGTTTCGATCTAAAAGGATGTATTCCGTTGTTTTGAGCCGGAATACAAGTCTTCGCGCAGTTCTGAGAGAAAAAGTTTACACCTTTCTCTCGCGTTCTCTTCGACGACTTGTAATATCGATGCTCGTGAATCTTGCTAGTTTCGATCTAAAACGATGTATCCCGTTGTTTTGAGCCGGAATACAAGTTTTTCCCGCAGTTCTGAAAGAAAAAGTTTACACATTTCTCTCGTCTACTCTTCGACGACCTGTAAAATCGATGCTCGTGAATCTTGCTAGTTTCGATCTAAAACGATGTATTCCGTTGTTTTGAGCCGGAATACAAGTTTTCGCGCAGTTCTGAGAGAAAAAGTTTACACCTTTCTCTCGTCCACTCTTCGACGACTTGTAAAATCGATGCTCGTGAATCTTGCTAGTTCCGACCTAAAACGATGTATCCCGTTGTTTTAAGCCGGAATACAAGTTTTCGCGCAGTTCTGAGAGAAAAAGTTTACACCTTTCTCTCGTCTACTCTTCGACGACTTGTAAAATCGATGCTCGTGAATCTTGCTAGTTTCGATCTAAAACGATGTATCCCGTTGTTTTGAGCCGGAATACAAGTTTTCGTGCAGTTCTGAGAGAAAAAATTTACACCTTTCTCTCGTCTACTCTTCGACGACTTGTAAAATCGATGCTCGTGAATCTTGCTAGTTTCGATCTAAAACGATGTATTCCGTTGTTTTGAGCCGGAGTACAAGTTTTCGCGCAGTTCTGAGAGAAAAAGTTTACACCTTTCTCTCGTCTACTCTTCGAAGACTTGTAAAATCGATGCCCGTGAATCTTGCTAGTTTCGATCTAAAACGATGTATCCCGTTGTTTTGAGCCGGAATACAAGTTTTCGCGCAGTTCTGAAAGAAAACGTTTACACCTTTCTCTCGTCTACTCTTCGAAGACATGTAAAATCAATGCCCGTGAATCTTGCTAGTTTCGATCTAAAACGATGTATCTCGTTGTTTTGAGCCGTAATACAAGTTTTCGCGCAGTTCTGAGAGGAAAAGTTTACACCTTTCTCTCGTCCACTATTCGACGACTTGTAAAATCGATGCTCGTGAATCTTGCTAGTTTAGATCTAAAACAATGTATCCCGTTGTTTTGAGCCGGAATACAAGTTTTCGCGCAGTTCTGAGAGAAAAAGTTTACACCTTTCTCTCGTGTACTCTTTGACGACTTGTAAAATCGATGCTCGTGAATCTTGCTAGTTTCGATCTACAACGATGTATCTCGTTGTTTTGAGCTGGAATAGAAGTTTTCGCGCAGTACTGAGAGAAAAAGTTTCCACCTTTCTCTGGAGTACTCTTCGACGACTTGTAAAATCGATGCTCGTGAATCTTGCTAGTTTCGATCTAAAACGATGTATCCCGTTGTTTTGAGCCGGAATACAAGTTTTCGTGCAGTTCTGAGAGAAAAAGTTTACACCTTTCTCTCGTCTACTCTTCGACAACTTGTAAAATCGATGCTCGTGAATCTTGCTAGTTTCGATCTAAAACTGTGTATTCCGTTGTTTTGAGCCGGAATACAAGTTTTTGCGCAGTTCTGAGAGAAAAAATTTACAGCTTTCTCTCGTCTACTCTTCGAGGACTTGTAAAATCGATGCTCGTGAATCTTGCTAGTTTCGATCTAAAACGATGAATCCTGTTGTTTTGAGCCGGAATACAAGTTTTCGCGCAGTTCTGAGAGAAAAAGTTTACACCTTTCTCTCGTCTACTCTTCGACGACTTGTAAAATCGATGCTCGTGAATCTTGCTAGTTTAGATCTAAAACAATGTATCCCGTTGTTTTGAGCCGGAATACAAGTTTTCGCGCAGTTCTGAGAGAAAAAGTTTACACCTTTCTCTCGTCTAGTCTTCGAAGACTTGTAAAATCGATGCTCGTGAATCTTGCTAGTTTCGATCTAAAACGATGTATCCCGTTTTTTTTGAGCCGGAATACAAGTTTTCGCGCAGTTCTGAGAGAAAAAGTTTACACCTTTTTCTCGTCTACTATTCGACGTCTTGTAAAATCGATGCTCGTGAATATTGCTAGTTTCGACCTAGAACGATGTATCCCGTTGTTTTGAGCCGGAATACAAGTTTTCGCGCAGTTCTGAGAGAAAAAATTTACACCTTTCTTTCGTGGACTCTCCGACAACTTGTAAAATCGATGCTCGTGAATCTCGCTAGTTACGATCTAAAACGATGTACCCCATTGTTTTGAGCCGGAATACAAGTTTTCGCGCAGTTCTGAGAGAAAAAGTTTACACCTTTCTCTCGTCTACTCTTCGAAGACTTGTAAAATCGGTGCCCGTGAATCTTGCTAGTTTCGATCTAAAACGATGTATCTCGTTGTTTTGAGCCGTAATACAAGTTTTCGCGCAGTTCTGAGAGAAAAAGTTTACACCTTTCTCTCGTGGACTCTCCGACGACTTGTAAAATCGATGCTCGTGAATCTTGCTAGTTACGATCTAAAACGATGTACCCCGTTGTTTTGATCCGGAATACAAGTTTTCGTGCAGTTCTGAGGGAAAAAGTTTACACCTTTCTCTTGTCTACTCTCGACGACTGGTAAAATCGATGCTCGTGAATCTTGCTAGTTTCGACCTAAAACAATGTATCGCGTTGTTTTGAGCCGGAATACAAGTTTTCGCGCAGTTCTGAGAGAAAAAGTTTACACCTTTCTCTCGTGTACTCTTTGACGACTTGTAAAATCGATGCTCGTGAATCTTGCTAGTTTCGATCTACAACGATGTATCTCGTTGTTTTGAGCTGGAATAGAAGTTTTCGCGCAGTACTGAGAGAAAAAGTTTCCACCTTTCTCTGGAGTACTCTTCGACGACTTGTAAAATCGATGCTCGTGAATCTTGCTAGTTTCGATCTAAAACGATGAATCCTGTTGTTTTGAGCCGGAATACAAGTTTTCGCGCAGTTCTGAGAGAAAAAGTTTACACCTTTTTCTCGTCTACTATTCGACGTCTTGTAAAATCGATGCTCGTGAATATTGCTAGTTTCGACCTAGAACGATGTATCCCGTTGTTTTGAGCCGGAATACAAGTTTTCGCGCAGTTCTGAGAGAAAAAATTTACACCTTTCTTTCGTGGACTCTCCGACAACTTGTAAAATCGATGCTCGTGAATCTCGCTAGTTACGATCTAAAACGATGTACCCCATTGTTTTGAGCCGGAATACAAGTTTTCGCGCAGTTCTGAGAGAAAAAGTTTACACCCTTCTCTCGTCTACTCTTCGAAGACTTGTAAAATCGGTGCCCGTGAATCTTGCTAGTTTCGATCTAAAACGATGTATCTCGTTGTTTTGAGCCGTAATACAAGTTTTCGCGCAGTTCTGAGAGAAAAAGTTTACACCTTTCTCTCGTGGACTCTCCGACGACTTGTAAAATCGATGCTCGTGAATCTTGCTAGTTTCGATCTACAACGATGTATCTCGTTGTTTTGAGCTGGAATAGAAGTTTTCGCGCAGTACTGAGAGAAAAAGTTTCCATCTTTCTTTCGTGGACTCTCCGACAACTTGTAAAATCGATGCTCGTGAATCTCGCTAGTTACGATCTAAAACGATGTACCCCGTTGTTTTGAGCCGGAATACAAGCTTTCGCGCAGTTCTGAGAGAAAAAGTTTACACCTTTCTCTCGTGGACTCTCCGACGACTTGTAAAATCGATGCTCGTGAATCTTGCTAGTTACGATCTAAAACGATGTACCCCGTTGTTTTGATCCGGAATACAAGTTTTCGTGCAGTTCTGAGGGAAAAAGTTTACACCTTTCTCTTGTCTACTCTCGACGACTGGTAAAATCGATGCTCGTGAATCTTGCTAGTTTCGACCTAAAACAATGTATCGTGTTGTTTTGAGCCGGAATACAAGTTTTCGCGCAGTTCTGAGAGAAAAAGTTTACACCTTTCTCTCGTGTACTCTTTGACGACTTGTAAAATCGATGCTCGTGAATCTTGCTAGTTTCGATCTACAACGATGTATCTCGTTGTTTTGAGCTGGAATAGAAGTTTTCGCGCAGTACTGAGAGAAAAAGTTTCCACCTTTCTCTGGAGTACTCTTCGACGACTTGTAAAATCGATGCTCGTGAATCTTGCTAGTTTTCGATCTAAAACGATGTATCCCGTTGTTTTGAGCCGGAATACAAGTTTTCGTGCAGTTCTGAGAGAAAAAGTTTACACCTTTCTCTCGTCTACTCTTCGACAACTTGTAAAATCGATGCTCGTGAATTTTGCTAGTTTCGATCTAAAACTTTGTATTCCGTTGTTTTGAGCCGGAATACAAGTTTTTGCGCAGTTCTGAGAGAAAAAATTTACAGCTTTCTCTCGTCTACTCTTCGAGGACTTGTAAAATCGATGCTCGTGAATCTTGCTAGTTTCGATCTAAAACGATGAATCCTGTTGTTTTGAGCCGGAATACAAGTTTTCGCGCAGTTCTGAGAGAAAAAGTTTACACCTTTCTCTCGTCTACTCTTCGACGACTTGTAAAATCGATGCTCGTGAATCTTGCTAGTTTCGATCTAAAACGATGTGTCTCGTTGTTTTGAGCTGGAATAGAAGTTTTCGCGCAGTTCTGAGAGAAAAAGTTTACACCTTTCTCTCGTCTACTATTCGACGACTTGTAAAATCGATGCTCGTGAATCTTGCTAGTTTCGATCTAAAACGATGAATATCGTTGTTTTGAGCCGGAATACAAGTTTTCGCGCAGTTTTGAGAGAAAAAGTTTCCACCTTTCTCTCGAGTACTCTTCGACGACTTGTAAAATCGATGCTCGCGAATCTTGCTAGTTTCGATCTAAAACGATGTATCCCGTTGTTTTGAGCCGGAATACAAGCTTTCGCGCAGTTCTGAGAGAAAAAGTTTACACCTTTCTCTCGTGGACTCTCCGACGACTTGTAAAATCGATGCTCGTGAATCTTGCTAGTTACGATCTAAAACGATGTACCCCGTTGTTTTGATCCGGAATACAAGTTTTCGCGCAGTTCTGAAAGAAAACGTTTACACCTTTCTCTCGTCTGCTCTTCGAAGACTTGTAAAATCAATGCCCGTGAATCTTGCTAGTTTCGATCTAAAACGATGTATCTCGTTGTTTTGAGCCGTAATACAAGTTTTCGCGCAGTTTTGAGAGAAAAAGTTTCCACCTTTCTCTCGAGTACTCTTCGACGACTTGTAAAATCGATGCTCGCGAATCTTGCTAGTTTCGATCTAAAACGATGTATCCCGTTGTTTTGAGCCGGAATACAAGTTTTCGTGCAGTTCAGAGAGAAAAAGTTTACACCTTTCTCTCTTCTACTCTTCGACGACTTGTAAAATCGATGCTCGTGAATCTTGCTAGTTTCGATCTAAAACGATGTAATCCGTTGTTTTGAGCCGGAGTACAAGTTTTCGCGCAGTTCTGAGAGAAAAAGTTTACACCTTTCTCTCGTCTACTCTTCGACGACTTGTAAAATCGATGCTCGTGAATCTTGCTAGTTTTGATCTAAAACGATGTATCCCGTTGTTTTGAGCCGGAATACAAGTTTTCGCGCAGTTCTGAAAGAAAAAGTTTACACATTTCTCTCGTCTACTCTTCGACGACCTGTAAAATCGATGCTCGTGAATCTTGCTAGTTTCGATCTAAAACGATGTATTCCGTTGTTTTGAGCCGGAATACAAGTTTTCGCGCAGTTCTGAGAGAAAAAGTTTACACCTTTCTCTCGTCCACTCTTCGACGACTTGTAAAATCGATGCTCGTGAATCTTGCTAGTTTCGATCTAAAACGATGTATCCCGTTGTTTTGAGCCGGAATACAAGTTTTCGCGCAGCTCTGAAAGAAAAAGTTTACACCTTTCTCTCGTGTACTCTTCGACGACTTGTAAAATCGATGCTCGTGAATCTTGCTAGTTTCGATCTAAAACGATGTGTCTCGTTGTTTTGAGCTGGAATAGAAGTTTTCGCGCAGTTCAGAGAGAAAACGTTTACACCTTTCTCTCGTCTACTATTCGACGACTTGTAAAATCGATGATCGTGAATCTTGCTAGTTTCGATCTAAAACGATGTATCCCGTTGTTTTGAGCCGGAATACAAGTTTTCGCGCAGTTCTGTAAGAAAAAGTTTACACATTTCTCTCGTCTACTCTCTTCGACGACCTGTAAAATCGATGCTCGTGAATCTTGCTAGTTTCGATCTAAAACGATGTATTCCGTTGTTTTGAGCCGGAATACAAGTTTTCGCGCAGTTCTGAGAGAAAAAGTTTACACCTTTCTCTCGTCCACTCTTCGACGACTTGTAAAATCGATGCTCGTGAATCTTGCTAGTTTCGATCTAAAACGATGTATCCCGTTGTTTTGAGCCGGAATACAAGTTTTCGTGCAGTTCTGAGAGAAAAAATTTACACCTTTCTCTCGTCTACTCTTCGACGACTTGTAAAATCGATGCTCGTGAATCTTGCTAGTTTCGATCTAAAACGATGTATTCCGTTGTTTTGAGCCGGAGTACAAGTTTTCGCGCAGTTCTGAGAGAAAAAGTTTACACCTTTCTCTCGTCTACTCTTCGAAGACTTGTAAAATCGATGCCCGTGAATCTTGCTAGTTTCGATCTAAAACGATGTATCCCGTTGTTTTGAGCCGGAATACAAGTTTTCGCGCAGTTCTGAAAGAAAACGTTTACACCTTTCTCTCGTCTACTCTTCGAAGACTTGTAAAATCAATGCCCGTGAATCTTGCTAGTTTCGATCTAAAACGATGTATCTCGTTGTTTTGAGCCGTAATACAAGTTTTCGCGCAGTTCTGAGAGAAAATTTTACACCTTTCTCTCGTCCACTATTCGACGACTTGTAAAATCGATGCTCGTGAATCTTGCTAGTTTAGATCTAAAACAATGTATCCCGTTGTTTTGAGCCGGAATACAAGTTTTCGCGCAGTTCTGAGAGAAAAAGTTTACACCTTTCTCTCGTGTACTCTTTGACAACTTGTAAAATCGATGCTCGTGAATCTTGCTAGTTTCGATCTACAACGATGTATCTCGTTGTTTTGACCTGGAATAGAAGTTTTCGCGCAGTTCAGAGAGAAAACGTTTACACCTTTCTCTCGTCTACTATTCGACGACTTGTAAAATCGATGCTCGTGAATCTTGCTAGTTTCGATCTAAAACGACGAATCTCGTTGTTTTGAGCCAGAATACAAGTTTTCGCGCAGTTTTGAGAGAAAAAGTTTCCACCTTTCTCTCGAGTACTCTTCGACGACTTGTAAAATCGATGCTCGCGAATCTTGCTAGTTTCGATCTAAAACGATGTATCCCGTTGTTTTGAGCCGGAATACAAGTTTTCGTGCAGTTCAGAGAGAAAAAGTTTACACCTTTCTCTCTTCTACTCTTCGACGACTTGTAAAATCGATGCTCGTGAATCTTGCTAGTTTCGATCTAAAAGGATGTATTCCGTTGTTTTGAGCCGGAATACAAGTCTTCGCGCAGTTCTGAGAGAAAAAGTTTACACCTTTCTCTCGTCTACTCTTCGACGACTTGTAAAATCGATGCTCGTGAATCTTGCTAGTTTCGATCTAAAACGATGTATCCCGTTGTTTTGAGCCGGAATACAAGTTTTCGCGCAGTTCTGAAAGAAAAAGTTTACACATTTCTCTCGTCTACTCTTCGACGACCTGTAAAATCGATGCTCGTGAATCTTGCTAGTTTCGATCTAACACGATGTATTCCGTTGTTTTGAGCCGGAATACAAGTTTTCGCGCAGTTCTGAGAGAAAAAGTTTACACCTTTCTCTCGTCCACTCTTCGACGACTTGTAAAATCGATGCTCGTGAATCTTGCTAGTTCCGACCTAAAACGATGTATCCCGTTGTTTTGAGCCGGAATACAAGTTTTCGCGCAGTTCTGAGAGAAAAAGTTTACACCTTTCTCTCGTCTACTCTTCGACGACTTGTAAAATCGATGCTCGTGAATCTTGCTAGTTTCGATCTAAAACGATGTATCCCGTTGTTTTGAGCCGGAATACAAGTTTTCGTGCAGTTCTGAGAAAAAAAATTTACACCTTTCTCTCGTCTACTCTTCGACGACTTGTAAAATCGATGCTCGTGAATCTTGCTAGTTTCGATCTAAAACGATGTATTCCGTTGTTTTGAGCCGGAGTACAAGTTTTCGCGCAGTTCTGAGAGAAAAAGTTTACACCTTTCTCTCGTCTACTCTTCGAAGACTTGTAAAATCGATGCCCGTGAATCTTGCTAGTTTCGATCTAAAACGATGTATCCCGTTGTTTTGAGCCGGAATACAAGTTTTCGCGCTGTTCTGAAAGAAAACGTTTACACCTTTCTCTCGTCTACTCTTCGAAGACTTGTAAAATCAATGCCCGTGAATCTTGCTAGTTTCGATCTAAAACGATGAATCTCGTTGTTTTGTGCCGGAATACAAGTTTTCGCGCAGTTTTGAGAGAAAAAGTTTCCACCTTTCTCTCGAGTACTCTTCGACGACTTGTAAAATCGATGCTCGTGAATCTTGCTAGTTTCGATCTAAAACGATGTGTCTCGTTGTTTTGAGCTGAAATAGAAGTTTTCGCGCAGTTCAGAGAGAAAACGTTTACACCTTTCTCTCGTCTACTATTCGACGACTTGTAAAATCGATGCTCGTGAATCTTGCTAGTTTCGATCTAAAACGATGAATCTCGTTGTTTTGAGACGGAATACAAGTTTTCGCGCAGTTTTGAGAGAAAAAGTTTCCACCTTTCTGTCGTCTACTCTTCGACAACTTGTAAAATCGATGCTCGTGAATCTTGCTAGTTTTGATCTAAAACTGTGTATTCCGTTGTTTTGAGCCGGAATACAAGTTTTCGCGCAGTTCTGAGAGAAAATGTTTACACCTTTCTCTCGTGTACTCTTTGACGACTTGTAAAATCGATGCTCGTGAATCTTGCTAGTTTCGATCTACAACGATGTATCTCGTTGTTTTGAGCTGGAATAGAAGTTTTCGCGCAGTTCTGAGAGAAAAAGTTTACACCTTTCTCTCGTCTACTATTCGACGACTTGTAAAATCGATGCTCGTGAATCTTGCTAGTTTCGATCTAAAACGATGAATCTCGTTGTTTTGAGCCGGAATGCAAGTTTTCGCGCAGTTTTGAGAGAAAAAGTTTCCACCTTTCTCTCGAGTACTCTTCGACGACTTGTAAAATCGATGCTCGTGAATCTTGCTAGTTTCGATCTAAAACGATGAATCTCGTTGTTTTGTGCCGGAATACAAGTTTTCGCGCAGTTTTGAGAGAAAACGTTTCCACCTTTCTCTCGAGTACTCTTCGACGACTTGTAAAATCGATGCTCGTGAATCTTGCTAGTTTCGATCTAAAACGATGTGTCTCGTTGTTTTGAGCTGAAATAGAAGTTTTCGCGCAGTTCAGAGAGAAAACGTTTACACCTTTCTCTCGTCTACTATTCGACGACTTGTAAAATCGATGCTCGTGAATCTTGCTAGTTTCGATCTAAAACGATGAATCTCGTTGTTTTGAGACGGAATACAAGTTTTCGCGCAGTTTTGAGAGAAAAAGTTTCCACCTTTCTGTCGTCTACTCTTCGACAACTTGTAAAATCGATGCTCGTGAATCTTGCTAGTTTTGATCTAAAACTGTGTATTCCGTTGTTTTGAGCCGGAATACAAGTTCTTGCGCAGTTCTGAGAGAAAAAATTTACAGCTTTCTCTCGTCTACTCTTCGAGGACTTGTAAAATCGATGCTCGTGAATCTTGCTAGTTACGATCTAAAACGATCTACCCCGTTGTTTTGATCCGCAATACAAGTTTTCGAGCAGTTCTGAGGGAAAACGTTTACACCTTTCTCTTGTCTACTCTCGACGACTGGTAAAATCGATGCTCGTGAATCTTGCTAGTTTCGACCTAAAACGATGTATCGCGTTGTTTGAGCCGGAATACAAGTTTTCGCGCAGTTCTGAGAGAAAAAGTTTACACCTTTCTCTCGTCCACTATTCGACGACTTGTAAAATCGATGCTCGTGAATCTTGCTAGTTTAGATCTAAAACAATGTATCCCGTTGTTTTGAGCTGGAATAGAAGTTTTCGCGCAGTACTGAGAGAAAAAGTTTCCACCTTTCTCTGGAGTACTCTTCGACGACTTGTAAAATCGATGCTCGTGAATCTTGCTAGTTTCGATCTAAAACGATGTATCGCGTTGTTTTGAGCCGGAATACAAGTTTTCGTGCAGTTCTGAGAGAAAAAGTTTACACCTTTCTCTCGTCTACTCTTCGACAACTTGTAAAATCGATGCTCGTGAATCTTGCTAGTTTCGATCTAAAACTGTGTATTCCGTTGTTTTGAGCCGGAATACAAGTTTTTGCACAGTTCTGAGAGAAAAAATTTACAGCTTTCTCTCGTCTACTCTTCGAGGACTTGTAAAATCGATGCTCGTGAATCTTGCTAGTTTCGATATAAAACGATGAATCCTGTTGTTTTGAGCCGGAATACAAGTTTTCGCGCAGTTCTGAGAGAAAAAGTTTACACCTTTCTCTCGTCTACTCTTCGACGACTTGTAAAATCGATGCTCGTGAATCTTGCTAGTTTCGATCTACAACGATGTGTCTCGTTGTTTTGAGCTGGAATAGAAGTTTTCGCGCAGTTCTGAGAGAAAAAGTTTACACCTTTCTCTCGTCTACTATTCGACGACTTGTAAAATCGATGCTCGTGAATCTTGCTAGTTTCAATCTAAAACGATGAATCTCGTTGTTTTGAGCCGGAATACAAGTTTTCGCGCAGTTTTGAGAGAAAAAGTTTCCACCTTTCTCTCGAGTACTCTTCGACGACTTGTAAAATCGATGCTCGCGAATCTTGCTAGTTTCGATCTGAAACGATGTATCCCGTTGTTTTGAGCCGGAATACAAGTTTTCGTGCAGTTCAGAGAGAAAAAGTTTACACCTTTCTCTCTTGTACTCTTCGACGACTTGTAAAATCGATGCTCGTGAATCTTGCTAGTTTCGATCTAAAACGATGTATTCTGTTGTTTTGAGCCGGAGTACAAGTTTTCGCGCAGTTCTGAGAGAAAAAGTTTACACCTTTCCCTCGTCTACTCTTGGACGACTTGTAAAATCGATGCTCGTGAATCTTGCTAGTTTCGATCTAAAACGATGTATCCCGTTGTTTTGAGCCGGAATACAAGTTTTCGCGCAGTTCTGAAAGAAAAAGTTTACACATTTCTCTCGTCTACTCTTCGACGACCTGTAAAATCGATGCTCGTGAATCTTGCTAGTTTCGATCTAAAACGATGTATTCCGTTGTTTTGAGCCGGAATACAAGTTTTCGCGCAGTTCTGAGAGAAAAAGTTTACACCTTTCTCTCGTCCACTCTTCGACGACTTGTAAAATCGATGCTCGTGAATCTTGCTAGTTTCGACCTAAAACGATGTATCCCGTTGTTTTGAGCCGGAATACAAGTTTTCGCGCAGTTCTGAGAGAAAAAGTTTACATCTTTCTCTCGTCTACTCTTCGACGACTTGTAAAATCGATGCTCGTGAATCTTGCTAGTTTCGATCTAAAACGATGTATCCCGTTGTTTTGAGCCGGAATACAAGTTTTCGCGCAGTTCTGAAAGAAAACGTTTACACCTTTCTCTCGTCTACTCTTCGAAGACTTGTAAAATCAATGCCCGTGAATCTTGCTAGTTTCGATCTAAAACGATGTATCTCGTTGTTTTGAGCCGTAATACAAGTTTTCGCGCAGTTCTGAGAGAAAAAGTTTACACCTTTCTCTCGTCCGCTATTCGACGACTTGTAAAATCGATGCTCGTGAATCTTGCTAGTTTCGATCTAAAACGATGTATCCCGTTGTTTTGAGCCGGAAAACAAGTTTTCGCGCAGTTCTGAAAGAAAACGTTTACACCTTTCTCTCGTCTACTCTTCGAAGACTTGTAAAATCAATGCCCGTGAATCTTGCTAGTTTCGATCTAAAACGATGTATCTCGTTGTTTTGAGCCGTAATACAAGTTTTCGCGCAGTTCTGAGAGAAAAAGTTTACACCTTTCTCTCGTCCACTATTCGACGACTTGTAAAATCGATGCTCGTGAATCTTGCTAGTTTAGATCTAAAACAATGTATCCCGTTGTTTTGAGCCGGAATACAAGTTTTCGCGCAGTTCTGAGAGAAAAAGTTTACACCTTTCTCTCGTGTACTCTTTGACGACTTGTAAAATCGATGCTCGTGAATCTTGCTAGTTTTGATCTACAACGATGTATCTCGTTGCTTTGAGCTGGAATAGAAGTTTTCGCGCAGTTCTGAGAGAAAAAGTTTCCACCTTTCTCTCGAGTACTCTTCGACGACTTGTAAAATCGATGCTCGCGAATCTTGCTAGTTTCAATCTAAAACGATGTATCCCGTTGTTTTGAGCCGGAATACAAGTTTTCGTGCAGTTCAGGGAGAAAAAGTTTACACCTTTCTCTCTTCTACTCTTCGACGACTTGTAAAATCGATGCTCGTGAATCTTGCTAGTTTCGATCTAAAACGATGTATTCCGTTGTTTTGAGCCGGAATACAAGTCTTCGCGCAATTCTGAGAGAAAAAGTTTACACCTTTCTCTCGTCTACTCTTCGACGACTTGTAAAATCGATGCTCGTGAATCTTGCTAGTTTCGATCTAAAACGATGTGTCTCGTTGTTTTGAGCTGAAATAGAAGTTTTCGCGCAGTTCAGAGAGAAAACGTTTACACCTTTCTCTCGTCTACTATTCGACGACTTGTAAAATCGATGCTCGTGAATCTTGCTAGTTTCGATCTAAAACGATGAATCTCGTTGTTTTGAGACGGAATACAAGTTTTCGCGCAGTTTTGAGAGAAAAAGTTTCCACCTTTCTCTCGAGTACTCTTCGACGACTTGTAAAATCGATGCTCGCGAATCTTGCTAGTTTCGATCTAAAACGATGTATCCCGTTGTTTTGAGCCGGAATACAAGTTTTCGTGCAGTTCAGAGAGAAAAAGTTTACACCTTTCTCTCTTCTACTCTTCGACGACTTGTAAAATCGATGCTCGTGAATCTTGCTAGTTTCGATCTAAAAGGATGTATTCCGTTGTTTTGAGCCGGAATACAAGTCTTCGCGCAGTTCTGAGAGAAAAAGTTTACACCTTTCTCTCGCGTTCTCTTCGACGACTTGTAATATCGATGCTCGTGAATCTTGCTAGTTTCGATCTAAAACGATGTATCCCGTTGTTTTGAGCCGGAATACAAGTTTTCGCGCAGTTCTGAAAGAAAAAGTTTACACATTTCTCTCGTCTACTCTTCGACGACCTGTAAAATCGATGCTCGTGAATCTTGCTAGTTTCGATCTAAAACGATGTATTCCGTTGTTTTGAGCCGGAATACAAGTTTTCGCGCAGTTCTGAGAGAAAAAGTTTACACCTTTCTCTCGTCCACTCTTCGACGACTTGTAAAATCGATGCTCGTGAATCTTGCTAGTTCCGACCTAAAACGATGTATCCCGTTGTTTTGAGCCGGAATACAAGTTTTCGCGCAGTTCTGAGAGAAAAAGTTTACACCTTTCTCTCGTCTACTCTTCGACGACTTGTAAAATCGATGCTCGTGAATCTTGCTAGTTTCGATCTAAAACGATGTATCCCGTTGTTTTGAGCCGGAATACAAGTTTTCGTGCAGTTCTGAGAGAAAAAATTTACACCTTTCTCTCGTCTACTCTTCGACGACTTGTAAAATCGATGCTCGTGAATCTTGCTAGTTTCGATCTAAAACGATGTATTCCGTTGTTTTGAGCCGGAGTACAAGTTTTCGCGCAGTTCTGAGAGAAAAAGTTTACACCTTTCTCTCGTCTACTCTTCGAAGACTTGTAAAATCGATGCCCGTGAATCTTGCTAGTTTCGATCTAAAACGATGTATCCCGTTGTTTTGAGCCGGAATACAAGTTTTCGCGCAGTTCTGAAAGAAAACGTTTACACCTTTCTCTCGTCTACTCTTCGAAGACATGTAAAATCAATGCCCGTGAATCTTGCTAGTTTCGATCTAAAACGATGTATCTCGTTGTTTTGAGCCGTAATACAAGTTTTCGCGCAGTTCTGAGAGGAAAAGTTTACACCTTTCTCTCGTCCACTATTCGACGACTTGTAAAATCGATGCTCGTGAATCTTGCTAGTTTAGATCTAAAACAATGTATCCCGTTGTTTTGAGCCGGAATACAAGTTTTCGCGCAGTTCTGAGAGAAAAAGTTTACACCTTTCTCTCGTGTACTCTTTGACGACTTGTAAAATCGATGCTCGTGAATCTTGCTAGTTTCGATCTACAACGATGTATCTCGTTGTTTTGAGCTGGAATAGAAGTTTTCGCGCAGTACTGAGAGAAAAAGTTTCCACCTTTCTCTGGAGTACTCTTCGACGACTTGTAAAATCGATGCTCGTGAATCTTGCTAGTTTCGATCTAAAACGATGTATCCCGTTGTTTTGAGCCGGAATACAAGTTTTCGTGCAGTTCTGAGAGAAAAAGTTTACACCTTTCTCTCGTCTACTCTTCGACAACTTGTAAAATCGATGCTCGTGAATCTTGCTAGTTTCGATCTAAAACTGTGTATTCCGTTGTTTTGAGCCGGAATACAAGTTTTTGCGCAGTTCTGAGAGAAAAAATTTACAGCTTTCTCTCGTCTACTCTTCGAGGACTTGTAAAATCGATGCTCGTGAATCTTGCTAGTTTCGATCTAAAACGATGAATCCTGTTGTTTTGAGCCGGAATACAAGTTTTCGCGCAGTTCTGAGAGAAAAAGTTTACACCTTTCTCTCGTCTACTCTTCGACGACTTGTAAAATCGATGCTCGTGAATCTTGCTAGTTTAGATCTAAAACAATGTATCCCGTTGTTTTGAGCCGGAATACAAGTTTTCGCGCAGTTCTGAGAGAAAAAGTTTACACCTTTCTCTCGTCTAGTCTTCGAAGACTTGTAAAATCGATGCTCGTGAATCTTGCTAGTTTCGATCTAAAACGATGTATCCCGTTTTTTTTGAGCCGGAATACAAGTTTTCGCGCAGTTCTGAGAGAAAAAGTTTACACCTTTTTCTCGTCTACTATTCGACGTCTTGTAAAATCGATGCTCGTGAATATTGCTAGTTTCGACCTAGAACGATGTATCCCGTTGTTTTGAGCCGGAATACAAGTTTTCGCGCAGTTCTGAGAGAAAAAATTTACACCTTTCTTTCGTGGACTCTCCGACAACTTGTAAAATCGATGCTCGTGAATCTCGCTAGTTACGATCTAAAACGATGTACCCCATTGTTTTGAGCCGGAATACAAGTTTTCGCGCAGTTCTGAGAGAAAAAGTTTACACCTTTCTCTCGTCTACTCTTCGAAGACTTGTAAAATCGGTGCCCGTGAATCTTGCTAGTTTCGATCTAAAACGATGTATCTCGTTGTTTTGAGCCGTAATACAAGTTTTCGCGCAGTTCTGAGAGAAAAAGTTTACACCTTTCTCTCGTGGACTCTCCGACGACTTGTAAAATCGATGCTCGTGAATCTTGCTAGTTACGATCTAAAACGATGTACCCCGTTGTTTTGATCCGGAATACAAGTTTTCGTGCAGTTCTGAGGGAAAAAGTTTACACCTTTCTCTTGTCTACTCTCGACGACTGGTAAAATCGATGCTCGTGAATCTTGCTAGTTTCGACCTAAAACAATGTATCGCGTTGTTTTGAGCCGGAATACAAGTTTTCGCGCAGTTCTGAGAGAAAAAGTTTACACCTTTCTCTCGTGTACTCTTTGACGACTTGTAAAATCGATGCTCGTGAATCTTGCTAGTTTCGATCTACAACGATGTATCTCGTTGTTTTGAGCTGGAATAGAAGTTTTCGCGCAGTACTGAGAGAAAAAGTTTCCACCTTTCTCTGGAGTACTCTTCGACGACTTGTAAAATCGATGCTCGTGAATCTTGCTAGTTTCGATCTAAAACGATGAATCCTGTTGTTTTGAGCCGGAATACAAGTTTTCGCGCAGTTCTGAGAGAAAAAGTTTACACCTTTTTCTCGTCTACTATTCGACGTCTTGTAAAATCGATGCTCGTGAATATTGCTAGTTTCGACCTAGAACGATGTATCCCGTTGTTTTGAGCCGGAATACAAGTTTTCGCGCAGTTCTGAGAGAAAAAATTTACACCTTTCTTTCGTGGACTCTCCGACAACTTGTAAAATCGATGCTCGTGAATCTCGCTAGTTACGATCTAAAACGATGTACCCCATTGTTTTGAGCCGGAATACAAGTTTTCGCGCAGTTCTGAGAGAAAAAGTTTACACCTTTCTCTCGTCTACTCTTCGAAGACTTGTAAAATCGGTGCCCGTGAATCTTGCTAGTTTCGATCTAAAACGATGTATCTCGTTGTTTTGAGCCGTAATACAAGTTTTCGCGCAGTTCTGAGAGAAAAAGTTTACACCTTTCTCTCGTGGACTCTCCGACGACTTGTAAAATCGATGCTCGTGAATCTTGCTAGTTTCGATCTACAACGATGTATCTCGTTGTTTTGAGCTGGAATAGAAGTTTTCGCGCAGTACTGAGAGAAAAAGTTTCCACCTTTCTTTCGTGGACTCTCCGACAACTTGTAAAATCGATGCTCGTGAATCTCGCTAGTTACGATCTAAAACGATGTACCCCGTTGTTTTGAGCCGGAATACAAGCTTTCGCGCAGTTCTGAGAGAAAAAGTTTACACCTTTCTCTCGTGGACTCTCCGACGACTTGTAAAATCGATGCTCGTGAATCTTGCTAGTTACGATCTAAAACGATGTACCCCGTTGTTTTGATCCGGAATACAAGTTTTCGTGCAGTTCTGAGGGAAAAAGTTTACACCTTTCTCTTGTCTACTCTCGACGACTGGTAAAATCGATGCTCGTGAATCTTGCTAGTTTCGACCTAAAACAATGTATCGCGTTGTTTTGAGCCGGAATACAAGTTTTCGCGCAGTTCTGAGAGAAAAAGTTTACACCTTTCTCTCGTGTACTCTTTGACGACTTGTAAAATCGATGCTCGTGAATCTTGCTAGTTTCGATCTACAACGATGTATCTCGTTGTTTTGAGCTGGAATAGAAGTTTTCGCGCAGTACTGAGAGAAAAAGTTTCCACCTTTCTCTGGAGTACTCTTCGACGACTTGTAAAATCGATGCTCGTGAATCTTGCTAGTTTCGATCTAAAACGATGTATCCCGTTGTTTTGAGCCGGAATACAAGTTTTCGTGCAGTTCTGAGAGAAAAAGTTTACACCTTTCTCTCGTCTACTCTTCGACAACTTGTAAAATCGATGCTCGTGAATTTTGCTAGTTTCGATCTAAAACTTTGTATTCCGTTGTTTTGAGCCGGAATACAAGTTTTTGCGCAGTTCTGAGAGAAAAAATTTACAGCTTTCTCTCGTCTACTCTTCGAGGACTTGTAAAATCGATGCTCGTGAATCTTGCTAGTTTCGATCTAAAACGATGAATCCTGTTGTTTTGAGCCGGAATACAAGTTTTCGCGCAGTTCTGAGAGAAAAAGTTTACACCTTTCTCTCGTCTACTCTTCGACGACTTGTAAAATCGATGCTCGTGAATCTTGCTAGTTTCGATCTAAAACGATGTGTCTCGTTGTTTTGAGCTGGAATAGAAGTTTTCGCGCAGTTCTGAGAGAAAAAGTTTACACCTTTCTCTCGTCTACTATTCGACGACTTGTAAAATCGATGCTCGTGAATCTTGCTAGTTTCGATCTAAAACGATGAATATCGTTGTTTTGAGCCGGAATACAAGTTTTCGCGCAGTTTTGAGAGAAAAAGTTTCCACCTTTCTCTCGAGTACTCTTCGACGACTTGTAAAATCGATGCTCGCGAATCTTGCTAGTTTCGATCTAAAACGATGTATCCCGTTGTTTTGAGCCGGAATACAAGCTTTCGCGCAGTTCTGAGAGAAAAAGTTTACACCTTTCTCTCGTGGACTCTCCGACGACTTGTAAAATCGATGCTCGTGAATCTTGCTAGTTACGATCTAAAACGATGTACCCCGTTGTTTTGATCCGGAATACAAGTTTTCGCGCAGTTCTGAAAGAAAACGTTTACACCTTTCTCTCGTCTACTCTTCGAAGACTTGTAAAATCAATGCCCGTGAATCTTGCTAGTTTCGATCTAAAACGATGTATCTCGTTGTTTTGAGCCGTAATACAAGTTTTCGCGCAGTTTTGAGAGAAAAAGTTTCCACCTTTCTCTCGAGTACTCTTCGACGACTTGTAAAATCGATGCTCGCGAATCTTGCTAGTTTCGATCTAAAACGATGTATCCCGTTGTTTTGAGCCGGAATACAAGTTTTCGTGCAGTTCAGAGAGAAAAAGTTTACACCTTTCTCTCTTCTACTCTTCGACGACTTGTAAAATCGATGCTCGTGAATCTTGCTAGTTTCGATCTAAAACGATGTATTCCGTTGTTTTGAGCCGGAGTACAAGTTTTCGCGCAGTTCTGAGAGAAAAAGTTTACACCTTTCTCTCGTCTACTCTTCGACGACTTGTAAAATCGATGCTCGTGAATCTTGCTAGTTTTGATCTAAAACGATGTATCCCGTTGTTTTGAGCCGGAATACAAGTTTTCGCGCAGTTCTGAAAGAAAAAGTTTACACATTTCTCTCGTCTACTCTTCGACGACCTGTAAAATCGATGCTCGTGAATCTTGCTAGTTTCGATCTAAAACGATGTATTCCGTTGTTTTGAGCCGGAATACAAGTTTTCGCGCAGTTCTGAGAGAAAAAGTTTACACCTTTCTCTCGTCCACTCTTCGACGACTTGTAAAATCGATGCTCGTGAATCTTGCTAGTTTCGATCTAAAACGATGTATCCCGTTGTTTTGAGCCGGAATACAAGTTTTCGCGCAGCTCTGTAAGAAAAAGTTTACACATTTCTCTCGCCTACTCTTCGACGACCTGTAAAATCGATGCTCGTGAATCTTGCTAGTTTCGATCTAAAACGATGTATTCCGTTGTTTTGAGCCGGAATACAAGTTTTCGCGCAGTTCTGAGAGAAAAAGTTTACACCTTTCTCTCGTCCACTCTTCGACGACTTGTAAAATCGATGCTCGTGAATCTTGCTAGTTTTGATCTAAAACGATGTATCCCGTTGTTTTGAGCCGGAATACAAGTTTTCGTGCTGTTCTGAGAGAAAAAATTTACACCTTTCTCTCGTCTACTCTTCGACGACTTGTAAAATCGATGCTCGTGAATCTTGCTAGTTTCGATCTAAAACGATGTATTCCGTTGTTTTGAGCCGGAGTACAAGTTTTCGCGCAGTTCTGAGAGAAAAAGTTTACACCTTTCTCTCGTCTACTCTTCGAAGACTTGTAAAATCGATGCCCGTGAATCTTGCTAGTTTCGATCTAAAACGATGTATCCCGTTGTTTTGAGCCGGAATACAAGTTTTCGCGCAGTTCTGAAAGAAAACGTTTACACCTTTCTCTCGTCTACTCTTCGAAGACTTGTAAAATCAATGCCCGTGAATCTTGCTAGTTTCGATCTAAAACGATGTATCTCGTTGTTTTGAGCCGTAATACAAGTTTTCGCGCAGTTCTGAGAGAAAATTTTACACCTTTCTCTCGTCCACTATTCGACGACTTGTAAAATCGATGCTCGTGAATCTTGCTAGTTTAGATCTAAAACAATGTATCCCGTTGTTTTGAGCCGGAATACAAGTTTTCGCGCAGTTCTGAGAGAAAAAGTTTACACCTTTCTCTCGTGTACTCTTTGACGACTTGTAAAATCGATGCTCGTGAATCTTGCTAGTTTCGATCTACAACGATGTATCTCGTTGTTTTGAGCTGGAATAGAAGTTTTCGCGCAGTTCAGAGAGAAAACGTTTACACCTTTCTCTCGTCTACTATTCGACGACTTGTAAAATCGATGCTCGTGAATCTTGCTAGTTTCGATCTAAAACGACGAATCACGTTGTTTTGAGCCAGAATACAAGTTTTCGCGCAGTTTTGAGAGAAAAAGTTTCCACCTTTCTCTCGAGTACTCTTCGACGACTTGTAAAATCGATGCTCGCGAATCTTGCTAGTTTCGATCTAAAACGATGTATCCCGTTGTTTTGAGCCGGAATACAAGTTTTCGTGCAGTTCAGAGAGAAAAAGTTTACACCTTTCTTCTACTCTTCGACGACTTGTAAACTCGATGCTCGTGAATCTTGCTAGTTTCGATCTAAAACGATGAATCTCGTTGTTTTGAGCCGGAATACAAGTTTTCGCGCAGTTTTGAGAGAAAAAGTTTCCACCTTTCTCTCGAGTACTCTTCGACGACTTGTAAAATCGATGCTCGCGAATCTTGCTAGTTTCGATCTAAAACGATGTATCCCGTTGTTTTGAGCCGGAATACAAGTTTTCGTGCAGTTCAGAGAGAAAAAGTTTACACCTTTCTCTCTTCTACTCTTCGACGACTTGTAAAATCGATGCTCGTGAATCTTGCTAGTTTCGATCTAAAAGGATGTATTCCGTTGTTTTGAGCCGGAATACAAGTCTTCGCGCAGTTCTGAGAGAAAAAGTTTACACCTTTCTCTCGTCTACTCTTCGACGACTTGTAAAATCGATGCTCGTGAATCTTGCTAGTTTCGATCTAAAACGATGTATCCCGTTGTTTTGAGCCGGAATACAAGTTTTCGCGCAGTTCTGAAAGAAAAAGTTTACACATTTCTCTCGTCTACTCTTCGACGACCTGTAAAATCGATGCTCGTGAATCTTGCTAGTTTCGATCTAAAACGATGTATTCCGTTGTTTTGAGCCGGAATACAAGTTTTCGCGCAGTTCTGAGAGAAAAAGTTTACACCTTTCTCTCGTCCACTCTTCGACGACTTG
This sequence comes from Amblyomma americanum, assembly GCF_052857255.1. Taxonomy (NCBI): domain Eukaryota; kingdom Metazoa; phylum Arthropoda; class Arachnida; order Ixodida; family Ixodidae; genus Amblyomma; species Amblyomma americanum. The sequence goes on from NC_135503.1 coordinate 131,013,009, forward strand.
TAAAATCGATGCTCGTGAATCTTGCTAGTTCCGACCTAAAACGATGTATCCCGTTGTTTTGAGCCGGAATACAAGTTTTCGCGCAGTTCTGAGAGAAAAAGTTTACACCTTTCTCTCGTCTACTCTTCGACGACTTGTAAAATCGATGCTCGTGAATCTTGCTAGTTTCGATCTAAAACGATGTATCCCGTTGTTTTGAGCCGGAATACAAGTTTTCGTGCAGTTCTGAGAGAAAAAATTTACACCTTTCTCTCGTCTACTCTTCGACGACTTGTAAAATCGATGCTCGTGAATCTTGCTAGTTTCGATCTAAAACGATGTATTCCGTTGTTTTGAGCCGGAGTACAAGTTTTCGCGCAGTTCTGAGAGAAAAAGTTTACACCTTTCTCTCGTCTACTCTTCGAAGACTTGTAAAATCGATGCCCGTGAATCTTGCTAGTTTCGATCTAAAACGATGTATCCCGTTGTTTTGAGCCGGAATACAAGTTTTCGCGCAGTTCTGAAAGAAAACGTTTACACCTTTCTCTCGTCTACTCTTCGAAGACTTGTAAAATCAATGCCCGTGAATCTTGCTAGTTTCGATCTAAAACGATGTATCTCGTTGTTTTGAGCCGTAATACAAGTTTTCGCGCAGTTCTGAGAGAAAAAGTTTACACCTTTTTCTCGTCCACTATTCGACGACTTGTAAAATCGATGCTCGTGAATCTTGCTAGTTTAGATCTAAAACAATGTATCCCGTTGTTTTGAGCCGGAATACAAGTTTTCGCGCAGTTCTGAGAGAAAATGTTTACACCTTTCTCTCGTGTACTCTTTGACGACTTGTAAAATCGATGCTCGTGAATCTTGCTAGTTTCGATCTACAACGATGTATCTCGTTGTTTTGAGCTGGAATAGAAGTTTTCGCGCAGTTCTGAGAGAAAAAGTTTACACCTTTCTCTCGTCTACTATTCGACGACTTGTAAAATCGATGCTCGTGAATCTTGCTAGTTTCGATCTAAAACGATGAATCTCGTTGTTTTGAGCCGGAATGCAAGTTTTCGCGCAGTTTTGAGAGAAAAAGTTTCCACCTTTCTCTCGAGTACTCTTCGACGACTTGTAAAATCGATGCTCGTGAATCTTGCTAGTTTCGATCTAAAACGATGAATCTCGTTGTTTTGTGCCGGAATACAAGTTTTCGCGCAGTTTTGAGAGAAAAAGTTTCCACCTTTCTCTCGAGTACTCTTCGACGACTTGTAAAATCGATGCTCGCGAATCTTGCTAGTTTCAATCTAAAACGATGTATCCCGTTGTTTTGAGCCGGAATACAAGTTTTCGTGCAGTTCAGAGAGAAAAAGTTTACACCTTTCTCTCTTCTACTCTTCGACGACTTGTAAAATCGATGCTCGTGAATCTTGCTAGTTTCGATCTAAAAGGATGTATTCCGTTGTTTTGAGCCGGAATACAAGTCTTCGCGCAGTTCTGAGAGAAAAAGTTTACACCTTTCTCTCGTCTACTCTTCGACGACTTGTAAAATCGATGCTCGTGAATCTTGCTAGTTTCGATCTAAAACGATGTATCCCGTTGTTTTGAGCCGGAATACAAGTTTTCGCGCAGTTCTGAAAGAAAAAGTTTACACATTTCTCTCGTCTACTCTTCGACGACCTGTAAAATCGATGCTCGTGAATCTTGCTAGTTTCGATCTAAAACGATGTATTCCGTTGTTTTGAGCCGGAATACAAGTTTTCGCGCAGTTCTGAGAGAAAAAGTTTACACCTTTCTCTCGTCCACTCTTCGACGACTTGTAAAATCGATGCACGTGAATCTTGCTAGTTCCGACCTAAAACGATGTATCCCGTTGTTTTGAGCCGGAATACAAGTTTTCGCGCAGTTCTGAGAGAAAAAGTTTACACCTTTCTCTCGTCTACTCTTCGACGACTTGTAAAATCGATGCTCGTGAATCGTGCTAGTTTCGATCTAAAACGATGTATCCCGTTGTTTTGAGCCGGAATACAAGTTTTCGTGCAGTTCTGAGAGAAAAAATTTACACCTTTCTCTCGTCTACTCTTCGACGACTTGTAAAATCGATGCTCGTGAATCTTGCTAGTTTCGATCTAAAACGATGTATTCCGTTGTTTTGAGCCGGAGTACAAGTTTTCGCGCATTTCTGAGAGAAAAAGTTTACACCTTTCTCTCGTCTACTCTTCGAAGACTTGTAAAATCGATGCCCGTGAATCTTGCTAGTTTCGATCTAAAACGATGTATCCCGTTGTTTCGAGCCGGAATACAAGTTTTCGCGCAGTTCTGAAAGAAAACGTTTACACCTTTCTCTCGTCTACTCTTCGAAGACTTGTAAAATCAATGCCCGTGAATCTTGCTAGTTTCGATCTAAAACGATGTGTCTCGTTGTTTTGAGCCGTAATACAAGTTTTCGCGCAGTTCTGAGAGAAAAAGTTTACACCTTTCTCTCGTCCACTATTCGACGACTTGTAAAATCGATGCTCGTGAATCTTGCTAGTTTAGATCTAAAACAATGTATCCCGTTGTTTTGAGCCGGAATACAAGTTTTCGCGCAGTTCTGAGAGAAAAAGTTTACACCTTTCTCTCGTGTACTCTTTGACGACTTGTAAAATCGATGCTCGTGAATCTTGCTAGTTTCGATCTACAACGATGTATCTCGTTGTTTTGAGCTGGAATAGAAGTTTTCGCGCAGTTCTGAGAGAAAAAGTTTACACCTTTCTCTCGTCTACTATTCGACGACTTGTAAAATCGATGCTCGTGAATCTTGCTAGTTTCGATCTAAAACGATGAATCTCGTTGTTTTGAGCCGGAATACAAGTTTTCGCGCAGTTTTGAGAGAAAAAGTTTCCACCTTTCTCTCGAGTACTCTTCGACGACTTGTAAAATCGATGCTCGTGAATCTTGCTAGTTTCGATCTAAAACGATGTATCCCGTTGTTTTGAGCCGGAATACAAGTTTTCGCGCAGTCCTGAAAGACAAAGTTTACACATTTTTCTCTCGTCTACTCTTCGACGACCTGTAAAATCGATGCTCGTGAATCTTGCTAGTTTCGATCTAAAACGATGTATTCCGTTGTTTTGAGCCTGAATACAAGTTTTCGCGCAGTTCTGAGAGAAAAAGTTTACACCTTTCTCTCGTCCACTCTTCGACGACTTGTAAAATCGATGCTCGTGAATCTTGCTAGTTTCGATCTAAAACGATGTATCCCGTTGTTTTGAGCCGGAATACAAGTTTTCGCGCAGTTCTGAAAGAAAAAGTTTACACATTTCTCTCGTCTACTCTTCGACGACCTGTAAAATCGAGCTCGTGAATCTTGCTAGTTTCGATCTAAAACGATGTATTCCGTTGTTTTGAGCCGGAATACAAGTCTTCGCGCAGTTCTGAGAGAAAAAGTTTACATCTTTCTCTCGTCCACTCTTCGACGACTTGTAAAATCGATGCTCGTGAATCTTGCTACTTTCGACCTAAAACGATGTATCCCGTTGTTTTGAGCCGGAATACAAGTTTTCGCGCAGTTCTGAGAGAAAAAGTTTACACCTTTCTCTCGTCTACTCTTCGAAGACTTGTAAAATCGATGCTCGTGAATCTTGCTAGTTTCGATCTAAAACGATGTATCCCGTTTTTTTTGAGCCGGAATACAAGTTTTCGCGCAGTTCTGAGAGAAAAAGTTTACACCTTTTTCTCGTCTACTATTCGACGTCTTGTAAAATCGATGCTCGTGAATATTGCTAGTTTCGACCTAGAACGATGTATCCCGTTGTTTTGAGCCGGAATACAAGTTTTCGCGCAGTTCTGAGAGAAAAAATTTACACCTTTCTTTCGTGGACTCTCCGACAACTTGTAAAATCGATGCTCGTGAATCTCGCTAGTTACGATCTAAAACGATGTACCCCATTGTTTTGAGCCGGAATACAAGTTTTCGTGCAGTTCTGAGAGAAAAAGTTTACACCTTTCTCTTGTCTACTCTCGACGACTGGTAAAATCGATGCTCGTGAATCTTGCTAGTTTCGACCTAAAACGATGTATCGCGTTGTTTTGAGAAGGAATACAAGTTTTCGCGCAGTTCTGAGAGAAAAAGTTTACACCTTTCTCTCGTGTACTCTTTGACGACTTGTAAAATCGATGCTCGTGAATCTTGCTAGTTTCGATCTACAACGATATACCCCGTTGTTTTGAGCCGGAATACAAGTTTTCGCGCAGCTCTGAAAGAAAAAGTTTACACATTTCTCTCGTCTACTCTTCGACGACCTGTAAAATCGATGCTCGTGAATCTTGCTAGTTTCGATCTAAAACGATGTATTCCGTTGTTTTGAGCCGGAATACAAGTCTTCGCGCAGTTCTGAGAGAAAAAGTTTACATCTTTCTCTCGTCCACTCTTCGACGACTTGTAAAATCGATGCTCGTGAATCTTGCTAGTTTCGACCTAAAACGATGTATCCCGTTGTTTTGAGCCGGAATACTTTTCGCGCAGTTCTGAGAGAAAAAGTTTACACCTTTCTCTCGTCTACTCTTCGAAGACTTGTAAAATCGATGCTCGTCAATCTTGCTAGTTTCGATCTAAAACGATGTATCCCGTTTTTTTTGAGCCGGAATACAAGTTTTCGCGCAGTTCTGAGAGAAAAAGTTTACACCTTTTTCTCGTCTACTATTCGACGTCTTGTAAAATCGATGCTCGTGAATATTGCTAGTTTCGACCTAGAACGATGTATCCCGTTGTTTTGAGCCGGAATACAAGTTTTCGCGCAGTTCTGAGAGAAAAAGTTTACACCTTTCTCTCGTCTACTCTTCGACGACTTGTAAAATCGATGCTCGTGAATCTTGCTAGTTTCGATCTAAAACGATGTATCCCGTTCTTTTGAGCCGGAATACAAGTTTTCGTGCAGTTCTGAGAGAAAAAGTTTACACCTTTCTCTCGTCTACTCTTCGACGACTTGTAAAATCGATGCTCGTGAATCTTGCTAGTTTCGATCTAAAACGATGTATTCCGTTGTTTTGAGCCGGAGTACAAGTTTTCGCGCAGTTCTGAGAGAAAAAGTTTACACCTTTCGCTCGCCTACTCTTCGACGACTTGTAAAATCGATGCTCGTGAATCTTGCTAGTTTCGATCTAAAACGATGTATCCCGTTGTTTTGAGCCGGAATACAAGTTTTCGCGCAGCTCTGAAAGAAAAAGTTTACACATTCCTCTCGTCTACTCTTCGACGACCTGTAAAATCGATGCTCGTGAATCTTGCTAGTTTCGATCAAAAACGATGTATTCCGTTGTTTTGAGCCGGAATACAAGTCTTCGCGCAGTTCTGAGAGAAAAAGTTTACACCTTTCTCTCGTCCACTCTTCGACGACTTGTAAAATCGATGCTCGTGAATCTTGCTAGTTTCGACCTAAAACGATGTATCCCGTTGTTTTGAGCCGGAATACAAGTTTTCGCGCAGTTCTGAGAGAAAAAGTTTACACCTTTCTCTCGTCTACTCTTCGAAGACTTGTAAAATCGATGCCCGTGAATCTTGCTAGTTTCGATCTAAAACGATGTATCCCGTTGTTTTGAGCCGGAATACAAGTTTTCGCGCAGTTCTGAAAGAAAACGTTTACACCTTTCTCTCGTCTACTCTTCGAAGACTTGTAAAATCAATGCCCGTGAATCTTGCTAGTTTCGATCTAAAACGATGTATCTCGTTGTTTTGGGCCGTAATACAAGTTTTCGCGCAGTTCTGAGAGAAAAAGTTTACACCTTTCTCTCGTCCACTATTCGACGACTTGTAAAATCGATGCTCGTGAATCTTGCTAGTTTAGATCTAAAACAATGTATCCCGTTGTTTTGAGCCGGAATACAAGTTTTCGCGCAGTTCTGAGAGAAAAAGTTTACACCTTTCTCTCGTGTACTCTTTGACGACTTGTAAAATCGATGCTCGTGAATCTTGCTAGTTTCGATCTACAACGATGTATCTCGTTGTTTTGAGCTGGAATAGATGTTTTCGCGCAGTTCTGAGAGAAAAAGTTTACACCTTTCTCTCGTCTACTATTCGACTACTTGTAAAATCGATGCTCGTGAATCTTGCTAGTTTCGATCTAAAACGATGTATTCCGTTGTTTTGAGCCGGAATACAAGTCTTCGCGCAGTTCTGAGAGAAAAAGTTTACACCTTTCTCTCGTCCACTTTTCGACGACTTGTAAAATCGATGCTCGTGAATCTTGCTAGTTTCGACCTAAAACGATGTATCCCGTTGTTTTGAGCCGGAATACAAGTTTTCGCGCAGTTCTGAGAGAAAAAGTTTACACCTTTTTCTCGTCTACTATTCGACGTCTTGTAAAATCGATGCTCGTGAATATTGCTAGTTTCGACCTAGAACGATGTATCCCGTTGTTTTGAGCCGGAATACAAGTTTTCGCGCAGTTCTGAGAGAAAAAGTTTACACCTTTCTCTCGTCTACTCTTCGACGACTTGTAAAATCGATGCTCGTCAATCTTGCTAGTTTCGATCTAAAACGATGTATCCCGTTGTTTTGAGCCGGAATACAAGTTTTCGTGCAGTTCTGAGAGAAAAAGTTTACACCTTTCTCTCGTCTACTCTTCGACGACTTGTAAAATCGATGCTCGTGAATCTTGCTAGTTTCGATCTAAAACGATGTATTCCGTTGTTTTGAGCCGGAGTACAAGTTTTCGCGCAGTTCTGAGAGAAAAAGTTTACACCTTTCTCTCGTCCACTATTCGACGACTTGTAAAATCGATGCTCGTGAATCTTGCTAGTTTAGATCTAAAACAATGTATCCCGTTGTTTTGAGCCGGAATACAAGTTTTCGCGCAGTTCTGAGAGAAAAAGTTTACACCTTTCTCTCGTGTACTCTTTGACGACTTGTAAAATCGATGCTCGTGAATCTTGCTAGTTTCGATCTACAACGATGTATCTCGTTGTTTTGAGCTGGAATAGAAGTTTTCGCGCAGTTCTGAGAGAAAAAGTTTACACCTTTCTCTCGTCTACTATTCGACTACTTGTAAAATCGATGCTCGTGAATCTTGCTAGTTTCGATCTAAAACGATGTATTTCGTTGTTATGAGCCGGAATACAAGCTTTCGCGCAGTTCTAAGAGAAAAAGTTTACACCTTTCTCTCGTCCACTCTTCGACGACTTGTAAAATCGATGCTCGTGAATCTTGCTAGTTTCGACCTAAAGCGATGTATCCCGTTGTTTTGAGCCGGAATACAAGTTTTCGCGCAGTTCTGAGAGAAAAAGTTTACACCTTTCTCTCGTCTACTCTTCGACGACTTGTAAAATCGATGCTCGTGAATCTTGCTAGTTTCGATCTAAAACGATGTATCCCGTTGTTTTGAGCCGGAATACAAGTTTTCGTGCAGTTCTGAGAGAAAACGTTTACACCTTTCTCTCGTCTACTCTTCGACGACTTGTAAAATCGATGCTCGTGAATCTTGCTAGTTTCGATCTAAAACGATGTATTCCGTTGTTTTGAGCCGGAGTACAAGTTTTCGCGCAGTTCTGAGAGAAAAAGTTTACAGCTTTCTCTCGTCTACTCTTCGACGACTTGTAAAATCGATGCTCGTGAATCTTGCTAGTTTCGATCTAAAACGATGTATCCCGTTGTTTTGAGCCGGAATACAAGTTTTCGCGCAGCTCTGAAAGAAAAAGTTTACACATTTCTCTCGTCTACTCTTCGACGACCTGTAAAATCGATGCTCGTGAATCTTGCTAGTTTCGATCTAAAACGATGTATTCCGTTGTTTTGAGCCGGAATACAAGTCTTCGCGCAGTTCTGAGAGAAAAAGTTTGCACCTTTCTCTCGTCCACTCTTCGACGACTTGTAAAATCGATGCTCGTGAATCTTGCTAGTTTCGATCTAAAACTGTGTATTCCGTTGTTTTGAGCCGGAATACAAGTTTTTGCGCAGTTCTGAGAGAAAAAATTTACAGCTTTCTCTCGTCTACTCTTCGAGGACTTGTAAAATCGATGCTCGTGAATCTTGCTAGTTTCGTTCTAAAACGATGAATCCTGTTGTTTTGAGCCGGAATACAAGTTTTCGCGCAGTTCTGAGAGAAAAAGTTTACACCTTTCTCTCGTCTACTCTTCGACGACTTGTAAAATCGATGCTCGTGAATCTTGCTAGTTTCGATCTAAAACGATGTATCCCGTTGTTTTGAGTCGGAATACAAGTTTTCGTGCAGTTCTGAGAGAAAAAGTTTACACCTTTCTCTCGTCTACTCTTCGACGACTTGTAAAATCGATGCTCGTGAATCTTGCTAGTTTCGACCTTAAACGATGTATCCCGTTGTTTTGAGCCGGAATACAAGTTTTCGCGCAGTTCTAAGAGAAAAAGTTTACACCTTTCTCTCGTCTACTCTTCGAAGACTTGTAAAATCGATGCCCGTGAATCTTGCTAGTTTCGATCTAAAACGATGAATCCCGTTGTTTTGAGCCGGAATACAAGTTTTTGCGCTGTTCTGAGAAAAAGTTCACACCTTTCTCTCGTCTACTCTTCGACGACTTGTAAAATCGATGCTCGTGAATCTTGCTAGTTTCGATCTAAAACGATGTATCCCGTTGTTTTGAGCCGGAATACAAGTTTTCGCGCAGTTCTGAAAGAAAAAGTTTACACATTTCTCTCGTCTACTCTTCGACGACCTGTAAAATCGATGCTCGTGAATCTTGCTAGTTTCGATCTAAAACGATGTATTCCGTTGTTTTGAGCCGGAATACAAGTTTTCGCGCAGTTCTGAGAGAAAAAGTTTACACCTTTCTCTCGTCCACTCTTCGACGACTTGTAAAATCGATGCTCGTGAATCTTGCTAGTTCCGACCTAAAACGATGTATCCCGTTGTTTTGAGCCGGAATACAAGTTTTCGCGCAGTTCTGAGAGAAAAAGTTTACACCTTTCTCTCGTCTACTCTTCGACGACTTGTAAAATCGATGCTCGTGAATCTTGCTAGTTTCGATCTAAAACGATGTATCCCGTTGTTTTGAGCCGGAATACAAGTTTTCGTGCAGTTCTGAGAGAAAAAATTTACACCTTTCTCTCGTCTACTCTTCGACGACTTGTAAAATCGATGCTCGTGAATCTTGCTAGTTTCGATCTAAAACGATGTATTCCGTTGTTTTGAGCCGGAGTACAAGTTTTCGCGCAGTTCTGAGAGAAAAAGTTTACACCTTTCTCTCGTGTACTCTTCGAAGACTTGTAAAATCGATGCCCGTGAATCTTGCTAGTTTCGATCTAAAACGATGTATCCCGTTGTTTTGAGCCGGAATACAAGTTTTCGCGCAATTCTGAAAGAGAACGTTTACACCTTTCTCTCGTCTACTCTTCGAAGACTTGTAAAATCAATGCCCGTGAATCTTGCTAGTTTCGATCTAATACGATGTATCTCGTTGTTTTGAGCCGTAATACAAGTTTTCGCGCAGTTCTGAGAGAAAAAGTTTACACCTTTCTCTCGTCCACTATTCGACGACTTGTAAAATCGATGCTCGTGAATCTTGCTAGTTTAGATCTAAAACAATGTATCCCGTTGTTTTGAGCCGGAATACAAGTTTTCGCGCAGTTCTGAGAGAAAAAGTTTACACCTTTCTCTCGTGTACTCTTTGACGACTTGTAAAATCGATGCTCGTGAATCTTGCTAGTTTCGATCTACAACGATGTATCTCGTTGTTTTGAGCTGGAATAGAAGTTTTCGCGCAGTTCTGAGAGAAAAAGTTTACACCTTTCTCTCGTCTACTATTCGACGACTTGTAAAATCGATGCCCGTGAATCTTGCTAGTTTCGATCTAAAACGATGTATCCCGTTGTTTTGAGCCGGAATACAAGTTTTCGCGCAGTTCTGAAAGAAAACGTTTACACCTTTCTCTCGTCTACTCTTCGAAGACTTGTAAAATCAATGCCCGTGAATCTTGCTAGTTTCGATCTAAAACGATGTATCTCGTTGTTTTGGGCCGTAATACAAGTTTTCGCGCAGTTCTGAGAGAAAAAGTTTACACCTTTCTCTCGTCCACTATTCGACGACTTGTAAAATCGATGCTCGTGAATCTTGCTAGTTTAGATCTAAAACAATGTATCCCGTTGTTTTGAGCCGGAATACAAGTTTTCGCGCAGTTCTGAGAGAAAAAGTTTACACCTTTCTCTCGTGTACTCTTTGACGACTTGTAAAATCGATGCTCGTGAATCTTGCTAGTTTCGATCTACAACGATGTATCTCGTTGTTTTGAGCTGGAATAGATGTTTTCGCGCAGTTCTGAGAGAAAAAGTTTACACCTTTCTCTCGTCTACTATTCGACTACTTGTAAAATCGATGCTCGTGAATCTTGCTAGTTTCGATCTAAAACGATGTATTCCGTTGTTTTGAGCCGGAATACAAGTCTTCGCGCAGTTCTGAGAGAAAAAGTTTACACCTTTCTCTCGTCCACTTTTCGACGACTTGTAAAATCGATGCTCGTGAATCTTGCTAGTTTCGACCTAAAACGATGTATCCCGTTGTTTTGAGCCGGAATACAAGTTTTCGCGCAGTTCTGAGAGAAAAAGTTTACACCTTTTTCTCGTCTACTATTCGACGTCTTGTAAAATCGATGCTCGTGAATATTGCTAGTTTCGACCTAGAACGATGTATCCCGTTGTTTTGAGCCGGAATACAAGTTTTCGCGCAGTTCTGAGAGAAAAAGTTTACACCTTTCTCTCGTCTACTCTTCGACGACTTGTAAAATCGATGCTCGTCAATCTTGCTAGTTTCGATCTAAAACGATGTATCCCGTTGTTTTGAGCCGGAATACAAGTTTTCGTGCAGTTCTGAGAGAAAAAGTTTACACCTTTCTCTCGTCTACTCTTCGACGACTTGTAAAATCGATGCTCGTGAATCTTGCTAGTTTCGATCTAAAACGATGTATTCCGTTGTTTTGAGCCGGAGTACAAGTTTTCGCGCAGTTCTGAGAGAAAAAGTTTACACCTTTCTCTCGTCCACTATTCGACGACTTGTAAAATCGATGCTCGTGAATCTTGCTAGTTTAGATCTAAAACAATGTATCCCGTTGTTTTGAGCCGGAATACAAGTTTTCGCGCAGTTCTGAGAGAAAAAGTTTACACCTTTCTCTCGTGTACTCTTTGACGACTTGTAAAATCGATGCTCGTGAATCTTGCTAGTTTCGATCTACAACGATGTATCTCGTTGTTTTGAGCTGGAATAGAAGTTTTCGCGCAGTTCTGAGAGAAAAAGTTTACACCTTTCTCTCGTCTACTATTCGACTACTTGTAAAATCGATGCTCGTGAATCTTGCTAGTTTCGATCTAAAACGATGTATTTCGTTGTTATGAGCCGGAATACAAGCTTTCGCGCAGTTCTAAGAGAAAAAGTTTACACCTTTCTCTCGTCCACTCTTCGACGACTTGTAAAATCGATGCTCGTGAATCTTGCTAGTTTCGACCTAAAGCGATGTATCCCGTTGTTTTGAGCCGGAATACAAGTTTTCGCGCAGTTCTGAGAGAAAAAGTTTACACCTTTCTCTCGTCTACTCTTCGACGACTTGTAAAATCGATGCTCGTGAATCTTGCTAGTTTCGATCTAAAACGATGTATCCCGTTGTTTTGAGCCGGAATACAAGTTTTCGTGCAGTTCTGAGAGAAAACGTTTACACCTTTCTCTCGTCTACTCTTCGACGACTTGTAAAATCGATGCTCGTGAATCTTGCTAGTTTCGATCTAAAACGATGTATTCCGTTGTTTTGAGCCGGAGTACAAGTTTTCGCGCAGTTCTGAGAGAAAAAGTTTACAGCTTTCTCTCGTCTACTCTTCGACGACTTGTAAAATCGATGCTCGTGAATCTTGCTAGTTTCGATCTAAAACGATGTATCCCGTTGTTTTGAGCCGGAATACAAGTTTTCGCGCAGCTCTGAAAGAAAAAGTTTACACATTTCTCTCGTCTACTCTTCGACGACCTGTAAAATCGATGCTCGTGAATCTTGCTAGTTTCGATCTAAAACGATGTATTCCGTTGTTTTGAGCCGGAATACAAGTCTTCGCGCAGTTCTGAGAGAAAAAGTTTGCACCTTTCTCTCGTCCACTCTTCGACGACTTGTAAAATCGATGCTCGTGAATCTTGCTAGTTTCGATCTAAAACTGTGTATTCCGTTGTTTTGAGCCGGAATACAAGTTTTTGCGCAGTTCTGAGAGAAAAAATTTACAGCTTTCTCTCGTCTACTCTTCGAGGACTTGTAAAATCGATGCTCGTGAATCTTGCTAGTTTCGTTCTAAAACGATGAATCCTGTTGTTTTGAGCCGGAATACAAGTTTTCGCGCAGTTCTGAGAGAAAAAGTTTACACCTTTCTCTCGTCTACTCTTCGACGACTTGTAAAATCGATGCTCGTGAATCTTGCTAGTTTCGATCTAAAACGATGTATCCCGTTGTTTTGAGTCGGAATACAAGTTTTCGTGCAGTTCTGAGAGAAAAAGTTTACACCTTTCTCTCGTCTACTCTTCGACGACTTGTAAAATCGATGCTCGTGAATCTTGCTAGTTTCGACCTTAAACGATGTATCCCGTTGTTTTGAGCCGGAATACAAATTTTCGCGCAGTTCTAAGAGAAAAAGTTTACACCTTTCTCTCGTCTACTCTTCGAAGACTTGTAAAATCGATGCCCGTGAATCTTGCTAGTTTCGATCTAAAACGATGAATCCCGTTGTTTTGAGCCGGAATACAAGTTTTTGCGCTGTTCTGAGAAAAAGTTCACACCTTTCTCTCGTCTACTCTTCGACGACTTGTAAAATCGATGCTCGTGAATCTTGCTAGTTTCGATCTAAAACGATGTATCCCGTTGTTTTGAGCCGGAATACAAGTTTTCGCGCAGTTCTGAAAGAAAAAGTTTACACATTTCTCTCGTCTACTCTTCGACGACCTGTAAAATCGATGCTCGTGAATCTTGCTAGTTTCGATCTAAAACGATGTATTCCGTTGTTTTGAGCCGGAATACAAGTTTTCGCGCAGTTCTGAGAGAAAAAGTTTACACCTTTCTCTCGTCCACTCTTCGACGACTTGTAAAATCGATGCTCGTGAATCTTGCTAGTTCCGACCTAAAACGATGTATCCCGTTGTTTTGAGCCGGAATACAAGTTTTCGCGCAGTTCTGAGAGAAAAAGTTTACACCTTTCTCTCGTCTACTCTTCGACGACTTGTAAAATCGATGCTCGTGAATCTTGCTAGTTTCGATCTAAAACGATGTATCCCGTTGTTTTGAGCCGGAATACAAGTTTTCGTGCAGTTCTGAGAGAAAAAATTTACACCTTTCTCTCGTCTACTCTTCGACGACTTGTAAAATCGATGCTCGTGAATCTTGCTAGTTTCGATCTAAAACGATGTATTCCGTTGTTTTGAGCCGGAGTACAAGTTTTCGCGCAGTTCTGAGAGAAAAAGTTTACACCTTTCTCTCGTGTACTCTTCGAAGACTTGTAAAATCGATGCCCGTGAATCTTGCTAGTTTCGATCTAAAACGATGTATCCCGTTGTTTTGAGCCGGAATACAAGTTTTCGCGCAATTCTGAAAGAGAACGTTTACACCTTTCTCTCGTCTACTCTTCGAAGACTTGTAAAATCAATGCCCGTGAATCTTGCTAGTTTCGATCTAATACGATGTATCTCGTTGTTTTGAGCCGTAATACAAGTTTTCGCGCAGTTCTGAGAGAAAAAGTTTACACCTTTCTCTCGTCCACTATTCGACGACTTGTAAAATCGATGCTCGTGAATCTTGCTAGTTTAGATCTAAAACAATGTATCCCGTTGTTTTGAGCCGGAATACAAGTTTTCGCGCAGTTCTGAGAGAAAAAGTTTACACCTTTCTCTCGTGTACTCTTTGACGACTTGTAAAATCGATGCTCGTGAATCTTGCTAGTTTCGATCTACAACGATGTATCTCGTTGTTTTGAGCTGGAATAGAAGTTTTCGCGCAGTTCTGAGAGAAAAAGTTTACACCTTTCTCTCGTCTACTATTCGACGACTTGTAAAATCGATGCTCGTGAATCTTGCTAGTTTCGATCTAAAACGATGAATCTCGTTGTTTTGAGCCGGAATACAAGTTTTCGCGCAGTTTCGAGAGAAAAAGTTTCCACCTTTCTCTCGAGTACTCTTCGACGACTTGTAAAATCGATGCTCGTGAATCTTGCTAGTTTCGATCTAAAACGATGTATCCCGTTGTTTTGAGCCGGAATACAAGTTTTCGCGCAGTTCTGAAAGAAAACGTTTACACATTTTTCTCTCGTCTACTCTTCGACGACCTGTAAAATCGATGCTCGTGAATCTTGCTAGTTTCGATCTAAAACGATGTATTCCGTTGTTTTGAGCCTGAATACAAGTTTTCGCGCAGTTCTGAGAGAAAAAGTTTACACCTTTCTCTCGTCCACTCTTCGACGACTTGTAAAATCGATGCTCGTGAATCTTGCTAGTTTCGATCTAAAACGATGTATCCCGTTGTTTTGAGCCGGAATACAAGTTTTCGCGCAGCTCTGAAAGAAAAAGTTTACACATTTCTCTCGTCTACTCTTCGACGACCTGTAAAATCGTGCTCGTGAATCTTGCTAGTTTCGATCTAAAACGATGTATTCCGTTGTTTTGAGCCGGAATACAAGTCTTCGCGCAGTTCTGAGAGAAAAAGTTTACATCTTTCTCTCGTCCACTCTTCGACGACTTGTAAAATCGATGCTCGTGAATCTTGCTAGTTTCTACCTAAAACGATGTATCCCGTTGTTTTGAGCCGGAATACAAGTTTTCGCGCAGTTCTGAGAGAAAAAGTTTACACCTTTCTCTCGTCTACTCTTCGAAGACTTGTAAAATCGATGCTCGTGAATCTTGCTAGTTTCGATCTAAAACGATGTATCCCGTTTTTTTTGAGCCGGAATACAAGTTTTCGCGCAGTTCTGAGAGAAAAAGTTTACACCTTTTTCTCGTCTACTATTCGACGTCTTGTAAAATCGATGCTCGTGAATATTGCTAGTTTCGACCTAGAACGATGTATCCCGTTGTTTTGAGCCGGAATACAAGTTTTCGCGCAGTTCTGAGAGAAAAAATTTACACCTTTCTTTCGTGGACTCTCCGACAACTTGTAAAATCGATGCTCGTGAATCTCGCTAGTTACGATCTAAAACGATGTACCCCATTGTTTTGAGCCGGAATACAAGTTTTCGCGCAGTTGTGAGAGAAAAAGTTTACCCCTTTCTCTCGTCTACTCTTCGACGACTTGTAAAATCGATGCTCGTGAATCTTGCTAGTTTCGACCTAAAACGATGTATCCCGTTGTTTTGACCCGGAATACAAGTTTTCGCGCAGTTCTGAGAGAAAAAGTTTACACCTTTCTCTCGTCTACTCTTCGAAGACTTGTAAAATCGGTGCCCGTGAATCTTGCTAGTTTCGATCTAAAACGATGTATCTCGTTGTTTTGAGCCGTAATACAAGTTTTCGCGCAGTTCTGAGAGAAAAAGTGTCCACCTTTCTCTCGTCTACTCTTCGAAGACTTGTAAAATCGATGCTCGTGAATCTTGCTAGTTTCGATCTAAAACGATGTATCCCATTTTTTTTGAGCCGGAAAACAAGTTTTGGCGCAGTTCTGAGAGAAAAAGTTTACACCTTTCTCTCGTCTACTCATCGACGACTTTTTAAAATCGATGCTCGTGAATATTGCTAGTTTAGACCTAAAACAATGTATCCCGTTGTTTTGAGCCGGAATACAAGTTTTCGTGCAGTTCTGAGAGAAAAAGTTTACACCTTTCTCTCGTCTACTCTTCGACGACTTGTAAAATCGATGCTCGTGAATCTTGCTAGTTTCGATCTAAAACGATGTATTCCGTTGTTTTGAGCCGGAGTACAAGTTTTCGCGCAGTTCTGAGAGAAAAAGTTTACACTTTTCGCTCGCCTACTCTTCGACGACTTGTAAAATCGATGCTCGTGAATCTTGCTAGTTTCGATCTAAAACGATGTATCCCGTTGTTTTGAGCCGGAATACAAGTTTTCGCGCAGCTCTGAAAGAAAAAGTTTACACATTTCTCTCGTCTACTCTTCGACGACCTGTAAAATCGATGCTTGTGAATCTTGCTAGTTTCGATCAAAAACAATGTATTCCGTTGTTTTGAGCCGGAATACAAGTCTTCGCGCAGTTCTGAGAGAAAAAGTTTACACCTTTCTCTCGTCCACTCTTCGGCGACTTGTAAAATCGATGCTCGTGAATCTTGCTAGTTTCGACCTAAAACGATGTATCCCGTTGTTTTGAGCCGGAATACAAGTTTTCGCGCAGTTCTGAGAGAAAAAGTTTACACCTTTCTCTCGTCTACTCTTCGAAGACTTGTAAAATCGATGCCCGTGAATCTTGCTAGTTTCGATCTAAAACGATGTATCCCGTTGTTTTGAGCCGGAATACAAGTTTTCGCGCAGTTCTGAAAGAAAACGTTTACACCTTTCTCTCGTCTACTCTTCGAAGACTTGTAAAATCAATGCCCGTGAATCTTGCTAGTTTCGATCTAAAACGATGTATCTCGTTGTTTTGAGCCGTAATACAAGTTTTCGCGCAGTTCTGAGAGAAAAAGTTTACACCTTTCTCTCGTCCACTATTCGACGACTTGTAAAATCGATGCTCGTGAATCTTGCTAGTTTAGATCTAAAACAATGTATCCCGTTGTTTTGAGCCGGAATACAAGTTTTCGCGCAGTTCTGAGAGAAAAAGCTTACACCTTTCTCTCGTGTACTCTTTGACGACTTGTAAAATCGATGCTCGTGAATCTTGCTAGTTTCGATCTAAAACGATGTATTCCGTTGTTTTGAGCCGGAATACAAGTCTTCGCGCAGTTCTGAGAGAAAAAGTTTACACCTTTCTCTCGTCCACTCTTCGACGACTTGTAAAATCGATGCTCGTGAATCTTGCTAGTTTCGACCTAAAACGATGTATCCCGTTGTTTTGAGCCGGAATACAGGTTTTCGCGCAGTTCTGAGAGAAAAAGTTTACACCTTTTTCTCGTCTACTATTCGACGTCTTGTAAAATCGATGCTCGTGAATATTGCTAGTTTCGACCTGGAACGATGTATCCCGTTGTTTTGAGCCGGAATACAAGTTTTCGCGCAGTTCTGAGAGAAAAAGTTTACACCTTTCTCTCGTCTACTCTTCGACGACTTGTAAAATCGATGCTCGTCAATCTTGCTAGTTTCGATCTAAAACGATGTATCCCGTTGTTTTGAGCTGGAATACAAGTTTTCGCGCAGTTCTGAGAGAAAAAGCTTACACTTTTCGCTCGCCTACTCTTCGACGACTTGTAAAATCGATGCTCGTGAATCTTGCTAGTTTCGATCTAAAACGATGTATCCCGTTGTTTTGAGCCGGAATACAAGTTTTCGCGCAGCTCTGAAAGAAAAAGTTTACACATTTCTCTCGTCTACTCTTCGACGACCTGTAAAATCGATGCTTGTGAATCTTGCTAGTTTCGATCAAAAACAATGTATTCCGTTGTTTTGAGCCGGAATACAAGTCTTCGCGCAGTTCTGAGAGAAAAAGTTTACACCTTTCTCTCGTCCACTCTTCGGCGACTTGTAAAATCGATGCTCGTGAATCTTGCTAGTTTCGACCTAAAACGATGTATCCCGTTGTTTTGAGCCGGAATACAAGTTTTCGCGCAGTTCTGAGAGAAAAAGTTTACACCTTTCTCTCGTCTACTCTTCGAAGACTTGTAAAATCGATGCCCGTGAATCTTGCTAGTTTCGATCTAAAACGATGTATCCCGTTGTTTTGAGCCGGAATACAAGTTTTCGCGCAGTTCTGAAAGAAAACGTTTACACCTTTCTCTCGTCTACTCTTCGAAGACTTGTAAAATCAATGCCCGTGAATCTTGCTAGTTTCGATCTAAAACGATGTATCTCGTTGTTTTGAGCCGTAATACAAGTTTTCGCGCAGTTCTGAGAGAAAAAGTTTACACCTTTCTCTCGTCCACTATTCGACGACTTGTAAAATCGATGCTCGTGAATCTTGCTAGTTTAGATCTAAAACAATGTATCCCGTTGTTTTGAGCCGGAATACAAGTTTTCGCGCAGTTCTGAGAGAAAAAGCTTACACCTTTCTCTCGTGTACTCTTTGACGACTTGTAAAATCGATGCTCGTGAATCTTGCTAGTTTCGATCTAAAACGATGTATTCCGTTGTTTTGAGCCGGAATACAAGTCTTCGCGCAGTTCTGAGAGAAAAAGTTTACACCTTTCTCTCGTCCACTCTTCGACGACTTGTAAAATCGATGCTCGTGAATCTTGCTAGTTTCGACCTAAAACGATGTATCCCGTTGTTTTGAGCCGGAATACAGGTTTTCGCGCAGTTCTGAGAGAAAAAGTTTACACCTTTTTCTCGTCTACTATTCGACGTCTTGTAAAATCGATGCTCGTGAATATTGCTAGTTTCGACCTGGAACGATGTATCCCGTTGTTTTGAGCCGGAATACAAGTTTTCGCGCAGTTCTGAGAGAAAAAGTTTACACCTTTCTCTCGTCTACTCTTCGACGACTTGTAAAATCGATGCTCGTCAATCTTGCTAGTTTCGATCTAAAACGATGTATCCCGTTGTTTTGAGCTGGAATACAAGTTTTCGCGCAGTTCTGAGAGAAAAAGCTTACACCTTTCTCTCGTGTACTCTTTGACGACTTGTAAAATCGATGCTCGTGAATCTTGCTAGTTTCAATCTAAAACGATGTATCCCGTTGTTTTGAGCCGGAATACAAGTTTTCGCGCAGCTCTGAAAGAAAAAGTTTACACATTTCTCTCGTCTACTCTTCGACGACCTGTAAAATCGATGCTCGTGAATCTTGCTAGTTTCGATCAAAAACGATGTATTCCGTTGTTTTGAGCCGGAATACAAGTCTTCGCGCAGTTCTGAGAGAAAAAGTTTACACCTTTCTCTCGTCCACTCTTCGACGACTTGTAAAATCGATGCTCGTGAATCTTGCTAGTTTCGACCTAAAACGATGTATCCCGTTGTTTTGAGCCGGAATACAAGTTTTCGCGCAGTTCTGAGAGAAAAAGTTTACACCTTTCTCTCGTCTACTCTTCGAAGACTTGTAAAATCGATGCCCGTGAATCTTGCTAGTTTCGATCTAAAACGATGTATCCCGTTGTTTTGAGCCGGAATACAAGTTTTCGCGCAGTTCTGAAAGAAAACGTTTACACCTTTCTCTCGTCTACTCTTCGAAGACTTGTAAAATCAATGCCCGTGAATCTTGCTAGTTTCGATCTAAAACGATGTATCTCGTTGTTTTGAGCCGTAATACAAGTTTTCGCGCAGTTCTGAGAGAAAAAGTTTACACCTTTCTCTCGTCCACTATTCGACGACTTGTAAAATCGATGCTCGTGAATCTTGCTAGTTTAGATCTAAAACAATGTATCCCGTTGTTTTGAGCCGGAATACAAGTTTTCGCGCAGTTCTGAGAGAAAAAGTTTACACCTTTCTCTCGTGTACTCTTTGACGACTTGTAAAATCGATGATCGTGAATCTTGCTAGTTTCGATCTACAACGATGTATCTCGTTGTTTTGAGCTGGAATAGAAGTTTTCGCGCAGTTCTGAGAGAAAAAGTTTACACCTTTCTCTCGTCTACTATTCGACTACTTGTAAAATCGATGCTCGTGAATCTTGCTAGTTTCGATCTAAAACGATGTATTTCGTTGTTATGAGCCGGAATACAAGCTTTCGCGCAGTTCTGAGAGAAAAAGTTTACACCTTTCTCTCGTCCACTCTTCGACGACTTGTAAAATCGATGCTCGTGAATCTTGCTAGTTTCGACCTAAAACGATGTATCCCGTTGTTTTGAGCCGGAATACAAGTTTTCGCGCAGTTCTGAGAGAAAAAGTTTACACCTTTCTCTCGTCTACTCTTCGACGACTTGTAAAATCGATGCTCGTGAATCTTGCTAGTTTCGATCTAAAACGATGTATCCCGTTGTTTTGAGCCGGAATACAAGTTTTCGTGCAGTTCTGAGAGAAAAAGTTTACACCTTTCTCTCGTCTACTCTTCGACGACTTGTAAAATCGATGCTCGTGAATCTTGCTAGTTTCGATCTAAAACGATGTATTCCGTTGTTTTGAGCCGGAGTACAAGTTTTCGCGCAGTTCTGAGAGAAAAAGTTTACACCTTTCTCTCGTCTACTCTTCGACGACTTGTAAAATCGATGCTCGTGAATCTTGCTAGTTTCGATCTAAAACGATGTATCCCGTTGTTTTGAGCCGGAATACAAGTTTTCGCGCAGCTCTGAAAGAAAAAGTTTACACATTTCTCTCGTCTACTCTTCGACGACCTGTAAAATCGATGCTCGTGAATCTTGCTAGTTTCGATCTAACACGATGTATTCCGTTGTTTTTAGCCGGAATACAAGTCTTCGCGCAGTTCTGAGAGAAAAAGTTTACACCTTTCTCTCGTCCACTCTTCGACGACTTGTAAAATCGATGCTCGTGAATCTTGCTAGTTTCGATCTAAAACTGTGTATTCCGTTGTTTTGAGCCGGAATACAAGTTTTTGCGCAGTTCTGAGAGAAAAAATTTACAGCTTTCTCTCGTCTACTCTTCCAGGACTTGTAAAATCGATGCTCGTGAATCTTGCTAGTTTCGATCTAAAACGATGAATCCTGTTGTTTTGAGCCGGAATACAAGTTTTCGCGCAGTTCTGAGAGAAAAAGTTTACACCTTTCTCTCGTCTACTCTTCGACGACTTGTAAAATCGATGCTCGTGAATCTTGCTAGTTTCGATCTAAAACGATGTATTCCGTTGTTTTGAGCCGGAGTACAAGTTTTCGCGCAGTTCTGAGAGAAAAAGCTTACACCTTTCTCTCGCCTACTCTTCGACGACTTGTAAAATCGATGCTCGTGAATCTCGCTAGTTTCGATCTAAAACGATGTATTCCGTTGTTTTGAGCCGGAATACAAGTTTTCGCGCAGTTCTGAGGGAAAAAGTTTACACCTTTCTCTCGTGTACTCTTTGACGACTTGTAAAATCGATGCTCGTGAATCTTGCTAGTTTCGACCTAAAACGATGTATCCCGTTGTTTTGAGCCGGAATACAAGTTTTCGCGCAGTTCTGAGAGAAAAAGTTTACACCTTTCTCTCGTCTACTCTTCGAAGACTTGTAAAATCGATGCCCGTGAATCTTGCTAATTTCGATCTAAAACGATGTATCCCGTTGTTTTGAGCCGGAATACAAGTTTTCGCGCAGTTCTGAAAGAAAACGTTTACACCTTTCTCTCGTCTACTCTTCGAAGACTTGTAAAATCAATGCCCGTGAATCTTGCTAGTTTCAATCTAAAACGATGTATCTCGTTGTTTTGAGCCGTAATACAAGTTTTCGCGCAGTTCTGAGAGAAAAAGTTTACACCTTTCTCTCGTCCACTATTCGACGACTTGTAAAATCGATGCTCGTGAATCTTGCTAGTTTAGATCTAAAACAATGTATCCCGTTGTTTTGAGCCGGAATACAAGTTTTCGCGCAGTTCTGAGAGAAAAAGTTTACACCTTTCTCTCGTGTACTCTTTGACGACTTGTAAAATCGATGATCGTGAATCTTGCTAGTTTCGATCTACAACGATGTATCTCGTTGTTTTGAGCTGGAATAGAAGTTTTCGCGCAGTTCTGAGAGAAAAAGTTTACACCTTTCTCTCGTCTACTATTCGACTACTTGTAAAATCGATGCTCGTGAATCTTGCTAGTTTCGATCTAAAACGATGTATTTCGTTGTTATGAGCCGGAATACAAGCTTTCGCGCAGTTCTGAGAGAAAAAGTTTACACCTTTCTCTCGTCCACTCTTCGACGACTTGTAAAATCGATGCTCGTGAATCTTGCTAGTTTCGACCTAAAACGATGTATCCCGTTGTTTTGAGCCGGAATACAAGTATTCGCGCAGTTCTGAGAGAAAAAGTTTACACCTTTCTCTCGTCTACTCTTCGACGACTTGTAAAATCGATGCTCGTGAATCTTGCTAGTTTCGATCTAAAACGATGTATCCCGTTGTTTTGAGCCGGAATACAAGTTTTCGTGCAGTTCTGAGAGAAAAAGTTTACACCTTTCTCTCGTCTACTCTTCGACGACTTGTAAAATCGATGCTCGTGAATCTTGCTAGTTTCGATCTAAAACGATGTATTCCGTTGTTTTGAGCCGGAGTACAAGTTTTCGCGCAGTTCTGAGAGAAAAAGTTTACACCTTTCTCTCGTCTACTCTTCGACGACTTGTAAAATCGATGCTCGTGAATCTTGCTAGTTTCGATCTAAAACGATGTATCCCGTTGTTTTGAGCCGGAATACAAGTTTTCGCGCAGCTCTGAAAGAAAAAGTTTACACATTTCTCTCGTCTACTCTTCGACAAACTGTAAAATCGATGCTCGTGAATCTTGCTAGTTTCGATCTAACACGATGTATTCCGTTGTTTTTAGCCGGAATACAAGTCTTCGCGCAGTTCTGAGAGAAAAAGTTTACACCTTTCTCTCGTCCACTCTTCGACGACTTGTAAAATCGATGCTCGTGAATCTTGCTAGTTTCGATCTAAAACTGTGTATTCCGTTGTTTTGAGCCGGAATGCAAGTTTTTGCGCAGTTCTGAGAGAAAAAATTTAC
The DNA here is from genome assembly GCF_052857255.1 of Amblyomma americanum. Classification (NCBI taxonomy): domain Eukaryota; kingdom Metazoa; phylum Arthropoda; class Arachnida; order Ixodida; family Ixodidae; genus Amblyomma; species Amblyomma americanum. The sequence continues at coordinate 131,035,582 of NC_135503.1, forward strand.
AGCTTTCTCTCGTCTACTCTTCCAGGACTTGTAAAATCGATGCTCGTGAATCTTGCTAGTTTCGATCTAAAACGATGAATCCTGTTGTTTTGAGCCGGAATACAAGTTTTCGCGCAGTTCTGAGAGAAAAAGTTTACACCTTTCTCTCGTCTACTCTTCGACGACTTGTAAAATCGATGCTCGTGAATCTTGCTAGTTTCGATCTAAAACGATGTATTCCGTTGTTTTGAGCCGGAGTACAAGTTTTCGCGCAGTTCTGAGAGAAAAAGTTTACACCTTTCTCTCGCCTACTCTTCGACGACTTGTAAAATCGATGCTCGTGAATCTCGCTAGTTTCGATCTAAAACGATGTATTCCGTTGTTTTGAGCCGGAATACAAGTCTTCGCGCAGTTCTGAGAGAAAAAGTTTACACCTTTCTCTCGTCTACTCTTCGACGACTTGTAAAATCGATGCTCGTGAATCTTGCTAGTTTCGATCTAAAACGATGTATCCCGTTGTTTTGAGCCGGAATACAAGTTTTCGCGCAGTTCTGAAAGAAAAAGTTTACACATTTCTCTCGTCTACTCTTCGACGACCTGTAAAATCGATGCTCGTGAATCTTGCTAGTTTCGATCTAAAACGATGTATTCCGTTGTTTTGAGCCGGAATACAAGTTTTCGCGCAGTTCTGAGAGAAAAAGTTTACACCTTTCTCTCGTCCACTCTTCGACGACTTGTAAAATCGATGCTCGTGAATCTTGCTAGTTCCGACCTAAAACGATGTATCCCGTTGTTTTGAGCCGGAATACAAGTTTTCGCGCAGTTCTGAGAGAAAAAGTTTACACCTTTCTCTCGTCTACTCTTCGACGACTTGTAAAATCGATGCTCGTGAATCTTGCTAGTTTCGATCTAAAACGATGTATCCCGTTGTTTTGAGCCGGAATACAAGTTTTCGTGCAGTTCTGAGAGAAAAAATTTACACCTTTCTCTCGTCTACTCTTCGACGACTTGTAAAATCGATGCTCGTGAATCTTGCTAGTTTCGATCTAAAACGATGTATTCCGTTGTTTTGAGCCGGAGTACAAGTTTTCGCGCAGTTCTGAGAGAAAAAGTTTACACCTTTCTCTCGTTTACTCTTCGAAGACTTGTAAAATCGATGCCCGTGAATCTTGCTAGTTTCGATCTAAAACGATGTATCCCGTTGTTTTGAGCCGGAATACAAGTTTTCGCGCAGTTCTGAAAGAAAACGTTTACACCTTTCTCTCGTCTACTCTTCGAAGACTTGTAAAATCAATGCCCGTGAATCTTGCTAGTTTCGATCTAAAACGATGTATCTCGTTGTTTTGAGCCGTAATACAAGTTTTCGCGCAGTTCTGAGAGAAAAAGTTTACACCTTTCTCTCGTTACACTATTCGACGACTTGTAAAATCGATGCTCGTGAATCTTCCTAGTTTCGATCTAAAACGATGTATTCCGTTGTTTTGAGCCTGAATACAAGTTTTCGCGCATTTCTGAGAGAAAAAGTTTACACCTTTCTCTCGTCCACTCTTCGACGAGTTGTAAAATCGATGCTCGTGAATCTTGCTAGTTTCGATCTAAAACGATGTATCCCTTTGTTTTGAGCCGGAATACAAGTTTTCGCGCAGCTCTGAAAGAAAAAGTTTACACATTTCTCTCGTCTACTCTTCGACGACCTGTAAAATCGATGCTCGTGAATCTTGCTAGTTTCGATCTAAAACGATGTATTCCGTTGTTTTGAGCCGGAATACAAGTCTTCGCGCAGTTCTGAGAGAAAAAGTTTACATCTTTCTCTCGTCCACTCTTCGACGACTTGTAAAATCGGTGCCCGTGAATCTTGCTAGTTTCGATCTAAAACGATGTATCTCGTTGTTTTGAGCCGTAATACAAGTTTTCGCGCAGTTGTGAGAGAAAAAGTTTACACCTTTCTCTCGTCTACTCTTCGAAGACTTGTAAAATCGATGCTCGTGAATCTTGCTAGTTTCGATCTAAAACGATGTATCCCATTTTTTTTGAGCCGGAAAACAAGTTTTGGCGCAGTTCTGAGAGAAAAAGTTTACACCTTTCTCTCGTCTACTCATCGACGACTTTGTAAAATCGATGCTCGTGAATATTGCTAGTTTAGACCTAAAACAATGTATCCCGTTGTTTTGAGCCGGAATACAAGTTTTCGCGCAGTTCTGAGAGAAAAAGTTTACACCTTTCTCTCGTGGACTCTCCGACGACTTGTAAAATCGATGCTCGTGAATCTTGCTAGCTACGATCTAAAACGATGTACCCCGTTGTTTTGATCCGGAATACAAGTTTTCCTGCAGTTCTGAGAGAAAAAGTTTACACCTTTCTCTTGTCTACTCTCGACGACTGGTAAAATCGATGCTCGTGAATCTTGCTAGTTTCGACCTAAAACGATGTATCGCGTTGTTTTGAGCCGGAATACAAGTTTTCGCGCAGTTCTGAGAGAAAAAGTTTACACCTTTCTCTCGTGTACTCTTTGACGACTTGTAAAATCGATGCTCGTGAATCTTGCTAGTTTCGATCTAAAACGATGTATCTCGTTGTTTTGAGCCGTAATACAAGTTTTCGCGCAGTTCTGAGAGAAAAAGTTTCCACCTTTCTCTCGTCTACTCTTCGAAGACTTGTAAAATCGATGCTCGTGAATCTTGCTAGTTTCGATCTAAAACGATGTATCCCATTTTTTTTTTGAGCCGGAAAACAAGTTTTGGCGCAGTTCTGAGAGAAAAAGTTTACACCTTTCTCTCGTCTACTCATCGACGACTTTTTAAAATCGATGCTCGTGAATATTGCTAGTTTAGACCTAAAACAATGTATCCCGTTGTTTTGAGCCGGAATACAAGTTTTCGTGCAGTTCTGAGAGAAAAAGTTTACACCTTTCTCTCGTCTACTCTTCGACGACTTGTAAAATCGATGCTCGTGAATCTTGCTAGTTTCGATCTAAAACGATGTATTCCGTTGTTTTGAGCCGGAGTACAAGTTTTCGCGCAGTTCTGAGAGAAAAAGTTTACACCTTTCGCTCGCCTACTCTTCGACGACTTGTAAAATCGATGCTCGAGAATCTTGCTAGTTTCGATCTAAAACGATGTATCCCGTTGTTTTGAGCCGGAATACAAGTTTTCGCGCAGCTCTGAAAGAAAAAGTTTACACATTTCTCTCGTCTACTCTTCGACGACCTGTAAAATCGATGCTCGTGAATCTTGCTAGTTTCGATCAAAAACGATGTATTCCGTTGTTTTGAGCCGGAATACAAGTCTTCGCGCAGTTCTGAGAGAAAAAGTTTACACCTTTCTCTCGTCCACTCTTCGACGACTTGTAAAATCGATGCTCGTGAATCTTGCTAGTTTCGACCTAAAACGATGTATCCCGTTGTTTTGAGCCGGAATACAAGTTTTCGCGCAGTTCTGAGAGAAAAAGTTTACACCTTTCTCTCGTCTACTCTTCGACGACTTGTAAAATCGATGCTCGTGAATCTTGCTAGTTTCGATCTAAAACGATGTATCCCGTTGTTTTGAGCCGGAATACAAGTTTTCTTGCAGTTCTGAGAGAAAAAGTTTACACCTTTCTCTCGTGTTCTCTTCGACGACTTGTAAAATCGATGCTCGTGAATCTTGCTAGTTTCGATCTAAAACGATGTATTCCGTTGTTTTGAGCCGGAGTACAAGTTTTCGCGCAGTTCTGAGAGAAAAAGTTTACACCTTTCTCTCGTCTACTCTTCGACGACTTGTAAAATCGATGCTCGTGAATCTTGCTAGTTTCGATCTAAAACGATGTATTCCGTTGTTTTGAGCCGGAGTACAAGTTTTCGCGCAGTTCTGAGAGAAAAAGTTTACACCTTTCTCTCGCCTACTCTTCGACGACTTGTAAAATCGATGCTCGTGAATCTCGCTAGTTTCGATCTAAAACGATGTATTCCGTTGTTTTGAGCCGGAATACAAGTCTTCGCGCAGTTCTGAGAGAAAAAGTTTACACCTTTCTCTCGTCTACTCTTCGACGACTTGTAAAATCGATGCTCGTGAATCTTGCTAGTTTCGATCTAAAACGATGTATCCCGTTGTTTTGAGCCGGAATACAAGTTTTCGCGCAGTTCTGAGAGAAAAAGTTTACACCTTTCTCTCGTCTACTCTTCGACGACTTGTAAAATCGATGCTCGTGAATCTTTCTAGTTTCGATCTAAAACGATGTATCCCGTTGTTTTGAGCCGGAATACAAGTTTTCGTGCAGTTCTGAGAGAAAAAATTTACACCTTTCTCTCGTCTACTCTTCGACGACTTGTAAAATCGATGCTCGTGAATCTTGCTAGTTTCGATCTAAAACGATGTATTCCGTTGTTTTGAGCCGGAGTACAAGTTTTCGCGCAGTTCTGAGAGAAAAAGTTTACACCTTTCTCTCGTCTACTCTTCGAAGACTTGTAAAATCGATGCCCGTGAATCTTGCTAGTTTCGATCTAAAACGATGTATCCCGTTGTTTTGAGCCGGAATACAAGTTTTCGCGCAGTTCTGAAAAAAAACGTTTACACCTTTCTCTCGTCTACTCTTCGAAGACTTGTAAAATCAATGCTCGTGAATCTTGCTAGTTTCGATCTAAAACGATGTATCTCGTTGTTTTGAGCCGTAATACAAGTTTTCGCGCAGTTCTGAGAGAAAAAGTTTACACCTTTCTCTCGTTACAATATTCGACGACTTGTAAAATCGATGCTCGTGAATCATGCTAGTTTAGATCTAAAACAATGTATCCCGTTGTTTTGAGCCGGAATACAAGTTTTCGCGCAGTTCTGAGAGAAAAAGTTTACACCTTTCTCTCGTGTACTCTTTGACGACTTGTAAAATCGATGCTCGTGAATCTTGCTAGTTTCGATCTACAACGATGTATCTCGTTGTTTTGAGCTGGAATAGAAGTTTTCGCGCAGTTCTGAGAGAAAACGTTTACACCTTTCTCTCGTCTACTATTCGACGACTTGTAAAATCGATGCTCGTGAATCTTGCTAGTTTCGATCTAAAACGATGAATCTCGTTGTTTTGAGCCGGAATACAAGTTTTCGCGCAGTTTTGAGAGAAAAAGTTTCCACCTTTCTCTCGAGTACTCTTCGACGACTTGTAAAATCGATGCTCGTGAATCTTGCTAGTTTCGATCTAAAACGATGTATCCCGTTGTTTTGAGCCGGAATACAAGTTTTCGCGCAGTTCTGAAAGAAAAAGTTTACACATTTCTCTCGTCTACTCTTCGACGACCTGTAAAATCGATGCTCGTGAATCTTGCTAGTTTCGATCTAAAACGATGTATTCCGTTGTTTTGAGCCTGAATACAAGTTTTCGCGCAGTTCTGAGAGAAAAAGTTTACACCTTTCTCTCGTCCACTCTTCGACGACTTGTAAAATCGATGCTCGTGAATCTTGCTAGTTTCGATCTAAAACGATGTATCCCTTTGTTTTGAGCCGGAATACAAGTTTTCGCGCAGCTCTGAAAGAAAAAGTTTACACATTTCTCTCGTCTACTCTTCGACGACCTGTAAAATCGATGCTCGTGAATCTTGCTAGTTTCGATCTAAAACGATGTATCTCGTTGTTTTGAGCCGTAATACAAGTTTTCGCGCAGTTCTGAGAGAAAAAGTTTACACCTTTCTCTCGTTACAATATTCGACGACTTGTAAAATCGATGCTCGTGAATCATGCTAGTTTAGATCTAAAACAATGTATCCCGTTGTTTTGAGCCGGAATACAAGTTTTCGCGCAGTTCTGAGAGAAAAAGTTTACACCTTTCTCTCGTGTACTCTTTGACGACTTGTAAAATCGATGCTCGTGAATCTTGCTAGTTTCGATCTACAACGATGTATCTCGTTGTTTTGAGCTGGAATAGAAGTTTTCGCGCAGTTCTGAGAGAAAACGTTTACACCTTTCTCTCGTCTACTATTCGACGACTTGTAAAATCGATGCTCGTGAATCTTGCTAGTTTCGATCTAAAACGATGAATCTCGTTGTTTTGAGCCGGAATACAAGTTTTCGCGCAGTTTTGAGAGAAAAAGTTTCCACCTTTCTCTCGAGTACTCTTCGACGACTTGTAAAATCGATGCTCGTGAATCTTGCTAGTTTCGATCTAAAACGATGTATCCCGTTGTTTTGAGCCGGAATACAAGTTTTCGCGCAGTTCTGAAAGAAAAAGTTTACACATTTCTCTCGTCTACTCTTCGACGACCTGTAAAATCGATGCTCGTGAATCTTGCTAGTTTCGATCTAAAACGATGTATTCCGTTGTTTTGAGCCTGAATACAAGTTTTCGCGCAGTTCTGAGAGAAAAAGTTTACACCTTTCTCTCGTCCACTCTTCGACGACTTGTAAAATCGATGCTCGTGAATCTTGCTAGTTTCGATCTAAAACGATGTATCCCTTTGTTTTGAGCCGGAATACAAGTTTTCGCGCAGCTCTGAAGGAAAAAGTTTACACATTTCTCTCGTCTACTCTTCGACGACCTGTAAAATCGATGCTCGTGAATCTTGCTAGTTTCGATCTAAAACGATGTATTCCGTTGTTTTGAGCCGGAATACAAGTCTTCGCGCAGTTCTGAGAGAAAAAGTTTACATCTTTCTCTCGTCCACTCTTCGACGACTTGTAAAATCGGTGCCCGTGAATCTTGCTAGTTTCGATCTAAAACGATGTATCTTGTTGTTTTGAGCCGTAATACAAGTTTTCGCGCAGTTCTGAGAGAAAAAGTTTACACCTTTCTCTCGTCTACTCTTCGAAGACTTGTAAAATCGATGCTCGTGAATCTTGCTAGTTTCGATCTAAAACGATGTATCCCATTTTTTTTGAGCCGGAAAACAAGTTTTGGCGCAGTTCTGAGAGAAAAAGTTTACACCTTTCTCTCGTCTACTCATCGACGACTTTGTAAAATCGATGCTCGTGAATATTGCTAGTTTAGACCTAAAACAATGTATCCCGTTGTTTTGAGCCGGAATACAAGTTTTCGCGCAGTTCTGAGAGAAAAAGTTTACACCTTTCTCTCGTGGACTCTCCGACGACTTGTAAAATCGATGCTCGTGAATCTTGCTAGTTACGATCTAAAACGATGTACCCCGTTGTTTTGATCCGGAATACAAGTTTTCGTGCAGTTCTGAGAGAAAAAGTTTACACCTTTCTCTTGTCTACTCTCGACGACTGGTAAAATCGATGCTCGTGAATCTTGCTAGTTTCGACCTAAAACGATGTATCGCGTTGTTTTGAGCCGGAATACAAGTTTTCGTGCAGTTCTGAGAGAAAAAATTTACACCTTTCTCTCGTCTACTCTTCGACGACTTGTAAAATCGATGCTCGTGAATCTTGCTAGTTTCGATCTAAAACGATGTATTCCGTTGTTTTGAGCCGGAGTACAAGTTTTCGCGCAGTTCTGAGAGAAAAAGTTTACACCTTTCTCTCGTCTACTCTTCGAAGACTTGTAAAATCGATGCCCGTGAATCTTGCTAGTTTCGATCTAAAACGATGTATCCCGTTGTTTTGAGCCGGAATACAAGTTTTCGCGCAGTTCTGAAAAAAAACGTTTACACCTTTCTCTCGTCTACTCTTCGAAGACTTGTAAAATCAATGCCCGTGAATCTTGCTAGTTTCGATCTAAAACGATGTATCTCGTTGTTTTGAGCCGTAATACAAGTTTTCGCGCAGTTCTGAGAGAAAAAGTTTACACCTTTCTCTCGTTACAATATTCGACGACTTGTAAAATCGATGCTCGTGAATCATGCTAGTTTAGATCTAAAACAATGTATCCCGTTGTTTTGAGCCGGAATACAAGTTTTCGCGCAGTTCTGAGAGAAAAAGTTTACACCTTTCTCTCGTGTACTCTTTGACGACTTGTAAAATCGATGCTCGTGAATCTTGCTAGTTTCGATCTACAACGATGTATCTCGTTGTTTTGAGCTGGAATAGAAGTTTTCGCGCAGTTCTGAGAGAAAACGTTTACACCTTTCTCTCGTCTACTATTCGACGACTTGTAAAATCGATGCTCGTGAATCTTGCTAGTTTCGATCTAAAACGATGAATCTCGTTGTTTTGAGCCGGAATACAAGTTTTCGCGCAGTTTTGAGAGAAAAAGTTTCCACCTTTCTCTCGAGTACTCTTCGACGACTTGTAAAATCGATGCTCGTGAATCTTGCTAGTTTTGATCTAAAACGATGTATCCCGTTGTTTTGAGCCGGAATACAAGTTTTCGCGCAGTTCTGAAAGAAAAAGTTTACACATTTCTCTCGTCTACTCTTCGACGACCTGTAAAATCGATGCTCGTGAATCTTGCTAGTTTCGATCTAAAACGATGTATTCCGTTGTTTTGAGCCTGAATACAAGTTTTCGCGCAGTTCTGAGAGAAAAAGTTTACACCTTTCTCTCGTCCACTCTTCGACGACTTTGTAAAATCGATGCTCGTGAATATTGCTAGTTTAGACCTAAAACAATGTATCCCGTTGTTTTGAGCCGGAATACAAGTTTTCGCGCAGTTCTGAGAGAAAAAGTTTACACCTTTCTCTCGTGGACTCTCCGACGACTTGTAAAATCGATGCTCGTGAATCTTGCTAGTTACGATCTAAAACGATGTACCCCGTTGTTTTGATCCGGAATACAAGTTTTCGTGCAGTTCTGAGAGAAAAAGTTTACACCTTTCTCTTGTCTACTCTCGACGACTGGTAAAATCGATGCTCGTGAATCTTGCTAGTTTCGACCTAAAACGATGTATCGCGTTGTTTTGAGCCGGAATACAAGTTTTCGCGCAGTTCTGAGAGAAAAAGTTTACACCTTTCTCTCGTGTACTCTTTGACGACTTGTAAAATCGATGCTCGTGAATCTTGCTAGTTTCGATCTAGAACGATGTATCTCGTTGTTTTGAGCTGGAATAGAAGTTTTCGCGCAGTACTGAGAGAAAAAGTTTACACCTTTCTCTCGTCTACTATTCGATGACTTGTAAAATCGATGCTCGTGAATCTTGCTAGTTTCGATCTAAAACGATGAATCTCGTTGTTTTGAGTCGGAATACAAGTTTTCGCGCAGTTTTGAGAGAAAAAGTTTCCACCTTTCTCTCGAGTACTCTTCGACGACTTGTAAAATCGATGCTCGTGAATCTTGCTAGTTTCGATCTAAAACGATGTATCCCGTTGTTTTGAGCCGGAATACAAGTTTTCGTGCAGTTCTGAGAGAAAAAGTTTACACCTTTCTCTCGTCTACTCTTCGACAACTTGTAAAATCGATGCTCGTGAATCTTGCTAGTTTCGATCTAAAACTGTGTATTCCGTTGTTTTGAGCCGGAATACAAGTTTTTGCGCAGTTCTGAGAGAAAAAATTTACAGCTTTCTCTCGTCTACTCTTCGAGGACTTGTAAAATCGATGCTCGTGAATCTTGCTAGTTTCGATCTAAAACGATGAATCCTGTTGTTTTGAGCCGGAATACAAGTTTTCGCGCAGTTCTGAGAGAAAAAGTTTACACCTTTCTCTCGTTACAATATTCGACGACTTGTAAAATCGATGCTCGTGAATCATGCTAGTTTAGATCTAAAACAATGTATCCCGTTGTTTTGAGCCGGAATACAAGTTTTCGCGCAGTTCTGAGAGAAAAAGTTTACACCTTTCTCTCGAGTACTCTTCGACGACTTGTAAAATCGATGCTCGTGAATCTTGCTAGTTTCGATCTAAAACGATGTATCCCGTTGTTTTGAGCCGGAATACAAGTTTTCACGCAGTTCTGAGAGAAAAAGTTTACACATTTCTCTCGTCTACTCTTCGACGACCTGTAAAATCGATGCTCGTGAATCTTGCTAGTTTCGATCTAAAACGATGTATTCCGTTGTTTTGAGCCTGAATACAAGTTTTCGCGCAGTTCTGAGAGAAAAAGTTTACACCTTTCTCTCGCCCACTCTTCGACGACTTGTAAAATCGATGCTCGTGAATCTTGCTAGTTTCGATCTAAAACGATGTATCCCTTTGTTTTGAGCCGGAATACAAGTTTTCGCGCAGTTCTGAGAGAAAAAGTTTACATCTTTCTCTCGTCCACTCTTCGACGACTAGTAAAATCGGTGCCCGTGAATCTTGCTAGTTTCGATCTAAAACGATGTATCTCGTTGTTTTGAGCCGTAATACAAGTTTTCGCGCAGTTCTGAGAGAAAAAGTTTACACCTTTCTCTCGTCTACTCTTCGAAGACTTGTAAAATCGATGCTCGTGAATCTTGCTAGTTTCGATCTAAAACGATGTATCCCATTTTTTTTGAGCCGGAAAACAAGTTTTGGCGCAGTTCTGAGAGAAAAAGTTTACACCTTTCTCTCGTCTACTCATCGACGACTTTGTAAAATCGATGCTCGTGAATATTGCTAGTTTAGACCTAAAACAATGTATCCCGTTGTTTTGAGCCGGAATACAAGTTTTCGCGCAGTTCTGAGAGAAAAAGTTTACACCTTTCTCTCGTGGACTCTCCGACGACTTGTAAAATCGATGCTCGTGAATCTTGCTAGTTACGATCTAAAACGATGTACCCCGTTGTTTTGATCCGGAATACAAGTTTTCGTGCAGTTCTGAGAGAAAAAGTTTACACCTTTCTCTTGTCTACTCTCGACGACTGGTAAAATCGATGCTCGTGAATCTTGCTAGTTTCGACCTAAAACGATGTATCGCGTTGTTTTGAGCCGGAATACAAGTTTTCGCGCAGTTCTGAGAGAAAAAGTTTACACCTTTCTCTCGTGTACTCTTTGACGACTTGTAAAATCGATGCTCGTGAATCTTGCTAGTTTCGATCTAGAACGATGTATCTCGTTGTTTTGAGCTGGAATAGAAGTTTTCGCGCAGTACTGAGAGAAAAAGTTTACACCTTTCTCTCGTCTACTATTCGATGACTTGTAAAATCGATGCTCGTGAATCTTGCTAGTTTCGATCTAAAACGATGAATCTCGTTGTTTTGAGTCGGAATACAAGTTTTCGCGCAGTTTTGAGAGAAAAAGTTTCCACCTTTCTCTCGAGTACTCTTCGACGACTTGTAAAATCGATGCTCGTGAATCTTGCTAGTTTCGATCTAAAACGATGTATCCCGTTGTTTTGAGCCGGAATACAAGTTTTCGTGCAGTTCTGAGAGAAAAAGTTTACACCTTTCTCTCGTCTACTCTTCGACAACTTGTAAAATCGATGCTCGTGAATCTTGCTAGTTTCGATCTAAAACTGTGTATTCCGTTGTTTTGAGCCGGAATACAAGTTTTTGCGCAGTTCTGAGAGAAAAAATTTACAGCTTTCTCTCGTCTACTCTTCGAGGACTTGTAAAATCGATGCTCGTGAATCTTGCTAGTTTCGATCTAAAACGATGAATCCTGTTGTTTTGAGCCGGAATACAAGTTTTCGCGCAGTTCTGAGAGAAAAAGTTTACACCTTTCTCTCGTCTACTCTTCGACGACTTGTAAAATCGATGCTCATGAATCTTGCTAGTTTCGATCTAAAACGATGTATCCCGTTGTTTTGAGCCGGAATACAAGTTTTCGTGCAGTTCTGAGAGAAAAAGTTTACACCTTTCTCTCGTCTACTCTTCGACGACTTGTAAAATCGATGCTCGTGAATCTTGCTAGTTTCGATCTAAAACGATGTATTCCGTTGTTTTGAGCCGGAGTACAAGTTTTCGCGCAGTTCTGAGAGAAAAAGTTTACACCTTTCTCTCGCCTACTCTTCGACGACTTGTAAAATCGATGCTCGTGAATCTTGCTAGTTTCGATCTAAAACGATGTATCCCGTTGTTTTGAGCCGGAATACAAGTTTTCGCGCAGCTCTGAAAGAAAAAGTTTACACATTTCTCTCGTCTACTCTTCGACGACCTGTAAAATCGATGCTCGTGAATCTTGCTAGTTTCGATCAAAAACGATGTATTCCGTTGTTTTGAGACAGAATACAAGTCTTCGCGCAGTTCTGAGAGAAAAAGTTTACACCTTTCTCTCGTTCACTCTTCGACGACTTGTAAAATCAATGCCCGTGAATCTTGCTAGTTTCGATCTAAAACGATGTATCCCGTTGTTTTGAGCCGGAATACAAGTTTTCGCGCAGTTCTGAAAGAAAACGTTTACACCTTTCTCTCGTCTACTCTTCGAATACTTGTAAAATCAATGCCCGTGAATCTTGCTAGTTTCGATCTAAAACGATGTATCTCGTTGTTTTAAACCGTAATACAAGTTTTCGCGCAGTTCTGAGAGAAAAAGTTTACACCTTTCTCTCGTCCACTATTCGACGACTTGTAAAATCGATGCTCGTGAATCTTGCTAGTTTAGATCTAAAACAATGTATCCCGTTGTTTTGAGCCGGAATACAAGTTTTCGCGCAGTTCTGAGAGAAAAAGTTTACACCTTTCTCTCGTGTACTCTTTGACGACTTGTAAAATCGATGCTCGTGAATCTTGCTAGTTTCGATCTACAACGATGTATCTCGTTGTTTCGAGCTGGAATAGAAGTTCTCGCGCAGTTCTGAGAGAAAAAGTTTACACCTTTCTCTCGTCTACTCTTCGACGACTTGTAAAATCGATGCTCGTGAATCTTGCTAGTTTCGATCTAAAACGATGTATCCCGTTGTTTTGAGCCGGAATACAAGTTTTCGTGCAGTTCTGAGAGAAAAAGTTTACACCTTTCTCTCGTCTACTCTTCGACGACTTGTAAAATCGATGCTCGTGAATCTTGCTAGTTTCGATCTAAAACGATGTATTCCGTTGTTTTGAGCCGGAGTACAAGTTTTCGCGCAGTTCTGAGAGAAAAAGTTTACACCTTTCTCTCGTCTACTCTTCGACGACTTGTAAAATCGATGCTCGTGAATCTTGCTAGTTTCGATCTAAAACGATGTATCCCGTTGTTTTGAGCCATAATACAAGTTTTCGCGCAGCTCTGAAAGAAAACGTTTACACATTTCTCTCGTCTACTCTTCGACGACCTGTAAAATCGATGCTCGTGAATCTTGCTAGTTTCACTCTAAAACGATGTATTCCGTTGTTTTGAGCCGGAATACAATTCTTCGCGCAGTTCTGAGAGAAAAAGTTTACACCTTTCTCTCGTCCACTCTTCGACGTCTTGTAAAATCGATGCTCGTGAATCTTGCTAGTTTCGATCTAAAACTGTGTATTCCGTTGTTTTGAGCCGGAATACAAGTTTTTGCGCAGTTCTGAGAGAAAAAATTTACAGCTTTCTCTCGTCTACTCTTCGAGGACTTGTAAAATCGATGCTCGTGAATCTTGCTAGTTTCGATCTAAAACGATGAATCCTGTTGTTTTGAGCCGGAATACAAGTTTTCGCGCAGTTCTGAGAGAAAAAGTTTACACCTTTCTCTCGTCTACTCTTCGACGACTTGTAAAATCGATGCTCGTGAATCTTGCTAGTTTCGATCTAAAACGATGTATCCCGTTGTTTTGAGCCGGAATACAAGTTTTCGTGCAGTTATGAGAGAAAAAGTTTACACCTTTCTCTCGTCTACTCTTCGACGACTTGTAAAATCGATGCTCGTGAATCTTGCTAGTTTCGATCTAAAACGATGTATTCCGTTCTTTTGAGCCGGAGTACAAGTTTTCGCGCAGTTCTGAGAGAAAAAGTTTACACCTTTCTCTCGCCTACTCTTCGACGACTTGTAAAATCGATGCTCGTGAATCTTGCTAGTTTCGATCTAAAACGATGTATCCCGTTGTTTTGAGCCGGAATACAAGTTTTCGCGCAGCTCTGAAAGAAAAAGTTTACACATTTCTCTCGTCTACTCTTCGACGACCTGTAAAATCGATGCTCGTGAATCTTGCTAGTTTCGATCAAACCGATGTATTCTGTTGTTTTGAGCCGGAATACAAGTCTTCGCGCAGTTCTGAGAGAAAAAGTTTACACCTTTCTCTCGTCCACTCTCCGACGACTTGTAAAATCGATGCTCGTGAATCTTGCTAGTTTCGACCTAAAACGATGTATCCCGTTGTTTTGAGCCGGAATACAAGTATTCGCGCAGTTCTGAGAGAAAAAGTTTACACCTTTCTCTCGTCTACTCTTCGAAGACTTGTAAAATCGATGCCCGTGAATCTTGCTAGTTTCGATCTAAAACGATGTATCCCGTTGTTTTGAGCCGGAATACAAGTTTTCGCGCAGTTCTGAAAGAGAACGTTTACACCTTTCTCTCGTCTACTCTTCGAAGACTTGTAAAATCAATGCCCGTGAATCTTGCTAGTTTCGATCTAAAACGATGTATCTCGTTGTTTTGAGCCGTAATACAAGTTTTCGCGCAGTTCTGAGAGAAAAAGTTTACACCTTTCTCTCGTCCACTATTCGACGACTTGTAAAATCGATGCTCGTGAATCTTGCTAGTTTAGATCTAAAACAATGTATCCCGTTGTTTTGAGCCGGAATACAAGTTTTCGCGCAGTTCTGAGAGAAAAAGTTTACACCTTTCTCTCGTGTACTCTTTGACGACTTGTAAAATCGATGCTCGTGAATCTTGCTAGTTTCGATCTACAACGATGTATCTCGTTGTTTTGAGCTGGAATAGAAGTTTTCGCGCAGTTCTGAGAGAAAAAGTTTCCACCTTTCTCTCGTCTACTATTCGACTACTTGTAAAATCGATGCTCGTGAATCTTGCTAGTTTCGATCTAAAACGATGTATTTCGTTGTTATGAGCCGGAATACAAGTTTTCGCGCAGTTCTGAGAGAAAAAGTTTACACCTTTCTCTCGTCCACTCTTCGACGACTTGTAAAATCGATGCTCGTGAATCTTGCTAGTTTCGACCTAAAACGATGTATCCCGTTGTTTTCAGCCGGAATACAAGTTTTCGCGCAGTTCCGAGAGAAAAAGTTTACACCTTTCTCTCGTCTACTCTTCAACGACTTGTAAAATCGATGCTCGTGAATCTTGCTAGTTTCGATCTAAAACGATGTATCCCGTTGTTTTGAGCCGGAATACAAGTTTTCGTGCAGTTCTGAGAGAAAAAGTTTACACCTTTCTCTCGTCTACTCTTCGACGACTTGTAAAATCGATGCTCGTGAATCTTGCTAGTTTCGATCTAAAACGATGTATTCCGTTGTTTTGAGCCGGAGTACAAGTTTTCGCGCAGTTCTGAGAGAAAAAGTTTACACCTTTCTCTCGTGTACTCTTTGACGACTTGTAAAATCGATGCTCGTGAATCTTGCTAGTTTCGATCTACAACGATGTATCTCGTTGTTTTGAGCTGGAATAGAAGTTTTCGCGCAGTTCTGAGAGAAAAAGTTTACACCTTTCTCTCGTCTACTATTCGACGACTTGTAAAATCGATGCTCGTGAATCTTGCTAGTTTCGATCTAAAACGATGAATCCTGTTGTTTTGAGCCGGAATACAAGTTTTCGCGCAGTTCTGAGAGAAAAAGTTTACACCTTTCTCTCGTCTACTCTTCGACGACTTGTAAAATCGATGCTCGTGAATCTTGCTAGTTTCGATCTAAAACGATGTATCCCGTTGTTTTGAGCCGGAATACGTTTTCGTGCAGTTCAGAGAGAAAAAGTTTACACCTTTCTCTCGTCTACTCTTCGACGACTTGTAAAATCGATGCTCGTGAATCTTGATAGTTTCGATCAAAAACGATGTATTCCGTTGTTTTGAGACAGAATACAAGTCTTCGCGCAGTTCTGAGAGAAAAAGTTTACACCTTTCTCTCGTTCACTCTTCGACGACTTGTAAAATCGATGCCCGTGAATCTTGCTAGTTTCGATCTAAAACGATGTATCCCGTTGTTTTGAGCCGGAATACAAGTTTTCGCGCAGTTCTGAAAGAAAACGTTTACACCTTTCTCTCGTCTACTCTTCGAAGACTTGTAAAATCAATGCCCGTGAATCTTGCTAGTTTCGATCTAAAACGATGTATCTCGTTGTTTTGAGCCGTAATACAAGTTTTCGCGCAGTTCTGAGAGAAAAAGTTTACACCTTTCTCTCGTCCACTATTCGACGACTTGTAAAATCGATGCTCGTGAATCTTGCTAGTTTAGATCTAAAACAATGTATCCCGTTGTTTTGAGCCGGAATACAAGTTTTCGCGCAGTTCTGAGAGAAAAAGTTTACACCTTTCTCTCGTGTACTCTTTGACGACTTGTAAAATCGATGCTCGTGAATCTTGCTAGTTTCGATCTACAACGATGTATCTCGTTGTTTTGAGCTGGAATAGAAGTTTTCGCGCAGTTCTGAGAGAAAAAGTTTACACCTTTCTCTCGTCTACTCTTCGACGACTTGTAAAATCGATGCTCGTGAATCTTGCTAGTTTCGATCTAAAACGATGTATCCCGTTGTTTTGAGCCGGAATACAAGTTTTCGTGCAGTTCTGAGAGAAAAAGTTTACACCTTTCTCTCGTCTACTCTTCGACGACTTGTAAAATCGATGCTCGTGAATCTTGCTAGTTTCGATCTAAAACGATGTATTCCGTTGTTTTGAGCCGGAGTACAAGTTTTCGCGCAGTTCTGAGAGAAAAAGTTTACACCTTTCTCTCGTCTACTCTTCGACGACTTGTAAAATCGATGCTCGTGAATCTTGCTAGTTTCGATCTAAAACGATGTATCCCGTTGTTTTGAGCCATAATACAAGTTTTCGCGCAGCTCAGAAAGAAAAAGTTTACACATTTCTCTCGTGTACTCTTCGACGACCTGTAAAATCGATGCTCGTGAATCTTGCTAGTTTCACTCTAAAACGATGTATTCCGTTGTTTTGAGCCGGAATACAATTCTTCGCGCAGTTCTGAGAGAAAAAGTTTACACCTTTCTCTCGTCCACTCTTCGACGTCTTGTAAAATCGATGCTCGTGAATCTTGCTAGTTTCGATCTAAAACTGTGTATTCCGTTGTTTTGAGCCGGAATACAAGTTTTTGCGCAGTTCTGAGAGAAAAAATTTACAGCTTTCTCTCGTCTACTCTTCGAGGACTTGTAAAATCGATGCTCGTGAATCTTGCTAGTTTCGATCTAAAACGATGAATCCTGTTGTTTTGAGCCGGAATACAAGTTTTCGCGCAGTTCTGAGAGAAAAAGTTTACACCTTTCTCTCGTCTACTCTTCGACGACTTGTAAAATCGATGCTCGTGAATCTTGCTAGTTTCGATCTAAAACGATGTATCCCGTTGTTTTGAGCCGGAATACAAGTTTTCGTGCAGTTATGAGAGAAAAAGTTTACACCTTTCTCTCGTCTACTCTTCGACGACTTGTAAAATCGATGCTCGTGAATCTTGCTAGTTTCGATCTAAAACGATGTATTCCGTTCTTTTGAGCCGGAGTACAAGTTTTCGCGCAGTTCTGAGAGAAAAAGTTTACACCTTTCTCTCGCCTACTCTTCGACGACTTGTAAAATCGATGCTCGTGAATCTTGCTAGTTTCGATCTAAAACGATGTATCCCGTTGTTTTGAGCCGGAATACAAGTTTTCGCGCAGCTCTGAAAGAAAAAGTTTACACATTTCTCTCGTCTACTCTTCGACGACCTGTAAAATTGATGCTCGTGAATCTTGCTAGTTTCGATCAAACCGATGTATTCCGTTGTTTTGAGCCGGAATACAAGTCTTCGCGCAGTTCTGAGAGAAAAAGTTTACACCTTTCTCTCGTCCACTCTTCGACGACTTGTAAAATCGATGCTCGTGAATCTTGCTAGTTTCGACCTA
Organism: Amblyomma americanum; assembly: GCF_052857255.1. Lineage (NCBI taxonomy): Eukaryota > Metazoa > Arthropoda > Arachnida > Ixodida > Ixodidae > Amblyomma > Amblyomma americanum. Next base: position 131,053,195 of record NC_135503.1, read on the forward strand.
AAACGATGTATCCCGTTGTTTTGAGCCGGAATACAAGTATTCGCGCAGTTCTGAGAGAAAAAGTTTACACCTTTCTCTCGTCTACTCTTCGAAGACTTGTAAAATCGATGCCCGTGAATCTTGCTAGTTTCGATCTAAAACGATGTATCCCGTTGTTTTGAGCCGGAATACAAGTTTTCGCGCAGTTCTGAAAGAGAACGTTTACACCTTTCTCTCGTCTACGCTTCGAAGACTTGTAAAATCAATGCCCGTGAATCTTGCTAGTTTCGATCTAAAACGATGTATCTCGTTGTTTTGAGCCGTAATACAAGTTTTCGCGCAGTTCTGAGAGAAAAAGTTTACACCTTTCTCTCGTCCACTATTCGACGACTTGTAAAATCGATGCTCGTGAATCTTGCTAGTTTAGATCTAAAACAATGTATCCCGTTGTTTTGAGCCGGAATACAAGTTTTCGCGCAGTTCTGAGAGAAAAAGTTTACACCTTTCTCTCGTGTACTCTTTGACGACTTGTAAAATCGATGCTCGTGAATCTTGCTAGTTTCAATCTACAACGATGTATCTCGTTGTTTTGAGCTGGAATAGAAGTTTTCGCGCAGTTCTGAGAGAAAAAGTTTACACCTTTCTCTCGTCTACTATTCGACTACTTGTAAAATCGATGCTCGTGAATCTTGCTAGTTTCGATCTAAAACGATGTATTTCGTTGTTATGAGCCGGAATACAAGTTTTCGCGCCGTTCTGAGAGAAAAAGTTTTACACCTTTCTCTCGTCCACTCTTCGACGACTTGTAAAATCGATGCTCGTGAATCTTGCTAGTTTCGACCTAAAACGATGTATCCCGTTGTTTTGAGCCGGAATACAAGTTTTCGCGCAGTTCCGAGAGAAAAAGTTTACACCTTTCTCTCGTCTACTCTTCAACGACTTGTAAAATCGATGCTCGTGAATCTTGCTAGTTTCGATCTAAAACGATGTATCCCGTTGTTTTGAGCCGGAATACAAGTTTTCGTGCAGTTCTGAGAGAAAAAGTTTACACCTTTCTCTCGTCTACTCTTCGACGACTTGTAAAATCGATGCTCGTGAATCTTGCTAGTTTCGATCTAAAACGATGTATTCCGTTGTTTTGAGCCGGAGTACAAGTTTTCGCGCAGTTTTGAGAGAAAAAGTTTACACCTTTCTCTCGTGTACTCTTTGACGACTTGTAAAATCGATGCTCGTGAATCTTGCTAGTTTCGATCTACAACGATGTATCTCGTTGTTTTGAGCTGGAATAGAAGTTTTCGCGCAGTTCTGAGAGAAAAAGTTTACACCTTTCTCTCGTCTACTATTCGACGACTTGTAAAATCGATGCTCGTGAATCTTGCTAGTTTCGATCTAAAACGATGAATCCTGTTGTTTTGAGCCGGAATACAAGTTTTCGCGCAGTTCTGAGAGAAAAAGTTTACACCTTTCTCTCGTCCACTATTCGACGACTTGTAAAATCGATGCTCGTGAATCTTGCTAGTTTAGATCTAAAACAATGTATCCCGTTGTTTTGAGCCGGAATACAAGTTTTCGCGCAGTTCTGAGAGAAAAAGTTTACACCTTTCTCTCGTGTACTCTTTGACGACTTGTAAAATCGATGCTCGTGAATCTTGCTAGTTTCGATCTACAACGATGTATCTCGTTGTTTTGAGCTGGAATAGAAGTTTTCGCGCAGTTCTGAGAGAAAAAGTTTCCACCTTTCTCTCGTCTACTATTCGACTACTTGTAAAATCGATGCTCGTGAATCTTGCTAGTTTCGATCTAAAACGATGTATTTCGTTGTTATGAGCCGGAATACAAGTTTTCGCGCAGTTCTGAGAGAAAAAGTTTACACCTTTCTCTCGTCCACTCTTCGACGACTTGTAAAATCGATGCTCGTGAATCTTGCTAGTTTCGACCTAAAACGATGTATCCCGTTGTTTTCAGCCGGAATACAAGTTTTCGCGCAGTTCCGAGAGAAAAAGTTTACACCTTTCTCTCGTCTACTCTTCAACGACTTGTAAAATCGATGCTCGTGAATCTTGCTAGTTTCGATCTAAAACGATGTATCCCGTTGTTTTGAGCCGGAATACAAGTTTTCGTGCAGTTCTGAGAGAAAAAGTTTACACCTTTCTCTCGTCTACTCTTCGACGACTTGTAAAATCGATGCTCGTGAATCTTGCTAGTTTCGATCTAAAACGATGTATTCCGTTGTTTTGAGCCGGAGTACAAGTTTTCGCGCAGTTCTGAGAGAAAAAGTTTACACCTTTCTCTCGTGTACTCTTTGACGACTTGTAAAATCGATGCTCGTGAATCTTGCTAGTTTCGATCTACAACGATGTATCTCGTTGTTTTGAGCTGGAATAGAAGTTTTCGCGCAGTTCTGAGAGAAAAAGTTTACACCTTTCTCTCGTCTACTATTCGACGACTTGTAAAATCGATGCTCGTGAATCTTGCTAGTTTCGATCTAAAACGATGAATCCTGTTGTTTTGAGCCGGAATACAAGTTTTCGCGCAGTTCTGAGAGAAAAAGTTTACACCTTTCTCTCGTCTACTCTTCGACGACTTGTAAAATCGATGCTCGTGAATCTTGCTAGTTTCGATCTAAAACGATGTATCCCGTTGTTTTGAGCCGGAATACGTTTTCGTGCAGTTCAGAGAGAAAAAGTTTACACCTTTCTCTCGTCTACTCTTCGACGACTTGTAAAATCGATGCTCGTGAATCTTGATAGTTTCGATCAAAAACGATGTATTCCGTTGTTTTGAGACAGAATACAAGTCTTCGCGCAGTTCTGAGAGAAAAAGTTTACACCTTTCTCTCGTTCACTCTTCGACGACTTGTAAAATCGATGCCCGTGAATCTTGCTAGTTTCGATCTAAAACGATGTATCCCGTTGTTTTGAGAAGGAATACAAGTTTTCGCGCAGTTCTGAAAGAAAACGTTTACACCTTTCTCTCGTCTACTCTTCGAAGACTTGTAAAATCAATGCCCGTGAATCTTGCTAGTTTCGATCTAAAACGATGTATCTCGTTGTTTTGAGCCGTAATACAAGTTTTCGCGCAGTTCTGAGAGAAAACGTTTACACCTTTCTCTCGTCCACTATTCGACGACTTGTAAAATCGATGCTCGTGAATCTTGCTAGTTTAGATCTAAAACAATGTATCCCGTTGTTTTGAGCCGGAATACAAGTTTTCGCGCAGTTCTGAGAGAAAAAGTTTACACCTTTCTCTCGTGTACTCTTTGACGACTTGTAAAATCGATGCTCGTGAATCTTGCTAGTTTCGATCTACAACGATGTATCTCGTTGTTTTGAGCTGGAATAGAAGTTTTCGCGCAGTTCTGAGAGAAAAAGTTTACACCTTTCTCTCGTCTACTCTTCGACGACTTGTAAAATCGATGCTCGTGAATCTTGCTAGTTTCGATCTAAAACGATGTATCCCGTTGTTTTGAGCCGGAATACAAGTTTTTGCGCAGTTCTGAGAGAAAAAATTTACAGCTTTCTCTCGTCTACTCTTCGAAGACTTGTAAAATCGATGCTCGTGAATCTTGCTAGTTTCGATCTAAAACGATGAATCCTGTTGTTTTGAGCCGGAATACAAGTTTTCGCGCAGTTCTGAGAGAAAAAGTTTACACCTTTCTCTCGTCTACTCTTCGACGACTTGTAAAATCGATGCTCGTGAATCTTGCTAGTTTCGATCTAAAACGATGTATCCCGTTGTTTTGAGCCGGAATACAAGTTTTCGTGCAGTTATGAGAGAAAAAGTTTACACCTTTCTCTCGTCTACTCTTCGACGACTTGTAAAATCGATGCTCGTGAATCTTGCTAGTTTCGATCTAAAACGATGTATTCCGTTCTTTTGAGCCGGAGTACAAGTTTTCGCGCAGTTCTGAGAGAAAAAGTTTACACCTTTCTCTCGCCTACTCTTCGACGACTTGTAAAATCGATGCTCGTGAATCTTGCTAGTTTCGATCTAAAACGATGTATCCCGTTGTTTTGAGCCGGAATACATGTTTTCGCGCAGCTCTGAAAGAAAAAGTTTACACATTTCTCTCGTCTACTCTTCGACGACCTGTAAAATCGATGCTCGTGAATCTTGCTAGTTTCGATCAAACCGATGTATTCCGTTGTTTTGAGCCGGAATACAAGTCTTCGCGCAGTTCTGAGAGAAAAAGTTTACACCTTTCTCTCGTCCACTCTTCGACGACTTGTAAAATCGATGCTCGTGAATCTTGCTAGTTTCGACCTAAAACGATGTATCCCGTTGTTTTGAGCCGGAATACAAGTATTCGCGCAGTTCTGAGAGAAAAAGTTTACACCTTTCTCTCGTCTACTCTTCGAAGACTTGTAAAATCGATGCCCGTGAATCTTGCTAGTTTCGATCTAAAACGATGTATCCCGTTGTTTTGAGCCGGAATACAAGTTTTCGCGCAGTTCTGAAAGAGAACGTTTACACCTTTCTCTCGTCTACGCTTCGAAGACTTGTAAAATCAATGCCCGTGAATCTTGCTAGTTTCGATCTAAAACGATGTATCTCGTTGTTTTGAGCCGTAATACAAGTTTTCGCGCAGTTCTGAGAGAAAAAGTTTACACCTTTCTCTCGTCCACTATTCGACGACTTGTAAAATCGATGCTCGTGAATCTTGCTAGTTTAGATCTAAAACAATGTATCCCGTTGTTTTGAGCCGGAATACAAGTTTTCGCGCAGTTCTGAGAGAAAAAGTTTACACCTTTCTCTCGTGTACTCTTTGACGACTTGTAAAATCGATGCTCGTGAATCTTGCTAGTTTCGATCTACAACGATGTATCTCGTTGTTTTGAGCTGGAATAGAAGTTTTCGCGCAGTTCTGAGAGAAAAAGTTTACACCTTTCTCTCGTCTACTATTCGACTACTTGTAAAATCGATGCTCGTGAATCTTGCTAGTTTCGATCTAAAACGATGTATTTCGTTGTTATGAGCCGGAATACAAGTTTTCGCGCCGTTCTGAGAGAAAAAGTTTTACACCTTTCTCTCGTCCACTCTTCGACGACTTGTAAAATCGATGCTCGTGAATCTTGCTAGTTTCGACCTAAAACGATGTATCCCGTTGTTTTGAGCCGGAATACAAGTTTTCGCGCAGTTCCGAGAGAAAAAGTTTACACCTTTCTCTCGTCTACTCTTCAACGACTTGTAAAATCGATGCTCGTGAATCTTGCTAGTTTCGATCTAAAACGATGTATCCCGTTGTTTTGAGCCGGAATACAAGTTTTCGTGCAGTTCTGAGAGAAAAAGTTTACACCTTTCTCTCGTCTACTCTTCGACGACTTGTAAAATCGATGCTCGTGAATCTTGCTAGTTTCGATCTAAAACGATGTATTCCGTTGTTTTGAGCCGGAGTACAAGTTTTCGCGCAGTTTTGAGAGAAAAAGTTTACACCTTTCTCTCGTGTACTCTTTGACGACTTGTAAAATCGATGCTCGTGAATCTTGCTAGTTTCGATCTACAACGATGTATCTCGTTGTTTTGAGCTGGAATAGAAGTTTTCGCGCAGTTCTGAGAGAAAAAGTTTACACCTTTCTCTCGTCTACTATTCGACGACTTGTAAAATCGATGCTCGTGAATCTTGCTAGTTTCGATCTAAAACGATGAATCCTGTTGTTTTGAGCCGGAATACAAGTTTTCGCGCAGTTCTGAGAGAAAAAGTTTACACCTTTCTCTCGTCTACTCTTCGACGACTTGTAAAATCGATGCTCGTGAATCTTGCTAGTTTCGATCTAAAACGATGTATCCCGTTGTTTTGAGCCGGAATACAAGTTTTCGTGCAGTTCAGAGAGAAAAAGTTTACACCTTTTTCTCGTCTACTCTTCGACGACTTGTAAAATCGATGCTCGTGAATCTTGCTAGTTTCGATCTAAAACGATGTATTCCGTTGTTTTGAGCCGGAGTACAAGTTTTCGCGCAGTTCTGAGAGAAAAAGTTTACACCTTTCTCTCGTCTACTCTTCGACGACTTGTAAAATCGATGCTCGTGAATCTTGCTAGTTTCAATCTAAAACGATGTATTCCGTTGTTTTGAGCCGGAATACAAGTTTTCGCGCAGTTCTGAGAGAAAAAGTTTACACCTTTCTCTCGTCCACTCTTCGACGACTTGTAAAATCGATGCTCGTGAATCTTGCTAGTTTCGACCTAAAACGATGTATCCCGTTGTTTTGAGCCGGAATACATGTTTTCGCGCAGTTCTGACAGAAAAAGGTTACACCTTTCTCTCGTCTACTCTTCGACGACTTGTAAAATCGATGCTCGTGAATCTTGCTAGTTTCGATCTAAAACGATGTATCCCGTTGTTTTGAGCCGGAATACAAGTTTTCGCGCAGTTCTGAGAGAAAAAGTTTACACCTTTCTCTCGTGTACTCTTTGACGACTTGTAAAATCGATGCTCGTGAATCTTGCTAGTTTCGATCTACAACGTTGTATCTCGTTGTTTTGAGCTGGAATAGAAGTTTTCGCGCAGTTCTGAGAGAAAAAGTTTACACCTTTCTCTCGTCTACTATTCGACGACTTGTAAAATCGATGCTCGTGAATCTTGCTAGTTTCGATCTAAAACGATGAATCTCGTTGTTTTGAGCCGGAATACAAGTGTTCGCGCAGTTTTGAGAGAAAAAGTTTACACCTTTCTCTCGTCTACTCTTCGAAGACTTGTAAAATCAATGCCCGTGAATCTTGCTATTTTCGATCTAAAACGATGTATCTCGTTGTTTTGAGCCGAAATACAAGTTTTCGCGCAGTTCTGAGAGAAAAAGTTTACACCTTTCTCTCGTCCACTATTCGACGACTTGTAAAATCGATGCTCGTGAATCTTGCTAGTTTAGATCTAAAACAATGTATCCCGTTGTTTTGAGCCGGAATACAAGTTTTCGCGCAGTTCTGAGAGAAAAAGTTTACACCTTTCTCTCGTCTACTTTTCGACGACCTGTAAAATCGATGCTCGTGAATCTTGCTAGTTTCGATCTAAAACGATGTATTCCGTTGTTTTGAGCCGGAATACAAGTTTTCGCGCAGTTCTGAGAGAAATAGTTTACACCTTTCTCTCGTCCACTCTTCGACGACTTGTAAAATCGATGCTCGTGAATCTTGCTAGTTTTGAACTAAAACGATGTATCCCCTTGTTTTGAGCCGGAATACAAGTTTTCGCGCAGTTCTGAGAGAAAACGTTTACACCTTTCTCTCGTCTACTCTTCGAAGACTTGTAAAATCGATGCCCGTGAATCTTGCTAGTTTCGATCTAAACCGATGTATCCCGTTTTTTGACTCGGAATACAAGTTTTGGCGCAGTTCTGAGAGAAAAAGTTTACACCTTTCTCTCGTCTACTCTTCGACGACTTGTAAAATCAATGCTCGTATATCTTGCTAGTTTCGATCTACAACGATGTATCCCGTTGTTTTGAGCTGGAATAGAAGTTTTTCGCGCAGTTCTGAGAGAAAAAGTTTACGCCTCTCTCGTCTACTCTTCGAGAACTTGCAAAATCGATGCTCGTGAATCTTGCTAGTTTCGATCTAAAACGATGTATCCCGTTTTTTTTGAGCCGGAATACAAGTTTTCGCGCAGTTCTGAGAGAAAAAGTTTACACCTTTCTCTCGTCTACTATTCGACGACTTGTAAAATCGATGCTCGTGAATATTGCTAGTTTCGACCTAAAACGATGTATCCCGTTGTTTTGAGCCGGAATACAAGTTTTCGCGCAGTTCTGAGAAAAAAAGTTTACACCTTTCTCTCGTGGACTCTCCGACGACTTGTAAAATCGATGCTCTTGAATCTTGCTAGTTACGATCTAAAACGATGTACCCCGTTGTTTTGAGCCGGAATACAAGTTTTCGTGCAGTTCTGAGAGAAAAAGTTTACACCTTTCTCTCGTCTACTCTTCGACGACTTGTAAAATCGATGCTCGTGAATCTTGCTAGTTTCGATCTAAAACGATGTATTCCGTTGTTTTGAGCCGGAGTACAAGTTTTCGCGCAGTTCTGAGAGAAAACGTTTACACCTTTCTCTCGTCTACTCTTCGACGACTTGTAAAATCGATCCTCGTGAATCTTGCTAGTTTCGATCTAAAACGATGTATTCCGTTGTTTTGAGCCGGAATACAAGTTTTCGCGCAGTTCTGAGAGAAAAAGTTTACACCTTTCTCTCGTCCACTCTTCGACGACTTGTAAAATCGATGCTCGTGAATCTTGCTAGTTTCGACCTAAAACGATGTATCCCGTTGTTTTGAGCCGGAATACATGTTTTCGCGCAGTTCTGAGAGAAAAAGGTTACACCTTTCTCTCGTCTACTCTTCGACGACTTGTAAAATCGATGCTCGTGAATCTTGCTAGTTTCGATCTAAAACGATGTATCCCGTTGTTTTGAGCCGGAATACAAGTTTTCGCGCAGTTCTGAGAGAAAAAGTTTACACCTTTCTCTCGTGTACTCTTTGACGACTTGTAAAATCGATGCTCGTGAATCTTGCTAGTTTCGATCTACAACGATGTATCTCGTTGTTTTGAGCTGGAATAGAAGTTTTCGCGCAGTTCTGAGAGAAAAAGTTTACACCTTTCTCTCGCCTACTCTTCGACGACTTGTAAAATCGATGCTCGTGAATCTTGCTAGTTTCGATCTAAAACGATGTATCCCGTTGTTTTGAGCCGGAATACAAGTTTTCGCGCAGCTCTGAAAGAAAAAGTTTACACATTTCTCTCGTCTACTCTTCGACGACCTGTAAAATCGATGCTCGTGAATCTTGCTAGTTTCGATCAAACCGATGTATTCCGTTGTTTTGAGCCGGAATACAAGTCTTCGCGCAGTTCTGAGAGAAAAAGTTTACACCTTTCTCTCGTCCACTCTTCGACGACTTGTAAAATCGATGCTCGTGAATCTTGCTAGTTTCGACCTAAAACGATGTATCCCGTTGTTTTGAGCCGGAATACAAGTATTCGCGCAGTTCTGAGAGAAAAAGTTTACACCTTTCTCTCGTCTACTCTTCGAAGACTTGTAAAATCGATGCCCGTGAATCTTGCTAGTTTCGATCTAAAACGATGTATCCCGTTGTTTTGAGCCGGAATACAAGTTTTCGCGCAGTTCTGAAAGAGAACGTTTACACCTTTCTCTCGTCTACTCTTCGAAGACTTGTAAAATCAATGCCCGTGAATCTTGCTAGTTTCGATCTAAAACGATGTATCTCGTTGTTTTGAGCCGTAATACAAGTTTTCGCGCAGTTCTGAGAGAAAAAGTTTACACCTTTCTCTCGTCCACTATTCGACGACTTGTAAAATCGATGCTCGTGAATCTTGCTAGTTTAGATCTAAAACAATGTATCCCGTTGTTTTGAACCGGAATACAAGTTTTCGCGCAGTTCTGAGAGAAAAAGTTTACACCTTTCTCTCGTGTACTCTTTGACGACTTGTAAAATCGATGCTCGTGAATCTTGCTAGTTTCGATCTACAACGATGTATCTCGTTGTTTTGAGCTGGAATAGAAGTTTTCGCGCAGTTCTGAGAGAAAACGTTTACACCTTTCTCTCGTCTACTATTCGACTACTTGTAAAATCGATGCTCGTGAATCTTGCTAGTTTCGATCTAAAACGATGTATTTCGTTGTTATGAGCCGGAATACAAGTTTTCGCGCAGTTCTGAGAGAAAAAGTTTACACCTTTCTCTCGTCCACTCTTCGACGACTTGTAAAATCGATGCTCGTGAATCTTGCTAGTTTCGACCTAAAACGATGTATCCCGTTGTTTTGAGCCGGAATACAAGTTTTCGCGCAGTTCCGAGAGAAAAAGTTTACACCTTTCTCTCGTCTACTCTTCAACGACTTGTAAAATCGATGTTCGTGAATCTTGCTAGTTTCGATCTAAAACGATGTATCCCGTTGTTTTGAGCCGGAATACAAGTTTTCGTGCAGTTCTGAGAGAAAAAGTTTACACCTTTCTCTCGTCTACTCTTCGACGACTTGTAAAATCGATGCTCGTGAATCTTGCTAGTTTCGATCTAAAACGATGTATTCCGTTGTTTTGAGCCGGAGTACAAGTTTTCGCGCAGTTCTGAGAGAAAAAGTTTACACCTTTCTCTCGTGTACTCTTTGACGACTTGTAAAATCGATGCTCGTGAATCTTGCTAGTTTCGATCTACAACGATGTATCTCGTTGTTTTGAGCTGGAATAGAAGTTTTCGCGCAGTTCTGAGAGAAAAAGTTTACACCTTTCTCTCGTCTACTATTCGACGACTTGTAAAATCGATGCTCGTGAATCTTGCTAGTTTCGATCTAAAACGATGAATCCTGTTGTTTTGAGCCGGAATACAAGTTTTCGCGCAGTTCTGAGAGAAAAAGTTTACACCTTTCTCTCGTCTACTCTTCGACGACTTGTAAAATCGATGCTCGTGAATCTTGCTAGTTTCGATCTAAAACGATGTATCCCGTTGTTTTGAGCCGGAATACAAGTTTTCGTGCAGTTCAGAGAGAAAAAGTTTACACCTTTCTCTCGTCTACTCTTCGACGACTTGTAAAATCGATGCTCGTGAATCTTGCTAGTTTCGATCTAAAACGATGTATTCCGTTGTTTTGAGCCGGAGTACAAGTTTTCGCGCAGTTCTGAGAGAAAAAGTTTACACCTTTCTCTCGTCTACTCTTCGACGACTTGTAAAATCGATGCTCGTGAATCTTGCTAGTTTCAATCTAAAACGATGTATTCCGTTGTTTTGAGCCGGAATACAAGTTTTCGCGCAGTTCTGAGAGAAAAAGTTTACACCTTTCTCTCGTCCACTCTTCGACGACTTGTAAAATCGATGCTCGTGAATCTTGCTAGTTTCGACCTAAAACGATGTATCCTGTTGTTTTGAGCCGGAATACATGTTTTCGCGCAGTTCTGACAGAAAAAGGTTACACCTTTCTCTCGTCTACTCTTCGACGACTTGTAAAATCGATGCTCGTGAATCTTGCTAGTTTCGATCTAAAACGATGTATCCCGTTGTTTTGAGCCGGAATACAAGTTTTCGCGCAGTTCTGAGAGAAAAAGTTTACACCTTTCTCTCGTGTACTCTTTGACGACTTGTAATATCGATGCTCGTGAATCTTGCTAGTTTCGATCTACAACGTTGTATCTCGTTGTTTTGAGCTGGAATAGAAGTTTTCGCGCAGTTCTGAGAGAAAAAGTTTACACCTTTCTCTCGTCTACTATTCGACGACTTGTAAAATCGATGCTCGTGAATCTTGCTAGTTTCGATCTAAAACGATGTACCTCGTTGTTTTGAGCCGAAATACAAGTTTTCGCGCAGTTCTGAGAGAAAAAGTTTACACCTTTCTCTCGTCCACTATTCGACGACTTGTAAAATCGATGCTCGTGAATCTTGCTAGTTTAGATCTAAAACAATGTATCCCGTTGTTTTGAGCCGGAATACAAGTTTTCGCGCAGTTCTGAGAGAAAAAGTTTACACCTTTCTCTCGTCTACTTTTCGACGACCTGTAAAATCGATGCTCGTGAATCTTGCTAGTTTCGATCTAAAACGATGTATTCCGTTGTTTTGAGCCGGAATACAAGTTTTCGCGCAGTTCTGAGAGAAATAGTTTACACCTTTCTCTCGTCCACTCTTCGACGACTTGTAAAATCGATGCTCGTGAATCTTGCTAGTTTTGAACTAAAACGATGTATCCCCTTGTTTTGAGCCGGAATACAAGTTTTCGCGCAGTTCTGAGAGAAAACGTTTACACCTTTCTCTCGTCTACTCTTCGAAGACTTGTAAAATCGATGCCCGTGAATCTTGCTAGTTTCGATCTAAACCGATGTATCCCGTTTTTTGACCCGGAATACAAGTTTTGGCGCAGTTCTGAGAGAAAAAGTTTACACCTTTCTCTCGTCTACTCTTCGACGACTTGTAAAATCAATGCTCGTATATCTTGCTAGTTTCGATCTACAACGATGTATCCCGTTGTTTTGAGCTGGAATAGAAGTTTTTCGCGCAGTTCTGAGAGAAAAAGTTTACGCCTCTCTCGTCTACTCTTCGAGAACTTGCAAAATCGATGCTCGTGAATCTTGCTAGTTTCGATCTAAAACGATGTATCCCGTTTTTTTTGAGCCGGAATACAAGTTTTCGCGCAGTTCTGAGAGAAAAAGTTTACACCTTTCTCTCGTCTACTATTCGACGACTTGTAAAATCGATGCTCGTGAATATTGCTAGTTTCGACCTAAAACGATGTATCCCGTTGTTTTGAGCCGGAATACAAGTTTTCGCGCAGTTCTGAGAAAAAAAGTTTACACCTTTCTCTCGTGGACTCTCCGACGACTTGTAAAATCGATGCTCTTGAATCTTGCTAGTTACGATCTAAAACGATGTACCCCGTTGTTTTGAGCCGGAATACAAGTTTTCGTGCAGTTCTGAGAGAAAAAGTTTACACCTTTCTCTCGTCTACTCTTCGACGACTTGTAAAATCGATGCTCGTGAATCTTGCTAGTTTCGATCTAAAACGATGTATTCCGTTGTTTTGAGCCGGAGTACAAGTTTTCGCGCAGTTCTGAGAGAAAACGTTTACACCTTTCTCTCGTCTACTCTTCGACGACTTGTAAACTCGATCCTCGTGAATCTTGCTAGTTTCGATCTAAAACGATGTATTCCGTTGTTTTGAGCCGGAATACAAGTTTTCGCGCAGTTCTGAGAGAAAAAGTTTACACCTTTCTCTCGTCCACTCTTCGACGACTTGTAAAATCGATGCTCGTGAATCTTGCTAGTTTCGACCTAAAACGATGTATCCCGTTGTTTTGAGCCGGAATACATGTTTTCGCGCAGTTCTTAGAGAAAAAGGTTACACCTTTCTCTCGTCTACTCTTCGACGACTTGTAAAATCGATGCTCGTGAATCTTGCTAGTTTCGATCTAAAACGATGTATCCCGTTGTTTTGAGCCGGAATACAAGTTTTCGCGCAGTTCTGAGAGAAAAAGTTTACACCTTTCTCTCGTGTACTCTTTGACGACTTGTAAAATCGATGCTCGTGAATCTTGCTAGTTTCGATCTACAACGATGTATCTCGTTGTTTTGAGCTGGAATAGAAGTTTTCGCGCAGTTTTGAGAGAAAAAGTTTCCACCTTTCTCTCGAGTACTCTTCGACGACTTGTAAAATCGATGCTCGTGATTCTTGCTAGTTTCGATCTAAAACGATGTATCCCGTTGTTTTGAGACGGAATACAAGTTTTCGTGCAGTTCTGAGAGAAAAAGTTTACACCTTTCTCTCGTCTACTCTTCGACAACTTGTAAAATCGATGCTCGTGAATCTTGCTAGTTTCGATCTAAAACGATGTATTCCGTTGTTTTGAGCCGGAATACAAGTTTTTGCGCAGTTCTGAGAGAAAAAGTTTACACCTTTCTCTCGTCCACTCTTCGACGACTTGTAAAATCGATGCTCGTGAATCTTGCTAGTTTCGACCTAAAACGATGTATCCCGTTGTTTTGAGCCGGAATACATGTTTTCGCGCAGTTCTGAGAGAAAAAGGTTACACCTTTCTCTCGTCTACTCTTCGACGACTTGTAAAATCGATGCTCGTGAATCTTGCTAGTTTCGATCTAAAACGATGTATCCCGTTGTTTTGAGCCGGAATACAAGTTTTCGCGCAGTTCTGAGAGAAAACGTTTACACCTTTCTCTCGTGTACTCTTTGACGACTTGTAAAATCGATGCTCGTGAATCTTGCTAGTTTCGATCTACAACGATGTATCTCGTTGTTTTGAGCTGGAATAGAAGTTTTCGCGCAGTTCTGAGAGAAAAAGTTTACACCTTTCTCTCGCCTACTCTTCGACGACTTGTAAAATCGATGCTCGTGAATCTTGCTAGTTTCGATCTAAAACGATGTATCCCGTTGTTTTGAGCCGCAATACAAGTTTTCGCGCAGCTCTGAAAGAAAAAGTTTACACATTTCTCTCGTCTACTCTTCGACGACCTGTAAAATCGATGCTCGTGAATCTTGCTAGTTTCGATCAAACCGATGTATTCCGTTGTTTTGAGCCGGAATACAAGTCTTCGCGCAGTTCTGAGAGAAAAAGTTTACACCTTTCTCTCGTCCACTCTTCGACGACTTGTAAAATCGATGCTCCTGAATCTTGCTAGTTTCGACCTAAAACGATGTATCCCGTTGTTTTGAGCCGGAATACAAGTATTCGCGCAGTTCTGAGAGAAAAAGTTTACACCTTTCTCTCGTCTACTCTTCGAAGACTTGTAAAATCGATGCCCGTGAATCTTGCTAGTTTCGATCTAAAACGATGTATCCCGTTGTTTTGAGCCGGAATACAAGTTTTCGCGCAGTTCTGAAAGAGAACGTTTACACCTTTCTCTCGTCTACTCTTCGAAGACTTGTAAAATCAATGCCCGTGAATCTTGCTAGTTTCGATCTAAAACGATGTATCTCGTTGTTTTGAGCCGTAATACAAGTTTTCGCGCAGTTCTGAGAGAAAAAGTTTACACCTTTCTCTCGTCCACTATTCGACGACTTGTAAAATCGATGCTCGTGAATCTTGCTAGTTTAGATCTAAAACAATGTATCCCGTTGTTTTGAACCGGAATACAAGTTTTCGCGCAGTTCTGAGAGAAAAAGTTTACACCTTTCTCTCGTGTACTCTTTGACGACTTGTAAAATCGATGCTCGTGAATCTTGCTAGTTTCGATCTACAACGATGTATCTCGTTGTTTTGAGCTGGAATAGAAGTTTTCGCGCAGTTCTGAGAGAAAAAGTTTACACCTTTCTCTCGTCTACTATTCGACTACTTGTAAAATCGATGCTCGTGAATCTTGCTAGTTTCGATCTAAAACGATGTATTTCGTTGTTATGAGCCGGAATACAAGTTTTCGCGCAGTTCTGAGAGTAAAAGTTTACACCTTTCTCTCGTCCACTCTTCGACGACTTGTAAAATCGATGCTCGTGAATCTTGCTAGTTTCGACCTAAAACGATGTATCCCGTTGTTTTGAGCCGGAATACAAGTTTTCGCGCAGTTCCGAGAGAAAAAGTTTACACCTTTCTCTCGTCTACTCTTCAACGACTTGTAAAATCGATGTTCGTGAATCTTGCTAGTTTCGATCTAAAACGATGTATCCCGTTGTTTTGAGCCGGAATACAAGTTTTCGTGCAGTTCTGAGAGAAAAAGTTTACACCTTTCTCTCGTCTACTCTTCGACGACTTGTAAAATCGATGCTCGTGAATCTTGCTAGTTTCGATCTAAAACGATGTATTCCGTTGTTTTGAGCCGGAGTACAAGTTTTCGCGCAGTTCTGAGAGAAAAAGTTTACACCTTTCTCTCGTGTACTCTTTGACGACTTGTAAAATCGATGCTCGTGAATCTTGCTAGTTTCGATCTACAACGATGTATCTCGTTGTTTTGAGCTGGAATAGAAGTTTTCGCGCAGTTCTGAGAGAAAAAGTTTACACCTTTCTCTCGTCTACTATTCGACGACTTGTAAAATCGATGCTCGTGAATCTTGCTAGTTTCGATCTAAAACGATGAATCCTGTTGTTTTGAGCCGGAATACAAGTTTTCGCGCAGTTCTGAGAGAAAAAGTTTACACCTTTCTCTCGTCTACTCTTCGACGACTTGTAAAATCGATGCTCGTGAATCTTGCTAGTTTCGATCTAAAACGATGTATTCCGTTGTTTTGAGCCGGAATACAAGTTTTCGCGCAGTTCTGAGAGAAAACGTTTACACCTTTCTCTCGTCCACTCTTCGACGACTTGTAAAATCGATGCTCGTGAATCTTGCTAGTTTCGACCTAAAACGATGTATCCCGTTGTTTTGAGCCGGAATACATGTTTTCGCGCAGTTCTGACAGAAAAAGGTTACACCTTTCTCTCGTCTACTCTTCGACGACTTGTAAAATCGATGCTCGTGAATCTTGCTAGTTTCGATCTAAAACGATGTATCCCGTTGTTTTGAGCCGGAATACAAGTTTTCGCGCAGTTCTGAGAGAAAAAGTTTACACCTTTCTCTCGTGTACTCTTTGACGACTTGTAATATCGATGCTCGTGAATCTTGCTAGTTTCGATCTACAACGTTGTATCTCGTTGTTTTGAGCTGGAATAGAAGTTTTCGCGCAGTTCTGAGAGAAAAAGTTTACACCTTTCTCTCGTCTACTATTCGACGACTTGTAAAATCGATGCTCGTGAATCTTGCTAGTTTCGATCTAAAACGATGAATCTCGTTGTTTTGAGCCGGAATACAAGTGTTCGCGCAGTTTTGAGAGAAAAAGTTTACACCTTTCTCTCGTCTACTCTTCGAAGACTTGTAAAATCAATGCCCGTGAATCTTGCTAGTTTCGATCTAAAACGATGTACCTCGTTGTTTTGAGCCGAAATACAAGTTTTCGCGCAGTTCTGAGAGAAAAAGTTTACACCTTTCTCTCGTCCACTATTCGACGACTTGTAAAATCGATGCTCGTGAATCTTGCTAGTTTAGATCTAAAACAATGTATCCCGTTGTTTTGAGCCGGAATACAAGTTTTCGCGCAGTTCTGAGAGAAAAAGTTTACACCTTTCTCTCGTCTACTTTTCGACGACCTGTAAAATCGATGCTCGTGAATCTTGCTAGTTTCGATCTAAAACGATGTATTCCGTTGTTTTGAGCCGGAATACAAGTTTTCGCGCAGTTCTGAGAGAAATAGTTTACACCTTTCTCTCGTCCACTCTTCGACGACTTGTAAAATCGATGCTCGTGAATCTTGCTAGTTTTGAACTAAAACGATGTATCCCCTTGTTTTGAGCCGGAATACAAGTTTTCGCGCAGTTCTGAGAGAAAACGTTTACACCTTTCTCTCGTCTACTCTTCGAAGACTTGTAAAATCGATGCCCGTGAATCTTGCTAGTTTCGATCTAAACCGATGTATCCCGTTTTTTGACCCGGAATACAAGTTTTGGCGCAGTTCTGAGAGAAAAAGTTTACACCTTTCTCTCGTCTACTCTTCGACGACTTGTAAAATCAATGCTCGTATATCTTGCTAGTTTCGATCTACAACGATGTATCCCGTTGTTTTGAGCTGGAATAGAAGTTTTTCGCGCAGTTCTGAGAGAAAAAGTTTACGCCTCTCTCGTCTACTCTTCGAGAACTTGCAAAATCGATGCTCGTGAATCTTGCTAGTTTCGATCTAAAACGATGTATCCCGTTTTTTTTGAGCCGGAATACAAGTTTTCGCGCAGTTCTGAGAGAAAAAGTTTACACCTTTCTCTCGTCTACTATTCGACGACTTGTAAAATCGATGCTCGTGAATATTGCTAGTTTCGACCTAAAACGATGTATCCCGTTGTTTTGAGCCGGAATACAAGTTTTCGCGCAGTTCTGAGAAAAAAAGTTTACACCTTTCTCTCGTGGACTCTCCGACGACTTGTAAAATCGATGCTCTTGAATCTTGCTAGTTACGATCTAAAACGATGTACCCCGTTGTTTTGAGCCGGAATACAAGTTTTCGTGCAGTTCTGAGAGAAAAAGTTTACACCTTTCTCTCGTCTACTCTTCGACGACTTGTAAAATCGATGCTCGTGAATCTTGCTAGTTTCGATCTAAAACGATGTATTCCGTTGTTTTGAGCCGGAGTACAAGTTTTCGCGCAGTTCTGAGAGAAAACGTTTACACCTTTCTCTCGTCTACTCTTCGACGACTTGTAAACTCGATCCTCGTGAATCTTGCTAGTTTCGATCTAAAACGATGTATTCCGTTGTTTTGAGCCGGAATACAAGTTTTCGCGCAGTTCTGAGAGAAAAAGTTTACACCTTTCTCTCGTCCACTCTTCGACGACTTGTAAAATCGATGCTCGTGAATCTTGCTAGTTTCGACCTAAAACGATGTATCCCGTTGTTTTGAGCCGGAATACATGTTTTCGCGCAGTTCTGAGAGAAAAAGGTTACACCTTTCTCTCGTCTACTCTTCGACGACTTGTAAAATCGATGCTCGTGAATCTTGCTAGTTTCGATCTAAAACGATGTATCCCGTTGTTTTGAGCCGGAATACAAGTTTTCGCGCAGTTCTGAGAGAAAAAGTTTACACCTTTCTCTCGTGTACTCTTTGACGACTTGTAAAATCGATGCTCGTGAATCTTGCTAGTTTCGATCTACAACGATGTATCTCGTTGTTTTGAGCTGGAATAGAAGTTTTCGCGCAGTTTTGAGAGAAAAAGTTTCCACCTTTCTCTCGAGTACTCTTCGACGACTTGTAAAATCGATGCTCGTGATTCTTGCTAGTTTCGATCTAAAACGATGTATCCCGTTGTTTTGAGACGGAATACAAGTTTTCGTGCAGTTCTGAGAGAAAAAGTTTACACCTTTCTCTCGTATACTCTTCGACAACTTGTAAAATCGATGCTCGTGAATCTTGCTAGTTTCGATCTAAAACGATGTATTCCGTTGTTTTGAGCCGGAATACAAGTTTTTGCGCAGTTCTGAGAGAAAAAGTTTACAGCTTTCTCTCGTCTACTCTTCGAGGACTTGTAAAATCGATGCTCGTGAATCTTGCTAGTTTCGATCTAAAACGATGAATCCTGTTGTTTTGAGCCGGAATACAAGTTTTCGCGCAGTTCTGAGAGAAAAAGTTTACACCTTTCTCTCGTCTACTCTTCGACGACTTGTAAAATCGATGCTCGTGAATCTTGCTAGTTTCGATCTAAAACGATGTATCCCGTTGTTTTGAGCCGGAATGCAAGTTTTCGTGCAGTTCTGAGAGAAAAAGTTTACTCCTTTCTCTCGTCTACTCTTCGACGACTTGTAAAATCGATGCCCGTGAATCTTGCTAGTTTCGATCTAAAACGATGTATTCCGTTGTTTTGAGCCGGAATACAAGTTTTCGTGCAGTTCTGAGAGAAAAAGTTTACACCTTTCTCTCGTCTACTCTTCGACGACTTGTAAAATCGATGCTCGTGAATCTTGCTAGTTTCAATCTAAAACGATGTATTCCGTTGTTTTGAGCCGGAATACAAGTTTTCGCGCAGTTCTGAGAGAAAAAGTTTACACCTTTCTCTCGTCCACTCTTCGACGACTTGTAAAATCGATGCTCGTGAATCTTGCTAGTTTCGACCTAAAACGATGTATCCCGTTGTTTTGAGCCGGAATACATGTTTTCGCGCAGTTCTGACAGAAAAAGGTTACACCTTTCTCTCGTCTACTCTTCGACGACTTGTAAAATCGATGCTCGTGAATCTTGCTAGTTTCGATCTAAAACGATGTATCCCGTTGTTTTGAGCCGGAATACAAGTTTTCGCGCAGTTCTGAGAGAAAAAGTTTACACCTTTCTCTCGTGTACTCTTTGACGACTTGTAAAATCGATGCTCGTGAATCTTGCTAGTTTCGATCTACAACGTTGTATCTCGTTGTTTTGAGCTGGAATAGAAGTTTTCGCGCAGTTCTGAGAGAAAAAGTTTACACCTTTCTCTCGTCTACTATTCGACGACTTGTAAAATCGATGCTCGTGAATCTTGCTAGTTTCGATCTAAAACGATGAATCTCGTTGTTTTGAGCCGGAATACAAGTGTTCGCGCAGTTTTGAGAGAAAAAGTTTACACCTTTCTCTCGTCTACTCTTCGAAGACTTGTAAAATCAATGCCCGTGAATCTTGCTAGTTTCGATCTAAAACGATGTACCTCGTTGTTTTGAGCCGAAATACAAGTTTTCGCGCAGTTCTGAGAGAAAAAGTTTACACCTTTCTCTCGTCCACTATTCGACGACTTGTAAAATCGATGCTCGTGAATCTTGCTAGTTTAGATCTAAAACAATGTATCCCGTTGTTTTGAGCCGGAATACAAGTTTTCGCGCAGTTCTGAGAGAAAAAGTTTACACCTTTCTCTCGTCTACTTTTCGACGACCTGTAAAATCGATGCTCGTGAATCTTGCTAGTTTCGATCTAAAACGATGTATTCCGTTGTTTTGAGCCGGAATACAAGTTTTCGCGCAGTTCTGAGAGAAATAGTTTACACCTTTCTCTCGTCCACTCTTCGACGACTTGTAAAATCGATGCTCGTGAATCTTGCTAGTTTTGAACTAAAACGATGTATCCCCTTGTTTTGAGCCGGAATACAAGTTTTCGCGCAGTTCTGAGAGAAAACGTTTACACCTTTCTCTCGTCTACTCTTCGAAGACTTGTAAAATCGATGCTCGTGAATCTTGCTAGTTTCGATCTAAAACGATGTATTCCGTTGTTTTGAGCCGGAGTACAAGTTTTCGCGCAGTTCTGAGAGAAAAAGTTTACACCTTTCTCTCGTCTACTCTTCGACGACTTGTAAAATCGATGCTCGTGAATCTTGCTAGTTTCAATCTAAAACGATGTATTCCGTTGTTTTGAGCCGGAATACAAGTTTTCGCGCAGTTCTGAGAGAAAAAGTTTACACCTTTCTCTCGTCCACTCTTCGACGACTTGTAAAATCGATGCTCGTGAATCTTGCTAGTTTCGACCTAAAACGATGTATCCCGTTGTTTTGAGCCGGAATACATGTTTTCGCGCAGTTCTGACAGAAAAAGGTTACACCTTTCTCTCGTCTACTCTTCGACGACTTGTAAAATCGATGCTCGTGAATCTTGCTAGTTTCGATCTAAAACGATGTATCCCGTTGTTTTGAGCCGGAATACAAGTTTTCGCGCAGTTCTGAGAGAAAAAGTTTACACCTTTCTCTCGTGTACTCTTTGACGACTTGTAAAATCGATGCTCGTGAATCTTGCTAGTTTCGATCTACAACGTTGTATCTCGTTGTTTTGAGCTGGAATAGAAGTTTTCGCGCAGTTCTGAGAGAAAAAGTTTACACCTTTCTCTCGTCTACTATTCGACGACTTGTAAAATCGATGCTCGTGAATCTTGCTAGTTTCGATCTAAAACGATGAATCTCGTTGTTTTGAGCCGGAATACAAGTGTTCGCGCAGTTTTGAGAGAAAAAGTTTACACCTTTCTCTCGTCTACTCTTCGAAGACTTGTAAAATCAATGCCCGTGAATCTTGCTAGTTTCGATCTAAAACGATGTACCTCGTTGTTTTGAGCCGAAATACAAGTTTTCGCGCAGTTCTGAGAGAAAAAGTTTACACCTTTCTCTCGTCCACTATTCGACGACTTGTAAAATCGATGCTCGTGAATCTTGCTAGTTTAGATCTAAAACAATGTATCCCGTTGTTTTGAGCCGGAATACAAGTTTTCGCGCAGTTCTGAGAGAAAAAGTTTACACCTTTCTCTCGTCTACTTTTCGACGACCTGTAAAATCGATGCTCGTGAATCTTGCTAGTTTCGATCTAAAACGATGTATTCCGTTGTTTTGAGCCGGAATACAAGTTTTCGCGCAGTTCTGAGAGAAATAGTTTACACCTTTCTCTCGTCCACTCTTCGACGACTTGTAAAATCGATGCTCGTGAATCTTGCTAGTTTTGAACTAAAACGATGTATCCCCTTGTTTTGAGCCGGAATACAAGTTTTCGCGCAGTTCTGAGAGAAAACGTTTACACCTTTCTCTCGTCTACTCTTCGAAGACTTGTAAAATCGATGCCCGTGAATCTTGCTAGTTTCGATCTAAACCGATGTATCCCGTTTTTTGACCCGGAATACAAGTTTTGGCGCAGTTCTGAGAGAAAAAGTTTACACCTTTCTCTCGTCTACTCTTCGACGACTTGTAAAATCAATGCTCGTATATCTTGCTAGTTTCGATCTACAACGATGTATCCCGTTGTTTTGAGCTGGAATAGAAGTTTTTCGCGCAGTTCTGAGAGAAAAAGTTTACGCCTCTCTCGTCTACTCTTCGAGAACTTGCAAAATCGATGCTCGTGAATCTTGCTAGTTTCGATCTAAAACGATGTATCCCGTTTTTTTTGAGCCGGAATACAAGTTTTCGCGCAGTTCTGAGAGAAAAAGTTTACACCTTTCTCTCGTCTACTATTCGACGACTTGTAAAATCGATGCTCGTGAATATTGCTAGTTTCGACCTAAAACGATGTATCCCGTTGTTTTGAGCCGGAATACAAGTTTTCGCGCAGTTCTGAGAAAAAAAGTTTACACCTTTCTCTCGTGGACTCTCCTACGACTTGTAAAATCGATGCTCTTGAATCTTGCTAGTTACGATCTAAAACGATGTACCCCGTTGTTTTGAGCCAGAATACAAGTTTTCGTGCAGTTCTGAGAGAAAAAGTTTACACCTTTCTCTCGTCTACTCTTCGACGACTTGTAAAATCGATGCTCGTGAATCTTGCTAGTTTCGATCTAAAACGATGTATTCCGTTGTTTTGAGCCGGAGTACAAGTTTTCGCGCAGTTCTGAGAGAAAACGTTTACACCTTTCTCTCGTCTACTCTTCGACGACTTGTAAAATCGATCCTCGTGAATCTTGCTAGTTTCGATCTAAAACGATGTATTCCGTTGTTTTGAGCCGGAATACAAGTTTTCGCGCAGTTCTGAAAGAAAAAGTTTACACCTTTCTCTCGTCCACTCTTCGACGACTTGTAAAATCGATGCTCGTGAATCTTGCTAGTTTCGACCTAAAACGATGTATCCCGTTGTTTTGAGCCGGAATACATGTTTTCGCGCAGTTCTGAGAGAAAAAGGTTACACCTTTCTCTCGTCTACTCTTCGACGACTTGTAAAATCGATGCTCGCGAATCTTGCTAGTTTCGATCTAAAACGATGTATCCCATTGTTTTGAGCCGGAATACAAGTTTTCGTGCAGTTCAGAGAGAAAAAGTTTACACCTTTCTCTCTTCTACTCTTCGACGACTTGTAAAATCGATGCTCGTGAATCTTGCTAGTTTCGATCTAAAAGGATGTATTCCGTTGTTTTGAGCCGGAATACAAGTTTTCGCGCAGTTCTGAGAGAAAAAGTTTACACCTTTCTCTCGTCCACTCTTCGACGACTTGTAAAATCGATGCTCGTGAATCTTGCTAGTTTCGACCTAAAACGATGTATCCCGTTGTTTTGAGCCGGAATACATGTTTTCGCGCAGTTCTGACAGAACAAGGTTACACCTTTCTCTCGTCTACTCTTCGACGACTTGTAAAATCGATGCTCGTGAATCTTGCTAGTTTCGATCTAAAACGATGTATCCCGTTGTTTTGAGCCGGAATACAAGTTTTCGCGCAGTTCTGAGAGAAAAAGTTTACACCTTTCTCTCGTGTACTCTTTGACGATTTGTAAAATCGATGCTCGTGAATCTTGCTAGTTTCGATCTACAACGTTGTATCTCGTTGTTTTGAGCTGGAATAGAAGTTTTCGCGCAGTTCTGAGAGAAAAAGTTTACACCTTTCTCTCGTCTACTATTCGACGACTTGTAAAATCGATGCTCGTGAATCTTGCTAGTTTCGATCTAAAACGATGAATCTCGTTGTTTTGAGCCGGAATACAAGTGTTCGCGCAGTTTTGAGAGAAAAAGTTTACACCTTTCTCTCGTCTACTCTTCGAAGACTTGTAAAATCAATGCCCGTGAATCTTGCTAGTTTCGATCTAAAACGATGTACCTCGTTGTTTTGAGCCGAAATACAAGTTTTCGCGCAGTTCTGAGAGAAAAAGTTTACACCTTTCTCTCGTCCACTATTCGACGACTTGTAAAATCGATGCTCGTGAATCTTGCTAGTTTAGATCTAAAACAATGTATCCCGTTGTTTTGAGCCGGAATACAAGTTTTCGCGCAGTTCTGAGAGAAAAAGTTTACACCTTTCTCTCGTCTACTTTTCGACGACCTGTAAAATCGATGCTCGTGAATCTTGCTAGTTTCGATCTAAAACGATGTATTCCGTTGTTTTGAGCCGGAATACAAGTTTTCGCGCAGTTCTGAGAGAAATAGTTTACACCTTTCTCTCGTCCACTCTTCGACGACTTGTAAAATCGATGCTCGTGAATCTTGCTAGTTTTGAACTAAAACGATGTATCCCCTTGTTTTGAGCCGGAATACAAGTTTTCGCGCAGTTCTGAGAGAAAACGTTTACACCTTTCTCTCGTCTACTCTTCGAAGACTTGTAAAATCGATGCCCGTGAATCTTGCTAGTTTCGATCTAAACCGATGTATCCCGTTTTTTGACCCGGAATACAAGTTTTGGCGCAGTTCTGAGAGAAAACGTTTACACCTTTCTCTCGTCTACTCTTCGACGACTTGTAAAATCAATGCTCGTATATCTTGCTAGTTTCGATCTAAAACGATGTATCCCGTTGTTTTGAGCTGGAATAGAAGTTTTTCGCGCAGTTCTGAGAGAAAAAGTTTACGCCTCTCTCGTCTACTCTTCGAGAACTTGCAAAATCGATGCTCGTGAATCTTGCTAGTTTCGATCTAAAACGATGTATTCCGTTGTTTTGAGCCGGAATACAAGTTTTCGCGCAGTTCTGAAAGAAAAAGTTTACACCTTTCTCTCGTGTACTCTTCAAAGACTTGTAAAATCAATGCCCGTGAATCTTGCTAGTTTCGATCTAAAACGATGTATCTCGTTGTTTTGAGCCGAAATACAAGTTTTCGCGCAGTTCTGAGAGAAAAAGTTTACACCTTTCTCTCGTCCACTATTCGACGACTTGTAAAATCGATGCTCGTGAATCTTGCTAGTTTAGATCTAAAACAATGTATCCCGTTGTTTTGAGCCGGAATACAAGTTTTCGCGCAGTTCTGAGAGAAAAAGTTTACACCTTTCTCTCGTCTACTTTTCGACGACCTGTAAAATCGATGCTCGTGAATCTTGCTAGTTTCGATCTAAAACGATGTATTCCGTTGTTTTGAGCCGGAATACAAGTTTTCGCGCAGTTCTGAGAGAAAAAGTTTACACCTTTCTCTCGTCTACTCTTCGACGACTTGTAAAATCGATGCTCGTGAATCTTGCTAGTTTCGATCTAAAACGATGTATTCCGTTGTTTTGAGCCGGAGTACAAGTTTTCGCGCAGTTCTGAGAGAAAACGTTTACACCTTTCTCTCGTCTACTCTTCGACGACTTGTAAAATCGATCCTCGTGAATCTTGCTAGTTTCGATCTAAAACGATGTATTCCGTTGTTTTGAGCCGGAATACAAGTTTTCGCGCAGTTCTGAAAGAAAAAGTTTACACCTTTCTCTCGTCTACTCTTCGAAGACTTGTAAAATCAATGCCCGTGAATCTTGCTAGTTTCGATCTAAAACGATGTATCTCGTTGTTTTGAGCCGAAATACAAGTTTTCGCGCAGTTCTGAGAGAAAAAGTTTACACCTTTCTCTCGTCCACTATTCGACGACTTGTAAAATCGATGCTCGTGAATCTTGCTAGTTTAGATCTAAAACAATGTATCCCGTTGTTTTGAGCCGGAATACAAGTTTTCGCGCAGTTCTGAGAGAAAAAGTTTACACCTTTCTCTCGTCTACTTTTCGACGACCTGTAAAATCGATGCTCGTGAATCTTGCTAGTTTCGATCTAAAACGATGTATTCCGTTGTTTTGAGCCGGAATACAAGTTTTCGCGCAGTTCTGAGAGAAATAGTTTACACCTTTCTCTCGTCCACTCTTCGACGACTTGTAAAATCCATGCTCGTGAATCTTGCTAGTTTTGAACTAAAACGATGTATCCCCTTGTTTTGAGCCGGAATACAAGTTTTCGCGCAGTTCTGAGAGAAAACGTTTACACCTTTCTCTCGTCTACTCTTCGAAGACTTGTAAAATCGATGCTCGTATATCTTGCTAGTTTCGATCTAAAACGATGTACCCCGTTGTTTTGAGCCGGAATACAAGTTTTCGTGCAGTTCTGAGAGAAAAAGTTTACACCTTTCTCTCGTCTACTCTTCGACGACTTGTAAAATCGATGCTCGTATATCTTGCTAGTTTCGATATACAACGATGTATCCCGTTGTTTTGAGCTGGAATAGAAGTTTTTCGCGCAGTTCTGAGAGAAAAAGTTTACGCCTCTCTCGTCTACTCTTCGAGAACTTGCAAAATCGATGCTCGTGAATCTTGCTAGTTTCGATCTAAAACGATGTATTCCGTTGTTTTGAGCCGGAATACAAGTTTTCGCGCAGTTCTGAAAGAAAAAGTTTACACCTTTCTCTCGTGTACTCTTCAAAGACTTGTAAAATCAATGCCCGTGAATCTTGCTAGTTTCGATCTAAAACGATGTATCTCGTTGTTTTGAGCCGAAATACAAGTTTTCGCGCAGTTCTGAGAGAAAAAGTTTACACCTTTCTCTCGTCCACTATTCGACGACTTGTAAAATCGATGCTCGTGAATCTTGCTAGTTTAGATCTAAAACAATGTATCCCGTTGTTTTGAGCCGGAATACAAGTTTTCGCGCAGTTCTGAGAGAAAAAGTTTACACCTTTCTCTCGTCTACTTTTCGACGACCTGTAAAATCGATGCTCGTGAATCTTGCTAGTTTCGATCTAAAACGATGTATTCCGTTGTTTTGAGCCGGAATACAAGTTTTCGCGCAGTTCTGAGAGAAAAAGTTTACACCTTTCTCTCGTCTACTCTTCGACGACTTGTAAAATCGATGCTCGTGAATCTTGCTAGTTTCGATCTAAAACGATGTATTCCGTTGTTTTGAGCCGGAGTACAAGTTTTCGCGCAGTTCTGAGAGAAAACGTTTACACCTTTCTCTCGTCTACTCTTCGACGACTTGTAAAATCGATCCTCGTGAATCTTGCTAGTTTCGATCTAAAACGATGTATTCCGTTGTTTTGAGCCGGAATACAAGTTTTCGCGCAGTTCTGAAAGAAAAAGTTTACACCTTTCTCTCGTCTACTCTTCGAAGACTTGTAAAATCAATGCCCGTGAATCTTGCTAGTTTCGATCTAAAACGATGTATCTCGTTGTTTTGAGCCGGAATACAAGTTTTCGCGCAGTTCTGAGAGAAATAGTTTACACCTTTCTCTCGTCCACTCTTCGACGACTTGTAAAATCCATGCTCGTGAATCTTGCTAGTTTTGAACTAAAACGATGTATCCCCTTGTTTTGAGCCGGAATACAAGTTTTCGCGCAGTTCTGAGAGAAAACGTTTACACCTTTCTCTCGTCTACTCTTCGAAGACTTGTAAAATCGATGCTCGTATATCTTGCTAGTTTCGATCTAAAACGATGTATTCCGTTGTTTTGAGCCGGAATACAAGTTTTCGCGCAGTTCTGAAAGAAAAAGTTTACACCTTTCTCTCGTCTACTCTTCGAAGACTTGTAAAATCAATGCCCGTGAATCTTGCTAGTTTCGATCTAAAACGATGTATCTCGTTGTTTTGAGCCGGAATACAAGTTTTCGCGCAGTTCTGAGAGAAATAGTTTACACCTTTCTCTCGTCCACTCTTCGACGACTTGTAAAATCCATGCTCGTGAATCTTGCTAGTTTTGAACTAAAACGATGTATCCCCTTGTTTTGAGCCGGAATACAAGTTTTCGCGCAGTTCTGAGAGAAAACGTTTACACCTTTCTCTCGTCTACTCTTCGAAGACTTGTAAAATCGATGCTCGTATATCTTGCTAGTTTCGATCTAAAACGATGTACCCCGTTGTTTTGAGCCGGAATACAAGTTTTCGTGCAGTTCTGAGAGAAAAAGTTTACACCTTTCTCTCGTCTACTCTTCGACGACTTGTAAAATCGATGCTCGTATATCTTGCTAGTTTCGATCTAAAACGATGTATCCCGTTGTTTTGAGCTGGAATAGAAGTTTTTCGCGCAGTTCTGAGAGAAAAAGTTTACGCCTCTCTCGTCTACTCTTCGAGAACTTGCAAAATCGATGCTCGTGAATCTTGCTAGTTTCGATCTAAAACGATGTATTCCGTTGTTTTGAGCCGGAATACAAGTTTTCGCGCAGTTCTGAAAGAAAAAGTTTACACCTTTCTCTCGTGTACTCTTCAAAGACTTGTAAAATCAATGCCCGTGAATCTTGCTAGTTTCGATCTAAAACGATGTATCTCGTTGTTTTGAGCCGAAATACAAGTTTTCGCGCAGTTCTGAGAGAAAAAGTTTACACCTTTCTCTCGTCCACTATTCGACGACTTGTAAAATCGATGCTCGTGAATCTTGCTAGTTTAGATCTAAAACAATGTATCCCGTTGTTTTGAGCCGGAATACAAGTTTTCGCGCAGTTCTGAGAGAAAAAGTTTACACCTTTCTCTCGTCTACTTTTCGACGACCTGTAAAATCGATGCTCGTGAATCTTGCTAGTTTCGATCTAAAACGATGTATTCCGTTGTTTTGAGCCGGAATACAAGTTTTCGCGCAGTTCTGAGAGAAAAAGTTTACACCTTTCTCTCGTCTACTCTTCGACGACTTGTAAAATCGATGCTCGTGAATCTTGCTAGTTTCGATCTAAAACGATGTATTCCGTTGTTTTGAGCCGGAGTACAAGTTTTCGCGCAGTTCTGAGAGAAAACGTTTACACCTTTCTCTCGTCTACTCTTCGACGACTTGTAAAATCGATCCTCGTGAATCTTGCTAGTTTCGATCTAAAACGATGTATTCCGTTGTTTTGAGCCGGAATACAAGTTTTCGCGCAGTTCTGAAAGAAAAAGTTTACACCTTTCTCTCGTCTACTCTTCGAAGACTTGTAAAATCAATGCCCGTGAATCTTGCTAGTTTCGATCTAAAACGATGTATCTCGTTGTTTTGAGCCGAAATACAAGTTTTCGCGCAGTTCTGAGAGAAAAAGTTTACACCTTTCTCTCGTCCACTATTCGACGACTTGTAAAATCGATGCTCGTGAATCTTGCTAGTTTAGATCTAAAACAATGTATCCCGTTGTTTTGAGCCGGAATACAAGTTTTCGCGCAGTTCTGAGAGAAAAAGTTTACACCTTTCTCTCGTCTACTTTTCGACGACCTGTAAAATCGATGCTCGTGAATCTTGCTAGTTTCGATCTAAAACGATGTATTCCGTTGTTTTGAGCCGGAGTACAAGTTTTCGCGCAGTTCTGAGAGAAAAAGTTTACACCTTTCTCTCGTCTACTTTTCGACGACCTGTAAAATCGATGCTCGTGAATCTTGCTAGTTTCGATCTAAAACGATGTATTCCGTTGTTTTGAGCCGGAATACAAGTTTTCGCGCAGTTCTGAGAGAAAAAGTTTACACCTTTCTCTCGTCTACTCTTCGACGACTTGTAAAATCGATGCTCGTGAATCTTGCTAGTTTCGATCTAAAACGATGTATTCCGTTGTTTTGAGCCGGAGTACAAGTTTTCGCGCAGTTCTGAGAGAAAACGTTTACACCTTTCTCTCGTCTACTCTTCGACGACTTGTAAAATCGATCCTCGTGAATCTTGCTAGTTTCGATCTAAAACGATGTATTCCGTTGTTTTGAGCCGGAATACAAGTTTTCGCGCAGTTCTGAGAGAAATAGTTTACACCTTTCTCTCGTCCACTCTTCGACGACTTGTAAAATCCATGCTCGTGAATCTTGCTAGTTTTGAACTAAAACGATGTATCTCCTTGTTTTGAGCCGGAATACAAGTTTTCGCGCAGTTCTGAGAGAAAACGTTTACACCTTTCTCTCGTCTACTCTTCGAAGACTTGTAAAATCGATGCTCGTATATCTTGCTAGTTTCGATCTAAAACGATGTACCCCGTTGTTTTGAGCCGGAATACAAGTTTTCGTGCAGTTCTGAGAGAAAAAGTTTACACCTTTCTCTCGTCTACTCTTCGACGACTTGTAAAATCGATGCTCGTGAATCTTGCTAGTTTCGATCTAAAACGATGTATTCCGTTGTTTTGAGCCGGAGTACAAGTTTTCGCGCAGTTCTGAGAGAAAACGTTTACACCTTTCTCTCGTCTACTCTTCGACGACTTGTAAAATCGATCCTCGTGAATCTTGCTAGTTTCGATCTAAAACGATGTATTCCGTTGTTTTGAGCCGGAATACAAGTTTTCGCGCAGTTCTGAGAGAAAAAGTTTACACCTTTCTCTCGTCCACTCTTCGACGACTTGTAAAATCCATGCTCGTGAATCTTGCTAGTTTCAATCTAAACCGATGTATCCCGTTTTTTTGACCCGGAATACAAGTTTTGGCGCAGTTCTGAGAGAAAAAGTTTACACCTTTCTCTCGTCTACTCTTCGACGACTTGTAAAATCAATGCTCGTATATCTTGCTAGTTTCGATCTAAAACGATGTATTCCGTTGTTTTGAGCCGGAATACAAGTTTTCGCGCAGTTCTGAGAGAAAAAGTTTACACCTTTCTCTCGTCCACTCTTCGACGACTTGTAAAATCGATGCTCGTGAATCTTGCTAGTTTTGACCTAAAACGATGTATCCCGTTGTTTTGAGCCGGAATACAAGTTTTCGCGCAGTTCTGAGAGAAAAAGTTTACACCTTTCTCTCGTCTACTCTTCGACGACTTGTAAAATCGATGCTCGTGAATCTTGCTAGTTTCGATCTAAAACGATGTATTCCGTTGTTTTGAGCCGGAATACAAGTTTTCGCGCAGTTCTGAAAGAAAAAGTTTACACCTTTCTCTCGTCCACTCTTCGACGACTTGTAAAATCCATGCTCGTGAATCTTGCTAGTTTCGATCTAAACCGATGTATCCCGTTTTTTTGACCCGGAATACAAGTTTTGGCGCAGTTCTGAGAGAAAAAGTTTACACCTTTCTCTCGTCTACTCTTCGACGACTTGTAAAATCAATGCTCGTATATCTTGCTAGTTTCGATCTAAAACGATGTATTCCGTTGTTTTGAGCCGGAATACAAGTTTTCGCGCAGTTCTGAAAGAAAAAGTTTACACCTTTCTCTCGTCCACTCTTCGACGACTTGTAAAATCCATGCTCGTGAATCTTGCTAGTTTCGATCTAAACCGATGTATCCCGTTTTTTTGACCCGGAATACAAGTTTTGGCGCAGTTCTGAGAGAAAAAGTTTACACCTTTCTCTCGTCCACTCTTCGACGACTTGTAAAATCGATGCTCGTGAATCTTGCTAGTTTCGATCTAAAACGATGTATTCCGTTGTTTTGAGCCGGAATACAAGTTTTCGCGCAGTTCTGAGAGAAAAAGTTTACACCTTTCTCTCGTGTACTCTTTGACGACTTGTAAAATCGATGCTCGTGAATCTTGCTAGTTTCGATCTACAACGATGTATCTCGTTGTTTTGAGCTGGAATAGAAGTTTTCGCGCAGTTCTGAGAGAAAAAGTTTACACCTTTCTCTCGTCTACTATTCGACGACTTGTAAAATCGATGCTCGTGAATCTTGCTAGTTTCGATCTAAAACGATGTATCCCGTTTTTTTTGAGCCGGAATACAAGTTTTCGCCCAGTTCTGAGAGAAAAAGTTTACACCTTTCTCTCGTCTACTATTCGACGACTTGTAAAATCGATGCTCGTGAATATTGCTAGTTTCGACCTAAAACGATGTATCCCGTTGTTTTGAGCCGGAATACAAGTTTTCGCGCAGTTCTGAGAAAAAAAGTTTACACCTTTCTCTCGTGGACTCTCCGACGACTTGTAAAATCGATGCTCTTGAATCTTGCTAGTTACGATCTAAAACGATGTACCCCGTTGTTTTGAGCCGGAATACAAGTTTTCGTGCAGTTCTGAGAGAAAAAGTTTACACCTTTCTCTCGTCTACTCTTCGACGACTTGTAAAATCGATGCTCGTGAATCTTGCTAGTTTCGATCTAAAACGATGTATTCCGTTGTTTTGAGCCGGAGTACAAGTTTTCGCGCAGTTCTGAGAGAAAACGTTTACACCTTTCTCTCGTCTACTCTTCGACGACTTGTAAAATCGATCCTCGTGAATCTTGCTAGTTTCGATCTAAAACGATGTATTCCGTTGTTTCGAGCCGGAATACAAGTTTTCGCGCAGTTCTGAGAGAAAAAGTTTACACCTTTCTCTCGTCCACTCTTCGACGACTTGTAAAATCGATGCTCGTGAATCTTGCTAGTTTCGACCTAAAACGATGTATCCCGTTGTTTTGAGCCGGAATACATGTTTTCGCGCAGTTCTGAGAGAAAAAGGTTACACCTTTCTCTCGTCTACTCTTCGACGAATTGTAAAATCGATGCTCGTGAATCTTGCTAGTTTCGATCTAAAACGATGTATCCCGTTGTTTTGAACCGGAATACAAGTTTTCGCGAAGTTCTGAGAGAAAAAGTTTACACCTTTCTCTCGTGTACTCTTTGACGACTTGTAAAATCGATGCTCGTGAATCTTGCTAGTTTCGATCTACAACGATGTATCTCGTTGTTTTGAGCTGGAATAGAAGTTTTCGCGCAGTTCTGAGAGAAAAAGTTTACACCTTTCTCTCGTCTACTATTCGACGACTTGTAAAATCGATGCTCGTGAATCTTGCTAGTTTCGATCTAAAACGATGAATCTCGTTGTTTTGAGCCGGAATACAAGTTTTCGCGCAGTTTTGAGAGAAAAAGTTTCCACCTTTCTCTCGAGTACTCTTCGACGACTTGTAAAATCGATTCTCGTGATTCTTGCTAGTTTCGATCTAAAACGATGTATCCCGTTGTTTTGAGCCGGAATACAAGTTTTCGTGCAGTTCTGAGAGAAAAAGTTTACACCTTTCTCTCGTCTACTCTTCGACAACTTGTAAAATCGATGCTCGTGAATCTTGCTAGTTTCGATCTAAAACGATGTATTCCGTTGTTTTGAGCCGGAATACAAGTTTTTGCGCAGTTCTGAGAGAAAAAGTTTACAGCTTTCTCTCGTCTACTCTTCGAGGACTTGTAAAATCGATGCTCGTGAATCTTGCTAGTTTCGATCTAAAACGATGAATCCTGTTGTTTTGAGCCGGAATACAAGTTTTCGCGCAGTTCTGAGAGAAAAAGTTTACACCTTTCTCTCGTCTACTCTTCGACGACTTGTAAAATCGATGCCCGTGAATCTTGCTAGTTTCGATCTAAAACGATGTATTCCGTTGTTTTGAGCCGGAGTACAAGTTTTCGCGCAGTTCTGAGAGAAAAAGTTTACACCTTTCTCTCGTCTACTCTTCGACGACTTGTAAAATCGATGCTCGTGAATCTTGCTAGTTTCGATCTAAAACGATGTATCCCGTTGTTTTGAGCCGGAATACAAGTTTTCGCGCAGTTCTTGAAGAAAAAGTTTACACATTTCTCTCGTCTACTCTTCGACGCCCTGTAAAATCGATGCTCGTGAATCTTGCTAGTTTCGATCTAAAACGATGTATTCCGTTGTTTTGAGCCGGAATACAAGTTTTCGCGCAGTTCTGAGAGAAAAAGTTTACACCTTTCTCTCGTCCACTCTCGACGACTTGTAAAATCGATGCTCGTGAATCTTGCTAGTTTCGACCTAAAACGATGTATCCCGTTGTTTTGAGCCGGAATACAAGTTTTCGCGCAGTTCTGAGAGAAAAAGTTTACACCTTTCTCTCGTCTACTCTTCGACGACTTGTAAAATCGATGCTCGTGAATCTTGCTACTTTCGATCTAAAACGATGTATTCCGTTGTTTTGAGCCGGAATACAAGTTTTCGCGCAGTTCTGAAAGAAAAAGTTTACACCTTTCTCTCGTCTACTCTTCGAAGACTTGTAAAATCAATGCCCGTGAATCTTGCTAGTTTCGATCTAAAACGATGTATCTCGTTGTTTTGAGCCGAAATACAAGTTTTCGCGCAGTTCTGAGAGAAAAAGTTTACACCTTTCTCTCGTCCACTATTCGACGACTTGTAAAATCGATGCTCGTGAATCTTGCTAGTTTAGATCTAAAACAATGTATCCCGTTGTTTTGAGCCGCAATACAAGTTTTCGCGCAGTTCTGAGAGAAAAAGTTTACACCTTTCTCTCGTCTACTTTTCGACGACCTGTAAAATCGATGCTCGTGAATCTTGCTAGTTTCGATCTAAAACGATGTATTCCGTTGTTTTGAGCCGGAATACAAGTTTTCGCGCAGTTCTGAGAGAAAAAGTTTACACCTTTCTCTCGTCTACTCTTCGACGACTTGTAAAAAAATGCTCGTATATCTTGCTAGTTTCGATCTAAAACGATGTATCCTGTTGTTTTGAGCTGGAATAGAAGTTTTCGCGCAGTTCTGAGAGAAAAAGTTTACGCATTTCTCTCGTCTACTCTTCGAGGACTTGTAAAATCGATGCTCGTGAATCTTGCTAGTTTCGATCTAAAACGATGTATCCCGTTTTTTTGAGCCGGAATACAAGTTTTCGCGCAGTTCTGAGAGAAAAAGTTTACACCTTTCTCTCGTCTACTCTTCGACGACTTGTAAAATCGATGCTCCTGAATCTTGCTAGTTTCGATCTAAAACGATGTATCCTGTTGTTTTGAGCCGGAATACAAGTTTTGGCGCAGTTCTGAGAGAAAACGTTTACACCTTTCTCTTGTCTACTCTCGACGACTGGTAAAATCGATGCTCGTGAATCTTGCTAGTTTCGACCTAAAACGATGTATCGCGTTGTTTTGAGCCGGAATACAAGTTTTCGCGCCGTTCTGAGAGAAATAGTTTACACCTTTCTCTCGTGTTCTTTTTGACGACTTGTAAAATCGATGCTCGTGAATCTTGCTAGTTTCGATCTAAAACGATGTATCCCGTTGTTTTGAGCCGGAATACAAGTTTTCGCGCAGTTCTGAGAGAAAAAGTTTACACCTTTCTCTCGTCTACTCTTCGACGACTTGTAAAATCGATGCTCCTGAATCTTGCTAGTTTCGATCTAAAACGATGTATCCTGTTGTTTTGAGCCGGAATACAAGTTTTCGCGCAGTTCTGAGAGAAAAAGTTTACACCTTTCTCTCGTTTACTCTTCGAAGACTTGTAAAATCGATGCTCGTGATTTTTGCTAGTTTCGATCTAAAACGATGTATCCCGTTTTTTTGAGCCGGAATACAACTTTTCGCGCAGTTCTGAGAGAAAACGTTTACACCTTTCTCTCGTCTACTATTCGACGACTTGTAAAATCGATGCTCGTGAATATTGCTAGTTTCGACCTAGAACAATGTATCCCGTTGTTTTGAGCCGGAATACAAGTTTTCGCGCAGTTCTGAGAGAAAAAGTTTACACCTTTCTCTCGTGGACTCTCCGACGACTTGTAAAATCGATGCTCGTGAATCTTGCTGGTTTCGATCTAAAACGATGTATCCCGTTGTTCTGAGCCGGAATACAAGTTTTCGCGCAGTTCTGAAAGAAAAAGTTTACACATTTCTCTCGTCTACTCTTCGACGACCTGTAAAATCGATGCTCGTGAATCTTGCTAGTTTCGATCTAAAACGATGTATTCCGTTGTTTTGAGCCGGAATACAAGTTTTCGCGCAGTTCTGAGAGAAAAAGTTTACACCTTTCTCTCGTCTACTCTTCGACGACTTGTAAAACCGATGCTCGTGAATCTTGCTACTTTCGATCTAAAACGATGTATTCCGTTGTTTTGAGCCGGAATACAAGTTTTCGCGCAGTTCTGAAAGAAAAAGTTTACACCTTTCTCTCGTGTACTCTTCAAAGACTTGTAAAATCAATGCCCGTGAATCTTGCTAGTTTCGATCTAAAACGATGTATCTCGTTGTTTTGAGCCGAAATACAAGTTTTCGCGCAGTTCTGAGAGAAAAAGTTTACACCTTTCTCTCGTCCACTATTCGACGACTTGTAAAATCGATGCTCGTGAATCTTGCTAGTTTAGATCTAAAACAATGTATCCCGTTGTTTTGAGCCGGAATACAAGTTTTCGCGCAGTTCTGAGAGAAAAAGTTTACACCTTTCTCTCGTCTACTTTTCGACGACCTGTAAAATCGATGCTCGTGAATCTTGCTAGTTTCGATCTAAAACGATGTATTCCGTTGTTTTGAGCCGGAATACAAGTTTTCGCGCAGTTCTGAGAGAAAAAGTTTACACCTTTCTCTCGTCCACTCTTCGACGACTTGTAAAATCGATGCTCGTGAATCTTGCTAGTTTTGACCTAAAACGATGTATCCCGTTGTTTTGAGCCGGAATACAAGTTTTCGCGCAGTTCTGAGAGAAAAAGTTTACACCTTTCTCTCGTCTACTCTTCGACGACTTGTAAAATCGATGCTCGTGAATCTTGCTAGTTTCGATCTAAAACGATGTATTCCGTTGTTTTGAGCCGGAATACAAGTTTTCGCGCAGTTCTGAAAGAAAAAGTTTACACCTTTCTCTCGTCTACTCTTCGAAGACTTGTAAAATCAATGCCCGTGAATCTTGCTAGTTTCGATCTAAAACGATGTATCTCGTTGTTTTGAGCCGAAATACAAGTTTTCGCGCAGTTCTGAGAGAAAAAGTTTACACCTTTCTCTCGTCCACTATTCGACGACTTGTAAAATCGATGCTCGTGAATCTTGCTAGTTTAGATCTAAAACAATGTATCCCGTTGTTTTGAGCCGGAATACAAGTTTTCGCGCAGTTCTGAGAGAAAAAGTTTACACCTTTCTCTCGTCTACTTTTCGACGACCTGTAAAATCGATGCTCGTGAATCTTGCTAGTTTCGATCTAAAACGATGTACTCCGTTGTTTTGAGCCGGAATACAAGTTTTCGCGCAGTTCTGAGAGAAATAGTTTACACCTTTCTCTCGTCCACTCTTCGACGACTTGTAAAATCCATGCTCGTGAATCTTGCTAGTTTTGAACTAAAACGATGTATCCCCTTGTTTTGAGCCGGAATACAAGTTTTCGCGCAGTTCTGAGAGAAAACGTTTACACCTTTCTCTCGTCTACTCTTCGAAGACTTGTAAAATCGATGCTCGTATATCTTGCTAGTTTCGATCTAAAACGATGTACCCCGTTGTTTTGAGCCGGAATACAAGTTTTCGTGCAGTTCTGAGAGAAAAAGTTTACACCTTTCTCTCGTCTACTCTTCGACGACTTGTAAAATCGATGCTCGTGAATCTTGCTAGTTTCGATCTAAAACGATGTATTCCGTTGTTTTGAGCCGGAGTACAAGTTTTCGCGCAGTTCTGAGAGAAAACGTTTACACCTTTCTCTCGTCTACTCTTCGACGACTTGTAAAATCGATCCTCGTGAATCTTGCTAGTTTCGATCTAAAACGATGTATTCCGTTGTTTTGAGCCGGAATACAAGTTTTCGCGCAGTTCTGAGAGAAAAAGTTTACACCTTTCTCTCGTCCACTCTTCGACGACTTGTAAAATCCATGCTCGTGAATCTTGCTAGTTTCGATCTAAACCGATGTATCCCGTTTTTTTGACCCGGAATACAAGTTTTGGCGCAGTTCTGAGAGAAAAAGTTTACACCTTTCTCTCGTCTACTCTTCGACGACTTGTAAAATCAATGCTCGTATATCTTGCTAGTTTCGATCTAAAACGATGTATTCCGTTGTTTTGAGCCGGAATACAAGTTTTCGCGCAGTTCTGAGAGAAAAAGTTTACACCTTTCTCTCGTCCACTCTTCGACGACTTGTAAAATCGATGCTCGTGAATCTTGCTAGTTTTGACCTAAAACGATGTATCCCGTTGTTTTGAGCCGGAATACAAGTTTTCGCGCAGTTCTGAGAGAAAAAGTTTACACCTTTCTCTCGTCTACTCTTCGACGACTTGTAAAACCGATGCTCGTGAATCTTGCTACTTTCGATCTAAAACGATGTATTCCGTTGTTTTGAGCCGGAATACAAGTTTTCGCGCAGTTCTGAAAGAAAAAGTTTACACCTTTCTCTCGTGTACTCTTCAAAGACTTGTAAAATCAATGCCCGTGAATCTTGCTAGTTTCGATCTAAAACGATGTATCTCGTTGTTTTGAGCCGAAATACAAGTTTTCGCGCAGTTCTGAGAGAAAAAGTTTACACCTTTCTCTCGTCCACTATTCGACGACTTGTAAAATCGATGCTCGTGAATCTTGCTAGTTTAGATCTAAAACAATGTATCCCGTTGTTTTGAGCCGGAATACAAGTTTTCGCGCAGTTCTGAGAGAAAAAGTTTACACCTTTCTCTTCTACTCTTCGAGAACTTGCAAAATCGATGCTCGTGAATCTTGCTAGTTTCGATCTAAAACGATGTATCCCGTTTTTTTTGAGCCGGAATACAAGTTTTCGCCCAGTTCTGAGAGAAAAAGTTTACACCTTTCTCTCGTCTACTATTCGACGACTTGTAAAATCGATGCTCGTGAATATTGCTAGTTTCGACCTAAAACGATGTATCCCGTTGTTTTGAGCCGGAATACAAGTTTTCGCGCAGTTCTGAGAAAAAAAGTTTACACCTTTCTCTCGTGGACTCTCCGACGACTTGTAAAATCGATGCTCTTGAATCTTGCTAGTTACGATCTAAAACGATGTACCCCGTTGTTTTGAGCCGGAATACAAGTTTTCGTGCAGTTCTGAGAGAAAAAGTTTACACCTTTCTCTCGTCTACTCTTCGACGACTTGTAAAATCGATGCTCGTGAATCTTGCTAGTTTCGATCTAAAACGATGTATTCCGTTGTTTTGAGCCGGAGTACAAGTTTTCGCGCAGTTCTGAGAGAAAACGTTTACACCTTTCTCTCGTCTACTCTTCGACGACTTGTAAAATCGATCCTCGTGAATCTTGCTAGTTTCGATCTAAAACGATGTATTCCGTTGTTTTGAGCCGGAATACAAGTTTTCGCGCAGTTCTGAGAGAAAAAGTTTACACCTTTCTCTCGTCCACTCTTCGACGACTTGTAAAATCGATGCTCGTGAATCTTGCTAGTTTCGACCTAAAACGATGTATCCCGTTGTTTTGAGCCGGAATACATGTTTTCGCGCAGTTCTGAGAGAAAAAGGTTACACCTTTCTCTCGTCTACTCTTCGACGAATTGTAAAATCGATGCTCGTGAATCTTGCTAGTTTCGATCTAAAACGATGTATCCCGTTGTTTTGAACCGGAATACAAGTTTTCGCGCAGTTCTGAGAGAAAAAGTTTACACCTTTCTCTCGTGTACTCTTTGACGACTTGTAAAATCGATGCTCGTGAATCTTGCTAGTTTCGATCTACAACGATGTATCTCGTTGTTTTGAGCTGGAATAGAAGTTTTCGCGCAGTTCTGAGAGAAAAAGTTTACACCTTTCTCTCGTCTACTATTCGACGACTTGTAAAATCGATGCTCGTGAATCTTGCTAGTTTCGATCTAAAACGATGAATCTCGTTGTTTTGAGCCGGAATACAAGTTTTCGCGCAGTTTTGAGAGAAAAAGTTTCCACCTTTCTCTCGAGTACTCTTCGACGACTTGTAAAATCGATTCTCGTGATTCTTGCTAGTTTCGATCTAAAACGATGTATCCCGTTGTTTTGAGCCGGAATACAAGTTTTCGTGCAGTTCTGAGAGAAAAAGTTTACACCTTTCTCTCGTCTACTCTTCGACAACTTGTAAAATCGATGCTCGTGAATCTTGCTAGTTTCGATCTAAAACGATGTATTCCGTTGTTTTGAGCCGGAATACAAGTTTTTGCGCAGTTCTGAGAGAAAAAGTTTACAGCTTTCTCTCGTCTACTCTTCGAGGACTTGTAAAATCGATGCTCGTGAATCTTGCTAGTTTCGATCTAAAACGATGAATCCTGTTGTTTTGAGCCGGAATACAAGTTTTCGCGCAGTTCTGAGAGAAAAAGTTTACACCTTTCTGTCGTCTACTCTTCGACGACTTGTAAAATCGATGCTCGTGAATCTTGCTAGTTTCGATCTAAAACGATGTATCCCGTTGTTTTGAGCCGGAATGCAAATTTTCGTGCAGTTCTGAGAGAAAACGTTTACACCTTTCTCTCGTCTACTCTTCGACGACTTGTAAAATCGATGCCCGTGAATCTTGCTAGTTTCGATCTAAAACGATGTATTCCGTTGTTTTGAGCCGGAGTACAAGTTTTCGCGCAGTTCTGAGAGAAAAAGTTTACACCTTTCTCTCGTCTACTCTTCGACGACTTGTAAAATCGATGCTCGTGAATCTTGCTAGTTTCGATCTAAAACGATGTATCCCGTTGTTTTGAGCCGGAATACAAGTTTTCGCGCAGTTCTTGAAGAAAAAGTTTACACATTTCTCTCGTCTACTCTTCGACGCCCTGTAAAATCGATGCTCGTGAATCTTGCTAGTTTCGATCTAAAACGATGTATTCCGTTGTTTTGAGCCGGAATACAAGTTTTCGCGCAGTTCTGAGAGAAAAAGTTTACACCTTTCTCTCGTCCACTCTCGACGACTTGTAAAATCGATGCTCGTGAATCTTGCTAGTTTCGACCTAAAACGATGTATCCCGTTGTTTTGAGCCGGAATACAAGTTTTCGCGCAGTTCTGAGAGAAAAAGTTTACACCTTTCTCTCGTCTACTCTTCGACGACTTGTAAAATCGATGCTCGTGAATCTTGCTACTTTCGATCTAAAACGATGTATTCCGTTGTTTTGAGCCGGAATACAAGTTTTCGCGCAGTTCTGAAAGAAAAAGTTTACACCTTTCTCTCGTCTACTCTTCGAAGACTTGTAAAATCAATGCCCGTGAATCTTGCTAGTTTCGATCTAAAACGATGTATCTCGTTGTTTTGAGCCGAAATACAAGTTTTCGCGCAGTTCTGAGAGAAAAAGTTTACACCTTTCTCTCGTCCACTATTCGACGACTTGTAAAATCGATGCTCGTGAATCTTGCTAGTTTAGATCTAAAACAATGTATCCCGTTGTTTTGAGCCGCAATACAAGTTTTCGCGCAGTTCTGAGAGAAAAAGTTTACACCTTTCTCTCGTCTACTTTTCGACGACCTGTAAAATCGATGCTCGTGAATCTTGCTAGTTTCGATCTAAAACGATGTATTCCGTTGTTTTGAGCCGGAATACAAGTTTTCGCGCAGTTCTGAGAGAAAAAGTTTACACCTTTCTCTCGTCCACTCTTCGACGACTTGTAAAATCGATGCTCGTGAATCTTGCTAGTTTTGAACTAAAATGATGTATCCCCTTGTTTTGAGCCGGAATACAAGTTTTCGCGCAGTTCTGAGAGAAAACGTTTACACCTTTCTCTCGTCTACTCTTCGAAGACTTGTAAAATCGATGCCCGTGAATCTTGCTAGTTTCGATCTAAACCGATGTATCCCGTTTTTTTGACCCCGAATACAAGTTTTGGCGCAAAGATTCAGGAGCATCGATTTTACAAGTCGTCGAAGAGTAGACGAGAGAAAGGTGTAAACTTTTTCTCTCAGAACTGCGCGAAAACTTGTATTCCGGCTCAAAAAAACGGGATACATCGTTTTAGATCGAAACTAGCAAGATTCACGAGCATCGATTTTACAAGTCCTCGAAGAGTAGACGAGAGAAATGCGTAAACTTTTTCTCTCAGAACTGCGCGAAAACTTCTATTCCAGCTCAAAACAACAGGATACATCGTTGTAGATCGAAACTAGCAAGATATACGAGCATTGATTTTACAAGTCGTCGAAGAGTAGACGAGAGAAAGGTGTAAACTTTTTCTCTCAGAACTGCGCCAAAACTTGTATTCCGGCTCAAAAAAAATGGGATACATCGTTTTAGATCGAAACTAGCAAGATTCACGAGCATCGATTCTACAAGTCTTCGAAGAGTAGACGAGAGAAAGGTGTAAACTTTTTCTCTCAGAACTGCGCGAAAACTTGTATTCCGGCTCAAAACAACAGGATACATCGTTTTAAATCGAAACTAGCAAGATTCACGAGCATCGATTTTACAAGTCGTCGAAGAGTAGACGAGAGAAAGGTGTAAACTTTTTCTCTCAGAACTGCGCGAAAACTTCTATTCCAGCTCAAAACAACGAGATACATCGTTGTAGATCGAAACTAGCAAGATTCACGAGCATCGATTTTACAAGTCGTCAAAGAGTACACGAGAGAAAGGTGTAAACTTTTTCCCTCAGAACTGCGCGAAAACTTGTATTCCGGCTCAAAACAACGCGATACATCGTTTTAGGTCGAAACTAGCAAGATTCACGAGCATCGATTTTACCAGTCGTCGAGAGTAGACAAGAGAAAGGTGTAAACTTTTTCTCTCAGAACTGCACGAAAACTTGTATTCCGGCTCAAAACAACGGGGTACATCGTTTTAGATCGTAACTAGCAAGATTCACGAGCATCGATTTTACAAGTCGTCGGAGACTCCACGAGAGAAAGGTGTAAACTTTTTCTCTCAGAACTGCGCGAAAACTTGTATTCCGGCTCAAAACAACGGGATACATCGATTTAGGTCGAAACTAGCAATATTCACGAGCATCGATTTTACAAGTCGTCGAATAGTAGACGAGAGAAAGGTGTAAACTTTTTCTCTCAGAACTGCGCGAAAACTTGTATTCCGGCTCAAAATAACGGGATATATCGTTTTAGATCGAAAGTAGCAAGATTCACGAGCATCGATTTTACAAGTCGTCGAAGAGTAGACGAGAGAAAGGTGTAAACTTTTTCTCTCAGAACTGCACGAAAACTTGTATTCCGGCTCAAAACAACGGGGTACATCGTTTTAGATCCAAACTAGCAAGATTCACGAGCATCGATTTTACAAGTCGTCGGAGAGACCACGAGAGAAAGGTGTAAACTTTTTCTCTCAGAACTGCGCGAAAACTTGTATTCCGGCTCAAAACAATGGAATACATCGTTTTAGATCGAAACTAGCAAGATTCACGAGCATCGATTTTACAGGTCGTCGAAGAGTAGACGAGAGAAATGTGTAAACTTTTTCTTTCAGAACTGCGCGAAAACTTGTATTCCGGCTCAAAACAACGGGATACATCGTTTTAGATCGAAACTAGCAAGATTCACGAGCATCGATTTTACAAGTCGTCGAAGAGTAGACGAGAGAAAGGTGTAAACTTTTTCTCTCAGAACTGCGCGAAAACTTGTACTCCGGCTCAAAACAACGGAATACATCGTTTTAGATGGAAACTAGCAAGATTCACGGGCATCGATTTTACAAGTCGTCGAAGAGTAGACGAGAGAAAGGTGTAAACTTTTTCTCTCAGAACTGCACGAAAACTTGCATTCCGGCTCAAAACAACGGGATACATCGTTTTAGATCGAAACTAG
Organism: Amblyomma americanum; assembly: GCF_052857255.1. Taxonomy (NCBI): domain Eukaryota; kingdom Metazoa; phylum Arthropoda; class Arachnida; order Ixodida; family Ixodidae; genus Amblyomma; species Amblyomma americanum. The sequence goes on from NC_135503.1 coordinate 131,095,970, forward strand.
CAAGATTCACGAGCATCGATTTTACAAGTCGTCGAAGAGTAGACGAGAGAAAGGTGTAAACTTTTTCTCTCAGAACTGCGCGAAAACTTGTATTCCGGCTCAAAACAACAGGATTCATCGTTTTAGATCGAAACTAGCAAGATTCACGAGCATCGATTTTACAAGTCCTCGAAGAGTAGACGAGAGAAAGCTGTAAACTTTTTCTCTCAGAACTGCGCAAAAACTTGTATTCCGGCTCAAAACAACGGAATACATCGTTTTAGATCGAAACTAGCAAGATTCACGAGCATTGATTTTACAAGTTGTTGAAGAGTAGACGAGAGAAAGGTGTAAACTTTTTCTCTCAGAACTGCACGAAAACTTGTATTCCGTCTCAAAACAACGGGATACATCGTTTTAGATCGAAACTAGCAAGAATCACGAGCATCGATTTTACAAGTCGTCGTAGAGTACTCGAGAGAAAGGTGGAAACTTTTTCTCTCAAAACTGCGCGAAAACTTCTATTCCAGCTCAAAACAACGGGATACATCGATTTAGGTCGAAACTAGCAATATTCACGAGCATCGATTTTACAAGTCGTCGAATAGTAGACGAGAGAAAGGTGTAAACTTTTTCTCTCAGAACTGCGCGAAAACTTGTATTCCGGCTCAAAATAACGGGATATATCGTTTTAGATCGAAAGTAGCAAGATTCACGAGCATCGATTTTACAAGTCGTCGAAGAGTAGACGAGAGAAAGGTGTAAACTTTTTCTCTCAGAACTGCACGAAAACTTGTATTCCGGCTCAAAACAACGGGGTACATCGTTTTAGATCCAAACTAGCAAGATTCACGAGCATCGATTTTACAAGTCGTCGAAGAGTAAACGAGAGAAAGGTGGAAACTTTTTCTCTCAGAACTGCGCGAAAACTTGTATTCCGGCTCAAAACAACGGGATACATCGTTTTAGGTCGAAACTAGCAAGATTCACGAGCATCGATATTACAAGTCGTCGAATAGTAGACGAGAGAAAGGTGTAAACTTTTTCTCTCAGAACTGCGCGAAAACTTCTATTCCAGCTCAAAACAACGAGATACATCGTTGTAGATCGAAACTAGCAAGATTCACGAGCATCGATTTTACAAGTCGTCAAAGAGAACACGAGAGAAAGGTGTAAACTTTTTCTCTCAGAACGGCGCGAAAACTTGTATTCCGGCTCAAAACAACGCGATACATCGTTTTAGGTCGAAACTAGCAAGATTCACGAGCATCGATTTTACCAGTCGTCGAGAGTAGACAAGAGAAAGGTGTAAACGTTTTCTCTCAGAACTGCGCCAAAACTTGTATTCCGGCTCAAAACAACAGGATACATCGTTTTAGATCGAAACTAGCAAGATTCAGGAGCATCGATTTTACAAGTCGTCGAAGAGTAGACGAGAGAAAGGTGTAAACTTTTTCTCTCAGAACTGCGCGAAAACTTGTATTCCGGCTCAAAAAAACGGGATACATCGTTTTAGATCGAAACTAGCAAGATTCACGAGCATCGATTTTACAAGTCCTCGAAGAGTAGACGAGAGAAATGCGTAAACTTTTTCTCTCAGAACTGCGCGAAAACTTCTATTCCAGCTCAAAACAACAGGATACATCGTTGTAGATCGAAACTAGCAAGATATACGAGCATTGATTTTACAAGTCGTCGAAGAGTAGACGAGAGAAACGTGTAAACTTTTTCTCTCAGAACTGCGCCAAAACTTGTATTCCGGCTCAAAAAAAAATGGGATACATCGTTTTAGATCGAAACTAGCAAGATTCACGAGCATCGATTCTACAAGTCTTCGAAGAGTAGACGAGAGAAAGGTGTAAACTTTTTCTCTCAGAACTGCGCGAAAACTTGTATTCCGGCTCAAAACAACAGGATACATCGTTTTAAATCGAAACTAGCAAGATTCACGAGCATCGATTTTACAAGTCGTCGAAGAGTAGACGAGAGAAAGGTGTAAACTTTTTCTCTCAGAACTGCGCGAAAACTTCTATTCCAGCTCAAAACAACGAGATACATCGTTGTAGATCGAAACTAGCAAGATTCACGAGCATCGATTTTACAAGTCGTCAAAGAGTACACGAGAGAAAGGTGTAAACTTTTTCAGTCAGAACTGCGCGAAAACTTGTATTCCGGCTCAAAACAACGCGATACATCGTTTTAGGTCGAAACTAGCAAGATTCACGAGCATCGATTTTACCAGTCGTCGAGAGTAGACAAGAGAAAGGTGTAAACTTTTTCTCTCAGAACTGCACGAAAACTTGTATTCCGGCTCAAAACAACGGGGTACATCGTTTTAGATCGTAACTAGCAAGATTCACGAGCATCGATTTTACAAGTCGTCGGAGACTCCACGAGAGAAAGGTGTAAACTTTTTCTCTCAGAACTGCGCGAAAACTTGTATTCCGGCTCAAAACAACGGGATACATCGATTTAGGTCGAAACTAGCAATATTCACGAGCATCGATTTTACAAGTCGTCGAATAGTAGACGAGAGAAAGGTGTAAACTTTTTCTCTCAGAACTGCGCGAAAACTTGTATTCCGGCTCAAAATAACGGGATATATCGTTTTAGATCGAAAGTAGCAAGATTCACGAGCATCGATTTTACAAGTCGTCGAAGAGTAGACGAGAGAAAGGTGTAAACTTTTTCTCTCAGAACTGCACGAAAACTTGTATTCCGGCTCAAAACAACGGGGTACATCGTTTTAGATCCAAACTAGCAAGATTCACGAGCATCGATTTTACAAGTCGTCGGAGAGACCACGAGAGAAAGGTGTAAACTTTTTCTCTCAGAACTGCGCGAAAACTTGTATTCCGGCTCAAAACAACGGGATACATCGATTTAGGTCGAAACTAGCAATATTCACGAGCATCGATTTTACAAGTCGTCGAATAGTAGACGAGAGAAAGGCGTAAACGTTTTCTCTCAGAACTGCGCCAAAACTTGTATTCCGGCTCAAAACAACAGGATACATCGTTTTAGATCGAAACTAGCAAGATTCAGGAGCATCGATTTTACAAGTCGTCGAAGAGTAGACGAGAGAAAGGTGTAAACTTTTTCTCTCAGAACTGCGCGAAAACTTGTATTCCGGCTCAAAAAAACGGGATACATCGTTTTAGATCGAAACTAGCAAGATTCACGAGCATCGATTTTACAAGTCCTCGAAGAGTAGACGAGAGAAATGCGTAAACTTTTTCTCTCAGAACTGCGCGAAAACTTGTATTCCGGCTCAAAACAACAGGATACATCGTTTTAAATCGAAACTAGCAAGATTCACGAGCATCGATTTTACAAGTCGTCGAAGAGTAGACGAGAGAAAGGTGTAAACTTTTTCTCTCAGAACTGCGCCAAAACTTGTATTCCGGCTCAAAAAAAATGGGATACATCGTTTTAGATCGAAACTAGCAAGATTCACGAGCATCGATTCTACAAGTCTTCGAAGAGTAGACGAGAGAAAGGTGTACACTTTTTCTCTCAGAACTGCGCGAAAACTTGTATTCCGGCTCAAAACAACAGGATACATCGTTTTAAATCGAAACTAGCAAGATTCACGAGCATCGATTTTACAAGTCGTCGAAGAGTAGACGAGAGAAAGGTGTAAACTTTTTCTCTCAGAACTGCGCGAAAACTTGTATTCCGGCTCAAAACAACGGGATATATCGTTTTAGATCGAAAGTAGCAAGATTCACGAGCATCGATTTTACAAGTCGTCGAAGAGTAGACGAGAGAAAGGTGTAAACGTTTTCTCTCAGAACTGCACGAAAACTTGTATTCCGGCTCAAAACAACGGGGTACATCGTTTTAGATCCAAACTAGCAAGATTCACGAGCATCAATTTTACAAGTCCTTGAAGAGTAGACGAGAGAAAGGTGTAAACTTTTTCTCTCAGAACTTCGCGAAAAGTGGTATTCCGGCTCAAAAAACGGGATACATCGTTTTAGATCGAAACTAGCAAGACTCACGAGCATCGATTTTACAAGTCTTCGAAGAGTAGAAGAGAGAAAGGTGTAAACTTTTTCACTCAGAACTGCGCGAAAACTTGTATTCCGGCTCAAAAAAACAGGATACATCGTTTTAGATCGAAACTAGCAAGATTCACGAGCATCGATTTTACAAGTCCTCGAAGAGTAGACGAGAGAAAGGTGTAAACTTTTTCTCTCAGAACTGCGCGAAAACTTCTATTCCAGCTCAAAACAACGAGATACATCGTTGTAGATCGAAACTAGCAAGATTCACGAGCATCGATTTTACAAGTCGTCGAAGATTAGACGAGAGAAAGGTGTAAACTTTTTCTCTCAGAACTGCGCGAAAACTTCTATTCCAGCTCAAAACAACGAGATACATCGTTGTAGATCGAAACTAGCAAGATTCACGAGCATCGATTTTACAAGTCCTCGAAGAGTAGACGAGAGAAAGGTGTAAACTTTTTCTCTCAGAACTGCGCGAAAACTTCTATTCCAGCTCAAAACAACGAGATACATCGTTGTAGATCGAAACTAGCAAGATTCATGAGCATCGATTTTACAAGTCCTCGAAGAGTAGACGAGAGAAAGGTGTAAACTTTTTCTCTCAGAACTGTGCGAAAACTTCTATTCCTAGCTCAAAACAACGAGATACATCGTTTTAGATCGAAACTAGCAGGATTCACGAGCATCGATATTACAAGTCGTCGAAGAGTAGACGAGAGAAAGGTCTAAACTTTTTCTCTCAGAACTGCGCGAAAACTTGTATTCTGGCTCAAAACAACGGGATACATCGTTTTAGATCGAAACTAGGAAGATTCACGAGCATCGATTTTACACGTCGTCGAAGAGTACACGAGAGAAAGGTGTAAACGTTTTCTCTCAGAACTGCGCGAAAACTTGTATTCCGGCTCAAAAAAAACGGGATACATCGTTTTAGATCGAAACCAGCAAGATTCACGAGCATCGATTTTACAAGTCGTCGGAGAGTCCACGAGAGAAAGGTGTAAACTTTTTCTCTCAGAACTGCGCGAAAACTTGTATTCCGGCTCAAAACAACGGGATACATTGTTCTAGGTCGAAACTAGCAATATTCACGAGCATCGATTTTACAAGTCGTCGAATAGTAGACGAGAGAAAGGTGTAAACTTTTCCTCTCAGAACTGCGCGAAAAGTTGTATTCCGGCTCAAAAAAACGGGATACATCGTTTTAGATCGAAACTAGCAAAAATCACGAGCATCGATTTTACAAGTCGTCGGAGAGTCCACGAGAGAAAGGTGTAAACTTTTTCTCTCAGAACTGCGCGAAAACTTGTATTCCGGCTCAAAACAACGGGATACATTGTTCTAGGTCGAAACTAGCAATATTCACGAGCATCGATTTTACAAGTCGTCGAATAGTAGACGAGAGAAAGGTGTAAACTTTTCCTCTCAGAACTGCGCGAAAAGTTGTATTCCGGCTCAAAAAAACGGGATACATCGTTTTAGATCGAAACTAGCAAAAATCACGAGCATCGATTTTACAAGTCTTCGAAGAGTAAACGAGAGAAAGGTGTAAACTTTTTCTCTCAGAACTGCGCGAAAACTTGTATTCCGGCTCAAAACAACAGGATACATCGTTTTAGATCGAAACTAGCAAGATTCAGGAGCATCGATTTTACAAGTCGTCGAAGAGTAGACGAGAGAAAGGTGTAAACTTTTTCTCTCAGAACTGCGCGAAAACTTGTATTCCGGCTCAAAACAACGGGATACATCGTTTTAGGTCGAAACTAGCAATATTCACGAGCATCGATTTTACAAGTCGTCGAATAGTAGACGAGAGAATGGTGTAAACTTTTTCTCTCAGAACTGCGCGAAAACTTGTATTCCGGCTCAAAATAACGGGATATATCGTTTTAGATCGAAAGTAGCAAGATTCACGAGCATCGATTTCACAAGTCGTCGAAGAGTACACGAGAGAAAGGTGGAAACTTTTTCTCTCAGAACTGCGCGAAAACTTGTATTCCGGCTCAAAACAACGGGATACATCGTTTTAGGTCGAAACTAGCAAGATTCACGAGCATCAATATTACAAGTCGTCGAATAGTAGACGAGAGAAAGGTGTAAACTTTTTCTCTCAGAACTGCGCGAAAACTTCTATTCCAGCTCAAAACAACGAGATACATCGTTGTAGATCGAAACTAGCAAGATTCACGAGCATCGATTTTACAAGTCGTCAAAAAGAACACGAGAGAAAGGTGTAAACTTTTTCTCTCAGAACGGCGCGAAAACTTGTATTCCGGCTCAAAACAACGCGATACATCGTTTTAGGTCGAAACTAGCAAGATTCACGAGCATCGATTTTACCAGTCGTCGAGAGTAGACAAGAGAAAGGTGTAAACGTTTTCTCTCAGAACTGCGCCAAAACTTGTATTCCGGCTCAAAACAACAGGATACATCGTTTTAGATCGAAACTAGCAAGATTCACGAGCATCGATTTTACAAGTCGTCGCAGAGTGAACGAGAGAAAGGTGTAAACTTTTTCTCTCAGAACTGCGCGAAAACTTGTATTCCGGCTCAAAAAAACGGGATACATCGTTTTAGATCGAAACTAGCAAGATTCACGAGCATCGATTTTACAAGTCCTCGAAGAGTAGACGAGAGAAATGCGTAAACTTTTTCTCTCAGAACTGCGCGAAAACTTCTATTCCAGCTCAAAACAACAGGATACATCGTTTTAGATCGAAACTAGCAAGATATACGAGCATTGATTTTACAAGTCGTCGAAGAGTAGACGATAGAAAGGTGTAAACTTTTTCTCTCAGAACTGCGCCAAAACTTGTATTCCGGCTCAAAAAAAATGGGATACATCGTTTTAGATCGAAACTAGCAAGATTCACGAGCATCGATTCTACAAGTCTTCGAAGAGTAGACGAGAGAAAGGTGTAAACTTTTTCTCTCAGAACTGCGCGAAAACTTGTATTCCGGCTCAAAACAACAGGATACATCGTTTTAAATCGAAACAAGCAAGATTCACGAGCATCGATTTTACAAGTCGTCGAAGAGAAGACGAGAGAAAGGTGTAAACTTTTTCTCTCAGAACTGCGCGAAAACTTGTATTCCGGCTCAAAACAACGGGATATATCGTTTTAGATCGAAAGTAGCAAGATTCACGAGCATCGATTTTACAAGTCGTCGAAGAGTAGACGAGAGAAAGGTGTAAACGTTTTCTCTCAGAACTGCACGAAAACTTGTATTCCGGCTCAAAACAACGGGGTACATCGTTTTAGATCCAAACTAGCAAGATTCACGAGCATCAATTTTACAAGTCCTTGAAGAGTAGGCGAGAGAAAGGTGTAAACTTTTTCTCTCAGAACTTCGCGAAAAGTGGTATTCCGGCTCAAAAAACGGGATACATCGTTTTAGATCGAAACTAGCAAGACTCACGAGCATCGATTTTACAAGTCTTCGAAGAGTAGAAGAGAGAAAGGTGTAAACTTTTTCTCTCAGAACTGCGCGAAAACTTGTATTCCGGCTCAAAAAAACAGGATACATCGTTTTAGATCGAAACTAGCAAGATTCACGAGCATCGATTTTACAAGTCCTCGAAGAGTAGACGAGAGAAAGGTGTAAACTTTGTCTCTCAGAACTGCGCGAAAACTTCTATTCCAGCTCAACACAACGAGATACATCGTTGTAGATCGAAACTAGCAAGATTCACGAGCATCGATTTTACAAGTCGTCGAAGATTAGACGAGAGAAAGGTGTAAACTTTTTCTCTCAGAACTGCGCGAAAACTTCTATTCCAGCTCAAAACAACGAGATACATCGTTGTAGATCGAAACTAGCAAGATTCACGAGCATCGATTTTACAAGTCCTCGAAGAGTAGACGAGAGAAAGGTGTAAACTTTTTCTCTCAGAACTGTGCGAAAACTTCTATTCCAGCTCAAAACAACGAGATACATCGTTGTAGATCGAAACTAGCAAGATTCACGAGCATCGATTTTACAAGTCCTCGAAGAGTAGACGAGAGAAAGGTGTAAACTTTTTCTCTCAGAACTGTGCGAAAACTTCTATTCCTAGCTCAAAACAACGAGATACATCGTTTTAGATCGAAACTAGCAGGATTCACGAGCATCGATATTACAAGTCGTCGAAGAGTACACGAGAGAAAGGTGTAAACGTTTTCTCTCAGAACTGCGCGAAAACTTGTATACCGGCTCAAAAAAAAAACGGGATACATCGTTTTAGATCGAAACTAGCAAGATTCTCGAGCATAGATTTTACAAGTCGTCGAAGAGTATACGAGAGAAAGGTGTAAACTTTTTCTCTCAGAACTGCGCGAAAACTTGTATTCAGGCTCAAAACAACGGGATACATCGTTTTAGATCGAAACCAGAGGAATTCACGAGCATCGATTTTACAAGTCGTCGGAGAGTCCACGAGAGAAAGGTGTAAACTTTTTCTCTCAGAACTGCGCGAAAACTTGTATTCCGGCTCAAAACAACGGGATACATCGTTTTAGATCGAAACTAGCAAGATTCAGGAGCATCGATTTTACAAGTCGTCGAAGAGTAGACGAGAGAAAGGTGTAAACTTTTTCTCTCAGAACTGCGCGAAAACTTGTATTCCGGCTCAAAACAACGGGATACATCGTTTTAGGTCGAAACTAGCAATATTCACGAGCATCGATTTTACAAGTCGTCGAATAGTAGACGAGAGAAAGGTGTAAACTTTTTCTCTCAGAACTGCGCGAAAACTTGTATTCCGGCTCAAAATAACGGGATATATCGTTTTAGATCGAAAGTAGCAAGATTCACGAGCATCGATTTTACAAGTCGTCGAATAGTAGACGAGAGAAAGGTGTAAACTTTTTCTCTCAGAACTGCGCGAAAACTTCTATTCCAGCTCAAAACAACGAGATACATCGTTGTAGATCGAAACTAGCAAGATTCACGAGCATCGATTTTACCAGTCGTCAAAGAGTACACGAGAGAAAGGTGTAAACGTTTTCTCTCAGAACTGCGCGAAAACTTGTATTCCGGCTCAAAACAACGCGATACATCGTTTTAGGTCGAAACTAGCAAGATTCACGAGCATCGATTTTACCAGTCGTCGAGAGTAGACAAGAGAAAGGTGTAAACTTTTTCTCTCAGAACTGCACGAAAACATGTATTCCGGCTCAAAACAACGGGTTACATCGTTTTAGATCGTAACTAGCAAGATTCACGAGCATTGATTTTACAAGTCGTCGGAGAGTCCACGAGAGAAAGGTGTAAACTTTTTCTCTCAGAACTGCGCGAAAACTTGTAAACCGGCTCAAAACAACAGGGTACATCGTTTTAGATCGTAACTAGCAAGATTCACGAGCATCGATTTTACAAGTCGTCGGAGAGTCCACGAGAGAAAGGTGTAAACTTTTTCTCTCAGAACTGCGCGAAAACTTGTATTCCGGCTAAAAACAACGACATACATCGTTCTAGGTCGAAACTAGCAATATTCACGAGCATCGATTTTACAAGTCGTCGAATAGTAGACGAGAGAAAGGTGTAAACTTTTTCTCTCAGAACTGCGCGAAAAGTTGTATTCCGGCTCAAAAAAACGGGATACATCGTTTTAGATCGAAACTAGCAAGAATCACAAGCATCGATTTTACAAGTCTTCGAAGAGTAGACGAGAGAAAGGTGTAAACTTTTTCTCTCAGAACTGCGCGAAAACTTGTATTCCGGCTCAAAACAACAGGATACATCGTTTTAGATCGAAACTAGCAAGATTCAGGAGCATCGATTTTACAAGTCCTCGAAGAGTAGACGAGAGAAAGGTGTAAACTTTTTCTCTCAGAACTGCGCGAAAACTTCTATTCCAGCTCAAAACAACGAGATACATCGTTGTAGATCGAAACTAGCAAGATTCACGAGCATCGATTTTACAAGTCGTCGAAGATTAGACGAGAGAAAGGTGTAAACTTTTTCTCTCAGAACTGCGCGAAAACTTCTATTCCAGCTCAAAACAACGAGATACATCGTTGTAGATCGAAACTAGCAAGATTCACGAGGATCGATTTTACAAGTCCTCGAAGAGTAGACGAGAGAAAGGTGTAAACTTTTTCTCTCAGAACTGCGCGAAAACTTCTATTCCAGCTCAAAACAACGAGATACATCGTTGTAGATCGAAACTAGCAAGATTCACGAGCATCGATTTTACAAGTCCTCGAAGAGTAGACGAGAGAAAGGTGTAAACTTTTTCTCTCAGAACTGTGCGAAAACTTCTATTCCTAGCTCAAAACAACGAGATACATCGTTTTAGATCGAAACTAGCAGGATTCACGAGCATCGATATTACAAGTCGTCGAAGAGTACACGAGAGAAAGGTGTAAACGTTTTCTCTCAGAACTGCGCGAAAACTTGTATACCGGCTCAAAAAAAAAACGGGATACATCGTTTTAGATCGAAACTAGCAAGATTCTCGAGCATAGATTTTACAAGTCGTCGAAGAGTATACGAGAGAAAGGTGTAAACTTTTTCTCTCAGAACTGCGCGAAAACTTGTATTCAGGCTCAAAACAACGGGATACATCGTTTTAGATCGAAACCAGAGGAATTCACGAGCATCGATTTTACAAGTCGTCGGAGAGTCCACGAGAGAAAGGTGTAAACTTTTTCTCTCAGAACTGCGCGAAAACTTGTATTCCGGCTCAAAACAACGGGATACATCGTTTTAGATCGAAACTAGCAAGATTCAGGAGCATCGATTTTACAAGTCGTCGAAGAGTAGACGAGAGAAAGGTGTAAACTTTTTCTCTCAGAACTGCGCGAAAACTTGTATTCCGGCTCAAAACAACGGGATACATCGTTTTAGGTCGAAACTAGCAATATTCACGAGCATCGATTTTACAAGTCGTCGAATAGTAGACGAGAGAAAGGTGTAAACTTTTTCTCTCAGAACTGCGCGAAAACTTGTATTCCGGCTCAAAATAACGGGATATATCGTTTTAGATCGAGAGTAGCAAGATTCACGAGCATCGATTTTACAAGTCGTCGAATAGTAGACGAGAGAAAGGTGTAAACTTTTTCTCTCAGAACTGCGCGAAAACTTCTATTCCAGCTCAAAACAACGAGATACATCGTTGTAGATCGAAACTAGCAAGATTCACGAGCATCGATTTTACAAGTCGTCAAAGAGTACACGAGAGAAAGGTGTAAACGTTTTCTCTCAGAACTGCGCGAAAACTTGTATTCCGGCTCAAAACAACGCGATACATCGTTTTAGGTCGAAACTAGCAAGATTCACGAGCATCGATTTTACCAGTCGTCGAGAGTAGACAAGAGAAAGGTGTAAACTTTTTCTCTCAGAACTGCACGAAAACATGTATTCCGGCTCAAAACAACGGGTTACATCGTTTTAGATCGTAACTAGCAAGATTCACGAGCATTGATTTTACAAGTCGTCGGAGAGTCCACGAGAGAAAGGTGTAAACTTTTTCTCTCAGAACTGCGCGAAAACTTGTATACCGGCTCAAAACAACAGGGTACATCGTTTTAGATCGTAACTAGCAAGATTCACGAGCATCGATTTTACAAGTCGTCGGAGAGTCCACGAGAGAAAGGTGTAAACTTTTTCTCTCAGAACTGCGCGAAAACTTGTATTCCGGCTAAAAACAACGGGATACATCGTTCTAGGTCGAAACTAGCAATATTCACGAGCATCGATTTTACAAGTCGTCGAATAGTAGACGAGAGAAAGGTGTAAACTTTTTCTCTCAGAACTGCGCGAAAAGTTGTATTCCGGCTCAAAAAAACGGGATACATCGTTTTAGATCGAAACTAGCAAGAATCACAAGCATCGATTTTACAAGTCTTCGAAGAGTAGACGAGAGAAAGGTGTAAACTTTTTCTCTCAGAACTGCGCGAAAACTTGTATTCCGGCTCAAAACAACAGGATACATCGTTTTAGATCGAAACTAGCAAGATTCAGGAGCATCAATTTTACAAGTCGTCGAAGAGTAGACGTGAGAAAGGTGTAAACTTTTTCTCTCAGAACTGCGCGAAAACTTGTATTCCGGCTCAAAACAACGGGATACATCGTTTTAGGTCGAAACTAGCAATATTCACGAGCATCGATTTTACAAGTCGTCGAATAGTAGACGAGAGAAAGGTGTAAACTTTTTCTCTCAGAACTGCGCGAAAACTTGTATTCCGGCTCAAAATAACGGGATATATCGTTTTAGATCGAAAGTAGCAAGATTCACGAGCATCGATTTTACAAGTCGTCGAAGAGTAGACGAGAGAAAGGTGTAAACTTTTTCTCTCAGAACTGCACGAAAACTTGTATTCCGGCTCAAAACAACGGGGTACATCGTTTTAGATCCAAATTAGCAAGATTCACGAGCATCGATTTTACAAGTCGTCGAAGAGTACACGAGAGAAAGGTGGAAACTTTTTCTCTCAGAACTGCGCGAAAACTTGTATACCGGCTCAAAACAACAGGGTACATCGTTTTAGATCGAAACTAGCAAGATTCACGAGCATCGATTTTACAAGTCCTCGAAGAGTAGACGAGAGAAATGCGTAAACTTTTTCTCTCAGAACTGCGCGAAAACTTCTATTCCAGCTCAAAACAACAGGATACATCGTTTTAGATCGAAACTAGCAAGATATACGAGCATTGATTTTACAAGTCGTCGAAGAGTAGACGAGAGAAAGGTGTAAACTTTTTCTCTCAGAACTGCACGAAAACTTGTATTCCGGCTCAAAACAACGGGTTACATCGTTTTAGATCGTAACTAGCAAGATTCACGAGCATTGATTTTACAAGTCGTCGGAGAGTCCACGAGAGAAAGGTGTAAACTTTTTCTCTCAGAACTGCGCGAAAACTTGTATACCGGCTCAAAACAACAGGGTACATCGTTTTAGATCGTAACTAGCAAGATTCACGAGCATCGATTTTACAAGTCGTCGGAGAGTCCACGAGAGAAAGGTGTAAACTTTTTCTCTCAGAACTGCGCGAAAACTTGTATTCCGGCTAAAAACAACGGGATACATCGTTCTAGGTCGAAACTAGCAATATTCACGAGCATCGATTTTACAAGTCGTCGAATAGTAGACGAGAGAAAGGTGTAAACTTTTTCTCTCAGAACTGCGCGAAAAGTTGTATTCCGGCTCAAAAAAACGGGATACATCGTTTTAGATCGAAACTAGCAAGAATCACAAGCATCGATTTTACAAGTCTTCGAAGAGTAGACGAGAGAAAGGTGTAAACTTTTTCTCTCAGAACTGCGCGAAAACTTGTATTCCGGCTCAAAACAACAGGATACATCGTTTTAGATCGAAACTAGCAAGATTCAGGAGCATCAATTTTACAAGTCGTCGAAGAGTAGACGAGAGAAAGGTGTAAACTTTTTCTCTCAGAACTGCGCGAAAACTTGTATTCCGGCTCAAAACAACGGGATACATCGTTTTAGGTCGAAACTAGCAATATTCACGAGCATCGATTTTACAAGTCGTCGAATAGTAGACGAGAGAAAGGTGTAAACTTTTTCTCTCAGAACTGCGCGAAAACTTGTATTCCGGCTCAAAATAACGGGATATATCGTTTTAGATCGAAAGTAGCAAGATTCACGAGCATCGATTTTACAAGTCGTCGAAGAGTAGACGAGAGAAAGGTGTAAACTTTTTCTCTCAGAACTGCACGAAAACTTGTATTCCGGCTCAAAACAACGGGGTACATCGTTTTAGATCCAAATTAGCAAGATTCACGAGCATCGATTTTACAAGTCGTCGAAGAGTACACGAGAGAAAGGTGGAAACTTTTTCTCTCAGAACTGCGCGAAAACTTGTATACCGGCTCAAAACAACAGGGTACATCGTTTTAGATCGAAACTAGCAAGATTCACGAGCATCGATTTTACAAGTCCTCGAAGAGTAGACGAGAGAAATGCGTAAACTTTTTCTCTCAGAACTGCGCGAAAACTTCTATTCCAGCTCAAAACAACAGGATACATCGTTTTAGATCGAAACTAGCAAGATATACGAGCATTGATTTTACAAGTCGTCGAAGAGTAGACGAGAGAAAGGTGTAAACTTTTTCTCTCAGAACTGCGCCAAAACTTGTATTCCGGCTCAAAAAAAATGGGATACATCGTTTTAGATCGAAACTAGCAAGATTCACGAGCATCGATTCTACAAGTCTTCGAAGAGTAGACGAGAGAAAGGTGTAAACTTTTTCTCTCAGAACTGCGCGAAAACTTGTATTCCGGCTCAAAACAACAGGATTCATCGTTTTAAATCGAAACAAGCAAGATTCACGAGCATCGATTTTACAAGTCGTCGAAGAGTAGACGAGAGAAAGGTGTAAACTTTTTCTCTCAGAACTGCGCGAAAACTTGTATTCCGGCTCAAAACAACGGGATATATCGTTTTAGATCGAAAGTAGCAAGATTCACGAGCATCGATTTTACAAGTCGTCGAAGAGTAGACGAGAGAAAGGTGTAAACATTTTCTCTCAGAACTGCACGAAAACTTGTATTCCGGCTCAAAACAACGGGGTACATCGTTTTAGATCCAAACTAGCAAGATTCACGAGCATCAATTTTACAAGTCCTTGAAGAGTAGACGAGAGAAAGGTGTAAACTTTTTCTCTCAGAACTTCGCGAAAAGTGGTATTCCGGCTCAAAAAACGGGATACATCGTTTTAGATCGAAACTAGCAAGACTCACGAGCATCGATTTTACAAGTCTTCGAAGAGTAGAAGAGAGAAAGGTGTAAACTTTTTCTCTCAGAACTGCGCGAAAACTTGTATTCCGGCTCAAAAAAACAGGATACATCGTTTTAGATCGAAACTAGCAAGATTCACGAGCATCGATTTTACAAGTCCTCGAAGAGTAGACGAGAGAAAGGTGTAAACTTTTTCTCTCAGAACTGCGCGAAAACTTCTATTCCAGCTCAAAACAACGAGATACATCGTTGTAGATCGAAACTAGCAAGATTCACGAGCATCGATTTTACAAGTCGTCGAAGATTAGACGAGAGAAAGGTGTAAACTTTTTCTCTCAGAACTGCGCGAAAACTTCTATTCCAGCTCAAAACAACGAGATACATCGTTGTAGATCGAAACTAGCAAGATTCACGAGCATCGATTTTACAAGTCCTCGAAGAGTAGACGAGAGAAAGGTGTAAACTTTTTCTCTCAGAACTGCGCGAAAACTTCTATTCCAGCTCAAAACAACGAGATACATCGTTGTAGATCGAAACTAGCAAGATTCACGAGCATCGATTTTACAAGTCCTCGAAGAGTAGACGAGAGAAAGGTGTAAACTTTTTCTCTCAGAACTGTGCGAAAACTTCTATTCCTAGCTCAAAACAACGAGATACATCGTTTTAGATCGAAACTAGCAGGACTCACGAGCATCGATATTACAAGTCGTCGAAGAGTAGACGAGAGAAAGGTCTAAACTTTTTCTCTCAGAACTGCGCGAAAACTTGTATTCTGGCTCAAAACAACGGGATACATCGTTTTAGATCGAAACTAGGAAGATTCACGAGCATCGATTTTACACGTCGTCGAAGAGTACACGAGAGAAAGGTGTAAACGTTTTCTCTCAGAACTGCGCGAAAACTTGTATACCGGCTCAAAAAAAAAACGGGATACATCGTTTTAGATCGAAACTAGCAAGATTCTCGAGCATAGATTTTACAAGTCGTCGAAGAGTATACGAGAGAAAGGTGTAAACTTTTTCTCTCAGAACTGCGCGAAAACTTGTATTCAGGCTCAAAACAACGGGATACATCGTTTTAGATCGAAACCAGAGGAATTCACGAGCATCGATTTTACAAGTCGTCGGAGAGTCCACGAGAAAAAGGTGTAAACTTTTTCTCTCAGAACTGCGCGAAAACTTGTATTCCGGCTCAAAACAACGGGATACATCGTTTTAGATCGAAACTAGCAAGATTCAGGAGCATCGATTTTACAAGTCGTCGGAGAGTCCACGAGAGAAAGGTGTAAACTTTTTCTCTCAGAACTGCGCGAAAACTTGTATTCCGGCTCAAAACAACGGGATACATCGTTTTAGATCGAAACTAGCAAGATTCACGAGCATCGATTTTACAAGTCCTCGAAGAGTAGACGAGAGAAAGGTGTAAACTTTTTCTCTCAGAACTGTGCGAAAACTTCTATTCCTAGCTCAAAACAACGAGATACATCGTTTTAGATCGAAACTAGCAGGACTCACGAGCATCGATATTACAAGTCGTCGAAGAGTAGACGAGAGAAAGGTCTAAACTTTTTCTCTCAGAACTGCGCGAAAACTTGTATTCTGGCTCAAAACAACGGGATACATCGTTTTAGATCGAAACTAGGAAGATTCACGAGCATCGATTTTACACGTCGTCGAAGAGTACACGAGAGAAAGGTGTAAACGTTTTCTCTCAGAACTGCGCGAAAACTTGTATACCGGCTCAAAAAAAAAACGGGATACATCGTTTTAGATCGAAACTAGCAAGATTCTCGAGCATAGATTTTACAAGTCGTCGAAGAGTATACGAGAGAAAGGTGTAAACTTTTTCTCTCAGAACTGCGCGAAAACTTGTATTCAGGCTCAAAACAACGGGATACATCGTTTTAGATCGAAACCAGAGGAATTCACGAGCATCGATTTTACAAGTCGTCGGAGAGTCCACGAGAAAAAGGTGTAAACTTTTTCTCTCAGAACTGCGCGAAAACTTGTATTCCGGCTCAAAACAACGGGATACATCGTTTTAGATCGAAACTAGCAAGATTCAGGAGCATCGATTTTACAAGTCGTCGGAGAGTCCACGAGAGAAAGGTGTAAACTTTTTCTCTCAGAACTGCGCGAAAACTTGTATTCCGGCTCAAAACAACGGGATACATCGTTTTAGATCGAAACTAGCAAGATTCAGGAGCATCGATTTTACAAGTCGTCGAAGAGTAGACGAGAGAAAGGTGTAAACTTTTTCTCTCAGAACTGCGCGAAAACTTGTATTCCGGCTCAAAACAACGGGATACATCGTTTTAGGTCGAAACTAGCAATATTCACGAGCATCGATTTTACAAGTCGTCGAATAGTAGACGAGAGAAAGGTGTAAACTTTTTCTCTCAGAACTGCGCGAAAACTTGTATTCCGGCTCAAAATAACGGGATATATCGTTTTAGATCGAAAGTAGCAAGATTCACGAGCATCGATTTTACAAGTCGTCGAATAGTAGACGAGAGAAAGGTGTAAACTTTTTCTCTCAGAACTGCGCGAAAACTTCTATTCCAGCTCAAAACAACGAGATACATCGTTGTAGATCGAAACTAGCAAGATTCACGAGCATCGATTTTACAAGTCGTCAAAGAGTACACGAGAGAAAGGTGTAAACGTTTTCTCTCAGAACTGCGCGAAAACTTGTATTCCGGCTCAAAACAACGCGATACATCGTTTTAGGTCGAAACTAGCAAGATTCACGAGCATCGATTTTACCAGTCGTCGAGAGTAGACAAGAGAAAGGTGTAAACTTTTTCTCTCAGAACTGCACGAAAACTTGTATTCCGGCTCAAAACAACGGGTTACATCGTTTTAGATCGTAACTAGCAAGATTCACGAGCATCGATTTTACAAGTCGTCGGAGAGTCCACGAGAGAAAGGTGTAAACTTTTTCTCTCAGAACTGCGCGAAAACTTGTATTCCGGCTAAAAACAACGGGATACATCGTTCTAGGTCGAAACTAGCAATATTCACGAGCATCGATTTTACAAGTCGTCGAATAGTAGACGAGAGAAAGGTGTAAACTTTTTCTCTCAGAACTGCGCGAAAACTTGTATTCCGGCTAAAAACAACGGGATACATCGTTCTAGGTCGAAACTAGCAATATTCACGAGCATCGATTTTACAAGTCGTCGAATAGTAGACGAGAGAAAGGTGTAAACTTTTTCTCTCAGAACTGCGCGAAAAGTTGTATTCCGGCTCAAAAAAACGGGATACATCGTTTTAGATCGAAACTAGCAAGAATCACAAGCATCGATTTTACAAGTCTTCGAAGAGTAGACGAGAGAAAGGTGTAAACTTTTTCTCTCAGAACTGCGCGAAAACTTGTATTCCGGCTCAAAACAACAGGATACATCGTTTTAGATCGAAACTAGCAAGATTCAGGAGCATCAATTTTACAAGTCGTCGAAGAGTAGACGAGAGAAAGGTGTAAACTTTTTCTCTCAGAACTGCGCGAAAACTTGTATTCCGGCTCAAAACAACGGGATACATCGTTTTAGGTCGAAACTAGCAATATTCACGAGCATCGATTTTACAAGTCGTCGAAGATTAGACGAGAGAAAGGTGTAAACTTTTTCTCTCAGAACTGCGCGAAAACTTCTATTCCAGCTCAAAACAACGAGATACATCGTTGTAGATCGAAACTAGCAAGATTCACGAGCATCGATTTTACAAGTCCTCGAAGAGTAGACGAGAGAAAGGTGTAAACTTTTTCTCTCAGAACTGCGCGAAAACTTCTATTCCAGCTCAAAACAACGAGATACATCGTTGTAGATCGAAACTAGCAAGATTCACGAGCATCGATTTTACAAGTCCTCGAAGAGTAGACGAGAGAAAGGTGTAAACTTTTTCTCTCAGAACTGTGCGAAAACTTCTATTCCTAGCTCAAAACAACGAGATACATCGTTTTAGATCGAAACTAGCAGGACTCACGAGCATCGATATTACAAGTCGTCGAAGAGTAGACGAGAGAAAGGTCTAAACTTTTTCTCTCAGAACTGCGCGAAAACTTGTATTCTGGCTCAAAACAACGGGATACATCGTTTTAGATCGAAACTAGGAAGATTCACGAGCATCGATTTTACACGTCGTCGAAGAGTACACGAGAGAAAGGTGTAAACGTTTTCTCTCAGAACTGCGCGAAAACTTGTATACCGGCTCAAACAAAAAACGGGATACATCGTTTTAGATCGAAACTAGCAAGATTCTCGAGCATAGATTTTACAAGTCGTCGAAGAGTATACGAGAGAAAGGTGTAAACTTTTTCTCTCAGAACTGCGCGAAAACTTGTATTCAGGCTCAAAACAACGGGATACATCGTTTTAGATCGAAACCAGAGGAATTCACGAGCATCGATTTTACAAGTCGTCGGAGAGTCCACGAGAGAAAGGTGTAAACTTTTTCTCTCAGAACTGCGCGAAAACTTGTATTCCGGCTCAAAACAACGGGATACATCGTTTTAGATCGAAACTAGCAAGATTCAGGAGCATCGATTTTACAAGTCGTCGAAGAGTAGACGAGAGAAAGGTGTAAACTTTTTCTCTCAGAACTGCGCGAAAACTTGTATTCCGGCTCAAAACAACGGGATACATCGTTTTAGGTCGAAACTAGCAATATTCACGAGCATCGATTTTACAAGTCGTCGAATAGTAGACGAGAGAAAGGTGTAAACTTTTTCTCTCAGAACTGCGCGAAAACTTGTATTCCGGCTCAAAATAACGGGATATATCGTTTTAGATCGAAAGTAGCAAGATTCACGAGCATCGATTTTACAAGTCGTCGAATAGTAGACGAGAGAAAGGTGTAAACTTTTTCTCTCAGAACTGCGCGAAAACTTCTATTCCAGCTCAAAACAACGAGATACATCGTTGTAGATCGAAACTAGCAAGATTCACGAGCATCGATTTTACAAGTCGTCAAAGAGTACACGAGAGAAAGGTGTAAACGTTTTCTCTCAGAACTGCGCGAAAACTTGTATTCCGGCTCAAAACAACGCGATACATCGTTTTAGGTCGAAACTAGCAAGATTCACGAGCATCGATTTTACCAGTCGTCGAGAGTAGACAAGAGAAAGGTGTAAACTTTTTCTCTCAGAACTGCACGAAAACTTGTATTCCGGCTCAAAACAACGGGTTACATCGTTTTAGATCGTAACTAGCAAGATTCACGAGCATTGATTTTACAAGTCGTCGGAGAGTCCACGAGAGAAAGGTGTAAACTTTTTCTCTCAGAACTGCGCGAAAACTTGTATACCGGCTCAAAACAACAGGGTACATCGTTTTAGATCGTAACTAGCAAGATTCACGAGCATCGATTTTACAAGTCGTCGGAGAGTCCACGAGACAAAGGTGTAAACTTTTTCTCTCAGAACTGCGCGAAAACTTGTATTCCGGCTAAAAACAACGGGATACATCGTTCTAGGTCGAAACTAGCAATATTCACGAGCATCGATTTTACAAGTCGTCGAATAGTAGACGAGAGAAAGGTGTAAACTTTTTCTCTCAGAACTGCGCGAAAAGTTGTATTCCGGCTCAAAAAAACGGGATACATCGTTTTAGATCGAAACTAGCAAGAATCACAAGCATCGATTTTACAAGTCTTCGAAGAGTAGACGAGAGAAAGGTGTAAACTTTTTCTCTCAGAACTGCGCGAAAACTTGTATTCCGGCTCAAAACAACAGGATACATCGTTTTAGATCGAAACTAGCAAGATTCAGGAGCATCAATTTTACAAGTCGTCGAAGAGTAGACGAGAGAAAGGTGTAAACTTTTTCTCTCAGAACTGCGCGAAAACTTGTATTCCGGCTCAAAACAACGGGATACATCGTTTTAGGTCGAAACTAGCAATATTCACGAGCATCGATTTTACAAGTCGTCGAATAGTAGACGAGAGAAAGGTGTAAAATTTTCTCTCAGAACTGCGCGAAAACTTGTATTCCGGCTCAAAATAACGGGATATATCGTTTTAGATCGAAAGTAGCAAGATTCACGAGCATCGATTTTACAAGTCGTCGAAGAGTAGACGAGAGAAAGGTGTAAACTTTTTCTCTCAGAACTGCACGAAAACTTGTATTCCGGCTCAAAACAACGGGGTACATCGTTTTAGATCCAAATTAGCAAGATTCACGAGCATCGATTTTACAAGTCGTCGAAGAGTACACGAGAGAAAGGTGGAAACTTTTTCTCTCAGAACTGCGCGAAAACTTGTATTCCGGCTCAAAACAACGGGATACATCGTTTTAGGTCGAAACTAGCAAGATTCACGAGCATCGATATTACAAGTCGTCGAATAGTAGACGAGAGAAAGGTGTAAACTTTTTCTCTCAGAACTGCGCGAAAACTTCTATTCCAGCTCAAAACAACGAGATACATCGTTGTAGATCGAAACTAGCAAGATTCACGAGCATCGATTTTACAAGTCGTCAAAGAGAACACGAGAGAAAGGTGTAAACTTTTTCTCTCAGAACGGCGCGAAAACTTGTATTCCGGCTCAAAACAACGCGATACATCGTTTTAGGTCGAAACTAGCAAGATTCACGAGCATCGATTTTACCAGTTGTCGAGAGTAGACAAGAGAAAGGTGTAAACGTTTTCTCTCAGAACTGCACGAAAACTTGTATTCCGGCTAAAAACAACGGGATACATCGTTCTAGGTCGAAACTAGCAATATTCACGAGCATCGATTTTACAAGTCGTCGAATAGTAGACGAGAGAAAGGTGTAAACTTTTTCTCTCAGAACTGCGCGAAAAGTTGTATTCCGGCTCAAAAAAACGGGATACATCGTTTTAGATCGAAACTAGCAAGAATCACAAGCATCGATTTTACAAGTCTTCGAAGAGTAGACGAGAGAAAGGTGTAAACTTTTTCTCTCAGAACTGCGCGAAAACTTGTATTCCGGCTCAAAACAACAGGATACATCGTTTTAGATCGAAACTAGCAAGATTCAGGAGCATCAATTTTACAAGTCGTCGAAGAGTAGACGAGAGAAAGGTGTAAACTTTTTCTCTCAGAACTGCGCGAAAACTTGTATTCCGGCTCAAAACAACGGGATACATCGTTTTAGGTCGAAACTAGCAATATTCACGAGCATCGATTTTACAAGTCGTCGAATAGTAGACGAGAGAAAGGTGTAAAATTTTCTCTCAGAACTGCGCGAAAACTTGTATTCCGGCTCAAAATAACGGGATATATCGTTTTAGATCGAAAGTAGCAAGATTCACGAGCATCGATTTTACAAGTCGTCGAAGAGTAGACGAGAGAAAGGTGTAAACTTTTTCTCTCAGAACTGCACGAAAACTTGTATTCCGGCTCAAAACAACGGGGTACATCGTTTTAGATCCAAATTAGCAAGATTCACGAGCATCGATTTTACAAGTCGTCGAAGATTAGACGAGAGAAAGGTGTAAACTTTTTCTCTCAGAACTGCGCGAAAACTTCTATTCCAGCTCAAAACAACGAGATACATCGTTGTAGATCGAAACTAGCAAGATTCACGAGCATCGATTTTACAAGTCCTCGAAGAGTAGACGAGAGAAAGGTGTAAACTTTTTCTCTCAGAACTGCGCGAAAACTTCTATTCCAGCTCAAAACAACGAGATACATCGTTGTAGATCGAAACTAGCAAGATTCACGAGCATCGATTTTACAAGTCCTCGAAGAGTAGACGAGAGAAAGGTGTAAACTTTTTCTCTCAGAACTGTGCGAAAACTTCTATTCCTAGCTCAAAACAACGAGATACATCGTTTTAGATCGAAACTAGCAGGACTCACGAGCATCGATATTACAAGTCGTCGAAGAGTAGACGAGAGAAAGGTCTAAACTTTTTCTCTCAGAACTGCGCGAAAACTTGTATTCTGGCTCAAAACAACGGGATACATCGTTTTAGATCGAAACTAGGAAGATTCACGAGCATCGATTTTACACGTCGTCGAAGAGTACACGAGAGAAAGGTGTAAACGTTTTCTCTCAGAACTGCGCGAAAACTTGTATACCGGCTCAAAAAAAAACGGGATACATCGTTTTAGATCGAAACTAGCAAGATTCTCGAGCATAGATTTTACAAGTCGTCGAAGAGTATACGAGAGAAAGGTGTAAACTTTTTCTCTCAGAACTGCGCGAAAACTTGTATTCAGGCTCAAAACAACGGGATACATCGTTTTAGATCGAAACCAGAGGAATTCACGAGCATCGATTTTACAAGTCGTCGGAGAGTCCACGAGAGAAAGGTGTAAACTTTTTCTCTCAGAACTGCGCGAAAACTTGTATTCCGGCTCAAAATAACGGGATATATCGTTTTAGATCGAAAGTAGCAAGATTCACGAGCATCGATTTTACAAGTCGTCGAATAGTAGACGAGAGAAAGGTGTAAACTTTTTCTCTCAGAACTGCGCGAAAACTTCTATTCCAGCTCAAAACAACGAGATACATCGTTGTAGATCGAAACTAGCAAGATTTACGAGCATCGATTTTACAAGTCGTCAAAGAGTACACGAGAGAAAGGTGTAAACGTTTTCTCTCAGAACTGCGCGAAAACTTGTATTCCGGCTCAAAACAACGCGATACATCGTTTTAGGTCGAAACTAGCAAGATTCACGAGCATCGATTTTACCAGTCGTCGAGAGTAGACAAGAGAAAGGTGTAAACTTTTTCTCTCAGAACTGCACGAAAACTTGTATTCCGGCTCAAAACAACGGGTTACATCGTTTTAGATCGTAACTAGCAAGATTCACGAGCATTGATTTTACAAGTCGTCGGAGAGTCCACGAGAGAAAGGTGTAAACTTTTTCTCTCAGAACTGCGCGAAAACTTGTATACCGGCTCAAAACAACAGGGTACATCGTTTTAGATCGTAACTAGCAAGATTCACGAGCATCGATTTTACAAGTCGTCGGAGAGTCCACGAGAGAAAGGTGTAAACTTTTTCTCTCAGAACTGCGCGAAAACTTGTATTCCGGCTAAAAACAACGGGATACATCGTTCTAGGTCGAAACTAGCAATATTCACGAGCATCGATTTTACAAGTCGTCGAATAGTAGACGAGAGAAAGGTGTAAACTTTTTCTCTCAGAACTGCGCGAAAAGTTGTATTCCGGCTCAAAAAAACGGGATACATCGTTTTAGATCGAAACTAGCAAGAATCACAAGCATCGTTTTTACAAGTCTTCGAAGAGTAGACGAGAGAAAGGTGTAAACTTTTTCTCTCACAACTGCGCGAAAACTTGTATTCCGGCTCAAAACAACAGGATACATCGTTTTAGATCGAAACTAGCAAGATTCAGGAGCATCAATTTTACAAGTCGTCGAAGAGTAGACGAGAGAAAGGTGTAAACTTTTTCTCTCAGAACTGCGCGAAAACTTGTATTCCGGCTCAAAACAACGGGATACATC
Organism: Amblyomma americanum; assembly: GCF_052857255.1. Classification (NCBI taxonomy): domain Eukaryota; kingdom Metazoa; phylum Arthropoda; class Arachnida; order Ixodida; family Ixodidae; genus Amblyomma; species Amblyomma americanum. The sequence continues at coordinate 131,120,080 of NC_135503.1, forward strand.
GTTTTAGGTCGAAACTAGCAATATTCACGAGCATCGATTTTACAAGTCGTCGAATAGTAGACGAGAGAAAGGTGTAAAATTTTCTCTCAGAACTGCGCGAAAACTTGTATTCCGGCTCAAAATAACGGGATATATCGTTTTAGATCGAAAGTAGCAAGATTCACGAGCATCGATTTTACAAGTCGTCGAAGAGTAGACGAGAGAAAGGTGTAAACTTTTTCTCTCAGAACTGCACGAAAACTTGTATTCCGGCTCAAAACAACGGGGTACATCGTTTTAGATCCAAATTAGCAAGATTCACGAGCATCGATTTTACAAGTCGTCGAAGAGTACACGAGAGAAAGGTGGAAACTTTTTCTCTCAGAACTGCGCGAAAACTTGTATTCCGGCTCAAAACAACGGGATACATCGTTTTAGGTCGAAACTAGCAAGATTCACGAGCATCGATATTACAAGTCGTCGAATAGTAGACGAGAGAAAGGTGTAAACTTTTTCTCTCAGAACTGCGCGAAAACTTCTATTCCAGCTCAAAACAACGAGATACATCGTTGTTGATCGAAACTAGCAAGATTCACGAGCATCGATTTTACAAGTCGTCAAAGAGAACACGAGAGAAAGGTGTAAACTTTTTCTCTCAGAACGGCGCGAAAACTTGTATTCCGGCTCAAAACAACGCGATACATCGTTTTAGGTCGAAACTAGCAAGATTCACGAGCATCGATTTTACCAGTTGTCGAGAGTAGACAAGAGAAAGGTGTAAACGTTTTCTCTCAGAACTGCACGAAAACTTGTATTCCGGCTCAAAACAACGGGGTACATCGTTTTAGATCGTAACTAACAAGATTCACGAGCATCGATTTTACAAGTCGTCGGAGAGTCCACGAGAGAAAGGTGTAAACTTTTTCTCTCAGAACTGCGCGAAAACTTGTATACCGGCTCAAAACAACGGGGTACATCGTTTTAGATCGTAACTAGCAAGATTCACGAGCATCGATATTACAAGTCGTCGAATAGTAGACGAGAGAAAGGTGTAAACTTTTTCTCTCAGAACTGCGCGAAAACTTCTATTCCAGCTCAAAACAACGAGATACATCGTTGTAGATCGAAACCAGCAAGATTCACGAGCATCGATTTTACAAGTCGTCGGAGAGTCCACGAGAGAAAGGTGTAAACTTTTTCTCTCAGAACTGCGCGAAAACTTGTATTCCGGCTCAAAACAACGGGATACATTGTTCACTCTTCAAGGACTTGTAAAATCGATGCTCGTGAATCTTGCTAGTTTGGATCTAAAACGATGTACCCCGTTGTTTTGAGCCGGAATACAAGTTTTGGCGGAGTTCTGAGAGAAAAATTTTACACCTTTCTCTCGTATACTCTTCGACGACTTGTAAAATCTTTGCTCGTGAATCTTGCTAGTTTCGATCTAAAACGATGTATCCCGTTTTTTTGAGCCGGTATACAAGTTTTCGCGCAGTTCTGAGAGAAAACGTTTACACCTTTCTCTCGTGTTCTCTTCGACGACGTGTAAAATCGATGCTCGTGAATCTTGCTAGTTTCGATCTAAAACGATGTATCCCGTTGTTTTGAGCCAGAATACAAGTTTTCGCGCAGTTCTGAGAGAAAAAGTTTACACCTTTCTCTCGTCTACTCTTCGACGACTTGTAATATCGATGCTCGTGAATCCTGCTAGTTTCGATCTAAAACGATGTAACCCGTTGTTCTGAGCCGGAATACAAGTTCCGACGCAGTTCTGAGAGAAAAAGTTTACACCTTTCTCTCGTCTAATCTTCGACGACTTGTAAAATCGATGCTCGTGAATCTTGCTAGTTTCGATCTACAACGATGTATCTCGTTGTTTTGAGCTGGAATAGAAGTTTTCGCGCAGTTCTGAGAGAAAAAGTTTACACCTTTCTCTCGTCTACTCTTCGAGGACTTGTAAAATCGATGCTCGTGAATCTTGCTAGTTTCGATCTAAAACGATGTATCCTGTTGTTTTGAGCCGGAATACAAGTTTTCGCGCAGTTCTGAGAGAAAAAGTTTACACCTTTCTCTCGTCTACTCTTCGAAGACTTGCAAAATCGATGCTCGTGATTCTTGCTGGTTTCGACCAAAAACGATGTATCCCGTTTTTTTTTGAGCCGGAATACAACTTTTCGCGCAGTTCTGAGAGAAAAAGTTTTCACCTTTCTCTCGTCTACTCTTCGAGGACTTGTAAAATTGATGCTCGTGAAACTTGCTAGTTTCGATCTAAAACGATGAATCCCGTTGTTTTGAGCCGGAATACAAGTTTTTGCGCTGTTCTGAGAAAAAGTTCACACCTTTCTCGTCTAGTATTCGACAACTTGTAAAATCGATGCTCGTGAATCTTGCTAGTTTCGAGCTAAAACAATGGATACCGTTGTTTTGAGCCGGAATACAAGTTTTCGCGCAGTTCTAAGAGAAAAAGTTTCCACCTTTCTCTCGAGTACTCTTCGACGACTTGTAAAATCGATGCTCGTGAATCTTGCTAGTTTCGATCTAAAACGATGTATCCCGTTGTTTTGAGCCGGAATACAAGTTTTCGCGCAGTTCTGAGAGAAAAAGTTTACACCTTTCTCAAGTCTACTCTTCGACGACTTGTAAAATCGATGCTCGTGAATCTTGCTAGTTTCGATCTAAAACGATGTATCCTGTTGTTTTGAGCCGGAATACAAGTTTTCGCGCAGTTCTGAGAGAAAAAGTTTACACCTTTCTCTCGTCTACTCTTCGAAGACTTGTAAAATCGATGCTCGTGAGTCTTGCTAGTTTCGATCTAAAACGATGTATCCCGTTGTTTTGAGCCGGAATACAAGTTTTCGTGCAGTTCTGAGAGAAAAAGTTTACACCTTTCTCTCGTCTACTCTTCGACGACTTGTAAAATTAATGCTCGTATATCTTGCTAGTTTCGATCTACAACGATGTATCCTGTTGTTTTGAGCTGGAATAGAAGTTTTTGCGCTGTTCTGAGAAAACGTTCACACCTTTCTCTCGTCTAGTATTCGACAACTTGTAAAATCGATGCTCGTGAATCTTGCTAGTTTCGAGCTAAAACAATGTATACCGTTGTTTTGAGCCGGAATACAAGTTTTCGCGCAGTTCTAAGAGAAAAAGTTTCCACCTTTCTCTCAAGTACTCTTCGACGACTTGTAAAATCGGTGCTCGTAAATCTTGCTAGTTTCGATCTAAAACGATGTATCCCGTTGTTTTGAGTCGGAATACAAGTTTTGGCGCAGTTCTGAGAGAAAAAGTTTACACCTTTCTCTCGTCTACTCTTCGACGACTTGTAAAATCGATGCTCGTGAATCTTGCTAGTTTCGATCTAAAACGATGTATCCCGTTGTTTTGAGCCAGAATACAAGTTTTCGCGCAGTTCTGAGAGAAAAAGTTTACACCTTTCTCTCGTCTAATCTTCGACGACTTGTAAAATCGATGCTCGTGAATCTTGCTAGTTTCGATATACAACGATGTATCTCGTTGTTTTGAGCTGGAATAGAAGTTTTCGCGCAGTTCTGAGAGAAAAAGTTTACACCTTTCTCTCGTCTACTCTTCGACGACTTGTAAAATTAATGCTCGTATATCTTGCTAGTTTCGATCTACAACGATGTATCCTGTTGTTTTGAGCTGGAATAGAAGTTTTTGCGCTGTTCTGAGAAAACGTTCACACCTTTCTCTCGTCTAGTATTCGACAACTTGTAAAATCGATGCTCGTGAATCTTGCTAGTTTCGAGCTAAAACAATGTATACCGTTGTTTTGAGCCGGAATACAAGTTTTCGCGCAGTTCTAAGAGAAAAAGTTTCCACCTTTCTCTCAAGTACTCTTCGACGACTTGTAAAATCGGTGCTCGTAAATCTTGCTAGTTTGGATCTAAAACGATGTACCCCGTTGTTTTGAGCCGGAATACAAGTTTTGGCGGAGTTCTGAGAGAAAAATTTTACACCTTTCTCTCGTATACTCTTCGACGACTTGTAAAATCTTTGCTCGTGAATCTTGCTAGTTTCGATCTAAAACGATGTATCCCGTTTTTTTGAGCCGGTATACAAGTTTTCGCGCAGTTCTGAGAGAAAACGTTTACACCTTTCTCTCGTGTTCTCTTCGACGACGTGTAAAATCGATGCTCGTGAATCTTGCTAGTTTCGATCTAAAACGATGTATCCCGTTGTTTTGAGCCAGAATACAAGTTTTCGCGCAGTTCTGAGAGAAAAAGTTTACACCTTTCTCTCGTCTACTCTTCGACGACTTGTAATATCGATGCTCGTGAATCCTGCTAGTTTCGATCTAAAACGATGTAACCCGTTGTTCTGAGCCGGAATACAAGTTCCGACGCAGTTCTGAGAGAAAAAGTTTACACCTTTCTCTCGTCTAATCTTCGACGACTTGTAAAATCGATGCTCGTGAATCTTGCTAGTTTCGATCTACAACGATGTATCTCGTTGTTTTGAGCTGGAATAGAAGTTTTCGCGCAGTTCTGAGAGAAAAAGTTTACACCTTTCTCTCGTCTACTCTTCGAGGACTTGTAAAATCGATGCTCGTGAATCTTGCTAGTTTCGATCTAAAACGATGTATCCTGTTGTTTTGAGCCGGAATACAAGTTTTCGCGCAGTTCTGAGAGAAAAAGTTTACACCTTTCTCTCGTCTACTCTTCGAAGACTTGCAAAATCGATGCTCGTGATTCTTGCTGGTTTCGACCAAAAACGATGTATCCCGTTTTGTTTGAGCCGGAATACAACTTTTCGCGCAGTTCTGAGAGAAAAAGTTTTCACCTTTCTCTCGTCTACTCTTCGAGGACTTGTAAAATTGATGCTCGTGAAACTTGCTAGTTTCGATCTAAAACGATGAATCCCGTTGTTTTGAGCCGGAATACAAGTTTTTGCGCTGTTCTGAGAAAAAGTTCACACCTTTCTCGTCTAGTATTCGACAACTTGTAAAATCGATGCTCGTGAATCTTGCTAGTTTCGAGCTAAAACAATGGATACCGTTGTTTTGAGCCGGAATACAAGTTTTCGCGCAGTTCTAAGAGAAAAAGTTTCCACCTTTCTCTCGAGTACTCTTCGACGACTTGTAAAATCGATGCTCGTGAATCTTGCTAGTTTCGATCTAAAACGATGTATCCCGTTGTTTTGAGCCGGAATACAAGTTTTCGCGCAGTTCTGAGAGAAAAAGTTTACACCTTTCTCAAGTCTACTCTTCGACGACTTGTAAAATCGATGCTCGTGAATCTTGCTAGTTTCGATCTAAAACGATGTATCCTGTTGTTTTGAGCCGGAATACAAGTTTTCGCGCAGTTCTGAGAGAAAAAGTTTACACCTTTCTCTCGTCTACTCTTCGAAGACTTGTAAAATCGATGCTCGTGAGTCTTGCTAGTTTCGATCTAAAACGATGTATCCCGTTGTTTTGAGCCGGAATACAAGTTTTCGTGCAGTTCTGAGAGAAAAAGTTTACACCTTTCTCTCGTCTACTCTTCGACGACTTGTAAAATTAATGCTCGTATATCTTGCTAGTTTCGATCTACAACGATGTATCCTGTTGTTTTGAGCTGGAATAGAAGTTTTTGCGCTGTTCTGAGAAAACGTTCACACCTTTCTCTCGTCTAGTATTCGACAACTTGTAAAATCGATGCTCGTGAATCTTGCTAGTTTCGAGCTAAAACAATGTATACCGTTGTTTTGACCCGGAATACAAGTTTTCGCGCAGTTCTAAGAGAAAAAGTTTCCACCTTTCTCTCAAGTACTCTTCGACGACTTGTAAAATCGGTGCTCGTAAATCTTGCTAGTTTCGATCTAAAACGATGTATCCCGTTGTTTTGAGTCGGAATACAAGTTTTGGCGCAGTTCTGAGAGAAAAAGTTTACACCTTTCTCTCGTCTACTCTTCGACGACTTGTAAAATCGATGCTCGTGAATCTTGCTAGTTTCGATCTAAAACGATGTATCCCGTTGTTTTGAGCCAGAATACAAGTTTTCGCGCAGTTCTGAGAGAAAAAGTTTACACCTTTCTCTCGTCTAATCTTCGACGACTTGTAAAATCGATGCTCGTGAATCTTGCTAGTTTCGATATACAACGATGTATCTCGTTGTTTTGAGCTGGAATAGAAGTTTTCGCGCAGTTCTGAGAGAAAAAGTTTACACCTTTCTCTCGTCTACTCTTCGACGACTTGTAAAATTAATGCTCGTATATCTTGCTAGTTTCGATCTACAACGATGTATCCTGTTGTTTTGAGCTGGAATAGAAGTTTTTGCGCTGTTCTGAGAAAACGTTCACACCTTTCTCTCGTCTAGTATTCGACAACTTGTAAAATCGATGCTCGTGAATCTTGCTAGTTTCGAGCTAAAACAATGTATACCGTTGTTTTGAGCCGGAATACAAGTTTTCGCGCAGTTCTAAGAGAAAAAGTTTCCACCTTTCTCTCAAGTACTCTTCGACGACTTGTAAAATCGGTGCTCGTAAATCTTGCTAGTTTCGATCTAAAACGATGTATCCCGTTGTTTTGAGCCGGAATACAAGTTTTGGCGCAGTTCTGAGAGAAAATTTTACACCTTTCTCTCGTCTACTCTTCGACGACTTGTAAAATCGATGCTCGTGAATCTTGCTAGTTTCGATCTAAAACGATGTATCCCGTTGTTTTGAGCCAGAATACAAGTTTTCGCGCAGTTCTGAGAGAAAAAGTTTACACCTTTCTCTCGTCTAATCTTCGACGACTTGTAAAATCGATGCTCGTGAATCTTGCTAGTTTCGATATACAACGATGTATCTCGTTGTTTTGAGCTGGAATAGAAGTTTTCGCGCAGTTCTGAGAGAAAAAGTTTACACCTTTCTCTCGTCTACTCTTCGAGGACTTGTAAAATCGATGCTCGTGAGTCTTGCTAGTTTCGATCTAAAACGATGTATCCCGTTTTTTGTGCCGGAATACCACTTTTCGCGCAGTTCTGAGAGAAAAAGTTTACACCTTTCTCTCGTCTACTCTTCAAGGACTTGTAAAATCGATGCTCGTGAATCTTGCTAGTTTGGATCTAAAACGATGTATCCCGTTGTTTTGAGCCGGAATACAAGTTTTCGTGCAGTTCTGAGAGAAAAAGTACACCTTTCTCTCGTCTACTCTTCGACGACTTGTAAAATCAATGCTCGTATATCTTGCTAGTTTCGATCTACAACGATGTATCCTGTTGTTTTGAGGTGGAATAGAAGTTTTCGCGCAGTTCTGAGAGAAAAAGTTTACGCCTCTCTCTCGTCTACTCTTCGAGGACTTGTAAAATTGATGCTCGTGATTCTTGCTAGTTTCGATCTAAAACGATGAATCCCGTTGTTTTGAGCCGGAATACAAGTTTTTGCGCTGTTCTGAGAAAACGTTCACACCTTTCTCTCGTCTAGTATTCGACAACTTGTAAAATCGATGCTCGTGAATCTTGCTAGTTTCGAGCTAAAACAATGTATACCGTTGTTTTGAGCCGGAATACAAGTTTTCGCGCAGTTCTAAGAGAAAAAGTTTCCACCTTTCTCTCGAGTACACTTCGACGACTTGTAAAATCGGTGCTCGTAAATCTTGCTAGTTTCGATCTAAAACGATGTATCCCGTTGTTTTGAGCCGGAATACAAGTTTTCGCGCAGTTCTGAGAGAAAAAATTTACACCTTTCTCTCGTCCAATCTTCAAGGACTTGTAAAATCGATGCTCGTGAATCTTGCTAGTTTGGATCTAAAACGATGTACCCCGTTGTTTTGAGCCGGAATACAAGTTTTCGTGCAGTTCTGAGAGAAAACGTTTACACCTTTCTCTCGTCTACTCTTCGACGACTTGTAAAATCGATGCTCGTGAATCTTGCTACTTTCGATCTAAAACAATATATCCCGTTGTTTTGAGCCGGAATACAAGTTTTCGCGCAGTTCTGAGAGAAAAAGTTTACACCTTTCTCTCGTCTACTCTTCGACGACTTGTAAAATCGATGCTCGTGAATCTTGGTAGTTTCGATCTAAACCGATGTATCCTGTTGTTTTGAGCCGGAATACAAGTTTTCGCGCAGTTCTGAGAGAAAAAGTTTACACCTTTCTCTCGTCTACTCTTCGAAGACTTGTAAAATCGATGCTCGTGAGTCTTGCTAGTTTCGGTCTAAAACAATGTATCCCGTTTTTTTGAGCCGGAATACAACTTTTCGCGCAGTTCTGAGAGAAAAAGTTTACACCTTTCTCTCGTCTACTCTTCAAGGACTTGTAAAATCGATGCTCGTTAATCTTGCTAGTTTCGATCTAAAACGATGAATCCCGTTGTTTTGAGCCGGAATACAAGTTTTGGCGCAGTTCTGAGAGAAAAAGTTTACACCTTTCTCTCGTCTACTCTTCGACGACTTGTAAAATCAATGCTCGTATATCTTGCTAGTTTCGATCTACAACGATGTATCCTGTTGTTTTGAGCTGGAATAGAAGTTTTCGCGCAGTCTGAGAGAAAAAGTTTCCACCTTTCTCTCGTCTACTCTTCGAGGACTTGTAAAATCGATGCTCGTGAATCTTGCTAGTTTCGATCTAAAACGATGTATCCCGTTTTTTTTTGAGACGGAATACAAGTTGTCGCGCAGATCTGAGAGAAAAAGTTTACACCTTTCTCTCGTCTAGTCTTCGAAGACTTGCAAAATCTATGCTCGTGATTCTTTGCTAGTTTCGATCTAAAACGATGTATCCCGTTTTTTTGAGCCGGAATACAACTTTTCTCGCAGTTCTGAGAGAAAAAGTTTTCACCTTTCTCTCGTCTACTCTTCGAGGACTTGTAAAATTGATGCTCGTGAATCTTGCTAGTTTCGATCTAAAACGATGAATCCAATTGTTTTGAGCCGGAATACAAGTTTTTGCGCTGTTTTGAGAAAACGTTCACACCTTTCTCTCGTCTAGTATTCGACAACTTGTAAAATTGATGCTCGTGAATCTTGCTAGTTTCGAGCTAAAACAATGTATACCGTTGTTTTGAGCCGGATTACAAGTTTTCGCGCAGTTCTAAGAGAAAAAGTTTCCATCTTTCTCTCGTCCACTCTTCAAGGACTTGTAAAATCGATGCTCGTGAATCTTGCTAGTTTGGATCTAAAACAATGTACCCCGTTGTTTTGAGCCGGAATACAAGTTTTGGCGCAGTTCTGAGAGAAAAATTTTACACCTTTCTCTCGTATACTCTTCGACGACTTGTAAAATCTTTGCTCGTGAATCTTGCTAGTTTCGATCTAAAACGATGTATCCCGTTTTTTTGAGCCGGTATACAAGTTTTCGCGCAGTTCTGAGAGAAAACGTTTACACCTTTCTCTCGTGTTCTCTTCGACGACGTGTAAAATCGATGCTCGTGAATCTTGCTAGTTTCGATCTAAAACGATGTATCCCGTTGTTTTGAGCCAGAATACAAGTTTTCGCGCAGTTCTGAGAGAAAAAGTTTAGACCTTTCTCTCGTCTACTCTTCGACGACTTGTAATATCGATGCTCGTGAATCCTGCTAGTTTCGATCTAAAACGATGTAACCCGTTGTTCTGAGCCGGAATACAAGTTCCGACGCAGTTCTGAGAGAAAAAGTTTACACCTTTCTCTCGTCTAATCTTCGACGACTTGTAAAATCGATGCTCGTGAATCTTGCTAGTTTCGATCTACAACGATGTATCTCGTTGTTTTGAGCTGGAATAGAAGTTTTCGCGCAGTTCTGAGAGAAAAAGTTTACACCTTTCTCTCGTCTACTCTTCGAGGACTTGTAAAATCGATGCTCGTGAATCTTGCTAGTTTCGATCTAAAACGATGTATCCTGTTGTTTTGAGCCGGAATACAAGTTTTCGCGCAGTTCTGAGAGAAAAAGTTTACACCTTTCTCTCTTCTACTCTTCGAAGACTTGTAAAATCGATGCTCGTGAGTCTTGCTAGTTTCGATCTAAAACGATGTATCCTGTTTTTTGAGCCGGAATACCACTTTTCGCGCAGTTCTGAGAGAAAAAGTTTACACCTTTCTCTCGTGTACTCTTCAAGGACTTGTAAAATCGATGCTCGTGAATCTTGCTAGTTTGGATCTAAAACGATGTACCCCGTTGTTTTGAGCCGGAATACAAGTTTTCGTGCAGTTCTGAGAGAAAACGTTTACACCTTTCTCTCGTCTACTCTTCGACGACTTGTAAAATCAATGCTCGTATATCTTGCTAGTTTCGATCTACAACGATGTATCCTGTTGTTTTAAGGTGGAATAGAAGTTTTCGCGCAGTTCTGAGAGAAAAAGTTTACGCCTCTCTCTCGTCTACTCTTCGAGGACTTGTAAAATTGATGCTCGTGAATCTTGCTAGGTTCGATCTAAAACGATGAATCCCGTTGTTTTGAGCCGGAATACAAGTTTTTGCGCTGTTCTGAGAAAACGTTCACACCTTTCTCTCGTCTAGTATTCGACAACTTGTAAAATCGATGCTCGTGAATCTTGCTAGTTTCGAGCTAAAACAATGTATACCGTTGTTTTGAGCCGGAATACAAGTTTTCGCGCAGTTCTAAGAGAAAAAGTTTCCACCTTTCTCTCGAGTACTCTTCGACGACTTGTAAAATCGGTGCTCGTAAATCTTGCTAGTTTCGATCTAAAACGATGTATCCCGTTGTTTTGAGCCGGAATACAAGTTTTCGCGCAGTTCTGAGAGAAAAAGTTTACACCTTTCTCTCGTCCACTCTTCAAGGACTTGTAAAATCGATGCTCGTGAATCTTGCTAGTTTGGATCTAAAACGATGTACCCCGTTGTTTTGAGCCGGAATACAAGTTTTCGCGCAGTTCTGAGAGACAAAGTTTACACCTTTCTCTCGTCTACTCTTCGAAGACTTGTAAAATCGATGCTCGTGAGTCTTGCTAGTTTCGGTCTAAAACAATGTATCCCGTTTTTTTGAGCCGGAATACAACTTTTCGCGCAGTTCTGAGAGAAAAAGTTTACACCTTTCTCTCGTCTACTCTTCAAGGACTTGTAAAATCGATGCTCGTTAATCTTGCTAGTTTCGATCTAAAACGATGAATCCCGTTGTTTTGAGCCGGAATACAAGTTTTTGCGCTGTTCTGAGAAAAAGTTCACACCTTTCTCTCGTCTAGAATTCGACGACTTGTAAAATCGATGCTCGTGAATCTTGCTAGTTTCGAGCTAAAACAATGTATACCGTTGTTTTGAGCCGGAATACAAGTTTTCGCGCAGTCTGAGAGAAAAAGTTTCCACCTTTCTCTCGAATACTCTTCGACGACTTGTAAAATCGATGCTCGTGAATCTTGCTAGTTTCGATCTAAAACGATGTATCCCGTTGTTTTGAGCCGGAATACAAGTTTTCGTGCAGTTCTGAGAGAAAAAGTTTACACCTTTCTCTCGTCTACTCTTCGAGGACTTGTAGAATCGATGCTCGTGAATCTTGCATGTTTCGATCTAAAACGATGTATCCCATTTTTTTTTGAGCCGGAATACAAGTTTTGGCGCAGTTCTGAGAGAAAAAGTTTACACCTTTCTCTCGTCTACTCTTCGACGACTTGTAAAATCAATGCTCGTATATCTTGCTAGTTTCGATCTACAACGATGTATCCTGTTGCTTTGAGCTGGAATAGAAGTTTTCGCGCAGTTCTGAGAGAAAAAGTTTACGCCTTTCTCTCGTCTACTCTTCGAGGACTTGTAAAATCGATGCTCGTGAATCTTGCTAGTTTCGATCTAAAACGATGAATCCCGTTGTTTTGAGCCGGAATACAAGTTTTTGCGCTGTTTTGAGAAAACGTTCACACCTTTCTCTCGTCTAGTATTCGACAACTTGTAAAATCGATGCTCGTGAATCTTGCTAGTTTCGAGCTAAAACAATGTATACCGTTGTTTTGAGCCGGATTACAAGTTTTCGCGCAGTTCTAAGAGAAAAAGTTTCCATCTTTCTCTCGTCCACTCTTCAAGGACTTGTAAAATCGATGCTCGTGAATCTTGCTAGTTTGGATCTAAAACAATGTACCCCGTTGTTTTGAGCCGGAATACAAGTTTTGGCGCAGTTCTGAGAGAAAAATTTTACACCTTTCTCTCGTATACTCTTCGACGACTTGTAAAATCTTTGCTCGTGAATCTTGCTAGTTTCGATCTAAAACGATGTATCCCGTTTTTTTGAGCCGGTATACAAGTTTTCGCGCAGTTCTGAGAGAAAACGTTTACACCTTTCTCTCGTGTTCTCTTCGACGACGTGTAAAATTGATGCTCGTGAATCTTGCTAGTTTCAATCTAAAACGATGTATCCGGTTGTTTTGAGCCAGAATACAAGTTTTCGCGCAGTTCTGAGAGAAAAAGTTTAGACCTTTCTCTCGTCTACTCTTCGACGACTTGTAATATCGATGCTCGTGAATCCTGCTAGTTTCGATCTAAAACGATGTAACCCGTTGTTCTGAGCCGGAATACAAGTTCCGACGCAGTTCTGAGAGAAAAAGTTTACACCTTTCTCTCGTCTACTCTTCGACGACTTGTAAAATCGATGCTCGTGAATCTTGGTAGTTTCGACCTAAACCGATGTATCCTGTTGTTTTGAGCCGGAATACAAGTTTTCGCGCAGTTCTGAGAGAAAACGTTTACACCTTTCTCTCGTCTACTCTTCGAAGACTTGTAAAATCGATGCTCGAGAGTCTTCCTAGTTTCGGTCTAAAACAATGTATCCCGTTTTTTTGAGCAGGAATACAACTTTTCGCGCAGTTCTGAGAGAAAAAGTTTACACCTTTCTCTCGTCTACTCTTCAAGGACTTGTAAAATCGATGCTCGTTAATCTTGCTAGTTTCGATCTAAAACGATGAATCCCGTTGTTTTGAGCCGGAATACAAGTTTTTGCGCTGTTCTGAGAAAAAGTTCACACCTTTCTCTCGTCTAGAATTCGACGACTTGTAAAATCGATGCTCGTGAATCTTGCTAGTTTCGAGCTAAAACAATGTATACCGTTGTTTTGAGCCGGAATACAAGTTTTCGCGCAGTCTGAGAGAAAAAGTTTCCACCTTTCTCTCGAATACTCTTCGACGACTTGTAAAATCGATGCTCGTGAATCTTGCTAGTTTCGATCTAAAACGATGTATCCCGTTGTTTTGAGCCGGAATACAAGTTTTCGTGCAGTTCTGAGAGAAAAAGTGTACACCTTTCTCTCGTCTACTCTTCGAGGACTTGTAGAATCGATGCTCGTGAATCTTGCAAGTTTCGATCTAAAACGATGTATCCCATTTTTTTTTTTGAGCCGGAATACAAGTTTTGGCGCAGTTCTGAGAGAAAAAGTTTACACCTTTCTCTCGTCTACTCTTCGACGACTTGTAAAATCAATGCTCGTATATCTTGCTAGTTTCGATCTACAACGATGTATCCTGTTGTTTTGAGCTGGAATAGAAGTTTTCGCGCAGTTCTGAGAGAAAAAGTATACGCCTTTCTCTCGTCTACTCTTCGAGGACTTGTAAAATCGATGCTCGTGAATCTTGCTAGTTTCGATCTAAAACGATGTATCCCGTTTTTTTTGAGCCGGAATACAAGTTGTCGCGCAGATCTGAGAGAAAAAGCTAACACCTTTCTCTCGTCTACTCTTCGAAGACTTGCAAAATCTATGCTCGTGATTCTTTGCTAGTTTCGATCTAAAACGATGTATCCCGTTTTTTTGAGCCGGAATACAACTTTTCGCGCAGTTCTGAGAGAAAAAGTTTTCACCTTTCTCTCGTCTACTCTTCGAGGACTTGTAAAATTGATGCTCGTGAATCTTGCTAGTTTCTATCTAAAACGATGAATCCCGTTGTTTTGAGCCGGAATACAAGTTTTTGCGCTGTTTTGAGAAAACGTTCACACCTTTCTCTCGTCTAGTATTCGACAACTTGTAAAATCGATGCTCGTGAATCTTGCTAGTTTCGAGCTAAAACAATGTATACCGTTGTTTTGAGCCGGATTACAAGTTTTCGCGCAGTTCTAAGAGAAAAAGTTTCCATCTTTCTCTCGTCCACTCTTCAAGGACTTGTAAAATCGATGCTCGTGAATCTTGCTAGTTTGAATCTAAAACAATGTACCCCGTTGTTTTGAGCCGGAATACAAGTTTTGGCGCAGTTCTGAGAGAAAAATTTTACACCTTTCTCTCGTATCTCTTCGACGACTTGTAAAATCTTTGCTCGTGAATCTTGCTAGTTTCGATCTAAAACGATGTATCCCGTTTTTTTGAGCCGGTATACAAGTTTTCGCGCAGTTCTGAGAGAAAACGTTTACACCTTTCTCTCGTGTTCTCTTCGACGACGTGTAAAATCGATGCTCGTGAATCTTGCTAGTTTCGAGCTAAAACAATGTATACCGTTGTTTTGAGCCGGAATACAAGTTTTCGCGCAGTTCTGAGAGAAAAAGTTTAGACCTTTCTCTCGTCTACTCTTCGACGACTTGTAATATCGATGCTCGTGAATCCTGCTAGTTTCGATCTAAAACGATGTAACCCGTTGTTCTGAGCCGGAATACAAGTTCCGACGCAGTTCTGAGAGAAAAAGTTTACACCTTTCTCTCGTCTAATCTTCGACGACTTGTAAAATCGATGCTCGTGAATCTTGCTAGTTTCGATCTACAACGATGTATCTCGTTGTTTTGAGCTGGAATAGAAGTTTTCGCGCAGTTCTGAGAGAAAAAGTTTACACCTTTCTCTCGTCTACTCTTCGAGGACTTGTAAAATCGATGCTCGTGAATCTTGCTAGTTTCGATCTAAAACGATGTATCCTGTTGTTTTGAGCCGGAATACAAGTTTTCGCGCAGTTCTGAGAGAAAAAGTTTACACCTTTCTCTCTTCTACTCTTCGAAGACTTGTAAAATCGATGCTCGTGAATCTTGCTAGTTTCGATCTACAACGATGTATCTCGTTGTTTTGAGCTGGAATAGAAGTTTTCGCGCAGTTCTGAGAGAAAAAGTTTACACCTTTCTCTCGTCTACTCTTCGAAGACTTGTGAAATCGATGCTCGTGAATCTTGCTAGTTTTGATCTAAAACGATCTATCCCGTTGTTTTGAGCCGGAATACAAGTTTTCGCGCAGTTCTGAGAGAAAAAGTTTACACCTTTCTCTCGTCTACTCTTCGAGGACTTGTAAAATCGATGCTCGTGATTCTTGCTAGTTTCGATCTAAAACGATGTATCCTGTTGTTTTGAGCCGGAATACATGTTTTCGCGCAGTTCTGAGAGAAAAAGTTTACACCTTTCTCTCTTCTACTCTTCGAAGACTTGTAAAATCGATGATCGTGAGTCTTGCTAGTTTCGATCTAAAACGATCTATCCCGTTTTTTGAGCCGGAATATCACTTTTCGCGCAGTTCTGAGAGAAAAAGTTTACACCTTTCTCTCGTCTACTCTTCAAGGTCTTGTAAAATCGATGCTCGTGAATCTTGCTAGTTTGGATCTAAAACGATGTACCCCGTTGTTTTGAGCCGGAATACAAGTTTTCGTGCAGTTCTGAGAGAAAACGTTTACACCTTTCTCTCGTCTACTCTACGACGACTTGTAAAATCGATGCTCGTGAATCTTGCTACTTTCGATCTAAAACGATATATCCCGTTGTTTTGAGCCGGAATACAAGTTTTCGCGCAGTTCTGAGAGAAAAAGTTTACACCTTTCTCTCGTCTACTCTTCGACGACTTGTAAAATCGATGCTCGTGAATCTTGCTAGTTTCGATCTAAAACGATGTATCCCATTTTTTTTTTAGCCGGAATACAAGTTTTGGCGCAGTTCTGAGAGAAAAAGTTTACACCTTTCTCTCGTCTACTCTTCGACGACTTGTAAAATTAATGCTCGTATATCTTGCTAGTTTCGATCTACAACGATGTATCCTGTTGTTTTGAGCTGGAATAGAAGTTTTTGCGCTGTTCTGAGAAAACGTTCACACCTTTCTCTCGTCTAGTATTCGACAACTTGTAAAATCGATGCTCGTGAATCTTGCTAGTTTCGAGCTAAAACAATGTATACCGTTGTTTTGAGCCGGAATACAAGTTTTCGCGCAGTTCTAAGAGAAAAAGTTTCCACCTTTCTCTCAAGTACTCTTCGACGACTTGTAAAATCGGTGCTCGTAAATCTTGCTAGTTTCGATCTAAAACGATGTATCCCGTTGTTTTGAGCCGGAATACAAGTTTTGGCGCAGTTCTGAGAGAAAAAGTTTACACCTTTCTCTCGTCCTACTCTTCGAGGACTTGTAAAATCGATGCTCGTGAATCTTGCTAGTTTCGATCTAAAACGATGTATCCCGTTTTTTTTGAGCCGGAATACAAGTTGTCGCGCAGATCTGAGAGAAAAATTTTACACCTTTCTCTCGTATACTCTTCGACGACTTGTAAAATCTTTGCTCGTGAATCTTGCTAATTTCGATATACAACGATGTATCTCGTTGTTTTGAGCTGGAATAGAAGTTTTCGCGCAGTTCTGAGAGAAAAAGTTTTCACCTTTCTCTCGTCTACTCTTCGAGGACTTGTAAAATTGATGCTCGTGAATCTTGCTAGTTTCGATCTAAAACGATGAATCCCGTTGTTTTGAGCCGGAATACAAGTTTTTGCGCTGTTTTGAGAAAACGTTCACACCTTTCTCTCGTCTAGTATTCGACAACTTGTAAAATCGATGCTCGTGAATCTTGCTAGTTTCGAGCTAAAACAATGTATACCGTTGTTTTGAGCCGGATTACAAGTTTTCGCGCAGTTCTAAGAGAAAAAGTTTCCATCTTTCTCTCGTCCACTCTTCAAGGACTTGTAAAATCGATGCTCGTGAATCTTGCTAGTTTGGATCTAAAACAATGTACCCCGTTGTTTTGAGCCGGAATACAAGTTTTGGCGCAGTTCTGAGAGAAAAATTTTACACCTTTCTCTCGTATACTCTTCGACGACTTGTAAAATCTTTGCTCGTGAATCTTGCTAGTTTCGATCTAAAACGATGTATCCCGTTTTTTTGAGCCGGTATACAAGTTTTCGCGCAGTTCTGAGAGAAAACGTTTACACCTTTCTCTCGTGTTCTCTTCGACGACGTGTAAAATCGATGCTCGTGAATCTTGCTAGTTTCGATCTAAAACGATGTATCCCGTTGTTTTGAGCCAGAATACAAGTTTTCGCGCAGTTCTGAGAGAAAAAGTTTAGACCTTTCTCTCGTCTACTCTTCGACGACTTGTAATATCGATGCTCGTGAATCCTGCTAGTTTCGATCTAAAACGATGTAACCCGTTGTTCTGAGCCGGAATACAAGTTCCGACGCAGTTCTGAGAGAAAAAGTTTACACCTTTCTCTCGTCTACTCTTCGACGACTTGTAAAATCGATGCTCGTGAATCTTGGTAGTTTCGATCTAAACCGATGTATCCTGTTGTTTTGAGCCGGAATACAAGTTTTCGCGCAGTTCTGAGAGAAAACGTTTACACCTTTCTCTCGTCTACTCTTCGAAGACTTGTAAAATTGATGCTCGTGAGTCTTCCTAGTTTCGGTCTAAAACAATGTATCCCGTTTTTTTGAGCCGGAATACAACTTTTCGCGCAGTTCTGAGAGAAAAAGTTTACACCTTTCTCTCGTCTACTCTTCAAGGACTTGTAAAATCGATGCTCGTTAATCTTGCTAGTTTCGATCTAAAACGATGAATCCCGTTGTTTTGAGCCGGAATACAAGTTTTTGCGCTGTTCTGAGAAAAAGTTCACACCTTTCTCTCGTCTAGAATTCGACGACTTGTAAAATCGATGCTCGTGAATCTTGCTAGTTTCGAGCTAAAACAATGTATACCGTTGTTTTGAGCCGGAATACAAGTTTTCGCGCAGTCTGAGAGAAAAAGTTTCCACCTTTCTCTCGAATACTCTTCGACGACTTGTAAAATCGATGCTCGTGAATCTTGCTAGTTTCGATCTAAAACGATGTATCCCGTTGTTTTGAGCCGGAATACAAGTTTTCGTGCAGTTCTGAGAGAAAAAGTGTACACCTTTCTCTCGTCTACTCTTCGAGGACTTGTAGAATCGATGCTCGTGAATCTTGCAAGTTTCGATCTAAAACGATGTATCCCATTTTTTTTTGAGCCGGAATACAAGTTTTGGCGCAGTTCTGAGAGAAAAAGTTTACACCTTTCTCTCGTCTACTCTTCGACGACTTGTAAAATCAATGCTCGTATATCTTGCTAGTTTCGATCTACAACGATGTATCCTGTTGTTTTGAGCTGGAATAGAAGTTTTCGCGCAGTTCTGAGAGAAAAAGTATACGCCTTTCTCTCGTCTACTCTTCGAGGACTTGTAAAATCGATGCTCGTGAATCTTGCTAGTTTCGATCTAAAACGATGTATCCCGTTTTTTTTGAGCCGGAATACAAGTTGTCGCGCAGATCTGAGAGAAAAAGTTTACACCTTTCTCTCGTCTACTCTTCGAAGACTTGCAAAATCTATGCTCGTGATTCTTTGCTAGTTTCGATCTAAAACGATGTATCCCGTTTTTTTGAGCCGGAATACAACTTTTCGCGCAGTTCTGAGAGAAAAAGTTTTCACCTTTCTCTCGTCTACTCTTCGAGGACTTGTAAAATTGATGCTCGTGAATCTTGCTAGTTTCTATCTAAAACGATGAATCCCGTTGTTTTGAGCCGGAATACAAGTTTTTGCGCTGTTTTGAGAAAACGTTCACACCTTTCTCTCGTCTAGTATTCGACAACTTGTAAAATCGATGCTCGTGAATCTTGCTAGTTTCGAGCTAAAACAATGTATACCGTTGTTTTGAGCCGGATTACAAGTTTTCGCGCAGTTCTAAGAGAAAAAGTTTCCATCTTTCTCTCGTCCACTCTTCAAGGACTTGTAAAATCGATGCTCGTGAATCTTGCTAGTTTGGATCTAAAACAATGTACCCCGTTGTTTTGAGCCGGAATACAAGTTTTGGCGCAGTTCTGAGAGAAAAATTTTACACCTTTCTCTCGTATCTCTTCGACGACTTGTAAAATCTTTGCTCGTGAATCTTGCTAGTTTCGATCTAAAACGATGTATCCCGTTTTTTTGAGCCGGTATACAAGTTTTCGCGCAGTTCTGAGAGAAAACGTTTACACCTTTCTCTCGTGTTCTCTTCGACGACGTGTAAAATCGATGCTCGTGAATCTTGCTAGTTTCGAGCTAAAACAATGTATACCGTTGTTTTGAGCCGGAATACAAGTTTTCGCGCAGTTCTGAGAGAAAACGTTTAGACCTTTCTCTCGTCTACTCTTCGACGACTTGTAATATCGATGCTCGTGAATCCTGCTAGTTTCGATCTAAAACGATGTAACCCGTTGTTCTGAGCCGGAATACAAGTTCCGACGCAGTTCTGAGAGAAAAAGTTTACACCTTTCTCTCGTCTAATCTTCGACGACTTGTAAAATCGATGCTCGTGAATCTTGCTAGTTTCGATCTACAACGATGTATCTCGTTGTTTTGAGCTGGAATAGAAGTTTTCGCGCAGTTCTGAGAGAAAAAGTTTACACCTTTCTCTCGTCTACTCTTCGAGGACTTGTAAAATCGATGCTCGTGAATCTTGCTAGTTTCGATCTAAAACGATGTATCCTGTTGTTTTGAGCCGGAATACAAGTTTTCGCGCAGTTCTGAGAGAAAAAGTTTACACCTTTCTCTCTTCTACTCTTCGAAGACTTGTAAAATCGATGCTCGTGAATCTTGCTAGTTTCGATCTACAACGATGTATCTCGTTGTTTTGAGCTGGAATAGAAGTTTTCGCGCAGTTCTGAGAGAAAAAGTTTACACCTTTCTCTCGTCTACTCTTCGAAGACTTGTGAAATCGATGCTCGTGAATCTTGCTAGTTTTGATCTAAAACGATCTATCCCGTTGTTTTGAGCCGGAATACAAGTTTTCGCGCAGTTCTGAGAGAAAAAGTTTACACCTTTCTCTCGTCTACTCTTCGAGGACTTGTAAAATCGATGCTCGTGATTCTTGCTAGTTTCGATCTAAAACGATGTATCCTGTTGTTTTGAGCCGGAATACAAGTTTTCGCGCAGTTCTGAGAGAAAAAGTTTACACCTTTCTCTCTTCTACTCTTCGAAGACTTGTAAAATCGATGATCGTGAGTCTTGCTAGTTTCGATCTAAAACGATCTATCCCGTTTTTTGAGCCGGAATATCACTTTTCGCGCAGTTCTGAGAGAAAAAGTTTACACCTTTCTCTCGTCTACTCTTCAAGGTCTTGTAAAATCGATGCTCGTGAATCTTGCTAGTTTGGATCTAAAACGATGTACCCCGTTGTTTTGAGCCGGAATACAAGTTTTCGTGCAGTTCTGAGAGAAAACGTTTACACCTTTCTCTCGTCTACTCTACGACGACTTGTAAAATCGATGCTCGTGAATCTTGCTACTTTCGATCTAAAACGATATATCCCGTTGTTTTGAGCCGGAATACAAGTTTTCGCGCAGTTCTGAGAGAAAAAGTTTACACCTTTCTCTCGTCTACTCTTCGACGACTTGTAAAATCGATGCTCGTGAATCTTGCTAGTTTCGATCTAAAACGATGTATCCCATTTTTTTTTTAGCCGGAATACAAGTTTTGGCGCAGTTCTGAGAGAAAAAGTTTACACCTTTCTCTCGTCTACTCTTCGACGACTTGTAAAATTAATGCTCGTATATCTTGCTAGTTTCGATCTACAACGATGTATCCTGTTGTTTTGAGCTGGAATAGAAGTTTTTGCGCTGTTCTGAGAAAACGTTCACACCTTTCTCTCGTCTAGTATTCGACAACTTGTAAAATCGATGCTCGTGAATCTTGCTAGTTTCGAGCTAAAACAATGTATACCGTTGTTTTGAGCCGGAATACAAGTTTTCGCGCAGTTCTAAGAGAAAAAGTTTCCACCTTTCTCTCAAGTACTCTTCGACGACTTGTAAAATCGGTGCTCGTAAATCTTGCTAGTTTCGATCTAAAACGATGTATCCCGTTGTTTTGAGCCGGAATACAAGTTTAGGCGCAGTTCTGAGAGAAAAAGTTTACACCTTTCTCTCGTCTACTCTTCGAGGACTTGTAAAATCGATGCTCGTGAATCTTGCTAGTTTCGATCTAAAACGATGTATCCCGTTTTTTTTGAGCCGGAATACAAGTTGTCGCGCAGATCTGAGAGAAAAAGTTTACACCTTTCTCTCGTCTACTCTTCGAAGACTTGCAAAATCTATGCTCGTGATTCTTTGCTAGTTTCGATCTAAAACGATGTATCCCGTTTTTTTGAGCCGGAATACAACTTTTCGCGCAGTTCTGAGAGAAAAAGTTTTCACCTTTCTCTCGTCTACTCTTCGAGGACTTGTAAAATTGATGCTCGTGAATCTTGCTAGTTTCGATCTAAAACGATGAATCCCGTTGTTTTGAGCCGGAATACAAGTTTTTGCGCTGTTTTGAGAAAACGTTCACACCTTTCTCTCGTCTAGTATTCGACAACTTGTAAAATCGATGCTCGTGAATCTTGCTAGTTTCGAGCTAAAACAATGTATACCGTTGTTTTGAGCCGGATTACAAGTTTTCGCGCAGTTCTAAGAGAAAAAGTTTCCATCTTTCTCTCGTCCACTCTTCAAGGACTTGTAAAATCGATGCTCGTGAATCTTGCTAGTTTGGATCTAAAACAATGTACCCCGTTGTTTTGAGCCGGAATACAAGTTTTGGCGCAGTTCTGAGAGAAAAATTTTACACCTTTCTCTCGTATCTCTTCGACGACTTGTAAAATCTTTGCTCGTGAATCTTGCTAGTTTCGATCTAAAACGATGTATCCCGTTTTTTTGAGCCGGTATACAAGTTTTCGCGCAGTTCTGAGAGAAAACGTTTACACCTTTCTCTCGTGTTCTCTTCGACGACGTGTAAAATCGATGCTCGTGAATCTTGCTAGTTTCGAGCTAAAACAATGTATACCGTTGTTTTGAGCCGGAATACAAGTTTTCGCGCAGTCTGAGAGAAAAAGTTTCCACCTTTCTCTCGAATACTCTTCGACGACTTGTAAAATCGATGCTCGTGAATCTTGCTAGTTTCGATCTAAAACGATGTATCCCGTTGTTTTGAGCCGGAATACAAGTTTTCGTGCAGTTCTGAGAGAAAAAGTTTACCTTTCTCTCGTCTACTCTTCGAGGACTTGTAGAATCGATGCTCGTGAATCTTGCAAGTTTCGATCTAAAACGATGTATCCCATTTTTTTTTTTAGCCGGAATACAAGTTTTGGCGCAGTTCTGAGAGAAAAAGTTTACACCTTTCTCTCGTCTACTCTTCGACGACTTGTAAAATCAATGCTCGTATATCTTGCTAGTTTCGATCTACAACGATGTATCCTGTTGTTTTGAGCTGGAATAGAAGTTTTCGCGCAGTTCTGAGAGAAAAAGTTTACGCCTTTCTCTCGTCTACTCTTCGAGGACTTGTAAAATCGATGCTCGTGAATCTTGCTAGTTTCGATCTAAAACGATGTATCCCGTTTTTTTTGAGCCGGAATACAAGTTGTCGCGCAGATCTGAGAGAAAAAGTTTACACCTTTCTCTCGTCTACTCTTCGAAGACTTGCAAAATCTATGCTCGTGATTCTTTGCTAGTTTCGATCTAAAACGATGTATCCCGTTTTTTTGAGCCGGAATACAACTTTTCGCGCAGTTCTGAGAGAAAAAGTTTTCACCTTTCTCTCGTCTACTCTTCGAGGACTTGTAAAATTGATGCTCGTGAATCTTGCTAGTTTCGATCTAAAACGATGAATCCCGTTGTTTTGAGCCGGAATACAAGTTTTTGCGCTGTTTTGAGAAAACGTTCACACCTTTCTCTCGTCTAGTATTCGACAACTTGTAAAATCGATGCTCGTGAATCTTGCTAGTTTCGAGCTAAAACAATGTATACCGTTGTTTTGAGCCGGATTACAAGTTTTCGCGCAGTTCTAAGAGAAAAAGTTTCCATCTTTCTCTCGTCCACTCTTCAAGGACTTGTAAAATTGATGCTCGTGAATCTTGCTAGTTTGGATCTAAAACAATGTACCCCGTTGTTTTGAGCCGGAATACAAGTTTTGGCGCAGTTCTGAGAGAAAAATTTTACACCTTTCTCTCGTATCTCTTCGACGACTTGTAAAATCTTTGCTCGTGAATCTTGCTAGTTTCGATCTAAAACGATGTATCCCGTTTTTTTGAGCCGGTATACAAGTTTTCGCGCAGTTCTGAGAGAAAACGTTTACACCTTTCTCTCGTGTTCTCTTCGACGACGTGTAAAATCGATGCTCGTGAATCTTGCTAGTTTCGATCTAAAACGATGTATCCCGTTGTTTTGAGCCAGAATACAAGTTTTCGCGCAGTTCTGAGAGAAAAAGTTTAGACCTTTCTCTCGTCTACTCTTCGACGACTTGTAATATCGATGCTCGTGAATCCTGCTAGTTTCGATCTAAAACGATGTAACCCGTTGTTCTGAGCCGGAATACAAGTTCCGACGCAGTTCTGAGAGAAAAAGTTTACACCTTTCTCTCGTCTAATCTTCGACGACTTGTAAAATCGATGCTCGTGAATCTTGCTAGTTTCGATCTACAACGATGTATCTCGTTGTTTTGAGCTGGAATAGAAGTTTTCGCGCAGTTCTGAGAGAAAAAGTTTACACCTTTCTCTCGTCTACTCTTCGAGGACTTGTAAAATCGATGCTCGTGAATCTTGCTAGTTTCGATCTAAAACGATGTATCCTGTTGTTTTGAGCCGGAATACAAGTTTTCGCGCAGTTCTGAGAGAAAAAGTTTACACCTTTCTCTCTTCTACTCTTCGAAGACTTGTAAAATCGATGCTCGTGAATCTTGCTAGTTTCGATCTACAACGATGTATCTCGTTGTTTTGAGCTGGAATAGAAGTTTTCGCGCAGTTCTGAGAGAAAAAGTTTACACCTTTCTCTCGTCTACTCTTCGAAGACTTGTGAAATCGATGCTCGTGAATCTTGCTAGTTTTGATCTAAAACGATCTATCCCGTTGTTTTGAGCCGGAATACAAGTTTTCGCGCAGTTCTGGGAGAAAAAGTTTACGCCTTTCTCTCGTCTACTCTTCGAGGACTTGTAAAATCGATGCTCGTGATTCTTGCTAGTTTCGATCTAAAACGATGTATCCTGTTGTTTTGAGCCGGAATACAAGTTTTCGCGCAGTTCTGATAGAAAAAGTTTACACCTTTCTCTCTTCTACTCTTCGAAGACTTGTAAAATCGATGCTCGTGAGTCTTGCTAGTTTCGATCTAAAACGATCTATCCCGTTTTTTGAGCCGGAATATCACTTTTCGCGCAGTTCTGAGAGAAAAAGTTTACACCTTTCTCTCGTCTACTCTTCAAGGACTTGTAAAATCGATGCTCGTGAATCTTGCTAGTTTGGATCTAAAACGATGTACCCCGTTGTTTTGAGCCGGAATACAAGTTTTCGTGCAGTTCTGAGAGAAAACGTTTACACCTTTCTCTCGTCTACTCTACGACGACTTGTAAAATCGATGCTCGTGAATCTTGCTACTTTCGATCTAAAACGATATATCCCGTTGTTTTGAGCCGGAATACAAGTTTTCGCGCAGTTCTGAGAGAAAAAGTTTACACCTTTCTCTCGTCTACTCTTCGACGACTTGTAAAATCGATGCTCGTGAATCTTGCTAGTTTCGATCTAAAACGATGTATCCCATTTTTTTTTTAGCCGGAATACAAGTTTTGGCGCAGTTCTGAGAGAAAAAGTTTACACCTTTCTCTCGTCTACTCTTCGACGACTTGTAAAATTAATGCTCGTATATCTTGCTAGTTTCGATCTACAACGATGTATCCTGTTGTTTTGAGCTGGAATAGAAGTTTTTGCGCTGTTCTGAGAAAACGTTCACACCTTTCTCTCGTCTAGTATTCGACAACTTGTAAAATCGATGCTCGTGAATCTTGCTAGTTTCGAGCTAAAACAATGTATACCGTTGTTTTGAGCCGGAATACAAGTTTTCGCGCAGTTCTAAGAGAAAAAGTTTCCACCTTTCTCTCAAGTACTCTTCGACGACTTGTAAAATCGGTGCTCGTAAATCTTGCTAGTTTCGATCTAAAACGATGTATCCCGTTGTTTTGAGCCGGAATACAAGTTTTGGCGCAGTTCTGAGAGAAAACGTTTACACCTTTCTCTCGTCTACTCTTCGACGACTTGTAAAATCGATGCTCGTGAATCTTGCTAGTTTCGATCTAAAACGATGTATCCCGTTGTTTTGAGCCAGAATACAAGTTTTCGCGCAGTTCTGAGAGAAAAAGTTTACACCTTTCTCTCGTCTAATCTTCGACGACTTGTAAAATCTTTGCTCGTGAATCTTGCTAGTTTCGATCTAAAACGATGTATCCCGTTTTTTTGAGCCGGTATACAAGTTTTCGCGCAGTTCTGAGAGAAAACGTTTACACCTTTCTCTCGTGTTCTCTTCGACGACGTGTAAAATCGATGCTCGTGAATCTTGCTAGTTTCGATCTAAAACGATGTATCCCGTTGTTTTGAGCCAGAATACAAGTTTTCGCGCAGTTCTGAGAGAAAAAGTTTAGACCTTTCTCTCGTCTACTCTTCGACGACTTGTAATATCGATGCTCGTGAATCCTGCTAGTTTCGATCTAAAACGATGTAACCCGTTGTTCTGAGCCGGAATACAAGTTCCGACGCAGTTCTGAGAGAAAAAGTTTACACCTTTCTCTCGTCTAATCTTCGACGACTTGTAAAATCGATGCTCGTGAATCTTGCTAGTTTCGATCTACAACGATGTATCTCGTTGTTTTGAGCTGGAATAGAAGTTTTCGCGCAGTTCTGAGAGAAAAAGTTTACACCTTTCTCTCGTCTACTCTTCGAGGACTTGTAAAATCGATGCTCGTGAATCTTGCTAGTTTCGATCTAAAACGATGTATCCTGTTGTTTTGAGCCGGAATACAAGTTTTCGCGCAGTTCTGAGAGAAAAAGTTTACACCTTTCTCTCTTCTACTCTTCGAAGACTTGTAAAATCGATGCTCGTGAATCTTGCTAGTTTCGATCTACAACGATGTATCTCGTTGTTTTGAGCTGGAATAGAAGTTTTCGCGCAGTTCTGAGAGAAAAAGTTTACACCTTTCTCTCGTCTACTCTTCGAAGACTTGTGAAATCGATGCTCGTGAATCTTGCTAGTTTTGATCTAAAACGATCTATCCCGTTGTTTTGAGCCGGAATACAAGTTTTCGCGCAGTTCTGAGAGAAAAAGTTTACACCTTTCTCTCGTCCACTCTTCGACGACTTGTAAAATCGATGCTCGTGAATCTTGCTAGTTTCGACCTAAAACGATGTATCCCGTTGTTTTGAGCCGGAATACAAGTTTTCGCGCAGTTCTGAGAGAAAAAGTTTACACCTTTCTCTCGTCTACTCTTCGAAGACTTGTAAAATCGATGCCCGTGAATCTTGCTAGTTTCGATCTAAAACGATGTATCCCGTTGTTTTGAGCCGGAATACAAGTTTTCGCGCAGTTCTGAAAGAGAACGTTTACACCTTTCTCTCGTCTACTCTACGACGACTTGTAAAATCGATGCTCGTGAATCTTGCTACTTTCGATCTAAAACGATATATCCCGTTGTTTTGAGCCGGAATACAAGTTTTCGCGCAGTTCTGAGAGAAAAAGTTTACACCTTTCTCTCGTCTACTCTTCGACGACTTGTAAAATCGATGCTCGTGAATCTTGCTAGTTTCGATCTAAAACGATGTATCCCATTTTTTTTTTAGCCGGAATACAAGTTTTGGCGCAGTTCTGAGAGAAAAAGTTTACACCTTTCTCTCGTCTACTCTTCGACGACTTGTAAAATTAATGCTCGTATATCTTGCTAGTTTCGATCTACAACGATGTATCCTGTTGTTTTGAGCTGGAATAGAAGTTTTTGCGCTGTTCTGAGAAAACGTTCACACCTTTCTCTCGTCTAGTATTCGACAACTTGTAAAATCGATGCTCGTGAATCTTGCTAGTTTCGAGCTAAAACAATGTATACCGTTGTTTTGAGCCGGAATACAAGTTTTCGCGCAGTTCTAAGAGAAAAAGTTTCCACCTTTCTCTCAAGTACTCTTCGACGACTTGTAAAATCGGTGCTCGTAAATCTTGCTAGTTTCGATCTAAAACGATGTATCCCGTTGTTTTGAGCCGGAATACAAGTTTTGGCGCAGTTCTGAGAGAAAACGTTTACACCTTTCTCTCGTCTACTCTTCGACGACTTGTAAAATCGATGCTCGTGAATCTTGCTAGTTTCGATCTAAAACGATGTATCCCGTTGTTTTGAGCCAGAATACAAGTTTTCGCGCAGTTCTGAGAGAAAAAGTTTACACCTTTCTCTCGTCTAATCTTCGACGACTTGTAAAATCTTTGCTCGTGAATCTTGCTAGTTTCGATCTAAAACGATGTATCCCGTTTTTTTGAGCCGGTATACAAGTTTTCGCGCAGTTCTGAGAGAAAACGTTTACACCTTTCTCTCGTGTTCTCTTCGACGACGTGTAAAATCGATGCTCGTGAATCTTGCTAGTTTCGATCTAAAACGATGTATCCCGTTGTTTTGAGCCAGAATACAAGTTTTCGCGCAGTTCTGAGAGAAAAAGTTTAGACCTTTCTCTCGTCTACTCTTCGACGACTTGTAATATCGATGCTCGTGAATCCTGCTAGTTTCGATCTAAAACGATGTAACCCGTTGTTCTGAGCCGGAATACAAGTTCCGACGCAGTTCTGAGAGAAAAAGTTTACACCTTTCTCTCGTCTAATCTTCGACGACTTGTAAAATCGATGCTCGTGAATCTTGCTAGTTTCGATCTACAACGATGTATCTCGTTGTTTTGAGCTGGAATAGAAGTTTTCGCGCAGTTCTGAGAGAAAAAGTTTACACCTTTCTCTCGTCTACTCTTCGAGGACTTGTAAAATCGATGCTCGTGAATCTTGCTAGTTTCGATCTAAAACGATGTATCCTGTTGTTTTGAGCCGGAATACAAGTTTTCGCGCAGTTCTGAGAGAAAAAGTTTACACCTTTCTCTCTTCTACTCTTCGAAGACTTGTAAAATCGATGCTCGTGAATCTTGCTAGTTTCGATCTACAACGATGTATCTCGTTGTTTTGAGCTGGAATAGAAGTTTTCGCGCAGTTCTGAGAGAAAAAGTTTACACCTTTCTCTCGTCTACTCTTCGAAGACTTGTGAAATCGATGCTCGTGAATCTTGCTAGTTTTGATCTAAAACGATCTATCCCGTTGTTTTGAGCCGGAATACAAGTTTTCGCGCAGTTCTGAGAGAAAAAGTTTACACCTTTCTCTCGTCCACTCTTCGACGACTTGTAAAATCGATGCTCGTGAATCTTGCTAGTTTCGACCTAAAACGATGTATCCCGTTGTTTTGAGCCGGAATACAAGTTTTCGCGCAGTTCTGAGAGAAAAAGTTTACACCTTTCTCTCGTCTACTCTTCGAAGACTTGTAAAATCGATGCCCGTGAATCTTGCTAGTTTCGATCTAAAACGATGTATCCCGTTGTTTTGAGCCGGAATACAAGTTTTCGCGCAGTTCTGAAAGAGAACGTTTACACCTTTCTCTCGTCTACTCTACGACGACTTGTAAAATCGATGCTCGTGAATCTTGCTACTTTCGATCTAAAACGATATATCCCGTTGTTTTGAGCCGGAATACAAGTTTTCGCGCAGTTCTGAGAGAAAAAGTTTACACCTTTCTCTCGTCTACTCTTCGACGACTTGTAAAATCGATGCTCGTGAATCTTGCTAGTTTCGATCTAAAACGATGTATCCCATTTTTTTTTTAGCCGGAATACAAGTTTTGGCGCAGTTCTGAGAGAAAAAGTTTACACCTTTCTCTCGTCTACTCTTCGACGACTTGTAAAATTAATGCTCGTATATCTTGCTAGTTTCGATCTACAACGATGTATCCTGTTGTTTTGAGCTGGAATAGAAGTTTTTGCGCTGTTCTGAGAAAACGTTCACACCTTTCTCTCGTCTAGTATTCGACAACTTGTAAAATCGATGCTCGTGAATCTTGCTAGTTTCGAGCTAAAACAATGTATACCGTTGTTTTGAGCCGGAATACAAGTTTTCGCGCAGTTCTAAGAGAAAAAGTTTCCACCTTTCTCTCAAGTACTCTTCGACGACTTGTAAAATCGGTGCTCGTAAATCTTGCTAGTTTCGATCTAAAACGATGTATCCCGTTGTTTTGAGCCGGAATACAAGTTTTGGCGCAGTTCTGAGAGAAAAAGTTTACACCTTTCTCTCGTCTACTCTTCGACGACTTGTAAAATCGATGCTCGTGAATCTTGCTAGTTTCGATCTAAAACGATGTATCCCGTTGTTTTGAGCCAGAATACAAGTTTTCGCGCAGTTCTGAGAGAAAAAGTTTACACCTTTCTCTCGTCTAATCTTCGACGACTTGTAAAATCGATGCTCGTGAATCTTGCTAGTTTCGATATACAACGATGTATCTCGTTGTTTTGAGCTGGAATAGAAGTTTTCGCGCAGTTCTGAGAGAAAAAGTTTCCATCTTTCTCTCGTCCACTCTTCAAGGACTTGTAAAATCGATGCTCGTGAATCTTGCTAGTTTGGATCTAAAACAATGTACCCCGTTGTTTTGAGCCGGAATACAAGTTTTGGCGCAGTTCTGAGAGAAAAATTTTACACCTTTCTCTCGTATCTCTTCGACGACTTGTAAAATCTTTGCTCGTGAATCTTGCTAGTTTCGATCTAAAACGATGTATCCCGTTTTTTTGAGCCGGTATACAAGTTTTCGCGCAGTTCTGAGAGAAAACGTTTACACCTTTCTCTCGTGTTCTCTTCGACGACGTGTAAAATCGATGCTCGTGAATCTTGCTAGTTTCGATCTAAAACGATGTATCCCGTTGTTTTGAGCCAGAATACAAGTTTTCGCGCAGTTCTGAGAGAAAAAGTTTAGACCTTTCTCTCGTCTACTCTTCGACGACTTGTAATATCGATGCTCGTGAATCCTGCTAGTTTCGATCTAAAACGATGTAACCCGTTGTTCTGAGCCGGAATACAAGTTCCGACGCAGTTCTGAGAGAAAAAGTTTACACCTTTCTCTCGTCTAATCTTCGACGACTTGTAAAATCGATGCTCGTGAATCTTGCTAGTTTCGATCTACAACGATGTATCTCGTTGTTTTGAGCTGGAATAGAAGTTTTCGCGCAGTTCTGAGAGAAAAAGTTTACACCTTTCTCTCGTCTACTCTTCGAGGACTTGTAAAATCGATGCTCGTGAATCTTGCTAGTTTCGATCTAAAACGATGAATCCTGTTGTTTTGAGCCGGAATACAAGTTTTCGCGCAGTTCTGAGAGAAAAAGTTTACACCTTTCTCTCTTCTACTCTTCGAAGACTTGTAAAATCGATGCTCGTGAATCTTGCTAGTTTCGATCTACAACGATGTATCTCGTTGTTTTGAGCTGGAATAGAAGTTTTCGCGCAGTTCTGAGAGAAAAAGTTTACACCTTTCTCTCGTCTACTCTTCGAAGACTTGTGAAATCGATGCTCGTGAATCTTGCTAGTTTTGATCTAAAACGATCTATCCCGTTGTTTTGAGCCGGAATACAAGTTTTCGCGCAGTTCTGAGAGAAAAAGTTTACGCCTTTCTCTCGTCTACTCTTCGAGGACTTGTAAAATCGATGCTCGTGATTCTTGCTAGTTTCGATCTAAAACGATGTATCCTGTTGTTTTGAGCCGGAATACAAGTTTTCGCGCAGTTCTGAGAGAAAAAGTTTACACCTTTCTCTCTTCTACTCTTCGAAGACTTGTAAAATCGATGCTCGTGAGTCTTGCTAGTTTCGATCTAAAACGATCTATCCCGTTTTTTGAGCCGGAATATCACTTTTCGCGCAGTTCTGAGAGAAAAAGTTTACACCTTTCTCTCGTCTACTCTTCAAGGACTTGTAAAATCGATGCTCGTGAATCTTGCTAGTTTGGATCTAAAACGATGTACCCCGTTGTTTTGAGCCGGAATACAAGTTTTCGTGCAGTTCTGAGAGAAAACGTTTACACCTTTCTCTCGTCTACTCTACGACGACTTGTAAAATCGATGCTCGTGAATCTTGCTACTTTCGATCTAAAACGATATATCCCGTTGTTTTGAGCCGGAATACAAGTTTTCGCGCAGTTCTGAGAGAAAAAGTTTACACCTTTCTCTCGTCTACTCTTCGACGACTTGTAAAATCGATGCTCGTGAATCTTGCTAGTTTCGATCTAAAACGATGTATCCCATTTTTTTTTAGCCGGAATACAAGTTTTGGCGCAGTTCTGAGAGAAAAAGTTTACACCTTTCTCTCGTCTACTCTTCGACGACTTGTAAAATTAATGCTCGTATATCTTGCTAGTTTCGATCTACAACGATGTATCCTGTTGTTTTGAGCTGGAATAGAAGTTTTTGCGCTGTTCTGAGAAAACGTTCACACCTTTCTCTCGTCTAGTATTCGACAACTTGTAAAATCGATGCTCGTGAATCTTGCTAGTTTCGAGCTAAAACAATGTATACCGTTGTTTTGAGCCGGAATACAAGTTTTCGCGCAGTTCTAAGAGAAAAAGTTTCCACCTTTCTCTCAAGTACTCTTCGACGACTTGTAAAATCGGTGCTCGTAAATCTTGCTAGTTTCGATCTAAAACGATGTATCCCGTTGTTTTGAGCCGGAATACAAGTTTTGGCGCAGTTCTGAGAGAAAAAGTTTACACCTTTCTCTCGTCTACTCTTCGACGACTTGTAAAATCGATGCTCGTGAATCTTGCTAGTTTCGATCTAAAACGATGTATCCCGTTGTTTTGAGCCAGAATACAAGTTTTTGCGCAGTTCTGAGAGAAAAAGTTTACACCTTTCTCTCGTCTAATCTTCGACGATTCGTAAAATCGATGCTCGTGAATCTTGCTAGTTTCGATACACAACGATGTATCTCGTTGTTTTGAGCTGGAATAGAAGTTTTCGCGCAGTTCTGAGAGAAAAAGTTTACACCTTTCTCTCGTCTACTCTTCGAGGACTTGTAAAATCGATGCTCGTGAATCTTGCTAGTTTCGATCTAAAACGATGTATCCTGTTGTTTTGAGCCGGAATACAAGTTTTCGCGCAGTTCTGAGAGAAAAAGTTTACACCTTTCTCTCTTCTACTCTTCGAAGACTTGTAAAATCGATGCTCGTGAGTCTTGCTAGTTTCGATCTAAAACGATGTATCCCGTTTTTTGAGCCGGAATACCACTTTTCGCGCAGTTCTGAGAGAAAAAGTTTACACCTTTCTCTCGTCTACTCTTCAAGGACTTGTAAAATCGATGCTCGTGAATCTTGCTAGTTTGGATCTAAAACGATGTACCCCGTTGTTTTGAGCCGGAATACAAGTTTTCGTGCAGTTCTGAGAGAAAACGTTTACACCTTTCTCTCGTCTACTCTTCGACGACTTGTAAAATCGATGCTCGTGAATCTTGCTAGTTTCGATCTAAAACGATGAATCCCGTTGTTTTGAGCCGGAATACAAGTTTTTGCGCTGTTCTGAGAAAAAGTTCACACCTTTCTCGTCTAGTATTCGACAACTTGTAAAATCGATGCTCGTGAATCTTGCTAGTTTCGAGCTAAAACAATGTATACCGTTGTTTTGAGCCGGAATACAAGTTTTTGCGCAGTTCTAAGAGAAAAAGTTTCCACCTTTCTCTCGAGTACTCTTCGACGACTTGTAAAATCGATGCTCGTGAATCTTGCTAGTTTCGATCTAAAACGATGCATCCCGTTGTTTTGAGCCGGAATACAAGTTTTCGCGCAGTTCTGAGAGAAAAAGTTTACACCTTTCTCTCGTATACTCTTCGACGCCTTGTAAAATCTATGCTCGTGAATCTTGCTAGTTTCGATCTAAAACGATGTATCCCGTTTTTTTTGAGCCGGTATACAAGTTTTCGCGCAGTTCTGAGAGAAAACGTTTACACCTTTCTCTCGTGTACTCTTCGACGACGTGTAAAATTGATGCTCGTGAATCTTGCTAGTTTCGATCTAAAACGATGTATCCCGTTGTTTTGAGCCAGAATACAAGTTTTCGCGCAGTTCTGAGAGAAAAAGTTTAGACCTTTCTCTCGTCTACTCTTCGATGACTTGTAATATCGATGCTCGTGAGTCTTGCTAGTTTCGATATTAAACGATCTATCCCGTTTTTTGAGCCGGAATACCACTTTTCGCGCAGTTCTGAGAGAAAAAGTTTACACCTTTCTCTCGTCTACTCTTCAAGGACTTGTAAAATCGATGCTCGTGAATCCTGCTAGTTTGGATCTAAAACGATGTACCTCGTTGTTTTGAGCCGGAATACAAGTTTTCGCGCAGTTCTGAGAGAAAAAGTTTACACCTTTCTCTCGTCTACTCTTCGACGACTTGTAAAATCGATGCTCGTGAATCTTGTAGTTTCGATCTAAAACGATGTATCCTGTTGTTTTGAGCCGGAATACAAGTTTTCGCGCAGTTCTGAGAGAAAAAGTTTACACCTTTCTCTCGTCTACTCTTCGACGACTTGTAAAATCGATGCTAGTGAATCATGCTAGTTTCGATCTAAAACGATGTATCCCGTTGTTTTGAGCCGGAATACAAGTTTTCGTGCAGTTCTGAGAGAAAACGTTTACACCTTTCTCTCGTCTACTCTTCGACGACATGTAAAATCGATGCTCGTGAATCTTGCAAGTTTCGATCTAAAACGATGTATCCCGTTGTTTTGAGCCGGAATACAAGTTTTCGCGCAGTTCTGAGAGAAAAAGTTTACACCTTTCTCTCGTCTACTCTTCGAGGACTTGTAAAATCGATGCTCGTGAATCTTGCTAGTTTCGATCTAAAACGATGTATCCTGTTGTTTTGAGCCGGAATACAAGTTTTCGCGCAGTTCTGAGAGAAAAAGTTTACACCTTTCTCTCTTCTACTCTTCGAAGACTTGTAAAATCGATGCTCGTGAATCTTGCTAGTTTCGATCTACAACGATGTATCTCGTTGTTTTGAGCTGGAATAGAAGTTTTCGCGCAGTTCTGAGAGAAAAAGTTTACACCTTTCTCTCGTCTACTCTTCGAAGACTTGTGAAATCGATGCTCGTGAATCTTGCTAGTTTTGATCTAAAACGATCTATCCCGTTGTTTTGAGCCGGAATACAAGTTTTCGCGCAGTTCTGAGAGAAAAAGTTTACGCCTTTCTCTCGTCTACTCTTCGAGGACTTGTAAAATCGATGCTCGTGATTCTTGCTAGTTTCGATCTAAAACGATGTATCCTGTTGTTTTGAGCCGGAATACAAGTTTTCGCGCAGTTCTGAGAGAAAAAGTTTACACCTTTCTCTCTTCTACTCTTCGAAGACTTGTAAAATCGATGCTCGTGAGTCTTGCTAGTTTCGATCTAAAACGATCTATCCCGTTTTTTGAGCCGGAATATCACTTTTCGCGCAGTTCTGAGAGAAAAAGTTTACACCTTTCTCTCGTCTACTCTTCAAGGACTTGTAAAATCGATGCTCGTGAATCTTGCTAGTTTGGATCTAAAACGATGTACCCCGTTGTTTTGAGCCGGAATACAAGTTTTCGTGCAGTTCTGAGAGAAAACGTTTACACCTTTCTCTCGTCTACTCTACGACGACTTGTAAAATCGATGCTCGTGAATCTTGCTACTTTCGATCTAAAACGATATATCCCGTTGTTTTGAGCCGGAATACAAGTTTTCGCGCAGTTCTGAGAGAAAAAGTTTACACCTTTCTCTCGTCTACTCTTCGACGACTTGTAAAATCGATGCTCGTGAATCTTGCTAGTTTCGATCTAAAACGATGTATCCCATTTTTTTTTAGCCGGAATACAAGTTTTGGCGCAGTTCTGAGAGAAAAAGTTTACACCTTTCTCTCGTCTACTCTTCGACGACTTGTAAAATTAATGCTCGTATATCTTGCTAGTTTCGATCTACAACGATGTATCCTGTTGTTTTGAGCTGGAATAGAAGTTTTTGCGCTGTTCTGAGAAAACGTTCACACCTTTCTCTCGTCTAGTATTCGACAACTTGTAAAATCGATGCTCGTGAATCTTGCTAGTTTCGAGCTAAAACAATGTATACCGTTGTTTTGAGCCGGAATACAAGTTTTCGCGCAGTTCTAAGAGAAAAAGTTTCCACCTTTCTCTCAAGTACTCTTCGACGACTTGTAAAATCGGTGCTCGTAAATCTTGCTAGTTTCGATCTAAAACGATGTATCCCGTTGTTTTGAGCCGGAATACAAGTTTTGGCGCAGTTCTGAGAGAAAAAGTTTACACCTTTCTCTCGTCTACTCTTCGACGACTTGTAAAATCGATGCTCGTGAATCTTGCTAGTTTCGATCTAAAACGATGTATCCCGTTGTTTTGAGCCAGAATACAAGTTTTCGCGCAGTTCTGAGAGAAAAAGTTTACACCTTTCTCTCGTCTAATCTTCGACGACTTGTAAAATCGATGCTCGTGAATCTTGCTAGTTTCGATATACAACGATGTATCTCGTTGTTTTGAGCTGGAATAGAAGTTTTCGCGCAGTTCTGAGAGAAAAAGTTTACACCTTTCTCTCGTCTACTCTTCGAGGACTTGTAAAATCGATGCTCGTGAATCTTGCTAGTTTCGATCTAAAACGATGTATCCTGTTGTTTTGAGCCGGAATACAAGTTTTCGCGCAGTTCTGAGAGAAAAAGTTTACACCTTTCTCTCTTCTACTCTTCGAAGACTTGTAAAATCGATGCTCGTGAGTCTTGCTAGTTTGAATCTAAAACGATGTACCCCGTTGTTTTGAGCCGGAATACAAGTTTTCGTGCAGTTCTGAGAGAAAACGTTTACACCTTTCTCTCGTCTACTCTTCGACGACTTGTAAAATCGATGCTCGTGAATCTTGCTAGTTTCGATCTAAAACGATGAATCCCGTTGTTTTGAGCCGGAATACAAGTTTTTGCGCTGTTCTGAGAAAAAGTTCACACCTTTCTCGTATAGTATTCGACAACTTGTAAAATCGATGCTCGTGAATCTTGCTAGTTTCGAGCTAAAACAATGTATACCGTTGTTTTGAGCCGGAATACAAGTTTTTGCGCAGTTCTAAGAGAAAAAGTTTCCACCTTTCTCTCGAGTACTCTTCGACGACTTGTAAAATCGATGCTCGTGAATCTTGCTAGTTTCGATCTAAAACGATGCATCCCGTTGTTTTGAGCCGGAATACAAGTTTTCGCGCAGTTCTGAGAGAAAAAGTTTACACCTTTCTCTCGTATACTCTTCGACGCCTTGTAAAATCTATGCTCGTGAATCTTGCTAGTTTCGATCTAAAACGATGTATCCCGTTTTTTTTGAGCCGGTATACAAGTTTTCGCGCAGTTCTGAGAGAAAACGTTTACACCTTTCTCTCGTGTACTCTTCGACGACGTGTAAAATCGATGCTCGTGAATCTTGCTAGTTTCGATCTAAAACGATGTATCCCGTTGTTTTGAGCCAGAATACAAGTTTTCGCGCAGTTCTGAGAGAAAAAGTTTAGACCTTTCTCTCGTCTACTCTTCGATGACTTGTAATATCGATGCTCGTGAGTCTTGCTAGTTTCGATCTAAAACGATCTATCCCGTTTTTTGAGCCGGAATACCACTTTTCGCGCAGTTCTGAGAGAAAAAGTTTACACCTTTCTCTCGTCTACTCTTCAAGGACTTGTAAAATCGATGCTCGTGAATCCTGCTAGTTTGGATCTAAAACGATGTACCTCGTTGTTTTGAGCCGGAATACAAGTTTTCGCGCAGTTCTGAGAGAAAAAGTTTACACCTTTCTCTCGTCTACTCTTCGACGACTTGTAAAATCGATGCTCGTGAATCTTGTAGTTTCGATCTAAAACGATGTATCCTGTTGTTTTGAGCCGGAATACAAGTTTTCGCGCAGTTCTGAGAGAAAAAGTTTACACCTTTCTCTCGTCTACTCTTCGAAGACTTGTAAAATCGATGCTCGTGAGTCTTGCTAGTTTCGATCTAAAACGATGTATCCCGTTTTTTTTTTGAGCCGGAATACAAGTTT
Organism: Amblyomma americanum; assembly: GCF_052857255.1. Classification (NCBI taxonomy): domain Eukaryota; kingdom Metazoa; phylum Arthropoda; class Arachnida; order Ixodida; family Ixodidae; genus Amblyomma; species Amblyomma americanum. Next base: position 131,156,984 of record NC_135503.1, read on the forward strand.
TCGCGCAGTTCTGAGAGAAAAAGTTTACACCTTTCTCTCGTGTACTCTTCGACGACGTGTAAAATCGATGCTCGTGAATCTTGCTAGTTTCGATCTAAAACGATGTATCCCGTTGTTTTGAGCCAGATTACAAGTTTTCGCGCAGTTCTGAGAGAAAAAGTTTAGACCTTTCTCTCGTCTACTCTTCGAGGACTTGTAAAATCGATGCTCGTGAATCTTGCTAGTTTCGATCTACAACGATGTATCTCGTTGTTTTGAGCTGGAATAGAAGTTTTCGCGCAGTTCTGAGAGAAAAAGTTTACACCTTTCTCTCGTCTAATCTTCGACGACTTGTAAAATCGATGCTCGTGAATCTTGCTAGTTTCGATCTCACAACGATGTATCTCGTTGTTTTGAGCTGGAATAGAAGTTTTCGCGCAGTTCTGAGAGAAAAAGTTTACACCTTTCTCTCGTCTACTCTTCGAGGACTTGTAAAATCGATGCTCGTGAATCTTGCTAGTTTCGATCTAAAACGATGTATCCTGTTGTTTTGAGCCGGAATACAAGTTTTCGCGCAGTTCTGAGAGAAAAAGTTTACACCTTTCTCTCGTCTACTATTCGACGAGTTGTAATATCGATGCTCGTGAATCTTGCTAGTTTCGACCTAAAACAATGTATCCCGTTGTTTTGAGCCGGAATACAAGTTTTCGCGCAGTTCTGAGAGAAAAAGTTTCCACCTTTCTCTCGTGTACTCTTCGACGACTTGTAAAATCGATGCTCGTGAATCTTACTAGTTTGGATCTAAAACGATGTACCCCGTTGTTTTGAGCCGGAATACAAGTTTTCGTGCAGTTCTGAGAGAAAAAGTTTACACCTTTCGTCTACTCTTCGACGACTTGTAAAATCGATGCTCGTGAATCTTGCTACTTTCGATCTAAAACGATATATCCCGTTATTTTGAGCCGGAATACAAGTTTTCGCGCAGTTCTGAGAGAAAAAGTTTACACCTTTCTCTCGTCTACTATTCGACGACTTGTAAAATCGATGCTCGTGAATATTGCTAGTTTCGACCTAAAACGAGGTATCCCGTTGTTTTGAGCCGGAATACAAGTTTTCGCGCAGTTCTGAGAGAAAAAGTTTACACCTTTCTCTCGTCTACTCTTCGACGACTTGTAAAATCGATGCTTCTGAATCTTGCTAGTTTCGATCTAAAACGATGTATCCTGTTGTTTTGAGCCGGAATACAAGTTTTGGCGCAGTTCTGAGAGAAAAAGTTTACACCTTTCTCTCGTCTACTCTTCGACGACTTGTAAAATCGATGCTCGTGAATCTTGCTGGTTTCGATCTAAAACGATGTATCCCGTTGTTTTGAGCCGGAATACAAGTTTTCGCGCAGTTCTGAGAGAAAAAGTTTACACCTTTCTCTCGTCTACTCTTCGAAGACTTGTAGAATCGATGCTCGTGAATCTTGCTAGTTTCGATCTAAAACGATGTATCCCATTTTTTTTGAGCCGGAATACAAGTTTTGGCGCAGTTCTGAGAGAAAAAGTTTACACCTTTCTCTCGTCTACTCTTCGACGACTTGTAAAATCAATGCTCGTATATCTTGCTAGTTTCGATCTACAACGATGTATCCTGTTGTTTTGAGCTGGAATAGAAGTTTTCGCGCAGTTTAGAGAGAAAAAGTTTACGCATTTCTCTCGTCTACTCTTCGAGGACTTGTAAAATCGATGCTCGTGAATCTTGCTAGTTTCGATCTAAAACGATGTATCCCGTTTTTTTGAGCCGGAATACAAGTTTTCGCGCAGTTCTGAGAGAAAAAGTTTACACCTTTCACTCGTCTACTCTTCGACGACTTGTAAAATCGATGCTCCTGAATCTTGCTAGTTTCGATCTAAAACGATGTATCCTGTTGTTTTGAGCCGGAATACAAGTTTTGGCGCAGTTCTGAGAGAAAAAGTTTACACCTTTCTCTCGTGGACTCTCCGACGACTTGTAAAATCGATGCTCGTGCATCTTGCTAGTTACGATCTAAAACGATGTACCCCGTTGTTTTGAGCCGGTATACAAGTTTTCGCGCAGTTCTGAGAGAAAAAGTTTACACCTTTCTCTCGTGGACTCTCCGACGACTTGTAAAATCGATGCTCGTGAATCTTGTTAGTCACGATCTAAAACGATGTACCCCGTTGTTTTGAGCCGGAATACAAGATTTCGTGCAGTTCTGAGAGAAAACGTTTACACCTTTCTCTTGTCTACTCTCGACGACTGGTAAAATCGATGCTCGTGAATCTTGCTAGTTTCGACCTAAAACGATGTATCGCGTTATTTTGAGCCGGAATACAAGTTTTCGCGCAGTTCTGAGAGAAAAAGTTTACACCTTTCTCTCTTCTACTCTTCGAAGACTTGTAAAATCGATGCTCGTGAGTCTTGCTAGTTTCGATCTAAAACGATGTATCCCGTTTTTTGAGCCGGAATACCACTTTTCGCGCAGTTCTGAGAGAAAACGTTTACACCTTTCTCTCGTCTACTCTTCAAGGACTTGTAAAATCGATGCTCGTGAATCTTGCTAGTTTGGATCTAAAACGATGTACCCCGTTGTTTTGAGCCGGAATACAAGTTTTCGTGCAGTTCTGAGAGAAAACGTTTACACCTTTCTCTCGTGTACTCTTCGACGACGTGTAAAATCGATGCTCGTGAATCTTGCTAGTTTCGATCTAAAACGATGTATCCCGTTGTTTTGAGCCAGAATACAAGTTTTCGCGCAGTTCTGAGAGAAAAAGTTTAGACCTTTCTCTCGTCTACTCTTCGATGACTTGTAATATCGATGCTCGTGAGTCTTGCTAGTTTCGATCTAAAACGATCTATCCCGTTTTTTGAGCCGGAATACCACTTTTCGCGCAGTTCTGAGAGAAAAAGTTTACACCTTTCTCTCGTCTACTCTTCAAGGACTTGTAAAATCGATGCTCGTGAATCCTGCTAGTTTGGATCTAAAACGATGTACCTCGTTGTTTTGAGCCGGAATACAAGTTTTCGCGCAGTTCTGAGAGAAAAAGTTTACACCTTTCTCTCGTCTACTCTTCGACGACTTGTAAAATCGATGCTCGTGAATCTTGTAGTTTCGATCTAAAACGATGTATCCTGTTGTTTTGAGCCGGAATACAAGTTTTCGCGCAGTTCTGAGAGAAAAAGTTTACACCTTTCTCTCGTCTACTCTTCGAAGACTTGTAAAATCGATGCTCGTGAGTCTTGCTAGTTTCGATCTAAAACGATGTATCCCGTTTTTTTTTTGAGCCGGAATACAAGTTTTCGCGCAGTTCTGAGAGAAAAAGTTTACACCTTTCTCTCGTGTACTCTTCGACGACGTGTAAAATCGATGCTCGTGAATCTTGCTAGTTTCGATCTAAAACGATGTATCCCGTTGTTTTGAGCCAGATTACAAGTTTTCGCGCAGTTCTGAGAGAAAAAGTTTAGACCTTTCTCTCGTCTACTCTTCGAGGACTTGTAAAATCGATGCTCGTGAATCTTGCTAGTTTCGATCTACAACGATGTATCTCGTTGTTTTGAGCTGGAATAGAAGTTTTCGCGCAGTTCTGAGAGAAAAAGTTTACACCTTTCTCTCGTCTAATCTTCGACGACTTGTAAAATCGATGCTCGTGAATCTTGCTAGTTTCGATCTCACAACGATGTATCTCGTTGTTTTGAGCTGGAATAGAAGTTTTCGCGCAGTTCTGAGAGAAAAAGTTTACACCTTTCTCTCGTCTACTCTTCGAGGACTTGTAAAATCGATGCTCGTGAATCTTGCTAGTTTCGATCTAAAACGATGTATCCTGTTGTTTTGAGCCGGAATACAAGTTTTCGCGCAGTTCTGAGAGAAAAAGTTTACACCTTTCTCTCGTCTACTATTCGACGAGTTGTAATATCGATGCTCGTGAATCTTGCTAGTTTCGACCTAAAACAATGTATCCCGTTGTTTTGAGCCGGAATACAAGTTTTCGCGCAGTTCTGAGAGAAAAAGTTTCCACCTTTCTCTCGTGTACTCTTCGACGACTTGTAAAATCGATGCTCGTGAATCTTACTAGTTTGGATCTAAAACGATGTACCCCGTTGTTTTGAGCCGGAATACAAGTTTTCGTGCAGTTCTGAGAGAAAAAGTTTACACCTTTCGTCTACTCTTCGACGACTTGTAAAATCGATGCTCGTGAATCTTGCTACTTTCGATCTAAAACGATATATCCCGTTATTTTGAGCCGGAATACAAGTTTTCGCGCAGTTCTGAGAGAAAAAGTTTACACCTTTCTCTCGTCTACTATTCGACGACTTGTAAAATCGATGCTCGTGAATATTGCTAGTTTCGACCTAAAACGAGGTATCCCGTTGTTTTGAGCCGGAATACAAGTTTTCGCGCAGTTCTGAGAGAAAAAGTTTACACCTTTCTCTCGTCTACTCTTCGACGACTTGTAAAATCGATGCTTCTGAATCTTGCTAGTTTCGATCTAAAACGATGTATCCTGTTGTTTTGAGCCGGAATACAAGTTTTGGCGCAGTTCTGAGAGAAAAAGTTTACACCTTTCTCTCGTCTACTCTTCGACGACTTGTAAAATCGATGCTCGTGAATCTTGCTGGTTTCGATCTAAAACGATGTATCCCGTTGTTTTGAGCCGGAATACAAGTTTTCGCGCAGTTCTGAGAGAAAAAGTTTACACCTTTCTCTCGTCTACTCTTCGAAGACTTGTAGAATCGATGCTCGTGAATCTTGCTAGTTTCGATCTAAAACGATGTATCCCATTTTTTTTGAGCCGGAATACAAGTTTTGGCGCAGTTCTGAGAGAAAAAGTTTACACCTTTCTCTCGTCTACTCTTCGACGACTTGTAAAATCAATGCTCGTATATCTTGCTAGTTTCGATCTACAACGATGTATCCTGTTGTTTTGAGCTGGAATAGAAGTTTTCGCGCAGTTTAGAGAGAAAAAGTTTACGCATTTCTCTCGTCTACTCTTCGAGGACTTGTAAAATCGATGCTCGTGAATCTTGCTAGTTTCGATCTAAAACGATGTATCCCGTTTTTTTGAGCCGGAATACAAGTTTTCGCGCAGTTCTGAGAGAAAAAGTTTACACCTTTCTCTCGTCTACTCTTCGACGACTTGTAAAATCGATGCTCCTGAATCTTGCTAGTTTCGATCTAAAACGATGTATCCTGTTGTTTTGAGCCGGAATACAAGTTTTGGCGCAGTTCTGAGAGAAAAAGTTTACACCTTTCTCTCGTGGACTCTCCGACGACTTGTAAAATCGATGCTCGTGCATCTTGCTAGTTACGATCTAAAACGATGTACCCCGTTGTTTTGAGCCGGTATACAAGTTTTCGCGCAGTTCTGAGAGAAAAAGTTTACACCTTTCTCTCGTGGACTCTCCGACGACTTGTAAAATCGATGCTCGTGAATCTTGTTAGTCACGATCTAAAACGATGTACCCCGTTGTTTTGAGCCGGAATACAAGATTTCGTGCAGTTCTGAGAGAAAACGTTTACACCTTTCTCTTGTCTACTCTCGACGACTGGTAAAATCGATGCTCGTGAATCTTGCTAGTTTCGACCTAAAACGATGTATCGCGTTATTTTGAGCCGGAATACAAGTTTTCGCGCAGTTCTGAGAGAAAAAGTTTACACCTTTCTCACTTCTACTCTTCGAAGACTTGTAAAATCGATGCTCGTGAGTCTTGCTAGTTTCGATCTAAAACGATGTATCCCGTTTTTTGAGCCGGAATACCACTTTTCGCGCAGTTCTGAGAGAAAACGTTTACACCTTTCTCTCGTCTACTCTTCAAGGACTTGTAAAATCGATGCTCGTGAATCTTGCTAGTTTGGATCTAAAACGATGTACCCCGTTGTTTTGAGCCGGAATACAAGTTTTCGTGCAGTTCTGAGAGAAAACGTTTACACCTTTCTCTCGTCTACTCTCGACGACTGGTAAAATCGATGCTCGTGAATCTTGCTAGTTTCGACCTAAAACGATGTATCGCGTTATTTTGAGCCGGAATACAAGTTTTCGCGCAGTTCTGAGAGAAAAAGTTTACACCTTTCTCTCTTCTACTCTTCGAAGACTTGTAAAATCGATGCTCGTGAGTCTTGCTAGTTTCGATCTAAAACGATGTATCCCGTTTTTTGAGCCGGAATACCACTTTTCGCGCAGTTCTGAGAGAAAACGTTTACACCTTTCTCTCGTCTACTCTTCGACGACTTGTAAAATCGATGCTCGTGAATCTTGCTAGTTTCGATCTAAAACGATGAATCCCGTTGTTTTGAGCCGGAATACAAGTTTTTGCGCTGTTCTGAGAAAAAGTTCACACCTTTCTCGTCTAGTATTCGACAACTTGTAAAATCGATGCTCGTGAATCTTGCGTTTCGAGCTAAAACAATGTATACCGTTGTTTTGAGCCGGAATACAAGTTTTTGCGCAGTTCTAAGAGAAAAAGTTTCCACCTTTCTCTCGAGTACTCTTCGACGACTTGTAAAATCGATGCTCGTGAATCTTGCTAGTTTCGATCTAAAACGATGCATCCCGTTGTTTTGAGCCGGAATACAAGTTTTCGCGCAGTTCTGAGAGAAAAAGTTTACACCTTTCTCTCGTATACTCTTCGACGCCTTGTAAAATCTATGCTCGTGAATCTTGCTAGTTTCGATCTAAAACGATGTATCCCGTTTTTTTTTGAGCCGGTATACAAGTTTTCGCGCAGTTCTGAGAGAAAACGTTTACACCTTTCTCTCGTGTACTCTTCGACGACGTGTAAAATCGATGCTCGTGAATCTTGCTACTTTCGATCTAAAACGATATATCCCGTTATTTTGAGCCGGAATACAAGTTTTCGCGCAGTTCTGAGAGAAAAAGTTTACACCTTTCTCTCGTCTACTATTCGACGACTTGTAAAATCGATGCTCGTGAATATTGCTAGTTTCGTCCTAAAACGATGTATCCCGTTGTTTTGAGCCGGAATACAAGTTTTCGCGCAGTTCTGAGAGAAAAAGTTTACACCTTTCTCTCGTCTACTCTTCGACGACTTGTAAAATCGATGCTCCTGAATCTTGCTAGTTTCGATCTAAAACGATGTATCCTGTTGTTTTGAGCCGGAATACAAGTTTTGGCGCAGTTCTGAGAGAAAAAGTTTACACCTTTCTCTCGTCTACTCTTCGACGACTTGTAAAATCGATGCTCGTGAATCTTGCTGGTTTCGATCTAAAACGATGTATCCCGTTGTTTTGAGCCGGAATACAAGTTTTCGCGCAGTTCTGAGAGAAAAAGTTTACACCTTTCTCTCGTCTACTCTTCGAAGACTTGTAGAATCGATGCTCGTGAATCTTGCTAGTTTCGATCTAAAACGATGTATCCCATTTTTTTTGAGCCGGAATACAAGTTTTGGCGCAGTTCTGAGAGAAAAAGTTTACACCTTTCTCTCGTCTACTCTTCGACGACTTGTAAAATCAATGCTCGTATATCTTGCTAGTTTCGATCTACAACGATGTATCCTGTTGTTTTGAGCTGGAATAGAAGTTTTCGCGCAGTTCTGAGAGAAAAAGTTTACGCATTTCTCTCGTCTACTCTTCGAGGACTTGTAAAATCGATGCTCGTGAATCTTGCTAGTTTCGATCTAAAACGATATATCCCGTTTTTTTGAGCCGGAATACAAGTTTTCGCGCAGTTCTGAGAGAAAAAGTTTACACCTTTCTCTCGTCTACTCTTCGACGACTTGTAAAATCGATGCTCCTGAATCTTGCTAGTTTCGATCTAAAACGATGTATCCTGTTGTTTTGAGCCGGAACACAAGTTTTGGCGCAGTTCTGAGAGAAAAAGTTTACACCTTTCTCTCGTGGACTCTCCGACGACTTGTAAAATCGATGCTCGTGCATCTTGCTAGTTACGATCTAAAACGATGTACCCCGTTGTTTTGAGCCGGTATACAAGTTTTCGCGCAGTTCTGAGAGAAAAAGTTTACACCTTTCTCTCGTGGACTCTCCGACGACTTGTAAAATCGATGCTCGTGAATCTTGTTAGTTACGATCTAAAACGATGTACCCCGTTGTTTTGAGCCGGAATACAAGTTTTCGTGCAGTTCTGAGAGAAAACGTTTACACCTTTCTCTTGTCTACTCTCGACGACTGGTAAAATCGATGCTCGTGAATCTTGCTAGTTTCGACCTAAAACGATGTATCGCGTTGTTTTGAGCCGGAATACAAGTTTTCGCGCAGTTCTGAGAGAAAAAGTTTACACCTTTCTCTCTTCTACTCTTCGAAGACTAGTAAAATCGATGCTCGTGAGTCTTGCTAGTTTCGATCTAAAACGATGTATCCCGTTTTTTGAGCCGGAATACCACTTTTCGCGCAGTTCTGAGAGAAAAAGTTTACACCTTTCTCTCGTCTACTCTTCAAGGACTTGTAAAATCGATGCTCGTGAATCTTGCTAGTTTGGATCTAAAACGATGTACCCCGTTGTTTTGAGCCGGAATACAAGTTTTCGTGCAGTTCTGAGAGAAAACGTTTACACCTTTCTCTCGTCTACTCTTCGACGACTTGTAAAATCGATGCTCGTGAATCTTGCTAGTTTCGATCTAAAACGATGAATCCCGTTGTTTTGAGCCGGAATACAAGTTTTTGCGCTGTTCTGAGAAAAAGTACACACCTTTCTCGTCTAGTATTCGACAACTTGTAAAATCGATGCTCGTGAATCTTGCTAGTTTCGAGCTAAAACAATGTATACCGTTGTTTTGAGCCGGAATACAAGTTTTTGCGCAGTTCTAAGAGAAAAAGTTTCCACCTTTCTCTCGAGTACTCTTCGACGACTTGTAAAATCGATGCTCGTGAATCTTGCTAGTTTCGATCTAAAACGATGCATCCCGTTGTTTTGAGCCGGAATACAAGTTTTCGCGCAGTTCTGAGAGAAAAAGTTTACACCTTTCTCTCGTATACTCTGCGACGCCTTGTAAAATCTATGCTCGTGAATCTTGCTAGTTTCGATCTAAAACGATGTATCCCGTTTTTTTTGAGCCGGTATACAAGTTTTTGCGCAGTTCTGAGAGAAAACGTTTACACCTTTCTCTCGTGTACTCTTCGACGACGTGTAAAATCGATGCTCGTGAATCTTGCTAGTTTCGATCTAAAACGATGTATCCCGTTTTTTGAGCCGGAATACCACTTTTCGCGCAGTTCTGAGAGAAAAAGTTTACACCTTTCTCTCGTCTACTCTTCAAGGACTTGTAAAATCGATGCTCGTGAATCTTGCTAGTTTGGATCTAAAACGATGTACCCCGTTGTTTTGAGCCGGAATACAAGTTTTCGTGCAGTTCTGAGAGAAAACGTTTACACCTTTCTCTCGTCTACTCTCGACGACTGGTAAAATCGATGCTCGTGAATCTTGTTAGTTACGATCTAAAACGATGTACCCCGTTGTTTTGAGCCGGAATACAAGTTTTCGTGCAGTTCTGAGAGAAAACGTTTACACCTTTCTCTTGTCTACTCTCGACGACTGGTAAAATCGATGCTCGTGAATCTTGCTAGTTTCGACCTAAAACGATGTATCGCGTTGTTTTGAGCCGGAATACAAGTTTTCGCGCAGTTCTGAGAGAAAAAGTTTACACCTTTCTCTCTTCTACTCTTCGAAGACTAGTAAAATCGATGCTCGTGAGTCTTGCTAGTTTCGATCTAAAACGATGTATCCCGTTTTTTGAGCCGGAATACCACTTTTCGCGCAGTTCTGAGAGAAAAAGTTTACACCTTTCTCTCGTCTACTCTTCAAGGACTTGTAAAATCGATGCTCGTGAATCTTGCTAGTTTGGATCTAAAACGATGTACCCCGTTGTTTTGAGCCGGAATACAAGTTTTCGTGCAGTTCTGAGAGAAAACGTTTACACCTTTCTCTCGTCTACTCTTCGACGACTTGTAAAATCGATGCTCGTGAATCTTGCTAGTTTCGATCTAAAACGATGAATCCCGTTGTTTTGAGCCGGAATACAAGTTTTTGCGCTGTTCTGAGAAAAAGTACACACCTTTCTCGTCTAGTATTCGACAACTTGTAAAATCGATGCTCGTGAATCTTGCTAGTTTCGAGCTAAAACAATGTATACCGTTGTTTTGAGCCGGAATACAAGTTTTTGCGCAGTTCTAAGAGAAAAAGTTTCCACCTTTCTCTCGAGTACTCTTCGACGACTTGTAAAATCGATGCTCGTGAATCTTGCTAGTTTCGATCTAAAACGATGCATCCCGTTGTTTTGAGCCGGAATACAAGTTTTCGCGCAGTTCTGAGAGAAAAAGTTTACACCTTTCTCTCGTATACTCTGCGACGCCTTGTAAAATCTATGCTCGTGAATCTTGCTAGTTTCGATCTAAAACGATGTATCCCGTTTTTTTTGAGCCGGTATACAAGTTTTTGCGCAGTTCTGAGAGAAAACGTTTACACCTTTCTCTCGTGTACTCTTCGACGACGTGTAAAATCGATGCTCGTGAATCTTGCTAGTTTCGATCTAAAACGATGTATCCCGTTTTTTGAGCCGGAATACCACTTTTCGCGCAGTTCTGAGAGAAAAAGTTTACACCTTTCTCTCGTCTACTCTTCAAGGACTTGTAAAATCGATGCTCGTGAATCTTGCTAGTTTGGATCTAAAACGATGTACCCCGTTGTTTTGAGCCGGAATACAAGTTTTCGTGCAGTTCTGAGAGAAAACGTTTACACCTTTCTCTCGTCTACTCTCGACGACTGGTAAAATCGATGCTCGTGAATCTTGCTAGTTTCGACCTAAAACGATGTATCGCGTTATTTTGAGCCGGAATACAAGTTTTCGCGCAGTTCTGAGAGAAAAAGTTTACACCTTTCTCTCTTCTACTCTTCGAAGACTTGTAAAATCGATGCTCGTGAGTCTTGCTAGTTTCGATCTAAAACGATGTATCCCGTTTTTTGAGCCGGAATACCACTTTTCGCGCAGTTCTGAGAGAAAACGTTTACACCTTTCTCTCGTCTACTCTTCGACGACTTGTAAAATCGATGCTCGTGAATCTTGCTAGTTTCGATCTAAAACGATGAATCCCGTTGTTTTGAGCCGGAATACAAGTTTTTGCGCTGTTCTGAGAAAAAGTTCACACCTTTCTCGTCTAGTATTCGACAACTTGTAAAATCGATGCTCGTGAATCTTGCGTTTCGAGCTAAAACAATGTATACCGTTGTTTTGAGCCGGAATACAAGTTTTTGCGCAGTTCTAAGAGAAAAAGTTTCCACCTTTCTCTCGAGTACTCTTCGACGACTTGTAAAATCGATGCTCGTGAATCTTGCTAGTTTCGATCTAAAACGATGCATCCCGTTGTTTTGAGCCGGAATACAAGTTTTCGCGCAGTGCTGAGAGAAAAAGTTTACACCTTTCTCTCGTATACTCTTCGACGCCTTGTAAAATCTATGCTCGTGAATCTTGCTAGTTTCGATCTAAAACGATGTATCCCGTTTTTTTTGAGCCGGTATACAAGTTTTCGCGCAGTTCTGAGAGAAAACGTTTACACCTTTCTCTCGTGTACTCTTCGACGACGTGTAAAATCGATGCTCGTGAATCTTGCTACTTTCGATCTAAAACGATATATCCCGTTATTTTGAGCCGGAATACAAGTTTTCGCGCAGTTCTGAGAGAAAAAGTTTACACCTTTCTCTCGTCTACTATTCGACGACTTGTAAAATCGATGCTCGTGAATATTGCTAGTTTCGTCCTAAAACGATGTATCCCGTTGTTTTGAGCCGGAATACAAGTTTTCGCGCAGTTCTGAGAGAAAAAGTTTACACCTTTCTCTCGTCTACTCTTCGACGACTTGTAAAATCGATGCTCCTGAATCTTGCTAGTTTCGATCTAAAACGATGTATCCTGTTGTTTTGAGCCGGAATACAAGTTTTGGCGCAGTTCTGAGAGAAAAAGTTTACACCTTTCTCTCGTCTACTCTTCGACGACTTGTAAAATCGATGCTCGTGAATCTTGCTGGTTTCGATCTAAAACGATGTATCCCGTTGTTTTGAGCCGGAATACAAGTTTTCGCGCAGTTCTGAGAGAAAAAGTTTACACCTTTCTCTCGTCTACTCTTCGAAGACTTGTAGAATCGATGCTCGTGAATCTTGCTAGTTTCGATCTAAAACGATGTATCCCATTTTTTTTGAGCCGGAATACAAGTTTTGGCGCAGTTCTGAGAGAAAAAGTTTACACCTTTCTCTCGTCTACTCTTCGACGACTTGTAAAATCAATGCTCGTATATCTTGCTAGTTTCGATCTACAACGATGTATCCTGTTGTTTTGAGCTGGAATAGAAGTTTTCGCGCAGTTCTGAGAGAAAAAGTTTACGCATTTCTCTCGTCTACTCTTCGAGGACTTGTAAAATCGATGCTCGTGAATCTTGCTAGTTTCGATCTAAAACGATGTATCCCGTTTTTTTGAGCCGGAATACAAGTTTTCGCGCAGTTCTGAGAGAAAAAGTTTACACCTTTCTCTCGTCTACTCTTCGACGACTTGTAAAATCGATGCTCCTGAATCTTGCTAGTTTCGATCTAAAACGATGTATCCTGTTGTTTTGAGCCGGAACACAAGTTTTGGCGCAGTTCTGAGAGAAAAAGTTTACACCTTTCTCTCGTGGACTCTCCGACGACTTGTAAAATCGATGCTCGTGCATCTTGCTAGTTACGATCTAAAACGATGTACCCCGTTGTTTTGAGCCGGTATACAAGTTTTCGCGCAGTTCTGAGAGAAAAAGTTTACACCTTTCTCTCGTGGACTCTCCGACGACTTGTAAAATCGATGCTCGTGAATCTTGTTAGTTACGATCTAAAACGATGTACCCCGTTGTTTTGAGCCGGAATACAAGTTTTCGTGCAGTTCTGAGAGAAAACGTTTACACCTTTCTCTTGTCTACTCTCGACGACTGGTAAAATCGATGCTCGTGAATCTTGCTAGTTTCGACCTAAAACGATGTATCGCGTTGTTTTGAGCCGGAATACAAGTTTTCGCGCAGTTCTGAGAGAAAAAGTTTACACCTTTCTCTCTTCTACTCTTCGAAGACTAGTAAAATCGATGCTCGTGAGTCTTGCTAGTTTCGATCTAAAACGATGTATCCCGTTTTTTGAGCCGGAATACCACTTTTCGCGCAGTTCTGAGAGAAAAAGTTTACACCTTTCTCTCGTCTACTCTTCAAGGACTTGTAAAATCGATGCTCGTGAATCTTGCTAGTTTGGATCTAAAACGATGTACCCCGTTGTTTTGAGCCGGAATACAAGTTTTCGTGCAGTTCTGAGAGAAAACGTTTACACCTTTCTCTCGTCTACTCTTCGACGACTTGTAAAATCGATGCTCGTGAATCTTGCTAGTTTCGATCTAAAACGATGAATCCCGTTGTTTTGAGCCGGAATACAAGTTTTTGCGCTGTTCTGAGAAAAAGTACACACCTTTCTCGTCTAGTATTCGACAACTTGTAAAATCGATGCTCGTGAATCTTGCTAGTTTCGAGCTAAAACAATGTATACCGTTGTTTTGAGCCGGAATACAAGTTTTTGCGCAGTTCTAAGAGAAAAAGTTTCCACCTTTCTCTCGAGTACTCTTCGACGACTTGTAAAATCGATGCTCGTGAATCTTGCTAGTTTCGATCTAAAACGATGCATCCCGTTGTTTTGAGCCGGAATACAAGTTTTCGCGCAGTTCTGAGAGAAAAAGTTTACACCTTTCTCTCGTATACTCTGCGACGCCTTGTAAAATCTATGCTCGTGAATCTTGCTAGTTTCGATCTAAAACGATGTATCCCGTTTTTTTTGAGCCGGTATACAAGTTTTTGCGCAGTTCTGAGAGAAAACGTTTACACCTTTCTCTCGTGTACTCTTCGACGACGTGTAAAATCGATGCTCGTGAATCTTGCTAGTTTCGATCTAAAACGATGTATCCCGTTGTTTTGAGCTGGAATAAAAGTTTTCGCGCAGTTCTGAGAGAAAAAGTTTACACCTTTCTCTCGTCTACTCTTCGAGGACTTGTAGAATCGATGGTCGTGAATCTTGCTAGTTTCGATCTAAAACGATGTATCCCATTTTTTTTAGCCGGAATACAAGTTTTGGCGCAGTTCTGAGAGAAAAAGTTTACACCTTTCTCTCGTCTACTCTTCGACGACTTGTAAAATCAATGCTCGTATATCTTGCTAGTTTCAATATACAACGATGTATCCTGTTGTTTTGAGCTGGAATAGAAGTTTTCGCGCAGTTCTGAGAGAAAAAGTTTACACCTTTCTCTCGTCTACTCTTCGAGGACTTGTAAAATCGATGCTCGTGATTCTTGCTAGTTTCGATCTAAAACGATGTATCCTGTTGTTTTGAGCCGGAATACAAGTTTTCGCGCAGTTCTGAGAGAAAAAGTTTACACCTTTCTCTCTTCTACTCTTCGAAGACTTGTAAAATCGATGCTCGTGAGTCTTGCTAGTTTCGATCTAAAACGATCTATCCCGTTTTTTGAGCCGGAATACCACTTTTCGCGCAGTTCTGAGAGAAAAAGTTTACACCTTTCTCTCGTCTACTCTTCAAGGACTTGTAAAATCGATGCTCGTGAATCTTGCTAGTTTCGATCTAAAACGACGCATCCCGTTGTTTTGAGCCGGAATACAAGTTTTCGCGCAGTTCTGAGAGAAAAAGTTTACACCTTTCTCTCGTATACTCTTCGACGCCTTGTAAAATCTATGCTCGTGAATCTTGCTAGTTTCGATCTAAAACGATGTATCCCGTTTTTTTTGAGCCGGTATACAAGTTTTCGCGCAGTTCTGAGAGAAAACGTTTACACCTTTCTCTCGTGTACTCTTCGACGACGTGTAAAATCGATGCTCGTGAATCTTGCTAGTTTCGATCTAAAACGATGTATCCCGTTGTTTTGAGCCAGAATACAAGTTTTCGCGCAGTTCTGAGAGAAAAAGTTTAGACCTTTCTCTCGTCTACTCTTCGATGACTTGTAATATCGATGCTCGTGAATCCTGCTAGTTTCGATCTAAAACGATGTATCTCGTTGTTTTGAGCTGGAATAAAAGTTTTCGCGCAGTTCTGAGAGAAAAAGTTTACACCTTTCTCTCGTCTACTCTTCGAGGACTTGTAGAATCGATGGTCGTGAATCTTGCTAGTTTCGATCTAAAACGATGTATCCCATTTTTTTTAGCCGGAATACAAGTTTTGGCGCAGTTCTGAGAGAAAAAGTTTACACCTTTCTCTCGTCTACTCTTCGAAGACTTGTAGAATCGATGCTCGTGAATCTTGCTAGTTTCGATCTAAAACGATGTATCCCATTTTTTTTGAGCCGGAATACAAGTTTTGGCGCAGTTCTGAGAGAAAAAGTTTACACCTTTCTCTCGTCTACTCTTCGACGACTTGTAAAATCAATGCTCGTATATCTTGCTAGTTTCGATCTACAACGATGTATCCTGTTGTTTTGAGCTGGAATAGAAGTTTTCGCGCAGTTCTGAGAGAAAAAGTTTACGCATTTCTCTCGTCTACTCTTCGAGGACTTGTAAAATCGATGCTCGTGAATCTTGCTAGTTTCGATCTAAAACGATGTATCCCGTTTTTTTGAGCCGGAATACAAGTTTTCGCGCAGTTCTGAGAGAAAAAGTTTACACCTTTCTCTCGTCTACTCTTCGACGACTTGTAAAATCGATGCTCCTGAATCTTGCTAGTTTCGATCTAAAACGATGTATCCTGTTGTTTTGAGCCGGAACACAAGTTTTGGCGCAGTTCTGAGAGAAAAAGTTTACACCTTTCTCTCGTGGACTCTCCGACGACTTGTAAAATCGATGCTCGTGCATCTTGCTAGTTACGATCTAAAACGATGTACCCCGTTGTTTTGAGCCGGTATACAAGTTTTCGCGCAGTTCTGAGAGAAAAAGTTTACACCTTTCTCTCGTGGACTCTCCGACGACTTGTAAAATCGATGCTCGTGAATCTTGTTAGTTACGATCTAAAACGATGTACCCCGTTGTTTTGAGCCGGAATACAAGTTTTCGTGCAGTTCTGAGAGAAAACGTTTACACCTTTCTCTTGTCTACTCTCGACGACTGGTAAAATCGATGCTCGTGAATCTTGCTAGTTTCGACCTAAAACGATGTATCGCGTTGTTTTGAGCCGGAATACAAGTTTTCGCGCAGTTCTGAGAGAAAAAGTTTACACCTTTCTCTCTTCTACTCTTCGAAGACTAGTAAAATCGATGCTCGTGAGTCTTGCTAGTTTCGATCTAAAACGATGTATCCCGTTTTTTGAGCCGGAATACCACTTTTCGCGCAGTTCTGAGAGAAAAAGTTTACACCTTTCTCTCGTCTACTCTTCAAGGACTTGTAAAATCGATGCTCGTGAATCTTGCTAGTTTGGATCTAAAACGATGTACCCCGTTGTTTTGAGCCGGAATACAAGTTTTCGTGCAGTTCTGAGAGAAAACGTTTACACCTTTCTCTCGTCTACTCTTCGACGACTTGTAAAATCGATGCTCGTGAATCTTGCTAGTTTCGATCTAAAACGATGAATCCCGTTGTTTTGAGCCGGAATACAAGTTTTTGCGCTGTTCTGAGAAAAAGTACACACCTTTCTCGTCTAGTATTCGACAACTTGTAAAATCGATGCTCGTGAATCTTGCTAGTTTCGAGCTAAAACAATGTATACCGTTGTTTTGAGCCGGAATACAAGTTTTTGCGCAGTTCTAAGAGAAAAAGTTTCCACCTTTCTCTCGAGTACTCTTCGACGACTTGTAAAATCGATGCTCGTGAATCTTGCTAGTTTCGATCTAAAACGATGCATCCCGTTGTTTTGAGCCGGAATACAAGTTTTCGCGCAGTTCTGAGAGAAAAAGTTTACACCTTTCTCTCGTATACTCTGCGACGCCTTGTAAAATCTATGCTCGTGAATCTTGCTAGTTTCGATCTAAAACGATGTATCCCGTTTTTTTTGAGCCGGTATACAAGTTTTTGCGCAGTTCTGAGAGAAAACGTTTACACCTTTCTCTCGTGTACTCTTCGACGACGTGTAAAATCGATGCTCGTGAATCTTGCTAGTTTCGATCTAAAACGATGTATCCCGTTGTTTTGAGCTGGAATAAAAGTTTTCGCGCAGTTCTGAGAGAAAAAGTTTACACCTTTCTCTCGTCTACTCTTCGAGGACTTGTAGAATCGATGGTCGTGAATCTTGCTAGTTTCGATCTAAAACGATGTATCCCATTTTTTTTAGCCGGAATACAAGTTTTGGCGCAGTTCTGAGAGAAAAAGTTTACACCTTTCTCTCGTCTACTCTTCGACGACTTGTAAAATCAATGCTCGTATATCTTGCTAGTTTCAATATACAACGATGTATCCTGTTGTTTTGAGCTGGAATAGAAGTTTTCGCGCAGTTCTGAGAGAAAAAGTTTACACCTTTCTCTCGTCTACTCTTCGAGGACTTGTAAAATCGATGCTCGTGATTCTTGCTAGTTTCGATCTAAAACGATGTATCCTGTTGTTTTGAGCCGGAATACAAGTTTTCGCGCAGTTCTGAGAGAAAAAGTTTACACCTTTCTCTCTTCTACTCTTCGAAGACTTGTAAAATCGATGCTCGTGAGTCTTGCTAGTTTCGATCTAAAACGATCTATCCCGTTTTTTGAGCCGGAATACCACTTTTCGCGCAGTTCTGAGAGAAAAAGTTTACACCTTTCTCTCGTCTACTCTTCAAGGACTTGTAAAATCGATGCTCGTGAATCTTGCTAGTTTCGATCTAAAACGACGCATCCCGTTGTTTTGAGCCGGAATACAAGTTTTCGCGCAGTTCTGAGAGAAAAAGTTTACACCTTTCTCTCGTATACTCTTCGACGCCTTGTAAAATCTATGCTCGTGAATCTTGCTAGTTTCGATCTAAAACGATGTATCCCGTTTTTTTTGAGCCGGTATACAAGTTTTCGCGCAGTTCTGAGAGAAAACGTTTACACCTTTCTCTCGTGTACTCTTCGACGACGTGTAAAATCGATGCTCGTGAATCTTGCTAGTTTCGATCTAAAACGATGTATCCCGTTGTTTTGAGCCAGAATACAAGTTTTCGCGCAGTTCTGAGAGAAAAAGTTTAGACCTTTCTCTCGTCTACTCTTCGATGACTTGTAATATCGATGCTCGTGAATCCTGCTAGTTTCGATCTAAAACGATGTATCTCGTTGTTTTGAGCTGGAATAAAAGTTTTCGCGCAGTTCTGAGAGAAAAAGTTTACACCTTTCTCTCGTCTACTCTTCGAGGACTTGTAGAATCGATGGTCGTGAATCTTGCTAGTTTCGATCTAAAACGATGTATCCCATTTTTTTTAGCCGGAATACAAGTTTTGGCGCAGTTCTGAGAGAAAAAGTTTACACCTTTTTCTCGTCTACTCTTCGACGACTTGTAAAATCAATGCTCGTATATCTTGCTAGTTTCAATATACAACGATGTATCCTGTTATTTTGAGCTGGAATAGAAGTTTTCGCGCAGTTCTGAGAGAAAAAGTTTACACCTTTCTCTCGTCTACTCTTCGAGGACTTGTAAAATCGATGCTCGTGATTCTTGCTAGTTTCGATCTAAAACGATGTATCCTGTTGTTTTGAGCCGGAATACAAGTTTTCGCGCAGTTCTGAGAGAAAAAGTTTACACCTTTCTCTCTTCTACTCTTCGAAGACTTGTAAAATCGATGCTCGTGAGTCTTGCTAGTTTCGATCTAAAACGATCATTCCCGTTTTTTGAGCCGGAATACCACTTTTCGCGCAGTTCTGAGAGAAAAAGTTTACACCTTTCTCTCGTCTACTCTTCAAGGACTTGTAAAATCGATGCTCGTGAATCTTGCTAGTTTGGATCTAAAACGATGTACCTCGTTGTTTTGAGCCGGAATACAAGTTTTCGTGCAGTTCTGAGAGAAAACGTTTACACCTTTCTCTCGTCTACTCTTCGACGACTTGTAAAATCGATGCTCGCGAATCTTGCTACTTTCGATCTAAAACGATATATCCCGTTGTTTTGAGCCGGAATACAAGTTTTCGCGCAGTTCTGAGAGAAAAAGTTTACACCTTTCTCTCGTCTACTCTTCGACGACTTGTAAAATCGATGCTCGTGAATCTTGTAGTTTCGATCTAAAACGATGTATCCTGTTGTTTTGAGCCGGAATACAAGTTTTCGCGCAGTTCTGAGAGAAAAAGTTTACACCTTTCTCTCGTCTACTCTTCGAAGACTTGTAAAATCGATGCTCGTGAGTCTTGCTAGTTTCGATCTAAAACGATGAATCCCGTTGTTTTGAGCCGGAATACAAGTTTTTGCGCTGTTCTGAGAAAAAGTTCACACCTTTCTCCTCTAGTATTCGACAACTTGTAAAATCGATGCTCGTGAATCTTGCTAGTTTCGATCTAAAACGATGTATCCCGTTTTTTTTGAGCCGGTATACAAGTTTTCGCGCAGTTCTGAGAGAAAACGTTTACACCTTTCTCTCGTGTACTCTTCGACGACGTGTAAAATCGATGCTCGTGAATCTTGCTACTTTCGATCTAAAACGATATATCCCGTTATTTTGAGCCGGAATACAAGTTTTCGCGCAGTTCTGAGAGAAAAAGTTTACACCTTTCTCTCGTCTACTATTCGACGACTTGTAAAATCGATGCTCGTGAATATTGCTAGTTTCGACCTAAAACGATGTATCCCGTTGTTTTGAGCCGGAATACAAGTTTTCGCGCAGTTCTGAGAGAAAAAGTTTACACCTTTCTCTCGTCTACTCTTCGACGACTTGTAAAATCGATGCTCCTGAATCTTGCTAGTTTCGATCTAAAACGATGTATCCTGTTGTTTTGAGCCGGAATACAAGTTTTGGCGCAGTTCTGAGAGAAAAAGTTTACACCTTTCTCTCGTCTACTCTTCGACGACTTGTAAAATCGATGCTCGTGAATCTTGCTGGTTTCGATCTAAAACGATGTATCCCGTTGTTTTGAGCCGGAATACAAGTTTTCGCGCAGTTCTGAGAGAAAAAGTTTACACCTTTCTCTCGTCTACTCTTCGAAGACTTGTAGAATCAATGCTCGTGAATCTTGCTAGTTTCGATCTAAAACGATGTATCCCATTTTTTTTGAGCCGGAATACAAGTTTTGGCGCAGTTCTGAGAGAAAAAGTTTACACCTTTCTCTCGTCTACTCTTCGACGACTTGTAAAATCAATGCTCGTATATCTTGCTAGTTTCGATCTACAACGATGTATCCTGTTGTTTTGAGCTGGAATAGAAGTTTTCGCGCAGTTCTGAGAGAAAAAGTTTACGCATTTCTCTCGTCTACTCTTCGAGGACTTGTAAAATCGATGCTCGTGAATCTTGCTAGTTTCGATCTAAAACGATGTATCCCGTTTTTTTGAGCCGGAATACAAGTTTTCGCGCAGTTCTGAGAGAAAAAGTTTACACCTTTCTCTCGTCTACTCTTCGACGACTTGTAAAATCGATGCTCCTGAATCTTGCTAGTTTCGATCTAAAACGATGTATCCTGTTGTTTTGAGCCGGAATACAAGTTTTGGCGCAGTTCTGAGAGAAAAAGTTTACACCTTTCTCTCGTGGACTCTCCGACGACTTGTAAAATCGATGCTCGTGCATCTTGCTAGTTACGATCTAAAACGATGTACCCCGTTGTTTTGAGCCGGTATACAAGTTTTCGCGCAGTTCTGAGAGAAAAAGTTTACACCTTTCTCTCGTGGACTCTCCGACGACTTGTAAAATCGATGCTCGTGAATCTTGTTAGTTACCATCTAAAACGATGTACCCCGTTGTTTTGAGCCGGAATACAAGTTTTCGTGCAGTTCTGAGAGAAAACGTTTACACCTTTCTCTTGTCTACTCTCGACGACTGGTAAAATCGATGCTCGTGAATCTTGCTAGTTTCGACCTAAAACGATGTATCGCGTTGTTTTGAGCCGGAATACAAGTTTTCGCGCAGTTCTGAGAGAAAAAGTTTACACCTTTCTCTCTTCTACTCTTCGAAGACTTGTAAAATCGATGCTCGTGAGTCTTGCTAGTTTCGATCTAAAACGATGTATCCCGTTTTTTGAGCCGGAATACCACTTTTCGCGCAGTTCTGAGAGAAAAAGTTTACACCTTTCTCTCGTCTACTCTTCAAGGACTTGTAAAATCGATGCTCGTGAGTCTTGCTAGTTTCGATCTAAAACGATGTATCCCGTTTTTTGAGCCGGAATACCACTTTTCGCGCAGTTCTGAGAGAAAAAGTTTACACCTTTCTCTCGTCTACTCTTCGAGGACTTGTAAAATCGATGCTCGTGATTCTTGCTAGTTTCGATCTAAAACGATGTATCCTGTTGTTTTGAGCCGGAATACAAGTTTTCGCGCAGTTCTGAGAGAAAAAGTTTACACCTTTCTCTCTTCTACTCTTCGAAGACTTGTAAAATCGATGCTCGTGAGTCTTGCTAGTTTCGATCTAAAACGATCTATCCCGTTTTTTGAGCCGGAATACCACTTTTCGCGCAGTTCTGAGAGAAAAAGTTTACACCTTTCTCTCGTCTACTCTTCAAGGACTTGTAAAATCGATGCTCGTGAATCTTGCTAGTTTGGATCTAAAACGATGTACCTCGTTGTTTTGAGCCGGAATACAAGTTTTCGTGCAGTTCTGAGAGAAAACGTTTACACCTTTCTCTCGTCTACTCTTCGACGACTTGTAAAATCGATGCTCGCGAATCTTGCTACTTTCGATCTAAAACGATATATCCCGTTGTTTTGAGCCGGAATACAAGTTTTCGCGCAGTTCTGAGAGAAAAAGTTTACACCTTTCTCTCGTCTACTCTTCGACGACTTGTAAAATCGATGCTCGTGAATCTTGTAGTTTCGATCTAAAACGATGTATCCTGTTGTTTTGAGCCGGAATACAAGTTTTCGCGCAGTTCTGAGAGAAAAAGTTTACACCTTTCTCTCGTCTACTCTTCGAAGACTTGTAAAATCGATGCTCGTGAGTCTTGCTAGTTTCGATCTAAAACGATGTATCCCGTTGTTTTGAGCCGGAATACAAGTTTTCGTGCAGTTCTGAGAGAAAAAGTTTACACCTTTCTCTCGTCTACTCTTCGAGGACTTGTAGAATCGATGGTCGTGAATCTTGCTAGTTTCGATCTAAAACGATGTATCCCATTTTTTTTAGCCGGAATACAAGTTTTGGCGCAGTTCTGAGAGAAAAAGTTTACACCTTTCTCTCGTCTACTCTTCGACGACTTGTAAAATCAATGCTCGTATATCTTGCTAGTTTCAATATACAACGATGTATCCTGTTGTTTTGAGCTGGAATAGAAGTTTTCGCGCAGTTCTGAGAGAAAAAGTTTACACCTTTCTCTCGTCTACTCTTCGAGGACTTGTAAAATCGATGCTCGTGATTCTTGCTAGTTTCGATCTAAAACGATGTATCCTGTTGTTTTGAGCCGGAATACAAGTTTTCGCGCAGTTCTGAGAGAAAAAGTTTACACCTTTCTCTCTTCTACTCTTCGAAGACTTGTAAAATCGATGCTCGTGAGTCTTGCTAGTTTCGATCTAAAACGATCTATCCCGTTTTTTGAGCCGGAATACCACTTTTCGCGCAGTTCTGAGAGAAAAAGTTTACACCTTTCTCTCGTCTACTCTTCAAGGACTTGTAAAATCGATGCTCGTGAATCTTGCTAGTTTGGATCTAAAACGATGTACCTCGTTGTTTTGAGCCGGAATACAAGTTTTCGTGCAGTTCTGAGAGAAAACGTTTACACCTTTCTCTCGTCTACTCTTCGACGACTTGTAAAATCGATGCTCGCGAATCTTGCTACTTTCGATCTAAAACGATATATCCCGTTGTTTTGAGCCGGAATACAAGTTTTCGCGCAGTTCTGAGAGAAAAAGTTTACACCTTTCTCTCGTCTACTCTTCGACGACTTGTAAAATCGATGCTCGTGAATCTTGTAGTTTCGATCTAAAACGATGTATCCTGTTGTTTTGAGCAGGAATACAAGTTTTCGCGCAGTTCTGAGAGAAAAAGTTTACACCTTTCTCTCGTCTACTCTTCGAAGACTTGTAAAATCGATGCTCGTGAGTCTTGCTAGTTTCGATCTAAAACGATGTATCCCGTTGTTTTGAGCCGGAATACAAGTTTTCGTGCAGTTCTGAGAGAAAAAGTTTACACCTTTCTCTCGTCTACTCTTCGAGGACTTGTAGAATCGATGGTCGTGAATCTTGCTAGTTTCGATCTAAAACGATGTATCCCATTTTTTTTAGCCGGAATATAAGTTTTGGCGCAGTTCTGAGAGAAAAAGTTTACACCTTTCTCTCGTCTACTCTTCGACGACTTGTAAAATCAATGCTCGTATATCTTGCTAGTTTCAATATACAACGATGTATCCTGTTGTTTTGAGCTGGAATAGAAGTTTTCGCGCAGTTCTGAGAGAAAAAGTTTACGCCTTTCTCTCGTCTACTCTTCGAGGACTTGTAAAATTGATGCTCGTGAATCTTGCTAGTTTCGATCTAAAACGATGAATCCCGTTGTTTTGAGCCGGAATACAAGTTTTTGCGCTGTTCTGAGAAAACGTTCACACCTTTCTCTCGTCTAGTATTCGACAACTTGTAAAATCGATGCTCGTGAATCTTGCTAGTTTCGAGCTAAAACAATGTATACCGTTGTTTTGAGCCGGAATACAAGTTTTCGCGCAGTTCTAAGAGAAAAAGTTTCCACCTTTCTCTCGAGTACTCTTCGACGACTTGTAAAATCGGTGCTCGTAAATCTTGCTAGTTTCGATCTAAAACGATGTATCCCGTTGTTTTGAGCCGGAATACAAGTTTTGGCGCAGTTCTGAGAGAAAAAGTTTACACCTTTCTCTCGTCTACTCTTCGACGACTTGTAAAATCGATGCTCGTGAATCTTGCTGGTTTCGATCTAAAACGATGTATCCCGTTGTTTTGAGCCGGAATACAAGTTTTCGCGCAGTTCTGAGAGAAAAAGTTTACACCTTTCTCTCGTATACTCTTCGACGACTTGTAAAATCTATGCTCGTGAATCTTGCTAGTTTCGATCTAAAACGATGTATCCCGTTTTTTTTTGAGCCGGTATACAAGTTTTCGCGCAGTTCTGAGAGAAAACGTTTACACATTTCTCTCGTGTACTCTTCGACGACGTGTAAAATCGATGCTCGTGAATCTTGCTAGTTTCGATCTAAAACGATGTATCCCGTTGTTTTGAGCCAGAATACAAGTTTTCGCGCAGTTCTGAGAGAAAAAGTATAGACCTTTCTCTCGTCTACTCTTCGACGACTTGTAATATCGATGCTCGTGAATCCTGCTAGTTTCGATCTAAAACGATGTAACCCGTTGATCTGAGCCGGAATACAAGTTCCGACGCAGTTCTGAGAGAAAAAGTTTACACCTTTCTCTCTTCTACTCTTCGAAGACTTGTAAAATCGATGCTCGTGAGTCTTGCTAGTTTCGATCTAAAACGATGTATCCCGTTTTTTGAGCCGGAATACCACTTTTTGCGCAGTTCTGAGAGAAAAAGTTTACACCTTTCTCTCGTCTACTCTTCAAGGACTTGTAAAATCGATGCTCGTGAATCTTGCTAGTTTGGATCTAAAACGATGTACCCCGTTGTTTTGAGCCGGAATACAAGTTTTCGTGCAGTTCTGAAAGAAAACGTTTACACCTTTCTCTCGTCTACTCTTCGACGACTTGTAAAATCAATGCTCGTATATCTTGCTAGTTTCGATCTACAACGATGTATCCTGTTGTTTTGAGCTGGAATAGAAGTTTTCGCGCAGTTCTGAGAGAAAAAGTTTACGCCTTTCTCTCGTCTACTCTTCGAGGACTTGTAAAATCGATGCTCGTGAATCTTGCTAGTTTCGATCTAAAACGATGTATCCCGTTTTTTTTGAGCCGGAATACAAGTTTTCGCGCAGTTCTGAGAGAAAAAGTTTACACCTTTCTCTCGTGTACTCTTCGACGACGTGTAAAATCGATGCTCGTGAATCTTGCTAGTTTCGATCTAAAACGATGTATCCCGTTGTTTTGAGCCAGAATACAAGTTTTCGCGCAGTTCTGAGAGAAAAAGTTTAGACCTTTCTCTCGTCTACTCTTCGAGGACTTGTAAAATCGATGCTCGTGAATCTTGCTAGTTTCGATCTACAACGATGTATCTTGTTGTTTTGAGCTGGAATAGAAGTTTTCGCGCAGTTCTGAGAGAAAAAGTTTACACCTTTCTCTCGTCTAATCTTCGACGACTTGTAAAATCGATGCTCGTGAATCTTGCTAGTTTCGATCTCACAACGATGTATCTCGTTGTTTTGAGCTGGAATAGAAGTTTTCGCGCAGTTCTGAGAGAAAAAGTTTACACCTTTCTCTCGTCTACTCTTCGAGGACTTGTAAAATCGATGCTCGTGAATCTTGCTAGTTTCGATCTAAAACGATGTATCCTGTTGTTTTGAGCCGGAATACAAGTTTTCGCGCAGTTCTGAGAGAAAAAGTTTACACCTTTCTCTCGTCTACTATTCGACGACTTGTAAAATCGATGCTCGTGAATCTTACTAGTTTGGATCTAAAACGATGTACCCCGTTGTTTTGAGCCGGAATACAAGTTTTCGTGCAGTTCTGAGAGAAAAAGTTTACACCTTTCGTCTACTCTTCGACGACTTGTAAAATCGATGCTCGTGAATCTTGCTACTTTCGATCTAAAACGATATATCCCGTTATTTTGAGCCGGAATACAAGTTTTCGCGCAGTTCTGAGAGAAAAAGTTTACACCTTTCTCTCGTCTACTATTCGACGACTTGTAAAATCGATGCTCGTGAATATTGCTAGTTTCGACCTAAAACGATGTATCCCGTTGTTTTGAGCCGGAATACAAGTTTTCGCGCAGTTCTGAGAGAAAAAGTTTACACCTTTCTCTCGTCTACTCTTCGACGACTTGTAAAATCGATGCTCCTGAATCTTGCTAGTTTCGATCTAAAACGATGTATCCTGTTGTTTTGAGCCGGAATACAAGTTTTGGCGCAGTTCTGAGAGAAAAAGTTTACACCTTTCTCTCGTCTACTCTTCGACGACTTGTAAAATCGATGCTCGTGAATCTTGCTGGTTTCGATCTAAAACGATGTATCCCGTTGTTTTGAGCCGGAATACAAGTTTTCGCGCAGTTCTGAGAGAAAAAGTTTACACCTTTCTCTCGTCTACTCTTCGAAGACTTGTAGAATCGATGCTCGTGAATCTTGCTAGTTTCGATCTAAAACGATGTATCCCATTTTTTTTGAGCCGGAATACAAGTTTTGGCGCAGTTCTGAGAGAAAAAGTTTACACCTTTCTCTCGTCTACTCTTCGAGGACTTGTAAAATCGATGCTCGTGAATCTTGCTAGTTTCGATCTAAAACGATGTATCCCGTTGTTTTGAGCCAGAATACAAGTTTTCGCGCAGTTCTGAGAGAAAAAGTTTAGACCTTTCTCTCGTCTACTCTTCGACGACTTGTAATATCGATGCTCGTGAATCCTGCTAGTTTCGATCTAAAACGATGTAACCCGTTGATCTGAGCCGGAATACAAGTTCCGACGCAGTTCTGAGAGAAAAAGTTTACACCTTTCTCTCTTCTACTCTTCGAAGACTTGTAAAATCGATGCTCGTGAGTCTTGCTAGTTTCGATCTAAAACGATGTATCCCGTTTTTTGAGCCGGAATACCACTTTTTGCGCAGTTCTGAGAGAAAAAGTTTACACCTTTCTCTCGTCTACTCTTCAAGGACTTGTAAAATCGATGCTCGTGAATCTTGCTAGTTTGGATCTAAAACGATGTACCCCGTTGTTTTGAGCCGGAATACAAGTTTTCGTGCAGTTCTGAAAGAAAACGTTTACACCTTTCTCTCGTCTACTCTTCGACGACTTGTAAAATCAATGCTCGTATATCTTGCTAGTTTCGATCTACAACGATGTATCCTGTTGTTTTGAGCTGGAATAGAAGTTTTCGCGCAGTTCTGAGAGAAAAAGTTTACACCTTTCTCTCGTGTACTCTTCGACGACGTGTAAAATCGATGCTCGTGAATCTTGCTAGTTACGATCTAAAACGATGTACCCCGTTGTTTTGAGCCGGTATACAAGTTTTCGCGCAGTTCTGAGAGAAAAAGTTTACACCTTTCTCTCGTGGACTCTCCGACGACTTGTAAAATGATGCTCGTGAATCTTGTTAGTTACGATCTAAAACGATGTACCCCGTTGTTTTGAGCCGGAATACAAGTTTTCGTGCAGTTCTGAGAGAAAACGTTTACACCTTTCTCTTGTCTACTCTCGACGACTGGTAAAATCGATGCTCGTGAATCTTGCTAGTTTCGACCTAAAACGATGTATCGCGTTGTTTTGAGCCGGAATACAAGTTTTCGCGCCGTTCTGAGAGAAAAAGTTTACACCTTTCTCTCGTGTTCTCTTTGACGACTTGTAAAATCGATGCTCGTGAATCTTGCTAGTTTCGATCTACAACGATGTATCTTGTTGTTTTGAGCTGGAATAGAAGTTTTCGCGCAGTTCTGAGAGAAAAAGTTTACACCTTTCTCTCGTCTACTATTCGACGACTTGTAATATCGATGCTCGTGAATCTTGCTAGTTTCGACCTAAAATGATGTATCCCGTTGTTTTGAGCCGGAATAGAAGTTTTCGCGCAGTTCTGAGAGATAAAGTTTCCAGCTTTCTCTCGTGTACTCTTCGACGACTTGTAAAATCGATGCTCGTGAATCTTGCTAGTTTGGATCTAAAACGATGTACCCCGTTGTTTTGAGCCGGAATACAAGTTTTCGTGCAGTTCTGAGAGAAAAAGTTTACACCTTTCTCTCGTCTACTCTTCGACGACTTGTAAAATCGATGCTCCTGAATCTTGCTAGTTTCGATCTAAAACGATGTATCCTGTTGTTTTGAGCCGGAATACAAGTTTTCGCGCAGTTCTGAGAGAAAAAGTTTACACCTTTCTCTCGTCTACTCTTCGAAGTCTTGTAAAATCGATGCTTGTGATTCTTGCTAGTTTCGATCTAAAACGATGTATCCCGTTTTTTTGAGCCGGAATACAACTTTTCGCGCAGTTCTGAGAGAAAAAGTTTACACCTTTCTCTCGTCTACTATTCGACGACTTGTAAAATCGATGCTCGTGAATCTTGCTAGTTTCGATCTAAAACGATGTATCCTGTTGTTTTGAGCCGGAATACAAGTTTTCGCGCAGTTCTGAGAGAAAAAGTTTACACCTTTCTCTCGTCTACTCTTCGAAGACTTGTAGAATCGATGCTCGTGAATCTTGCTAGTTTCGATCTAAAACGATGTATCCCGTTTTTTGAGCCGGAATACCACTTTTCGCGCAGTTCTGAGAGAAAAAGTTTACACCTTTCTCTCGTCTACTCTTCAAGGACTTGTAAAATCGATGCTCGTGAGTCTTGCTAGTTTCGATCTAAAACGATGTATCCCGTTTTTTGAGCCGGAATACCACTTTTCGCGCAGTTCTGAGAGAAAAAGTTTACACCTTTCTCTCGTCTACTCTTCGAGGACTTGTAAAATCGATGCTCGTGATTCTTGCTAGTTTCGATCTAAAACGATGTATCCTGTTGTTTTGAGCCGGAATACAAGTTTTCGCGCAGTTCTGAGAGAAAAAGTTTACACCTTTCTCTCTTCTACTCTTCGAAGACTTGTAAAATCGATGCTCGTGAGTCTTGCTAGTTTCGATCTAAAACGATCTATCCCGTTTTTTGAGCCGGAATACCACTTTTCGCGCAGTTCTGAGAGAAAAAGTTTACACCTTTCTCTCGTCTACTCTTCAAGGACTTGTAAAATCGATGCTCGTGAATCTTGCTAGTTTGGATCTAAAACGATGTACCTCGTTGTTTTGAGCCGGAATACAAGTTTTCGTGCAGTTCTGAGAGAAAACGTTTACACCTTTCTCTCGTCTACTCTTCGACGACTTGTAAAATCGATGCTCGCGAATCTTGCTACTTTCGATCTAAAACGATATATCCCGTTGTTTTGAGCCGGAATACAAGTTTTCGCGCAGTTCTGAGAGAAAAAGTTTACACCTTTCTCTCGTCTACTCTTCGACGACTTGTAAAATCGATGCTCGTGAATCTTGTAGTTTCGATCTAAAACGATGTATCCTGTTGTTTTGAGCCGGAATACAAGTTTTCGCGCAGTTCTGAGAGAAAAAGTTTACACCTTTCTCTCGTCTACTCTTCGAAGACTTGTAAAATCGATGCTCGTGAGTCTTGCTAGTTTCGATCTAAAACGATGTATCCCGTTGTTTTGAGCCGGAATACAAGTTTTCGTGCAGTTCTGAGAGAAAAAGTTTACACCTTTCTCTCGTCTACTCTTCGAGGACTTGTAGAATCGATGGTCGTGAATCTTGCTAGTTTCGATCTAAAACGATGTATCCCATTTTTTTTAGCCGGAATACAAGTTTTGGCGCAGTTCTGAGAGAAAAAGTTTACACCTTTCTCTCGTCTACTCTTCGACGACTTGTAAAATCAATGCTCGTATATCTTGCTAGTTTCAATATACAACGATGTATCCTGTTGTTTTGAGCTGGAATAGAAGTTTTCGCGCAGTTCTGAGAGAAAAAGTTTACACCTTTCTCTCGTCTACTCTTCGAGGACTTGTAAAATCGATGCTCGTGATTCTTGCTAGTTTCGATCTAAAACGATGTATCCTGTTGTTTTGAGCCGGAATACAAGTTTTCGCGCAGTTCTGAGAGAAAAAGTTTACACCTTTCTCTCTTCTACTCTTCGAAGACTTGTAAAATCGATGCTCGTGAGTCTTGCTAGTTTCGATCTAAAACGATCTATCCCGTTTTTTGAGCCGGAATACCACTTTTCGCGCAGTTCTGAGAGAAAAAGTTTACACCTTTCTCTCGTCTACTCTTCAAGGACTTGTAAAATCGATGCTCGTGAATCTTGCTAGTTTGGATCTAAAACGATGTACCTCGTTGTTTTGAGCCGGAATACAAGTTTTCGTGCAGTTCTGAGAGAAAACGTTTACACCTTTCTCTCGTCTACTCTTCGACGACTTGTAAAATCGATGCTCGCGAATCTTGCTACTTTCGATCTAAAACGATATATCCCGTTGTTTTGAGCCGGAATACAAGTTTTCGCGCAGTTCTGAGAGAAAAAGTTTACACCTTTCTCTCGTCTACTCTTCGACGACTTGTAAAATCGATGCTCGTGAATCTTGTAGTTTCGATCTAAAACGATGTATCCTGTTGTTTTGAGCAGGAATACAAGTTTTCGCGCAGTTCTGAGAGAAAAAGTTTACACCTTTCTCTCGTCTACTCTTCGAAGACTTGTAAAATCGATGCTCGTGAGTCTTGCTAGTTTCGATCTAAAACGATGTATCCCGTTGTTTTGAGCCGGAATACAAGTTTTCGTGCAGTTCTGAGAGAAAAAGTTCACACCTTTCTCTCGTCTACTCTTCGAGGACTTGTAGAATCGATGGTCGTGAATCTTGCTAGTTTCGATCTAAAACGATGTATCCCATTTTTTTTAGCCGGAATATAAGTTTTGGCGCAGTTCTGAGAGAAAAAGTTTACACCTTTCTCTCGTCTACTCTTCGACGACTTGTAAAATCAATGCTCGTATATCTTGCTAGTTTCAATATACAACGATGTATCCTGTTGTTTTGAGCTGGAATAGAAGTTTTCGCGCAGTTCTGAGAGAAAAAGTTTACGCCTTTCTCTCGTCTACTCTTCGAGGACTTGTAAAATTGATGCTCGTGAATCTTGCTAGTTTCGATCTAAAACGATGAATCCCGTTGTTTTGAGCCGGAATACAAGTTTTTGCGCTGTTCTGAGAAAACGTTCACACCTTTCTCTCGTCTAGTATTCGACAACTTGTAAAATCGATGCTCGTGAATCTTGCTAGTTTCGAGCTAAAACAATGTATACCGTTGTTTTGAGCCGGAATACAAGTTTTCGCGCAGTTCTAAGAGAAAAAGTTTCCACCTTTCTCTCGAGTACTCTTCGACGACTTGTAAAATCGGTGCTCGTAAATCTTGCTAGTTTCGATCTAAAACGATGTATCCCGTTGTTTTGAGCCGGAATACAAGTTTTGGCGCAGTTCTGAGAGAAAAAGTTTACACCTTTCTCTCGTCTACTCTTCGACGACTTGTAAAATCGATGCTCGTGAATCTTGCTGGTTTCGATCTAAAACGATGTATCCCGTTGTTTTGAGCCGGAATACAAGTTTTCGCGCAGTTCTGAGAGAAAAAGTTTACACCTTTCTCTCGTATACTCTTCGACGACTTGTAAAATCTATGCTCGTGAATCTTGCTAGTTTCGATCTAAAACGATGTATCCCGTTTTTTTTTTGAGCCGGTATACAAGTTTTCGCGCAGTTCTGAGAGAAAACGTTTACACATTTCTCTCGTGTACTCTTCGACGACGTGTAAAATCGATGCTCGTGAATCTTGCTAGTTTCGATCTAAAACGATGTATCCCGTTGTTTTGAGCCAGAATACAAGTTTTCGCGCAGTTCTGAGAGAAAAAGTATAGACCTTTCTCTCGTCTACTCTTCGACGACTTGTAATATCGATGCTCGTGAATCCTGCTAGTTTCGATCTAAAACGATGTAACCCGTTGATCTGAGCCGGAATACAAGTTCCGACGCAGTTCTGAGAGAAAAAGTTTACACCTTTCTCTCTCCTACTCTTCGAAGACTTGTAAAATCGATGCTCGTGAGTCTTGCTAGTTTCGATCTAAAACGATGTATCCCGTTTTTTGAGCCGGAATACCACTTTTTGCGCAGTTCTGAGAGAAAAAGTTTACACCTTTCTCTCGTCTACTCTTCAAGGACTTGTAAAATCGATGCTCGTGAATCTTGCTAGTTTGGATCTAAAACGATGTACCCCGTTGTTTTGAGCCGGAATACAAGTTTTCGTGCAGTTCTGAAAGAAAACGTTTACACCTTTCTCTCGTCTACTCTTCGACGACTTGTAAAATCAATGCTCGTATATCTTGCTAGTTTCGATCTACAACGATGTATCCTGTTGTTTTGAGCTGGAATAGAAGTTTTCGCGCAGTTCTGAGAGAAAAAGTTTACGCCTTTCTCTCGTCTACTCTTCGAGGACTTGTAAAATCGATGCTCGTGAATCTTGCTAGTTTCGATCTAAAACGATGTATCCCGTTTTTTTTGAGCCGGAATACAAGTTTTCGCGCAGTTCTGAGAGAAAAAGTTTACACCTTTCTCTCGTGTACTCTTCGACGACGTGTAAAATCGATGCTCGTGAATCTTGCTAGTTTCGATCTAAAACGATGTATCCCGTTGTTTTGAGCCAGAATACAAGTTTTCGCGCAGTTCTGAGAGAAAAAGTTTAGACCTTTCTCTCGTCTACTCTTCGAGGACTTGTAAAATCGATGCTCGTGAATCTTGCTAGTTTCGATCTACAACGATGTATCTTGTTGTTTTGAGCTGGAATAGAAGTTTTCGCGCAGTTCTGAGAGAAAAAGTTTACACCTTTCTCTCGTCTAATCTTCGACGACTTGTAAAATCGATGCTCGTGAATCTTGCTAGTTTCGATCTCACAACGATGTATCTCGTTGTTTTGAGCTGGAATAGAAGTTTTCGCGCAGTTCTGAGAGAAAAAGTTTACACCTTTCTCTCGTCTACTCTTCGAGGACTTGTAAAATCGATGCTCGTGAATCTTGCTAGTTTCGATCTAAAACGATGTATCCTGTTGTTTTGAGCCGGAATACAAGTTTTCGCGCAGTTCTGAGAGAAAAAGTTTACACCTTTCTCTCGTCTACTATTCGACGACTTGTAATATCGATGCTCGTGAATCTTGCTAGTTTCGACCTAAAACGATGTATCCCGTTGTTTTGAGCCGGAATACAAGTTTTCGCTCAGTTCTGAGAGAAAAAGTTTCCACCTTTCTCTCGTGTACTCTTCGACGACTTGTAAAATCGATGCTCGTGAATCTTACTAGTTTGGATCTAAAACGATGTACCCCGTTGTTTTGAGCCGGAATACAAGTTTTCGTGCAGTTCTGAGAGAAAAAGTTTACACCTTTCGTCTACTCTTCGACGACTTGTAAAATCGATGCTCGTGAATCTTGCTACTTTCGATCTAAAACGATATATCCCGTTATTTTGAGCCGGAATACAAGTTTTCGCGCAGTTCTGAGAGAAAAAGTTTACACCTTTCTCTCGTCTACTATTCGACGACTTGTAAAATCGATGCTCGTGAATATTGCTAGTTTCGACCTAAAACGATGTATCCCGTTGTTTTGAGCCGGAATACAAGTTTTCGCGCAGTTCTGAGAGAAAAAGTTTACACCTTTCTCTCGTCTACTCTTCGACGACTTGTAAAATCGATGCTCCTGAATCTTGCTAGTTTCGATCTAAAACGATGTATCCTGTTGTTTTGAGCCGGAATACAAGTTTTGGCGCAGTTCTGAGAGAAAAAGTTTACACCTTTCTCTCGTCTACTCTTCGACGACTTGTAAAATCGATGCTCGTGAATCTTGCTGGTTTCGATCTAAAACGATGTATCCCGTTGTTTTGAGCCGGAATACAAGTTTTCGCGCAGTTCTGAGAGAAAAAGTTTACACCTTTCTCTCGTCTACTCTTCGAAGACTTGTAGAATCGATGCTCGTGAATCTTGCTAGTTTCGATCTAAAACGATGTATCCCATTTTTTTTGAGCCGGAATACAAGTTTTGGCGCAGTTCTGAGAGAAAAAGTTTACACCTTTCTCTCGTCTACTCTTCGAGGACTTGTAAAATCGATGCTCGTGAATCTTGCTAGTTTCGATCTAAAACGATGTATCCCGTTGTTTTGAGCCAGAATACAAGTTTTCGCGCAGTTCTGAGAGAAAAAGTTTAGACCTTTCTCTCGTCTACTCTTCGACGACTTGTAATATCGATGCTCGTGAATCCTGCTAGTTTCGATCTAAAACGATGTAACCCGTTGATCTGAGCCGGAATACAAGTTCCGACGCAGTTCTGAGAGAAAAAGTTTACACCTTTCTCTCTTCTACTCTTCGAAGACTTGTAAAATCGATGCTCGTGAGTCTTGCTAGTTTCGATCTAAAACGATGTATCCCGTTTTTTGAGCCGGAATACCACTTTTTGCGCAGTTCTGAGAGAAAAAGTTTACACCTTTCTCTCGTCTACTCTTCAAGGACTTGTAAAATCGATGCTCGTGAATCTTGCTAGTTTGGATCTAAAACGATGTACCCCGTTGTTTTGAGCCGGAATACAAGTTTTCGTGCAGTTCTGAAAGAAAACGTTTACACCTTTCTCTCGTCTACTCTTCGACGACTTGTAAAATCAATGCTCGTATATCTTGCTAGTTTCGATCTACAACGATGTATCCTGTTGTTTTGAGCTGGAATAGAAGTTTTCGCGCAGTTCTGAGAGAAAAAGTTTACGCCTTTCTCTCGTCTACTCTTCGAGGACTTGTAAAATCGATGCTCGTGAATCTTGCTAGTTTCGATCTAAAACGATGTATCCCGTTTTTTTTGAGCCGGAATACAAGTTTTCGCGCAGTTCTGAGAGAAAAAGTTTACACCTTTCTCTCGTGTACTCTTCGACGACGTGTAAAATCGATGCTCGTGAATCTTGCTAGTTACGATCTAAAACGATGTACCCCGTTGTTTTGAGCCGGTATACAAGTTTTCGCGCAGTTCTGAGAGAAAAAGTTTACACCTTTCTCTCGTGGACTCTCCGACGACTTGTAAAATGCTCGTGAATCTTGTTAGTTACGATCTAAAACGATGTACCCCGTTGTTTTGAGCCGGAATACAAGTTTTCGTGCAGTTCTGAGAGAAAACGTTTACACCTTTCTCTTGTCTACTCTCGACGACTGGTAAAATCGATGCTCGTGAATCTTGCTAGTTTCGACCTAAAACGATGTATCGCGTTGTTTTGAGCCGGAATACAAGTTTTCGCGCCGTTCTGAGAGAAAAAGTTTACACCTTTCTCTCGTGTTCTCTTTGACGACTTGTAAAATCGATGCTCGTGAATCTTGCTAGTTTCGATCTACAACGATGTATCTTGTTGTTTTGAGCTGGAATAGAAGTTTTCGCGCAGTTCTGAGAGAAAAAGTTTACACCTTTCTCTCGTCTACTATTCGACGACTTGTAATATCGATGCTCGTGAATCTTGCTAGTTTCGACCTAAAATGATGTATCCCGTTGTTTTGAGCCGGAATAGAAGTTTTCGCGCAGTTCTGAGAGAAAAAGTTTCCAGCTTTCTCTCGTGTACTCTTCGACGACTTGTAAAATCGATGCTCGTGAATCTTGCTAGTTTGGATCTAAAACGATGTACCCCGTTGTTTTGAGCCGGAATACAAGTTTTCGTGCAGTTCTGAGAGAAAAAGTTTACACCTTTCTCTCGTCTACTCTTCGACGACTTGTAAAATCGATGCTCCTGAATCTTGCTAGTTTCGATCTAAAACGATGTATCCTGTTGTTTTGAGCCGGAATACAAGTTTTCGCGCAGTTCTGAGAGAAAAAGTTTACACCTTTCTCTCGTCTACTCTTCGAAGTCTTGTAAAATCGATGCTTGTGATTCTTGCTAGTTTCGATCTAAAACGATGTATCCCGTTTTTTTGAGCCGGAATACAACTTTTCGCGCAGTTCTGAGAGAAAAAGTTTACACCTTTCTCTCGTCTACTATTCGACGACTTGTAAAATCGATGCTCGTGAATCTTGCTAGTTTCGATCTAAAACGATGTATCCTGTTGTTTTGAGCCGGAATACAAGTTTTCGCGCAGTTCTGAGAGAAAAAGTTTACACCTTTCTCTCGTCTACTATTCGACGACTTGTAATATCGATGCTCGTGAATCTTGCTAGTTTCGACCTAAAACGATGTATCCCGTTGTTTTGAGCCGGAATACAAGTTTTCGCTCAGTTCTGAGAGAAAAAGTTTCCACCTTTCTCTCGTGTACTCTTCGACGACTTGTAAAATCGATGCTCGTGAATCTTACTAGTTTGGATCTAAAACGATGTACCCCGTTGTTTTGAGCCGGAATACAAGTTTTCGTGCAGTTCTGAGAGACAAAGTTTACACCTTTCGTCTACTCTTCGACGACTTGTAAAATCGATGCTCGTGAATCTTGCTACTTTCGATCTAAAACGATATATCCCGTTATTTTGAGCCGGAATACAAGTTTTCGCGCAGTTCTGAGAGAAAAAGTTTACACCTTTCTCTCGTCTACTATTCGACGACTTGTAAAATCGATGCTCGTGAATATTGCTAGTTTCGACCTAAAACGATGTATCCCGTTGTTTTGAGCCGGAATACAAGTTTTCGCGCAGTTCTGAGAGAAAAAGTTTACACCTTTCTCTCGTCTACTCTTCGACGACTTGTAAAATCGATGCTCCTGAATCTTGCTAGTTTCGATCTAAAACGATGTATCCTGTTGTTTTGAGCCGGAATACAAGTTTTGGCGCAGTTCTGAGAGAAAAAGTTTACACCTTTCTCTCGTCTACTCTTCGACGACTTGTAAAATCGATGCTCGTGAATCTTGCTGGTTTCGATCTAAAACGATGTATCCCGTTGTTTTGAGCCGGAATACAAGTTTTCGCGCAGTTCTGAGAGAAAAAGTTTACACCTTTCTCTCGTCTACTCTTCGAAGACTTGTAGAATCGATGCTCGTGAATCTTGCTAGTTTCGATCTAAAACGATGTATCCCATTTTTTTTGAGCCGGAATACAAGTTTTGGCGCAGTTCTGAGAGAAAAAGTTTACACCTTTCTCTCGTCTACTCTTCGAGGACTTGTAAAATCGATGCTCGTGAATCTTGCTAGTTTCGATCTAAAACGATGTATCCCGTTGTTTTGAGCCAGAATACAAGTTTTCGCGCAGTTCTGAGAGAAAAAGTTTAGACCTTTCTCTCGTCTACTCTTCGACGACTTGTAATATCGATGCTCGTGAATCCTGCTAGTTTCGATCTAAAACGATGTAACCCGTTGATCTGAGCCGGAATACAAGTTCCGACGCAGTTCTGAGAGAAAAAGTTTACACCTTTCTCTCTTCTACTCTTCGAAGACTTGTAAAATCGATATTCGTGAGTCTTGCTAGTTTCGATCTAAAACGATGTATCCCGTTTTTTGAGCCGGAATACCACTTTTTGCGCAGTTCTGAGAGAAAAAGTTTCCACCTTTCTCTCGTCTACTCTTCAAGGACTTGTAAAATCGATGCTCGTGAATCTTGCTAGTTTGGATCTAAAACGATGTACCCCGTTGTTTTGAGCCGGAATACAAGTTTTCGTGCAGTTCTGAAAGAAAACGTTTACACCTTTCTCTCGTCTACTCTTCGACGACTTGTAAAATCAATGCTCGTATATCTTGCTAGTTTCGATCTACAACGATGTATCCTGTTGTTTTGAGCTGGAATAGAAGTTTTCGCGCAGTTCTGAGAGAAAAAGTTTACGCCTTTCTCTCGTCTACTCTTCGAGGACTTGTAAAATCGATGCTCGTGAATCTTGCTAGTTTCGATCTAAAACGATGTATCCCGTTTTTTTTGAGCCGGAATACAAGTTTTCGCGCAGTTCTGAGAGAAAAAGTTTACACCTTTCTCTCGTGTACTCTTCGACGACGTGTAAAATCGATGCTCGTGAATCTTGCTAGTTACGATCTAAAACGATGTACCCCGTTGTTTTGAGCCGGTATACAAGTTTTCGCGCAGTTCTGAGAGAAAAAGTTTACACCTTTCTCTCGTGGACTCTCCGACGACTTGTAAAATGATGCTCGTGAATCTTGTTAGTTACGATCTAAAACGATGTACCCCGTTGTTTTGAGCCGGAATACAAGTTTTCGTGCAGTTCTGAGAGAAAACGTTTACACCTTTCTCTTGTCTACTCTCGACGACTGGTAAAATCGATGCTCGTGAATCTTGCTAGTTTCGACCTAAAACGATGTATCGCGTTGTTTTGAGCCGGAATACAAGTTTTCGCGCCGTTCTGAGAGAAAAAGTTTACACCTTTCTCTCGTGTTCTCTTTGACGACTTGTAAAATCGATGCTCGTGAATCTTGCTAGTTTCGATCTACAACGATGTATCTTGTTGTTTTGAGCTGGAATAGAAGTTTTCGCGCAGTTCTGAGAGAAAAAGTTTACACCTTTCTCTCGTCTACTATTCGACGACTTGTAATATCGATGCTCGTGAATCTTGCTAGTTTCGACCTAAAATGATGTATCCCGTTGTTTTGAGCCGGAATAGAAGTTTTTGCGCAGTTCTGAGAGAAAAAGTTTCCAGCTTTCTCTCGTGTACTCTTCGACGACTTGTAAAATCGATGCTCGTGAATCTTGCTAGTTTGGATCTAAAACGATGTACCCCGTTGTTTTGAGCCGGAATACAAGTTTTCGTGCAGTTCTGAGAGAAAAAGTTTACACCTTTCTCTCGTCTACTCTTCGACGACTTGTAAAATCGATGCTCCTGAATCTTGCTAGTTTCGATCTAAAACGATGTATCCTGTTGTTTTGAGCCGGAATACAAGTTTTCGCGCAGTTCTGAGAGAAAAAGTTTACACCTTTCTCTCGTCTACTCTTCGAAGTCTTGTAAAATCGATGCTTGTGATTCTTGCTAGTTTCGATCTAAAACGATGTATCCCGTTTTTTTGAGCCGGAATACAACTTTTCGCGCAGTTCTGAGAGAAAAAGTTTACACCTTTCTCTCGTCTACTATTCGACGACTTGTAAAATCGATGCTCGTGAATATTGCTAGTTTCGACATAGAACGATGTATCCCGTTGTTTTTAGCCGGAATACAAGTTTTCGCGCAGTTCTGAGAGAAAAAGTTTACACCTTTCTCTCGTGGACTCTCCGACGACTTGTAAATTCGATGCTCGTGAATCTTGCTAGTTACGATCTAAAACGATGTACCCTGTTGTTTTGAGCCGGTATACAAGTTTTCGCGCAGTTCTGAGAGAAAAAGTTTACACCTTTCTCTCGTGGACTCTCCGACAACTTGTAAAATCAATGCTCGTGAATCTTGCTAGTTACAATCTAAAACGATGTAACCCGTTGTTTTGAGCCGGAATACAAGTTTTCGTGCAGTTCTGAGAGAAAAAGTTTACACCTTTCTCTTGTCTACTCTCGACGACTCGTAAAATCGATGCTCGTGAATCTTGCTAGTTTCGACCTAAAACGATGTATCGCGTTGTTTTGAGCCGGAATACAAGTTTTCGCGCAGTTCTGAGAGAAAACGTTTACACCTTTCTCTCGTTTACTCTTCGAAGACTTGTAAAATCGATGCTCGTGAATCCTGCTAGTTTCGATCTACAACGATGTATCTCGTTGTTTTGAGCTGGAATAGAAGTTTTCGCGCAGTTCTGAGAGAAAAAGTTTACACCTTTCTCTCGTTTACTCTTCGAAGACTTGTAAAATCGATGCTCGTGATTCTTGCTAGTTTCGATCTAAAACGATGTATCCCGTTTTTTTGAGCCGGAATACAACTTTTCGCGCAGTTCTGAGAGAAAAAGTTTAAACCTTTCTCTCGTCTACTATTCGACGACTTGTAAAATCGATGCTCGTGAATATTGCTAGTTTCGACCTAGAATAATGTATCCCGTTGTTTTGAGCCGGTATACATGTTTTCGCGCAGTTCTGAGAGAAAAAGTTTACACCTTTCTCACGTGGACTCTCCGACGACTTGTAAAATCGATGCTCGTGAATCTTGCTAGTTACGATCTAAAACGATGTACCCCGTTGTTTTGAGCCGGAATACAAGTTTTCGTGCAGTTCTGAGAGAAACGGTTTACACCTTTCTCTTGTCTACTCTCGACGACTGGTAAAATCGATGCTCGTGAATCTTGCTAGTTTCGACCTAAAACGATGTATCGCGTTGTTTTGAGCCGGAATACAAGTTTTCGCGCAGTTCTGAGAGAAAAAGTTTACACCTTTCTCTCGTGTACTCTTTGACGACTTGTAAAATCGATGCTCGCGAATCTTGCTAGTTTCGATCTACAACGATGTATCTCGTTGTTTTGAGCTGGAATAGAAGTTTTCGCGCAGTTCTGAGAGAAAAAGTTTACACCTTTCTCTCGTCTACTATTCGACGACTTGTAAAATCGATGCTCGTGAATCTTGCTACTTTCGACCTAAAACGATGTATCCCGTTGTTTTGAGCCGGAATACAAGTTTTCGCGCAGTTCTGAGAGAAAAAGTTTACGCCTTTCTCTCGTCTACTCTTCGACGACTTGTAAAATCGATGCTCCTGAATCTTGCTAGTTTCGATCTAAAACGATGTATCCTGTTGTTTTGAGCCGGAATACAAGTTTTCGCGCAGTTCTGAGAGAAAACGTTTACACCTTTCTCTCGTCTACTATTCGACGACTTGTAAAATCGATGCTCGTGAATATTGCTAGTTTCGACCTAGAACGATGTATCCCGTTGTTTTGGGTCGGAATACAAGTTTTCGCGCAGTTCTGAGAGAAAAAGTTTACGCCTTTCTCTCGTGGACTCTCCGACGACTTGTAAAATTGATGCTCGTGAATCTTGCTAGTTACGATCTAAAACGATGTACCCCGTTGTTTTGAGCCGGATTACAAGTTTTCGTGCAGTTCTGAGAGAAAAAGTTTACACCTTCCTCTTGTCTACTCTCCACGACTGGTAAAATCGATGCTCGTGAATCTTGCTAGTTTCGACCTAAAACGATGTATCGCGTTGTTTTGAGCCGGAATACAAGTTTTCGCGCAGTTCTGAGGGAAAAAGTTTACACCTTTCTCTCGTGTACTCTTTGACGACTTGTAAAATCGATGCTCGTGAATCTTGCTAGTTTCGATCTACAACGATGTATCTCGTTGTTTTGAGCTGGAATAGAAGTTTTCGCGCAGTTCTGAGAGAAAAAGTTTACACCTTTCTCTCGTCTACTATTCGACGACTTGTAATATCGATGCTCGTGAATCTTGCTAGTTTCGACCTAAAACGATGTATCCCGTTGTTTTGAGCCGGAATACAAGTTTTCGCGCAGTTCTGAGAGAAAAAGTTTACACCTTTCTCTCGTGTACTCTTCGACGACTTGTAAAATCTATGCTCGTGAATCTTGCTAGTTTGGATCTAAAACGATGTACCCCGTTGTTTTGAGCCGGAATACAAGTTTTCGCGCAGTTCTGAGAGAAAAAGTTTACACCTTTCTCTCGTGTACTCTTCGACGACTTGTAAAATCTATGCTCGTGAATCTTGCTAGTTTGGATCTAAAACGATGTACCCCGTTGTTTTGAGCCGGAATACAAGTTTTCGTGCAGTTCTGAGAGAAAAAGTTTACACCTTTCTCTCGTCTACTCTTCGACGACTTGTAAAATCGATGCTCGTGAATCTTGCTACTTTCGATCTAAAACGATGTATTCCGTTGTTTTGAGCCGGAATACAAGTTTTCGCGCAGTTCTGAGAGAAAAAGTTTACACCTTTCTCTCGTATACTCTTCGACGACTTGTAAAATTGATGCTCGTGTATCTCGCTAGTTTCGACCTAAAACGATGTATTCCATTGTTTTGAGCCGGAATACAAGTTTTCGCGCAGTTCTGAGAGAAAAAGTTTACACCTTTCTCTCGTCTACTATTCGACGACTTGTAAAATCGATGCTCGTGAATATTGCTAGTTTCGACCTAAAACGATGTATACCGTTGTTTTGAGCCGGAATACAAGTTTTCGCGCAGTTCTGAGAGAAAAAGTTTACACCTTTCTCTCGTATACTCTTCGACGACTTGTAAAATCTATGCTCGTGAATATTGCTAGTTTCGATCTAAAACGATGTATCCCGTTTTTTTTGAGCCGGTATACAAGTTTTCGCGCAGTTCTGAGAGAAAACGTTTACACCTTTCTCTCGCGTACTCTTCGACGACGTGTAAAATCGATGCTCGTGAATCTTGCTAGTTTCGATCTAAAACGATGTATCCCGTTGTTTTGAGCCAGAATACAAGTTTTCGCGCAGTTCTGAGAGAAAAAGTTTAGACCTTTCTCTCGTCTACTCTTCGACGACTTGTAATATCGATGCTCGTGAATCCTGCTAGTTTCGATCTAAAACGATGTATCTCGTTGTTTTGAGCTGGAATAGAAGTTTTCGCGCAGTTCTGAGAGAAAAAGTTTACACCTTTCTCTCGTCTACTATTCGACGACTTGTAAAATCGATGCTCGTGAATATTGCTAGTTTCGACCTAAAACGATGCATACCGTTGTTTTGAGCCGGAATACAAGTTTTCGCGCAGTTCTGAGAGAAAAAGTTTACACCTTTCTCTCGTATACTCTTCGACGACTTGTAAAATCTATGC
This sequence comes from Amblyomma americanum, assembly GCF_052857255.1. Classification (NCBI taxonomy): domain Eukaryota; kingdom Metazoa; phylum Arthropoda; class Arachnida; order Ixodida; family Ixodidae; genus Amblyomma; species Amblyomma americanum. The sequence goes on from NC_135503.1 coordinate 131,199,176, forward strand.
TCGTGAATATTGCTAGTTTCGATCTAAAACGATGTATCCCGTTTTTTTTGAGCCGGTATACAAGTTTTCGCGCAGTTCTGAGAGAAAACGTTTACACCTTTCTCTCGCGTACTCTTCGACGACGTGTAAAATCGATGCTCGTGAATCTTGCTAGTTTCGATCTACAACGATGTATCTCGTTGTTTTGAGCTGGAATAGAAGTTTTCGCGCAGTTCTGAGAGAAAAAGTTTACACCTTTCTCTCGTCTACTCTTCGAGGACTTGTAAAATCGATGCTCGTGAATCTTGCTAGTTTCGATCTACAACGATGTATCTCGTTGTTTTGAGCTGGAATAGAAGTTTTCGCGCAGTTCTGAGAGAAAAAGTTTACACCTTTCTCTCGTCTAATCTTCGACGACTTGTAAAATCGATGCTCGTGAATCTTGCTAGTTTCGATCTCACAACGATGTATCTCGTTGTTTTGAGCTGGAATAGAAGTTTTCGCGCAGTTCTGAGAGAAAAAGTTTACACCTTTCTCTCGTCTACTATTCGACGACTTGTAAAATCGATGCTCGTGAATCTTGCTACTTTCGACCTAAAACGATGTATCCCGTTGTTTTGAGCCGGAATACAAGTTTTCGCGCAGTTCTGAGAGAAAAAGTTTACACCTTTCTCTCGTCTACTCTTCGACGACTTGTAAAATCGATGCTCCTGAATCTTGCTAGTTTCGATCTAAAACGATGTATCCTGTTGTTTTAAGCCGGAATACAAGTTTTCGCGCAGTTCTGAGAGAAAACGTTTACACCTTTCTCTCGTCTACTATTCGACGACTTGTAAAATCGATGCTCGTGAATATTGCTAGTTTCGACCTAGAACGATGTATCCCGTTGTTTTGGGTCGGAATACAAGTTTTCGCGCAGTTCTGAGAGAAAAAGTTTACACCTTTCTCTCGTGGACTCTCCGACGACTTGTAAAATTGATGCTCATGAATCTTGCTAGTTACGATCTAAAACGATGTACCCCGTTTTTTTGAGCCGGAATACAAGTTTTCGTGCAGTTCTGAGAGAAAAAGTTTACACCTTTCTCTTGTCTACTCTCGACGACTGGTAAAATCGATGCTCGTGAATCTTGCTAGTTTCGACCTAAAACAATGTATCGCGTTGTTTTGAGCCGGAATACAAGTTTTCGCGCAGTTCTGAGGGAAAACGTTTACACCTTTCTCTCGTGTACTCTTTGACGACTTGTAAAATTGATGCTCGTGAATCTTGCTAGTTTCGATCTACAACGATGTATCTCGTTGTTTTGAGCTGGAATAGAAGTTTTCGCGCAGTTCTGAGAGAAAAAGTTTACACCTTTCTCTCGTCTACTATTCGACGACTTGTAATATCGATGCTCGTGAATCTTGCTAGTTTCGACCTGAAACGATGTATCCCGTTGTTTTGAGCCGGAATACAAGTTTTCGCGCAGTTCTGAGAGAAAAAGTTTACATCTTTCTCTCGTGTACTCTTCGACGACTTGTAAAATCTATGCTCGTGAATCTTGCTAGTTTGGATCTAAAACGATGTACCCCGTTGTTTTGAGCCGGAATACAAGTTTTCGCGCAGTTCTGAGAGAAAAAGTTTACACCTTTCTCTCGTGTACTCTTCGACGACTTGTAAAATCTATGCTCGTGAATCTTGCTAGTTTGGATCTAAAACGATGTACCCCGTTGTTTTGAGCCGGAATACAAGTTTTCGTGCAGTTCTGAGAGAAAAAGTTTACACCTTTCTCTCGTCTACTCTTCGACGACTTGTAAAATCGATGCTCGTGAATCTTGCTACTTTCGATCTAAAACGATGTATTTCGTTGTTTTGAGCCGGAATACAAGTTTTTGCGAAGTTCCGAGAGAAAAAGTTTACAGCTTTCTCTCGTCTACTCTTCGAGGACTTGTAAAATCGATGCTCGTGAATCTTGCTAGTTTCGATCTAAAACGATGAATCCCGTTGTTTTGAGCCAGAATACAAGTTTTCGCGCAGTTCTGAGAGAAAAAGTTTACACCTTTCTCTCGTATACTCTTCGACGACTTGTAAAATTGATGCTCGTGTATCTCGCTAGTTTCGACCTAAAACGATGTATTCCATTGTTTTGAGCCGGAATACAAGTTTTCGCGCAGTTCTGAGAGAAAAAGTTTACACCTTTCTCTCGTCTACTATTCGACGACTTGTAAAATCGATGCTCGTGAATATTGCTAGTTTCGACCTAAAACGATGTATACCGTTGTTTTGAGCCGGAATACAAGTTTTCGCGCAGTTCTGAGAGAAAAAGTTTACACCTTTCTCTCGTATACTCTTCGACGACTTGTAAAATCTATGCTCGTGAATCTTGCTAGTTTCGATCTAAAACGATGTATCCCGTTTTTTTGAGCCGGTATACAAGTTTTCGCGCAGTTCTGAGAGAAAAAGTTTACACCTTTCTCTCGTCTACTCTTCGAGGACTTGTAAAATCGATGCTCGTGAATCTTGCTAGTTTCGATCTACAACGATGTATCTCGTTGTTTTGAGCTGGAATAGAAGTTTTCGCGCAGTTCTGAGAGAAAAAGTTTACACCTTTCTCTCGTCTACTCTTCGAGGACTTGTAAAATCGATGCTCGTGAATCTTGCTAGTTTCGATCTACAACGATGTATCTCGTTGTTTTGAGCTGGAATAGAAGTTTTCGCGCAGTTCTGAGAGAAAAAGTTTACACCTTTCTCTCGTCTACTCTTCGAGGACTTGTAAAATCGATGCTCGTGAATCTTGCTAGTTTCGATCTACAACGATGTATCTCGTTGTTTTGAGCTGGAATAGAAGTTTTCGCGCAGTTCTGAGAGAAAAAGTTTACACCTTTCTCTCGTCTAATCTTCGACGACTTGTAAAATCGATGCTCGTGAATCTTGCTAGTTTCGATCTCACAACGATGTATCTCGTTGTTTTGAGCTGGAATAGAAGTTTTCGCGCAGTTCTGAGAGAAAAAGTTTACACCTTTCTCTCGTCTACTCTTCGAGGACTTGTAAAATCGATGCTCGTGAATCTTGCTAGTTTCGATCTAAAACGATGTATCCTGTTGTTTTGAGCCGGAATACAAGTTTTCGCGCAGTTCTGAGAGAAAAAGTTTACACCTTTCTCTCGTCTACTATTCGACGACTTGTAATATCGATGCTCGTGAATCTTGCTAGTTTCGACCTAAAACGATGTATCCCGATGTTTTGAGCCGGAATACAAGTTTTCGCGCAGTTCTGAGAGAAAAAGTTTCCACCTTTCTCTCGTGTACTCTTCGACGACTTGTAAAATCGATGCTCGTGAATCTTGCTAGTTTGGATCTAAAACGATGTACCCCGTTGTTTTGAGCCGGAATACAAGTTTTCGTGCAGTTCTGAGAGAAAAAGTTTACACCTTTCGTCTACTCTTCGACGACTTGTAAAATCGATGCTCGTGAATCTTGCTACTTTCGATCTAAAACGATATATCCCGTTATTTTGAGCCGGAATACAAGTTTTCGCGCAGTTCTGAGAGAAAAAGTTTACACCTTTCTCTCGTCTACTATTCGACGACTTGTAAAATCGATGCTCGTGAATATTGCTAGTTTCGACCTAAAACGATGTATCCCGTTGTTTTGTGCCGGAATACAAGTTTTCGCGCAGTTCTGAGAGAAAAAGTTTACACCTTTCTCTCGTCTACTCTTCGACGACTTGTAAAATCGATGCTCCTGAATCTTGCTAGTTTCGATCTAAAACGATGTATCCTGTTGTTTTGAGCCGGAATACAAGTTTTGGCGCAGTTCTGAGAGAAAAAGTTTACACCTTTCTCTCGTCTACTCTTCGACGACTTGTAAAATCGATGCTCGTGAATCTTGCTGGTTTCGATCTAAAACGATGTATCCCGTTGTTTTGAGCCGGAATACAAGTTTTCGCGCAGTTCTAAGAGAAAAAGTTTACACCTTTCTCTCGTCTACTCTTCGAAGACTTGTAATATCGATGCTCGTGAATCCTGCTAGTTTCGATCTAAAACGATGTATCTCGTTGTTTTGAGCTGGAATAGAAGTTTTCGCGCAGTTCTGAGAGAAAAAGTTTACACCTTTCTCTCGTCTACTATTCGACGACTTGTAAAATCGATGCTCGTGAATCTTGCTAGTTTCGATCTACAACGATGTATCTCGTTGTTTTGAGCTGGAATAGAAGTTTTCGCGCAGTTCTGAGAGAAAAAGTTTACACCTTTCTCTCGTCTACTCTTCGAGGACTTGTAAAATCGATGCTCGTGAATCTTGCTAGTTTCGATCTACAACGATGTATCTCGTTGTTTTGAGCTGGAATAGAAGTTTTCGCGCAGTTCTGAGAGAAAAAGTTTACACCTTTCTCTCGTCTAATCTTCGACGACTTGTAAAATCGATGCTCGTGAATCTTGCTAGTTTCGATCTCACAACGATGTATCTCGTTGTTTTGAGCTGGAATAGAAGTTTTCGCGCAGTTCTGAGAGAAAAAGTTTACACCTTTCTCTCGTCTACTATTCGACGACTTGTAAAATCGATGCTCGTGAATCTTGCTACTTTCGACCTAAAACGATGTATCCCGTTGTTTTGAGCCGGAATACAAGTTTTCGCGCAGTTCTGAGAGAAAAAGTTTACACCTTTCTCTCGTCTACTCTTCGACGACTTGTAAAATCGATGCTCCTGAATCTTGCTAGTTTCGATCTAAAACGATGTATCCTGTTGTTTTAAGCCGGAATACAAGTTTTCGCGCAGTTCTGAGAGAAAACGTTTACACCTTTCTCTCGTCTACTATTCGACGACTTGTAAAATCGATGCTCGTGAATATTGCTAGTTTCGACCTAGAACGATGTATCCCGTTGTTTTGGGTCGGAATACAAGTTTTCGCGCAGTTCTGAGAGAAAAAGTTTACACCTTTCTCTCGTGGACTCTCCGACGACTTGTAAAATTGATGCTCATGAATCTTGCTAGTTACGATCTAAAACGATGTACCCCGTTTTTTTGAGCCGGAATACAAGTTTTCGTGCAGTTCTGAGAGAAAAAGTTTACACCTTTCTCTTGTCTACTCTCGACGACTGGTAAAATCGATGCTCGTGAATCTTGCTAGTTTCGACCTAAAACAATGTATCGCGTTGTTTTGAGCCGGAATACAAGTTTTCGCGCAGTTCTGAGGGAAAACGTTTACACCTTTCTCTCGTGTACTCTTTGACGACTTGTAAAATTGATGCTCGTGAATCTTGCTAGTTTCGATCTACAACGATGTATCTCGTTGTTTTGAGCTGGAATAGAAGTTTTCGCGCAGTTCTGAGAGAAAAAGTTTACACCTTTCTCTCGTCTACTATTCGACGACTTGTAATATCGATGCTCGTGAATCTTGCTAGTTTCGACCTGAAACGATGTATCCCGTTGTTTTGAGCCGGAATACAAGTTTTCGCGCAGTTCTGAGAGAAAAAGTTTACATCTTTCTCTCGTGTACTCTTCGACGACTTGTAAAATCTATGCTCGTGAATCTTGCTAGTTTGGATCTAAAACGATGTACCCCGTTGTTTTGAGCCGGAATACAAGTTTTCGCGCAGTTCTGAGAGAAAAAGTTTACACCTTTCTCTCGTGTACTCTTCGACGACTTGTAAAATCTATGCTCGTGAATCTTGCTAGTTTGGATCTAAAACGATGTACCCCGTTGTTTTGAGCCGGAATACAAGTTTTCGTGCAGTTCTGAGAGAAAAAGTTTACACCTTTCTCTCGTCTACTCTTCGACGACTTGTAAAATCGATGCTCGTGAATCTTGCTACTTTCGATCTAAAACGATGTATTTCGTTGTTTTGAGCCGGAATACAAGTTTTTGCGAAGTTCCGAGAGAAAAAGTTTACAGCTTTCTCTCGTCTACTCTTCGAGGACTTGTAAAATCGATGCTCGTGAATCTTGCTAGTTTCGATCTAAAACGATGAATCCCGTTGTTTTGAGCCAGAATACAAGTTTTCGCGCAGTTCTGAGAGAAAAAGTTTACACCTTTCTCTCGTATACTCTTCGACGACTTGTAAAATTGATGCTCGTGTATCTCGCTAGTTTCGACCTAAAACGATGTATTCCATTGTTTTGAGCCGGAATACAAGTTTTCGCGCAGTTCTGAGAGAAAAAGTTTACACCTTTCTCTCGTCTACTATTCGACGACTTGTAAAATCGATGCTCGTGAATATTGCTAGTTTCGACCTAAAACGATGTATACCGTTGTTTTGAGCCGGAATACAAGTTTTCGCGCAGTTCTGAGAGAAAAAGTTTACACCTTTCTCTCGTATACTCTTCGACGACTTGTAAAATCTATGCTCGTGAATCTTGCTAGTTTCGATCTAAAACGATGTATCCCGTTTTTTTGAGCCGGTATACAAGTTTTCGCGCAGTTCTGAGAGAAAAAGTTTACACCTTTCTCTCGTCTACTCTTCGAGGACTTGTAAAATCGATGCTCGTGAATCTTGCTAGTTTCGATCTACAACGATGTATCTCGTTGTTTTGAGCTGGAATAGAAGTTTTCGCGCAGTTCTGAGAGAAAAAGTTTACACCTTTCTCTCGTCTACTCTTCGAGGACTTGTAAAATCGATGCTCGTGAATCTTGCTAGTTTCGATCTACAACGATGTATCTCGTTGTTTTGAGCTGGAATAGAAGTTTTCGCGCAGTTCTGAGAGAAAAAGTTTACACCTTTCTCTCGTCTACTCTTCGAGGACTTGTAAAATCGATGCTCGTGAATCTTGCTAGTTTCGATCTACAACGATGTATCTCGTTGTTTTGAGCTGGAATAGAAGTTTTCGCGCAGTTCTGAGAGAAAAAGTTTACACCTTTCTCTCGTCTAATCTTCGACGACTTGTAAAATCGATGCTCGTGAATCTTGCTAGTTTCGATCTCACAACGATGTATCTCGTTGTTTTGAGCTGGAATAGAAGTTTTCGCGCAGTTCTGAGAGAAAAAGTTTACACCTTTCTCTCGTCTACTCTTCGAGGACTTGTAAAATCGATGCTCGTGAATCTTGCTAGTTTCGATCTAAAACGATGTATCCTGTTGTTTTGAGCCGGAATACAAGTTTTCGCGCAGTTCTGAGAGAAAAAGTTTACACCTTTCTCTCGTCTACTATTCGACGACTTGTAATATCGATGCTCGTGAATCTTGCTAGTTTCGACCTAAAACGATGTATCCCGATGTTTTGAGCCGGAATACAAGTTTTCGCGCAGTTCTGAGAGAAAAAGTTTCCACCTTTCTCTCGTGTACTCTTCGACGACTTGTAAAATCGATGCTCGTGAATCTTGCTAGTTTGGATCTAAAACGATGTACCCCGTTGTTTTGAGCCGGAATACAAGTTTTCGTGCAGTTCTGAGAGAAAAAGTTTACACCTTTCGTCTACTCTTCGACGACTTGTAAAATCGATGCTCGTGAATCTTGCTACTTTCGATCTAAAACGATATATCCCGTTATTTTGAGCCGGAATACAAGTTTTCGCGCAGTTCTGAGAGAAAAAGTTTACACCTTTCTCTCGTCTACTATTCGACGACTTGTAAAATCGATGCTCGTGAATATTGCTAGTTTCGACCTAAAACGATGTATCCCGTTGTTTTGTGCCGGAATACAAGTTTTCGCGCAGTTCTGAGAGAAAAAGTTTACACCTTTCTCTCGTCTACTCTTCGACGACTTGTAAAATCGATGCTCCTGAATCTTGCTAGTTTCGATCTAAAACGATGTATCCTGTTGTTTTGAGCCGGAATACAAGTTTTGGCGCAGTTCTGAGAGAAAAAGTTTACACCTTTCTCTCGTCTACTCTTCGACGACTTGTAAAATCGATGCTCGTGAATCTTGCTGGTTTCGATCTAAAACGATGTATCCCGTTGTTTTGAGCCGGAATACAAGTTTTCGCGCAGTTCTAAGAGAAAAAGTTTACACCTTTCTCTCGTCTACTCTTCGAAGACTTGTAGAATCGATGCTCGTGAATCTTGCTAGTTTCGATCTAAAACGATGTATCCCATTTTTTTTGAGCCGGAATACAAGTTTTGGCGCAGTTCTGAGAGAAAAAGTTTACACCTTTCTCTCGTCTACTCTTCGACGACTTGTAAAATTAATGCTCGTATATCTTGCTAGTTTCGATCTACAACGATGTATCCTGTTGTTTTGAGCTGGAATAGAAGTTTTCGCGCAGTTCTGAGAGAAAAAGTTTACGCATTTCTCTCGTCTACTCTTCGAGGACTTGTAAAATCGATGCTCGTGAATCTTGCTAGTTACGATCTAAAACGATGTACCCCGTTGTTTTGAGCCGGTATACAAGTTTTCGCGCAGTTCTGAGAGAAAAAGTTTACACCTTTCTCTCGTGGACTCTCCGACGACTTGTAAAATCGATGCTCGTGAATCTTGTTAGTTACGATCTAAAACGATGTACCCCGTTGTTTTGAGCCGGAATACAAGTTTTCGTGCAGTTCTGAGAGAAAACGTTTACACCTTTCTCTTGTCTACTCTCGACGACTGGTAAAATTGATGCTCGTGAATCTTGCTAGTTTCGACCTAAAACGATGTATCGCGTTGTTTTGAGCCGGAATACAAGTTTTCGCGCCGTTCTGAGAGAAAAAGTTTACACCTTTCTCTCGTGTTCTCTTTGACGACTTGTAAAATCGATGCTCGTGAATCTTGCTAGTTTCGATCTACAACGATGTATCTCGTTGTTTTGAGCTGGAATACAAGTTTTCGCGCAGTTCTGAGAGAAAAAGTTTACACCTTTCTCTCGTCTACTCTTCGAAGACTTTTAAAATCGATGCTTGTGATTCTTGCTAGTTTCGATCTAAAACGATGTATCCCGTTTTTTTGAGCCGGAATACAACTTTTCGCGCAGTTCTGAGAGAAAAAGTTTACACCTTTCTCTCGTCTACTATTCGACGACTTGTAAAATCGATGCTCGTGAATATTGCTAGTTTCGACCTAGAACGATGTATCCCGTTGTTTTTAGCCGGAATACAAGTTTTCGCGCAGTTCTGAGAGAAAAAGTTTACACCTTTCTCTCGTGGACTCTCCGACGACTTGTAAATTCGATGCTCGTGAATCTTGCTAGTTACGATCTAAAACGATGTACCCTGTTGTTTTGAGCCGGTATACAAGTTTTCGCGCAGTTCTGAGAGAAAAAGTTTACACCTTTCTCTCGTGGACTCTCCGACAACTTGTAAAATCAATGCTCGTGAATCTTGCTAGTTACGATCTAAAACGATGTAACCCGTTGTTTTGAGCCGGAATACAAGTTTTCGTGCAGTTCTGAGAGAAAAAGTTTACACCTTTCTCTTGTCTACTCTCGACGACTGGTAAAATCGATGCTCGTGAATCTTGCTAGTTTCGACCTAAAACGATGTATCGCGTTGTTTTGAGCCGGAATACAAGTTTTCGCGCAGTTCTGAGAGAAAACGTTTACACCTTTCTCTCGTGTACTCTTTGACGACTTGTAAAATCGATGCTCGTGAATCCTGCTAGTTTCGATCTACAACGATGTATCTCGTTGTTTTGAGCTGGAATAGAAGTTTTCGCGCAGTTCTGAGAGAAAAAGTTTACACCTTTCTCTCGTCTACTATTCGACGACTTGTAAAATCGATGCTCGTGAATCTTGCTACTTTCGATCTAAAACGATATATCCCGTTATTTTGAGCCGGAATACAAGTTTTCGCGCAGTTCTGAGAGAAAAAGTTTACACCTTTCTCTCGTCTACTATTCGACGACTTGTAAAATCGATGCTCGTGAATATTGCTAGTTTCGACCTAAAACGATGTATCCCGTTGTTTTGAGCCGGAATACAAGTTTTCGCGCAGTTCTGAGAGAAAAAGTTTACACCTTTCTCTCGTCTACTCTTCGACGACTTTTAAAATCGATGCTCCTGAATCTTGCTAGTTTCGATCTAAAACGATGTATCCTGTTGTTTTGAGCCGGAATACAAGTTTTCGCGCAGTTCTGAGAGAAAAAGTTTACACCTTTCTCTCGTTTACTCTTCGAAGACTTGTAAAATCGATGCTCGTGATTCTTGCTAGTTTCGATCTAAAACGATGTATCCCGTTTTTTTGAGCCGGAATACAACTTTTCGCGCAGTTCTGAGAGAAAAAGTTTACACCTTTCTCTCGTCTACTATTCGACGACTTGTAAAATCGATGCTCGTGAATCTTGCTAGTTACGATCTAAAACGATGTACCCCGTTGTTTTGAGCCGAAATACAAGTTTTCGTGCAGTTCTGAGAGAAAAAGTTTACACCTTTCTCTTGTCTACTCTCGACGACTGGTAAAATCGATGCTCGTGAATCTTGCTAGTTTCGATCTACAACGATGTATCTCGTTGTTTTGAGCTGGAATAGAAGTTTTCGCGCAGTTCTGAGAGAAAAAGTTTACACCTTTCTCTCGTCTACTATTCGACGACTTGTAATATCGATGCTCGTGAATCTTGCTAGTTTCGACCTAAAACGATGTATCCCGTTGTTTTGAGCCGGAATACAAGTTTTCGCGCAGTTCTGAGAGAAAACGTTTACACCTTTCTCTCGTGTACTCTTCGACGACTTGTAAAATCGATGCTCGTGAATCTTGCTAGTTTGGATCTAAAACGATGTACCCCGTTGTTTTGAGCCGGAATACAAGTTTTCGCGCAGTTCTGAGAGAAAAAGTTTACACCTTTCTCTCGTCTACTCTTCGACGACTTGTAAAATCGATGCTCCTGAATCTTGCTAGTTTCGATCTAAAACGATGTATCCTGTTCTTTTGAGCCGGAATACAAGTTTTGGCGCAGATCTGAGAGAAAAAGTTTACGCCTTTCTCTCGTGGACTCTCCGACGACTTGTAAAATCGATGCTCGTGAATCTTGCTAGTTGCGATCTAAAACGATGTACCCCGTTGTTTTGAGCCGGTATACAAGTTTTCGCGCAGTTCTGAGAGAAAAAGTTTACACCTTTCTCTCGTGTACTCTTCGACGACTTGTAAAATCGATGCTCGTGAATCTTGCTAGTTTGGATCTAAAACGATGTACCCCGTTGTTTTGAGCCGGAATACAAGTTTTCGTGCAAGTTCTGAGAGAAAAAGTTTACACCTTTCTCTCGTCTACTCTTCGACGACTTGTAAAATCGATGCTCCTGAATCTTGCTAGTTTCAATCTAAAACGATGAATCCTGTTGTTTTGAGCCGGAATACAAGTTTTCGCGCAGTTCTGAGAGAAAAAGTTTACACCTTTCTCTCGTCTACTCTTCGAAGACATGTAAAATCGATGCTCGTGATTCTTGCTAGTTTCGATCTAAAACGATGTATCCCGTTTTTTTGAGTCGGAATACAACTTTTCGCGCAGTTCTGAGAGAAAAAGTTTACACCTTTCTCTCGTCTACTATTCGACGACTTGTAAAATCGATGCTCGTGAATATAGCTAGTTTCGACCTAGAACGATGTATCCCGTTGTTTTGAGCCGGAATACAAGTTTTCGCGCAGTTCTGAGAGAAAAAATTTACACCTTTCTCTCGTGGACTCTCCGACGACTTGTAAAATCGATGCTCGTGAATCTTGCTAGTTACGATCTAAAACGATGTACCCTGTTGTTTTGAGCCGGTATACATGTTTTCGCGCAGTTCTGAGAGAAAAAGTTTACACCTTTCTCTCGTGGACTCTCCGACGACTTGTAAAATCGATGCTCGTGAATCTTGCTAGTTTGGATCTAAAACGATGTACCCCGTTGTTTTGAGCCGGAATACAAGTTTTCGCGCAGTTCTGAGAGAAAAAGTTTACACCTTTCTCTCGTCTACTCTTCGACGACTTGTAAAATCGATGCTCCTGAATCTTGCTAGTTTCGATCTAAAACGATGTATCCTGTTCTTTTGAGCCGGAATACAAGTTTTGGCGCAGATCTGAGAGAAAAAGTTTACGCCTTTCTCTCGTGGACTCTCCGACGACTTGTAAAATCGATGCTCGTGAATCTTGCTAGTTGCGATCTAAAACGATGTACCCCGTTGTTTTGAGCCGGTATACAAGTTTTCGCGCAGTTCTGAGAGAAAAAGTTTACACCTTTCTCTCGTGTACTCTTCGACGACTTGTAAAATCGATGCTCGTGAATCTTGCTAGTTTGGATCTAAAACGATGTACCCCGTTGTTTTGAGCCGGAATACAAGTTTTCGTGCAAGTTCTGAGAGAAAAAGTTTACACCTTTCTCTCGTCTACTCTTCGACGACTTGTAAAATCGATGCTCCTGAATCTTGCTAGTTTCAATCTAAAACGATGAATCCTGTTGTTTTGAGCCGGAATACAAGTTTTCGCGCAGTTCTGAGAGAAAAAGTTTACACCTTTCTCTCGTCTACTCTTCGAAGACATGTAAAATCGATGCTCGTGATTCTTGCTAGTTTCGATCTAAAACGATGTATCCCGTTTTTTTGAGTCGGAATACAACTTTTCGCGCAGTTCTGAGAGAAAAAGTTTACACCTTTCTCTCGTCTACTATTCGACGACTTGTAAAATCGATGCTCGTGAATATAGCTAGTTTCGACCTAGAACGATGTATCCCGTTGTTTTGAGCCGGAATACAAGTTTTCGCGCAGTTCTGAGAGAAAAAATTTACACCTTTCTCTCGTGGACTCTCCGACGACTTGTAAAATCGATGCTCGTGAATCTTGCTAGTTACGATCTAAAACGATGTACCCTGTTGTTTTGAGCCGGTATACATGTTTTCGCGCAGTTCTGAGAGAAAAAGTTTACACCTTTCTCTCGTGGACTCTCCGACGACTTGTAAAATCGATGCTCGTGAATCTTGCTAGTTACGATCTAAAACGATGTACCCCGTTGTTTTGAGCCGGAATACAAGTTTTCGTGCAGTTCTGAGAGAAACGGTTTACACCTTTCTCTTGTCTACTCTCGACGACTGGTAAAATCGATGCTCGTGAATCTTGCTAGTTTCGACCTAAAACGATGTATCGCGTTGTTTTGAGCCGGAATACAAGTTTTCGCGCAGTTCTGAGAGAAAAAGTTTACACCTTTCTCTCGTGTACTCTTTGACGACTTGTAAAATCGATGCTCGCGAATCTTGCTAGTTTCGATCTACAACGATGTATCTCGTTGTTTTGAGCTGGAATAGAAGTTTTCGCGCAGTTCTGAGAGAAAAAGTTTACACCTTTCTCTCGTCTACTATTCGACGACTTGTAAAATCGATGCTCGTGAATCTTGCTACTTTCGACCTAAAACGATGTATCCCGTTGTTTTGAGCCGGAATACAAGTTTTCGCGCAGTTCTGAGAGAAAAAGTTTACACCTTTCTCTCGTCTACTCTTCGACGACTTGTAAAATCGATGCTCCTGAATCTTGCTAGTTTCGATCTAAAACGATGTATCCTGTTGTTTTAAGCCGGAATACACGTTTTCGCGCAGTTCTGAGAGAAAACGTTTACACCTTTCTCTCATCTACTATTCGACGACTTGTAAAATCGATGCTCGTGAATATTGCTAGTTTCGACCTAGAACGATGTATCCCGTTGTTTTGAGCCGGAATACAAGTTTTCGCGCAGTTCTGAGAGAAAAAGTTTACACCTTTCTCTCGTGGACTCTCCGACGACTTGTAAAATTGATGCTCGTGAATCTTGCTAGTTACGATCTAAAACGATGTACCCCGTTGTTTTGAGCCGGAATACAAGTTTTCGTGCAGTTCTGAGAGAAAAAGTTTACACCTTTCTCTTGTCTACTCTCGACGACTGGTAAAATCGATGCTCGTGAATCTTGCTAGCTTCGACCTAAAACAATGTATCGCGTTGTTTTGAGCCGGAATACAAGTTTTCGCGCAGTTCTGAGAGAAAAAGTTTACACCTTTCTCTCGTGTACTCTTCGACGACTTGTAAAATCGATGCTCGTGAATCTTGCTAGTTTGGATCTAAAACGATGTACCCCGTTGTTTTGAGCCGGAATACAAGTTTTCGCGCAGTTCTGAGAGAAAAAGTTTACACCTTTCTCTCGTCTACTCTTCGACGACTTGTAAAATCGATGCTCCTGAATCTTGCTAGTTTCGATCTAAAACGATGTATCCTGTTCTTTTGAGCCGGAATACAAGTTTTGGCGCAGTTCTGAGAGAAAAAGTTTACGCCTTTCTCTCGTGGACTCTCCGACGACTTGTAAAATCGATGCTCGTGAATCTTGCTAGTTGCGATCTAAAACGATGTACCCCGTTGTTTTGAGCCGGTATACAAGTTTTCGCGCAGTTCTGAGAGAAAAAGTTTACACCTTTCTCTCGTGTACTCTTCGACGACTTGTAAAATCGATGCTCGTGAATCTTGCTAGTTTGGATCTAAAACGATGTACCCCGTTGTTTTGAGCCGGAATACAAGTTTTCGTGCAGTTCTGAGAGAAAAAGTTTACACCTTTCTCTCGTCTACTCTTCGACGACTTGTAAAATCAATGCTCGTGAATCTTGCTACTTTCGATCTAAAACGATATATCCCGTTATTTTGAGCCGGAATACAAGTTTTCGCGCAGTTCTGAGAGAAAAAGTTTACACCTTTCTCTAGTCTACTATTCGACGACTTGTAAAATCGATGCTTGTGAGTATTGCTAGTTTCGACCTAAAACGATGTATCCCGTTGTTTTGAGCCGGAATACAAGTTTTCGCGCAAGTTCTGAGAGAAAAAGTTTACACCTTTCTCTCGTCTACTCTTCGACGACTTGTAAAATCGATGCTCCTGAATCTTGCTAGTTTCAATCTAAAACGATGAATCCTGTTGTTTTGAGCCGGAATACAAGTTTTCGCGCAGTTCTGAGAGAAAAAGTTTACACCTTTCTCTCGTCTACTCTTCGAAGACATGTAAAATCGATGCTCGTGATTCTTGCTAGTTTCGATCTAAAACGATGTATCCCGTTTTTTTGAGCCGGAATACAACTTTTCGCGCAGTTCTGAGAGAAAAAGTTTACACCTTTCTCTCGTCTACTATGCGACGACTTGTAAAATCGATGCTCGTGAATATAGCTAGTTTCGACCTAGAACGATGTATCCCGTTGTTTTGAGCCGGAATACAAGTTTTCGCGCAGTTCTGAGAGAAAAAATTTACACCTTTCTCTCGTGGACTCTCCGACGACTTGTAAAATCGATGCTCGTGAATCTTGCTAGTTACGATCTAAAACGATGTACCCTGTTGTTTTGAGCCGGTATACATGTTTTCGCGCAGTTCTGAGAGAAAAAGTTTACACCTTTCTCTCGTGGACTCTCCGACGACTTGTAAAATCGATGCTCGTGAATCTTGCTAGTTACGATCTAAAACGATGTACCCCGTTGTTTTGAGCCGGAATACAAGTTTTCGTGCAGTTCTGAGAGAAACGGTTTACACCTTTCTCTTGTCTACTCTCGACGACTGGTTAAATCGATGCTCGTGAATCTTGCTAGTTTCGACCTAAAACGATGTATCGCGTTGTTTTGAGCCGGAATACAAGTTTTCGCGCAGTTCTGAGAGAAAAAGTTTACACCTTTCTCTCGTGTACTCTTTGACGACTTGTAAAATCGATGCTCGCGAATCTTGCTAGTTTCGATCTACAACGATGTATCTCGTTGTTTTGAGCTGGAATAGAAGTTTTCGCGCAGTTCTGAGAGAAAAAGTTTACACCTTTCTCTCGTCTACTATTCGACGACTTGTAAAATCGATGCTCGTGAATCTTGCTACTTTCGACCTAAAACGATGTATCCCGTTGTTTTGAGCCGGAATACAAGTTTTCGCGCAGTTCTGAGAGAAAAAGTTTACACCTTTCTCTTGTCTACTCTTCGACGACTTGTAAAATCGATGCTCCTGAATCTTGCTAGTTTCGATCTAAAACGATGTATCCTGTTGTTTTAAGCCGGAATACACGTTTTCGCGCAGTTCTGAGAGAAAACGTTTACACCTTTCTCTCGTCTACTATTCAACGACTTGTAAAATCGATGCTCGTGAATATTGCTAGTTTCGACCTAGAACGATGTATCCCGTTGTTTTGAGCCGGAATACAAGTTTTCGCGCAGTTCTGAGAGAAAAAGTTTACGCCTTTCTCTCGTGGACTCTCCGACGACTTGTAAAATTGATGCTCGTGAATCTTGCTACTTTCGACCTAAAACGATGTATCCCGTTGTTTTGAGCCGGAATACAAGTTTTCGCGCAGTTCTGAGAGAAAAAGTTTACACCTTTCTCTCGTCTACTCTTCGACGACTTGTAAAATCGATGCTCCTGAATCTTGCTAGTTTCGATCTACAACGATGTATCTCGTTGTTTTGAGCTGGAATAGAAGTTTTCGCGCAGTTCTGAGAGAAAAAGTTTACACCTTTCTCTCGTCTACTATTCGACGACTTGTAAAATCGATGCTCGTGAATCTTGCTACTTTCGACCTAAAACGATGTATCCCGTTGTTTTGAGCCGGAATACAAGTTTTCGCGCAGTTCTGAGAGAAAAAGTTTACACCTTTCTCTCGTCTACTCTCCGACGACTTGTAAAATCGATGCTCCTGAATCTTGCTAGTTTCGATCTAAAACGATGTATCCTGTTGTTTTAAGCCGGAATACACGTTTTCGCGCAGTTCTGAGAGAAAACGTTTACACCTTTCTCTCGTCTACTATTCGACGACTTGTAAAATCGATGCTCGTGAATATTGCTAGTTTCGACCTAGAACGATGTATCCCGTTGTTTTGAGCCGGAATACAAGTTTTCGCGCAGTTCTGAGAGAAAAAGTTTACACCTTTCTCTCGTGGACTCTCCGACGACTTGTAAAATTGATGCTCGTGAATCTTGCTAGTTACGATCTAAAACGATGTACCCCGTTGTTTTGAGCCGGAATACAAGTTTTCGTGCAGTTATGAGAGAAAAAGTTTACACCTTTCTCTTGTCTACTCTCGACGACTGGTAAAATCGATGCTCGTGAATCTTGCTAGTTTCGACCTAAAACAATGTATCGCGTTGTTTTGAGCCGGAATACAAGTTTTCGCGCAGTTCTGAGAGAAAAAGTTTACACCTTTCTCTCGTGTACTCTTCGACGACTTGTAAAATCGATGCTCGTGAATCTTGCTAGTTTGGATCTAAAACGATGTACCCCGTTGTTTTGAGCCGGAATACAAGTTTTCGCGCAGTTCTGAGAGAAAAAGTTTACACCTTTCTCTCGTCTACTCTTCGACGACTTGTAAAATCGATGCTCCTGAATCTTGCTAGTTTCGATCTAAAACGATGTATCCTGTTCTTTTGAGCCGGAATACAAGTTTTGGCGCAGTTCTGAGAGAAAAAGTTTACGCCTTTCTCACGTGGACTCTCCGACGACTTGTAAAATCGATGCTCGTGAATCTTGCTAGTTGCGATCTAAAACGATGTACCCCGTTGTTTTGAGCCGGTATACAAGTTTTCGCGCAGTTCTGAGAGAAAAAGTTTACACCTTTCTCTCGTGTACTCTTCGACGACTTGTAAAATCGATGCTCGTGAATCTTGCTAGTTTGGATCTAAAACGATGTACCCCGTTATTTTGAGCCGGAATACAAGTTTTCGCGCAGTTCTGAGAGAAAAAGTTTACACCTTTCTCTAGTCTACTATTCGACGACTTGTAAAATCGATGCTTGTGAGTATTGCTAGTTTCGACCTAAAACGATGTATCCCGTTGTTTTGAGCCGGAATACAAGTTTTCGCGCAAGTTCTGAGAGAAAAAGTTTACACCTTTCTCTCGTCTACTCTTCGACGACTTGTAAAATCGATGCTCCTGAATCTTGCTAGTTTCAATCTAAAACGATGAATCCTGTTGTTTTGAGCCGGAATACAAGTTTTCGCGCAGTTCTGAGAGAAAAAGTTTACACCTTTCTCTCGTCTACTCTTCGAAGACATGTAAAATCGATGCTCGTGATTCTTGCTAGTTTCGATCTAAAACGATGTATCCCGTTTTTTTGAGCCGGAATACAACTTTTCGCGCAGTTCTGAGAGAAAAAGTTTACACCTTTCTCTCGTCTACTATTCGACGACTTGTAAAATCGATGCTCGTGAATATAGCTAGTTTCGACCTAGAACGATGTATCCCGTTGTTTTGAGCCGGAATACAAGTTTTCGCGCAGTTCTGAGAGAAAAAATTTACACCTTTCTCTCGTGGACTCTCCGACGACTTGTAAAATCGATGCTCGTGAATCTTGCTAGTTACGATCTAAAACGATGTACCCCGTTGTTTTGAGCCGGAATACAAGTTTTCGTGCAGTTCTGAGAGAAACGGTTTACACCTTTCTCTTGTCTACTCTCGACGACTGGTAAAATCGATGCTCGTGAATCTTGCTAGTTTCGACCTAAAACGATGTATCGCGTTGTTTTGAGCCGGAATACAAGTTTTCGCGCAGTTCTGAGAGAAAAAGTTTACACCTTTCTCTCGTGTACTCTTTGACGACTTGTAAAATCGATGCTCGCGAATCTTGCTAGTTTCGATCTACAACGATGTATCTCGTTGTTTTGAGCTGGAATAGAAGTTTTCGCGCAGTTCTGAGAGAAAAAGTTTACACCTTTCTCTCGTCTACTATTCGACGACTTGTAAAATCGATGCTCGTGAATCTTGCTACTTTCGACCTAAAACGATGTATCCCGTTGTTTTGAGCCGGAATACAAGTTTTCGCGCAGTTCTGAGAGAAAAAGTTTACACCTTTCTCTTGTCTACTCTTCGACGACTTGTAAAATCGATGCTCCTGAATCTTGCTAGTTTCGATCTAAAACGATGTATCCTGTTGTTTTAAGCCGGAATACACGTTTTCGCGCAGTTCTGAGAGAAAACGTTTACACCTTTCTCTCGTCTACTATTCGACGACTTGTAAAATCGATGCTCGTGAATATTGCTAGTTTCGACCTAGAACGATGTATCCCGTTGTTTTGAGCCGGAATACAAGTTTTCGCGCAGTTCTGAGAGAAAAAGTTTACACCTTTCTCTCGTGGACTCTCCGACGACTTGTAAAATTGATGCTCGTGAATCTTGCTAGTTACGATCTAAAACGATGTACCCCGTTGTTTTGAGCCGGAATACAAGTTTTCGTGCAGTTCTGGGAGAAAAAGTTTACACCTTTCTCTTGTCTACTCTCGACGACTGGTAAAATCGATGCTCGTGAATCTTGCTAGTTTCGACCTAAAACAATGTATCGCGTTGTTTTGAGCCGGAATACAAGTTTTCGCGCAGTTCTGAGGGAAAAAGTTTACACCTTTCTCTCGTGTACTCTCTGACGACTTGTAAAATGGATGCTCGTGAATCTTGCTAGTTTCGATCTACAACGATGTATCTCGTTGTTTTGAGCTGGAATAGAAGTTTCCGCGCAGTTCTGAGAGAAAAAGTTTACACCTTTCTCTCGTCTACTATTCGACGACTTGTAATATCGATGCTCGTGAATCTTGCTAGTTTCGACCTAAAACGATGTATCCCGTTGTTTTGAGCCGGAATACAAGTTTTCGCGCAGTTCTGAGAGAAAAAGTTTACACCTTTCTCTCGTGTACTCTTCGACGACTTGTAAAATCTATGCTCGTGAATCTTGCTAGTTTGGATCTAAAACGATGTACCCCGTTGTTTTGAGCCGGAATACAAGTTTTCGTGCAGTTCTGAGAGAAAAAGTTTACACCTTTCTCTCGTCTACTCTTCGACGACTTGTAAAATCGATGCTCGTGAATCTTGCTACTTTCGATCTAAAACGATGTATTCCGTTGTTTTGAGCCGGAATACAAGTTTTTGCGAAGTTCCGAGAGAAAAAGTTTACAGCTTTCTCTCGTCTACTCTTCGAGGACTTGTAAAATCGATGCTCGTGAATCTTGCTAGTTTCGATCTAAAACGATGAATCCCGTTGTTTTGAGCCAGAATACAAGTTTTCACGCAGTTCTGAGAGAAAAAGTGTACACCTTTCTCTCGTATACTCTTCGACGACTTGTAAAATTGATGCTCGTGTATCTCGCTAGTTTCGACCTAAAACGATGTATTCCATTGTTTTGAGCCGGAATACAAGTTTTCGCGCAGTTCTGAGAGAAAAAGCTTACACCTTTCTCTCGTCTACTATTCGACGACTTGTAAAATCGATGCTCGTGAATATTGCTAGTTTCGACCTAAAACGATGTATACCGTTGTTTTGAGCCGGAATACAAGTTTTCGCGCAGTTCTGAGAGAAAAAGTTTACACCTTTCTCTCGTCTACTCTTCGACGACTTGTAAAATCGAAGCTCGTGAATCTTGCTAGTTTCGATCTTAAACGATGTATCCTGTAGTTTTGAGCCGGAATACAAGTTTTCGCGCAGTTCTGAGAGAAAAAGTTTACACCTTTCTCTCGTCTACTCTTCGAAGACTTGTAAAATCGATGCTCGTGATTCTTGCTAGTTTCGATCTAAAACGATGTATCCCGTTTTTTTGAGCCGGAATACAACTTTTCGCGCAGTTCTGAGAGAAAAAGTTTACACCTTTCTCTCGTCTACTCTTCGAGGACTTGTAAAATTGATGCTCGTGAATCTTGCTAGTTTCGATCTAAAACGATGAATCCCGTTGTTTTGAGCCGGAATACAAGTTTTTGCGCTGTTCTGAGAAAAAGTTCACACCTTTCTCTCGTCTAGTATTCGACAACTTGTAAAATCGATGCTCGTGAAACTTGCTAGTTTCGAGCTAAAACAATGTATACCGTTGTTTTGAGCCGGAATACAAGTTTCCGCGCAGTTCTAAGAGAAAAAGTTTCCAACTTTCTCTCGAGTACTCTTCGACGACTTGTAAAATCGATGCTCGTGACTCTTGCTAGTTTCGATCTAAAACGATGTATCCCGTTGTTTTGAGCCCGAATACAAGTTTTGGCGCAGTTCTGAGAGAAAAAGTTTACACCTTTCTCTCGTCTACTCTTCGACGACTTGTAAAATCAATGCTCGTATATCTTGCTAGTTTCAATCTACAACGATGTATCCCGTTGTTTTCAGCTGGAATAGAAGTTTTCGCGCAGTTCTGAGAGAAAAAGTTTACGCCTTTCTCCCGTCTACTATTCGACGTCTTGTAAAATCGATGCTCGTGAATATTGCTAGTTTCGACCTAGAACGATGTATCCCGTTGTTTTGAGCCGGAATACAAGTTTTCGCGCAGTTCTGAGAGAAAAAATTTACACCTTTCTTTCGTGGACTCTCCGACGACTTGTAAAATCGATGCTCGTGAATCTTGCTAGTTACGATCTAAAACGATGTACCCCGTTGTTTTGAGCCGGAATGCAAGTTTTCGCGCAGTTCTGAGAGAAAAAGTTTACCCCTTTCTCTCGTCTACTCTTCGAGGACTTGTAAAATTGATGCTCGTGAATCTTGCTAGTTTCGATCTAAAACGATGAATCCCGTTGTTTTGAGCCGGAATACAAGTTTTTGCGCTGTTCTGAGAAAAAGTTCACACCTTTCTCTCGTCTAGTATTCGACAACTTGTAAAATCGATGCTCGTGAAACTTGCTAGTTTCGAGCTAAAACAATGTATACCGTTGTTTTGAGCCGGAATACAAGTTTCCGCGCAGTTCTAAGAGAAAAAGTTTCCAACTTTCTCTCGAGTACTCTTCGACGACTTGTAAAATCGATGCTCGTGACTCTTGCTAGTTTCGATCTAAAACGATGTATCCCGTTGTTTTGAGCCCGAATACAAGTTTTGGCGCAGTTCTGAGAGAAAAAGTTTACACCTTTCTCTCGTCTACTCTTCGACGACTTGTAAAATCAATGCTCGTATATCTTGCTAGTTTCAATCTACAACGATGTATCCCGTTGTTTTCAGCTGGAATAGAAGTTTTCGCGCAGTTCTGAGAGAAAAAGTTTACGCCTTTCTCCCGTCTACTATTCGACGTCTTGTAAAATCGATGCTCGTGAATATTGCTAGTTTCGACCTAGAACGATGTATCCCGTTGTTTTGAGCCGGAATACAAGTTTTCGCGCAGTTCTGAGAGAAAAAATTTACACCTTTCTTTCGTGGACTCTCCGACGACTTGTAAAATCGATGCTCGTGAATCTTGCTAGTTACGATCTAAAACGATGTACCCCGTTGTTTTGAGCCGGAATGCAAGTTTTCGCGCAGTTCTGAGAGAAAAAGTTTACCCCTTTCTCTCGTCTACTCTTCGACGACTTGTAAAATCGATGCTCGTGAATCTTGCTAGTTTCGACCTTAAACGATGTATCCCGTTGTTTTGAGCCGGAATACAAGTTTTCGCGCAGTTCTGAGAGAAAAAGTTTACACCTTTCTCTCGTCTACTCTTCGAAGACTTGTAAAATCGATGCCCGTGAATCTTGCTAGTTTCGATCTAAAACGATGAATCCCGTTGTTTTGAGCCGGAATACAAGTTTTTGCGCTGTTCTGAGAAAAAGTTCACACCTTTCTCTCGTCTAGTATTCGACAACTTGTAAAATCGATGCTCGTGAAACTTCCTAGTTTCGAGCTAAAACAATGTATACCGTTGTTTTGAGCCGGAATACAAGTTTTCGCGCAGTTCTGAGAGAAAAAGTTTACACCTTTCTCTCGTCTACTCTTCGAAGACTTGTAAAATCGATGCTCGTGAGTCTTGCTAGTTTCGATCTAAAACGATGTATCCCGTTGTTTTGAGCCGGAATACAAGTTTTCGTGCAGTTCTGAGAGAAAACGTTTACACCTTTCCCTCGTCTACTCTTCGAGGACTTGTAAAATCGGCGCTCGTGAATCTTGCTAGTTTCGATCTAAAACGATGTATCCCGTTTTTTTTAGCCGGAATACAAGTTTTCGCGTAGTTCTGAGAGAAAAAGTTTACACCTTTCTCTCGTCTACTCTTCGACGACTTGTAAAATCGATGCTCCTGAATCTTGCTAGTTTCGATCTAAAACGATGTATCCTGTTGTTTTGAGCCGGAATACAAGTTTTTGCGAAGTTCCGAGAGAAAAAGTTTACAGCTTTCTCTCGTCTACTCTTCGAGGACTTGTAAAATCGATGCTCGTGAATCTTGCTAGTTTCGATCTAAAACGATGAATCCCGTTGTTTTGAGCCAGAATACAAGTTTTCGCGCAGATCTGAGAGAAAAAGTTTACACCTTTCTCTCGTCTACTCTTCGACGACTTGTAAAATTGATGCTCGTGTATCTCGCTAGTTTCGACCTAAAACGATGTATTCCGTTGTTTTGAGCCGGAATACAAGTTTTCGCGCAGTTCTGAGAGAAAAATTTTACACCTCTCTCTCGTCTACTATTCGACGACTTGTAAAATCGATGCTCGTGAATATTGCTAGTTTCGACCTAAAACGATGTATACCCTTGTTTTGAGCCGGAATACAAGTTTTCGCGCAGTTCTGAGAGAAAAAGTTTACACCTTTCTCTCGTCTACTCTTCGACGACTTGTAAAATCGAAGCTCGTGAATCTTGCTAGTTTCGATCTAAAACGATGTATCCCGTTTTTTTGAGCCGGAATACAACTTTTCGCGCAGTTCTGAGAGAAAAAGTTTACACCTTTCTCTCGTCTACTCTTCGAGGACTTGTAAAATTGATGCTCGTGAATCTTGCTAGTTTCGATCTAAAACGATGAATCCCGTTGTTTTGAGCCGGAATACAAGTTTTTGCGCTGTTCTGAAAAAAAGTTCACACCTTTCTCTCGTCTAGTATTCGACAACTTGTAAAATCGATGCTCGTGAAACTTGCTAGTTTCGAGCTAAAACAATGTATACCGTTGTTTTGAGCCGGAATACAAGTTTTTGCGAAGTTCCGAGAGAAAAAGTTTACAGCTTTCTCTCGTCTACTCTTCGAGGACTTGTAAAATCGATGCTCGTGAATCTTGCTAGTTTCGATCTAAAACGATGAATCCCGTTGTTTTGAGCCAGAATACAAGTTTTCGCGCAGATCTGAGAGAAAAAGTTTACACCTTTCTCTCGTCTACTCTTCGACGACTTGTAAAATTGATGCTCGTGTATCTCGCTAGTTTCGACCTAAAACGATGTATTCCGTTGTTTTGAGCCGGAATACAAGTTTTCGCGCAGTTCTGAGAGAAAAATTTTACACCTCTCTCTCGTCTACTATTCGACGACTTGTAAAATCGATGCTCGTGAATATTGCTAGTTTCGACCTAAAACGATGTATACCCTTGTTTTGAGCCGGAATACAAGTTTTCGCGCAGTTCTGAGAGAAAAAGTTTACACCTTTCTCTCGTCTACTCTTCGACGACTTGTAAAATCGAAGCTCGTGAATCTTGCTAGTTTCGATCTAAAACGATGTATCCCGTTTTTTTGAGCCGGAATACAACTTTTCGCGCAGTTCTGAGAGAAAAAGTTTACACCTTTCTCTCGTCTACTCTTCGAGGACTTGTAAAATTGATGCTCGTGAATCTTGCTAGTTTCGATCTAAAACGATGAATCCCGTTGTTTTGAGCCGGAATACAAGTTTTTGCGCTGTTCTGAAAAAAAGTTCACACCTTTCTCTCGTCTAGTATTCGACAACTTGTAAAATCGATGCTCGTGAAACTTGCTAGTTTCGAGCTAAAACAATGTATACCGTTGTTTTGAGCCGGAATACAAGTTTCCGCGCAGTTCTAAGAGAAAAAGTTTCCAACTTTCTCTCGAGTACTCTTCGACGACTTGTAAAATCGATGCTCGTGACTCTTGCTAGTTTCGATCTAAAAAGATGTATCCCGTTGTTTTGAGCCCGAATACAAGTTTTGGCGCAGTTCTGAGAGAAAAAGTTTACACCTTTCTCTCGTCTACTCTTCGACGACTTGTAAAATCAATGCTCGTATATCTTGCTAGTTTCAATCTACAACGATGTATCCCGTTGTTTTCAGCTGGAATAGAAGTTTTCGCGCAGTTCTGAGAGAAAAAGTTTACGCCTTTCTCCCGTCTACTATTCGAAGTCTTGTAAAATCGATGCTCGTGAATATTGCTAGTTTCGACCTAGAACGATGTATCCCGTTGTTTTGAGCCGGAATACAAGTTTTCGCGCAGTTCTGAGAGAAAAAAATTTACACCTTTCTTTCGTGGACTCTCCGACGACTTGTAAAATCGATGCTCGTGAATCTTGCTAGTTACGATCTAAAACGATGTACCCCGTTGTTTTGAGCCGGAATACAAGTTTTCGCGCAGTTCTGAGAGAAAAAGTTTACCCCTTTCTCTCGTCTACTCTTCGACGACTTGTAAAGTCGATGCTCGTGAATCTTGCTAGTTTCGACCTTAAACGATGTATCCCGTTGTTTTGAGCCGGAATACAAGTTTTCGCGCAGTTCTGAGAGAAAAAGTTTACACCTTTCTCTCGTCTACTCTTCGAAGACTTGTAAAATCGATGCCCGTGAATCTTGCTAGTTTCGATCTAAAACGATGAATCCCGTTGTTTTGAGCCGGAATACAAGTTTTTGCGCTGTTCTGAGAAAAAGTTCACACCTTTCTCTCGTCTAGTATTCGACAACTTGTAAAATCGATGCTCGTGAAACTTGCTAGTTTCGAGCTAAAACAATGTATACCGTTGTTTTGAGCCGGAATACAAGTTTTCGCGCAGTTCTGAGAGAAAAAGTTTACACCTTTCTCTCGTCTACTCTTCGAAGACTTGTAAAATTGATGCTCGTGAGTCTTGCTAGTTTCGATCTAAAACGATGTATCCCGTTCTTTTGAGCCGGAATACAAGTTTTCGTGCAGTTCTGAGAGAAAACGTTTACACCTTTCTCTCGTCTACTCTTCGAGCACTTGTAGAATCGATGCTCGTGAATCTTGCTAGTTTCGATCTAAAACGATGTATCCCATTTTTTTGAGCCGGAATACAAGTTTTGGCGCAGTTCTGAGAGAAAAAGTTTACACCTTTCTCTCGTCTACTCTTAAACGACTTGTAAAATCAATGCTCGTACATCTTGCTAGTTTCGATCTACAACGATGTATCCTGTTGTTTTGAGCTGGAATAGAAGTTTTCGCGCAGTTCTGAGAGAAAAAGTTTACGCCTTTCTCTCGTCTACTCTTCGTGGACTTGTAAAATCGATGCTCGTGAATCTTGCTAGTTTCGATCTAAAACGATGTATCCCGTTTTTTTTAGCCGGAATACAAGTTTTCGCGTAGTTCTGAGAGAAAAAGTTTACACCTTTCTCTCGTCTACTCTTCGACGACTTGTAAAATCGATGCTCCTGAATCTTGCTAGTTTCGATCTAAAACGATGTATCCTGTTGTTTTGAGCCGGAATACAAGTTTTTGCGAAGTTCCGAGAGAAAAAGTTTACAGCTTTCTCTCGTCTACTCTTCGAGGACTTGTAAAATCGATGCTCGTGAATCTTGCTAGTTTCGATCTAAAACGATGAATCCCGTTGTTTTGAGCCAGAATACAAGTTTTCGCGCAGTTCTGAGAGAAAAAGTTTACACCTTTCTCTCGTCTACTCTTCGACGACTTGTAAAATTGATGCTCGTGTATCTCGCTAGTTTCGACCTAAAACGATGTATTCCGTTGTTTTGAGCCGGAATACAAGTTTTCGCGCAGTTCTGAGAGAAAAAGTTTACACCTTTCTCTCGTCTACTATTCGACGACTTGTAAAATCGATGCTCGTGAATATTGCTAGTTTCGACCTAAAACGATGTATACCGTTGTTTTGAGCCGGAATACAAGTTTTCGCGCAGTTCTGAGAGAAAAAGTTTACACCTTTCTCTCGTCTACTCTTGGACGACTTGTAAAATCGAAGCTCGTGAATCTTGCTAGTTTCGATCTAAAACGATGTATCCCGGTTTTTTGAGCCGGAATACAACTTTTCGCGCAGTTCTGAGAGAAAAAGTTTACACCTTTCTCTCGTCTACTCTTCGAGGACTTGTAAAATTGATGCTCGTGAATCTTGCTAGTTTCGATCTAAAACGATGAATCCCGTTGTTTTGAGCCGGAATACAAGTTTTTGCGCTGTTCTGAGAAAAAGTTCACACCTTTCTCTCGTCTAGTATTCGACAACTTGTAAAATCGATGCTCGTGAAACTTGCTAGTTTCGAGCTAAAACAATGTATACCGTTGTTTTGAGCCGGAATACAAGTTTCCGCGCAGTTCTAAGAGAAAAAGTTTCCAACTTTCTCTCGAGTACTCTTCGACGACTTGTAAAATCGATGCTCGTGACTCTTGCTAGTTTCGATCTAAAACGATGTATCCCGTTGTTTTGAGCCCGAATACAAGTTTTGGCGCAGTTCTGAGAGAAAAAGTTTACACCTTTCTCTCGTCTACTCTTCGACGACTTGTAAAATCAATGCTTGTATATCTTGCTAGTTTCAATCTACAACGATGTATCCCGTTGTTTTCAGCTGGAATAGAAGTTTTCGCGCAGTTCTGAGAGAAAAAGTTTACGCCTTTCTCCCGTCTACTCTTCGAGGACTTGTAAAATCGATGCTCGTGAATCTTGCTAGTTTCGATCTAAAACGATGTATCCCGTTTTTTTTTGAGCCGGAATACAAGTTTTCGCGCAGTTCTGAGAGAAAAAGTTTACACCTTTCTCTCGTCTACTATTCGACGTCTTGTAAAATCGATGCTCGTGAATATTGCTAGTTTCGACCTAGAACGATGTATCCCGTTGTTTTGAGCCGGAATACAAGTTTTCGCGCAGTTCTGAGAGAAAAAATTTACACCTTTCTTTCGTGGACTCTCCGACGACTTGTAAAATCGATGCTCGTGAATCTTGCTAGTTACGATCTAAAACGATGTACCCCGTTGTTTTGAGCCGGAATACAAGTTTTCGCGCAGTTCTGAGAGAAAAAGTTTACCCCTTTCTCTCGTCTACTCTTCGACGACTTGTAAAATCGATGCTCGTGAATCTTGCTAGTTTCGACCTTAAACGATGTATCCCGTTGTTTTGAGCCGGAATACAAGTTTCCGCGCAGTTCTATGAGAAACAGTTTCCAACTGTCTCTCGAGTACTCTTCGACGACTTGTAAAATCGGTGCTCGTGACTCTTGCTAGTTTCGATCTAAAACGATGTATCCCGTTGTTTTGAGCCCGAATACAAGTTTTGGCGCAGTTCTGAGAGAAAAAGTTTACACCTTTCTCTCGTCTACTCTTCGACGACTTGTAAAATCAATGCTCGTATATCTTGCTAGTTTCAATCTACAACGATGTATCCCGTTGTTTTCAGCTGGAATAGAAGTTTTCGCGCAGTTCTGAGAGAAAAAGTTTACGCCTTTCTCTCGTCTACTCTTCGACGACTTGTAAAGTCGATGCTCGTGAATCTTGCTAGTTTCGACCTTAAACGATGTATCCCGTTGTTTTGAGCCGGAATACAAGTTTTCGCGCAGTTCTGAGAGAAAAAGTTTACACCTTTCTCTCGTCTACTCTTCGAAGACTTGTAAAATCGACGCCCGTGAATCTTGCTAGTTTCGATCTAAAACGATGAATCCCGTTGTTTTGAGCCGGAATACAAGTTTTTGCGCTGTTCTGAGAAAAAGTTCACACCTTTCTCTCGTCTAGTATTCGACAACTTGTAAAATCGATGCTCGTGAATATTTCTAGTTTCGACCTAGAACGATGTATCCCGTTGTTTTGAGCCGGAATACAAGTTTTCGCGCAGTTCTGAGAGAAAAAATTTACACCTTTCTTTCGTGGACTCTCCGACGACTTGTAAAATCGATGCTCGTGAATCTTGCTAGTTACGATCTAAAACGATGTACCCCGTTGTTTTGAGCCGGAATACAAGTTTTCGCGCAGTTCTGAGAGAAAAAGTTTACCCCTTTCTCTCGTCTACTCTTCGACGACTTGTAAAGTCGATGCTCGTGAATCTTGCTAGTTTCGACCTTAAACGATGTATCCCGTTGTTTTGAGCCGGAATACAAGTTTTCGCGCAGTTCTGAGAGAAAAAGTTTACACCTTTCTCTCGTCTACTCTTCGAAGACTTGTAAAATCGACGCCCGTGAATCTTGCTAGTTTCGATCTAAAACGATGAATCCCGTTGTTTTGAGCCGGAATACAAGTTTTTGCGCTGTTCTGAGAAAAAGTTCACACCTTTCTCTCGTCTAGTATTCGACAACTTGTAAAATCGATGCTCGTGAAACTTGCTAGTTTCGAGCTAAAACAATGTATACCGTTGTTTTGAGCCGGAATACAAGTTTTCGCGCAGTTCTGAGAGAAAAAGTTTACACCTTTCTCTCGTCTACTCTTCGAAGACTTGTAAAATCGATGCTCGTGAGTCTTGCCAGTTTCGATCTAAAACGATGTATCCCGTTGTTTTGAGCCGGAATACAAGTTTTCGCGCAGTTCTGAGAGAAAAAGTTTACACCTTTCTCTCGTCTACAATTCGACGTCTTGTAAAATCGATGCTCGTGAATATTGCTAGTTTCGACCTAGAACGATGTATCCCGTTGTTTTGAGCCGGAATACAAGTTTTCGCGCAGTTCTGAGAGAAAAAATTTACACCTTTCTTTCGTGGACTCTCCGACGACTTGTAAAATCGATGCTCGTGAATCTTGCTAGTTACGATCTAAAACGATGTACCCCGTTGTTTTGAGCCGGAATACAAGTTTTCGCGCAGTTCTGAGAGAAAAAGTTTACCCCTTTCTCTCGTCTACTCTTCGACGACTTGTAAAATCGATGCTCGTGAATCTTGCTAGTTTCGACCTTAAACGATGTATCCCGTTGTTTTGAGCCGGAATACAAGTTTTCGCGCAGTTCTGAGAGAAAAAGTTTACACCTTTCTCTCGTCTACTCTTCGAAGACTTGTAAAATCGATGCCCGTGAATCTTGCTAGTTTCGATCTAAAACGATGAATCCCGTTGTTTTGAGCCGGAATACAAGTTTTTGCGCTGTTCTGAGAAAAAGTTCACACCTTTCTCTCGTCTAGTACTCGACAACTTGTAAAATCGATGCTCGTGAAACTTGCTAGTTTCGAGCTAAAACAATGTATACCGTTGTTTTGAGCCGGAATACAAGTTTCCGCGCAGTTCTCTGAGAAAAAGTTTCCAACTTTCTCTCGAGTACTCTTCGACGACTTGTAAAATCGATGCTCGTGACTCTTGCTAGTTTCGATCTAAAACGATGTATCCCGTTGTTTTGAGCCCGAATACAAGTTTTGGCGCAGTTCTGAGAGAAAAAGTTTACACCTTTCTCTCGTCTACTCTTCGACGACTTGTAAAATCAATGCTCGTATATCTTGCTAGTTTCAATCTACAACGATGTATCCCGTTGTTTTCAGCTGGAATAAAAGTTTTCGCGCAGTTCTGAGAGAAAAAGTTTACGCCTTTCTCCCGTCTACTATTCGAAGTCTTGTAAAATCGATGCTCGTGAATATTGCTAGTTTCGACCTAGAACGATGTATCCCGTTGTTTTGAGCCGGAATACAAGTTTTCGCGCAGTTCTGAGAGAAAAAATTTACACCTTTCTTTCGTGGACTCTCCGACGACTTGTAAAATCGATGCTCGTGAATCTTGCTAGTTACGATCTAAAACGATGTACCCCGTTGTTTTGAGCCGGAATACAAGTTTTCGCGCAGTTCTGAGAGAAAAAGTTTACCCCTTTCTCTCGTCTACTCTTCGACGACTTGTAAAGTCGATGCTCGTGAATCTTGCTAGTTTCGACCTTAAACGATGTATCCCGTTGTTTTGAGCCGGAATACAAGTTTTCGCGCAGTTCTGAGAGAAAAAGTTTACACCTTTCTCTCGTCTACTCTTCGAAGACTTGTAAAATCGACGCCCTTGAATCTTGCTAGTTTCGATCTAAAACGATGAATCCCGTTGTTTTGAGCCGGAATACATGTTTTTGCGCTGTTCTGAGAAAAAGTTCACACCTTTCTCTCGTCTAGTATTCGACAACTTGTAAAATCGATGCTCGTGAAGCTTGCTAGTTTCGAGCTAAAACAATGTATACCGTTGTTTTGAGCCGGAATACAAGTTTTCGCGCAGTTCTGAGAGAAAAAGTTTACACCTTTCTCTCGTCTACTCTTCGAAGACTTGTAAAATCGATGCTCGTGAGTCTTGCTAGTTTCGATCTAAAACGATGTATCCCGTTGTTTTGAGCCGGAATACAAGTTTTCGTGCAGTTCTGAGAGAAAACGTTTACACCTTTCTCTCGTCTACTCTTCGAGGACTTGTAGAATCGATGCTCGTGAATCTTGCTAGTTTCGATCTAAAACGATGTATCCCATTTTTTTGAGCCGGAATACAAGTTTTGGCGCAGTTCTGAGAGAAAAAGTTTACACCTTTCTCTCGTCTACTCTTCGACGACTTGTAAAATCAATGCTCGTATATCTTGCTAGTTTCGATCTACAACGATGTATCCTGTTGTTTTGAGCTGGAATAGAAGTTTTCGCGCAGTTCTGAGAGAAAAAGTTTACGCCTTTCTCTCGTCTACTCTTCGAGGACTTGTAGAATCGATGCTCGTGAATCTTGCTAGTTTCGATCTAAAACGATGTATCCCATTTTTTTGAGCCGGAATACAAGTTTTGGCGCAGTTCTGAGAGAAAAAGTTTACACCTTTCTCTCGTCTACTCTTCGACGACTTGTAAAATCAATGCTCGTATATCTTGCTAGTTTCGATCTACAACGATGTATCCTGTTGTTTTGAGCTGGAATAGAAGTTTTCGCGCAGTTCTGAGAGAAAAAGTTTACACCTTTCTCTCGTCTACTCTTCGACGACTTGTAAAATCAATGCTCGTATATCTTGCTAGTTTCAATCTAAAACGATGTATCCCGTTGTTTTCAGCTGGAATAGAAGTTTTCGCGCAGTTCTGAGAGAAAACGTTTACGCCTTTCTCCCGTCTACTATTCGAAGTCTTGTAAAATCGATGCTCGTGAATATTGCTAGTTTCGACCTAGAACGATGTATCCCGTTGTTTTGAGCCGGAATACAAGTTTTCGCGCAGTTCTGAGAGAAAAAATTTACACCTTTCTTTCGTGGACTCTCCGACGACTTGTAAAATCGATGCTCGTGAATCTTGCTAGTTACGATCTAAAACGATGTACCCCGTTGTTTTGAGCCGGAATACAAGTTTTCGCGCAGTTCTGAGAGAAAAAGTTTACCCCTTTCTCTCGTCTACTCTTCGACGACTTGTAAAGTCGATGCTCGTGAATCTTGCTAGTTTCGACCTTAAACGATGTATCCCGTTGTTTTGAGCCGGAATACAAGTTTTCGCGCAGTTCTGAGAGAAAAAGTTTACACCTTTCTCTCGTCTACTCTTCGAAGACTTGTAAAATCGACGCCCGTGAATCTTGCTAGTTTCGATCTAAAACGATGAATCCCGTTGTTTTGAGCCGGAATACAAGTTTTTGCGCTGTTCTGAGAAAAAGTTCACACCTTTCTCTCGTCTAGTATTCGACAACTTGTAAAATCGATGCTCGTGAAGCTTGCTAGTTTCGAGCTAAAACAATGTATACCGTTGTTTTGAGCCGGAATACAAGTTTTCGCGCAGTTCTGAGAGAAAAAGTTTACACCTTTCTCTCGTCTACTCTTCGAAGACTTGTAAAATCGATGCTCGTGAGTCTTGCTAGTTTCGATCTAAAACGATGTATCCCGTTGTTTTGAGCCGGAATACAAGTTTTCGTGCAGTTCTGAGAGAAAACGTTTACACCTTTCTCTCGTCTACTCTTCGAGGACTTGTAGAATCGATGCTCGTGAATCTTGCTAGTTTCGATCTAAAACGATGTATCCCATTTTTTTGAGCCGGAATACAAGTTTTGGCGCAGTTCTGAGAGAAAAAGTTTACACCTTTCTCTCGTCTACTCTTCGACGACTTGTAAAATCAATGCTCGTATATCTTGCTAGTTTCGATCTACAACGATGTATCCTGTTGTTTTGAGCTGGAATAGAAGTTTTCGCGCAGTTCTGAGAGAAAAAGTTTACGCCTTTCTCTCGTCTACTCTTCGAGGACTTGTAAAATCGATGCTCGTGAATCTTGCTAGTTTCGATCTAAAACGATGTATCCCGTTTTTTTTTAGCCGGAATACAAGTTTTCGCGTAGTTCTGAGAGAAAAAGTTTACACCTTTCTCTCGTCTACTCTTCGACGACTTGTAAAATCGATGCTCCTGAATCTTGCTAGTTTCGATCTAAAACGATGTATCCTGTTGTTTTGAGCCGGAATACAAGTTTTTGCGAAGTTCCGAGAGAAAAAGTTTACAGCTTTCTCTCGTCTACTCTTCGAGGACTTGTAAAATCGATGCTCGTGAATCTTGCTAGTTTCAATCTAAAACGATGAATCCCGTTGTTTTGAGCCAGAATACAAGTTTTTGCGCAGTTCTGAGAGAAAAAGTTTACACCTTTCTCTCGTCTACTCTTCGACGACTTGTAAAATTGATGCTCGTGTATCTCGCTAGTTTCGACCTAAAACGATGTATTCCGTTGTTTTGAGCCGGAATACAAGTTTTCGCGCAGTTCTGAGAGAAAAAGTTTACACCTTTCTCTCGTCTACTATTCGACGACTTGTAAAATCGATGCTCGTGAATATTGCTAGTTTCGACCTAAAACGATGTATACCGTTGTTTTGAGCCGGAATACAAGTTTTCGCGCAGTTCTGAGAGAAAAAGTTTACACCTTTCTCTCGTCTACTCTTCGACGACTTGTAAAATCGAAGCTCGTGAATCTTGCTAGTTTCTATCTAAAACGATGTATCCCGTTTTTTTGAGCCGGAATACAACTTTTCGCGCAGTTCTGAGAGAAAAAGTTTACACCTTTCTCTCGTCTACTCTTCGAGGACTTGTAAAATTGATGCTCGTGAATCTTCCTAGTTTCGATCTAAAACGATGAATCCCGTTGTTTTGAGCCGGAATACAAGTTTTTGCGCTGTTCTGAGAAAAAGTTCACACCTTTCTCTCGTCTAGTATTCGACAACTTGTAAAATCGATGCTCGTGAAACTTGCTAGTTTCGAGCTAAAACAATGTATACCGTTGTTTTGAGCCGGAATACAAGTTTCCGCGCAGTTCTAAGAGAAAAAGTTTCCAACTTTCTCTCGAGTACTCTTCGACGACTTGTAAAATCGATGCTCGTGACTCTTGCTAGTTTCGATCTAAAACGATGTATCCCGTTGTTTTGAGCCCGAATACAAGTTTTGGCGCAGTTCTGAGAGAAAAAGTTTACACCTTTCTCTCGTCTACTCTTCGACGACTTGTAAAATCAATGCTTGTATATCTTGCTAGTTTCAATCTACAACGATGTATCCCGTTGTTTTCAGCTGGAATAGAAGTTTTCGCGCAGTTCTGAGAGAAAAAGTTTACGCCTTTCTCCCGTCTACTCTTCGAGGACTTGTAAAATCGATGCTCGTGAATCTTGCTAGTTTCGATCTAAAACGATGTATCCCGTTTTTTTTTTTTGAGCCGGAATACAAGTTTTCGCGCAGTTCTGAGAGAAAAAGTTTACACCTTTCTCTCGTCTACTATTCGACGTCTTGTAAAATCGATGCTCGTGAATATTGCT
The DNA here is from genome assembly GCF_052857255.1 of Amblyomma americanum. Lineage (NCBI taxonomy): Eukaryota > Metazoa > Arthropoda > Arachnida > Ixodida > Ixodidae > Amblyomma > Amblyomma americanum. The sequence continues at coordinate 131,233,414 of NC_135503.1, forward strand.
AGTTTCGACCTAGAACGATGTATCCCGTTGTTTTGAGCCGGAATACAAGTTTTCGCGCAGTTCTGAGAGAAAAAATTTACACCTTTCTTTCGTGGACTCTCCGACGACTTGTAAAATCGATGCTCGTGAATCTTGCTAGTTACGATCTAAAACGATGTACCCCGTTGTTTTGAGCCGGAATACAAGTTTTCGCGCAGTTCTGAGAGAAAAAGTTTACCCCTTTCTCTCGTCTACTCTTCGACGACTTGTAAAATCGATGCTCGTGAATCTTGCTAGTTTCGACCTTAAACGATGTATCCCGTTGTTTTGAGCCGGAATACAAGTTTTCGCGCAGTTCTGAGAGAAAAAGTTTACACCTTTCTCTCGTCTACTCTTCGAAGACTTGTAAAATCGATGCCCGTGAATCTTGCTAGTTTCGATCTAAAACGATGAATCCCGTTGTTTTGAGCAGGAATACAAGTTTTTGCGCTGTTCTGAGAAAAAGTTCACACCTTTCTCTCGTCTAGTATTCGACAACTTGTAAAATCGATGCTCGTGAAACTTGCTAGTTTCGAGCTAAAACAATGTATACCGTTGTTTTGAGCCGGAATACAAGTTTCCGCGCAGTTCTATGAGAAAAAGTTTCCAACTTTCTCTCGAGTACTCTTCGACGACTTGTAAAATCGATGCTCGTGAGTCTTGCTAGTTTCGATCTAAAACGATGTATCCCGTTGTTTTGAGCCGGAATACAAGTTTTCGCGCAGTTCTGAGAGAAAAAGTTTACACCTTTCTCTCGTCTACTATTCGACGTCTTGTAAAATCGATGCTCGTGAATATTGCTAGTTTCGACCTAGAACGATGTATCCCGTTGTTTTGAGCCGGAATACAAGTTTTCGCGCAGTTCTGAGAGAAAAAATTTACACCTTTCTTTCGTGGACTCTCCGACGACTTGTAAAATCGATGCTCGTGAATCTTGCTAGTTACGATCTAAAACGATGTACCCCGTTGTTTTGAGCCGGAATACAAGTTTTCGCGCAGTTCTGAGAGAAAAAGTTTACCCCTTTCTCTCGTCTACTCTTCGACGACTTGTAAAATCGATGCTCGTGAATCTTGCTAGTTTCGACCTTAAACGATTTATCCCGTTGTTTTGAGCCGGAATACAAGTTTTCGCGCAGTTCTGAGAGAAAAAGTTTACACCTTTCTCTCGTCTACTCTTCGAAGACTTGTAAAATCGATGCCCGTGAATCTTGCTAGTTTCGATCTAAAACGATGAATCCCGTTGTTTTGAGCCGGAATACAAGTTTTTGCGCTGTTCTGAGAAAAAGTTCACACCTTTCTCTCGTCTAGTATTCGACAACTTGTAAAATCGATGCTCGTGAAACTTGCTAGTTTCGAGCTAAAACAATGTATACCGTTGTTTTGAGCCGGAATACAAGTTTCCGCGCAGTTCTATGAGAAAAAGTTTCCAACTTTCTCTCGAGTACTCTTCGACGACTTGTAAAATCGATGCTCGTGACTCTTGCTAGTTTCGATCTAAAACGATGTATCCCGTTGTTTTGAGCCCGAATACAAGTTTTGGCGCAGTTCTGAGAGAAAAAGTTTACACCTTTCTCTCGTCTACTCTTCGACGACTTGTAAAATCAATGCTCGTATATCTTGCTAGTTTCAATCTACAACGATGTATCCCGTTGTTTTCAGCTGGAATAGAAGTTTTCGCGCAGTTCTGAGAGAAAAAGTTTACGCCTTTCTCCCGTCTACTATTCGAAGTCTTGTAAAATCGATGCTCGTGAATATTGCTAGTTTCGACCTAGAACGATGTATCCCGTTGTTTTGTGCCGGAATACAAGTTTTCGCGCAGTTCTGAGAGAAAAAATTTACACCTTTCTTTCGTGGACTCTCCGACGACTTGTAAAATCGATGCTCGTGAATCTTGCTAGTTACGATCTAAAACGATGTACCCCGTTGTTTTGAGCCGGAATACAAGTTTTCGCGCAGTTCTGAGAGAAAAAGTTTACCCCTTTCTCTCGTCTACTCTTCGACGACTTGTAAAGTCGATGCTCGTGAATCTTGCTAGTTTCGACCTTAAACGATGTATCCCGTTGTTTTGAGCCGGAATACAAGTTTTCGCGCAGTTCTGAGAGAAAAAGTTTACACCTTTCTCTCGTCTACTCTTCGAAGACTTGTAAAATCGACGCCCGTGAATCTTGCTAGTTTCGATCTAAAACGATGAATCCCGTTGTTTTGAGCCGGAATACAAGTTTTTGCGCTGTTCTGAGAAAATGTTCACACCTTTCTCTCGTCTAGTATTCGACAACTTGTAAAATCGATGCTCGTGAAACTTGCTAGTTTCGAGCTAAAACAATGTATACCGTTGTTTTGAGCCGGAATACAAGTTTTCGCGCAGTTCTGAGAGAAAAAGTTTACACCTTTCTCTCGTCTACTCTTCGAAGACTTGTAAAATCGATGCTCGTGAGTCTTGCTAGTTTCGATCTAAAACGATGTATCCCGTTGTTTTGAGCCGGAATACAAGTTTTCGCGCAGTTCTGAGAGAAAAAGTTTACACCTTTCTCTCGTCTACTATTCGACGTCTTGTAAAATCGATGCTCGTGAATATTGCTAGTTTCGACCTAGAACGATGTATCCCGTTGTTTTGAGCCGGAATACAAGTTTTCGCGCAGTTCTGAGAGAAAAAATTTACACCTTTCTTTCGTGGACTCTCCGACGACTTGTAAAATCGATGCTCGTGAATCTTGCTAGTTACGATCTAAAACGATGTACCCCGTTGTTTTGAGCCGGAATACAAGTTTTCGCGCAGTTCTGAGAGAAAAAGTTTACACCTTTCTCTCGTCTACTCTTCGAAGACTTGTAAAATCGATGCCCGTGAATCTTGCTAGTTTCGATCTAAAACGATGAATCCCGTTGTTTTGAGCCGGAATACAAGTTTTTGCGCTGTTCTGAGAAAAAGTTCACACCTTTCTCTCGTCTAGTATTCGACAACTTGTAAAATCGATGCTCGTGAAACTTGCTAGTTTCGAGCTAAAACAATGTATACCGTTGTTTTGAGCCGGAATACAAGTTTTCGCGCAGTTCTATGAGAAAAAGTTTCCAACTTTCTCTCGAGTACTCTTCGACGACTTGTAAAATCGATGCTCGTGACTCTTGCTAGTTTCGATCTAAAACGATGTATCCCGTTGTTTTGAGCCCGAATACAAGTTTTGGCGCAGTTCTGAGAGAAAAAGTTTACACCTTTCTCTCGTCTACTCTTCGACGACTTGTAAAATCAATGCTCGTATATCTTGCTAGTTTCAATCTACAACGATGTATCCCGTTGTTTTCAGCTGGAATAGAAGTTTTCGCGCAGTTCTGAGAGAAAAAGTTTACGCCTTTCTCCCGTCTACTATTCGAAGTCTTGTAAAATCGATGCTCGTGAATATTGCTAGTTTCGACCTAGCACGATGTATCCCGTTGTTTTGAGCCGGAATACAAGTTTTCGCGCAGTTCTGAGAGAAAAAATTTACACCTTTCTTTCGTGGACTCTCCGACGACTTGTAAAATCGATGCTCGTGAATCTTGCTAGTTACGATCTAAAACGATGTACCCCGTTGTTTTGAGCCGGAATACAAGTTTTCGCGCAGTTCTGAGAGAAAAAGTTTACCCCTTTCTCTCGTCTACTCTTCGACGACTTGTAAAGTCGATGCTCGTGAATCTTGCTAGTTTCAACCTTAAACGATGTATCCCGTTGTTTTGAGCCGGAATACAAGTTTTCGCGCAGTTCTGAGAGAAAAAGTTTACACCTTTCTCTCGTCTACTCTTCGAAGACTTGTAAAATCGACGCCCGTGAATCTTGCTAGTTTCGATCTAAAACGATGAATCCCGTTGTTTTGAGCCGGAATACAAGTTTTTGCGCTGTTCTGAGAAAAAGTTCACACCTTTCTCTCGTCTAGTATTCGACAACTTGTAAAATCGATGCTCGTGAAACTTGCTAGTTTCGAGCTAAAACAATGTATACCGTTGTTTTGAGCCGGAATACAAGTTTTCGCGCAGTTCTGAGAGAAAAAGTTTACACCTTTCTCTCGTCTACTCTTCGAAGACTTGTAAAATCGATGCTCGTGAGTCTTGCTAGTTTCGATCTAAAACGATGTATCCCGTTGTTTTGAGCCGGAATACAAGTTTTCGTGCAGTTCTGAGAGAAAACGTTTACACCTTTCTCTCGTCTACTCTTCGAGGACTTGTAGAATCGATGCTCGTGAATCTTGCTAGTTTCGATCTAAAACGATGTATCCCATTTTTTTGAGCCGGAATACAAGTTTTGGCGCAGTTCTGAGAGAAAAAGTTTACACCTTTCTCTCGTCTACTCTTCGACGACTTGTAAAATCAATGCTCGTATATCTTGCTAGTTTCGATCTACAACGATGTATCCTGTTGTTTTGAGCTGGAATAGAAGTTTTCGCGCAGTTCTGAGAGAAAAAGTTTACGCCTTTCTCTCGTCTACTCTTCGAGGACTTGTAAAATCGATGCTCGTGAATCTTGCTAGTTTCGATCTAAAACGATGTATCCCGTTTTTTTTTAGCCGGAATACAAGTTTTCGCGTAGTTCTGAGAGAAAAAGTTTACACCTTTCTCTCGTCTACTCTTCGACGACTTGTAAAATCGATGCTCCTGAATCTTGCTAGTTTCGATCTAAAACGATGTATCCTGTTGTTTTGAGCCGGAATACAAGTTTTTGCGAAGTTCCGAGAGAAAAAGTTTACAGCTTTCTCTCGTCTACTCTTCGAGGACTTGTAAAATCGATGCTCGTGAATCTTGCTAGTTTCGATCTAAAACGATGAATCCCGTTGTTTTGAGCCAGAATACAAGTTTTCGCGCAGTTCTGAGAGAAAAAGTTTACACCTTTCTCTCGTCTACTCTTCGACGACTTGTAAAATTGATGCTCGTGTATCTCGCTAGTTTCGACCTAAAACGATGTATTCCGTTGTTTTGAGCCGGAATACAAGTTTTCGCGCAGTTCTGAGAGAAAAAGTTTACACCTTTCTCTCGTCTACTATTCGACGACTTGTAAAATCGATGCTCGTGAATATTGCTAGTTTCGACCTAAAACGATGTATACCGTTGTTTTGAGCCGGAATACAAGTTTTCGCGCAGTTCTGAGAGAAAAAGTTTACACCTTTCTCTCGTCTACTCTTCGACGACTTGTAAAATCGAAGCTCGTGAATCTTGCTAGTTTCGATCTAAAACGATGTATCCCGTTTTTTTGAGCCGGAATACAACTTTTCGCGCAGTTCTGAGAGAAAAAGTTTACACCTTTCTCTCGTCTACTCTTCGAGGACTTGTAAAATTGATGCTCGTGAATCTTGCTAGTTTCGATCTAAAACGATGTATCCCGTTGTTTTGAGCCCGAATACAAATTTTGGCGCAGTTCTGAAAGAAAAAGTTTACACCTTTCTCTCGTCTACTCTTCGACGACTTGTAAAATCAATGCTTGTATATCTTGCTAGTTTCAATCTACAACGATGTATCCCGTTGTTTTCAGCTGGAATAGAAGTTTTCGCGCAGTTCTGAGAGAAAAAGTTTACGCCTTTCTCCCGTCTACTCTTCGAGGACTTGTAAAATCGATGCTCGTGAATCTTGCTAGTTTCGATCTAAAACGATGTATCCCGTTTTTTTTTGAGCCGGAATACAAGTTTTCGCGCAGTTCTGAGAGAAAAAGTTTACACCTTTCTCTCGTCTACTATTCGACGTCTTGTAAAATCGATGCTCGTGAATATTGCTAGTTTCGACCTAGAACGATGTATCCCGTTGTTTTGAGCCGGAATACAAGTTTTCGCGCAGTTCTGAGAGAAAAAATTTACACCTTTCTTTCGTGGACTCTCCGACGACTTGTAAAATCGATGCTCGTGAATCTTGCTAGTTACGATCTAAAACGATGTACCCCGTTGTTTTGAGCCGGAATACAAGTTTTCGCGCAGTTCTGAGAGAAAAAGTTTACCCCTTTCTCTCGTCTACTCTTCGACGACTTGTAAAATCGATGCTCGTGAATCTTGCTAGTTTCGACCTTAAACGATGTATCCCGTTGTTTTGAGCCGGAATACAAGTTTTCGCGCAGTTCTGAGAGAAAAAGTTTACACCTTTCTCTCGTCTACTCTTCGAAGACTTGTAAAATCGACGCCCGTGAATCTTGCTAGTTTCGATCTAAAACGATGAATCCCGTTGTTTTGAGCCGGAATACAAGTTTTTGCGCTGTTCTGAGAAAAAGTTCACACCTTTCTCTCGTCTAGTATTCGACTTGTAAAATCGATGCTCGTGAAACTTGCTAGTTTCGAGCTAAAACAATGTATACCGTTGTTTTGAGCCGGAATACAAGTTTTCGCGCAGTTCTGAGAGAAAAAGTTTACACCTTTCTCTCGTCTACTCTTCGAAGACTTGTAAAATCGATGCTCGTGAGTCTTGCTAGTTTCGATCTAAAACGATGTATCCCGTTGTTTTGAGCCGGAATACAAGTTTTCGTGCAGTTCTGAGAGAAAACGTTTACACCTTTCTCTCGTCTACTCTTCGAGGACTTGTAGAATCGATGCTCGTGAATCTTGCTAGTTTCGATCTAAAACGATGTATCCCATTTTTTTGAGCCGGAATACAAGTTTTGGCGCAGTTCTGAGAGAAAAAGTTTACACCTTTCTCTCGTCTACTCTTCGACGACTTGTAAAATCAATGCTCGTATATCTTGCTAGTTTCGATCTACAACGATGTATCCTGTTGTTTTGAGCTGGAATAGAAGTTTTCGCGCAGTTCTGAGAGAAAAAGTTTACCCCTTTCTCTCGTCTACTCTTCGACGACTTGTAAAGTCGATGCTCGTGAATCTTGCTAGTTTCAACCTTAAACGATGTATCCCGTTGTTTTGAGCCGGAATACAAGTTTTCGCGCAGTTCTGAGAGAAAAAGTTTACACCTTTCTCTCGTCTACTCTTCGAAGACTTGTAAAATCGACGCCCGTGAATCTTGCTAGTTTCGATCTAAAACGATGAATCCCGTTGTTTTGAGCCGGAATACAAGTTTTTGCGCTGTTCTGAGAAAAAGTTCACACCTTTCTCTCGTCTAGTATTCGACAACTTGTAAAATCGATGCTCGTGAAACTTGCTAGTTTCGAGCTAAAACAATGTATACCGTTGTTTTGAGCCGGAATACAAGTTTTCGCGCAGTTCTGAGAGAAAAAGTTTACACCTTTCTCTCGTCTACTCTTCGAAGACTTGTAAAATCGATGCTCGTGAGTCTTGCTAGTTTCGATCTAAAACGATGTATCCCGTTGTTTTGAGCCGGAATACAAGTTTTCGTGCAGTTCTGAGAGAAAACGTTTACACCTTTCTCTCGTCTACTCTTCGAGGACTTGTAGAATCGATGCTCGTGAATCTTGCTAGTTTCGATCTAAAACGATGTATCCCATTTTTTTGAGCCGGAATACAAGTTTTGGCGCAGTTCTGAGAGAAAAAGTTTACACCTTTCTCTCGTCTACTCTTCGACGACTTGTAAAATCAATGCTCGTATATCTTGCTAGTTTCGATCTACAACGATGTATCCTGTTGTTTTGAGCTGGAATAGAAGTTTTCGCGCAGTTCTGAGAGAAAAAGTTTACGCCTTTCTCTCGTCTACTCTTCGAGGACTTGTAAAATCGATGCTCGTGAATCTTGCTAGTTTCGATCTAAAACGATGTATCCCGTTTTTTTTTAGCCGGAATACAAGTTTTCGCGTAGTTCTGAGAGAAAAAGTTTACACCTTTCTCTCGTCTACTCTTCGACGACTTGTAAAATCGATGCTCCTGAATCTTGCTAGTTTCGATCTAAAACGATGTATCCTGTTGTTTTGAGCCGGAATACAAGTTTTTGCGAAGTTCCGAGAGAAAAAGTTTACAGCTTTCTCTCGTCTACTCTTCGAGGACTTGTAAAATCGATGCTCGTGAATCTTGCTAGTTTCGATCTAAAACGATGAATCCCGTTGTTTTGAGCCAGAATACAAGTTTTCGCGCAGTTCTGAGAGAAAAAGTTTACACCTTTCTCTCGTCTACTCTTCGACGACTTGTAAAATTGATGCTCGTGTATCTCGCTAGTTTCGACCTAAAACGATGTATTCCGTTGTTTTGAGCCGGAATACAAGTTTTCGCGCAGTTCTGAGAGAAAAAGTTTACACCTTTCTCTCGTCTACTATTCGACGACTTGTAAAATCGATGCTCGTGAATATTGCTAGTTTCGACCTAAAACGATGTATACCGTTGTTTTGAGCCGGAATACAAGTTTTCGCGCAGTTCTGAGAGAAAAAGTTTACACCTTTCTCTCGTCTACTCTTCGACGACTTGTAAAATCGAAGCTCGTGAATCTTGCTAGTTTCGATCTAAAACGATGTATCCCGTTTTTTTGAGCCGGAATACAACTTTTCGCGCAGTTCTGAGAGAAAAAGTTTACACCTTTCTCTCGTCTACTCTTCGAGGACTTGTAAAATTGATGCTCGTGAATCTTGCTAGTTTCGATCTAAAACGATGTATCCCGTTGTTTTGAGCCCGAATACAAATTTTGGCGCAGTTCTGAAAGAAAAAGTTTACACCTTTCTCTCGTCTACTCTTCGACGACTTGTAAAATCAATGCTTGTATATCTTGCTAGTTTCAATCTACAACGATGTATCCCGTTGTTTTCAGCTGGAATAGAAGTTTTCGCGCAGTTCTGAGAGAAAAAGTTTACGCCTTTCTCCCGTCTACTCTTCGAGGACTTGTAAAATCGATGCTCGTGAATCTTGCTAGTTTCGATCTAAAACGATGTATCCCGTTTTTTTTTGAGCCGGAATACAAGTTTTCGCGCAGTTCTGAGAGAAAAAGTTTACACCTTTCTCTCGTCTACTATTCGACGTCTTGTAAAATCGATGCTCGTGAATATTGCTAGTTTCGACCTAGAACGATGTATCCCGTTGTTTTGAGCCGGAATACAAGTTTTCGCGCAGTTCTGAGAGAAAAAATTTACACCTTTCTTTCGTGGACTCTCCGACGACTTGTAAAATCGATGCTCGTGAATCTTGCTAGTTACGATCTAAAACGATGTACCCCGTTGTTTTGAGCCGGAATACAAGTTTTCGCGCAGTTCTGAGAGAAAAAGTTTACCCCTTTCTCTCGTCTACTCTTCGACGACTTGTAAAATCGATGCTCGTGAATCTTGCTAGTTTCGACCTTAAACGATGTATCCCGTTGTTTTGAGCCGGAATACAAGTTTTCGCGCAGTTCTGAGAGAAAAAGTTTACACCTTTCTCTCGTCTACTCTTCGAAGACTTGTAAAATCGACGCCCGTGAATCTTGCTAGTTTCGATCTAAAACGATGAATCCCGTTGTTTTGAGCCGGAATACAAGTTTTTGCGCTGTTCTGAGAAAAAGTTCACACCTTTCTCTCGTCTAGTATTCGACTTGTAAAATCGATGCTCGTGAAACTTGCTAGTTTCGAGCTAAAACAATGTATACCGTTGTTTTGAGCCGGAATACAAGTTTTCGCGCAGTTCTGAGAGAAAAAGTTTACACCTTTCTCTCGTCTACTCTTCGAAGACTTGTAAAATCGATGCTCGTGAGTCTTGCTAGTTTCGATCTAAAACGATGTATCCCGTTGTTTTGAGCCGGAATACAAGTTTTCGTGCAGTTCTGAGAGAAAACGTTTACACCTTTCTCTCGTCTACTCTTCGAGGACTTGTAGAATCGATGCTCGTGAATCTTGCTAGTTTCGATCTAAAACGATGTATCCCATTTTTTTGAGCCGGAATACAAGTTTTGGCGCAGTTCTGAGAGAAAAAGTTTACACCTTTCTCTCGTCTACTCTTCGACGACTTGTAAAATCAATGCTCGTATATCTTGCTAGTTTCGATCTACAACGATGTATCCTGTTGTTTTGAGCTGGAATAGAAGTTTTCGCGCAGTTCTGAGAGAAAAAGTTTACGCCTTTCTCTCGTCTACTCTTCGAGGACTTGTAAAATCGATGCTCGTGAATCTTGCTAGTTTCGATCTAAAACGATGTATCCCGTTTTTTTTTTAGCCGGAATACAAGTTTTCGCGTAGTTCTGAGAGAAAAAGTTTACACCTTTCTCTCGTCTACTCTTCGACGACTTGTAAAATCGATGCTCCTGAATCTTGCTAGTTTCGATCTAAAACGATGTATCCTGTTGTTTTGAGCCGGAATACAAGTTTTTGCGAAGTTCCGAGAGAAAAAGTTTACAGCTTTCTCTCGTCTACTCTTCGAGGACTTGTAAAATCGATGCTCGTGAATCTTGCTAGTTTCGATCTAAAACGATGAATCCCGTTGTTTTGAGCCAGAATACAAGTTTTCGCGCAGTTCTGAGAGAAAAAGTTTACACCTTTCTCTCGTCTACTCTTCGACGACTTGTAAAATTGATGCTCGTGTATCTCGCTAGTTTCGACCTAAAACGATGTATTCCGTTGTTTTGAGCCGGAATACAAGTTTTCGCGCAGTTCTGAGAGAAAAAGTTTACACCTTTCTCTCGTCTACTATTCGACGACTTGTAAAATCGATGCTCGTGAATATTGCTAGTTTCGACCTAAAACGATGTATACCGTTGTTTTGAGCCGGAATACAAGTTTTCGCGCAGTTCTGAGAGAAAAAGTTTACACCTTTCTCTCGTCTACTCTTCGACGACTTGTAAAATCGAAGCTCGTGAATCTTGCTAGTTTCGATCTAAAACGATGTATCCCGTTTTTTTGAGCCGGAATACAACTTTTCGCGCAGTTCTGAGAGAAAAAGTTTACACCTTTCTCTCGTCTACTCTTCGAGGACTTGTAAAATTGATGCTCGTGACTCTTGCTAGTTTCGATCTAAAACGATGTATCCCGTTGTTTTGAGCCCGAATACAAATTTTGGCGCAGTTCTGAGAGAAAAAGTTTACACCTTTCTCTCGTCTACTCTTCGACGACTTGTAAAATCAATGCTTGTATATCTTGCTAGTTTCAATCTACAACGATGTATCCCGTTGTTTTCAGCTGGAATAGAAGTTTTCGCGCAGTTCTGAGAGAAAAAGTTTACGCCTTTCTCCCGTCTACTCTTCGAGGACTTGTAAAATCGATGCTCGTGAATCTTGCTAGTTTCGATCTAAAACGATGTATCCCGTTTTTTTTTGAGCCGGAATACAAGTTTTCGCGCAGTTCTGAGAGAAAAAGTTTACACCTTTCTCTCGTCTACTATTCGACGTCTTGTAAAATCGATGCTCGTGAATATTGCTAGTTTCGACCTAGAACGATGTATCCCGTTGTTTTGAGCCGGAATACAAGTTTTCGCGCAGTTCTGAGAGAAAAAATTTACACCTTTCTTTCGTGGACTCTCCGACGACTTGTAAAATCGATGCTCGTGAATCTTGCTAGTTACGATCTAAAACGATGTACCCCGTTGTTTTGAGCCGAATACAAGTTTTCGCGCAGTTCTGAGAGAAAAAGTTTACCCCTTTCTCTCGTCTACTCTTCGACGACTTGTAAAATCGATGCTCGTGAATCTTGCTAGTTTCGACCTTAAACGATGTATCCCGTTGTTTTGAGCCGGAATACAAGTTTTCGCGCAGTTCTGAGAGAAAAAGTTTACACCTTTCTCTCGTCTACTCTTCGAAGACTTGTAAAATCGATGCCCGTGAATCTTGCTAGTTTCGATCTAAAACGATGAATCCCGTTGTTTTGAGCCGGAATACAAGTTTTTGCGCTGTTCTGAGAAAAAGTTCACACCTTTCTCTCGTCTAGTATTCGACAACTTGTAAAATCGATGCTCGTGAAACTTGCTAGTTTCGAGCTAAAACAATCTATACCGTTGTTTTGAGCCGGAATACAAGTTTCCGCGCAGTTCTATGAGAAAAAGTTTCCAACTTTCTCTCGAGTACTCTTCGACGACTTGTAAAATCGATGCTCGTGACTCTTGCTAGTTTCGATCTAAAACGATGTATCCCGTTGTTTTGAGCCCGAATACAAGTTTTGGCGCAGTTCTGAGAGAAAAAGTTTACACCTTTCTCTCGTCTACTCTTCGACGACTTGTAAAATCAATGCTCGTATATCTTGCTAGTTTCAATCTACAACGATGTATCCCGTTGTTTTCAGCTGGAATAGAAGTTTTCGCGCAGTTCTGAGAGAAAAAGTTTACGCCTTTCTCCCGTCTACTATTCGAAGTCTTGTAAAATCGATGCTCGTGAATATTGCTAGTTTCGACCTAGAACGATGTATCCCGTTGTTTTGAGCCGGAATACAAGTTTTCGCGCAGTTCTGAGAGAAAAAATTTACACCTTTCTTTCGTGGACTCTCCGACGACTTGTAAAATCGATGCTCGTGAATCTTGCTAGTTACGATCTAAAACGATGTACCCCGTTGTTTTGAGCCGGAATACAAGTTTTCGCGCAGTTCTGAGAGAAAAAGTTTACACCTTTCTCTCGTCTACTCTTCGAAGACTTGTAAAATCGACGCCCGTGAATCTTGCTAGTTTCGATCTAAAACGATGAATCCCGTTGTTTTGAGCCGGAATACAAGTTTTTGCGCTGTTCTGAGAAAAAGTTCACACCTTTCTCTCGTCTAGTATTCGACTTGTAAAATCGATGCTCGTGAAACTTGCTAGTTTCGAGCTAAAACAATGTATACCGTTGTTTTGAGCCGGAATACAAGTTTTCGCGCAGTTCTGAGAGAAAAAGTTTACACCTTTCTCTCGTCTACTCTTCGAAGACTTGTAAAATCGATGCTCGTGAGTCTTGCTAGTTTCGATCTAAAACGATGTATCCCGTTGTTTTGAGCCGGAATACAAGTTTTCGTGCAGTTCTGAGAGAAAACGTTTACACCTTTCTCTCGTCTACTCTTCGAGGACTTGTAGAATCGATGCTCGTGAATCTTGCTAGTTTCGATCTAAAACGATGTATCCCATTTTTTTGAGCCGGAATACAAGTTTTGGCGCAGTTCTGAGAGAAAAAGTTTACACCTTTCTCTCGTCTACTCTTCGACGACTTGTAAAATCAATGCTCGTATATCTTGCTAGTTTCGATCTACAACGATGTATCCTGTTGTTTTGAGCTGGAATAGAAGTTTTCGCGCAGTTCTGAGAGAAAAAGTTTACGCCTTTCTCTCGTCTACTCTTCGAGGACTTGTAAAATCGATGCTCGTGAATCTTGCTAGTTTCGATCTAAAACGATGTATCCCGTTTTTTTTTTTAGCCGGAATACAAGTTTTCGCGTAGTTCTGAGAGAAAAAGTTTACACCTTTCTCTCGTCTACTCTTCGACGACTTGTAAAATCGATGCTCCTGAATCTTGCTAGTTTCGATCTAAAACGATGTATCCTGTTGTTTTGAGCCGGAATACAAGTTTTTGCGAAGTTCCGAGAGAAAAAGTTTACAGCTTTCTCTCGTCTACTCTTCGAGGACTTGTAAAATCGATGCTCGTGAATCTTGCTAGTTTCGATCTAAAACGATGAATCCCGTTGTTTTGAGCCAGAATACAAGTTTTCGCGCAGTTCTGAGAGAAAAAGTTTACACCTTTCTCTCGTCTACTCTTCGACGACTTGTAAAATTGATGCTCGTGTATCTCGCTAGTTTCGACCTAAAACGATGTATTCCGTTGTTTTGAGCCGGAATACAAGTTTTCGCGCAGTTCTGAGAGAAAAAGTTTACACCTTTCTCTCGTCTACTATTCGACGACTTGTAAAATCGATGCTCGTGAATATTGCTAGTTTCGACCTAAAACGATGTATACCGTTGTTTTGAGCCGGAATACAAGTTTTCGCGCAGTTCTGAGAGAAAAAGTTTACACCTTTCTCTCGTCTACTCTTCGACGACTTGTAAAATCGAAGCTCGTGAATCTTGCTAGTTTCGATCTAAAACGATGTATCCCGTTTTTTTGAGCCGGAATACAACTTTTCGCGCAGTTCTGAGAGAAAAAGTTTACACCTTTCTCTCGTCTACTCTTCGAGGACTTGTAAAATTGATGCTCGTGAATCTTGCTAGTTTCGATCTAAAACGATGAATCCCGTTGTTTTGAGCCGGAATACAAGTTTTTGCGCTGTTCTGAGAAAAAGTTCACACCTTTCTCTCGTCTAGTATTCGACAACTTGTAAAATCGATGCTCGTGAAACTTGCTAGTTTCGAGCTAAAACAATGTATACCGTTGTTTTGAGCCGGAATACAAGTTTCCGCGCAGTTCTAAGAGAAAAAGTTTCCAACTTTCTCTCGAGTACTCTTCGACGACTTGTAAAATCGATGCTCGTGACTCTTGCTAGTTTCGATCTAAAACGATGTATCCCGTTGTTTTGAGCCCGAATACAAATTTTGGCGCAGTTCTGAGAGAAAAAGTTTACACCTTTCTCTCGTCTACTCTTCGACGACTTGTAAAATCAATGCTTGTATATCTTGCTAGTTTCAATCTACAACGATGTATCCCGTTGTTTTCAGCTGGAACAGAAGTTTTCGCGCAGTTCTGAGAGAAAAAGTTTACGCCTTTCTCCCGTCTACTCTTCGAGGACTTGTAAAATCGATGCTCGTGAATCTTGCTAGTTTCGATCTAAAACGATGTATCCCGTTTTTTTTTGAGCCGGAATACAAGTTTTCGCGCAGTTCTGAGAGAAAAAGTTTACACCTTTCTCTCGTCTACTATTCGACGTCTTGTAAAATCGATGCTCGTGAATATTGCTAGTTTCGACCTAGAACGATGTATCCCGTTGTTTTGAGCCGGAATACAAGTTTTCGCGCAGTTCTGAGAGAAAAAATTTACACCTTTCTTTCGTGGACTCTCCGACGACTTGTAAAATCGATGCTCGTGAATCTTGCTAGTTACGATCTAAAACGATGTACCCCGTTGTTTTGAGCCGGAATACAAGTTTTCGCGCAGTTCTGAGAGAAAACGTTTACCCCTTTCTCTCGTCTACTCTTCGACGACTTGTAAAATCGATGCTCGTGAATCTTGCTAGTTTCGACCTTAAACGATGTATCCCGTTGTTTTGAGCCGGAATACAAGTTTTCGCGCAGTTCTGAGAGAAAAAGTTTACACCTTTCTCTCGTCTACTCTTCGAAGACTTGTAAAATCGATGCCCGTGAATCTTGCTAGTTTCGATCTAAAACGATTAATCCCGTTGTTTTGAGCCGGAATACAAGTTTTTGCGCTGTTCTGAGAAAAAGTTCACACCTTTCTCTCGTCTAGTATTCGACAACTTGTAAAATCGATGCTCGTGAAACTTGCTAGTTTCGAGCTAAAACAATCTATACCGTTGTTTTGAGCCGGAATACAAGTTTCCGCGCAGTTCTATGAGAAAAAGTTTCCAACTTTCTCTCGAGTACTCTTCGACGACTTGTAAAATCGATGCTCGTATATCTTGCTAGTTTCAATCTACAACGATGTATCCCGTTGTTTTCAGCTGGAATAGAAGTTTTCGCGCAGTTCTGAGAGAAAAAGTTTACGCCTTTCTCCCGTCTACTATTCGAAGTCTTGTAAAATCGATGCTCGTGAATATTGCTAGTTTCGACCTAGAACGATGTATCCCGTTGTTTTGAGCCGGAATACAAGTTTTCGCGCAGTTCTGAGAGAAAAAATTTACACCTTTCTTTCGTGGACTCTCCGACGACTTGTAAAATCGATGCTCGTGAAACTTGCTAGTTACGATCTAAAACGATGTACCCCGTTGTTTTGAGCCGGAATACAAGTTTTCGCGCAGTTCTGAGAGAAAAAGTTTACCCCTTTCTCTCGTCTACTCTTCGACGACTTGTAAAGTCGATGCTCGTGAATCTTGCTAGTTTCGACCTTAAACGATGTATCCCGTTGTTTTGAGCCGGAATACAAGTTTTCGCGCAGTTCTGAGAGAAAAAGTTTACACCTTTCTCTCGTCTACTCTTCGAAGACTTGTAAAATCGACGCCCGTGAATCTTGCTAGTTTCGATCTAAAACGATGAATCCCGTTGTTTTGAGCCGGAATACAAGTTTTTGCGCTGTTCTGAGAAAAAGTTCACACCTTTCTCTCGTCTAGTATTCGACAACTTGTAAAATCGATGCTCGTGAAACTTGCTAGTTTCGAGCTAAAACAATGTATACCGTTGTTTTGAGCCGGAATACAAGTTTTCGCGCAGTTCTGAGAGAAAAAGTTTACACCTTTCTCTCGTCTACTCTTCGAAGACTTGTAAAATCGATGCTCGTGAGTCTTGCTAGTTTCGATCTAAAACGATGTATCCCGTTGTTTTGAGCCGGAATACAAGTTTTCGTGCAGTTCTGAGAGAAAACGTTTACACCTTTCTCTCGTCTACTCTTCGAGGACTTGTAGAATCGATGCTCGTGAATCTTGCTAGTTTCGATCTAAAACGATGTATCCCATTTTTTTGAGCCGGAATACAAGTTTTGGCGCAGTTCTGAGAGAAAAAGTTTACACCTTTCTCTCGTCTACTCTTCGACGACTTGTAAAATCAATGCTCGTATATCTTGCTAGTTTCGATCTACAACGATGTATCCTGTTGTTTTGAGCTGGAATAGAAGTTTTCGCGCAGTTCTGAGAGAAAAAGTTTACGCCTTTCTCTCGTCTACTCTTCGAGGACTTGTAAAATCGATGCTCGTGAATCTTGCTAGTTTCGATCTAAAACGATGTATCCCGTTTTTTTTTAGCCGGAATACAAGTTTTCGCGCAGTTCTGAGAGAAAAAGTTTACACCTTTCTCTCGTCTACTCTTCGACGACTTGTAAAATCGATGCTCCTGAATCTTGCTAGTTTCGATCTAAAACGATGTATCCTGTTGTTTTGAGCCGGAATACAAGTTTTTGCGAAGTTCCGAGAGAAAAAGTTTACAGCTTTCTCTCGTCTACTCTTCGAGGACTTGTAAAATCGATGCTCGTGAATCTTGCTAGTTTCGATCTAAAACGATGAATCCCGTTGTTTTGAGCCAGAATACAAGTTTTCGCGCAGTTCTGAATAGAAAAAGTTTACACCTTTCTCTCGTCTACTCTTCGACGACTTGTAAAATTGATGCTCGTGTATCTCGCTAGTTTCGACCTAAAACGATGTATTCCGTTGTTTTGAGCCGGAATACAAGTTTTCGCGCAGTTCTGAGAGAAAAAGTTTACACCTTTCTCTCGTCTACTATTCGACGACTTGTAAAATCGATGCTCGTGAATATTGCTAGTTTCGACCTAAAACGATGTATACCGTTGTTTTGAGCCGGAATACAAGTTTTCGCGCAGTTCTGAGAGAAAAAGTTTACACCTTTCTCTCGTCTACTCTTCGACGACTTGTAAAATCGAAGCTCGTGAATCTTGCTAGTTTCGATCTAAAACGATGTATCCCGTTTTTTTGAGCCGGAATACAACTTTTCGCGCAGTTCTGAGAGAAAAAGTTTACACCTTTCTCTCGTCTACTCTTCGAGGACTTGTAAAATTGATGCTCGTGAATCTTGCTAGTTTCGATCTAAAACGATGAATCCCGTTGTTTTGAGCCGGAATACAAGTTTTTGCGCTGTTCTGAGAAAAAGTTCACACCTTTCTCTCGTCTAGTATTCGACAACTTGTAAAATCGATGCTCGTGAAACTTGCTAGTTTCGAGCTAAAACAATGTATACCGTTGTTTTGAGCCGGAATACAAGTTTCCGCGCAGTTCTAAGAGAAAAAGTTTCCAACTTTCTCTCGAGTACTCTTCGACGACTTGTAAAATCGATGCTCGTGACTCTTGCTAGTTTCGATCTAAAACGATGTATCCCGTTGTTTTGAGCCCGAATACAAATTTTGGCGCAGTTCTGAGAGAAAAAGTTTACACCTTTCTCTCGTCTACTCTTCGACGACTTGTAAAATCAATGCTTGTATATCTTGCTAGTTTCAATCTACAACGATGTATCCCGTTGTTTTCAGCTGGAATAGAAGTTTTCGCGCAGTTCTGAGAGAAAAAGTTTACGCCTTTCTCCCGTCTACTCTTCGAGGACTTGTAAAATCGATGCTCGTGAATCTTGCTAGTTTCGATCTAAAACGATGTATCCCGTTTTTTTTTTGAGCCGGAATACAAGTTTTCGCGCAGTTCTGAGAGAAAAAGTTTACACCTTTCTCTCGTCTACTATTCGACGTCTTGTAAAATCGATGCTCGTGAATATTGCTAGTTTCGACCTAGAACGATGTATCCCGTTGTTTTGAGCCGGAATACAAGTTTTCGCGCAGTTCTGAGAGAAAAAGTTTACACCTTTCTCTCGTCTACTCTTCGACGACTTGTAAAATTGATGCTCGTGTATCTCGCTAGTTTCGACCTAAAACGATGTATTCCGTTGTTTTGAGCCGGAATACAAGTTTTCGCGCAGTTCTGAGAGAAAAAGTTTACACCTTTCTCTCGTCTACTATTCGACGACTTGTAAAATCGATGCTCGTGAATATTGCTAGTTTCGACCTAAAACGATGTATACCGTTGTTTTGAGCCGGAATACAAGTTTTCGCGCAGTTCTGAGAGAAAAAGTTTACACCTTTCTCTCGTCTACTCTTCGACGACTTGTAAAATCGAAGCTCGTGAATCTTGCTAGTTTCGATCTAAAACGATGTATCCCGTTTTTTTGAGCCGGAATACAACTTTTCGCGCAGTTCTGAGAGAAAAAGTTTACACCTTTCTCTCGTCTACTCTTCGAGGACTTGTAAAATTGATGCTCGTGAATCTTGCTAGTTTCGATCTAAAACGATGAATCCCGTTGTTTTGAGCCGGAATACAAGTTTTTGCGCTGTTCTGAGAAAAAGTTCACACCTTTCTCTCGTCTAGTATTCGACAACTTGTAAAATCGATGCTCGTGAAACTTGCTAGTTTCGAGCTAAAACAATGTATACCGTTGTTTTGAGCCGGAATACAAGTTTCCGCGCAGTTCTAAGAGAAAAAGTTTCCAACTTTCTCTCGAGTACTCTTCGACGACTTGTAAAATCGATGCTCGTGACTCTTGCTAGTTTCGATCTAAAACGATGTATCCCGTTGTTTTGAGCCCGAATACAAATTTTGGCGCAGTTCTGAGAGAAAAAGTTTACACCTTTCTCTCGTCTACTCTTCGACGACTTGTAAAATCAATGCTTGTATATCTTGCTAGTTTCAATCTACAACGATGTATCCCGTTGTTTTCAGCTGGAATAGAAGTTTTCGCGCAGTTCTGAGAGAAAAAGTTTACGCCTTTCTCCCGTCTACTCTTCGAGGACTTGTAAAATCGATGCTCGTGAATCTTGCTAGTTTCGATCTAAAACGATGTATCCCGTTTTTTTTTGAGCCGGAATACAAGTTTTCGCGCAGTTCTGAGAGAAAAAGTTTACACCTTTCTCTCGTCTACTATTCGACGTCTTGTAAAATCGATGCTCGTGAATATTGCTAGTTTCGACCTAGAACGATGTATCCCGTTGTTTTGAGCCGGAATACAAGTTTTCGCGCAGTTCTGAGAGAAAAAATTTACACCTTTCTTTCGTGGACTCTCCGACGACTTGTAAAATCGATGCTCGTGAATCTTGCTAGTTACGATCTAAAACGATGTACCCCGTTGTTTTGAGGCGGAATACAAGTTTTCGCGCAGTTCTGAGAGAAAAAGTTTACCCCTTTCTCTCGTCTACTCTTCGACGACTTGTAAAATCGATGCTCGTGAATCTTGCTAGTTTCGACCTTAAACGATGTATCCCGTTGTTTTGAGCCGGAATACAAGTTTTCGCGCAGTTCTGAGAGAAAAAGTTTACACCTTTCTCTCGTCTACTCTTCGAAGACTTGTAAAATCGATGCCCGTGAATCTTGCTAGTTTCGATCTAAAACGATGAATCCCGTTGTTTTGAGCCGGAATACAAGTTTTTGCGCTGTTCTGAGAAAAAGTTCACACCTTTCTCTCGTCTAGTATTCGACAACTTGTAAAATCGATGCTCGTGAAACTTGCTAGTTTCGAGCTAAAACAATCTATACCGTTGTTTTGAGCCGGAATACAAGTTTCCGCGCAGTTCTATGAGAAAAAGTTTCCAACTTTCTCTCGAGTACTCTTCGACGACTTGTAAAATCGATGCTCGTGACTCTTGCTAGTTTCGATCTAAAACGATGTATCCCGTTTTTTTTTGAGCCGGAATACAAGTTTTCGCGCAGTTCTGAGAGAAAAAGTTTACGCCTTTCTCCCGTCTACTATTCGAAGTCTTGTAAAATCGATGCTCGTGAATATTGCTAGTTTCGACCTAGAACGATGTATCCCGTTGTTTTGAGCCGGAATACAAGTTTTCGCGCAGTTCTGAGAGAAAAAATTTACACCTTTCTTTCGTGGACTCTCCGACGACTTGTAAAATCGATGCTCGTGAATCTTGCTAGTTACGATCTAAAACGATGTACCCCGTTGTTTTGAGCCGGAATACAAGTTTTCGCGCAGTTCTGAGAGAAAAAGTTTACCCCTTTCTCTCGTCTACTCTTCGACGACTTGTAAAGTCGATGCTCGTGAATCTGGCTAGTTTCGACCTTAAACGATGTATCCCGTTGTTTTGAGCCGGAATACAAGTTTTCGCGCAGTTCTGAGAGAAAAAGTTTACACCTTTCTCTCGTCTACTCTTCGAAGACTTGTAAAATCGACGCCCGTGAATCTTGCTAGTTTCGATCTAAAACGATGAATCCCGTTGTTTTGAGCCGGAATACAAGTTTTTGCGCTGTTCTGAGAAAAAGTTCACACCTTTCTCTCGTCTAGTATTCGACAACTTGTAAAATCGATGCTCGTGAAACTTGCTAGTTTCGAGCTAAAACAATGTATACCGTTGTTTTGAGCCGGAATACAAGTTTTCGCGCAGTTCTGAGAGAAAAAGTTTACACCTTTCTCTCGTCTACTCTTCGAAGACTTGTAAAATCGATGCTCGTGAGTCTTGCTAGTTTCGATCTAAAACGATGTATCCCGTTGTTTTGAGCCGGAATACAAGTTTTCGTGCAGTTCTGAGAGAAAAAGTTTACACCTTTCTCTCGTCTACTCTTCGAAGACTTGTAAAATCGATGCCCGTGAATCTTGCTAGTTTCGATCTAAAACGATGAATCCCGTTGTTTTGAGCCGGAATACAAGTTTTTGCGCTGTTCTGAGAAAAAGTTCACACCTTTCTCTCGTCTAGTATTCGACAACTTGTAAAATCGATGCTCGTGAAACTTGCTAGTTTCGAGCTAAAACAATCTATACCGTTGTTTTGAGCCGGAATACAAGTTTCCGCGCAGTTCTATGAGAAAAAGTTTCCAACTTTCTCTCGAGTACTCTTCGACGACTTGTAAAATCGATGCTCGTGACTCTTGCTAGTTTCGATCTAAAACGATGTATCCCGTTTTTTTTTGAGCCGGAATACAAGTTTTCGCGCAGTTCTGAGAGAAAAAGTTTACGCCTTTCTCCCGTCTACTATTCGAAGTCTTGTAAAATCGATGCTCGTGAATATTGCTAGTTTCGACCTAGAACGATGTATCCCGTTGTTTTGAGCCGGAATACAAGTTTTCGCGCAGTTCTGAGAGAAAAAATTTACACCTTTCTTTCGTGGACTCTCCGACGACTTGTAAAATCGATGCTCGTGAATCTTGCTAGTTACGATCTAAAACGATGTACCCCGTTGTTTTGAGCCGGAATACAAGTTTTCGCGCAGTTCTGAGAGAAAAAGTTTACCCCTTTCTCTCGTCTACTCTTCGACGACTTGTAAAGTCGATGCTCGTGAATCTGGCTAGTTTCGACCTTAAACGATGTATCCCGTTGTTTTGAGCCGGAATACAAGTTTTCGCGCAGTTCTGAGAGAAAAAGTTCACACCTTTCTCTCGTCTACTCTTCGACGACTTGTAAAGTCGATGCTCGTGAATCTGGCTAGTTTCGACCTTAAACGATGTATCCCGTTGTTTTGAGCCGGAATACAAGTTTTCGCGCAGTTCTGAGAGAAAAAGTTTACACCTTTCTCTCGTCTACTCTTCGAAGACTTGTAAAATCGACGCCCGTGAATCTTGCTAGTTTCGATCTAAAACGATGAATCCCGTTGTTTTGAGCCGGAATACAAGTTTTTGCGCTGTTCTGAGAAAAAGTTCACACCTTTCTCTCGTCTAGTATTCGACAACTTGTAAAATCGATGCTCGTGAAACTTGCTAGTTTCGAGCTAAAACAATGTATACCGTTGTTTTGAGCCGGAATACAAGTTTTCGCGCAGTTCTGAGAGAAAAAGTTTACACCTTTCTCTCGTCTACTCTTCGAAGACTTGTAAAATCGATGCTCGTGAGTCTTGCTAGTTTCGATCTAAAACGATGTATCCCGTTGTTTTGAGCCGGAATACAAGTTTTTGCGCTGTTCTGAGAAAAAGTTCACACCTTTCTCTCGTCTAGTATTCGACAACTTGTAAAATCGATGCTCGTGAAACTTGCTAGTTTCGAGCTAAAACAATGTATACCGTTGTTTTGAGCCGGAATACAAGTTTTCGCGCAGTTCTGAGAGAAAAAGTTTACACCTTTCTCTCGTCTACTCTTCGAAGACTTGTAAAATCGATGCTCGTGAGTCTTGCTAGTTTCGATCTAAAACGATGTATCCCGTTGTTTTGAGCCGGAATACAAGTTTTCGTGCAGTTCTGAGAGAAAACGTTTACACCTTTCTCTCGTCTACTCTTCGAGGACTTGTAGAATCGATGCTCGTGAATCTTGCTAGTTTCGATCTAAAACGATGTATCCCATTTTTTTGAGCCGGAATACAAGTTTTGGCGCAGTTCTGAGAGAAAAAGTTTACACCTTTCTCTCGTCTACTCTTCGACGACTTGTAAAATCAATGCTCGTATATCTTGCTAGTTTCGATCTACAACGATGTATCCTGTTGTTTTGAGCTGGAATAGAAGTTTTCGCGCAGTTCTGAGAGAAAAAGTTTACGCCTTTCTCTCGTCTACTCTTCGAGGACTTGTAAAATCGATGCTCGTGAATCTTGCTAGTTTCGATCTAAAACGATGTATCCCGTTTTTTTTTTGAGCCGGAATACAAGTTTTCGCGCAGTTCTGAGAGAAAAAGTTTACACCTTTCTCTCGTCTACTATTCGACGTCTTGTAAAATCGATGCTCGTGAATATTGCTAGTTTCGACCTAGAACGATGTATCCCGTTGTTTTGAGCCGGAATACAAGTTTTCGCGCAGTTCTGAGAGAAAAAATTTACACCTTTCTTTCGTGGACTCTCCGACGACTTGTAAAATTGATGCTCGTGAATCTTGCTAGTTACGATCTAAAACGATGTACCCCGTTGTTTTGAGGCGGAATACAAGTTTTCGCGCAGTTCTGAGAGAAAAAGTTTACCCCTTTCTCTCGTCTACTCTTCGACGACTTGTAAAATCGATGCTCGTGAATCTTGCTAGTTTCGACCTTAAACGATGTATCCCGTTGTTTTGAGCCGGAATACAAGTTTTCGCGCAGTTCTGAGAGAAAAAGTTTACACCTTTCTCTCGTCTACTCTTCGAAGACTTGTAAAATCGATGCCCGTGAATCTTGCTAGTTTCGATCTAAAACGATGAATCCCGTTGTTTTGAGCCGGAATACAAGTTTTTGCGCTGTTCTGAGAAAAAGTTCACACCTTTCTCTCGTCTAGTATTCGACAACTTGTAAAACCGATGCTCGTGAAACTTGCTAGTTTCGAGCTAAAACAATGTATACCGTTGTTTTGAGCCGGAATACAAGTTTCCGCGCAGTTCTAAGAGAAAAAGTTTCCAACTTTCTCTCGAGTACTCTTCGACGACTTGTAAAATCGATGCTCGTGACTCTTGCTAGTTTCGATCTAAAACGATGTATCCCGTTGTTTTGAGCCCGAATACAAATTTTGGCGCAGTTCTGAGAGAAAAAGTTTACACCTTTCTCTCGTCTACTCTTCGACGACTTGTAAAATCAATGCTTGTATATCTTGCTAGTTTCAATCTACAACGATGTATCCCGTTGTTTTCAGCTGGAATAGAAGTTTTCGCGCAGTTCTGAGAGAAAAAGTTTACGCCTTTCTCCCGTCTACTCTTCGAGGACTTGTAAAATCGATGCTCGTGAATCTTGCTAGTTTCGATCTAAAACGATGTATCCCGTTTTTTTTTGAGCCGGAATACAAGTTTTCGCGCAGTTCTGAGAGAAAAAGTTTACACCTTTCTCTCGTCTACTATTCGACGTCTTGTAAAATCGATGCTCGTGAATATTGCTAGTTTCGACCTAGAACGATGTATCCCGTTGTTTTGAGCCGGAATACAAGTTTTCGCGCAGTTCTGAGAGAAAAAATTTACACCTTTCTTTCGTGGACTCTCCGACGACTTGTAAAATCGATGCTCGTGAATCTTGCTAGTTACGATCTAAAACGATGTACCCCGTTGTTTTGAGCCGGAATACAAGTTTTCGCGCAGTTCTGAGAGAAAAAGTTTACCCCTTTCTCTCGTCTTGTATTCGACAACTTGTAAAATCGATGCTCGTGAAACTTGCTAGTTTCGAGCTAAAACAATGTATACCGTTGTTTTGAGCCGGAATACAAGTTTTCGCGCAGTTCTGAGAGAAAAAGTTTACACCTTTCTCTCGTCTACTCTTCGAAGACTTGTAAAATCGATGCTCGTGAGTCTTGCTAGTTTCGATCTAAAACGATGTATCCCGTTTTTTTTTGAGCCGGAATACAAGTTTTCGCGCAGTTCTGAGAGAAAAAGTTTACGCCTTTCTCCCGTCTACTATTCGAAGTCTTGTAAAATCGATGCTCGTGAATATTGCTAGTTTCGACCTAGAACGATGTATCCCGTTGTTTTGAGCCGGAATACAAGTTTTCGCGCAGTTCTGAGAGAAAAAATTTACACCTTTCTTTCGTGGACTCTCCGACGACTTGTAAAATCGATGCTCGTGAATCTTGCTAGTTACGATCTAAAACGATGTACCCCGTTGTTTTGAGCCGGAATACAAGTTTTCGCGCAGTTCTGAGAGAAAAAGTTTACCCCTTTCTCTCGTCTACTCTTCGACGACTTGTAAAGTCGATGCTCGTGAATCTTGCTAGTTTCGACCTTAAACGATGTATCCCGTTGTTTTGAGCCGGAATACAAGTTTTCGCGCAGTTCTGAGAGAAAAAGTTTACACCTTTCTCTCGTCTACTCTTCGAAGACTTGTAAAATCGACGCCCGTGAATCTTGCTAGTTTCGATCTAAAACGATGAATCCCGTTGTTTTGAGCCGGAATACAAGTTTTTGCGCTGTTCTGAGAAAAAGTTCACACCTTTCTCTCGTCTAGTATTCGACAACTTGTAAAATCGATGCTCGTGAAACTTGCTAGTTTCGAGCTAAAACAATGTATACCGTTGTTTTGAGCCGGAATACAAGTTTTCGCGCAGTTCTGAGAGAAAAAGTTTACACCTTTCTCTCGTCTACTCTTCGAAGACTTGTAAAATCGATGCTCGTGAGTCTTGCTAGTTTCGATCTAAAACGATGTATCCCGTTGTTTTGAGCCGGAATACAAGTTTTCGTGCAGTTCTGAGAGAAAACGTTTACACCTTTCTCTCGTCTACTCTTCGAGGACTTGTAGAATCGATGCTCGTGAATCTTGCTAGTTTCGATCTAAAACGATGTATCCCATTTTTTTGAGCCGGAATACAAGTTTTGGCGCAGTTCTGAGAGAAAAAGTTTACACCTTTCTCTCGTCTACTCTTCGACGACTTGTAAAATCAATGCTCGTATATCTTGCTAGTTTCGATCTACAACGATGTATCCTGTTGTTTTGAGCTGGAATAGAAGTTTTCGCGCAGTTCTGAGAGAAAAAGTTTACGCCTTTCTCTCGTCTACTCTTCGAGGACTTGTAAAATCGATGCTCGTGAATCTTGCTAGTTTCGATCTAAAACGATGTATCCCGTTTTTTTTTAGCCGGAATACAAGTTTTCGCGCAGTTCTGAGAGAAAAAGTTTACACCTTTCTCTCGTCTACTCTTCGACGACTTGTAAAATCGATGCTCCTGAATCTTGCTAGTTTCGATCTAAAACGATGTATCCTGTTGTTTTGAGCCGGAATACAAGTTTTTGCGAAGTTCCGAGAGAAAAAGTTTACAGCTTTCTCTCGTCTACTCTTCGAGGACTTGTAAAATCGATGCTCGTGAATCTTGCTAGTTTCGATCTAAAACGATGAATCCCGTTGTTTTGAGCCAGAATACAAGTTTTCGCGCAGTTCTGAGAGAAAAAGTTTACACCTTTCTCTCGTCTACTCTTCGACGACTTGTAAAATTGATGCTCGTGTATCTCGCTAGTTTCGACCTAAAACGATGTATTCCGTTGTTTTGAGCCGGAATACAAGTTTTCGCGCAGTTCTGAGAGAAAAAGTTTACACCTTTCTCTCGTCTACTATTCGACGACTTGTAAAATCGATGCTCGTGAATATTGCTAGTTTCGACCTAAAACGATGTATACCGTTGTTTTGAGCCGGAATACAAGTTTTTGCGCTGTTCTGAGAAAAAGTTCACACCTTTCTCTCGTCTAGTATTCGACAACTTGTAAAATCGATGCTCGTGAAACTTGCTAGTTTCGAGCTAAAACAATGTATACCGTTGTTTTGAGCCGGAATACAAGTTTCCGCGCAGTTCTAAGAGAAAAAGTTTCCAACTTTCTCTCGAGTACTCTTCGACGACTTGTAAAATCGATGCTCGTGACTCTTGCTAGTTTCGATCTAAAACGATGTATCCCGTTGTTTTGAGCCCGAATACAAATTTTGGCGCAGTTCTGAGAGAAAAAGTTTACACCTTTCTCTCGTCTACTCTTCGACGACTTGTAAAATCAATGCTTGTATATCTTGCTAGTTTCAATCTACAACGA
Source organism: Amblyomma americanum (assembly GCF_052857255.1). Classification (NCBI taxonomy): domain Eukaryota; kingdom Metazoa; phylum Arthropoda; class Arachnida; order Ixodida; family Ixodidae; genus Amblyomma; species Amblyomma americanum. Next base: position 131,260,125 of record NC_135503.1, read on the forward strand.
TGTATCCCGTTGTTTTCAGCTGGAATAGAAGTTTTCGCGCAGTTCTGAGAGAAAAAGTTTACGCCTTTCTCCCGTCTACTCTTCGAGGACTTGTAAAATCGATGCTCGTGAATCTTGCTAGTTTCGATCTAAAACGATGTATCCCGTTTTTTTTTGAGCCGGAATACAAGTTTTCGCGCAGTTCTGAGAGAAAAAGTTTACACCTTTCTCTCGTCTACTATTCGACGTCTTGTAAAATCGATGCTCGTGAATATTGCTAGTTTCGACCTAGAACGATGTATCCCGTTGTTTTGAGCCGGAATACAAGTTTTCGCGCAGTTCTGAGAGAAAAAATTTACACCTTTCTTTCGTGGACTCTCCGACGACTTGTAAAATCGATGCTCGTGAATCTTGCTAGTTACGATCTAAAACGATGTACCCCGTTGTTTTGAGCCGGAATACAAGTTTTCGCGCAGTTCTGAGAGAAAAAGTTTACCCCTTTCTCTCGTCTTGTATTCGACAACTTGTAAAATCGATGCTCGTGAAACTTGCTAGTTTCGAGCTAAAACAATGTATACCGTTGTTTTGAGCCGGAATACAAGTTTTCGCGCAGTTCTGAGAGAAAAAGTTTACACCTTTCTCTCGTCTACTCTTCGAAGACTTGTAAAATCGATGCTCGTGAGTCTTGCTAGTTTCGATCTAAAACGATATATCCCGTTGTTTTGAGCCGGAATACAAGTTTTCGTGCAGTTCTGAGAGAAAACGTTTACACCTTTCTCTCGTCTACTCTTCGAGGACTTGTAGAATCGATGCTCGTGAATCTTGCTAGTTTCGATCTAAAACGATGTATCCCATTTTTTTGAGCCGGAATACAAGTTTTGGCGCAGTTCTGAGAGAAAAAGTTTACACCTTTCTCTCGTCTACTCTTCGACGACTTGTAAAATCAATGCTCGTATATCTTGCTAGTTTCGATCTACAACGATGTATCCTGTTGTTTTGAGCTGGAATAGAAGTTTTCGCGCAGTTCTGAGAGAAAAAGTTTACGCCTTTCTCTCGTCTACTCTTCGAGGACTTGTAAAATCGATGCTCGTGAATCTTGCTAGTTTCGATCTAAAACGATGTATCCCGTTTTTTTTTAGCCGGAATACAAGTTTTCGCGCAGTTCTGAGAGAAAAAGTTTACACCTTTCTCTCGTCTACTCTTCGACGACTTGTAAAATCGATGCTCCTGAATCTTGCTAGTTTCGATCTAAAACGATGTATCCTGTTGTTTTGAGCCGGAATACAAGTTTTTGCGAAGTTCCGAGAGAAAAAGTTTACAGCTTTCTCTCGTCTACTCTTCGAGGACTTGTAAAATCGATGCTCGTGAATCTTGCTAGTTTCGATCTAAAACGATGAATCCCGTTGTTTTGAGCCAGAATACAAGTTTTCGCGCAGTTCTGAGAGAAAAAGTTTACACCTTTCTCTCGTCTACTCTTCGACGACTTGTAAAATTGATGCTCGTGTATCTCGCTAGTTTCGACCTAAAACGATGTATTCCGTTGTTTTGAGCCGGAATACAAGTTTTCGCGCAGTTCTGAGAGAAAAAGTTTACACCTTTCTCTCGTCTACTATTCGACGACTTGTAAAATCGATGCTCGTGAATATTGCTAGTTTCGACCTAAAACGATGTATACCGTTGTTTTGAGCCGGAATACAAGTTTTTGCGCTGTTCTGAGAAAAAGTTCACACCTTTCTCTCGTCTAGTATTCGACAACTTGTAAAATCGATGCTCGTGAAACTTGCTAGTTTCGAGCTAAAACAATGTATACCGTTGTTTTGAGCCGGAATACAAGTTTCCGCGCAGTTCTAAGAGAAAAAGTTTCCAACTTTCGCTCGAGTACTCTTCGACGACTTGTAAAATCGATGCTCGTGACTCTTGCTAGTTTCGATCTAAAACGATGTATCCCGTTGTTTTGAGCCAAAATACAAATTTTGGCGCAGTTCTGAGAGAAAATTTTACACCTTTCTCTCGTCTACTCTTCGACGACTTGTAAAATCAATGCTTGTATATCTTGCTAGTTTCAATCTACAACGATGTATCCCGTTGTTTTCAGCTGGAATAGAAGTTTTCGCGCAGTTCTGAGAGAAAAAGTTTACGCCTTTCTCCCGTCTACTCTTCGAGGACTTGTAAAATCGATGCTCGTGAATCTTGCTAGTTTCGATCTAAAACGATGTATCCCGTTTTTTTTTTTGAGCCGGAATACAAGTTTTCGCGCAGTTCTGAGAGAAAAAGTTTACACCTTTCTCTCGTCTACTATTCGACGTCTTGTAAAATCGATGCTCGTGAATATTGCTAGTTTCGATTTCGACCTAGAACGATGTATCCCGTTGTTTTGAGCCGGAATACAAGTTTTCGCGCAGTTCTGAGAGAAAAAATTTACACCTTTCTTTCGTGGACTCTCCGACGACTTGTAAAATCGATGCTCGTGAATCTTGCTAGTTACGATCTAAAACGATGTACCCCGTTGTTTTGAGCCGGAATACAAGTTTTCGCGCAGTTCTGAGAGAAAAAGTTTACCCCTTTCTCTCGTCTAGTATTCGACAACTTGTAAAATCGATGCTCGTGAGTCTTGCTAGTTTCGATCTAAAACGATATATCCCGTTGTTTTGAGCCGGAATACAAGTTTTCGTGCAGTTCTGAGAGAAAACGTTTACACCTTTCTCTCGTCTACTCTTCGAGGACTTGTAGAATCGATGCTCGTGAATCTTGCTAGTTTCGATCTAAAACGATGTATCCCATTTTTTTGAGCCGGAATACAAGTTTTGGCGCAGTTCTGAGAGAAAAAGTTTACACCTTTCTCTCGTCTACTCTTCGACGACTTGTAAAATCAATGCTCGTATATCTTGCTAGTTTCGATCTACAACGATGTATCCTGTTGTTTTGAGCTGGAATAGAAGTTTTCGCGCAGTTCTGAGAGAAAAAGTTTACGCCTTTCTCTCGTCTACTCTTCGAGGACTTGTAAAATCGATGCTCCTGAATCTTGCTAGTTTCGATCTAAAACGATGTATCCTGTTGTTTTGAGCCGGAATACAAGTTTTTGCGAAGTTCCGAGAGAAAAAGTTTACAGCTTTCTCTCGTCTACTCTTCGAGGACTTGTAAAATCGATGCTCGTGAATCTTGCTAGTTTCGATCTAAAACGATGTATCCTGTTGTTTTGAGCTGGAATAGAAGTTTTCGCGCAGTTCTGAGAGAAAAAGTTTACGCCTTTCTCTCGTCTACTCTTCGAGGACTTGTAAAATCGATGCTCGTGAATCTTGCTAGTTTCGATCTAAAACGATGTATCCCGTTTTTTTTAGCCGGAATACAAGTTTTCGCGTAGTTCTGAGAGAAAAAGTTTACACCTTTCTCTCGTCTACTCTTCGACGACTTGTAAAATCGATGCTCCTGAATCTTGCTAGTTTCAATCTAAAACGATGTATCCTGTTGTTTTGAGCCGGAATACAAGTTTTTGCGAAGTTCCGAGAGAAAAAGTTTACAGCTTTCTCTCGTCTACTCTTCGAGGACTTGTAAAATCGATGCTCGTGAATCTTGCTAGTTTCGATCTAAAACGATGAATCCCGTTGTTTTGAGCCAGAATACAAGTTTTCGCGCAGTTCTGAGAGAAAAATTTTACACCTTTCTCTCGTCTACTCTTCGACGACTTGTAAAATCGAAGCTCGTGAATCTTGCTAGTTTCGATCTAAAACGATGTATCCCGTTTTTTTGAGCCGGAATACAACTTTTCGCGCAGTTCTGAGAGAAAAAGTTTACACCTTTCTCTCGTCTACTCTTCGAGGACTTGTAAAATTGATGCTCGTGAATCTTGCTAGTTTCGATCTAAAACGATGAATCCCGTTGTTTTGAGCCGGAATACAAGTTTTTGCGCTGTTCTGAGAAAAAGTTCACACCTTTCTCTCGTCTAGTATTCGACAACTTGTAAAATCGATGCTCGTGAAACTTGCTAGTTTCGAGCTAAAACAATGTATACCGTTGTTTTGAGCCGGAATACAAGTTTCCGCGCAGTTCTAAGAGAAAAAGTTTCCAACTTTCTCTCGAGTACTCTTCGACGACTTGTAAAATCGATGCTCGTGACTCTTGCTAGTTTCGATCTAAAACGATGTATCCCGTTGTTTTGAGCCCGAATACAAGTTTTGGCGCAGTTCTGAGAGAAAACGTTTACACCTTTCTCTCGTCTACTCTTCGACGACTTGTAAAATCAATGCTTGTATATCTTGCTAGTTTCAATCTACAACGATGTATCCCGTTGTTTTCAGCTGGAATAGAAGTTTTCGCGCAGTTCTGAGAGAAAAAGTTTACGCCTTTCTCCCGTCTACTCTTCGAGGACTTGTAAAATCGATGCTCGTGAATCTTGCTAGTTTCGATCTAAAACGATGTATCCCGTTTTTTTTTTGAGCCGGAATACAAGTTTTCGCGCAGTTCTGAGAGAAAAAGTTTACACCTTTCTCTCGTCTACTATTCGACGTCTTGTAAAATCGATGCTCGTGAATATTGCTAGTTTCGACCTAGAACGATGTATCCCGTTGTTTTGAGCCGGAATACAAGTTTTCGCGCAGTTCTGAGAGAAAAAATTTACACCTTTCTTTCGTGGACTCTCCGACGACTTGTAAAATCGATGCTCGTGAATCTTGCTAGTTACGATCTAAAACGATGTACCCCGTTGTTTTGAGCCGGAATACAAGTTTTCGCGCAGTTCTGAGAGAAAAAGTTTACCCCTTTCTCTCGTCTACTCTTCGACGACTTGTAAAATCGATGCTCGTGAATCTTGCTAGTTTCGACCTTAAACGATGTATCCCGTTGTTTTGAGCCGGAATACAAGTTTTCGTGCAGTTCTGAGAGAAAACGTTTACACCTTTCTCTCGTCTACTCTTCGAGGACTTGTAAAATCAATGCTCGTATATCTTGCTAGTTTCAATCTACAACGATGTATCCCGTTGTTTTCAGCTAGAATAGAAGTTTTCGCGCAGTTCTGAGAGAAAATGTTTACGCCTTTCTCCCGTCTACTATTCGAAGTCTTGTAAAATCGATGCTCGTGAATATTGCTAGTTTCGACCTAGAACGATGTATCCAGTTGTTTTGAGCCCGAATACAAGTTTTGGCGCAGTTCTGAGAGAAAAAGTTTACACCTTTCTCTCGTCTACTCTTCGACGACTTGTAAAATCAATGCTCGTATATCTTGCTAGTTTCAATCTACAACGATGTATCCCGTTGTTTTCAGCTGGAATAGAAGTTTTCGCGCAGTTCTGAGAGAAAAAGTTTACGCCTTTCTCCCGTCTACTATTCGAAGTCTTGTAAAATCGATGCTCGTGAATATTGCTAGTTTCGACCTAGAACGATGTATCCGTTGTTTTGAACCGGAATACAAGTTTTCGCGCAGTTCTGAGAGAAAAAATTTACACCTTTCTTTCGTGGACTCTCCGACGACTTGTAAAATCGATGCTCGTGAATCTTGCTAGTTACGATCTAAAACGATGTACCCCCGTTGTTTTGAGCCGGAATACAAGTTTTCGCGCAGTTCTGAGAGAAAAAGTTTACCCCCTTTCTCTCGTCTACTCTTCGACGACTTGTAAAGTCGATGCTCGTGAATCTTGCTAGTTTCAACCTTAAACGATGTATCCCGTTGTTTTGAGCCGGAATACAAGTTTTCGCGCAGTTCTGAGAGAAAAAGTTTACACCTTTCTCTCGTCTACTCTTCGAAGACTTGTAAAATCGATGCCCGTGAATCTTGCTAGTTTCGATCTAAAACGATGAATACCGTTGTTTTGAGCCGGAATACAAGTTTTTGCGCTGTTCTGAGAAAAAGTTCACACCTTTCTCTCGTCTAGTATTCGACAACTTGTAAAATCGATGCTCGTGAAACTTGCTAGTTTCGAGCTAAAACAATGTATACCGTTGTTTTGAGCCGGAATACAAGTTTTCGCGCAGTTCTGAGAGAAAATGTTTACACCTTTCTCTCGTCTACTCTTCGAAGACTTGTAAAATCGATGCTCGTGAGTCTTGCTAGTTTCGATCTAAAACGATGTATCCCGTTGTTTTGAGCCGGAATACAAGTTTTCGTGCAGTTCTGAGAGAAAACGTTTACACCTTTCTCTCGTCTACTCTTCGAGGACTTGTAGAATCGATGCTCGTGAGTCTTGCTAGTTTCGATCTAAAACGATGTATCCCGTTGTTTTGAGCCGGAATACAAGTTTTCGTGCAGTTCTGAGAGAAAACGTTTACACCTTTCTCTCGTCTACTCTTCGAGGACTTGTAAAATCAATGCTCGTATATCTTGCTAGTTTCAATCTACAACGATGTATCCCGTTGTTTTCAGCTGGAATAGAAGTTTTCGCGCAGTTCTGAGAGAAAAAGTTTACGCCTTTCTCCCGTCTACTATTCGAAGTCTTGTAAAATCGATGCTCGTGAATATTGCTAGTTTCGACCTAGAACGATGTATCCCGTTGTTTTGAGCCCGAATACAAGTTTTGGCGCAGTTCTGAGAGAAAAAGTTTACACCTTTCTCTCGTCTACTCTTCGACGACTTGTAAAATCAATGCTCGTATATCTTGCTAGTTTCAATCTACAACGATGTATCCCGTTGTTTTCAGCTGGAATAGAAGTTTTCGCGCAGTTCTGAGAGAAAAAGTTTACGCCTTTCTCCCGTCTACTATTCGAAGTCTTGTAAAATCGATGCTCGTGAATATTGCTAGTTTCGACCTAGAACGATGTATCCCGTTGTTTTGAGCCGGAATACAAGTTTTCGCGCAGTTCTGAGAGAAAAAATTTACACCTTTCTTTCGTGGACTCTCCGACGACTTGTAAAATCGATGCTCGTGAATCTTGCTAGTTACGATCTAAAACGATGTACCCCGTTGTTTTGAGCCGGAATACAAGTTTTCGCGCAGTTCTGAGAGAAAAAGTTTACCCCTTTCTCTCGTCTACTCTTCGACGACTTGTAAAGTCGATGCTCGTGAATCTTGCTAGTTTCGACCTTAAACGATGTATCCCGTTGTTTTGAGCCGGAATACAAGTTTTCGCGCAGTTCTGAGAGAAAAAGTTTACACCTTTCTCTCGTCTACTCTTCGAAGACTTGTAAAATCGATGCCCGTGAATCTTGCTAGTTTCGATCTAAAACGATGAATACCGTCGTTTTGAGCCGGAATACAAGTTTTTGCGCTGTTCTGAGAAAAAGTTCACACCTTTCTCTCGTCTAGTATTCGACAACTTGTAAAATCGATGCTCGTGAAACTTGCTAGTTTCGAGCTAAAACAATGTATACCGTTGTTTGAGCCGGAATACAAGTTTTCGCGCAGTTCTGAGAGAAAAAGTTTACCCTTTCTCTCGTCTACTCTTCGAAGACTTGTAAAATCGATGCTCGTGAGTCTTGCTAGTTTCGATCTAAAACGATGTATCCCGTTGTTTTGAGCCGGAATACAAGTTTTCGTGCAGTTCTGAGAGAAAACGATTACACCTTTCTCTCGTCTACTCTTCGAGGACTTGTAGAATCGATACTCGTGAATCTTGCTAGTTTCGATCTAAAACGATGTATCCCATTTTTTTGAGCCGGAATACAAGTTTTGGCGCAGTTCTGAGAGAAAAAGTTTACACCTTTCTCTCGTCTACTCTTCGACGACTTGTAAAATCAATGCTCGTATATCTTGCTAGTTTCGATCTACAACGATGTATCCTGTTGTTTTGAGCTGGAATAGAAGTTTTCGCGCAGTTCTGAGAGAAAAAGTTTACGCCTTTCTCTCGTCTACTCTTCGAGGACTTGTAAAATCGATGCTCCTGAATCTTGCTAGTTTCGATCTAAAACGATGTATCCTGTTGTTTTGAGCCGGAATACAAGTTTTTGCGAAGTTCCGAGAGAAAAAGTTTACAGCTTTCTCTCGTCTACTCTTCGAGGACTTGTAAAATCGATGCTCGTGAATCTTGCTAGTTTCGATCTAAAACGATGAATCCCGTTGTTTTGAGCCAGAATACAAGTTTTCGCGCAGTTCTGAGAGAAAAAGTTTACACCTTTCTCTCGTCTACTCTTCGACGACTTGTAAAATTGATGCTCGTGTATCTCGCTAGTTTCGACCTAAAACGATGTCTTCCGTTGTTTTGAGCCGGAATACAAGTTTTCGCGCAGTTCTGAGAGAAAAAGTTTACACCTTTCTCTCGTCTACTATTCGACGACTTGTAAAATCGATGCTCGTGAATATTGCTAGTTTCGACCTAAAACGATGTATACCGTTGTTTTGAGCCGGAATACAAGTTTTCGCGCAGTTCTGAGAGAAAAAGTTTACACCTTTCTCTCGTCTACTCTTCGAGGACTTGTAAAATTGATGCTCGTGAATCTTGCTAGTTTCGATCTAAAACGATGAATCCCGTTGTTTTGAGCCGGAATACAAGTTTTTGCGCTGTTCTGAGAAAAAGTTCACACCTTTCTCTCGTCTAGTATTCGACAACTTGTAAAATCGATGCTCGTGAAACTTGCTAGTTTCGAGCTAAAACAATGTATACCGTTGTTTTGAGCCGGAATACAAGTTTCCGCGCAGTTCTAAGAGAAAAAGTTTCCAACTTTCTCTCGAGTACTCTTCGACGACTTGTAAAATCGATGCTCGTGACTCTTGCTAGTTTCGATTTAAAACGATGTATCCCGTTGTTTTGAGCCCGAATACAAGTTTTGGCGCAGTTCTGAGAGAAAAAGTTTACACCTTTCTCTCGTCTACTCTTCGACGACTTGTAAAATCAATGCTTGTATATCTTGCTAGTTTCAATCTACAACGATGTATCCCGTTGTTTTCAGCTGGAATAGAAGTTTTCGCGCAGTTCTGAGAGAAAAAGTTTACGCCTTTCTCCCGTCTACTCTTCGAGGACTTGTAAAATCGATGCTCGTGAATCTTGCTAGTTTCGATCTAAAACGATGTATCCCGTTTTTTTTTGAGCCGGAATACAAGTTTTCGCGCAGTTCTGAGAGAAAAAGTTTACACCTTTCTCTCGTCTACTATTCGACGTCTTGTAAAATCGATGCTCGTGAATATTGCTAGTTTCGACCTAGAACGATGTATCCCGTTGTTTTGAGCCGGAATACAAGTTTTCGCGCAGTTCTGAGAGAAAAAATTTACACCTTTCTTTCGTGGACTCTCCGACGACTTGTAAAATCGATGCTCGTGAATCTTGCTAGTTACGATCTAAAACGATGTACCCCGTTGTTTTGAGCCGGAATACAAGTTTTCGCGCAGTTCTGAGAGAAAAAGTTTACCCCTTTCTCTCGTCTACTCTTCGACGACTTGTAAAATCGATGCTCGTGAATCTTGCTAGTTTCGACCTTAAACGATGTATCCCGTTGTTTTGAGCCGGAATACAAGTTTTCGCGCAGTTCTGAGAGAAAAAGTTTACACCTTTCTCTCGTCTACTCTTCGAAGACTTGTAAAATCGATGCCCGTGAATCTTGCTAGTTTCGATCTAAAACGATGAATCCCGTTGTTTTGAGCCGGAATACAAGTTTTTGCGCTGTTCTGAGAAAAAGTTCACACCTTTCTCTCGTCTAGTATTCGACAACTTGTAAAATCGATGCTCGTGAAACTTGCTAGTTTCGAGCTAAAACAATGTATACCGTTGTTTTGAGCCGGAATACAAGTTTTCGCGCAGTTCTGAGAGAAAAAGTTTACACCTTTCTCTCGTCTACTCTTCGAAGACTTGTAAAATCGATGCTCGTGAGTCTTGCTAGTTTCGATCTAAAACGATGTATCCCGTTGTTTTGAGCCGGAATACAAGTTTTCGTGCAGTTCTGAGAGAAAACCTTTACACCTTTCTCTCGTCTACTCTTCGAGGACTTGTAGAATCGATGCTCGTGAATCTTGCTAGTTTCGATCTAAAACGATGTATCCCATTTTTTTGAGCCGGAATACAAGTTTTGGCGCAGTTCTGAGAGAAAAAGTTTACACCTTTCTCTCGTCTACTCTTCGACGACTTGTAAAATCAATGCTCGTATATCTTGCTTGTTTCGATCTACAACGATGTATCCTGTTGTTTTGAGCTGGAATAGAAGTTTTCGCGCAGTTCTGAGAGAAAAAGTTTACGCCTTTCTCTCGTCTACTCTTCGAGGACTTGTAAAATCGATGCTCGTGAATCTTGCTAGTTTCGATCTAAAACGATGTATCCCGTTTTTTTTTTAGCCGGAATACAAGTTTTCGCGTAGTTCTGAGAGAAAAAGTTTACACCTTTCTCTCGTCTACTCTTCGACGACTTGTAAAATCGATGCTCCTGAATCTTGCTAGTTTCTATCTAAAACGACGTATCCTGTTGTTTTGAGCCGGAATACAAGTTTTGGCGCAGTTCTGAGAGAAAAAGTTTACACCTTTCTCTCGTGGACTCTCCGACGACTTGTAAAATCGATGCTCGTGAATCTTGCTAGTTACGATCTAAAACGATGTACCCCGTTGTTTTGAGCCGGAATACAAGTTTTCGTGCAGTTCTGAGAGAAAAAGTTTACATCTTTCTCTTGTCTACTCTCGACGACTGGTAAAATCGATGCTCGTGAATCTTGCTAGTTTTGACCTAAAACGATGTATCGCGTTGTTTTGAGCCGGAATACAAGTTTTCGCGCAGTTCTGAGAGAAAAAGTTTACACCTTTCTCTCGTGTACTCTTTGACGACTTGTAAAATCGATGCTCGTGAATCTTGCTAGTTTCGATCTACAACGATGTATCTCGTTGTTTTGAGCTGGAATAGAAGTTTTCGCGCAGTTCTGAGAGAAAACGTTTACACCTTTCTCTCGTCTACTATTCGACGACTTGTAAAATCGATGCTCGTGAATATTGCTAGTTTCGACCTAAAACGATGTATCCCGTTGTTTTGAGCCGGAATACAAGTTTTCGCGCAGTTCTGAGAGAAAAAGTTTACACCTTTCTCTCGTCTACTCTTCGACGACTTGTAGAATCGATGCTCCTGATTCTTGCTAGTTTCGATCTAAAACGATGTATCCTGTTGTTTTGAGCCGGAATACAAGTTTTCGCGCAGTTCTGAGAGAAAAAGTTTACACCTTTCTCTCGTCTACTCTTCGAAGACTTGTAAAATCGATGCTCGTGATTCTTGCTAGTTTCGATCTAAAACGATGTATCCCGTTTTTTTGAGCCGGAATACAACTTTTCGCGCAGTTCTGAGAGAAAAAGTTTACACCTTTCTCTCGTCTACTATTCGACGACTTGTAAAATCGATGCTCGTGAATATTGCTAGTTTCGACCTAGAACGATGTATCCCGTTGTTTTGAGCCGGAATACAAGTTTTCGCGCAGTTCTGAGAGAAAAAGTTTACACCTTTCTCTCGTGGACTCTCCGACGACTTGTAAAATCGATGCTCGTGAATCTTGCTAGTTACGATATAAAACGATGTACCCTGTTGTTTTGAGCCGGTATACAAGTTTTCGCGCAGTTCTGAGAGAAAAAGTTTACACCTTTCTCTCGTGGACTCTCCGACGACTTGTAAAATCGATGCTCGTGAATCTTGCTAGTTACGATCTAAAACGATGTACCCCGTTGTTTTGAGCCGGAATACAAGTTTTCGTGCAGTTCTGAGAGAAAAAGTTTACACCTTTCTCTTGTCTACTCTCGACGACTGGTAAAATCGATGCTCGTGAATCTTGCTAGTTTCGACCTAAAACGATGTATCTCGTTGTTTTGAGCCGGAATACAAGTTTTCGCGCAGTTCTGAGAGAAAAAGTTTACACCTTTCTCTCGTGTACTATTCGACGACTTGTAAAATCGATGCTCGTGAATCTTGCTACTTTCGATGTAAAACGATATATCCCGTTATTTTGAGCCGGAATACAAGTTTTCGCGCAGTTCTGAGAGAAAAAGTTTACACCTTTCTCTCGTCTACTCTTCGAAGACTTGTAAAATCGTTGCTCGTGATTCTTGCTAGTTTCGATCTAAAACGATGTATCCCGTTTTTTTGAGCCGGAATACAACTTTTCGCGCAGTTCTGAGAGAAAAAGTTCACACCTTTCTCTCGTCTACTATTCGACGACTTGTAGAATCGATGCTCGTGAATATTGCTAGTTTCGACCTTGAACGATGTATCCCGTTGTTTTGAGCCGGAATACAAGTTTTCGCGCAGTTCTGAGAGAAAAAGTTTACACCTTTCTCTCGTGGACTCTCCGACGACTAGTAAAATCGATGCTCGTGAATCTTGCTAGTTACGATCTAAAACGATGTACCCCGTTGTTTTGAGCCGGATTACAAGTTTTCGTGCAGTTCTGAGAGAAAAAGTTTACACCTTTCTTTTGTCTACTCTCGACGACTGGTAAAATCGATGCTCGTGAATCTTGCTAGTTTCGATCTAAAACGATGTATCCCGTTTTTTTTGAGCTGGAATACAAGTTGTCGCGCAGATCTGAGAGAAAAAGTTTACACCTTTCTCTCGTCTACTCTTCGAAGATTTCGTCATGTTACAGAAGCGCAGAAATGTGTGTTGATGTGTGGGAAAATATTTGGCAACAGGAGATACGGTGTACTATATGAATTCCAGATTTTGCTCTCGTCACGCCTAAGATATACTGGGTAATTTGCCTGACATGAGCTAAGGGCTCTGAACAAATCTTTGGACGTAGATTTGCGTTGACAGAACCTTTTTCAATTTCTGGTAAAAATGTACTAGCTAATCAAAATTACACACTTTTTATTATTGGTATTTGCGCCACGCGTGCTTAGTAAATTTCTAGCAAGGCTCAGTCAGTTTATTTTATGCAGTTAGCAGACGACTTATAGATATTATTAAAAAAAACGATGCGACTATATTTGTGTCCAGCACAGTTATAGCGCTGGCTACCGTATCTTGGAAGAAGCGAACGTGCGGACTGTGTCTAAATGAGCACCCGATACCAGAAGCATTGCCGACAAAGTGGTTCCGCACCTTCCTCAGGAACAATGACAACACGTGTCGGTGCATCTGATAAGTGATAAGTAGGCGACCTGTAAATTGGAACAGCGCGAAGCACACGACCACAGGAAATGCAAGGCGGACAAAAAGAGGCGCGCTTTCATAGAGTGGCCTGAGCAGTCCTACAAAGAGTACTTCTACAAGACAACGTAAAACTGGCTGAAATGTAGATGCACACAAAAAAGAAAGAAGACAGCAAATGGGTGAAGTAAAGATGTTCAAGCCTGCCGTAATATCTTTTTTTGTCTATAACACAGCGCAGATCTTCGAAGTAGTGGCGGGCGCTCACATTGTCGCGGTTAGCACACCTGCTTCTTTCAATCAGAACTCAATTGCGATAATACACTACTTTAGCGCAGAGTACGCGAGATTTCCTTCGTATTTTGCAAGCTTTTTAGTTTGCTGTGGAAAATAAACACAGAGAATATTGCCGCAAAAAGCTGAATCGGCTTGTCCGGAACTAGTTCTATTTGATTAAACTAATCGCGAACAAAGAAAATAAAGTTGAATATTGTTATAACGATGTTTTAGGTGACCCGTGATTTCGTCATTAAATCCGTAGCTTCGTTATAGCCAGTGTTGGCAGTGTTTCCAATCAGAATAGTTATTCCTTCGTTGTTTCCATAACTTAATTATGATCCGTTTTGTTATAACGAAGTTTCACTGTAATACTATTCTCTTATAGGTATTCTTGGCTGATGACAGGACTAGGTGGGATAAAAAAAACATCTTGCATTGCCCATGTGGGAGGAAAACCATATCCGGATTCCGCATATCTTACTTTGTAACGTTGCCCCAAGTTACGAGCTAACTCTGCACATTTTAAAACGCGTTGCTACCTGTCACGACATTCATGCCTACAATCCTTGCGTAAGCTGGAGACGCTTTTGGTGGGTCATTTGTTTGGCATTAGCTTCTGTTATCGCCACATAGGGTGCTTCTGTGCTCTTCAACGAAACCGGAAGGCTCCTCTTGTTTTTGTTTGATGCAGTAAAACAGATAAAGGAAAGGCCTGCTGAGCATTATGCTTGCTCCTGTCCATCCGAAGCCAGAAGAAATGACAATGTGCGGGTTTAACGAAACTGCGAAATTCGTTCTTAGCTGCGACTCCCTGAAAACTGGCTTCAGTTATTGTAATAAAACATAGATGCTTTTGTGCTTTCATGCTTTTCGTCAATTCGAGTTTTAAGTGCTCATTTGTTCACTTACATCGATGCAATTGTGATGCAATAAAACATTAGCTGGAAGCTTTTCAGCCCGAGTTTCGGTCTGGGCTGCACAGTCGTTCTGTCATTAATAACTGGTTGATTTTTAGCAACAGGTTCACCGAGCTAACAGATATATACTTCTGATCACCATCCGTGCCAGTCACCAGAAGGCGTGGTTCACAAACGGATTGAACCCGTTGGAATCAAAGAAAAAGCGCCTTTTTCGAGCGGCAAAAATAAACCAAAGCACCTGCGCTTGGAACAGATATGTAGCCGAGGACGCCTACTATATTACTATTCGAGACGCTAAACAATCAATCTTTAATCTTTACCAGCACACCCATGCTGTTACCCTCACCTACACAGTGGGAGAGGTCAGTGGCGCTCAATGTGCTGAAATTTTTAATGTTGCCTTTTCCTCTGTTTTGTAGTGATGAAACTGGCACCTCACCACCTACACTGCGTAACACCGTACTTCCCCCTTTACTCTGTCTATCCTTCTCCTATGATGGTATTTTGTCTATAACAGAAAATATGAAGCTGTCGCCATCAGCTGGAATTGAAGAAATCAATTGGAAACTTAAAAAAAAACCAATTGCATCACTGTTGAATACCCGTCATTGTAGTTCACACAATCCCTTGCTACAGGAAGCCTTCCGGATGGCTGAAAAGTGGGGAAGGTCGTTCCAGTGCACAGATTAGGTGACAAGCAATATCCCTTTAATTACCGCCCCATTTCGCAAACCAGTGTCCCTTCTAAAATCATGAATCATGTCATTTACTCCCAAACTTTGAACCACCTTGATAGTAACAAGTTTTCCTTCCTTCATAGTATGGCTTCCGCAAGTGATTTTTTTTGCGAATTCCAGCTGGCATCTTTCTTTCATGATCTGCATAATAACCTTGATCATGTTATCTAAACTGATGCTATTTTTTTTTTGCAAACTCTCGACGCCATACCTCACGGACCTTTGCTACTAAAGCTAGGGCAGCTAAATTTACATCCTAACATTCTTGCTGGGATCAAGGAATTTCTAAAAAACCCGCTCCCAGTTTGTTTTCCTTGACAACCAAAATTCTGCCTACCTCGCAGTAACATCAGGCATCCCACAGTGCTCTGTCCTTGGTCCACGGCTGTTTCTAGTCTGTATTAACGATTTACCAACACATCTAACATGTAACGTTCGCATGTTTGCCGACGAATGTGTCATCTATCGCACAATAACCAAAATATCCCATAAGGCAGCTCTTCAAGATGATATTAATCACGTTCACCGCTGGTGCTACCAATGGCTCATGAAGCTAACAAATGTAAACTTGTTTCCTTCAATCGCCGCCAACAGCTTTTCCTTTTTAACGACGCTATATGTTATAAATAGCTTGGCATAACCTAAAGCAGTGATCTTTCCTGGCGCACTGATATCACTAACGTCATATCATCAGCAAACCGATCTCTTGGATTTGTGAAACGTCAGCTACGTCATGCTCCACCGCACGTGAAACTACTGACCTATAAGTCGCTCGTCCGGTCTAGGCTAGAAAATGCATCTCCTATCTGGCATCCGCATCAAACTTATCTAGCTAACGCCCTTGAAGCTTTGAAAAATCGCGCTGCAAGATTCATTCACTGCGACTACGCTTTCAATACCAGCGTAACAGCATTAAAACTTCAGTCCGAACTTTTGAACCTTAGCACTCGTATTCCAGCTCAAAACAAGGAGATACATCGTTGTAGATCGAAACTAGCAAGATTCACGAGCATCGATTTTACAAGTCGTCAAAGAGTACACGAGAGAAACGTGTAAACTTTTTCTTTCAGAGCTGCGCGAAAACTTGTATTCCGGCTCAAAACAACGGGATACATCGTTTTAGATCGAAACTAGCAAGATTCACGAGCATCGATTTTACAAGTCGTCGAAGAGTAGGCGAGAGAAAGGTGTAAACTTTTTCTCTCAGAACTGCGCGAAAACTTGTACTCCGGCTCAAAACAACGGAATACATCGTTTTAGATCGAAACTAGCAAGATTCACGAGCATCGATTTTACAAGTCGTCGAAGAGTAGACGAGAGAAAGGTGTAAACTTTTTCTCTCAGAACTGCACGAAAACTTGTATTCCGGCTCAACACAACGCGATACATCGTTTTAGATCGAAACTAGCAAGATTCACCAGCATCGATTTTACAAGTCGTCGAAGAGTAGACGAGAGAAAGGTGTAAACTTTTTCTCTCAGAACTGCGCGAAAACTTGTATTCCGGCTCAAAACAACAGGATTCATCGTTTTAGATCGAAACTAGCAAGATTCACGAGCATCGATTTTACAAGTCCTCGAAGAGTAGACGAGAGAAAGCTGTAAATTTTTTCTCTCAGAACTGCGCAAAAACTTGTATTCCGGCTCAAAACAACAGAATACACAGTTTTATATCGAAACTAGCAAGATTCACGAGCATCGATTTTACAAGTTGTCGAAGAGTAGACGAGAGAAAGGTGTAAACTTTTTCTCTCAGAACTGCGCGAAAACTTGTATTACGGCTCAAAACAACGAGATACATCGTTTTAAATCGAAACTAGCAAGATTCACGGGCATTGATTTTACAAGTCTTCGAAGAGTAGACGAGAGAAAGGTGTAAACGTTTTCTTTCAGAACTGCGCGAAAACTTGTATTCCGGCTCAAAACAACGGGATACATCGTTTTAGATCGAAACTAGCAAGATTCACGAGCATCGATTTTACAAGTCGTCGAAGAGTAGGCGAGAGAAAGGTGTAAACTTTTTCTCTCAGAACTGCGCGAAAACTTGTACTCCGGCTCAAAACAACGGAATACATCGTTTTAGATCGAAACTAGCAAGATTCACGAGCATCGATTTTACAAGTCGTCGAAGAGTAGACGAGAGAAAGGTGTAAACTTTTTCTCTCAGAACTGCACGAAAACTTGTATTCCGGCTCAAAACAACGGGATACATTGTTTTAGGTCTAAACTAGCAAGATTCACGAGCATCGATTTTACAAGTCGTCAAAGAGTACACGAGAGAAAGGTGTAAACTTTTTCTCTCAGAACTGCGCGAAAACTTGTATTACGGCTCAAAACAACGAGATACATCGTTTTAGATCGAAACTAGCAAGATTCACGAGCATCGATTTTACCAGTCGTCGAGAGTAGACAAGAGAAAGGTGTAAACTTTTTCTCTCAGAACTGCACGAAAACTTGTATTCCGGATCAAAACAACGGGGTACATCGTTTTAGGTCGAAACTAGCAAGATTCACGAGCATCGATTTTACAAGTTGTCGAAGAGTAGACGAGAGAAAGGTGTAAACTTTTTCTCTCAGAACTGCGCGAAAACTTGTATTACGGCTCAAAACAACGAGATACATCGTTTTAAATCGAAACTAGCAAGATTCACGGGCATTGATTTTACAAGTCTTCGAAGAGTAGACGAGAGAAAGGTGTAAACGTTTTCTTTCAGAACTGCGCGAAAACTTGTATTCCGGCTCAAAACAACGGGATACATCGTTTTAGATCGAAACTAGCAAGATTCACGAGCATCGATTTTACAAGTCGTCGAAGAGTCCACGAGAGAAAGGTGTAAACTTTTTCTCTCAGAACTGCGCGAAAACTTGTATTCCGGCTCAAAACAACGGGATACATTGTTTTAGGTCTAAACTAGCAAGATTCACGAGCATCGATTTTACAAGTGGTAGAATAGTAGACGAGAGAAAGGTGTAAACTTTTTCTCTCAGTACTGCGCGAAAACTTCTATTCCAGCTCAAAACAACGAGATACATCGTTGTAGATCGAAACTAGCAAGATTCACGAGCATCGATTTTACAAGTCGTCAAAGAGTACACGAGAGAAAGGTGTAAACTTTTTCTCTCAGAACTGCGCGAAAACTTGTATTACGGCTCAAAACAACGAGATACATCGTTTTAGATCGAAACTAGCAAGATTCACGAGCATCGATTTTACCAGTCGTCGAGAGTAGACAAGAGAAAGGTGTAAACTTTTTCTCTCAGAACTGCACGAAAACTTGTATTCCGGATCAAAACAACGGGGTACATCGTTTTAGGTCGAAACTAGCAAGATTCACGAGCATCGATTTTACAAGTCGTCGAAGAGTAGACGAGAGAAAGGGGTAAACTTTTTCTCTCAGAACTGCGCGAAAACTTGTATTCCAGCTCAAAACAATGGGGTACATCGTTTTAGATCGTAACTAGCGAGATTCACGAGCATCGATTTTACAAGTTGTCGGAGAGTCCACGAAAGAAAGGTGTAAATTGTTTCTCTCAGAACTGCGCGAAAACTTGTATTCCGGCTCAAAACAACGGGATACATCGTTCTAGGTCGAAACTAGCAATATTCACGCGCATCGATTTTACAAGACGTCGAATAGTAGACGAGAAAAAGGTGTAAACTTTTTCTCTCAGAACTGCGCGAAAACTTGTATTCCGGCTCAAAAAAAAAACGGGATACATCGTTTTAGATCGAAACTAGCAAGATTCACGAGCATCGATTTTACAAGTCTTCGAAGAGTAGGTGAGAGAAAGGTGTAAACTTTTTCTCTCAGAACTGCGCGAAAACTTCTATTCCGGCTCAAAACAACGGAATACATCGTTTTAGATCGAAACTAGCAAGATTCACGAGCATCGATTTTACAGGTCGTCGAAGAGTAGACGAGAGAAATGTGTAAACTTTTTCTTTCAGAGCTGCGCGAAAACTTGTATTCCGGCTCAAAACAACGGGATACATCGTTTTAGATCGAAACTAGCAAGATTCACGAGCATCGATTTTACAAGTCGTCGAAGAGTGGACGAGAGAAAGGTGTAAACGTTTTCTCTCAGAACTGCGCGAAAACTTGTATTCCGGCTCAAAACAACGGAATACATCGTTTTAGATCGAAACTAGCAAGATTCACGAGCATCGATTTTACAGGTCGTCGAAGAGTAGACGAGAGAAATGTGTAAACTTTTTCTTTCAGAACTGCGCGAAAACATGTATTCCGGCTCAAAACAACGGGATACATCGTTTTAGATCGAAACTAGCAAGATTCACGAGCATCGATTTTACAAGTCGTCGAAGAGTACTCGAGAGAAAGGTGGAAACTTTTTCTCTCAAAACTGCGCGAAAACTTCTATTCCGGCTCAAAACAACGAGATTCATCGTTTTAGATCGAAACTAGCAAGATTCACGAGCATCGATTTTACAAGTCGTAGAATAGTAGACGAGAGAAAGGTGTAAACTTTTTCTCTCAGAACTGCGCGAAAACTTCTATTCCAGCTCAAAACAACGAGATACATCGTTTTAGTTCAAAACTAGCAAGATTCACGAGCATCGATTTTACAAGTCGTCGAAGAGTGGACGAGAGAAAGGTGTAAACTTTTTCTCTCAGAACTGCGCGAAAACTTGTATTCTGGCTCAAAACAACGGGATACATTGTTTTAGATCTAAACTAGCAAGATTCACGAGCATCGATTTTACAAGTCGTCGAATAGTGGACAAGAAAAAGGTGTAAACTTTTTCTCTCAGAACTGCGCGAAAACTTGCATTACGGCTCAAAACAACGAGATACATCGTTTTAGATCGAAACTAGCAAGATTCACGAGCATCGGTTTTACTAGTCGTCGAAGAGTGGACGAGAGAAAGGTGTAAACTTTTTCTCTCAGAACTGCGCGAAAACTTGTATTCCGGCTCAAAACAACGGAATACATCGTTTTAGATCGAAACTAGCAAGATTCACGAGCATCGATTTTACAGGTCGTCGAAGAGTAGACGAGAGAAATGTGTAAACTTTTTCTTTCAGAACTGCGCGAAAACTTGTATTCCGGCTCAAAACAACGGGATACATCGTTTTAGATCGAAACTAGCAAGATTCACGAGCATCGATTTTACAAGTCGTCGAGGAGTAGACGAGAGAAAGGTGTAAACTTTTTCTCTCAGAACTGCACGAAAACTTGTATTCCGGCTCAAAACAACGGGGTACATCGTTTTAGATCGTAACTAGCAAGATTCAAGAGCATCGATTTTACAAGTCGTCGGAGAGTCCACGAGAGAAAGGTGTAAACTTTTTTTCTCAGAACTGCGCGAAAACTTGTATTCCGGCTCAAAACAACGGGATACATCGTTTTAGGTCGAAACTAGCAATATTCACGAGCATCTATTTTACAAGTCGTCGAATAGTAGACGAGAGAAAGGTGTAAACTTTTTCTCTCAGAACTGTGCGAAAACTTGTATTCCGGCTCAAAAAAACGGGATACATCGTTTTAGATCGAAACTAGCAAGATTCACGAGCATCAATTTTGCAAGTTCTCGAAGAGTAGACGAGAGAGGCGTAAACTTTTTCTCTCAGAACTGCGCGAAAAACTTCTATTCCAGCTCAAAACAACGGGATACATCGTTGTAGATCGAAACTAGCAAGATATACGAGCATTGATTTTACAAGTCGTCGAAGAGTAGACGAGAGAAAGGTGTAAACTTTTTCTCTCAACTAGCGAATGAACACTTCACAAAATTCCATCTTCAGCTGTGCACGTCCGTGCCAAAAACAAATACGCAAATTCAGAACCGCCCGTTCTGCCCATGGCGGACGTCGTAGATTCGCTTCCGCCTAGAGACAGGCTAAGGCTTAAACCGCAGGGAGCGTGCAGCGAGAATTTCTATGAGGGCAAAAGCTTTTGCAGGTGGTCTATATTTTGTACCTCCCGTCGGAATTTAAAATTATGGCGCTCGGGATAGGTTTGCAAGTGGAAGAAAGTCTATCGTCGCACTCTAAAATAAAACCTAAGATGCGTATTATTTCGCTTGAACTAATCTTTCAAACGACCAGGATGCATCTTCCTGCATGCAGCAATCCTTCCACAGAGTTTATATTCTCCACAAAATTCGCCTCTCTTCCCTTCAAATTTGCAGACGAGGTTTATTTAACACCCCCTAGTTTGTTGCCGCTATGGTCTTATGGAGGTATTTTTCTTGGTGCATTCCTTTTAGCGCTATAACATTCTTCTAGGCTCAATGCTTCCAGGGCAAGAAAGTCTAGTGAGCAGAACACGGGCTGCGCCGATAGCGTTCTATTTCGTTTCCACCAGATAATCTGGTGAGGGGTGCTCATGTCATAAGAAGTTTGTCCAACGACCTGCTTCCAGTTTTGAAGTGGCATTTCTCATCATGAGAGGAATTGTCAGTCTACGATCACCTTTAAGTAATTCCTCTAGCGGGACCATCCGTATCCAGACAATGCATACTGTGTTTAAAAAGCTTAACACCACCACATGGCCTATCCACAGCCATGTGTTGGAGGAAGGACATGAATCAGTTCCAGAAGAGCAGGTTGTAATTCGAAAAGCAAGCGCTAAATTATTCCTTTCTTCCCACTGTTTCTATATCCGTGATTAGGCTCTTTTCGGTTCCCTGAAAATAGTTTTTGATGCGATTTACCACCAGCGCAACAGTGTAGAACTGGCGAATACAGAGGATACATGTGAGAGACTGAAGGTGTTTACTTCTTTTGGATACGTTAACGGACCAGCGCGCTCTTGACAAGAATGCTCCTTGGATGCTTTCAAAAAGGCACCACTCCCAGTTCTTGAAACAGCGTTTCTTTGTCCCTTACAAAGATGGGCTTTCTGTTTGGACAAGAGCGTGCTCTCTTTAAAGCCTCCCCACAGAGAAATACCATGGCAGCTGCTTCTCTTACGGTAGCGCTGCAATCATGATTTTGCGTTGAGAAAAGAGAAAAGTAGTCACGTGAAAACACAGCGCTTTATTGCTGTCACGAAGTAGTCCAGGTGCCATAAAACACCTGGCCTGAAAATGATTATTTTCCCTCAACTATTCCATTTCGGCCGGAATGGAAACCGCCAGCTCTGACATACACACGACCACACGACCAGCTGCTTTTCGGGCTGTCTCGCAGGCAACACGAGAACATTTTTTTCAGCTTGTGTTCCGAGTAAACCTTTCACGCTTGGCGTACCTCGCTAAAATAGTACTTTTTCAAAATTGCAATTTTATTGTTCGCAGGTGTGCACAGTGGGCAATCCGAATATAAGAGATTATCGTGGATTTTCGCCATACCTAAGGGTACTGTACCTAATCCGCCGCCCTCACACCGGAATAGCTATTCCCACAAGCCCCAACAGGAAACGCCATGGACTTTCGGCCGGACTGCGACTACCAAGTGACAGACGGTGAGGAGTTCGGGGGGGGGGGGGGGGGGTGGTCCATTTCGCAGTTGTTGTTGTTGATGCTATGGGATATTCTGGGGAGGGGGATACTGGCCCCGACGTATGTTGGCCTTGTAGGCATCACTCTTGGGGGCCAGGGGAAGGGGATTGGGATGTGGGGGAGGGGGATTGGGGTGGTGGCAAAGGACAGGGACAGCACTTCACAAGGTCACCGCAGACAACATCCGGGGCACGTAAACCAAGTGCAAATGGAGAGGCACCAGGCACGCCGCAGCAGCCGACTCGCTGGGGAGGGGAAGATGAACGGCGCGCGCTGGGAGTGGCGCGCGCACGTCGGGGGCTAGCCGAAGGCAAGGAGCCGGCACCCCGGAGCGGCCGTAAAGCCGACCAGGGCAGGCGAGGGCTGCAAGGTAGCCGAGGCTGCCTGCAGAGAGCCACCGATGGGTGGCCGGTGGGGACCGCGGGTAGACTGCTGGGAGGCAGCGCGGCGGGTTGCGCTGAGTACCGCCTTTGCCGGCGGCGCGCAGGGGCTGTAATGACAGCAGGGCGTCAGTGGGCTGGCGTCCAGGGACCGGCGGTGGTGTCCAAAATTACGCCGGGGGCTGCGTCAGGAGGCAGCAGGGATGGAACGCTAGAGACCGCCGTAGGAGGCGGCGCGTCGGGGCCCCGAGCGCACCGGTGCGCACGGGGAGGGCGGGAGGCAGCAATCAAGCCGCGAACTCGTCCGGGGCAGCACAGCAGGCGCCGAGGCAAAGGTTGGACCGCCGCCATCGTAGTCCGCTGTGCCAGCTGCAGGGGTGTTCAGGATAAGGGGCCGCCGCCGCGGCAGCTTACGACGACGTCCCGAAGAGGCTCTCCCGGTGGTAGAGGGTTACCCGGCCGCCGAAGCGGCCGCCGGGTAGGTAGGCCTAGGTAGCGGTACGAGGGGCTCCGACGCGGGCGACGGGGCGGCCTAGTTGCTCCTAGGGTA
This sequence comes from Amblyomma americanum, assembly GCF_052857255.1. NCBI lineage: Eukaryota > Metazoa > Arthropoda > Arachnida > Ixodida > Ixodidae > Amblyomma > Amblyomma americanum. The sequence goes on from NC_135503.1 coordinate 131,283,400, forward strand.
GGGCGCCGGACGGCGCTGGACGCGCTCGGAGTTCCTGTCCGGAATCGAAAGGGCTGGCAGGAGGGTGGGCCGGGCGCGGCCGAGGCGAGTCGAGTTCGTTAAAAACGAACGCGTCTCGGGAGGAGAGGCAAGAAGCATGCGCTCTCCTCGGGGGAACGGCGGGAACGGCGAGAACGGGCGCCGACCGGACGGAGAGGCGAGCGACCCCGACCGCTCTCTTCGAATGCTCCGGGGAGACTCCATTTCGCAGTTTGCAGCCTACCGTTCGCTGGTTGATACAAATGAAGTGGATGCGTATTTAGAACTGAGATAAATCACGTGTATTTTTTGCGTACGGTTCTGTCTTTATTTTGCATTCCGTTAATGGTGAGGATTTGCCTTATTTTTATCTACTCCTACTCCATACTTTCTGCCGTGTACTTATATGGACAATTGACAGTGTGCACATTTGCTGCTTAGGGTGCCTTGGCTATCAATTTTTTCCTTTCTATGCTCGACCATAAGCTGCATTCTATACGAATTCCGGCCGTCTCTTATTTTCATGCTCAGCACGTAGACATCTGTTCATCAACAATACTGATTTGGAAAGTGGCGATATGAATTGTGAAATGTTTACATAGAATCAGGAGCCCTGCCTTTCTTTATAATTGCGCCGCCACGGTTGTTGTGTTCTACTCGGTAGCGGTGGTGCTCAGCTGTGGCTTCGATCACGGCGGGGCCGGTCGCATTTCAATGGAGGCGGAATGCTGGAGGCCCTCAGTATGCGCAATGTCTGTGCACGTTAATCAGCCCCAGAGCCTAATTAGTCAATGATATAAATGGTGTTGAATTCTTAAATCATTGCGCAAGAGCGTTTACGAGCAATTAGGCAAAAAGTTTCCGATTTTTACTAACGCACTCTTGTTACCAACTTTGATTCCAGAGCCTGTATTCAGTCCCGAGTACCTTCCCGTAAATTCTGTTCAACAGTGGCCTTCGAGCTCAAGGCTGGGATGTGTGATCCATAGAAACTGGACGGACCAGGGACCCTCGCCGGCTACGAATGAAGAAACTTCTGTTCGGTATCAGATCCTTGACATAACACGGGAGCCGTTGTGGTGCCCCCACTGCCCGTACACTTCTACGAAATCTGCCGATGTTATGAGACACATCAAATCGCACGCCCCTGGTGAGAAATTTAAATGCTTCCTCTGCTCAAAGTCATTTGTTACGTCCTCCAACCTTAACAGGCATATGTCCTCCCACACTGGGGAAAAACCGTACAAGTGCGACCAGTGCCGTTATGCAACTGTTTCATCTAGCCACCTAGTTATGCACAAGCGTACGCACACAGGCGAAAAACCCTACACGTGCGACAAGTGCTTTTATGCAGGGGCTTCAAATAGCGACCTGGTTCGGCACATGCGTACGCACACAGGCGAAAAACCCTACAAGTGCGACAAGTGCACTTATGTAGCGGCGAGGAGTGCCCACCTAGCTGTGCACAGGCGTACGCACACAGGCGAAAGACCCTACAAATGTGAACTGTGTTCTTATTCGGCGACTCATAAAGGAAGTTTAAACCGTCACATGCTTATGCATTCAAGAGCTGAGGGCTTTCAGTGTACTCTATGTTCATTCGTGTGTTAAAGCACTGAGAGCCTCAAACAGCACTTGATGGAACACTCAGACTGAATTCCTCCTTAATACGCGCGTGTGATCATGACGCTCAACAGTGGTATATGCCTCCCCACAGAAATAATTGTCCATTCTTTGCGGACACGCGAGACGTATTAGGTTATATGTACATTTTATATTCGGCATTTTTATAACACCTTCTTAACATGACGCTGCGGAATCAAAAGCTTTGCAGGTTCCAGCCATTAACGTATGATTAATGCATATTATTTTAGTAGCAAACACAGCGCATCAAGTGCCTCGTTTTTTTTTTGCACAACAGCCAGGGTGTTCACTGTGGCCAAAGTTGGTACCAATAAAGTGCCGACTGTGAATACCACGGTCGTTTAGCGTAAGCTCTTTCATTGCTTCAGAGTGCAACTTCCGGCAAAGCGGGAAGTTCATCCCAGCCAAAAACGCCGGCAAGGTTGCCTCAAACCGTTCCTTTATAGACATTTTAAAAGCCGAAGGTATAATGCAAATCGGTTGCTTCCTCTTCACGTGTGACACTAAATCTGCCACAACATTTTCGATCTGATCTACATGGAATTGCAGCATAACTTCTTGTTGGGCTAGTTGGTAAGCCATGATCTCAGAAGAACCACCGCAAAAAGGACAACGGACAAGAAACAAAAAGGGCGACACGGACACAAGGGCTGAACATTAAACTTTATTTCGGAAAAATTATTATCAGACACGAAATTCGAGGCATTAGCTCTCCAACCCTCCCACCTTGTGTACTAATTTTTAACACTTCCATCACCTTTGAGAACATCCTATAGTTGATCGGTTTGTATTGGTTGGTTTCTATCTTTTTGCCGTGTAACTTTATGGCCGTTTAACTCGTTATACTTTTATGCTTGTTATTTCTTTTATCGGTTTTGGCTTACAAGACCATGTTTTTATCTCCAATTCTTCATGGTGTGTTCCTTGTTGGCCGATTATGTTCACATTCCTTTTTATTACTTTATTTCTTTTCTTTCCTTGATAATTCTTACTGAAGAGCTGTGTTGGTTATTGTTTGCTTGTTGCCACCGCCGCTTCAGTTAGATCCCGAGTTACTCTCCTATAAAAAGATTGTTTTGCTCTGCATGTGTGTAATTGCCTCTGACAGGATACTCCATAAATACGTTGTAATAATTTTTGCAAAATAAAATTGAAAGTTCAGCGCGTCTGTCCGCGTTGCCCTCCTTGTTGCTTGTCCGTTGTCTCTTTTGTGCTGATTCTTCTGAGATCATGGAATTACAATAGCGCTTAGCATTTGCAATTCAACATTTTGTATATTTCTTTTCCATTCCAAGAAAATGCTAGCAACCTCTACGGATCCTTGATGGAATCTGCACTTCGATCGCGGTTCTGCTGCTGACGAATGGCATGTGCCTCATGATTTGCATCAGCATAATTCGTAATCGGGAAGGTAAGGTGTATTATTCATCAACTGTCACGGATTGCCAGTAATTTGCCACATGTCCATAACTCGAGAGCCACACAAGGTGATTATAAAACATTGATGTGTTTCTATTCTCTGCGTTGACTCTGTCGTCTTCTGTATTTGTTGTCGTTGCCCTTGTTTGTTGATTTTAAGTGTATATGTCTACTGTCTACAGAATAGTGTAATTAACAAAAATCAGGTGTTTGAATTGCCTAATCTAATGTTTAGGCCTTATTGATGGAAATATGGAAATGGAAATAATAGCTTCTCGGAAACGAGTCAACAGCACTTCAGCTGAGAGAAGAACGCCGGTGACGCGTTGAACCCTTCGGATCTAAGCACCCGCTGGTGAGGTTAGAGTAAGTAGATATTGCAGTTTCGCCGCTGCAGGCTTGTTGAAAAATTCACCACAGCAGTTTGTTGGTCCTAACGTAGCACAGCATAGCCTGTTTAACGCCAGCCGATGATAGGACCAAAATTGAAGTCGATTCTTTTCGTTATACCAGGATGCGCCAAGACTGGAGGGTAATGAAGAGGCTAATGTTCACACGCGTTCAACAGCAGCAAATCAGACTGCAAGTCGAAATAGCCCTTCCCGAAAAAAGGTTGCTGGAAATGTTAAGCGGACTAGCGATAACTGGGAACCCTTTACCGCAGAACAGCAAAATGGCCAAGTTGCAGCGAGAAACAGATATCTGCGAGACAACGCCGCACATATTTCTGGCGCTTGCTATATTAAGTACGCAGCAGAACAGACACAAAACCGGGCAAAGACAGTATCATCGAAGCTTCTGCAGCTTCTATAATAGATTTTGGTTAGTTTTTATCATCGCTTTATGTATCGCTTGCCAAAAGTGAAAAAGTCGGAGTATCCTTATCCAAAATACGTCTTGAGTGTATGCTGCACTTTGAGGATACTGAGTCCTCAAAGCGCAGATTGTCGCACATTTTGAGGCGGCTGTGAGCCACATTTTCGCCCGGCTGCTCTCGCTCGAGCGGTAGCTCTCGCTCTCGCTCGATCTTTATTCCCTTTGCATCTGTTTGTTGTTAGGTAGATAGACGAGGCATGCATTGCCCTTCAGCCCACTCGTTGCTAGAAGGGACGAGGACACGGGCTCATCATTGTGGTAGAAACAAAACCTTATTATCCGGATTTCGCGTTGCGGCAGTTTCCAGCCGTAATGAGACTTCCGACCTAAAGCTCATGACCTTAGAGAACATTTGTTGTTCACTTTGTATGCGGCCATTTTCGACGGCATCGTCAAATGCCATAGTTTACGCATGCCTTTCATTTGGAGAAGCAAGCGCTCCAACAGCCCGTTCTCCAGAGGCCATTGGGCAACTTCAATTTTCCTAATAAACCGCAAGGTGCTTTGATCAAACGAGACGCTCTAATTCTCTATGAAAAGGCACCGGCATAAAATTCATAACATCAAAATGGTCGCCTGCTCGAGTAGGCAGGATTATTTTATCTGCTTCACTTATAACACGGTTGCACTGCGGGACTCTTCCAGAACGGCGGTGTCAGCACATGCTGTTGCTTATTACCGTTAAATAAAGGTAATATAGAAATAAGTGATTATCAAGACTTCTGCAGTGCAATAAAAACTAACGCCCCTTACGTTTTTGTTGGTTTCTTCGAGGTTCCAACGCGGAAAGTGGGGCTTCGAACGTCTGTTATTTATTTATTTATATAAATATTTATTAATTTATTACAACCTCAAAGGCCCCATTAAAGAGGTATTACATGAGGGAGTGGAATTCAGGGCACATAGATGATTCGATGGATTTTTTGAATGATGATGGGTCGGAGTGAAGTACGACGGTGTTGGGCAAGTCATTCCAGTCTTTCGCAGTGCGGACAAAAAATGACGACAGGTGATCACTAGTCCGGGCAGGGGGAGGGTAAACGGCCTTCTGGTGGTTCGTGCGGCTGGAGATGCGGTGGGCAGGGCTGATAATAGACTTGGTCATGGGGTGATAGTAAAATTTATGAAAAAGGCAGTCTTGCAAAAGTACGGCAGTATGCCAAGTTTGTAGGATGAGCATTATGTTTTAGTTCAGTGACCCACGATAGGAATAGTCCAAGTGGATGAACCATGCTGCGCGGTTTTGTGTTGCTTCCAGTAAGTTAGAATAGTTACTTCGATAGGGGTCCCAAACCGCGCATGCGTTTTCAAGTTTGGGACGAATGAACGTTAAATAAGCTAAAAACTTTACTGATGGAGGAGCTAGGCGAAGGGTTCGGGGAAAATAACCGAGAACACAATTAGCATCGTTAATAATCTGCGTTAAGTGATGTGACCAATTGAGATCGTGGGTTAAATGAACACCCGAGTATTTATAGTCCATTACAGCAGTAATTTCGGAATTGGAGATTGAGTAGCTTGAAGTAGCTTGGGAGCGACGTCGATGAAAGGATAGGAGAGATGTTTACTTCACGTTTGAAGACATTAGCCATTTGTTACTCGAGGTTGTTACACAGTAAATGCCGGATTGTAGGAGTTGGACGTCAATACTTTTGGTTATTGGGCGGTAAATAACGCAGTCGTCTGCAAACATGCGCAAGTTAGAACACAAGTTAGCTGGTAAGTCATTAATATAAATAAATTCACTGTGATTGGGCAATAAGTCGCTTTCCAAAGCGCATCGACCTTGTACCATTTATTACAGGACAAAAGCAGAGGCAGCCCAAGAATTACTGCAGTAATAAACGAAAGGCAGCTTGAAGTTTATTATTATCTAGTCGCGTTCTCCAAGAAAAGGCTTCTAACTCAGTTATTAAAATTGTCACACATAATCATACTGATGAGCGCAATGATGTATGAAAGAATCCATGATGTTGTATCGAATATATGAAACAGAAATCAAATTTGGGTCTCTGTCTAATTTCTGTATCGGAGCTACAACTACTGAACTCATCGGCTCTCGGTGTTGAAGGCAGTCCTTTTTTATTCAGTATCGTGATCATCTCTGCATTCAAGAAATGCGTGTTGTGAATTACAAGCAGCGCAGTTCATCAACAGAGAAAATTTTGTGCACATGTTCCGAGCCACACAAATGATATAACGTAGGAATATCGCAGCTATGAAAGATCTGGAAACTGATGGCAGCAACAGAAAGTTATTAACAGGACCAATGCACTGTAGCGCAGCAAAAGACGAGGACACAAGAGACGGTGTTCGTCTCTCGTCTCTTGTGTCCTCGTCTTTTGCTGCGCTACAGTGTATTGGAACTATGTACCAACAAGCCCAAAAAGCCACGCTATTAATAGGAGCCAGAAAATTGATTTTCTACAAAGTTACAAAAATCAAAATATGAGTTTTAATACACCCCTTCACTTCACCTTATAAAAGGATATTCTCTTAATGTTTCTTTATCGTAAAAGCTGAAAAGCAAGAGGTTTTTTCCTTTAACAAATTTATAGCATGGCTCTTTGGGCCCCCTACTACCAGTTGCTCTTCGCTAGAATTTTCAAGGCTCATGTCGGTGGCAACTGTTTTCGACGGAATTCACATCCGAGCATGAAAGCAAACTTTGGCGCAGATTTGAGATACTCTTGAAGAAATCGGGGAGCTGGATTTTCAGAAATCGGTCCTTTAGTCAATTTCGGAAATAGTGAGATTAAGGTTGGCATACATGAACCGCCATCTTTCGGTTCGCCTGGATCACACCAGACGGCGATACATGAAATGCAAAACATCATGGGAGTGGCGATATGATGTCGTCATTTGAAATGTGGGTGGGGCATTTGAACGGTTCGCTTTTGCCGGAGTGCCCAGCCGCTCCGTGGTCGCTTTGCATTCGCCCAGCCTTTACGCTTCCTGAAGCACTCATTTCAGATTGAAGGACCAAGTGGGACCAGAACCCCAAGGACGAAATTCCAAGGAGACCACGTTTGAGTACCACAGCTCTTAACAGCTCACTTTCTTCGCGTCGTTTGTTGTCTGCTTGCGGTCCAGTAGGTTGGAGGTGCTACGTGGAATTGTACGAAGTAATTGCATCCACAGTTATGGTTTCCTTGCAACAGCTCCGACTGCGAAAGGCTGCACAAAACGGAGGAAGCGTCCCGAAACATGCGCCATCTTTTTATTTTATGACTCGTGTTTCAAGTATTCTACCGCAAACGCAATGCACACTAATAGATACCTAGGATTGCGGTCTCTAAACCAGCAGCGGCTAGTGAAAAAAAATGTCTTAACGTTATTTCGCGCACACATGCTACTATTCGAATGTTTAAAGGCGCCGTTTACCAACGCCGACGCGACTAAATGTTAACCGTTCATAGCATTCTGAAACGTGCAATTAGCAAGTAGGAGCCATAAGCAATTTCCTATCTGCATCATTTCACCTTTCGAAACTAGTGTGCGACCAAAATTAAAACTTGACGAATATCAAGTCGTTACAAAAAAAAAAGGATCCAGGAGAACACGTACAGTTTTTCAGTGCACCAGGGACTCGAACCTAAGTGATCATTGTGCAAGCAAAAGCAGCACTGTTGAATGTGTGAAAGTAAACAAGCTTTTTGTGTGTTACAGTAACTGACACCGGTGTTCAGTGAGCTGCATGAAAGGAAAAATTTCTGTTTTTTTTATTCCATAAAAGCCCGTCCAGTTTCCTCGTGGCTGAGGCTGGGTAGGAGAAAATTTCACGCTACACAGACCTTTCTTGCATCTATATTGCAATGGAGCAAACCATTAGAAGAGGAGCCTTTCGCTTTTTTGAGGAGTAAAAGAGCTTACAAAGAATATACTGGATCAAACTAAGAGCAGAAGTGCCTTTCTGTATTGTTAACTGCTACATAATCACACGACTGGGTGTTAACATTTGCACATCCAAAATCAAAAGATTCAGCAGCTTACGCAAAAATTGTACGAATAAATGTTGAGACAGGTAGGAACCCAGTGGCTACATGTTGCTTGGACCAAAGTTATAAAAAAAAGAGTTACGCCGTATCCAGATATGGTTTTCCTTCCACTTGCGCAATTCAAGAAAATTTTAAATCCCGCCCAGTCGTGTCAATCGGTAATACCGTTGAGTAAAGGTATTGCGCAAAATAATACAAACACGGACGAGGAGGGCACAAGGACGGGCGCAGACTCGCGACTGAGTTTATTCAGAAGAACTTTAAGAGTTTATTCAGAAGAAGTTTATTCAGAAAAACATCATTGTGGTAAGTAAAGCAGTTTTCGAATAGGCAGCACAACGACCTTCACCTCAACCAACGACAGCAGTGGGTGACGTATGTGGCACAGTTATGGCGTCGAACCTTTACCCATGACCTTCAGTTGACCTTTGACGTTGGGGTGCCCTTTGGGTCGACCTTAAGAGCACCCGATGGGGTGATGTGAAGCCACGTGATGGGTAACCATGCGCGCAGAAGCTTTCCGCTGAATTCCAGGGTTATTAAAGTTAAGGCACTGCCAACTTTCCCCCTGAAAATTGCTGCTTGTGGTTTGGTTATTTTCGCGTGGAGGGCGCAGTTCCGTCATTTAAGTGCGACGCAGCACTGAAAAAAAAATCATACTTTCGAATAAATGCACGCCATAAAAAGAAGTTGCGAAGAAGCCGCCTGGTGTCCACGATCAAAGGGACGGAGAGCAAAGACCTCAAGTGAATAGCAGGGCCGACTAGTAGTAGCCGAAAACGATGTAAATGCGTGGGAAGGCTTACTCACCACCAGTACGTCGGTGAGTACTTTATATGTGTCAGTATTTGGCAACCTGCTTCGTATATACTTGTTCGTATTGGAAGCTTCTCACTCATTCACTCACGAACCGGCAATTGACGAACACAGCCCTTCTACACCATCTACCAGAAATTGAGAGGAGGGGTGAGGTATTCACTATACTCTTTTTAGGCTTGAGAATAGTTACCGAATATAAAGAAACTGGTCGCCGATGTACTTTCCAATGCGACGGTTATGCAGACGCATATCAGTATATTTCGATTTTCTAGCTCTCTCCGGCATAGCGAAAATGCTCTTTTCAATCCTCTGTATGTTGCCTTCGAAAACACTTTACAAGCTGCGACTGCAGTACACGAACAGAGGCACGCAAAAAACGGCACCATGTGACGTCACGAACCGACGAGTCAAGCGACGAAGATCATGACGTCGCATAATTAATGGTAATGAATATAATTAGGCAAAACTAAGATTAATTACTATAATTAGTGATGGCGTCATATGAGTGTAACGTCATACCAGCGATGTAAAGTGCCATCAGACCTATTCACGTGACGACGCTGTAATAAAACATCACACCTACTCACGTGACAACGATGCAATTTCTCGTCGTACCAGGCCCCCTTCCACCCCCATTTCAAGATGCATATGGATACCACATTACTAGACATGCGCGCATGACGCATTATAAAGAGTGCCCTCAACCCGGCCCGCATTAATGACATTCGGATTGTCCAGCAGGTAAACGCGCCAGTTATCATGTATGACTTACTGCAAAGATCATGCAACGACGCACGCCTTTGACTCTCGAGATGATGGCGATGATGATAATGATGCTAAAAGTGTATCCTTATGAGTGCGGGGAAGTGTGATATACAGCTTCCAAATTAAAAGTTGCCAGATAATTGATTAAATATTGTACTTTACCCAGCAACCGAAGACAATTATTTTGCGGGAAAATAGGAATACCTGCAGCTGATGATGATATTGATGTTCCTGGGAGGTCAAGACCCTCCCTCGTTTCAGCTACTTCCCTCCAGGTGGCGGTGGTAACGGTTTGGAAATCCTAGGAATTCTACTATTACTCGGTTATTCCGCGGCATTTTGAAAGAAAGGGCTAGATCACGTCTTCGAACACTGTGTCAACTATTAAAATCACATGCATTAAAACAACTGGCCTAGACGGGACAGCGTGAACCGCTCTCTCTGTCAAGAGCACCATGGCTGAAATTTCCCCGCAGCAGAATATCTTTTCCCACCGAGCACCCCCCCCATACGCCTCAACAGAATTTTGTGTACCATTTCTTCAACCAGTCTGAGAAAATTGCTTTAAGTCAATCACTTGTCTTCCTTCAAGACTGAACTAATCAATGGTACGCCAGCATCCTCGACGTTTTTTACCTGCGAGCACCGGCCGTGCATTCTGCTAAGCCGTTTATATTCAACGATGGGTCTCTGCAAAATAGTTGCACGAAAGATAACGCGTAGTGCCTGGTCATCTGCAAGGCAGGCTGCCAACTTAACCGATCCCATACGAGAAAAGAAAAAAAAGAATGATTAAAAACATACAAACAAAAATAACACACTAAAAACAGAAGCGTACTACAGTGTGCCCCATTAAACGTCATATTAGAAGGTTTGAAACAGCGACTCAGCAGCACAGCGCGAGCATATAATCAGTTCTATTATACATCTTCATTAAAAATAAGGAAAACGAATCGGCTACCACATCTGTATACATTCATTAGTCTCTCGCATTTTTTCGCCGCTAAAACACCGCTATGCTGGCGCGTTCGCCTCGTGTTGCTGTGTTTCGGCATAATAAGCGAATTTCCGAGAAGGAACAAGGAATTGGAGACCAAAAGAGAGGTTATTCGGAAGGATAAAAAAGTGAAATTATATTTGCATCTGCTTGCATTACGGAACGAGAATATACAGAATTAATGTGAGATTCGAAAGGGGAAGTCACCGATCAAAAGCTTCGACGGTGTTATAAACGTTTTTCTGGCTTCGTGCTTTTTTTAATCAAATCAGCAGGTGTCCTTGTTAGGAACAGCCTGAATCATCTTCTCTCGCCTGTGCTGACTACTCCAGTTTCTGTTAAGTGAGCTTGTAATGTACAGCAAGATTCCCTTTATTCGGCTGGAAGGCAAGAGCCAAGACGTCAGCGCCGGCAACGAGCATGAACATGAAGCAGTCTTGCTTGGGGCCATCCGCACTGGGACGAATTTATTGCGTGCTTGTTGGACTAAACTTCTCTGTTTGCGGGATCAAACAAAGCTACCGCGGCTCAACGTGAGTTACGTGCTTTGCGCGTTCCCGGAAGTTTGAGCCGACCTGCAGTCAGCTACGGGTGCTACGCCATCGGGGCAAGGGGGAGGGAGAGTGGTGTGCTGTGACAGCAGCACTCCTTCCAGGAAGACCGGCACTGGTATTGAGGAGAAGTATCGGTCATAAGTCTCTCCGTTGTAAGACTCCGCCACGGTCGGTGAGGGGGGATGAGGGAAGGTGGGGCATGTGAGCAGGGTGTGTAGAAAGTCTCCTGGTTTTCCGAAAAGTCTGTATGACGAGGGGAATTGGTCTGGGTATTCGGCAGTGTTGCCGAATCGTGGGAAATTTCCCATTTCGTGGGAAAATCAAGGCACCGAGAGAAAAGAAGAATTTTGTTTAATTACCCATTTAAAACGCGGAATTTTGGTGTCGCTAAACACCGGTGTCCTAATTGTGCTTTCTCGGGAAAATGTGCAGAGATGAAGGAAAAATGCTGCTATCATGGCGGCCTGACTAGTGTTGCGAGAAGAAATTTGGCTTGATGTTTCCCTTTAATTTGTTGCCTAGCCTTGGATACAGAGCCCTGACCCATTCAGGTTCATTCAGGCTTCGAGTGCTGCGTCCTTGCATTTCTCCCAGCTATAGTGACAGTGGCCCTTCTATTAATTGCTCCAACCACTCCCAGCTCTTCAGTCACGCAATCATGTTGTTGTAAAGCAATTCGCGAAAATTTCTACGGACTATACAGGAGAGGCTAGAAAGCAAATAAAGCCTCAACGCAAAACTAATAAAAACGAATTGGGGATTGACGATGATGTGATCAAGAACAATCCAGCCCCGGTGTTCATTTTTAACAGGCTTTGTATTTATTTTATTTCACTGATTCTTATATTTATTACCATGGTTGTATTGAGTCTAAAATTATTATATATTAGAAAAATATATTTGTGGGGAAAAATTGTAAACTATTAGCCGAAAACTGGGAAAACCAACTGGCCAATGCAGTAACACTGGTATCGGGCATGTTGTAGTATGGGGTATAGAGCAGTCCGAGTTTCCGAGCGCAATTTCGAGTTTCCGCGAGTTTCCGAGCTCGAGCGCAATTTGATACAGCGATGAACACAAGGGAGCACTGGTAGTTTGCAGTGTCTCGCATTATGGCGCGCAGAATCGCGTTTTTGATCGAATTGCGCGCAATACGCGAGTTTCATACAGCGGTGCGCACGAGGGAGCACGAATAGTTTGCAGTTTCTTTGGGTATGGCGCGCAGAACCGCTTTTTTGCTCGAAATAACCGCATAGACCCTGATTCGACCTTGTTGGCCTCGCGCAGATACGTCCCCAGTCGCTGTCTGTGCAGCGGCGCCGCTTTCTCGGGCGAGGTCAGCAATATGGCGGCCCCGCACACGCGAACGAACTCGCCTGACACCTAATGGCGAAGCGGCCGGTCGCGCGGAAGGACGCGAGGGGAAAAAAATAAAGCAATGGAGCGAACAGCGGAACAGCTGTGAGAGAAAATTACAATTATTACAATTACTGCACCATTTCGTCTCCTCGAAAAGCAATTTTCCAAATAAAAATGCCCATGTGCTGTGCGGCGTTAAAGAACGGCAAGTGGACTAAACTGAAATGAGCCGTCCATTATAGTATTCATCATAATCTCTGCATCACTCCGGAACGTGTAACTCAACGTTTACCTTTCTGTTTTTTTATTCACGCATGTACAGATGTACGGTCGACCTCAGTTTTCGGCATACCACCGAAGCAGACATCGTTTGGCGCATTCATAACGGAGTTCATTAGGCAGTGTAAGCTTTATCATCGTATCCACAAGTACAGCACCTTATCGCGGACACTTCTATACGGCGTGCGCTTTACCAAAATTAACCGCACGCCACGCGCCCCCGTTTCATTGCGTCCCGATATCGTCCGCACGTGTCTACACCAGCGCCGAGCTGCGCGCAGCCTAGTAGGCGTTGCATAACCCTCCTCGCCCCACCGGCCGCCCCCTCCTAATTCGTCCCAGCAGCGGCGCCAAACAGGCGGGACTCGGGTGCGCGGGGTTGCTGAGGGGGAAAAAAGCGCGGGAAAGCACCGTCACGCGAGGTAATCGCGTATCTGCTCGGAAGGGTGCAAATCGTGTGCTTTATACAGCGCAGGACACGACGGACCAGGAATAGTTCCTGATCCGCGCGCGGAAATACCTGTACAATCGGTTTGTTTGCATGGCGCTGCAGCCAGGCCAAAACGGCCTTAAAAACTCAAGCTAAACGTCCTCCGCCGCGTCATTTGTGATCATAGAGTCCACGTATTTCTACCACGGCGTGCTTTCTATCGCGCAGCAAGTTTTTCAGTCCCGGTCGACTCGACGTTTTTCCTTTAGTCGGAAGTTAACGCTCGTGCTGTGTGTATCTGTCTTCGTCCAGTTTTCGCGCTCCTTTTCTCATGCATCAATACCGACTCTCCCAACTTTCCACCCTTGTCAGTATGTTTTAATCGCGCGGCGTTGCGTGCGGCGATGGGGGAAAAAATGAGCTCACTGCACACAGACAATGATGGTGGCGAACTTTTTATTGCAAAACAAAAAAAAAACTGGCAATGGAGCTTCTAGACCCGGAGGGCCTCGTGCAGTGCAGAGATGTGAGGGGCCCGCTTCTCATGGCCTCCACCAGTCGAAGGAAAGGGTCATGGCAGCGCTGCCTAGCTCCCATTGATGGAAAGCCACCAAAGCCGCCCAAGGTAGGACTCCCGTCAGCTGTTGTGTAGGCTTCCGTCCGCTTCTGATGAGCCGGGCCTTCCGTCATGAGCTCCCGGTGTACTGCGTGTGAGCGCCGGTCACAGGGTCCGTGAAGAACTGCGAGTGGTTGACTGTGTTGTGACTAAAGTTCATGTTGACTCCGTTGATGTTGAGCAGCCCCGGCACACACTGATACGCCGCCCACTCGTCGCTGACGATGGTGGTCCCCGGCGGAACGTTGGGGGCGATGATGGCTCCGAGAGTCGCCGCGTCGGGCCGGTCGACCTTGAAGAGGCGCAACTCCTTGGTGGCCTCCCAAATCATTCCAAAGACCCATGGTCCACGGTCCACCACGCCGCCGTAGTTATTCTGGCGGTGCGGTGGCACGTTGTCGCCTGCCAAAAGCCAGCCGCGGTTGGCTTTGCGCTTGCCCCTCATAAGGCACTCGTCCAGCTGCACCACTTCGCCAGGTCCACCCATGGGGGTAGCTCTGACAGCTCAGCACAGCAGACCTCGCGGACGTAGTTTGTCCAGTCCGTGCAGGCCTGCTTAGATATCTCGCTGTTTTGCATCTCTCTGGCGACCGTCATAGATATCTGGCAAGACGTCGCAGCACTTTCTTCTTGGCTTACCCGTTGAAACTCGCCAATGTTGACAGGCTGTAATTCTGGTCGTTGGCTTCCAAAACACACTCCTACTCACCTTCCTATTGAATGAGTTCTTCACACGTGTCCGCCGTACAAGTACTCAAGCAATGCCTCAAAGAGGCAAATAATACAAAACGCGACGCGTCGTTTGCGCTGCAATGGCGCCGACGGCTGCGCTTTCGCTTCGTTGGAAAATTGCAACCGACAATGAAGTTTGTTTTTTAAACCATGAATAATTAAATTATCTCCATAACAAAGACGTTACATTTTTTAAAATTTATTTTTACATTTTTTATCAATATCAAAGCGCTTTTAGTTACTTTTTTCTGGCATGTCGCTTGTAGAAGCTGCGATCCTGTGATCCCCTGAAGTGACCCGGATGTCCTAGCAGACGACGGAGCAGGCGACGGAGCAGACGACGCTGTTGACGGAAATCAATTTCGTTTGATGCCAGATAAAATCACTAAGTTGCGACAAAAACAACGAAGAAATGCGCCTTATCTCAAGCTGCGAATATCGTGGATAAGTTGAACGCAAATGGCACGATGGAGAGCAGCTGCGATGCATTAATTTGCGCGACACTGGCACGCTCACCGGAGATCATGAAATTTAACAGCATAATCTGTGACCAGTACAAGCGGAGTGCTTTGATATCAACTGCGTTACGAAACTACGTCGTTACTTGCGTCACGCTTAAGCTAGTATGCAACAGCGGCTAGCACTCGTCGCATCCTGATCGCGTGTAGTTTCAAAATCAAGAGCCCACTAGCGCATCGAAGCAGCCGTGTTTTCGAGCTCGTATCGTTACAATAAATACGAGCTGTTTTTGCACATACTGGAATTGACGTTCTCAGCCTGTGCGGCACGAACGGTGACGATGGCGTCGCGGACGACTTAACTAAGACTCGCCGCAACGCAGCCGATAACCCAAGCATATGGGCGTTAAAAGTTGTTCGCCAGTACTGCAAACGTGGGCATAAAGTATCCCTTAGTCGCAGGCCAGTCGCTCGCTGCTCGATTTTCCAGCCTTCCGAGTGAAAGTCACAAGCTGTTGAGCCAATCAGTGAGCCAGCCGGAGTGAGCGAGCCGAGCTTTCGGGAACGACGCCGCCCGCGGACGTGCCGGGTAATGAACTAAGCCCTACCCCCTGGCCGCCCTAGTCGCTAAGCCTAGCCGGCTTCACATCGATGGAGCAGCTGAGTGCACTTCGAAACTGGCTAGCGCTGAGGTGCTGCTCTCGTCATCGTTTTACTGTGAACCTCGTCTCATAGTAAAACAAAGATATGCTCGGATTCCGCGACACCTTCAGGAGCGGAGCCAGCTGAGGCCAGGAGAGCCGCGATTGAGCAGCAGCAATTAAAGGCGCTGTGGGAAGACATTTGTTTGTATTCCTGTTATCGCTTCTACCAACGACTCGATATTGGAAAACGGTACTCCATCCGACGGCTTAGTATGGACTTGAACAAACATTACTGTCGCATTTTTCTGACGCTGGCGGCCGGCATCCAGGCTGGCATGCCGGCCCCGAGAAGGGCGCCCGTACGTTATCATGGCGCTTAACTGTATGGCCGTGGCGCACATGAAAACCCACAGACATCGTCCTGTTCGCTCAAATTGTCGTAGCACACAGTCACACTGGGACCAGAGCAGTTTAGAGGACCGAGCGCGGGTGCACAGGAGCTAGACTGTGTCAAAGCAGGCGAAACTCTTGAAAGCGCGCGATTGACGTCAGTCCCAAGACTTTATTCTCATTTCGGCCGAGAATCAAACCGGTTCAAACTAGCCAGCCGCCGCATTTCACCTTCGGCTGCGTACGCTGTTCTCTATATTAAGCGACATTTTCGTGTCACCGTCATGAAATGTTCAGTGAAGGCAATGAACGACGTCGTAAAGTATTGCTTTTGCTATTTTATGATAAGCAGCACGTCACTGCCGCTAAAAAATTCTCCGCCAACACTGTATCAGTGTTGGACTTAAGAGCGTTAGCTACGAGAGCTTCAAGTGTTTAGATCGGGGTGCTCAGCAAACGTGGAGAAGACAAAATACAAACATCTGAGGGCGTTTCGTTTCGGAAACATTCCTTCTAAGATACAAGCAGCGCCATCTGCTTCAAAGATTTTGCACTACTATTGCGATTTACAGCCACCTTCGCTATGTCCAGTATGTTCCCTCCTTATATATCAGTTAACGAATTGTATAAAGGTGTGCATTACAACAAGACGAATCGTTTGACCGCATCCGGAACCCTCTGCGACAAACGATTAGGCCTTATGGCTGTCTGGAAGTCCCCGGAATGCACGGTTTGGGGGCGAAAAGGCCGCCGCTGCGAATCCCACACATATTTGGGCTTCATCTAAATATTTATTTGTCCTCAGGAACATGGAAGGCCAAATGACACCACTTCGATCATTCTTCGTCAAACGGGCGGCCCCCAAATTTGATGCAAATGGGGGTCCCAGGGGTTCCACTTCGATAGCCGCAATACTGGCATATATAAAACGGATCGAAGGTATCTGTGACAACTGAGGCTCTACGCACCCGCTGTTGCTATATGATATAGTGTGGTAACTGTCTTGGCCAATTTGACCTTCCCTGCAGAAAGATGTGTCCTTGACAAACGTAAGTAGTAAAAGCTAGCTTACGCTCTTAAAACTGAAACGCGTTCGAACCCTACCGTGCCGGCTGCGTTTTTATGGAGGAAATACGCTAATGCGCCCGTGTGCTGTGCGATGTCAGTGCACGTTAAAGATCCCCAGGTGGTCGAAATTATTACGGAGCCCTCCACTACGGCACCTCTTCTTCCCTTCTTCTTTCACTCTCTCCTTTATCCCCTCCCATACGGCGCGGTTCAGGTGTCCAACGATATACGACACAGATACTGCGCCATTTCCTTTCCCCAAAATACAATTAAAAAATGACACCGTGGTTGCTTTGCACATTTATACAGAGAACTGCGTGCATGTACATATATGCTGCTTTTGTGTAGCCGGATAATTATGGCGAGTAATTTTCCCTTATTGACGATAAACGACATTCTTTTCAGCGACACGCGTATAAGTGTCCTTGGCCTTTTCTACGCATGTAGTAGTAGCGGTACATTATGTTACATTGCTTAAACATGTCACAGAAGCCAAGAGGACACTTACTTTCAGCAGCGCCATTTCGACTTGCGCACGCCGATTGGTGTGCAGGCGCTGTCGTGGCTGGCTGTACATGCCGCCACCGCAAGCACGTGCGGATACGCAGGCACCGCTGGCTTCGTAGCTTGTGTATTACAGCTTTCTGGGCTTTCAAAGCTGCATTATACTCTTGAGCATGCACTACTTTCGTTACACTGTCATGTGGGAACAGAAGAGATTTAAGTGGGTGCTCGAGCAGTGCCTCTCCTATCAGCCAATTCTCGTTCGGTGAGAGAGCCAGGTCGCGGGAAGCAAGTTGAAAACTCGATTCGCCAATTTGAATGAGCACTTCAGTTCGCTCGGTGCCCGTCACCAACAGACCAGAGCACCTCGCATCCTCTGCGCGACTCGCCACAGCGAACGCGATTTGAAGCATCTTTGGTCAATTTGGTTCTATCGCTGTCACATGACAGCACGCCAGCATTTCTAGAATTCTGCAGTAAAACTATTACCCTCACCAGGAATCTGTCGTACGACACATCCCACGATAGGTATCTATCACGCGGCACAATCCACGACAGGTATCTGTCGCGCGACACATCCCACGACAGGTATCTGTCGCGCGGCACATCCCACGACAAGCTGCTGTGTTGCGTGACAGGCCGCAGGACAGGTACTTTTGTCGCACGAAAAGAGGCGCCCTAGAAGTCTGTCGCGCGACTGAACCCATGAAAGGCAACTTTGCTGCGGCACGCAATCTCTATCGCGCGGCACGACTCCCTCTGTCGCACGACTGTACCTGCGACAGAAGCCTGTCGCGCGACAAATGCTGCGACAGGGACCTTCTTCGCACGACAAAATGCAGGAAAGATGTCTGTCGTGCGGCAGAACCTACTACAAACAACTTTGTCGCGTGAAAGAACCCACGACACGAACCTTCTCGCAGGACACAAGGCACGACAAGACAGCTTGTCTTGCGACACAGAATTGTGTCGCGCGACAGATGCGCGACAAAAAATTCTGTCGTGCGTTTTGATCGGGAAGGCATCGTTTTCCAGATCAGTGTGCCCTTGCGCTTGCGGTCCTGTACTTCCGGCCGATGATAACAGAGCTACTTTCGGTCCGTACCTCACGAGCTTGAACAGAGTGGCGGCATAAAGGAAATGTTTCAGAGTTTAAACTACTAATCCCAACACAAAATGAGACTTTCGCTGTCAAGCGTTCAAGCAGCTCGAAGGAGCTATAGAATCTGCTTCTGCTTATTAGGAAAATTACACAGCGTTGTTCTCAATGTCCGTTTAAAAACGTCTTAGAAATGCTGTCGGGAGCTGCCATTACTGCACTGGTTAGAATTGCACGGTTATTTCAAAAAGGTCATCACTGGTCAGATTAGTATGCTATGCATTTGGTCGTCGTTAGAAACGTATGATATTACGATGCCTCACTTTAATGGCTGCCACTACGGTTAGCAAGAAAGTGGGCAGGTTGTGCAAGAGTACCTTGGTCGCGCCTGCTTTCGTCCAGAGTCAGTACACATTAGCACTATGCCATAGACTTAATTTGTGATACTGCTCGGGCGCCTCTGGCTTTTCCTGCCGGAACATGGGTGTTTCAAACGCAGATTCAGAGAGGGCGCTCTCTTCCGGAATCTATCAGGTATTCTATCGCAGAACGGACGGACAAGCTCCGGACCTGAGGTAGGAATTCACAAGTTCCCATATTGATATATTGAAATTCATCATCATCGCAGCTCACCAGCACCCCTGACAGAGGAGTTTATGTAAGAGCAGTATCTTGCCAATGGCTAACGAAAATGCTTGAACTAAATTGATTGGAAAGAAGACAGCCAAGGAGAGTAAAATAATAGGTGTAACTTTTTGAGATTGGAAAAGACCACAATGGGTCAAGGAAGAAACGCAAGTAAATGATAGGCTAGATGAAATCGAGAAGAAGAAATGGGTATGAGCAGATGCATGTAATGCGAAGGGAAGACAACCGACGATCCCTTTTGGTAACGGAGTGCATTCCAAGAGAACGCAACGTAGCGCGGGGGTGGTAGGGTAGGCAGTCATGAGGCGGATACGGTTCGAAGTTTACGGGATAAGGCAGCCGCTGCTGACGCGCGGACAGGTTATTGGGAGGTGAGCAGGAGAGACCTTTGTCCTTCAGTGCAATTAGCTAGACTGCTTGTAGTGATGATATAGACTCACCGCTCGGTCTCTGTGCGCGCAGCCTCTGTCGGGCAACGCGAGGAAGACACACACGAGGCTCATGGCTGCTCTGATCTGCGTCATGGTACTGACTGGGGGCACGGCGACCATGCTGAGCATTATCCTGACTAGGCCGGACCTGCTTGCTGGCGGTGCCACGTCCAGCAAGAACGACACCCGTGAACGACCGCACTTCGGCGGAGGGCAGTATGTTCACCTTTTCAACCTGGGCCGGCCCCTTTCTATTCTTCTTGATGCTGTGTGCACATAGAGACGCCTCGGTTGGAAAGCTCTACTGATGGGATTAAACTTCGCGTCCTGAATTCAATACTACATTTCGATTGCGATCAGCAGAGAATAGAGAGGGGAGAGGTTCGTAAATATGTACACGGAATATATCAACAATCACAGAAACCAAGTAGAGCACTGGTTGGCATGGTTTTAATTATTTGATTATTTATCAGCGTGGCCGAAGTTTTATTTATTTATTTATCAGTGTACCCACATTGCTGGCATGGCATTGAATTTGAGGGTGGTAGGGGCAGAGTAGAACAAATACAAAGGAAAAACAGTGCCGGTGAGTAAAGGTATTGATGGTTCCTTTTCCTTGCACCAGGGATGCGACTTGAGAGACGGCTTGTTGACTTGAAGGCACCTTATACATCTGAGGTGCCCTGTCGGTGACAGAGTA
Source organism: Amblyomma americanum (assembly GCF_052857255.1). NCBI lineage: Eukaryota > Metazoa > Arthropoda > Arachnida > Ixodida > Ixodidae > Amblyomma > Amblyomma americanum. The sequence continues at coordinate 131,303,848 of NC_135503.1, forward strand.
ATGACGATTTGCAACGGCGGGAAGTGACGAAGAAATGAACTGAAGTCTATATACAGGATATTTACAAAATGTACAGTAAACAGAATTGAAATAAAGATGGATTGGGCTAACAGAGAAATATTCCCACCTCAGCATAGACGAAGATGCAGGCCATCTAAACCTAGCCAGAACGACGTACTGGGTTCCTCGGGTCGGTTTTAAACCGTCAGGAATCCATCTCGCATCCAGGAAGCAACCAATAGAAGCAAGCCTCAACACATTTGGTTGCTTGCTGCGTGCTGCCCTTTAAACTTTGACGATATATTATTATTAACTTCCCTAAAACACAAATACAAAAATGTCATTGGCTCTCTGAATCCCGCGTGCCGTCCTGCAACTTTCGTTGTGGACGCAATACCTCCTCTCAGGGTAAAATAAATATTTACGAATAGACTAGGCGTACCCGAGAGTCCCTTTCTGAGCGAGTCAATCCAGCGCTTTCATAGAGCACCTTCATTTATGACCCCTCGTGCGGTTTCCATGCTTAGGACATTACAGTAAGCCGGAATGGTCACCATCTTGCAAACTGCCCCTGGAATGGGGCGAAGAATCTTTACTGCGCCCCGCTGGAGCCGGCGGTTTGGTGAAGGGACAGTGATCAGTCGAAGGAAGCTCTTCGGTTTGCGCGCACAAAGGCAGTTACTTTGGCCTTCTGACGAACCGTTGACAACCGGCCACACGGTGAAGCCTGTCACCGGGCACCCTTCCTACATAGGCAATTACTGTGATGGAACTCTCTATACTCCTCGCCGTTTCATTTGTGGCCAACCTTTCACTAACGAAGTTAACTTCTCTTAGCACAAGGAGGGGAGGCGGGATACGCGTAATGAATGCTAGCCACCTTCAAGGAGGATTACAAAACAGGAATATGCCAAGATGAATAAATTTGCATTTGAAAACAAATGAATTATTTGCTACGACAGCTACAACGAAACGATCAAGTATATTGCAGTCGCTAATAATTCTAGGAAAAAATGACATCTTAAAGAGGTGTGGTCTACAATGTGTTTCTTTGATCTCGTTTATGTGGTGCAGACGCGACGAAATGTAATCGTGATTCAGCGTTCATCGGCCGTTTTTTATACCTCTCTTAAAATTAAATATGTTGTGTAATAATTTAAAAGTTGATTGAAAGGCAAAATAATCGCGTAATAATTTTAGGGTTTCAAGTGACGACCTCTCTGTCTCTCGTGCATGGTGCTATAGCGATTGCGCTAGTAGTAAAGGGGAAATTACATCTGCGAAATCCTTGGAGAAAATGATGCCATGCATTCTCACTGATGGCGCCCATGACTGGCGACGGATTACCGCTCCTCTTTCTTCAAAGATACAAAAATTTTTACGCTTAGCACAGCAATAATGTTTTTCCCGTGGCGACACTAGGCATTGGTGGTGAAATGTTCTGACGACCCTGAAAATCGTGGTCGGGTATTGCCCTGCTGCTGCTGTTGCTGGCACTGCAGTCGGGCGCTGTACAGACCACATGTTAACGCGATAGCACTAAGGAGCTTGTGTTAAAGAAAATCCGGCGTCGAAATGAAATTGAAATTCAAATTGGTTTTTGACGAAAGCAAATGGCGCAGTATCTGTCTCACATATCGGCGGACACGTGAACCGCGCCGTAAGGGAAGGGATAAAGGAGGGAGTTAAAGAAAGGAAGAAAGAGGTGCCTTAGTGAAGGGCTCCGAAATAATTGCGACCACTTGGGGATCTTTAACGTGCACTGACATCGCAGCACACGGGCGCCTTAGCGTTTCACCTCCATCGAAACGCACCCGCCGCGGTCGGGTTAGAACACGGGAACTCCGCATCAGTAGCCGAGAGCCTAAACCACTGAGCCACCGCGGCGGGTCCCGGTGTCGTCGTCGGCGTCGTTGACAGTGAGCGAAAGACCCATGAAAAATCTCCAAAGAAGACACCTAGGATGTAGGCGGGCCACATAGGTCACGTGACCTTGGGCCGTCATCAGAACCTACCCAACGGATTGTGAGCAAACTGCGTACCGTGGCAAGTGGAAGTTAATGACTGGTCGCGAGAGGTTTCTGGGGAAGAGCAACTTGAGTCGCACAAGCCCTACCGGAGGTGACACCTGCCATCGCTTAACCGCTGTACCACTGCGTAAGGAATGCATGATGCTCCTCAGGAGTCTAGGAATGTTATGTAGAGAATGATCGATTCCGCCAATAGGGGCCTTAAAGGGACACTGAGGACACCGTTATCGAATTCTATTTGTCAGTAAAATCCGATAGCTCGGCTACTGATCAGGCGTTCCCGGGCTCGAACCCGACCGCAGTGGCCGCGTTTCGATCGAGGCGAAACGCTAAGGCACCCGTGTGCTGTGCAATATCAGTGCACGTTAAAGATCCCCAAATGGTAGAAATTACCCCAGAGACCTTCACTGCGACATATCTTTCTTCCTTTCTTCTTTCACTCCCTCCTTTATCCCTTCCCTTACGCCGCGGTTCAGGTGTTCACCGATATGTGAGACAGACACTGCGTGCGCTATTTCCTTTCCCCCCCAAAAAATGCCAGGGGCTTAGCTCGGCTATGTCAGGATATATGTAGCCAAAGCAAGTGTGAAACTCCGGTTGGACTTGTTCACATATTCCACAACGTATCAAGCACAGGCATAAACGTCCAATATGACCTGTAGGTCCATGACTGCTTTCGGCACCGAGGCTATCCAAGGATTGGAGGGGTCGCGTCACTCTTACGCCTATTCTCTAGGCTAACGGCACGTTGTTCTTCGGTTTCTTGAGCCCGCCGCTGAAGTCTCTTGGTCGCATTCCATCGCTCATCACGGGCCGTCTTCAGTGAACCAGGACTCAGGTCTCCCCTCCGGCTGATGTCGCTGCTGCTAGCGGTCGAGACACTGGACGTTAAACGTGCAAGTCTCGCGGCGGCATATTCACGGCGGTGTTTAGCCAGTCGTTCGGCACACTGTTCGTCTGTTTCCTGGTCGATTCGTTTCCTCTTCATCTCTTGCCGTTCTATATTCCAGGCCTCCTCCAGCTCATCAGAATTGTCGCCGTCCATACTGTCTCCTCAACTGTGGTTGTGGCGCACGCCAGCTCTCCTTTTCAACCCTGTGACATCTTATCACGCATGCGACGCAGCTGTCGAAGCGAGCGGAGGCGAGCGCAACGACGAGGAACGCGGTGTCACGTCCTACCAAACGCCGCCGAGCGGCGCGGTGTGACGACATGCCAGATGGCGCGTCAAGCGCGCGATGCACAGTAACCCTCTGCGGCGAGGCGCGCGTTGTGACGTCACGTGCCTCCATGGAGTACCGCCACGGCGAAATCGCGAGTTTTCGGCCAATAAAGTTTTCGCTTTTAAAGCAATTTTCGTTCTTTTCATTCTGCGGCTTTGTTGCCGCTTGTTCGGCAGCGAAAGGTGCATTTATTGCTAAGAGATGTGGATTCAAAGTTGACAAAATGTTTTCCACCGTTACGATTCAAACTCGGGAATCTCTGATGAGGAAATAGGAGAACAGTGACGTAAAACGGCGGAAACGGAAGCGAGGAGTCCGTGACTGCTGGCGGCAAGCGCTGCGCTCCTGCCTAGCAGGAGCCAAAATGAATAATGCCGGCGGGACGTTGAAGGCCTCTATCATCCGTCGTCGCTTCAATGTTATGGTGAATCCCGTTCCCGATTCCGACATCGTTCTCGCAAAGAACTGCAGCCTGAATTCAACGACATCAAATCCACACAGTGCGCGATGCTTTTGAAGGCTGATTTGGCGGGGTCTGGCAAGAAAGTCCTAGTACCGAGGAACCGGCAGTGCCGCTGTCACCGCCGAGCCACCGTCACGACTAATGTGTAGCGACTGGTTTTTGCGGGCGTATTCAAATTCTTTATTATTTGTCCTCGTAGGGCTGGTCATACAGCCCAGCGTCTTGGTACGTTGACGAAGCGAACACGCCGAGCGGTGCGTTTGCTAACGCGGAGGCGCGTTGAACATTGACTATACGCAATTCTACCTCCTTGTCGCAGTTGCTTGCCGTTGCACGAACTTTGTCCGAGGAACACTTAAAGAGGCGCTTGGGGGTCTTCTGCTGTCCCGCGCTTGTAAATCGAGGCGCATAACGAAACCATGCGGGCACGCAGAACGCATAGCGGCTAAGCACCTAAAAAGCATGCGAAGCCCAGCTGGCCGCCTATTGTGCTGCCATTTGCAGGTTTTCGTTGGCTTCCGAATTTCAGGTTGTCTTTTTCCGTCTTCCTAGTTTGATAAAAATTCACTGGCAGTTTCAAAATGAAACTTATATACTACTTCAATATCGATCAAACACGTAGCCTTCATGCACGTTTGTCAGTCTCGGAGACCTGTGGTATCTTTTTTCCTATTTCGTCATCACGCTGGTACCTGCAAGATTGGCCTTTGGCGGCGATACCTGTACTTTATTTCTTGCTCATTTCTACCTTTCAAGAGCTTTGTGTTCAGAAAAAGTGGTGTTTAGTGTGTTTAGGAGCTGGTATTGTATCGATACAAGCCAAGATTTCTCTTCAGTGTCCCTTTAACCAGTTAACGCTATGGCGTCATGCCCTCACGGCAGTGCTTAAGTGTCCCCTCCAATTGTTTTGTTAGCAGGCGTCGCCAATCTGCAATGCACACAAACGTGTACTGCGTTTTCACCATCATGCAGGTACACCGTCGTCATCAATGAGAGGACACAGGGTGAATCGACTTCAAGCCCGAATCTCAACGGCACCTTTACTACCACGGATTATGAATGTTCACCTGCTGTCACACAGCAGAACACTACGTGTTTGTGACGACGGCCTGTATATACACAAGACATGCATGTTGACGGTGCAGACAGTGCTGCGTTGCTGACTGTTTCTACTCGTATTCCCTGCGACGTCTGTTGAATTCTCTTTCCTTTTAATCCTTTTAATCGTCCATGTAAGCCAGCATTGGAATAAGCTAAGAATAATGTAACAGTTACGTCTATTAAAGCTATTTAAACTGCTTATCTAAAGCAGAAAGCTGGGCTAGGTGGTATTAAGATGGACCTCAACTTGAGGTCTAGCGTCTGTGCTGTAGTCTGTCCCTTCGTGCACGTTATTTAGCGCTAATGCTACGTCCTCTCTATCTAATCTGCTTTGTAGCCTATGCGGTGATTTAGTCGCATGGCGTACGGCAGGTAAGCTTAAGACGCGGGATTGAATCCCTGCCGCATCCATTGCATCTATTGGAGTCGAGGTGCACAAACACCGGTGAGCTGTGCTGTATCAGCGAACTATGAAGATGTCTTGAGGACAGCTTCATGCAACTGTTCTCGGTAAAAATAAAATATTTGGCTCTTTCTGGGCATGTATACATTTTTTCGATAGCTTTACAGCCACATAGCGCGGCTCATTCAAGCACCTCAAAATACAATAATATATTGCATGCTTCATAGTAACGTTTTTTCACCTCTCAGTGATATGGCACTTCATGGGTGCCTTAAAAGTCTCAATACAGGGATAAAAAGCTTGCGATGTTTACTGAAGACTTTCCCAAAGCTGTAAATACTCATACATTTGTATAAAAACTCATGTACCCCGGCAACAAAGGTAAAAACTCATGTACCCATCAACGAGGCCGGCAGTGAGCACGCCCAAGGGCTTAATCGGAGTCATGCTCTTCTCGGGAGCTCATGCACTCCTTCAGCGAGCATACCCAGGCATATCGCGACGAACTCCAGCTATACCACCCACCAGCAACAATCCCTTGACAGCTGCCTCCAAATATTACGGCAGCGCCCTCACACCCACACCCTTTCCTTCCTCTATTTGCTCTACCACTTCCACCCGAAAGCATTCACCCCCTCCTGTACCCATGCACCCACCCCCATGCTACTAGCACTCATATTTTCCTTGAATTCCTAGCGAACCCGCCTCTGCGAGGCCCGGAGCTTCTGACCACTTGGGAGCAATGGGAGATCCGACTGCGCTCGATGAACCCAGCCGGGCAGAAGATCGGCACTGACCGGGCCACCCTCGTCTTGGAACTCCATGAACTCATGAACGTATAGTGCAGCGAGTTCGTGCGGGAATCCAGGAACCTACGTGTAACAAATCTCGTGGTCATTAAAGTAATTTTAAAGCGAGAGCTTTTCTACTCCCCTCCGTAGCTTCTTCGCCGTGTGCACGCGTTTGACCTTGAACCAAGGAGAAAGCACGTGCCAGCTATGGCGTCACTCAGCTGCCGCCGCCGCTGCGACCGAGCGCTCGCCTCTGGCTGCCGGCATTCATTGTGTTCATTGGCGTTAGCGTTGACAACGTTCTCTACTACGATGATTCGGAGGAAAGGAATGCCGCATAATTGGCTCCCTGGGTCAGTGGACGCCTCATTCGCGCTTTGAGGTACATGGCGGTAGTGAGAGAGAGATGTAGACTGCATGAATTAGCGCTGACAACGTTGTGGCAGACACGCGGCACTACAACTGCAGCAATAGGCCACAGCGTTCATTGGGTAATCAGCCTCTTGCAATCAACCGTTAATTTAATTGCCGCCTGCCAGGGTGGCAGGGTGGGCGCGCTGCCTATCCAGTGTGCGTAACGCACTCAACGTTACAAGCGCCAAGCCACATCTACTTGCCCGATACACCACAGTTTTCGCTCTCTAACCAGGTTCAGCAGTAGTTAAACCGCAGCTAGTTGTTTTTCTCTCCCATGGACCTTAAGGAACACATGAACCGAGGCAGTGGATCAACAGCTGTGGTATTCGGCTACTCGATCAAAGGTAGCGGGTTCAACCCTGTTGAAAGAGGCAATATTTCGGTGCAGGTGAGATGAAAAAAAAACCCTTGCTCTGTGATTGCCGTGCACGTTAAAGAGCCCCTAAGCGGTCGAATGTTTTTCCCACCTCTCCTTTGCAGTGCGTCTCATAGCCAGGAACGTTGATGTGACAAGCAAGAATTAATGAAAGAAGCCTTTTTTGCAATGAAGAGTGGTCTCTCGGCCACTCTTTGGGAATCGGGAGCGATGAGGGTGTTAATGCAAAAACTTCATGCAGGTTGTTTTCACATCCTTCACAGCCTTCAGAGCTGCAAGCCGCAAGTCAGTCTACTTTTGTTACACTGCTTGAAGCACACCGCTTTCACTACCGTGCCCTATAAAAAGTAGTAGACCCATATGGGAGTAGAAAGAGAGTAAACTGTCCACTAGACCAGTTTCATTTTTAAAAGGGAGTGCTCTAGAGGACGGCGTACTTCCTTTTTTCTCTTCTCTGCTTAGTCTATGCCGAGATATATATATATATATATATATATATATATATATATATATATATATATATATATATATATATATATATATAGAGAGAGAGAGAGAGAGAGTGAGAGAGAGAGAGAAAAAACTTTATTGTCTGGAAAAAGATGGTGATCTTTTTGGGTTGCTTCAGCCGCTCCAGGTGGCCGGCAGTTCAAGTCTGTCGGCGACCTCCTGCGCTCCTGCCGTGGTCCGGGACTGAACGTCCGGGTCTGGGCTGGAGAGAAAAGCTTCCCATTTTGCAAGTGTGGGAGATGTGACTATACCTGCCGGAAACGGATCCTCCGTGCAGTCCGAGATTATGTAGTCTAAGGGGCAGGCTCGCCGCACAGCTGACTGTGCGGATTTGCCAAATCGGGAATGATATTGGAATACGTCCACTTGTTTGGTTGCGGCCACGTTTGAAGCCGCCTCCACGTGATGGCCTGTTTGCGGCTAAGCCAAACGTATGCCGAGATAGCATGTTGTTCTGGGGTGACGATCGTACCTGGTGTGCTAGGGTGATCATGTCGTCACGTGGTATATGCTGAATTTTGCATTACTTCGCGAGAAATATGGCCAAATCCATATAAGATGTTTGAGACATGCTCTGTAGTGTTCGTGATAGTGGGTGCATCTTTTAAGGCGAAAGCCTTAATTGCCTCATCAGTGTCCGCAGGAAGTGTCTGTTCGAAGAATGTGTCCGCCTCACCTCTAAAACAAATAACGTCATCAAAACTGACATAAATAAAATTGGGATGTAAAAAACAAAAAGAAGTCATAAATAAAAACAAATGAAAATAAATTAAAGATAAAATTGAAAAAAACGCATACTGGCGTCGTGGAACAAACTTCGGTTCTAGAAAGTGCCATGCATTCGCATTGCTCCACGTAAGCAGGCTTAAGTTCCCTCAATGTTTTGTGCATGAGCTTTTTATGCCTTCCCAAAAGCCACTGTGAAGTCTATAGTAGGTTGTAGGCTGCATTTTGATGGAATGTTTGAGATATCTTGTGGCCGAAATATTTTTTCCTGAATGTCAAGCATTGGCCCAGCTGTTCCTTCGGATAACCGACGTCTGCTGTCTGCTTTTATTTTGGCACGAACATAGTACATAAGTGCTCGAGAATTTAAAAATTGATGTCATGTTGACTGATATGATGCAAGTTGTGATGTCATTAAACACATTACAGCTGCGCTTGAACAGGACAGTATGTTTGAAGGATGTACACTTACGGCTGTGTACATAATGTCGTGTCCGAGCAGTAAGGAGGGACAGGCGGGCTTAGACATAACTGGGTTTATTTCATCGCAGCTACCGGGACGCACGTCTTCTGCGTATCGGTGTCGGCCATCGCTTTCGCCGTCTCACTCCCTTGCGCGTTTCGGCTGCTCGCGCAGGGGGCGGCATCTGTCGGCCCTGCCGCGCACCACACCCTGCCTTCTTAATGAGAGTTGGGCTATAGGTCCAAGCGACTCTGAGGTTTCACAACGCGTCCACTTCTTGTCGTGACCGTCCCTGGTTGCGGTTGCAGAGGCTGGAGGGGACTGCTGGTGCGACGAGTCATCCCGCTTGCGGTTTGTACCGCATAAGAACGCGGAGAGCAGGAGCAACCACAGTCCCTTCAGCAGCGGACTGCGGACTGCTGTGCTCGACAGCAGGCGTTCTCGTTCACAGACCCTGTGTCGGCGGTCGTAATCGATGCGTTGTTTTGCCTTGTACACCTGGTTTCTGTTCCGGTAAGGGCGAGTGTTCCAACGAGGTCGGAACTCCGTAGACACAGTTGGCACGTGGGTTCCCAACAAACACAAAACCTCCTCAAAATCTCCCAGAAATATCCCATCAGGACAGTTTGAATGTTTCCAGGAGGTCCTAATTTTTCCCGAAGACATCCAAAAAACGTCCCCACAACTAGCCGTGTCCAAAAAGTTGTGCGTTCAAGGGACGGAACCAAAAGGTTAATTCTAGATTTCTCGGCTCTTGCTCAATAAAATTATTTCTTCTTTTTCAAGCAGACTTGAGGCATCTAAGCTCACATATGTGCCAACTTTCAGGTACATGCTTACCTTAGAGGTGGTGTGATACATCAGTCCACTCGCGTGAATGCTTGCTGGCTAGGCCATTCATACTTACCTGCTTACATGAAATGTGCTTTAACAAGGTGGAAATTTGGGCTGGTTGGTGCATGATCCTGAGACGGGAGCAGCGCAGCACGAAACAGAAAAGAGAGAGGCGGGACACGACGCTGAATAACAACCATATTTTTAATGCACGTTCATCGAATATATACATCTCGCTCGCATAAGAATCATCATCATCATCAGCCTTACTACACCCACTGCAGGGCAAAGGCCTCTCCCATGTCTCTCCAATTAACCCTATCTTTTGCCAGCTGCATCCACCCTTTGCCTGCAAACTTCTTAATCTCATCCGCCCACCTAACCTTCTGCCGCCCCCTGCTACGCTTACTTTCTCTTGGAATCCACTCCGTTACCCTTAAGGACCAGCGGTTATCTTGCCTTCGCATTACATGCCCTGCCCAAGCCCATTTCTTTCTCTTGATTTCGACTAGGATGTCATTAACCCGTGTTTGTTCCCTCACCCACTCTGCCCGCTTCCGGTCTCTTAACGTTACACCTATCATTTTTCTTTCCATGGCTCGCTGCGTTGTACTTAACTTAAGCTGAACTCTTGTCGTTAGCCTCCACGTTTCCGCCCCGCAGGTGAGTACCGGTAAGATTAAGCTGTTGTACACTTTCCTCTTGAGGGAAATTGGTAAACTGCCACTCATGATCTGCGAGAGTTTGCCATATGCGCTCCACCCTATTCTTATCCTTCTAGTTATCTCCCTCTCATGATCCGGATCAGCTGTCACTACCTGCCCTAAGTAGACGTATTCCATCACAACTAGGCTCTCGCTGCCAATTGTGAACTGTTGTTCGCTTTCTAGGCTGTTTAACATTACCTTGGTTTTCTGCATGTTAATTTTTAGACCCACTGATCTGCTCTGCCTGTCTAACTCATTGATCATGATTTGCAGTTCACCTCCTAGGTGACTCAGCAAGACAATGTCATCAGCAAATCGCAGATTATTTAGGTATTCTCCATTTATTCTTACAACTGGATTTTGTGGCATCTGCGATTGTTTCGCAGGCTGCCCTTACCGCTCAGCATCAAAGGCTACTCGGTTCTGAAACGGGGAGGAAAATTTTAGAGAGATTGGGCTACGAGCCCATGCATGAACATGCCCGCTCACGAGACATACCACGACAAATCAGGGACAAGATCAAAATCCCTCCGCTGCCCAGAAACATGCACCCCGCCTTTCACGAAGGCAGGCGCAAAGACAGGTCAGAAGCATTACATGCTAGGTATACAGGTCGACAGGACGTCCTGTATACGGACGCTGCAATATATGAGAGCAAAGCCGCACACGCGGCTGTGGCGGTTGAGGAAGACGGAACACCGGTGGCGTGCTGCACAGTCAGTGGTGTCAAGACAGTAGAAGCTGAGGAAGTAGCGATAGCCTTAGCCGCCAGCCAAGGAGGGGTCAAGGTGGTCATTAGCGATTCAAAAAACGCTGTGAAAAATTACGAATCGGGGAGGGTGACGGAGACTGCCATCCGTATATTAAGCAGGGAAGGAGGACCCAGAGAACTGGTTCTGCTCGTTTGGGCACCAGCTCACCAAGGACTTAAAGGGAACGAGGAGGATCATTCGGTCGCCCGAGGTCTCACTTACCGGTCGACCCCTGGGACCTCCCAAATCTCTGGAAGTACAAACAGCACAGAGGATATGCGCGCATACCAGGAAATCACGCAATACTACAGACTAAATCGTCAGATTTATCCGGGAGCGGACAAAACGCTCAATAAAAAAGAGGAGGTTCTTTGGAGGAAATTACAGACAGGGGTTTTTCCCAACCCAGTACTCTACAGCAAGTGGCATCCTACAGTATTCAGGTCAAAGTGCAAATTTTGCGATCAGCCAGCAAATTTGGTCCACATGGTGTGGACGTCCCCGGCTAAATATGATAGCTCACGCACTATAGAATCCTGGGAGGCTTTGCTCCGCAGCCCAGACCCCAACGTCCAGCAAGACATCATCGGTCAAGCCCTTGCTGCTGCTGTATTCCAAGGGATCCCGGCCGACGGCTAGGGCCGACAGGGGAGATGGACTTCTCTCCTGGCGTTCATTGACTGGTGTTACAATAAAGGTGTTTCTCTCTCTCTCTCTCCATTTATTCTTATTCCTAACTGTTCCCATTTCAGGCCTCGAAATACCTCCTGTAAACATGCGGTGAACAGCATTGGCGAGATCGTGTCTCCTTGCCTGACGCCCTTCCTTATTGGAATTTTATTGCTGACTTTATGGAGGACTATAGTAGCTGTGCAGTTGCTATATATATCTTCCAGTATTTTGACATAAGTCTCTTCTACACCCTGATTACGCAATGCCTGTATGACTGCTGAGGTTTCCACTGAGTCGAATTCTTTCTCGTAAACAATGAAAGCTATATATAGAAGTTGTTTATATTCTGCGCATTTCTCTATAACCTGATTGATAGTGTGAATATGATCTATTGTGGAATATCCTTTACGAAAGCCTGCCTGATGATTTGGTTGATTAAAGTCTAACGTTGCCCTTACTCTATTAGCGATTACCTTAGTACATACTTTGTAGGCAACGGATAGTAAGCCTTCGTATAAGAACGAAAAGAAAAAGCATGAAAAACGCACAAGATGTACACGTGGTGAAATATTAAGACATCGCACGCAGATAATCAACTTCTCTGTCAAAAAGCGCTATTGAAGGTTTGCAGACACATACGTCGCTCTTTGGTCGGATGTTGAAGGCTTCTTCAATCTCCCTGATTCGCTGATCAAAATATGACAGGATGACCATTGTGTTGATAAACTGCGGAGCGCGTTCATGCTCTCTGCAATGTTTTGCTCATCCACTGATGATGGCGCCCTTTAGGGGTCTTTTGTGCTCTCGAAGCCGTTTATTCAAACAGCGCCCTGTTTGACCAATGCAGGTGCGTCCGCATGACAGCGGTATTTCATAAACCCCGCTTTTAACACATTTGACATGTTTTTCCGGTGTTTTTTCTTGCATTGATTTTTTCCTTTGCTCGCCGTTGACTTTGGCGCACAAGCTTCTAAACTTGTTGGGTGCTGACTTAAGCACCCACCATCTCTTGCTCCTACCCTTCTGAGACTGTGGGAAATGCCATTAATGCAAGGAATGACCGCGTACGGCTTCCTTTATTCTGATGTGGTTGTGACATATTTTCTGCGTCTAAGTGCGTACAGAATCCCTTATGCAACACTGGATTGCAGTCTTGTCGGGCAACCTGCTGCTTTCAGCCGCCGGTTCTGGGCGTCAAAACTGCCTTGAACTTCATGATTACAGGATCTCGTAAATGCGGCTCTTCCTGCTGTTTTTTTCTACCCCATCCCCACCCCCTTGATGATCTTGGAGTGCGCCGGTGTGTAGGGGAGCAGTCCATTCTAGCAGCGTGGTCCGTACCGCCAGCATATGTGAGCGCCTAGAAAAGCTAGCGTCAAGTCAAGAAATTGCATAACGTTTTTATGCGAAGCATATTATCAGCGTTTCACTTCGGCGCTCGCGACGGTTACACGCCGGCTTCGACCTTGAGCTATACCACGTGACACCATGACGTCACGACCGAGGAGAGGCAGGCCGCATCTTGCGCCGTCGCGACGGTTGCGCGCCGGGCGACCACGTGACACCATGACGTCACGACTGAGGAGAGGCAGAGAAGCATCTTGCGCCGTCGCGATGGTTGCGCGCCGGGCGAGCACGTGACACCATGACGTCACGACCGAGGAGAGGCAGAGCCGCATCATGCGCCGTCGCGAGGGTTGCGCGCCGGGTGACCACGTGGTACCACGTGACGCTACGGTGACGGTATATAAGGGAGGCTGCGCTTGCCTCCGATGGAGGAGGGAACGCCGCGCGCCCCTGCGCGCGCGTTCTTCCATCTTCCTCTGAAACCCTACCTATCCTTCTCTCTATCTGCACGCCGGCAGTGTTGGTGGTGTTTTAACACCAGTCACAGGCCCGTGCATTTTCCTTTCCTCTTCCCTTTACATCCACTTACTACTACTGCCTCCGATGGACACTCGTTGCGATGGCTCCTGGAGGCGCGGCTCCGCTCCTCCCGCTAGGGCCGCTGCAGCCGAGCACGTGGTCTGACGTCACGCCAGCTGAGGAGAGACGGGGCTCAACTCGCGCAGTCGCCGCGCGGCCGCGACCACCAAGGCTAACTCCCGCTCCTCCAGGAGATTGCTAAACAACGAAGAGACTAGCCTGACTTCCGGGCAGGCGATACCGAATCCCTTTCACAAGTCTATTAGGCTTCGCATCCTAGGCTTAACCTTAGCTAAGCCAGGCCATTTTTTTTCAGGGAGTTGACTTCTTATTTCTAGTCCTAGTTCTTCTAGTACTTAGCAAAAGTAGCAATGAGAGCCGCATTGACGAGATCCTCTCATCATGAAGTTCAAGGCAGTTTTGACGCCCAGAACAGTGGGCTGAAAGCAGCAGGTTACCCGACGAGACTGCTATCCAGTGTCGTAGAAGGGATTCTGCAAGCACTTAGAGGCAGGAAATATGTCACAACCACATGAGAAGAAAGGAAGCCGTACGCGGTCCTTCCTTACATTAATGCCATTTCCCTCAGTCTCAAAAAGGTAGGCGCAAGAGCTGGTGTAAAAGTGCTCATGTCAGCACCCAACCAATTAAGAAGACATGTGCGCCAAAGTCAACAGCGAGCAAAGAAAAATCAATGAAAGAGAAAAGCACCGGAAAAAAGAAGTGCAATGTGTGAAAAGACGGTTTGTAGAATACCTCTGTCATGCGGACGCACCTACATTAGTCAAACAGGGCGCTGTTTGAACAAACGGCTTCGAGAGCACAAAAGATCCCTAAAGGGCGCCATCAGCAGTGAATTAGCAAAACATTGCAGAAAGCATGAATGTGACCTGCAGCTTAGCAACACAATGACCATCACGTCATATTTTGATCAACGGACCAGGGAGATTGAAGAAGCCTTCAACAATCGACAAAAGAGCGACATATATGCGTCAGCATACTTTCGATAGCGTTTCGTGACAGCGAAATTGATTACCTGCGTGCGTTGTCCTAATCTTTTACCGCGTGTACATCTTTTGCGTTTGTCATGCTTCTGCTCTTTCCTTATTGCACGAGCAAGATGTATATATTCGATTGAACGTGGATTAAAAATCTGGTTGTTGGTCAGCGTTGATTCCCGCCTCTCTATTCTTTGTTTCGTGCTGCGCTCCTCCCGCCGCAAGAACATGAAATGTGCCAACATTTTACACCCAAAGGAAATATGAATTCAAAAAGTCGCCCGATCCCGCCCATATAACAGGAAATAGCAGCGCAATACAGGTGTAATTTCGGTTTATTAGGTGTGCTCTTTGCATTTATATGAATACAAACAGGAGACGCATATGTATGCACCATTTAGCACTCAATGTACGCTGCACTAGGGCACCAGCATATAATAATGGCCAAGTTTTTCTCTAGCTCTGAGAAATGTGAAAAATAAAGCAATAAAAACATAACACAGGCTGAAAGTTGATGCACCTTAAGCAAACATTCTAAAGGGCACAAAAACATATATGCACACGCAAAAGCAAACGCATGTAAAGAGCAACCTGGGTGCCAAAAGAAAAGACGATATGGGCGTACGATACCGACACGCGGTTTCAGGTCACGGACATTCTGCAGGGTGAAACCTCCCCCTGTATTTGCCTCTCGCACGAACCTCGAGGAATAAGCCTGAGCTTGTTATCAAAAGGGGAAAGAAATTAATTCTACGAGTCGAAAATAAAAAACGAGCATAACCCAACATGCCTTGACGACGTTGCCAACGGAAACCCGGGGATGAAATAAAATGCTGCAACTATATACATGAATTCAACGCAGCCTTCTGTCCTGCACCTTCTCACGGCACAGCGAACGCTCAAACATACGCCTTGCATCCTCGTTACACCCCTGTTTCATTTTCTTGTGACTAAGTGTGGAGATAAGACTGCTTGGAGCCGGATGGAAAGGGCGGACGTCTTGAGGTAGGAGCCCTGGTGTGCCGCACCCATGGTATAGCAGACCGCGCGTGCGGCACAATACGGCGTGGGAGGCGAGATCATTGGGATCAAGGCACAAGTAATCCGGTGGGGGTGGGTTGAAAGTCAGCGACGCGAACACAACACAAACTATACTGCTGCGACAGGCGGCAATGTAGGTAGAGCAGGTTAATCCATGGGCACACGCAGCAAGAGTCTGGAAGGCTTCCGAAGATCTCTGCCGCCTATGACCGCTGTGGACAACCGCGCTGCCACAAATAACACGTCACAGTCGTCGGAGGCGCTGAGGGATGCAGATTGCGCGCTAGGAGTCACCCATTGCCTTGAAATCCGCTGCTGCGAACGACGCCTGTAAGAGCGCCATTGTGGTGTAGGGCCGTGAAGCTGCGCAAAAGACTTGCAATGTGCCGCTGCATCAGTTCCAAACGGAATTATGTGGGCACGTCGAGGTGCGCGGGAAAGCTGCCGTAAATCCGTAGCTACGAAGTTCACGACAGCCGAGTGATGAGAGCAAGAGCTGCCGCGCGCTGGGGCTTGCGCGCGAGCGGCTAGAGGCTGCGCGAATACGTGTGCGCAAGATGGCTTCCGTCCAGCGAGGAAGCCGGGCGAGCGTTGGGGGGCCATTACTGCGCCTCTGCTAGACAGCGGCGCAACGAGGACTGCTGGTAGTTGGAGATGCCTGCAGGGACCGCCGCACCGTGCTGAAGTTGGAAACACTACACAAGACGGGCACGTTGGAGACCGCCGCTCCCGGCGGTGCGATGAAAAGGCAGACCGCCGTCGCCTGCCTGCCTGCAGCATGGAGCCGACGGCACACTAGAGAGATGCGGGGTGAAATGCGCTTCTTTCGGCTGTTCGAACAAAACTGCTTGATCTCTCAAGACGGCGAGTGCAAGAGCAAAACCTTCCCTCCCCGTAGCTTTTGGCGCAAGGGAGAGAGAAAAAGGAGCGAGGAGTCAATTTGTATTTTTTGTTCAAAGCATTGTTCCCAAAAACGTGCTCCCAGTTTCCTTTCTGGGACCAAAATGCTATGATTCGTTTTTGTTTCTGCTTAACACCCTCTAAAAAACGTTTCTAGTACATTAGTGGGCGCTCTTCTCTTTTGCTTGTGTTCCTGTGTCCTGCCTCTACGTCCTGGAAATGTTCGATAAATGATTTACTGGGACTGGGACATTTCATCCTTTCTGGGCGCACCTGGGGACGTACGTTGTTTGCTGGGTTCCCACTCGGCGCCCCATGAGTAGCTCAGCCGTAGAGTAGCCTTCGCGGCATGCGTGTCACGGTGAGCTAACAGAGCTTTGTTGATGTTGGGCGATTTCCTGAGGAGCCGTTTTGCAGTTTGTACGGTTCTCTCGACCGCTCCGTTGTTTTGGGGATAGTACGGGCTGCTTGTGATGTGCTGTATTCCCCATTATCGAGTGAATAACTTGAACTTAGTAGAGATAAATTGAGGTCGATTACCCGATCGGATGACAGCAGGTGCCCCAAACCTAGCGAAGATCTCCTCGAGTGCTCGCGTGATGTCGTAAGTCGTTGTCTTTTTCAGCTTCTTCAGGTCAAAGAACCTTGAGAGGTAGTATACCACTACTAAGAAGCTCTCCGTATTCATTGAGAAGGTGCATTCCAACCACCTCCCATGTATAATTGGGCAGCGGAGTGTCGAGTAGTGGTTCAACACCAGGTTTTCGATACTCTTGGCACACTAGGCAACGGGAGACATAGTTTCGAATGTGTTGACCAATGCCAGGCCACCACACAGATTGGGTGCCACGAGCACGACATTTCCCTATGCCTTGGTTGCCAGTGTGCAGGCGTTCAAGCACTTCACTTCTAAACTTGGTGGTATAACTATGCGGTTTCCCTTGAGGAGAAGGCCTTGTACACATGCAAACTCGTGAGAAACAGTGACGTACTGCTGTATTGGATACGGCAGTGACACTCCTTTATGCCAGGTTGTCGAACAGTAGCTTTTGACTCTAGCTATCGTGGGGTCCTGGTCCTGTGCTGCCTTGATCCTTTCAAGCATGTCGGCGATTGCCGGAAGTAGTTACATCGCGAGTACTTCATACTCTAGGACTGCTGCACCAAGACATCTTGGATGACCTGAGTTTCTGTCGGCTAATGGCCTGCGTGACAAGACATGAGCTGTGTGGATCTCCTTGCCTGGTGTGTGGGAGATTGTGCAGTCATACTCAAGTAGTCTCATTCGCAGGCGCTGCAAGCGTGGGTAGAGTTCATCCTATCGTTTCGACGACAGTAGCGGCGGCACCAAGAGCTTATGATCCGTTTCTACATGAAATCGTAATCCAAGCAGATATGGACGGAAATGCTCACAGGCCCACGTGGTTGCCAGGGCCACTTTTCAATCTGTGCATAGCGCTGTTCGGTTTCAGAGGGGAACCGGGAGGCATATGTGACAGGTAGGCGTCGTCCAGACATCTGTTGTAGAAGGACCGATCCTAAGCCATAAGAAGTGTTACCTGACACAGTAAGCGGGCTGTGGGGATTGTAGTGTGCCGGTACTGGTGTCGTAGTGAGGGTTGTTTTATTGGCATCAAAACTATCTTGCTGTACCTTGCCCCAATACCAGTGGACGTCATGATGAAGCAGATCCCGAAGCTGTTTCGTCAACTGTGATAGCTTTGGAAGAAACTTGCCAAGGTGATTGACCATTCCCAGGTATGACCTCACTTCTGTAACATCAGTGGGTGGTGGCTCTCCAACTGACTTTTTCTGGTTCAGCCCGCATGCCATCAGCCGTGACGATGTGTCCTAAAACTTGATTTCTTGTTTGCTGAACTCGCACTTCTCTTTGTTCAGAGTTATACCAACATCTTGAAGCCGTTATAGTACTTTCTGTAAGTGCAAGTCGTGTAGTTTCTGCGTTCTCCCGAACACGATTATGTCATCCTGAAGACAGGCTTGACCCTCTAGACCCTCCAGCACTCTACACCCTTCAGCACTACATTGGAATCCCTGGCCGTAACGGACCCACCGATGCTGGCACATTTCAACTAGGAATCTGTGCAGGAATTTCAGCAGCTGTTTCCCTTCTCACTAGATGAAAAGTGCCTGGGTGATCCGGAGTCTTAGATTTGGAAGTTTCTCAAAATTATGCTCACAAGTTTTTGCTTTCTTTTAATGGTTCATAAGAGTAGTGACCATATGTGCTGACATTACATCTGCTTTCACACAAGACACAAGCAACTCTACTTTGAGAAAATTCTGGAAAATTTCTAAACGGAACACTGCATGCTTTCAGGGGCTCCATATGCTGCTCATTGTACTGCAAAAGAATATTTCAGGCTTTCAAGAAGGAACCCTTGAACAAGAGGGCTGACAAAGGTTGGTTTGCTCATCACTGAAAAGCACTGCCTTTTACTACCTTTCCAATGAAGGCACACTCTGGCATCCCTTTCGATAGCAGCAATGCCACTGGACAAGCACCAAGCGATTTCCACAAAAAGTAACAGCTTTTTACGACCTCGTCATCACAGCTCGAACCACAGAGAAACTAGCCTCTATTTTTTGTTTCTGCAATAGCCTACAAGATTGACGAGGCCCGAGAGCAAGATTTACAGATCGATTTTGAGGCCGCACTGGGGTGGTGGTGGTGAAAAACCTTTATTGGCTTGAAAAAAAAGTATTTACAGGGAGGTATGATTGGACCAATCCTTAAGGTGCCGGCCCTCACAAACACTAGGTGGGGACCCTGGTACGGGACCCCAGTGGCGTCAGCCGCTGCCCGGGCACGCTCAACCAAGGCCTGTTGAGCCTGTCGCCTCCCAGTCCTCCCGGGTGGGGTTGGGATGAGGTGGGATAGCAGGTTTGGAGGGACAGGCCCACACCATGTGGTAGATGTTCGAAGACTTCTCCGCACAGTGCGGACAGCTGCCCGAGAAAGAAGGGTCAAAATGCTTGAGAGTTTCTGGGCACAGCAAAGCATTAATAAAAAGGCGGAGCAGAAGCCGCTCCTCCGTCTTTGAGAGGCCTTTACACGGGCGCGGATAAAGGCTGTTGCCAGATTGATAGAGTAAAACAATGTCTTGGAAAGAGTAAGCCGGAGTTAGTTCGAGCTCCTGATCGTCGGGGTGGGAGGGGAAATCACGGTGAGAAAGCGCGCGGGCGGCGGCGTCAGCTGCCTCATTTCCCTCAAGGCCCATTTGAGCAGGAGCACAAACAATATTCTTGTGCTCGGGGTCCCCGGTGTAGACGCTGTTTTGGAGAAGGCGGTAGGCTAGGTACGGTGCCCAGCCCTGCTCAACGTTCCTACAGGCCCCTCGCGAGTCGGAAATAATTGTTTTGGAAGTGGGCTGAGATGCAGCCAATGCTATGGCGACCTCCTCAGTGTGTGGTATGTCAGGGGCTTGAAAAGTAAGTCCGTTCACTGTTCTTGATTGGTGGACGACCGCGACCTTGTACCACCTCCCCATGGTGGTGGCCGGAGGCGTCCACGTAGAATACGCCGGGTTTCGATCCATAGTGCCGGGCCAGGGCTTCCGCCCGCGCAAGGCGCCGGCCATTATTATCCTCACGGGTCATGTTCGCGGGTTACTGATCCGGAGTTCCCGGGTTCGAACCCGACCGCGGCGGCTGCATTTTTATGAAGGAAAAACGCTGAGGCGCCCGTGTGCTGTGCGATGTCAGTGCACGTTAAAGATCCCCAGGTGGTCGAAATTATTCCGCAGCCCTCCACTACGGCACCTATCTCTTCCTTTCTTCTTTCACTCCCTCCTTTATCCCTTCTCTTACGGCGCGGTTCAGGTGTCCAACGATATATGAGACAGATACTGCGCCATTTCCTTTCCCCAAAAAACCAATTATTTATTTATGTTCGCGGGAAGAGGGCGCACGTGGAGGGCGCATCTCCACTGGGATGGAATGCGTACGCTCTTCAGTGAGAGTGGTGTGTTGGATATGTAGTCGGGCAAGGAGGCGGCGACCCGACGATGTCTTCGAGAAACGTGTATATTGGTTGGTCAAGTGGGCTTCCCGGAGCTCCCGAAACGTGTTAACCATACCCAGCCCCAGGAGACGCTGGATGGAGGTGTTCACGGGGAGGTCCAGGGACGGCTTAATAATTTTGCGCAGGATGACTTCGAGCGCATTCTCGTCTTGCATCCGCAGGTGGAGGTACGGAGTCGAATATAGAATTCGACAGGTTACAAATGCATGCTCCAGCCGCAAGGCGTCCTTGCATCGTAACCCCCCGCGCTTGTTAGAAACCCGGCGGACCATGCGGCCCACCTGGTCCCCCAGCTTACGGAGTTTGGTCAATGTCGTTTCTGACCGGTTGTGTTGGTGTATAAACAGCCCCAGTACCCGGAAATCGACATTTTCGGTGATTGGACCTGTCTCAAGAGACAATGCATTTTTGGCTGTGCACTTTGGTGAGGGGCGTATGTGCACAAATTCAGACTTTTGGGGGGAGCATTGGAGGCCGCAGCGGCGAGCATAACGGTCCACTATGGTCGCCGCCTTCTGCAGGGTGGCATCAATGTCTCCGAGGGAGCCCTGCGTGGCCCACAGGGTGATGTCATCGGTGTACAGCGCATGCTGCACACCAGCGGCAGCACCCAGCTGGGCCGGCAGTTGCATCATAGCCAGATTAAACGAAATGGGAGAGAGCACCGCGCCCTGAGGGGTACCCCTGGTTCATAAATGAAAAGCACCGTGCTCCTTATCCTGGATTCGAATGTAAGATTGCCTGTCGGTCAAAAATTGCCGAATGTATTGGAAGGCGTTTCTGCCGCAGTTAGTTTGAGAGAGGTGGGTGAGAATGATCTCGTGGGTAACGTTGTCGAATGCTCCCTTCAAATCCAAGGCGAGTACGACCTTGTCATTGTGGGGGCATTCGACGGGATCGAGGACTGCCCGATTGAGTAGTAGCAAGACATCCAGAGCGGATCTGTGTGGGCGAAACCCGAACATGGTGTCTGCGAAAATGTTTTGAGATTCCATGAACTCGGACAACCTGTCGCGTACCATCGTCTCCATGAGTTTGCCCACACAGTAAGTCAGAGAGATGGGACGGGGGTTGTCCGTGTTGATGGCCTTGCCAGGTTTAGGAATGAAGGTGACCAGGGCGGTCTTCCAGTCGATTGGGAGGGGCACTTCTCCAAGCCAGATTGAGTTAATGTAATCCTATAAAGATAGGTATGCCGGGTCGGGGAGGTTGGCTAACAATTTGAATAATTTTGTCCCGACCCGGAGAAGTGCCACGTTTAATTTTGGCGATATCCCCCCTCAAGTCATGGAGCTGGAACGGTTGATCCAGCTCAACGTTCTCAATGCCTGCATAAGAGTACGTCGGCCCGCAGGGGTCCTGGATGGTGCAAAAGTACTGGTCCCGGAGCTTGTGCGCCAACTGAGTTGCGTTGCCCTGAAAGCTGTGTATTGCTCTTTGGAGGTGTTTTTGAGTTTCCGTGCGTGTTTGCGTTGGGTCAATTAGGGCGCGAAAGAGTCGCCAGGTGTTCCGGCTAGTGATCTGCCGCGCGGCTGTATTGCATCGGGCCACCCAGTTGGAGTCAGCGAGTTGGGCCGCATACTCAGCCGCTCGCTGGGTGAGCTCGGCGATGGGAGCTTTAAGTTTCCGGTTGTGATTTTGCAAGCGCCACCGGAGGATAAGGCAATGCCGGGCCTCCCAGAGGTGGAGGAGGTGGTTATCCACAGCCGAGACCGCATCTGAGAGCTGAATTTGAATTTCGGAGGAGCGAAGGCTGGAGACCAATTACTGGGACCAAGATTGGTAGCCCTGCTCATGTATGGGTGTCGCAGTGTTATAATTTTGCCTGAACTTGGTCCAATCTGGTAGTCGGGCCTGTATTGTGGGTCGGGAGAAAGGACAGGTCCTAATCGTAGTGTTGAGGAGACAGTGGTCGCTGCCGGGGGTTTCCCCGGTGTTGACCCAGTCTGCATACTGAATGTTGCGGATGAAGGTGAAGTCCGGACACGTATCCCGAGTCACGCTGTTGCCTATACGAGTTGGGTGGACTGGGTCAGTGTGGAGAGTAAGGCCCAGCGTTGACGCAAGCTCCGCCAACCTGCGTCCCCGCTTCTCTTCACGGCGGTAGCACTACGCCCGACCGGGAGCGTTGAAATCGCCCACAATCAAGAGGGGGTCCCGACCCGCAACTCTTAGCGCGCGGCTAAAGAGGTCCGCGAATGTTACATTCGGCAATTTTGGAGTGCAGTATACGTTGAGTATGTGTAACGGTGGATCCTGCTTGCGTAGTGGGAAGAGGGTCACCATTACATAGGAGTATTCAAGTTGCAGGTCTAAGTCGACCTGGTTGGCTGTATAATTTTTATGTACGCATAGACAAGTCTAGGGGTCCTGCTGGAACGTCGTATCATTTGTTAGTGTGGCGCATCTCCCTGGCTCTT
The DNA here is from genome assembly GCF_052857255.1 of Amblyomma americanum. Lineage (NCBI taxonomy): Eukaryota > Metazoa > Arthropoda > Arachnida > Ixodida > Ixodidae > Amblyomma > Amblyomma americanum. Next base: position 131,326,646 of record NC_135503.1, read on the forward strand.
GGAGGGCAGCCACGGCTGACAAATGCTCAAAGGTTGAAAGGAAAAGCCGGAGGTCGGCCCGCTTGGAACGGGACCGGAGTCCCCGACAGTTCCATTGAGGAATCGTAATGAGGGAAGCCGATTTGGAAGGGGGGAGCGCCTACACCGAGGGTGTACTGCCATGCTCAGATTTAGGGGTGAGAGGTGAAAGTGAAACTGCCCCCGAGCCAGTTACCAGGGACTGTAGCTCAGCGCCTGGAAGGGGGCAGCTGCCTTCGTCATTTTCGAGCGCAGTGACGCGGCGGGACAAATAGGATTGCCGACCAGATACGTCCTTAAGAGGGCTGGCTCTGCGAGAAGGGCTGGGGTTAGTCGCGACGTGCTGAGCGATCATAGAGGGGATAGCCTCCATGACTCGATCAATGAGACGTTCCATCGCTGCCCCAAGCAGGGTATCTAATTTGGCATTAAGACGAGTTTCGATGTTGGCAAGGGAAGGGTCCGGAGCCGGCGCCGCCGCTGTCTCGCTCTCCATAGCCTCCGCGGTGGTGGTACTAGGGGGAAGGGGAGTTGTACTAGCCTCTAAGGCTTAAATTTGGGCGAGTAGCATCTCGTTTTGTGCCCGGAGAGAAGCTACAAGGTTGTGGAGCTCAGCGTCAGCCGCCGAGCGAGGGGGAGATGAGAGGGCGTGGGAGGAGGAGGCAACCCTACCGGAACCGCTCACCTGCCTGCCATTTCTGACGGCGTTGGCCCAGGCATCGGCCGCGCCATTCTTGACTTGGGACCGGGCTTGCTTTACCTGGCCGCAATGTGGGGGCGGGGGTGGCACTTGTTTGCCGTTGACGTCATTCCTGCTAGGAGGTGTCTGTCGCTTTTTGAGCCGGTGACGTCACCGCGATGTGGTGAATCATCGCCGCCGGCGCTTCCGGGGTGACGGGGCTGCCTGTTCGTCATTTCCCGCCCTCTGGGGCGGCTCGCTTGTTGAGACGATACTCTGCAGTACAGTCCCGCGAATTCGTGGCGTGGCCGCCACCACAAACCGCAGACTTTGATTTACACTCGTGAGGGGCCCGCACCCCCTCCACTATGGGTGCCTGCTGTCCACACAGGCCACACTTATCTTGGGTTGGGTTGGGTCAAGAGTCCTCCCGATGGTCGACAGTTCGACACGCTGCAGGCTGGAAGAGTGCGCAAATATGGAGGCACTGAGACGATCTCGGAGTTGTAGTGCACGAACCTAGGCGTCACAGTACCGGCAAAGGTGAGCCGGGCCTTATTAGAGTTGCCGAACTTGCGGATGTCAAGTACAGTGCCGTTCCTCCACTGTACGCGATGTTGAAGTGACTCAGACGTCTCTTGGGTGGCCACCGTAATGACCCCATAGCAGACATCCTCTCCATGTTGTTTGAGATGACCGCGGATCAGCACATCACCTTTGGCCGATTTGATTCAGAAGTCACCTAGCAGACGGTCTGCAACGTGGGCGTTGCGGGAGCTAGCGAGGATCAAATTTTGCTCCTTGAAGAAAAGGAGGCTCAACTCGGCCGCCTTTGGCGCCCCGAGGAATACGCCGAACGCGGCGCCGAGCTCGCCATATTGAAAGGCGTCCCGGATGGCCAATGATGCCCGGGGCTTGATGACGATAACAAAGTCGTCCTGGTGGAACTTGGGCAGAGCCTTGGGCCTCCACTTGGTCATGGTGCTTCGGCCCTCAGGGCCGGAGCCCTGCGCTCCATGCGAGGCGGGAGCTTGGTGTGTAGCGGCAGCCTTGCCGGTGGTTGACGTGGCGTTAGCCGCTATCTTGGCCTTTCGTCGGGAGCGGCGCTCAAACAGACGAAGATTTTCATTGCGGATCGGGTCCGCGGGTGCCGAATTCTGTTCCACAGCGACGGGAACAGTCGACCAAGACATGGCGTCTGGGCCATAACCGCGTTGAAGCAGCCCTTCCGTCATCTTGACACGAGAAGCGGCTCCCTCTCAGCCGAGCGCCGGGGCAGCCGTTAGGCTTAGCGTTGGCGCAAAGAGACGCGAAGAAAAATCCGCTCTAAAATTCGTGAATGTGGGCCCACCTGGATGAAGTTGGTGTCCACGGATGCCGGTAAGCTTGCTCAATGCAAAGGGTGCAGAATTGATAAGGTCCGATGACTTGGTCCGTGGCTCCTATCAAAACATGACGGAGCCGACGCGCCACACGTCTAGCAGACGCAGCGCCACCAACTTGACCCTCTTTGGGTACTTAGGAAGTCTTCTGCCTTGCTGTATTTTGGCTCTGTGATTTCCAGAAGGTTTTTCAGAACATTCAGGGACTTGATCGGCGGTCTTCCCAGAAGTCCCCAGTGTAAGTTGTCTATCACAAACACTTGTTGTTGGGTGGACTGTCCATTCTACTCTATGGTTGCCTCGAGTTGTCTCACAGTGAGAATCGTGACTCGGCCAGGTCCCTAAAGGTTTTGGTTGGTCGCTGCAGAGATCCGATATGCTCTTTCTTATAGGCATTACGAGGAATAGCCGTCACGTCGGCCCCTGTATCCACTTTGAAATGTACAGGTCGGCCGTTCACTGTTGCTGCGATGATCCATAGTTCGGAACTGGCTGTGTGTGTGACTTCTCCCAAGTGTACCTCTTCTAGGGTGGCTTGGTGGATCTTTGCGCAAGTAGTCTTCGTGGGCAACCACACAGATGCAAAATGTCCCTTTTGCCGCACTTCGAGCACGTTTTATCAGCAGCTGGCGCTGTAGTGCGGACGCGTACCTGGGCCGCACTACTTGCAATTGCCGGTTGCGTCTCGTTGATTTAGACTGCCACGTAGCGGGCGTCTCATGTTTTACCCGGTGTACGGAATCACGGACTTCTACTGCTGCGATATCTAACTGAGTTTGCGGTCACAATTCCTTCTACTGAAGTTTGACCGTCTCAGAGTTGCGCACTGTCAATATCGCTGTCTCCAGGATCAGTTCTGCGTTCAGTTGCAACTTCTCACTGAGGTTTATCTCGATCAGTCCAAACACTTGACGATCGCGAATGAGCTCTGCCTCCAAGCTGCCGTACTCACATGATTCAGCTAGCTTGTACAAATCCGTGACAAATGTGTCGACGGTTTCGTGAGCTTCTTGCTTGCGTTTGTTGAACTTGACCCTTTCATATATCACATTCGTGCGTGGCACAGTGTTTCGTGAACGCGCGGTTGACGGCGTCGTAGTCCTGCTTCTGAGCGCCTGTAACTCTCAACGAAGCCAAGACGTCTTCTGCTTCTGGTACCATGGCGTAGGCCAGCGTGTTGACCTGTGTTTCGCCATCCTGCTTCTTTAAACCTGAGACGACGCGGTACCGCTCCCATCTTGTGAACCAACACTTCCAGTCCTCAGGTCGTCGAAAATCAAGTTTGCTTGGTAGTTCGACCGCAAACTAATTCAGTGGAAACTGCTGATGCCCCGACGCTGGTACAGCCGTCGTTGAGTGTGCAGGATCCGGCGTTGCCATAGCGTCTATACCGTTCCCGTTAACGTCGTCACGTTAGGGTTAGCTCCGCGGTGACCGCTGCGACGCAGTTTCTCTTCACGACTACTTTGTAGTATTACGCACCGTTCTTCACCAGTTTGGAGTCGTGCACCACCACCGCTGCCACCATGTCGTGTCCGAGCAGTAAGGAGGGACAGGCGGGCTTAGACATAACTGGGTTTATTTCATCGCAGCTACCGGGACGCACGTCTTCTGCGTATCGGTGTCAGCCATCGAGTCCCCTCGCCGTCTCAGTCCCTTGAGCGTTTTGGCTGCTCGCGCATGTGGCGCCATCTGTCGGTCCTGCCACTCACTACACATAATATAACCGTCTCCTATTTGGTAGAGCAAATTATTTTTCCAATATTTAATCGCCAAAGCTGTAATCCACAACATCTAAGTGAAGTCAGCTCTCCTCCCGTGACGTGTTAGGTCTTCTTCTTAGTCTGATTTTGCTTGTCAGCAATTTTCGAAATTGCTGTGTTTATTTTTACTATTCCCCCCGGTTGCATCATGCCTTCTATTAAATTGTATTTGAAGCGTTCACATCTTGGACCAAGCCCAACAAGTTTCGCCCTTGATATGACGTTCTTGTCTCTGCTGTTGCTGTTATTTTATGTAATGAACAAAAAGGGATACCAGCCCACCTTTTTTCATTTATTTAAGCATCTTACTCATCTCTCACTTCATAGTTTTTATGCCCTGAGGTAATAAACATCGCTTCAAAAAAAAACAAAGATACGTACTCAGGTTCTGTCGCGGTGACCCAGCCGAAGAATAAGAAGACGAAGAACTGGTCTCCCGCGGTGGCAGTGCTATTGCTTCAGAGGCAACAACAAGAGCAAAGAGCCAAGGCTGCGACCAATATGTCATGGCCCCAGAAACAACCGCGGACCCCACAACCGGTACGGAAGCGAAGTCGACAGCTACAGCCAAAGCAAGTGGCACCCGGCAGAGCCAAGCTGGTACAGGTTCCTCAGCGCCCTCGTTGGTATTGCATTCGCACTATCCAGGTCCTCTAGACGCCGGTTGACGACACTGCCTTCTACCACGCCGTACTGGTGAGCGTCGGAACGGTGATGTCTTCAGGTCCACCTAAGCGACGTGGTGAAGAGTGCTTGCCTCAGAAAAATATTTCGTTGTCGTCTTGTGAACCGTCAGCGTCTGTTTTGCTGATATTAGCAATGTTCCTGCCATGCCCTGGGCAGACAGTGAAACGCTAGCGACCTGCTGGTGATTGTCGTAAGAGAGGTCTACCGAAGTGACGTGCCGAATAGTGCTTGCATAGGAACCTAATTCGTTGTCGGCCTATTTTCCATCAACGTTTTCCCTGGCACTCCTTTGACATGTACTGTACAGGCGATGAAATACGGTCACTCTCGGTGACTTAGGGCGTCTAACGGTCTATACTATCGCTTCAATTGGCGACGATAAAAATTCTAGAGACGCTTGCCTGTATGCATCTGCCTTTACATCCCTCGTGTTGAAATGCAACTTCGCTAGAAAATGTTGTGGAAGAATAAAATTGTTTCAAGGTGTTCTAGTTCCGTGACTCTGCCGCATTGCGGAAAGCATTTCAAAGAACCAATTCCGACAATTTCACGGCTGTACACGTGAACGTTAAGAGCATTAGAAGACATTGCACTTACTTTGTTTTCATTCCATGACACCCTTAATTTGCGCGCCTGATGTCTTCGCATTTATCGAAATAGGCAGTTTGTATTTGGTTTGAATCTTATCATGAATACTTTCTCCCTCGCGAGGCTGTTGCGGGCGACTGCTCTTTTCATAAGCGATGCTTTAGTTTAATCAGGTTTGAGCATTACCATTTCTCGTGCTGAGTCCTTCGCTGCGTATATCCACCGTGACTTGTTTGTTGCCTCGCTGCCTCCTGTTCATCGGCCTTGAAGCAAAATCCGCTTACCGTAATTTCCTGACTATAGCCCGAAACCCTTTTGCAGTTCGCAGTGACATATTTCGGCTAAAAATTAAATTTTCATGCTTAGATTGTCCGCCCCCGGTGTACAGTCTGCAGAGACGAATTTCGGCCTGAAAAGATTTGGAGGTTGTTCGCAAGCAGCATACGTACATTGACAAAAAGCAAGCAATTTGTGTCAAGAAGAAAACTGCGTGTTATATTAGTCCGCATTGATTTCATTTACAAAACGCGTCGAAATCACTTTTCTTTAGGGCTGTCGGAAAGAAACTGGTCAGTCATGTCAGATTCGACGAACGGCTGGTCACTAGCTTCATCGCTGTCAGAATCCGGTACCCCTGCTGAGGAAGTTTTTTATTGGGCTTTCCTTAAACTGTTGTCGGCAACCTGTTTTAGCACGGGGTGCCACGAACCAACGACCCACTTGCGCACTTCTGCACAGGGCGCCCTACGCATTCGTCCACTTTTCGTCTCCGTATGAGCCCCTTCTTGCATACAGGCTTCCCAGTTCATTTCAACATTGTTCTTGAAAGTCAGGTTCACAGAGATATTCAAAGGGTGAAGGTGTTTAGTCACGCCACCTGAGATTATGGCAATTGCAGTGGCTGTCTTGTTCAGCTTTGCTTTCACACCCTCCGCAACGTGCTCACGTTATGTGCTCATGTTATGTTATTTAGCCAGGCAACACGTCGTAGGCGTCCACTCGCGGCACGTTTTATTCTTCTTTCATAGCCGCCGGTAGGCTTCTCTGTCTCTGACAAACGATTGAAAAACAAAAATGTATGTTCTGCATACATAGATAGTCCGCTTGACCCAAAATTTCACCTTTTAAACAAATATATTCCGCGGGCAACAGTCCGGAAATTTAGATGTAGTAGGACTTGTGGCAGGAACTTGGTTTCCTCGTGCCTAAACCGGGTGAATGTTCGTACTCAGCAGAATGATGTCCGTTTGTTTATCATCGCTAAAAAAATACCGGATCATTATCTGGTTGGCTGTCAACTTGCGTTTTTTTCTTCTAGTAAAGGAGATTAAAACAGGGATCATGGTAACTGAAATCATCGATTAGTAGCAGGTTGACCAACTGGATAAAAATTGTCAGGAATTCCTTTTTATCATCTGTTGATGCTGAGTGTCCAGAGACGTCTTATTAGGAATATGAGCACTTGGAAAATGTTTTTACTTCCTATTACAAAAGAAAAGCGTGAAATGTCGCTTAATTATCATTACCCGTTGACATTGTGACAGCGAGACGTTTTTCTGCGTTCACTCATACTAGTAACTAAAGTTACTTTTTCAGATATCCTGCTATTCCGTGTGATTTGCCGCATGCTTGTCAGACGGCGCTTCTATGCGCCTTTACTTGCTGCCGCTAAACCGGCCAAAAATTCCAACTTTTGCTCGCACGTGCTAGTGTTTCCTTGAGCATGCTTTCGGACCGACTTGCGCCCTAGGCCTGCCCAAAAACACGCAATGCGCCGCAACGTTGGCCGAGGCAGGAGCGTGGCCACTTGAGCTCCAAGCAGCGCGCAGGGCACTGAATCACATCGACCGGCTTCACCGCGCACCGGACGGCGACTCGCTGCTGCAGCGCATGCGCTTGCACCCGCGCTCACGAATGGACGCGGCGCTGCTCAAGTATGAGCAATTGACACAAGGCCCACCCCCTACGGCTCCTGCGCGCCCTGGCTTGCTGCCTCAGAGGTACAGCGAGAGATCATCGCCATCGCGGCAAAGCGGAGCACACCCCTCTGTGCTGTGCAGCAGCTGGCCAGAGGCGTCATACACGAGGAGCTCCAGGACCATCTCGTGTACACCGACGGCTCAGTGGACCGCGACAGCTGCTCCCTTGCAGCGGCGGCTACCTTCCCCGCCCTGCGACTGCAAAGCTAGCAACACGCAACCTTCCTGGGCTCCTCCACCACGGCGGAGTTTATGGAGATCCTGCTCGGGATGGACCTGCTGCTCACCCTTGGCCCTCCGCCGGCCAGGAGTGCTCTGCTGTGCGACTCCCGCGCCGCCCTCATCGGCCTCCAATCTAACGGCCGCGGTACCCCACTAGTCCGGGAAATTCGCTCGCGCATCGAGCGCCTCACGCAGAGAGGATGTGTCGTGCGTGCACAGTGGGTGCCCGGTCACTGCGGCATCGCCGGCAACGAAGCTGACGACCTCGCGACCGCTGCACACCAACTACCTGCCAGCGATCGGCCCCTGGCGCTGGAGGACGTGCGTGCGACCATCCACGACCATCTCCGAAACAGGACCCCGACCCACGCATCGCAGGAGGTGAGCGCATCGACAGTATCACCGGCTGTCGCGCACTTACATGGTCACAACGTGTAATGATCCTCCGCGCGCGCATTGCCTTTGTGTGGCCCGGGGAACGACGGGAGCGTCACGGAATCGCGACGAGGGATGTGCGTGACGGATGCGGTACAGTGGAAACACTAGAACACCTGCTTCTTCACTGTGTCGCGTTCGCCGATGCTCGTCGCGATATGCTAGTGGCCTATAGGGCGCTGGGCATACTACCAGACTCCATCAAGACGCTATTGTGGCCGCAGGGCAGTGCGCGCACTCGTGAGCAAACCTTGGTGAGCCTGTGTGCATTCTTCGAACACACGGGCTTGACGTCTCGTCTGTTCTCCGTCAGGTAGTTACACGCAGTGGCCGAACGCTCCGCGAGTTCTACCTTGAACGATTAATACTGGACGCCCCACTGCAGTTGTAGCCCACACAGTGCTGTGCGCGAGTGTTTTAATTCCTCTAAAAAGAACTAATCACGCGCATGTCCTGGACACATTTCTTATTGTGTAAATAGATTGTATATATTACTGCTCCCCCTATACTCTCTTGCTGTCCCCTCATCTCTTTCATTTAATTTCTCCATTCTGCCTGCTATCCTTTATTTCCGCTGCCCCAGCACAGGTACTTCAGTATTGATGGCAGAAGCCGGGGCTAGCAAATATCTTTTCCTTCTTTTTTACTATTATTTTAATAAAAAAAACACTACCACCACCACCGACTTGCGCACGGATGGAAGTCGATGAACTCAAAGACATGCAAAGTACAGCGCGAGAAAGAAAGGAAGAAAACATATATTTCCTGAATGGATGGATGGATAAGGCTGAACCCTTTCAATCGGGCGGTGGCTCAAGCCACCTAGCCATGACTTGTGAAATTTTACTCGTCTTGATCCCGACCCTGGTTCGGATCGTCGTCTCAAGTCGGAACTCATATCGTTCAACACTTTGGCGATATGGGCAACGAGCAGTAGCCATTAGATTGGGCGGAGTGCAGCAGAAGGAGTGGCCCAAGAATGTAGTTGCTGCTGGGTATAGGAATCTGCGTTGGAGGTTTTGTGGTAAGGGTGCGTCATGTGGGCACGTCCAGTCTGTGTGTGTGTGTGTGTGTCAGGGTAGGCGCCACATACCTGACAGTGGGGCAGCCCGAAGTGCTTGATTATGTACTGGTTTTACAGGTCATATGGTAGAGAATTTGAGCTTGTCTAATGAAAGTAGGTTCGCGGCGAGTAAGATGTAGAAAAGGTGGAGGAAGGACACGGAGGGTGTGTCAAAATTTTCAGTCTTACTCTTCCATATTCTCGGTGCATACAGCCCCATCATCCTTCGGTTTGTAATCATCCGGCCAAGGGAAGGCTTGCTCGGAGACGTGCTGCAAACGAGGGTGTGTGCCGGTCCGTGCCGTTCTATTCCGTAGTGACCAAGGACCCATTTAAGAAGGCCGGACTGGTTTTGATGCTGGTGATAGTAGGTGTCTGCGTGTGGACAGGTCCCTGGAGCATGTTGGCGAGGTCGCCGAATGCTTTTTGGTTGTCCTTGTGCACTCGAATGGTGTTTGGTGAAGGTGTGGAAGGATCGCTTCTATTATTGCTTTTCAGGTCGCTTCAAGAACGCCGTTGTGATGAGAGACTTCTAGAGCGAGAAGCTGCCAGTTTAACACACGGGCTATTAGGCTTCAGCTAGAAAAGATCGATCAAATACAAACGAGCATTAAAAAGGAGATTGAGAAATCGGATGACACAATACAGCCCTACCCTTACCAAAGTACTGGGAGATTCTGTGAAATCTGCAAGTACTGATTAAACTTCTTAGCTTCTGAAAGAGCCCCATGACGGGTCGCCATGCAGAACTGCTTCGTTCAGCTAAGTCTCTGGTCAAAGAACAGTGCGCCTTTGTGCGGGTAGCTTATGCTGTGCAGGATCAACCTCCTGAATACTTGCCTGTTCCTTACGCATGTATTTGTCACCCGCAATTTTTGTTGGAGGGTGTAGCGAGATGTATGAAGGCATGAAAATGTGTGTTAGAATCGCGTAGTTCTCCGGTGCACGCAATACATTTGGCAAATAAGAAAAATTGATTTCCACGTAATAAAAAATTGCAGTGGCTTAGCTCGGCTATGCCAGGATATACGTAGCGCGAGATCAGCTGAGCATCAATTGCCGCTGAATAGCAATTTCGCTCTCCTTCTCCATGGCTATACCACACTGGCAAATGCCCCGCTATATGTATACCCGCACTGATACCTCTGCGCATGCGCACAAAATGAGAGGCGCTGTCATGCGGCTCAGGGCAGCGTCAGACTTGGCTACTGCGCAACGGAGGCGTACAGCTGGGGCCACGCCGGCGCCAGTGCGTCTGCCGCGGCTATGAAGTCACGTCACTCCTCTGGAATGCGCAGACCAGCGAGGCACGCGCGGCGGCGGCGGCTCCGGCGCGCCAACTGTGCGCCGAGTGACGTCACTGCTCCTCGCGCATGCGCTGCACGGCTCTCCTGGAGCCACACGAATCTGGTCTGCCTCGGCCAGTGTAGCTCACACTACAAAAAAACTTGCGTGAATGGTGTAGTGGTATAGTGCAGCGGCCAAAGAAGCTGACATGTTTTCGCACCGCCGCGGGCTGGAATCGTGGTCGAGGCACTTTTCTATTGTTTTTATATGTTTATTTGTCTCATGACGTCACACAAACCGTCATGCAATAGAGATTTCATGACACCACAAGACGCTAGTTTTTTCTCTCTTACGCTGTATAAAAGAGGCGAAAAAGCAAACCTGAAGACTATACTAAGATCTTGTTACTTTCATGTATTGCACGGATATTGGGAATGCATATGTGTGTGGTTACGTTTATCTTCAAGCTTGTGAACTTCTGTCCAACAATGAGCATGATGTTCTCCCTGGCAGGCGACTGTATAAGAATTACATGACGCTTGTGATTTCATAAACAGAATACTAGATCGAAACCAGATAGCTTGCGCACTATTTTGTGACGTCAGAAAAGCGCCTGACTCGCCGAGTCATGTTTTATGCGGTGAACTGTACAATTACGAATATCGCAGCCCTGTCCAAACACTTTTACGCAACGTATTAAGTCATCGCTTTCAACTTTTAAAACTGAACAAAACTGATAGCGACAAATTAGGCATTAAACGTGGTATTGAAAAATGAAATTGGTTTTTGAGGAAAGGAAATGGCGCAGTAACTGTCTCGCCATCTCATCAGAGGTCAGAGTCCTAGCCCTACTGAAATTCAGAGCACCCTGACTGCATCGCCTGAGGTCAAACCAATTTGCGTGCTTTCTTCCACATGCCGCCGTTCTCCTCCCCCTAACATTCTTACTTGCTCATGACCAAAAAAACAGTTGTATTCCCCTCTCAACTTTTTATATTTTTTATCTATTTTATATTTTTTTATTTTTTCTGCTTTGCTGATAGTAGAGCGTGATGCTTCATACAGGACAGTAACCCATTGCAATAACGAACGAACACTTGGGCGATTTTTCCCCTTCGTTCCCCATTTTCTTTGTTACTCTCCTCTCACTCAGTTTCTAGGAAGGAGCCCTCTTTTTTGTCTCCGCGGCGGAACGCGGGTCGGAGGCGTCCTTATGACGTGAGGCAGCGGGGAGACATTTGCGCTTTGCAGCGCCCGGCTGCGGGATCGGGTTTCTGCGGGGCGTTTGGCCGGCCGCATCGCCGCCGTAACGTACCTACATTGTAACTGTTAACAGCCGCACCCGTGGGGAGCGCATCGTGCTCTGATGCGTTGTGTTGATTTCCGTTTCTTTGTTCTTGTCTTGCGGTTTTCTAGTTTATGATATTTTCTTTCCTCGTGTTCGAACCTCTCGCTTCCGCCGAAGGAAGCTGCCCCCAATAATAATTCTTGTCGGCTCCCCCCCCCTTTCCGCCCCCGCTGCCTCTAACCTGCGCTTTCTCCCCCCCCCCTTCGTTTTCGTCTGTTCCTTTGACCATCCTCCTCCTTTCCCTCAGTCGAAGGGAGGAGTCTGGTCGCTCGCTGTTTGTCTCTTCTGTGATCGGTTTGTTTGCTCAAAGGAGAGCGTTTTTCTCCTCTCCACGTGCATTCGATGCTCCCAAAACGCCGACCTTTGCCTTTATATATATATATATATATATATATATATATATATATATTGTCACGTAGTGGTGACGGCAGTTGAAGCAGCGATGAAGACGGACGAAAGGGTCTTCTAAAAGAACTGTTTATTGGGCTGACTTGCACCCAAAATGGACTGAATCACTCGGCGGCGGCGAAGCGACAAGCGTGCTCGGCGGTCGTCGAACAGAATGCCGGCCGCTGTCGGCCGTGCTCAATTTAAAGCTGATAGCGAACTTTCGAGATAAAGAGCGCGAAGTTACTAGAACATTCCGGAAAAACGTAGAATCAGCTCTGCCTGCCTGCGATCAATCGAGATAAATCTAGTCGCGTCTTGCGTCGCAAGAAAGCGATTAAGTAGTAGTAGTAGTAGAAAACATTTATTCCAAAAAGGTAGGATAGAGAGGCGAAAATACAGATTTTGGGTGGAGTCCTTATTTCAGGACCCCAATGTCCACCGTAGTTGCTCTTGCTTGGGATATCAGATTTCGCTGCGTCGCCAAGTCAGAGCTGAGCAGGGCAGACTCCTACTGTTCCTCGGAGTGATGTTTGTCTAGTTCGGGGGGCTTGGGGCCGGAGCAGCCCGATGTTACATGATATGTTGTTCGAATTCCGCCACAGCAGGGGCAGTTGCTGTCATATCTGTCGGGGAAGATGATGTGGTACTTGTGTAGGTTAGGAAAGGTGTTCGTCTGTAGTTGTCGCCATTCCCTCGCCTCTGCCGCCGTTAGCTTACGGTGTGGTGGGGGATAGACTTGTCTTTGTGTTCGGAGAAGGAGGAGGCGCTCGCCGTACGTAGAGGGGAGGGGGGGAGGTCAGGGAGGTTAGTCGCTCGGTTAGTATATCCTCGAGCTAGACTGTCCGTGGCCTCGTTTCCCTCGAGCCCCTCGTGCCCAGGAGTCCAAGTGATTTGGTGCTTGCATGTGGAATTTTGAACTTGTGGGGTAGTCAGAATGGGAGCGACGGAGTGTGGAAGTCTGCCAGAGAGGAAGAGGCGACACGCGGACTGGGAGTCGGTAATAATTTTTAACTCATTTCCCGTAGCATCTCCCTGCTGGATTGCGAGGGCATTTGCAGCAGTTTCTGCTACTGTGGGAGAGCAGTTTCGTAGGGAGGCGCTGGCGATTTCCTTGAAATTGGTGTCCAAGACGACCGCCACCACGTTTGTTGAATCGGGGTACATGGCTGCGCCCACGTATACAGCCTTTTGTGCCTGTCGATGTGTGCGGCTTAGATAGTCTACTCGCGCCTTTCGTCGTCCCTTTTGCGAGTCCGAGTGCATGTTCTTCGAGAGTGGAGCTACATACACGCGAGTTCGCAGAGTTGAGGGTAGGTCTCGGTTGTCTTGGACGGCGCGTATGTCAGCCGGGGAACCCACTCTTTCCAAGATTGCGCGTCAAGCTTTGGTGGTGAGGAGGCGTTCCTTTTGCGATGCTAGGACGGCTTCTCGAATTTCTTCTATTGTGTTGGTCAGTCCCAGGTCCTCGAGGTGGCAGTTGGCTGTGTACATCGGGAGGCCTAACGCATGTTTGTAGGCGGTACGGATGATGGCATCTGCTTTGTCTCGCTCATTCCCCAGAAGTGGTAGGAATGGGAGACCATAGGACAGGCGGCTCATAACTAGAGCCTGCATCAGTCGAATTGTATCCTCCTCTCTCATGCCTCTTCGGCTGCGGGTGATGCGCCGAATCATGCGGGAGATCTGGAGGGCAGTTGTCCGGAGACGCTGTAACGTGTGGTTGGCTTTCCTGTCGCCCTGAAGCCAAAGGCCCAGGATGCGGATAAGAGGGACTTACTTTATTCTCGTGCCTTCGAGGTAAACCTCGATGTCGCCGGGAGATTTGTAGGCATAGCCCTGAATGCGGATAATTTCGGATTGGTTGGGTGCGCAGCGGAGGCCGCAATTTGCTGCTTGTCTTTCTACGCAATTGACTGCCTCTTGTAGGGCGTTTTTGTCGGCAAGGGAATCCGTGGTGGACCAGACGGTAATATCATCAGCGTAGATAGTATAGCCGATGCCTCCAATAGCCTCGAGTGCTTTTGCCATGCCGATCATAGCTATATTGAAGAGGAGAGGAGAGAAGATAGAGCCGTGGGGAGTGCCTTTGTTGGGTGTCTGCTCTGTGCCGGAGCGGACATCTCCCATGCCAATCGTGGCCGTGCGGTTGCTGAGAAAGTTTTTGATGTAGTTTAAGGTCTTGGGTCCGCAATCGAGGGCGTTGAGCTCTTTAATGATGGCGCCGTGAGAAACGTTGTCAAAAACGCCTTTCAGATCAAGCGCCATAATTAGGTGCTCGCCGCCTCTCGGGATTACTGAGTACTTCTTCCTTGAGAAGGAGGAAAGCGTCTTGCGTAGAAAGACCTTTTCTGAAGCCGATCATAGTGGGCGGAAAGAGGTTGTTGTCCTCTATGTAGTTTTGGAGGCGGGTCTGGATAACGCGCTAGTATAGTTTGCCCAGGGAAGAGGTGAGGGAGATGGGTCGTAATGCTTCCAGGCTTGGTGGTTTGCCTGGTTTTGGGATAGTCACGATTTCGGAGTGTTTCCACTCTGCAGGGAGTTCTCCCGCCTCCCATAGGGTGTCATTTATGTAGGTAGTGAGGACCTCGATCTGCGACTTGCCCAGGTTTCGAATCATCCCATTTGTGATCTTGTCCGCGCCAGCTGCCGTGTTGCGTGTGGCAGATCGAGCCACGGCGTAAACCTCGGCAGTGGTGATGGGGGCGTCCAGCCTCTCATTTGGGCCTCCCGTGTACGAGATTGTGCTGGGAGGATGGGGGCGCCGATGTATTTGGTTTTGAGGGCGGTGAGGAGGGCCGCGTTGTCTCCGGGGTACAGATGGGCGATTTTCTTGAGTGTAGGGTTAGTGGCAGACCGCGATGTTTGCGGATCGGCGAGGCTGCGGAGGATCGCACAGGTGCGGGAGGTCCCCAGCGTGCCGCGTAGTGACTCGCAAAATTCCTGCCAATTCTGTTGAGAGAGGTGTTGTGCATACTCTTGTGCTTCTGCCGTGATCTGTGATATGCGGAGTCGCAAGGGACGATTGAGGCGTTGGCGTTTTCATCTGCGAACCAGAGTCCGTCGGGTCTGCCACAACTTCAGAAGGTGACGATCGACCGCCGGATTATCGGGTGTGCATTGTACTTCGGTGGTGCCCTCCTTGTGTGCTTTCCGAATCTGTTCACTCCATTCACTGATTGATTGAATGGGGTCTTCCGGAACGGACTGTGCACGATATTTAGTCCAGTCCGTGATTTTGACTGTTCCCAGGGTGCGACGAATGTTTGCGGAGGTGATAGACGTGCTTACGATGTAGTGGTCGCTACCTAAGCTCTCTCCGAGATTTGTCCACGTAGCGTTATGGATGTTCTAGACGATTGTAAGGTCAGGGCATGAATCGCGCGTGACGCTGTTTCCTTCGCGAGTTGGGTATAAAGGATCAGTATTTCCAGGCTCAGGGCATCCCGAGCTCGTACCACGCTCAGACCACGAAGCGAGTTCGTTTTGTAGCCCCATTCCCTGTGGGGGGCGTTAAAGTCACCGAGTGCGATAAGCTGATGCGAAACAGCTAGCTGATCTGCCTCTTGAAGTATGTCAGAGAAATCGGCCTTGGTTGCTCGTGGGGGGTGATACACGTTCAGAACGAAGGTGCTCTTGCGGCCCCTCTTGTTGGGAATGACCTCGATCATGTTGTAGTTGATCTCCTGTTCTCTCAAGGAGTGTTCGACCACCGTGATGTTCTTAGGAACAACGGTGGTAGCTTTTGGCGAGCTCGCGTTGTGGACTGTGTAATATCCTGGGAGAGCCGGCGCCGGGTCGGCTCCTACCTCTTGCAGGCAGATTATATCGGGTCGAATGGGGGGTGACATTGATGTATTGTTTCAAGAGGCTTTGTTTTCTCCTGAAACTTCGGCAATTCCATTGCCAGATCTCTAGGCGGTCAGGAGTGCCTGATTTAGAGAGCGGAGCCATCCTGGTGGCTGGTAAAGCTCCTGACAGATTCGTTGTCGCTACTCATAGAGACCGCCGCGGTCGCGGACCGGTAGGTTTTTACTCGAGGGTTGCCAGAGCTGGTAACACATTTTCTGCTAGGGGCTTTGGTGTTTATCAGTGCTTGTAGGGTAAAAAATTGGGCGCCATGTGCGTCCAGGCGCGCGCCTATTTGTGCGATTTGGGCTGAGAGCTGGGCGGTGAATGTTGAGAGAAGGGGGTTTATGTTGTTCATTATGTTATTCAAGAGACGTCCCTCTATTTCTTCATATGTGTTGGGGAGGGGGGTGGTTGTCGGTTGGCGAGGTGTGGGAGTTGGTGTCGCCACTGGTGGCAGCAGTGGTTTGGGGGAAGTCTCAACGTCCCGGGGCGCAGGCGGTGGGGTAGGTTGAACGTGGGGGGTGGTGAGAGGAGTGCACTTGCGGGCTAGCTCCGCTACGTGGGATCGTAGCTTGTCGATAGTGTGTGCCATTTTTGCGCAGTCTGAGCACTTGGGTGGAGTGGGTGTGTTTGAAGGAACAGTGGGAGAGTTCTTAACGAGCTCTGCCCAGCTCACCTTTTTGTCCGTGGCCTTGGCTTCCCCTGGTGTGGCCGGCTAATTTCCTTTTTTTGCTTGGATGCAGGGGGAGGAGGGGTTGACCGGTTGGTGGAGACGGATCTCGATCAGCTCCTACTGCTGCATCTTGGGCTGGATGACTCGTCGTCCGTGCTGAACCAGCGCGGCGTCCGAGTTCGGGCCTGGTTGTCTTTCCTGGACCGGTGTTGTTCCTTGATGGGTGGGGTGGAGGATCGGACGGATGGTGGCTTTTGCTTGAGTGGTTTGAACCGATTGGGGCACTCCTTTCGGCCGGTTTCGTGTGTTCCTTCGCACAGAGCACACTTCGGCAGGCACTGATTTCCGTCAGGAGGATTTTGGGCCCCGCATTTCCTGCAGGCCGCCAGGTCTGGTGTGGGGCACACATCAGAGCGATGACCCGGCTGCACGCACACATAGCAGAATTGTCGTGCTGGGTGGTACAGATGGCAGCGAAACTCCGCGCTCTTGAAGTACACAACTTTGGGGGTGGTCGGGCCGTTGAAAGTAATCAGCATCGACGATGTTTTGCCCATGCGTCGTACGTCCAGTACGGTGGTCCCGCGTGAGCGGATGTATAGGCCCGTCTGAAGAGCTTCCGGTGTCACGTGGTCCGGAATTCTGTGGATTACGCCCCGTCTGTCGTGCTCTGTGAAAGGTATGTAGGCGTTCACGTCATTAGTGAGGTCTCCAAGGGACAGTGTCTTGATTTGTCGAAGTTCGCTGGCAACTTCTGCGTGCGGAGTGCTCGCTACGAGGATATTTGATCCGTAGTGGGGGCGGAGGAGGTACCTTCCTTCCACCTACTGCGGTTCTGGACAGGCGTTGCTTACTGCTTGGGCAAGATCGAGATTTTAGAAGTTCTTTAAAGCGAGTCCTCGGCGAGGTCGAATCACGATTTTGATATCCGTTTGCGGTAGAGGCGAAAGGCGGACTCGAAGGCCGCGTTTCTTTGGCGTAGGATGTTTGTGATTTGGTGGGGGTTCCTGGGAGTCGGTGCTGCCCTGCACTTGGCTGTTGGTGTCGGTCCGGGCTGCTTTGCGAAGCTTCCTTTCTTGATGTCTGCTCAAGGCTATCTTCCAGCCGTTGGGCAGAGGGGTAGTAGGCGGTGGCGAGGCCGGGGACGAACTGGTCGTCGGACCGTTCTCCGTTCGGTCTTGAGAGTCGGTTAAGTCCATGTCGGAATCTAAGCCTTCATTTGTTGTGGGCAGAAGGGGACGCCTCCGAGCTCATTTTCAGCGCCGCGCAGCGTGGCGCGGGGCGAGGCATGGGCTGGAGGACCGCCCTTGTTGTGCTAGGCACAACGCGAGACCTAGCGTTCCGCGCCTGGCTCGGAGCGTTAGAGTCTTTTTCGGGCAAAAGTGGTCGGAATTGCAGATAAAATGGTGGGAACGGGTGCCCAACATCTTCCCTGACCGATTGTGGGTAGTATCAGTCCATTTCAGGTCGCAAATTCGCCGTCCCGAGTAAACTCCACGTAGCCGAGGTGAAGTGCGTCCGCTCACGGCCTTCATTCGTTGGCCGCCGTGCGATTAAGTGATGTGGCGGCAGATATGGAAAACGACACACTGCATATATTCACGGCATTACTCCCCCCTCAAAGAAGCATCGACCCGATGCATTAAAACAAATAATGCAACTAGTAAGGAAAAACAAACGGATCTTGCGAAAATAGAGCATGGAAATGCAGCGGCCTTTAGCGCGCATAATACGGCTTCAGACGGACTACATGGAAAATTTCTGGTCGTATGCGGCGTCGCTGAGATGCAGCCATTGCGTCAGGGATGACTTCATAGACTTCGTAGCCTTCCATGCTCCGGACGCCCCCTTCAAGTCGTGAAGCCAGCCCTGAGAACTTCGCACCCGAGGACGAGCCAGCAGCTCAGCGAGCCAGCGGACGTCTCCAGGGAGAGGATCCTGAGTTCGGGAAACTGCCGGACCGCACAAGACAGCGAAAAGACGCGGCTACGAGCACCGCAACCTCGCCGATGATGTCGACACCGATCATACTGCAGCAGCCGCGGGTGCCGCCAACTTTCAATGGATCTCTAGGCGAAGACCCTGAAGAATGGTTGGATCAATTTGAGCGCGTGGCGTCATTCAACAAGTGGGAAGATGCGGCAAAAATTGGACACGTGCTCTTCTCATTGGATGGCTCGGCACGCACGTGGCACGAAAACTAAGAGTCGTCCCTTGCGACATGGGAGCTATTCAAGAGAGAACTATTGAAGGTATTCACCAGTGTCGTGAGGAAAGAAAGAGCCGAACGACTCCTCGAGCCAGGATCCAGCTTCCGAATGAGCCCGTCCGCGGTTACATCGAGTCGACGAGATGAAGCGCCCATTTCGCCGCGCCGACCCCGGGATTACCGAGGAAAAGAAAGTTCAGTTTTTAATGCGCCGCGTAAAAGAACAACTCTTTGCAAGCCTCGTCCGCCAGCCGCCAAAAACAGTTGAGGAATTCATGCAAGAAGCCTGCACGATTGAGAAGACCCTCGACGTCCGAGCTCGGCAGTACAATCGCCCTTCCTCTGCCTGTGCAATTCGTTCGGACACGCCGGCCACCACCAGCGACAACTTGCGGGAAGTTATCCGCGAAATCGTCCGAGAGGAGCTACGCCGATTACTGCCATCCTCCCCACAGCCACAAGCAGCGACTCTGATGGACGTGGTACGGGAAGAAGTGAAACATGCACTTGGCACCCCGACGGCCACAGAACCCCAGGCCATGACCTACGCCGCTGCAGTAATGACTGCCCAGCCCCGACGACAACCCCCACGTCCTCCCTGAGATGAGCCCCTTGTTCCACAACGCCGCCTCCTAGCCCCCGCCCGCCCAGCCTATGACCGACGCTCAAGCCCCAGGAAATGCGACGCCTGGAGGACTTCCGACAACCGGCCGTTGTGCTTCCATTGCGGTGAGGCCGGCTATATTCTTCGTCACTGCCCGTACCGACGTATCGGTCTTCGAGGATTTGCCATTAACGCCCCACGACCACTCTTCGGGCAACGTCCGCAGGAAATCGACGAGTACCTGCGTAGAGAAGAGTACACGCCGAACCGCTTTTCGCGCTCACCATCGTCGTCAACCTCGCGCTTTGCGTCGCCACGCCGCAGCTACGCAACCGCGGCACGAGGAAGGCCTTCCAGCCCCCGTAGGGGAAACTGAGGGCAGCAACCTCTGGTGGTGAGGTTGCTCAAGAGCGAAACGCCGAAGATCCTCCACCGACCACGCCCCATGAAAACGCTGCACCCGCGATGCCGCATGAACAACCGGCGCTCGCTGCACCGACGCCGCACACAATGAGAACCCCGACCACGACGCAGGCTGCCTTGAAAACGACGCCGCCACTCAGAAGAGCTTCGACCACACGCCCCACCCGCGACTCGGATACGCGACGAAGCCGTGACCCGACGCCAAGAGCGACGTGCAATGCAAGAGCCAGGACCTCTGATTTATAAGAGACAATCGACGGCCGGAAAGTTACCGCTCTAGTCGACACAGGAGCCGAATACTCGGTGATGAATGGGACATTCGCTGCGCAGCTGAGAAAAGTCACAACGGCTTGGGACGGCCCACAAATTCGCCCCGCAGGGGGCCACCTCATTACGCCATCAGGACGATGCACAGCGCGAGTGACTGTCAAAGGACATACCTATCCTGCGACCTTTGTTGTGCTACCGCAATGCTCCTGCGAAGTGATCTTGGGTATAGATTTCCTTAATGAGCATCAGGCGATCATCGACCTGCGATCCAATCTGATCACGCTTTCGACGGACGAAGCCATCGCTTCGATGAAAACTCGGGAAAATCACGTTGCCCTGAGTGTCCTGGAGGAAGAAGTGAGCGTCCCACCCCGATCAAGCGTTATCCTGACCGTAGGCGCCACGAAAGCCATTAACACTGAAGCCATCATCGAGGGCAACATGCAGTTGCTCCTAGACCGAGGAATCAGCATCGCAAGAGGCATCGCACATTTGCGCAATGGCCAGGCCGAAGTACTGCTGACTAACTTCAGCGAAGAATACCGACACATTAACAGAGGAACGACGATTGCTTTCTTCAACGAAATATCTGACGTACGAGACTCCTTCGCCCTCTCCGACCTCTCCGCAGAAGTTTCGCCTGACCAAGAAAACTTGCCCACTTTCGACATCAACCCAGCCCTGCACCGGTACAGACAAGACCAGATCCGCAATCTGTTTCAAAGCTACAGTGAGTGTTTTTCGACATCGCCGAAGGTGCGACAGACGCCAATTGGCAAGCATCGCATTATAACGGATCAACACGTCCGACCTCTCCGTCAAAGCCCCTACCGTGTGTCACCGCGAGAACGACAAGCCATCCTAGACCATGTCAAATAAATGCTTCACAACGACGTCATCCAGCCTTCAAACAGCCCATGGGCGGCACCGGTTGTTCTAGTGAGAAAGAAAGATGGCTCACTTCGATTCTGCGTGGATTACCGCCGCTTGAACAACATAACAAAGAAGGACGTCTACCCCCTACCCCGCACCTCCACCAGATGTAACAGTGGTGACGGCATTCGAAGCAGCGATGAAGGCAGACGAAAGGGTCTTTTAAAAGAACTGTTTATTGGGCTGACCTGCACCAAAAATGGACTGAATCACTCGGCGGCGGCGAAGCGACAAGCGTGCTCGGCGGTCATCGAACAGAATGCCGGCTAATGTCGGCCGTGCTCAATTTAAAGCTCATAGCGAACTTTCGAGGTAAAGAGCGCAAAGTTACTAGAACATTCCGGAACAACGTAGAATCGGCTCTGCCTGGCTGCGATCAATCGAGATAAATCTAGTCGCGTCTTGCGTCGCAAACAAAGCGATAAAGTGATGTGGCGGCAGATTTGAAAAACGAACACACTGCAAATATTCGCGGCAATATATATGTCACATATATTAAGGAGCCTAAATTAAATTTTAAAGGAAAAAGGTGTGAAGAAGACGACGCGAATTAACCGAACGGTTAAATAACTACGGAAGGCAAACATTGGGTTTTCAAATAACTAATGCGTTGAACAGCAAAGACTTACAGTTGAACTTCGATACAGGTCTCCAGGCTTTTAAAAAATACTGCAGAAGCTTCTTGTGAACAGTGATATTAAATTTTCATTAACGTAAATTATTGCAAAAGTTTCTACATGCGTTCTCGTATTCTCTCTTGCGATGTCCCCGTCATTACCCGCAATTTTCTGTACTGTCTAAAAGACTGCCATAGTGTCTCGGCTGCCCATTCAATATCATGGTTGCGCGTGATTGTGCGGTGACTGTTGGTTTGAAACCAATTTGTTGTGCTTTATGTTCCTGCAGCAGACATGTTGCTATTTGCCATTTATATAATGCATTGTTTTATACTTATCATTGTATTGCTGACAAAAGTGTTTGTGATGACATGCTATTCTCGCAAAGACTAGTCCCTTACAATTGCAACATCGACTGCCTGTCCGAACATTATCTTTTTTGTTCACATCGTGTAAGGGGCCCGAGACCTTTGTCAGGTGCGTGGACGCCTTTAGCCTCAACCCCCTTTTAGGCTTTGTCTAAGGAAACAATAAAGAAAGAAAGAAATAAAGAAGAGGAAGAAGAAGCATTCGTTGAGGTGGAGAAGCATACGGTGACGTGGAGAGAGATGATTGGTGGAGAAGAGAAGACGACGACAAGGCTTACGTGGACTAACACCGAGGCTATAAAAGGGCGAGCGAGAGCGAGGCACAGGGGGAACAGCAGAGAAGCGGAGGCTCCGGCGGGTCAGGGACACTTTGGCTGGAAGAGAGCGACGCCGGCTACTGCTCCGGTGAGCTCGCGTTCTACGACATCGCATCGTAGACTTCCTGCCGTGCCTGAGCCCGTTCCGGATAGTCAACAGAGGACGCTACCACCTGCTACGGCCTGGGGTGTCTCCAGCGCTGTTGCAACCCATCCGGGTGGTGCCCCCAACGTCAACAACACCGGCATCACCTCCACGGGCGCTTGAACCTGGAGCTTATACGACGCAGCCAACGACGCCGCCACTAAAGCCAACACCGGCATCATCTCCACGGGCGCTTGGACTTGGAGCTTATACGACGCAGCCAGCGACGCCGCCACTAAAGCCAACACCGGCATCATCTCCACGGGCGCTTGGCCCTTGAGCTTGTACGGCGCAGCCAGCGACGCCAGCCCGAGCACGTCGAATACCACCAGCGACGCCAGCCCAAGCACGGCGAACGCCGCCTCGACGCCGCCTGCTGGATCCATACAGCGCCGCAGCCACACTGAACCAACCGTGAACATGAACGCCGACCACGAATAGTAGAACGCTAGCAGTAGACGCTGGCAGTAGTGTGCCCGGGTCGTGTGTATTTATAGTCTGTGTTTTGTGTTAGTTTTGTTAGTTTTGTGTTCTAGTGTGTGTGCCACCTAGGGTGAATTAAATGTGCGTTTGTGTGAGTACACCCGTCGCCTAGTCCATTCTTTCAGTCCAAGTGTTCTCCGGAGAGATCCGTGACAAAGATAAGTGGCGGGCCTGTGCCAGGATCTATTTCCTTTTTTCTCTTTGCTTTGTCTCGGATCTTTCCGATCTCTCGATGGCAGAAAGTATGGAATTGGCAAGAACGTTAGAACTGGCGCTCAAGCTGGGGTTAAGCAAAGAAGAGGCGATGCGTCTCTATGACGATGTGATGACCCCCATAATACGCAGGTCCACACGGGACGGAGAGGCAAAGAGACACCGTATGGCTCAGTTTAAACAAACAGGTATATTCAATAATTACACATGATTAAGATTATACATCAGAGGCTGGGGCGTCCGAGCTTACGTGCCGACGACTTCATGGGGGCGATGGATTGGCTCCGGAGTTGGGCTCGAGCGGTTGCTGGCAGAAGCTGCACGCCGTCGGGCTTCGGCGCTGAAGGCCCTCTTGGCGAACGATGTCGTCCTGAGCGTGTGTGCAGTAGAATTTCAATAGTCGTCCGTTTCTTCGAGGATGGTTCACAAACCCTTCCTCTAGTGTCGTTCGGCTTGGAAGATGAACAGTAGGCGAGCTTGTAGATGATGACAGCAGAGCATAATTTTACAACATACATATACAGAGAGTTAAACTGGAAAAAGCAGAACTGAATTTACAAAAGAACAA
Source organism: Amblyomma americanum (assembly GCF_052857255.1). Lineage (NCBI taxonomy): Eukaryota > Metazoa > Arthropoda > Arachnida > Ixodida > Ixodidae > Amblyomma > Amblyomma americanum. The sequence continues at coordinate 131,350,159 of NC_135503.1, forward strand.
ACTTTGCACTACTTTACTCATCGACCGGGCAGGTTAGTGCCTAAGTATCATCACATTACATGCTAAGCATGGAGCCCCAGCTCAGACTCGACTGCATCCGTTTACATGCGCTTTTAAGCACTTGATTAACAAAGGGCTAAGGGCGGTCATTTTCAGTGGCCCGCCCAAAGCATCAATTCTCCAATCAAAAATAACATGCGAGATGGGGACAACCCCTTGGGTTGGGCTTAGCCTCGAACCCAGAGTCTGTTAACAATACAAACTAAATAAACAACAAAAACGCCACCACTCTCTCTCAAGTGAGAGTATACACAGGCTCTCTCTTCGGAGCTAATTCACTAGCGCCTGTCTTTCCACATTCTTGGCGAGTACTGCCTGTCCGCCATGACAGGTGTCCGTCACGGCCCTTCTGGGAAGGCGCTTTTGTTCACGAGGCACGGCGGGAAGCTGTGGGTGCCTTCCCGGCGATAGCCCACGTCGAAAGGGGAAGGAGGGAAAGAATGTTGTCTTCGCGGTAGCGCATAGCGTCGGCTGTGGTACGGCGCGCTCTGGCCCGCTGACAGCTCCCTTGTCCTGGAATGTGCCCGGAAATTGGGGAGGATAAAGCCTGTTTCCCCGCGGCGGCGGCGGCGGGTATGGTTGTTCTGGTCGTCACTCAAAGAGCATGGCTGGGTAATTGATGATGCCGCTGTCACGGCGGCGGGTCCCCGTCTACGCCGCGCCGTGGAACGCGGAACCTCGCAGCACACAAGGAATGTCACAGTCGCTCACCCTCCAGAAGAATGTTCTCCGAACATTTGAGTCCCTGCAGCTCCCCTTGTCTTTCTGAATCGCCTCGCACAGTGCGTCCGACAAAACACTTTTCGCTGCACTCAACACCACTGCACAACACCAATGCCTCCGCTGTCATAACTGGCGTCTCCAGGGGCAGCACTGATCTTCTTTTACCGATAAACATGAAACTCAGCACCCAAGCCTCTCCTTTCTAGTCCAAACTGGACGAAATAAATTTACCACAGTTACAAAGGAGCTCCCACTTCTAGCACGATCACGGCACAGACAAAAATATAGATAACGAAAGGAAGTAGGGCAGGTTCTGCATGCGCTCCGCATGCTCTCCTGTGAAGGTGTTACTTAATGACAGAAAGGTTTAACTATTAACTCCGATAACTTAACACATGCGCATATAGCAATGTTATGAGCTGCGGCATTACAGAATTCTAACCAGTTCACAACTCCGCTCTGTTTACGCCATTAGTCCGACTTAGCTTTCCGATTTCGCAGCGGATATCGGCCTTCATGAGTCATACTAAGTAAGTCTGTGCCCCTTTGTCTGCTTTGGGACTCGCGAGGGCTCGTGGCAGGAGCCTCTCCTGGCGTTATCTGCGCGGCAACCTCGCGCGCTTCTTCTTCTAGCAATGCATGAAGTAAATCCGGTGGCATTCTGGCCGTCACCTCTGGCGCCTGCCGAACAAATGCAGGAGAGGGCGTTTCTTGCGAACTATCTGCGCGCTCCGCTTCACTTCTGTCCCCATCAAAATCCGCGCTTTCCCTTTCCTCATTTCGTGAATACTGAACCGGTGCCGACTTGAGGCGATTTGCGTGTATCCTTATCAAGCGCCGGTTCACGTCTCGGACTCTGAAGTTTACCGGAGAAAGCTTCTCGACAACCTCGCACGGTCCTCTCCACTTCGTCTGGAACTTACGAGCTAGCCCAATCTGCCTTTGGCAGTTTTCAATGTACACGCTGTCCCCCACATTAAACGGCGCGTCTCTAGCACTGCGATCGTGCACCTCCTTCCTGCGCTTCGCCGCTTTCTTTAAGGCCTCCTTTGCGATGTCCCTCGCCACTTGCAAGCGCGATTCTAGCTCCACCTTATAGTCGTCCAGTGAAGCGTATGGGACACGACGGGGGCCCTCTGGCACTTCACTAGGCTGGTCCGGGTCTCGGCCGTAGAGAAGAAAGAATGGCGATTCGCCCGTGCTCTCGTGTGCTGCGGAATTGTAGGCAAACATTGCATACGGGAGCCACAAGTCCCAGTCCCGCTGGTCGCGCGAAACAAAATGCGACAGGAACCCGGCCACGGTTTGGTTCAGTCGCTCCACCGCGCCGTTGCAAGCCGGATGGTACGGTGTTGTCTGCTTCTTAGCGATCTTAAGCAGCTCGCAAACTCTCCTCATTAGCTGCGACACGAAGTTCGTTCCCCGATCTGTCAAGAGTTGCCTCGGGGGTCCATGTCGGAGCACGATCTGTTCGACAAATGCTCTTGCAACCATGTCTGCCTTCTGATCTGGGAGTGCTACCGCTTCCGCGTATTTTGAAAGGTGATCGACAAATACTAAAATGTACTTGTTTCCGGAAGTGGTCGTGGGCAATGGGCCCATTATGTCCATACCTGTCCGCTCGAAGGGAGCCGAAACCTCAGGGAACGGCTGAATTGGAGCTGGTCTTCGTCCCTTGGGTGTTTTTCTTTCGAGACAGGAATGACACTTCGCACAGTAGTCTCTAACATCCTGTCGCATGCCACTCCAAAAGTACAAACGCTCCACACGCCTGCGTGTCTTCGCTACGCCAAAATGATCGGCGCATGGCGCATCGTGAAACGCGCGAAGAACCCTTTCTGTCCACGACCGAGGTATGACGACTCTCTCCCAAGCGGTTTTCTCTGGTCTCCCTTTCCTGGTTGGCCTCGTGCGCCGACGCAGGGTGCCGTCTTTGCCAATGAAATAACCTAGCTGTTCGGGGTGAGACGGTGCGTCCTCTAAGCTTTCGATTATTCGCTTCAGGTCCGGATCTTTGCACTGCTCTGTGCGTAATTCGGCGGGGTCGACTACGGGGACAAACTCATCTATAGCTGCCACGGCAGCTGTGCGGCTGAGTGCATCAGCATTCAGATGCGTCTTTCCTGACTTGTGCTCAACTTCAAAGCAGTATTCCTGCAGGTGTAGATTCCATCTAGCGAGTCGCGAGCTAGGGTCCCTGAAACTCATCACCCATTTCAGAGGATGGCAGTCTGTGACTAGCTTGAATTTGCGGCCGTAAAGGTAGCATCTGAAGTGCTTTACTGCCCAGACAACGGCGAGGCACTCTCTTTCCGTAGCTCCGTACTTTTGCTCTGTGGGGCTCAGCTGTCGGCTAGCAAAAGCAATGGGATGTTCTTTGCCCTCGATAACCTGAGATAGCACGGCACCAACTGCGAACTTTGACGCATCTGTGGCCATAACGAAGGGCAAATTAAAATCCGGGTGGCGCAACAGCGGTGCACTCATTAGCTTCCTTTTCAGGGCCCCAAAAGCATCCTCCGCGTTTTCGTCCCAGCGAAAGGCGACATTCTTGGCTGCTAAGGCGGTGAGCGGCTTAGCGAGCTTGGCGAACTCCTCTATGTGCCTTCGGTAGTAACCGATCAGGCCGAGAAACTGCCGGACCTGGCGGACGCTAGTCGGGGATGGAAAATGCGAGACACACCTTAGTTTCTCAGGGTCCGGTCGCACGCCGTCAGCTGAAACAACGTGCCCGAGGTATTTCACCTCGTTTTTGAGGAATTGGCACTTAGAGGGCTTCAGCTTGAGACCCGCTCCTCTTAGTCGCACCAAAACCTGCTCAATATCGCGCAAATGGTTCTCAAAACTGTCACTGTATATGATAATGTCATCCATATACACGAAGCACAGCCTCCCCAGAAGACCTGCCAGGATAACATCAGCGGTTCTCTGCCAGACAGCAGGGCTGTTGGCCAGACCCATCGGCATTCTTTTCCATTCATAGTGCCCTGAGGGCGTGTTGAATGCCGTTTTCTCGGCATCTGCCGGATCCATTGCTATCTGCCAGAATCCCGCCGCCATGTCCACTACCGTGAAGTACCTGGCAGAGCCCAGCTGAGAAAGCGTCTCCTGTATATTGGGGATGGGGTATGGATCGATGCGAGTTACGGCATTTAGTTTGCGGTAGTCCACTACCAATCGATACGAGCCATCTGGCTTTTCCACCAATAGTGCTGGTGCTCCCCAGGGTGACTTTGAGTGTTCGACAATGCCGCGATCAATCAGGTCCTGCACCTGCCGCTCCATCTCCTCACGTTGGGAATAAGGAATCCTGTACGCACGCTGGTGAACGGGCGATGAAGTGCCGGTTTCTATCCTGTGCTTTATAACGCCACAGCAGCCCAAATCCAGGTTGGACGCGGCGAATACCTCCGAGTATTCGTTCAGCAAACCAGCCAGAGCCTCCCTCTCCCTGGATTTTACGTGAGAAAGATCGAACGACACCTTTGGAGCAGCCGAAGGACTAGCATGCTCTACAGTTGCGGGTACGGTATCGGTGGGCTCACGTTGCTCTATCGCAGAGGTGAAGAAAGCCAATGTGTTGTTCTTGGGAAGGCTCAGTGGCTGCTGGCTACAGTTAACCACCCGTAGGGGCACTCTGTGGGCGTCATTAACTGTCACGAGGCACGCGGCTGCCTTCAGGCCATTGCTGAGAGAGTCGACCGGCTCAAGCACTCCCACGGCGCCGCTCTCTACATCTGAAGGCACAAACGCGTACAAAATGTGCTCCGACCAAGGAAGGACGACCGCCTCATCGACCAGCCTGACGGCAACCCGCGAATATACCTTCTCCAATGATCCCACTGTTTGACGGGTGTCAATATCGGTAATGCGAATCTCAGCCCCTCTCCTGTTCAAAAACGGAACTTTTGAGCCGCCCGCATTAACCTCTTCCTCAGAGAATGAGACTACTACCTTCCCTTTTCTCAAAAAATCCTGCCCTAATATACCTGACACTCCGTTTGGCAGAGACACCGTGTCCGGGCATACGTAGCAGGGGTGCTCCAATGCAATTCCGCCGAGAGAGAAGTGTAACCGGTAGAGTCCACTTATGCCAAGAGGATCCCCCGTTATGCCTACAAATTTGGTTGCCATACCACCCGACGCTTCCAACACCTCGCGGTCCCCCTTCCTTCGAAGCGTGTTAAAACTGCTCTCCTTAAGCAATGTCACCTTTGACCCCGTATCTATCAACAATTCCATGCAGCAACCATTTAACTTGCAACGCACAACAGGGCATGCCTCGTCGGCCACACAAACTACCACCACCTCATCATCCACTGCTCCCTCCCCACGCTCCTCAGGCTGGGGAGGACTAACTAGTTTTTTGTCTCGGTATCTGGAGCCCCGCTGTCGGCTTGCTTAGGGCGTGTCTCGCCTGCTTCTCTTTGTGGCTCCCCACGGCGCACGTTTTGGCAGAACCTGGCGATGTGTCCGCGACCCTGGCAAGCGAAGCATACGATTTCTTCAAAATCTCGCATACCGCGCCTGTAGCTTTGTGGCGGTCTCCGGTTTCCAGCGAATGGGCGCTGTTGAGCGCGCGCTTCAACCTGGCGTTCTACCTGCTGAGTTAGCAGCTGTTCCAAGCGATCTAACCGCTCTGTCAAGAGAGCAACCTCAGGGTTGAGCACCGCTCTCTCTATGACGCGTACTCTCGCTGCGGCTGTCGTTAACGCCTCATTTAGTTCCTCATCCAATGCGGCCTCCACGGCTTGGTCGAAATTGCTCGGCTTGCGCGAGAGCACGAACCGGCGCACGGGGTCTTGCAGACCAGCCACGAACAAAGCGGTGATTTCCTCTTTAAGTATATCCTCCGCTTATTTCTTCCTTAGCTGGTCTCCTTCCTCCTCCCTGCTTAACGTATCGCGTGCTAGGCGCTGAAGCCGCGACGCAAATGTTCGCACGTCCTCCCCTACCATCTGTCCGGCGTCACGGAACCTCTGTACCCGCACGTGACGTGGTTCAGTGTCGAAATGCTCAAACGCGAGCTTCTTAAATTCCGCAAATGATTTTGTGGATTTTACTTTTTCGTCTCGCCATGCAAAATCATGAGCAGCTCCTGCCATCTTACACCTCGCCATTCCCAGCATTTGAGCATCGGACCATCCCCCCATTTTCCCAATCTCTTCTAGCATGGAAAAGAAATCGCAGATTGGAACCCCTGTCTTATCTCCCGTAAACGTCGGAATGACGCTTCCTAATGCCAGCATGCTTGCTCCGAGCGACGGCTGTGGAGTGGGAGCTCCCTCAGATACAGTCATTTTTTTTCAAGCCCTCCAGTGCCTCAAGCCTCTCAAATGGGGGTAAAAGTCCCACAATCAGTCCCGTGATTCCCTTTTGACTACAATTTTGAAGTCATTAATGCAACCGCATTCAGAGGACATTTGCTTTTGAGACCCCACTTCTGACACCAGTGTGATGACCCCCATAATGCGCAGGTCCACACGGGACGGAGAGGCAAAGAGACACCGCATGGCTCAGTTTAAACAAACAGGTATATTCAATAATTACACATGATTAAGATTATACATCAGAGGCTGGGGCGTCCGAGCTTACGTGCCGACGACTTCATGGGGGCGATGGAGTGGCTCCGGAGTTGGGCTCGAGCGGTTGCTGGCAGAAGCTGCACGCCGTCGGGCTTCGGCGCTGAAGGCCCTCTTGGCGAACGATGTCGTCTTGAGCGTGTGTGCAGTAGAATTTCAATAGTCGTCCGTTTCTTCGAGGATGGTTCACAAACCCTTCCTCTAGTGTCGTTCGGCTTGGAAGATGAACAGTAGGCGAGCTTGTAGATGATGACAGCAGAGCATAATTTTACAACATACATATACAGAGAGTTAAACTGGAAAAAGCAGAACTGAATTTACAAAAGAACAAACTTTGCACTACTTTACTCATCGACCGGGCAGGTTAGTGCCTAAGTAGCATCACATTACATGCTAAGCATGGAGCCCCAGCTCAGACTCGACTGCATCCGTTTACATGCGCTTTTAAGCACTTGATTAACAAAGGGCTAAGGGCGGTCATTTTCAGTGGCCCGCCCAAAGCATCAATTCTCCAATCAAAAATAACATGCGAGATGGGGACAACTCCTTGGGTTGGGCTTAGCCTCGAACCCAGAGTCTGTTAACAATACAAACTAAATAAACAACAAAAACGCCACCACTCTCTCTCAAGTGAGAGTATACACAGGCTCTCTCTTCGGAGCTAATTCACTAGCGCCTGTCTTTCCACATTCTTGGCGAGTACTGCCTGTCCGCCATGACAGGTGTCCATCACGGCCCTTCTGGGAATGCGCTTTTGTTCACGAGGCACGGCGGGAAGCTGTGGGTGCCTTCCCGGCGATAGCCCACGTCGAAAGGGGAAGGAGGGAAAGAATGTTGTCTTCGCGGTAGCGCATAGCGTCGGCTGTGGTACGGCGCGCTCTGGCCCGCTGACAGCTCCCTTGTCCTGGAATGTGCCCGGAAATTGGGGAGGATAAAGCCTGTTTCCCCGTGGCGGCGGCGGCGGGTCCGGTTGTTCTGGTCGTCACTCAAAGAGCATGGCTGGGTAATTGATGATGCCGCTGTCACGGCGGCGGGTCCCCGTCTACGCCGCGCCGTGGAACGCGGAACCTCGCAGCACACAAGGAATGTCACAACGAGGAGGCAAAGACGGAGAGAGAGGAAGCAGATAGGCAGAGAGAGGAAAGGGCGCAAGCACGCGCAGACGCCTGTGAAGCAGAAGAACGCGAGGCGAAAAGAGCTCGCGAGGCAGAAGAGCGAGGAGAGAAAAGAGCTCGTGAAGCAGGAGAGCGCGAGGCGAAAAGAGCTCGCGAGGCAGAGAGAAGAGCTCCTGAGGCGGAAGAGCGAGAAGAGAAAAGAGCTCGCGAGACAGAGAGAAGAGCTCGCGAGGCAGAAGAACAGGAGAAAAGAAGGATAGAACGGGAAAAGGAGTTTATTTTGTGGAAACAGGCGCATGTCGCGGGAGGATATGAGGAGATCACGGACAATGATCAGCGTTCTTTAGCGGGTGCAGAATCTCTTAGACCAGCCAGAGTTTGTCCAAGGAAGCTGATGGCTAATTTTGATGACAAGAGAGATGATTTGGATGCATATCTGCAACGATAAGAGCGGATAGCTTTGGGGCAAGGCTGGGAGCGCTGTGAATGGGCCACGGCATTGAGCATGTGTTTAGTCGGAGAGGCGCTGAATGTGTTTGGAAGGATGCCTGCTGCTGATTCCATGGACTACGAGAAAGTCAAAAACGCACTCCTCCAAAGATTCAGGCTTACGGCAGAGGGTTTTCGTGAGAGATTTCGCACTGCGAAACCTGAGGATTCGGATACCACTAAGCAGTTTTCCTGCAGGCTATCCAACTATTTTGATAGGTGGCTTGATATGTCAAACACAGAAAAGAGTTTTGAAGGTGTGCGTGACAAGCTGATCACAGAGCAATTTTTAGCGTGTTGCAGCTCAAAGCTGGCGCTATTCCTGAAGGAAAGAAAGTTGTGTGCATTAGAAGAGTTCGCCGACACTGCAGACCAATTCCTCGAGGCTCAAGGGCTAGGAAATTTGAGTAAGGCAAAGGAGGAAACCCAAAAGGTCCTAGAGACAGATGCGGCAAAACCAAGAGCTTATGGCGGTGCGTCTAAGGCGCCAGTAAGGTGTTTTCTCTGCGGCAAGGTGTGACACCATGCAGCTTACTGTCGGACTAGTAGCGCTGCCCAAAAAACACAGATTGTGTGTCAAGGTTGTAAGAGGAGGGGTCATACGCTGGATGAGTACCAATACAGAATTCAGGACCGAGCTGCATGCGTTGTCGACTCAAGGGTAGAACTTGTCACGCCATCCGAAGTTCCACAGCTGAAAGGAGAGCTAACGGCTCTGGAAAAAGAGGCAGAGAGTGGAACACCGAAGTCGAAAGCAGCAATGCCAGTGGTGGTTGGGCAAATAGGAGGCCGTCCTATATTGGTGCTTACAGACAGCGGAGCTAACAGTCTTGGTTCATAGAAGCCTGGTGAAGGACGAGGATCTTACAGGGGAAGCGTCGGCCATCACTCTTGTAGATAGCACAGTGAGGTACCTTCCTGAAGCAAGGATTTTAGTGTCCACGCCATATTATACAGGACAGGTAGCGGCAAAGTGCGTAGACCAACCCATCTAAGATCTCATCTTGGGGAACATTACGGGTGCAAGAGGTGTCGAAGACCCCGATCCCGAGTGGAGGATGCTCGACGCTGAGGAACATTCACAGGAGGAAATGACTGCGACAGCTCAGACGGGCGCAGTCAGTTTCTCGTAGTGGAGGCAAGAGCTCAAGCGACAGCCCGAGCAACGCAGCGTCCGCTCTGTACTCCTGTTACGATGTGCCTGAGCGTAACACCGGGCGAAATTGCAATTAGGCAAAAAGAAGACCCGAGCATGAAGACCTGCTTCGAAGGAGTCGGGGAAAAAGTGAAAAGAAAGAAGAGTCGCACTTCATTCGAATACCAATTGGTAAATGGTCTTCTGCACAGGGAATGCATATTTAGTTCAGGAAGGCGTGTCCAACAGCTGGTGTTACCGAGAGATATGCGAGAGACTGAGCTACACTTAGGACATGACGCCATTATGGCCGGACACCAGGGTGTTCAAAAAACGGTGTCTAGGATCACCGAGGAGTTCTTTTGGGCAGGGTGTTCAGAGTGACGTTAAGCGCTTTGTTCGGTCATGTGATCTGTGCCAGCGCACAGTTCCGAAGGGAAGAGTTGGTCCCGTACCTCTGGGAAAGATGCCAGCCATCGACCTACCGTTTCAGCGAGTGGCTATTGACATTGTGGGGCCAATCTCTCCAGTATCCGCCAAAGGCAATAGATATGTGCTTACTCTAGTTGACGAGGCCACTCTATCCTGACGCTATTCCACTGAGAACTATTGACAGTATCTAAGTGGCGGAGGGTCTCGTGGTAATGTTCTCGCGTTATGGGTTCCCGAGGGAATTTTTGAATGACCGGGGCTCGAACTTCACATCGAAGCTAATGAAGGAGTTTAACCGCCTTTTGTCAGTAAGAGAGTTCCTGACGACGCCTTACCATCCCATGTGTAATGGGCTTGTAGAGCGGTTCAACGGCACCCTCAAAAATATGATCAAGAAAATGTGCCAGGAGAGACGTACAGATTGGGATAGATATCTCCCAGCTCTCTTGTTCGCTTACCGCGAAGTACCGCAGACGAGTCTTGGTTTCTCGTCTTTCGAGATGTTATATGGGAGAACCGTTAGAAGTCCACTTGCAATACTCAAGGAGCTTTGGGCTAATAACGAGATTGCATCAGATCTCAATACCTCATACACATACGTGTTTGAGTTGCGGAATAGGTTGCAAGAAACATGCAGGCTTGCACATCAAAGCCTGGAAAAGGCGCGTGAACGCCACAAGGGATGATATGAAAAGAAAGCCATTAACATAAATCTGAATCCGGGCGACAGGGTTCTTGTGTTGCTACTTATGGATCATAATAAGTTACTGATGCAGTGGAAGGGCCCGTACCTTGTGACGCGGAAGAAAAAGGACATGGATTATGAGGTAGTGATAGATGGAACTAAGAGGGTTTTCCATGTTAATACTTGGAAGAAATATGAAGAACGAGGTCCCGTACGGCGGTACGCCCCCAGTGCAACTTGTTCGGTAATGGCCGAGGAGACAGGTGATGCTGCCGAGGTGTCCATGTTCAGTGGGAAGAAAATCGCAGGAGGGGATGAGGTACTTGAGAAGCCCAATTTGAATGCAGACAGAGGATTACAGCTCTACTCCAAATCAAGGGGGAGACGTTTTGGGATGGGCCAAGCCAAACTGAGTTCATATGTCACAAATTAGACTTGTATAGAGATAGAGGTAAATGGTCAGCTTTGGGTGTCTCTGGGATATATAATGTTTTTGCTGTGTTAATGTGTCTATGGGATTTACATTGTTGTTGTTGTTGCTGCTATTGTTGGTGTTATGTGATCATACAAGGGAGCATGTTGTGGACATGAACATGTTTATTAAGGACTCTGTGCGGACAGCGGCCGCGGTGTGTTAGTGCTCTGAAAACGCAATTTGGTGTGCTGTGTTAGTGGTGTGCTTTTGGTGTGTCATGGACATCTTCGGTGTGGTGTGTGTTGAGTCCAGAATCGCCACAGAAGATAGTCGGCTGGCTGGATGGCTTGAAGGTGAAGATGACGTGAGCAGTTTTTCATGGAAAAACTCTTGAGAGAGGGGGCCCTTGTCACATATATTAAGCAGCTAAATTAAATTTTAAAGGAAAAAGGTGTGAAGAAGACGACGCGAATTAACCGAAGAATAAGCAAGAGGAAGAAGAATCATTCGTTGAGGTGGAGAGATATGATTGGTGGAGAAGAATACGGTGACGTGGGGAGAGATGATTCGGGGAGAAGAGAAGACGACGACGACAAGGCTTACGTGGACTAACAACGAGGCTATAAAAGGGCGAGCGAGAGCGAGGCACAGGGGGGAACAGAAGAGAAGCGGAGGCTCCGGCGGGTCAGGGGCACTTTGGCTGGGAGAGCAACGCCGGCTACTGCTCCGGTGAGCTCGCGTTCTACGACATCGCGTCGTAGACTTCCTGCCGTGCCTGAGCCCGTTCCGGAGAGTCAACAGTGGACGCTACCACCTGCTACGGCCAGGGGTGTCTCCAGCGCTGTTGCAACCCATCCGGGTGGTGCCCCCAACGCCAACACCGCCATCACCTCCACGAGCGCTTGAACCTGGAGCTTATACGACGCAGCCAGCGACGCCGCCACTAAAGCCTACACCGGCATCATCTCCACGGGCGCTTGGACCTGGAGCTTATACGACGCAGCCAGCGACGCCGCCACTAAAGCCAACACCGGCATCATCTCCACGGGCGCTTGGACCTGGAGCTTGTACGACGCAGCCAGCGACGCCAGCCCGAACGCGTCGAACACCGCCAGCGACGCCAGCCCAAGCACGGCGAACGCCGCCTCGACGCCGCCTACTGAATCCATACAACGCCGCAGCCACACCGAACTACAGAGTAAGGGAACACAAAAAACAGGTGGTCCGGTTTTTTGCGCTTCCAAGTTTACAACATGCAACACCGAACTAACCGTGAGCATGAACGCCGACCACGAATAGTAGAACGCTAGTAGTAGACGCTGGTAGTAGTATTCCCGGGTCGTGTGTATTTATAGTCTGTGTTTTGTGTTAGTTTTTTTAGTTTTGTGTTCTAGTGTGTGTGCCACGTAGGGTGTATTAAATGTGCGTTTGTGTGAGTACACTCGTCGCCTAGTCCATTCTTTCAATCCGAGTGTTCTCCGGAGAGATCCGTGACAATATATATACGAAAAGAGTTAAGAAACTTTACCTTTGTTACGGTGACTGTTGGCTTCCTTAATATGTTTATCAAACGAGCCCTTCATCTCCTTAACTTTGTCTGCTAAAAGCTTAGCGAGGGTTTCAGTTCTGGCAGTCTTGATGCCATAGGTAGCATAAGACGGCTTTCGCACAGTTTCCGCGCTCACCGTTAGATGACGTTCCACAACGAGCAATTCAAACGTCATCTTACGTCATCTTACGCCGTTAGATTACGTGGAACGTAATCTAACGGAGACTGCGGAAGCTGTGCGAGAGCCCTCTTATGCTACCTATGGCCTCAAGACTGCCAGAACCGAGACCCTCGTTAAGCTTAGCAGACAAAGTTAAGGAAATAAAGGGCTCATTTCACGTCACACTCGCGGTAATACAGGACGTGCTACGTCCGCCGCTATGGACGAGGGTGGCACTGGTGAACACACTCAAGGTTCGGTTACACCCAATAAACATAAATACCTACGAGAGCAGCAGACTGGACAGCAGTCGCTGTATTCAGTTGGTAGAGCACCGGACGCGATATTCGGAGGTCGTCGGTTCCGATCCCACCAGCGGCATGGCTGTTTTTTCTGCTGCTTTATAAGTAATTTTCTTTAAGCGATAGATAAATCGAAGTATTATTATCACACTGATCAACACTTGTAAAAAATTAAACATTCGCCTACGCCCCTTTGTTTCGGTGACTGTTGGCTCCCTTCATAAGTTTATCAAACGAGCCCCTCATCTCCTTAACTTTGCTGATATCTTAACGAGGGTCTCGGTTCTGGCAGTCATGATGCCATAGGTAGCATAAGAGGGCTCTCACACAGTTTCCGCCCTCGCCGTTAGATGACGTTCCGCGTCACATTCGCGGTAATACAGGACCTGCTAAGTCCGCCGCTATGGACGAGGGTGGCGCTGGTGAACACACTCAAGGTTCGCTAGCACCCAATAAACATAAATACCTACGAGAGCAGCTGATTGGACAGCCGTCGCCGTAGCTCAGTTGGTAGAGCACCGGACGCGATATTCGGAGGTCGTGGGTTCGGATCTCACCAGCGGTATGGTTGTTTTCTCTGCTGATTTTGAAGTAATTTTCTTTAAACCGATTGATTGGCACTACAAAAAAAATTAAAAACATTCATCTATGCACCTTGGTTTCGGTGACTGTTCGCTTCCTTAATATTATATATATATATATTGTAAGGAAGACGACGAGCGCATGCGCGAGCCGCATGGTCATCGCCTGGTGCACGCTCCTGGCTGGACTAGCTGAACTCGGACTGCTGTTGGCCTTGCCCCGTTAAGCCGTTAAGAAGCTTCTCAGAATAAACCCCACCCTACATTTGGTGGAGGTGCTGGGTTACATCCTCTCGCCGTGGAACTTCGCAACCGAATGCTACCCCGTACCGCGATGCCTAACCACCAAGGCGTCCAAGTGAGCCCGGCCGCCGTCCTCTGTACTGGTTCTCTCCGCCAGCGAGACCCCGCTATCTTCAGTGGCACGGACGACCATGATGTTGAGGATTGGCTCGCATCGTATGAGCGGGTGAGCGCATACAACAAGTAGGACGCGGAAACCAAACTGAACAATGTGATTTTCTATCTGACATGGCGTTGCGAATCTGTGGTATCGGAACCACGAGGCGGACATTACATCATGCTCTGCTTTCAAAGCTAACTTCTCCGAGGTATTCGGTCGCCCGGCAGTCAGAAAACTCTATGCCGAACAGCGCTTGCGTGCGCGGTCGCAGCAGGTTGGCGAAAACTTCACGAGTTACATCCAGTATTTCGTCGATCTGGGCAAGAGGGTGAACGCTCAGATGCCCGAAGCCGACAAGATCAGGCATATTCTCAAGGGCATTGATGACGACGCCTTTCAGTTGTTGGTGGCGCGAGACCTGCGCACCGTCGTGGAAGTCGTCACCCTGTGTCAGAGCTTCGACGAACTACGCAAGCAGAGCGCTCTGACACGAGAACACACCACGAACATCGACTCGCTTGCTGGCCTGAACGATGCAAGAGACCAGTCATCGCTTCTACCGCACATCAAGAGCTTCATCCCAGAAGAAGTTGCTCGCCAGCTCTCGCGTATTTCACGCCATCAAGAGCCATCACCACACATAACTCCGAATTTTCGGCACATCGTTCAAGAACAGGTCGCTGAGGCTCTCCCGCAAGCCCCTCAGCCCACACCTCTCGCGGCCCCACTGACATACGCGGACGTTGTTGCGCGACATCGTCCACCTACCTATGCTCGGCCTCCTGGTCCCGTTCGGGAGCCCGCCGCTTTTATTCCGCCGCCTGCTCATCTGCAAACCTCCTGAGGCATGCCTGATAATGATCGACCGCCTGCTCAACTGGGAAACTCCTGGCGCACGCCTGGCAACCGCCCGATCTGCTACTTTTGCGGCTTGCCAGGTCATGTGGCGCGGCTTTGCCGTCGACGCATGAACGTCTCACGAACACCTCCTGAAGTTTTCGGTTACTGGTCCCAGCGTCAGTACTCACCTCCTGCTGAGCCTCCCCTAAGCCGCCCTCAATCTCCAGAGCGCACCTCCTTTGCTGGACGCCGTTCGCCTTCTCCACGTCGGCGCTCCATCTCTCCGATGCGACGGCGTCCCTCGACTACTCAAGAGGAAAACTAGGAGCTGCAGTTCCTGAGGCGAGAACTGCGCAATCGTCGAAATTTAAAAGGCATCGTCTGTCTGCCGCCAACTTAATTGAAGTTTTTGTAGAGGGCGTATCTGTGATGGCGCTTGTAGACACCGGTGCTGCTGTTTGTCATGGATGCAGCGCTTTGCCAATATTTGAAGAAAGTGAAGACGCCCCTTTATGACCTGGCGTTACGAACAGCAAGTGCGCAGCTCATCCAGCCGTTAGCAGCGTGTACTGCAGAGTAGTCATAGAAGACATTCTATATTTGATTGAGGTCATCGTTCTGGGGTCGTCATGTTCGAATTCGATCATGTTGGGCTGGGACTTCCTATCGCTTCATGACGTGGTCATCGACTGTGCTCGGGCTCAAGTAGCGCTCTCCACGTTGCCTAATCGCGTGCCAGAGACTGAAATTTGCGCTGCCCCTGTTCCTGCCAAAGCTTTGTCGCCGACAGTACCGATGTTCCTGCGTGCTCTTCCGTGATTGGGCCTCTCTCCTGTGCTTGTGTTGGCGACGCCAGTGTCCTTTTCACGCCGTCTGCTACTTTTCTGCGTCGTCATTGCGTGCCGCTACCTTATGCCCTGCTCACTATCTCCGCCGGCCTCACCGCACTGTGGGTCTTCAACGCCTTTTTAAGCCCCTTCACTTTGCGCCGTGGAGAATGCGTCGGCACCGTGCAGCTCTTTGATTCTTTTTTCAACCATCCCGACGCTGCCGCAGAATGACCGCCGGTCACCATGGACGCCCTCAGCTCACCTACTCCTGCGTCCGCCCTATTGTTGACCGACCAATTCCTTCGCTCTATCGACGCCACTCTACCTCCAACTCAGCGAACCCAGCTTCTTGCGCTTCTTGAGGAGTTTCGCTCGTCCTTCGATTGCCACCAACGCGGTTTGGGGCGCACGTCGACTCTCGAACATCGCATTGACACCGGCGCCCATGCCTTTCTGCGTCAGCGCCCATATCGTGTTTCCGCCACTGGACGACGAGTTATTGAACAAAAGGTAGACATCATGCTTCAGAGCGGCGTTATTCAGCCTTCCACCAGCCCCTGGGCCTCCCCGGTTGTCCTCGTCAAGAAAGAGGATGGCTCCGTTCGGTTTTGCGTCGATTACCGCCGCATTAATAAGATCATCCGCAAAGACGTTTACCCTCTTCCCCGTATTGATGATGCCCTGGACTGTCTACAAGGCGCAGAGCTCTTTTCTTCCCTTGATTTGGGCTCTGGTTATTGGCATGTCCCAATGGCAGCTGCAGATCGTGCCAAAACCGCGTTCGTGACCCCTGACGGCCTCTACGAGTTTACTGTCATGCCTTTCGGCCTGTGTAACGCTCCTGCTACTTTCAAGCGAATGACGGATACCGTTTTGCGTGGCCTCAAGTGGAAGACTTGCCTGTGCTACCAGAAGGATATCGTTATCTTTTCACCCGACTTCCAAACGCATCTATCTCGCCTGCGGGACGTCTTGACATGCCTCACAAACCTAGGCCTGCAGCTCAACTTAAAAAATTCACCTTTGCAGCCCGTGAACTGACAATTTTAGGTCACGTTGTGTCGAAAGACGGTGTACGCCCTGACCGAGCGAAACTTCATGCCGTGACTGAATTCCCCAACCTTCCACCACTAAGGAACTTCGCAGCTTCATAGGGCTCTGCTCTTATTTTAGGCGTTTCATTCGCAGCTTTGCCTCAATTGCTGCCCCTTTGACTCAGCTCCTCGGCGCCAATGTCGATTTTTCGGATTGGTCACCCGCCTGCGACGACGCCTACAACACCTTAAGTCGTCTCCTCACGGCACCTCTCATCTTGTGCCATTTCGACCCGGCAGCCCCGACTGAAGTTCACACGGAAGCCAGTGGTATTGGTCTCGTTGCAGTGCTCGCTCAGCGCAAATATGGATACGACGAATATGTCGTTGCCTATGCCAGCCGCACACTCACAAAGGCTGTCTCACTACACTGTGACTGAAAAAGAGTGCCTCGCCATTGTGTGGGCCTTAGGCAAGTTTCGCCCTTTCGTGTACGGCCGTCCTTTCGATGTCGTTACGGATCATCACGCCTTTGTTGGCTTTCCACTTTGAAAGGTCCTTCCGGCCGCCTAGCGCGTTGGGCTCTGCGTCTTCAAGAATACAACATCCGAGTCGTGTACCGGTCGGGCTGCAAACATCAGGACGCCGACGTATTGTCTCGCTCCCCGCTGAACTTGCCAGCTTCTGCGAAATCGGAGCCCCAGCGCCATCTCCCACCGTCAGTGACATGTCTTCTGAACAAGGCAAGGATCCCTGGATTAGTGCTCTTCTGGACTTTCTCTCCGACCCCCGGCGGTTAATCCATCCCGTGCGCTGCACCGTCAAGCTTGCCATTTTGAGATCCGGTATAACCTGCTTTATCGCCGTAATTATCATTCTGATGGACGAAAATGGCTCCTCGTCATTCCTCGCCACCTACAGTCCTATATCTGCTCATGTTTTCACACTGACTTGCAATGCGGTCACATAGGCTTTTTCAAGACTTGCACGTGCCTCCGCCTCCGCTACTACTGCCGTGGCGTGTACACTTTCGTTTTGAAATACGTACGCTCGTGCCCCGATTGCCAACGCCGCAAGACACCCACTACCCGTACTGCTGACGATTTGCAGCCGCTATCTTGCCCGCCTCACCCTTTCGACCGCGTTGGCATTGATTTATATGGCCCCTCCCGTATACTGCTTCTGGCAAACGATGGATCATTGTTGCCGTCGATCACCTCACGCGGTATGCAGAAACCGCCACGCTCTCTGCGGCCACGACACAGGATATGGCATCCTTTTTTCTGCGTCGGTTCATCCTTCGACACGGTGCCCCTAGAGAACTCCTCAGCGACAGAGGCCGTGTCTTCCTATCTGATGTCATCAAAGCTCTGCTACGTGAGTGCAGCGTCATCCATCGGACTTCCACCGCTTATCACACTCAGACCAACGGCCTCACTAAACGGTTTAACCTCACTCTGGGGGACATGCTGGCTATGTACGTCGGTTCGAACCACACGACTTGGGACCTTATTCACCCGTATATTACATTCGCGTACAATACTGCTATGCAGTCTACGACAGAATTTTCTTCCTCCTTGATGGCCGCCATCCCTCCGTTCCCATTGATACTGTTCTCCCCTACCACCCTGACGCATCTGTGTGCACCACCGTTTCCGAAGCCCCCAGGCACACCGAAGCCTGCCGCCTGATCGCCCGGTCGCTCACGACAGCTACCCAGTCCTTTCAAAAAACGCGCCACGATGAAGATCAACGTCCCCAGCATTTCTCACCCGGCTCTCTTATCTGACTATGGATACCTCCCAGTACTCCGGGCCTCTCCCGGAAACTGCTGGCTAAATATCAAGGGCCCTATCGCATCTTGGAACAAACATCTCCAGTCACTATATTGTTGAGCCCCTCACGCCGTCACCCAATCTCAGACGCCGCGGCCGTGAGACTGTACATATCCAGCGCATCAAGAAATACTACGACCCCGCTGTCTTGTCCGTCCCTTAAGTCGCCAGGATGGCTCCTCTTCTGTCCGGGGGCCATTGTAAGGAAGACTACGAGCATATGCGCGAGCCGCATGGTCATCTCCTGGTGCACGCTTCTGGCTCCATTGTAACGAAGACGACGAGCATATGTGCGAGCCGCATGGTCATCGCCTGGTGCATGCTCCTGGCTGGACTAGCTGACCTCGGACTGCTGTTGGCCCTGCTTCCGTTAAAGCGTTATGAAGCTTCTCAGAATACACCATATCTTACAATATATATATATATATATATATATATATATATATATATATATATATATATATATATATATATATATAGATTTAAGAGAAGTGGGCACTTCCACAAAGACACTTCTATTTATCAACGTTTCGACCGCGGTGCGGTCTTCTTCAGGACTGTAGTGGTCTCGCGTCAGATGGACGTTTTAAGTTTGTGAGCTCAAGAGGAGGGAGAAAGGAGTGTGACTCGCAAATAGCTACAACAGTTCAAAAAAAATAAAATAAAGATGGGGGTGCGGGGAGCAGACAGGGACAATATTGTTGGAGGAAGCAAAAAATATAAATAAGAAAAAAGGGGGAAAACTAGTATAGTAAGAAAGGGTGGGGTACAAAAGGAGATGGCGAAACGATAGAAAGGGAGAGAAAGACGGTGTGGGGGACATGGGCAGCACGGCAACCACAGGCGTACGAAAGCAAAACGTGCAAACAAAACACACAAACAAAATGCACAAACACAAAGGGCGCCGCGGTAGATGCGTGGCCAAAGAGGAGCCGCTGCGCAAATGACACTGGCAGTGACGAACAGGCCAAACCAGGCGCCTTTTGAGGGTCTCACTAATTTCCGGTGAGCCGAGGGCTAGAACGTTAAGGAAGGAGTGGGCTACGTTAACGAGCACATGTGTAAGAACTTACTCACAGGGTCTGGGTTTCACTGAACGGTGCACCCCTCTCCCTGGGCGGGTCGTTGAACCAAGCTCGCCGGGAATACTTGTTTGTAGGGGAGGAGAGATGGGCTAGCTGTGTGCAAAGATTTCAAATTGTCGGAAAATGTAAGGAAGGAACGTCAAAAGCTTATCAATACTGCACGAGGCAGGATAGTGTAAGTAAGGAGGGGTATGACTGCCTGGGATATACACTAGGAGTTATAAAAGGTATATCTGAGTTAGCCAATTAACGAGAAGTGTAGTATTATTTTGTTTGGAGGTCGTGAATAAAAGAAAGGGTACCAGGCTTTTCGTGAAGACCTTCTTGAATAGTATTAAACTTGTGGATAAAATAGGATTCACGTTGTTCACCTTCTCGCCTGTTTTTGAAGCCCTCATGAATACTTGTTACCTTTAGTTGGTCAAATTGGTGTCCGTCTGTGTTTACATGCTTGGATAGGGGAAGGTTTGGGAGAGACTTGGCGTGTGCGCGGCTATTGTTAAATCGAATGCGGAATGCAGTGTTTGTCTGTCCTATGTATTGCTGGTTACACACAGTGCATTCAAGAAGGTAAATAATGTTTGATGAGTCGCAGTCAAAGTTACCGTTGATTGAATGCTGGAAAACTGACCTCGTACTAGTTGCGGAACATGTAGTCTGCATGTGCTTGTAAACTTTGTAGCGACCTTTACCACAGGGCTGGCATCCATATTTTGGGGTTTTGTGTTCCTTGGAGTGGACTAGATGGTTCTGAATGTTTTTGGCACGCCTGTAAATCACGCGGGGTGCGCATGTAAATATTTTCGATAGTCGTTGACTTTGCTGCAGAATGTTAAAGTGCTTATTAAGAATTCTGTTTATGTTCGGTGCGTTACTGTTAAATGTGAGGATAAGGTTTGTAGTGTAATCATTTCGGTTATCTATTCGGTGCCCCTGGAGTATTTGACTACGGTTAAGATTTGAAGCTCTGCTTATGGCGTCATCAATAAGGGAACGTGGATAGCGCTGTGTTAAGAGCACGTTGCCCATGTGCTCGGAGTTTTCATGAAAGTCTAGGTCGTTAGAGCAGATTCTTCAAAAACGATGGGCCTGCGATTAAGGGATGCTGGTTTTGCAGTGACGGGGATGGGCGCTTTGAAAATGTAGATATTTTTGTGAGTCGGTTGGTTTTCCATAAACGGTTGTACGAACTGACCCCTTATATTTATGATATTATAAAAATATCATCCAAATAGCGCTTGTAAAAGTACGACTGAATTGGACAAGAAGAAAGAAATTTTGACTCTATATGATGCATGAAGATATTGGCATATTTTGGGGCCATTCTTGTTCCCATAGCGGTTGCACTTACTTGCAGATAATATTGAAGATCAAATTCGAAGCTATTATATTCGAACACAATTTTGGCTAGTGTTCCTAACACGTTTGGGCTTGGAGATTCATGAGGTCTCTGCTGTTCATAAGATTCGAAAAGGGCTGCAATGCCGTCGGCATGGCGAATGTTTGTGTATAAGGATGTTACATCCATGGTCACAAGAAAGGCTCCTTCTGGTAATGTTATATTGTCTATCTGGCGGAGAAAGTGGTTCGTATCTTTGATCTAGGATGGATGTGTGGCTGGAATGTGGCTAATTAGAGTGTCAATGTACTTTGATATTGGTTCGGTGAGAGTGCCGATACCTGAAATTATTGGCCGTCCAGGAATACCGGCTTTATGTAATTTAGGGAACATGTAGAAACGCCCAGGACAAGGATGGGTAGCCGTGAGTGCCTTGCATAGTTTCGGGGAGATTTCATTGTGTTTTGTGAGGTCGAGGAGAATGTCAGATATAGCTTTTGAATGCTCGTCGGTGGGGTCGCCATGCAGTTGTTTATAAAAATGGTTGTCAGAAAGCTGTCGGATGCCTTCTGCTATATAGTCATCCCTGTTCGAGATAACAATGCCTCCGCCCTTATCAGCTGGCTTTATGACGATGTGGTACGGTTGCTGAGCGCCTCGAGAGCAGTACGTTCTCTTTTAGGAAGATTGACTGGTCCTATCCTGCGGTTCTTAAAATTTTCAATAATGTCATTTTGAACTGACCTAATATAGATATCCAAGTGTTTTTCCCGCCCGATGTTGGGAGTCCAATTTTGGTTTGCTGGGTGGAAGTCCGAGTTTTGGTGGGGGTTTTCGGGCTTACCAAAGAAGTATTCTCTCAGGCGAAGTTTTCTGGCGAAGTCGTCAAGATCTTTCAGGAGTTGGAATTCATTGTATTTGCCTGTGCAGGGCCAAAAATCAGCCCTCTAGATAGGACGGCTCGCTCATACTCTGTGAGCGGTGTTAGAGATAGATTTGTGATGTTGTTTACACTGTGATGGCCCTGTTTTGAGAGTGTTTGCCCTTGGCTGACCTTTGACTGAGCGATATCGGGGTTGGGAGAATTTGATCCAACCGCACTTAGTACTTCTTTCATCCATTCGTCATGGGGAACTTTTGTCCCATGTATATTTTCTAATTTTGATTATGCCAATTTCTGAAGTTTTTTTTTTGTTTTGAAACGTTCTAGTTCCTCGGCCTCCAGCGCGGAAACAAGAATATTCCGAGCCCGACGCTCCTCTGTTCCCAGTATCACCAAAGCTTTCTCAGAGTGCCGAATTGTGATTTTGAGTAACTCTAGGGAAGCTGATTTTAATATGTCGTTCCATTTCTTTTTGTCTCCTTCTGATAGATTATTCATTGCTGGTATCAGCTTCGCTTGTAGACCTTTCGGTACGATATTAGCCCGAAGGTACGTTTTTAAGGTTTTAACATGAAGGTCACGTCTAAGCCACTTATCAATTATTTTTCGCAATCTAAGAAAAGCTGAAGATTTGAAACAGGGCTGCCGGTGATATGAGAACAAGGGAGGCGGAGTACTCACGCGGCCTGTGTATCAGTCCCGGCGCACTCGGTGGGCGGAACCACAACGCTTCCGGAGGTCATATGATATAAAACAGGGGTGCTGGGGATCAGTCCACAGTTATATGACGGGCTGCTGGTGATCGGTTGCAGTTCTGGTGCAGAATCCACGGCAGGTTTCCGTCTCGGTTGCGTACTTCTCTTCGGGCTTGCCTCTCGACACGATGGCTTGTTTGATGTGCTCGCCAGGGCTGAGGTGCTTGCTGTAGGGGAATGTGCTGCTGCTGTGCCACTGGTGGTCTGGGGTGGCTGTTTTAGTGCTGCGCTGCAGTGTCCCCTCGATGTTCGGGAGGTGAGTAGTGGCTTGGTGGTGATGTCTGGACGGCTGGCTGCTGCTTGTCTGGTAGACATAGCATTTTGGCCTACGACTTGTGCAAATGTTCGAGGCTCTGGAGTACTCATCGAATTTTGTTGCTGCCGAGGCTGTGGATGTTGTGGCGCGTAGTCTCTCCATTGCCCCAATGTGAGGTGGCGAATTCGGAGGAGTAAGTTATAGATATTCCAAGACAGCAGCGAGACTCTACCGAAGCTGGGGTGCACGCCATCTGCAGACAGAACTGTGCTAGGGTGGAATATTTCCATTTGGTGGTCTACGAAGAAGGTGTTTTGCTCTCGTCGGCAGATGTCGACAAGAAGAGCAAGGAAGGAAGAGGAAGGAAGGGCGTCAGGCAAGGAGGCACGATCTCGCCAATGCTATTCACTGCCTGTTTACAGGAGGTATTCCGAGGACTGAACAGGGAACAGTTAGGGATAAGAAATAAAGGAGAATGCCTAAGAAATCTGCGATTCGCTGATGGCATTGCCTTGCTGAGTAACTCAGGAGGTGAACTGCAAATCGTGGTCAGTGAGTCAGACAGGCAGAGAAGTACGGTGGGTCTAAAAATTAACATGCGGAAAACCACAGTAATGTTAACTGTCTAGCAAGAGAACAGAAGTTCACAATTGGCAGCGAGTTGCTGGAAGTGATAAAGGAATAAGTTTACTTAGTGCAAATAGTGACAGCTGATCGGTATCATGAGGGGGAAATACCTAGAAAGATAAGAGTGGGGTGGAGCCCATATGGGAGGTTTTCTCAGATTATGAATGGCAGTTTACCAGTATCTCTCAAGAGAAAAGTGTACAACAGCTGTATCTTACCGGTACTCACCTACGGGGCAGAAACGTATAAGTGTAACCTTTGGAGACCGGAAGCAGGCGGAATGGTCGATGGAACAAAGGCGGGTTAATGACATCCTAGTCGAAATCGAGAGGAGGAAATGGCCTTGGGCAGGGCATGTAATGCGAAGGGAAGACAACAGCTAGTCCTTAAACGTATAGGGGAGTGGTTTTCAAGAGATTGCAAGGGTAGCAGGCGGCGGCAGAAGGTTAGGGGGCGGATGATGCATTGGAGGTTGCATGGTGATCGAATGCGGCGTTGACAGGTCCAACAAGTGTGTATATTGTCAGCGTAGGCGCCACTTATCTCGCCATTCAAATATGTCCTGTGTTAGATACCAAGGTGCGTAAAGACGCGAGCAAGGCGCGAACAGTTTTAAGCTCCCTTAAAAAGCGAGTTTTGCTTCTGCTCTGCGCATCGCTACATTGACATGTTAGGGAATAACGAGCCACTGTTACATTTTTCCCGGCCAGTTGTATACATTCAACTGGTTTTATCGCCAGAAGACGAAGACTTTTATAACTTGTACAAGGTAAAGCATGATCAAAAAGTTATCACGGTCAGAAGCATCGAAGGAACAACAATGCCATGTGCACACGCTGACATGAGGGTCGATCGAAAGCCAGCCTGCACCTTCCAAACGATAATGAAGGCGTGCTGCCGCACCGTCACCCATTTTAGAGATTTGAATACTTCGATCACGTGCATTTAGGTCGTGTTGTTCGCTTTTCAATTCTAGGGTTTTGGTGAAATCAGGCCTACAGTCTATACTTTTGCAGTCTTTGGTGTGCACAGGCTCATGACTACCAGTGCTTATGCAAAGGCAGCCTAGTTCAGCGCAGCAAGGAGTGAAGTTTGCTGATGCAGCTATTGACCATTGTTTACCTTCGCCTGCATGGTTCCGATGCTTACATGCAAAAAAAACTAGCATTACGTGGCCAGTGACATTAGAAACGCAAACACACCAGTAGCAGTGCGAAGTTTCATTTGGCCGCCCCATTTGCGTTCAGACCCCCTAACCAAGCTGTGTTCAAGCCCCGAGCGCTGCCTTAATGGATTTGAGGCGGGCGAACTTTCCCTTGCCGCAGGTGTCCTTGGAGTCGTCCATCTCAATGTTGTACACCGCCAGTCCGGTGTAGACATTCGGCATCACTCTCAGCCTGGCCTGAGTCTGTGGACGGTAAGGAGATGAGAGGGAATTAAGCACTCTGCTATCTATTGCGAATTTCATGTCACGATCCATGACGATGATCCCTTATAATGGCAACCTTTCCTCCCTTTTAATCTTTCATTCCAAGATTAGTGGCTATTTGACTAGATATTTAGGATAAATAAACAGCGAACATGATGAATTATTGCAAGAATGAATCGCTCAAATGCTAAAATCTGTAGCTTCAAAAGAGTCTAGGCGACTTCGAATGCTCTTATTCCACAACTCCACACGTAGTATGTGGGACCCTTTTTGCTTACTAAAGCCCGTGTCGTAGCAAGTGAAGCCTGACAATTGAGTGGAATCTTGGAAATTCATGCAGTGCTTGAGACTTGCGAGGCATGACACGCGTGAAAGCCATTTGGCCAAATGCGATTACGTGAACGTCTCGGTTGGCCAAGGTGGGCAATCACCTTCGTTTATGAATAATTACCAAGGTGATGCTGAAGACAACCTTTACATTTACAAACTTCCTTGCAAACAGCAGGCTCTCCTTCAGACCACTTGTACTTGCTTGGGGGTGCTTCCATTGCGTACAGGCTTGCACTGCTGCTACATGCAATATTACGCTTATAAATGAAAATCATGTTCCCAGTTCTTGTAGTCAAGCATTTAATACTCAATAGTAAGGCGAGGCCAAGTGAAAATCCCATTTCCTGACAACTATCACCTCCAGAACCTGCAAAACTGTCGCAGTGATCCGCGTAGCAGCTGCGCAACAAGGATAGGTATCCCGGTTCTGCCTGCGGCTTCACATCGGGCGATAACTCTTACTGCTTTGAACAAATTCATAAAGCGGTAACGTCGGTGCAAATGTTTCAACGCTACTGCAAGAACAAGGTCACGTTAGTTGACAAGACTTAATTGATAGTCCACAGTATTCAGTTGTTTACCAATCTCGGTTGCTTCTCCCAGTTCAACGCGATTATATTGCAATCAATTCCAATCATTCGCTCTTAACCGCTAAATTAGCGTAGCAGCCCTCCTAACGTGAGGCAGGAAAAACTCTGTCCACAGATAATGAAGGCGTGGTGCCGCACCGTCACCCGTTTTAGAGATTTTAATATTTGGATCACTTGTATTTAGGTCGTGTGCTTCGCTTTCAATAATAAAGTTTTGGCGAAATCAGGCCTACAGATTGAACTGGCTGCACATTATTCGGAACGCTAAATGACAAATGACGGTGATGTCTGTGAAGTCTCTTACCGTAATTTGCGACCATGTTTTACGGCAGAGTGTGCTCTGAAGTTCTGAAGTGGGAAAAAAATACGTACTCTTTTCCTTCCTTAAACGCAGTGCCCCCCTCCGCGCCGTGCTACACAACCACAAACGATAAGGTTATTTTTTAGCCTTTCGCCTGGCGCAGGTCGTTTACCTTAGTTTTAAATGTGACTGCCGTGTCGAAGAGCGCGAGGAACTTCTTGTGCTCGTCAGCCGCATAGACCGTCTCTTCTTCGGTGACGTCCTTCACGGTCTTCATCTTGCACACTTTCAAATTGGAAAGAAGGTGTGCTGATAATTAATCGATTCATGGCTCAGCACTTAAAAAAGCCATCAGATGCCTCCTGCTCACACAATCCTTCAGCCATCATGATAAGCAACAACGTCGAAACCACTGCAGAAGGAAATAGTACTTAAACGTGCGAGTTGTAGTGAAGCGTTCCACATGAGCTTATAATAAAGCTAAGTGTAATTTTGGGAAAGTCGAAATTTAGTGAACGATGTTAACGTTATATAGAAAGAAAATGACAGCATGCCAGACCGTTATTCACCACGATAGTGTTTGCCTTTCCTTTATATCCCTGCTCATCCCTCTCATAATCGTTATTTTGACTAGGAAAAAATTTGCTCGCACCTGTACACTGATTATCTTTGCTCTCTTCCCGTCATTTTCCTTTCCATACGCTACACGTTTTTGCCGCATAGGTTAGCACTGTAAAGACAAAGTTGGTTACCCTTTCCTTTTGAAGGATTCTGGTAAGCCGCCAACCATAACCTAGAGGTATGTGACAGATACATTCTACCATAGTTGAAGGTAACTTATGGAGCCAGCATTCTGCATTTTCTCTATACGCCCTCAATCTTCTCTAATGCGTGCACAGAGTTCAGCGGGGCAGAACATCATTCGTTAATGTAGGTAACAAATATTACGTATACGCATGATGACTTTCATCCACGTACTTTCCGCCGCGTAGTCCATGTTGAGGGTGCTCTCGGACATTTCTCGGGCTGAGGCTTCATTCCATGTAGCCTTCATATGGTAGCTCCTCGCGTACATGGCGAATGACAGGAGCGCGTACCGTCCACGCCTAGCTATGTCCGTCAGCTCGTTCCTCAAGTCGTCTTTGATAAGGGCCTGAATAAAGAATAGAGTAGCACGAGCAGACGAACAAGGGTGAGTACCGAGCAGGTAAGATAATTAGATTCGCGGAATTTTGCACCTGTAATGATATTAAGGAAATATATCAACAGAAAATGGAGAACAAGTGAATTCAGATGGGGGCTGGGAAATGAGGGCTTGCCTTCTACACCATCACTCGTTTCAAGCCGAATGCTAGACTTAGTTTCATTGTGCGAGAGCCGCAAATCACTAAGGTTTCTTCAAGACCTACATAAAAAAATTGGCTTCCATTGTCCTTGCCGTCATTAAGCGTTTACACTCAGTACTTGAGAGCACGCTGAGATGAATGGTAGAACGCCGAATGGGTGCTGGCTATATTCTGACAGAGGAGAACAAAGTTAGAATTTGCTGGTTTGCAATGAAGATAACCATATTTCGCCGGAACCACGATAGTTTGCAGGGGCTACCTTGCGGCGGCATTGGCGGGCTGCAGAGGAGAATTTATATCACGTCCGATTAGCAAACTAAGCGTCCTCTTTTTGCTTGTACGACTAGGCGAAAATCAGCTGTCGAAGTCAAAGCTGCATATCTACCAAGTCATGTACGACGATTACAAAAGGCAGGGAGGATGACCGACGACTGACTTTCCAGACCCACCACGGAGCTGGCTGCTGCTGGTAGTTTTATTGTCCTGAAGTAGCTAAGGCTACCACGCACCAAACGCAGGGTTAGAGAAATCTGCTTAGATACTGCTATATTAAGGTACATCTTACAAAACCAGTGGTTGTTAACGATACGCTGAGCCCTCAGGGCGATTTATTATTGTCAGAGGCATAGATATTTCTGCGCTGATAGTTTTTTTATCAGGAGCATCCTGTGTGGTGGTCAGGAAAATGGACGCAGCTTTACTACAGACTTAGACTGCATCAGACACCATTGTAAATTTTAGTTACCAAGATGCCCTGGTTTTAAGTACCTAAGTCCTTACTTAAATCTAATATTGAATTCTTCCTAAGAATAAGTTGGGCTGGAAAGAAATGCGTTGTCAAATAGTGAAAGACTGAAATGCAAAAAAATTATTACATATAAGCTGACAGGCTTATCGCATTAATAGGCGAAAGCAGATTGGCATTAGCAGCCGAGAGGTGTGGCGTGACTGGCCCATTTATATGTTTCACAGGAAACATCCTTGTTGGGCGTTTCATAGGTCCATTATGGTGTGTATACGCTCACTTTTCTTCCGCAGGTGGTCTTGGGTTCGATCACATTTCCGGCAGACTTAACAGATCCCAGGGCCCGCTAGCACGAAACGTATTCTAGTACCCAGCGTTGACTTATTCGCAGGCTAAGCCCTCCGTTGGGTTTGAAGAAAGGAAGACAAGAAACTGGCTGACTGCTTCAGAAAGCCAGCACGTAAATCGTGCTGTGAGGTGGCGGCGGTGTACACATACAAATTGAAGCAGCTATGCAGCTGCATGCCTGCCACACCGGAGATTCCTACGATACAAACGTAATAATTGGCCGGTTGCGAAGTGAATAATAATAATAATTGGTTTTTTGGTGGAAAGAATATGGCGCAGTATCTGTCTCATATATCGTTGGACACCTGAACCGCGCCGTAAGGGAAGGGATAAAGGAGGGAGTGAAAGAAGAAAGGAAGAAAGAGGTGCCGTAGTGGAGGGCTCCTGAATAATTTCGACCACCTGGGGATCTTTAACGTGCACTGACATTGCACAGCACACGGGCGCCTTAGCGTTTTTCCTCCATAAAAACGCAGCCGCCGCGGTCGGGTTCGAACCCGGCAGCTCCGGATCAGTAGTCGAGCGCCCTAACCGACTACTGATCCGGAGCTTCCGGGTTCGAACCCGACCGCGGCGGCTGCGTTTTTATGGAGGAAAAACGCTAAGGCGGTGGCGGCTCTGGAATTGGATCCTCTACAACTGATATTTCAGTGTTCGTTCTTAGCAGTAAGCGTTTGGGAAGTAAAAATAGTTCGAGTAGATTTTAAGCTCACTGTCTATATATGGATATCAAATTCGATCATTAAGTTGCATGTTGAAGGTTCAATTTTTCAGATGTAATTTTCCTTCATTCAGGTTTTCAAAAGGGATCTTGCTGTTTTCAGAAAAGTCATTGAAGTAGCATGGACATTGCCTTTTGTCTGGAGCATCTGTTTCTATATGAAAATTGTAGAGAAGTACTGTGAGGAAGGTATTGAACGCTGATGCTGCCTTAAGCTCTTCCTGTGCCTAAACGCTATCTGCTGGTATGACTACAAACAGCTATTGACATATCTTGCCGTGGCGTACTGTAAGATGGCGTCCTATAAAGTGGAAACGATATGCGGAAGGAATGTTTATTTTAGCTGTATTTATTCATCAATATCACCTTTATTGTCCGACAGGTGACTATCCGTGTCAGCATTCAACCGCAAGCGAGCGTCGAGCAGTCTACTGCCTTCCGTTACATTATGATGACATTCTTGTACAGTACTGGCACAGTTCGTTCGGAGGTTGTCAGATGCGAAAGAACAAGCTATATAGGTTCACATGGATCATGCTCGTTTACGAGTATCAGGCAGCGCTGTGTCAGCTGCAGTGCGCGCCATTAATCTTATCTGTCCGAATTATCAAAATTGTCCCAGCTAAAGGCCGGTCCATGATTGTTATGGCGCAATAGCAGTTTTAATTACTGGACCATCAAAGCTGAACACACGAGTTGGAATGGCGAGCGAGCCGCATTTAGGTTACACTTCCGTCCAGTAACAGTTGGTTTGGCGCGCAATCTCTTCCCATCCATTTTTCATCGCTTCCTTAACTTCATGGTTCATGTGCGAGTCTATATAGTCAGCATGTTTATTCATAGTAGAGAGTTTTAGTTTCACGTACGTAGAGACTTCACGTACGTATAGCTCTTACGGGTGACCAGTGCGCATGCGCAGAACGCAAATGGTCTGCGCGAGTCTCACGTACGTAGGTGAGATTCGTATTAGAGAGTTTTTGTTTCACGTACGCAGAGGCTCCACGTACGTAGAGCTCTTACGGGTGACCAGTGCGCATGCGCAGAACGCAACGGGTATGCGCGAGTCTCACGTACGTACGTGAGATTCGGATGTTTACGTTGCGGTCTTTGCGTTGCTTGCGTACGTAGCGTTGACAAACATGGCGGCGCCCTGCCCGCCGCTTCATAGCGATAACAGCTTCGTAGCTAATCCCTCGAGGCGATATCGTGTTCTAAACGGTTGTATTCGCCTTCGATTTGCTCCTTTGTTACCCTCGCATAAGGTTTCAAGCGACAAATAGCTTTTGTTTTTCAGACAGAAGGGTGATTTTTCAGCAGTTAAGCCTGACGAAGTAGCGTTGGTCGTCGTCATTGCAACGGTGTCGCTATGAATGGCTTGGCTTACAGACTTGTCTTGGATAATTTAGGCTGCAACCAGTGTCTGTGTTTCTTAGTAGACGGCGCTAGGCGTAACGCGCAGCGTGCTTCGCGTACGTGTAACTATAAGGTTTTCAAACGACCTACGTGCAGGCTACGTAGACTTTTCACGTTTGCGTACGTGAACCCTCTACGTACGTGAAACTAAAACTCTCTATTTTTACGTTGCGGTCTTTGCGTTGCTTGCCTACGTAGCGTTGACAAACATGGCGGCGCCCTGCCCGCCGCTTCACAGCGATAACAGCTTCGTCGCTAATCCCTCGACGCAATATCGCGTTCTAAACTGCTGTATTCGGCTTCGATTTGCCCATTCTTACCCTCGCATAAGGTTTCAAGCGACAAACAGCTTTTGTTTTTCAAACAGTAGGGCGATTTTTCAGCTGTTAAGCCTGACAAAGTAGCGTTGGTCGTCGTCATAGCAACGGTCTCGCTTTGAATGGCTTGGCTTAAAGACTTGTCCTGGATGACTTGGGCTACAACCAGTGTGTTTCTTAGTAGGTGGCGCTAGGCGTAAAGCGCGGCATTTTTCGCGTACGTTTAACTATAAGGGTTTCAAACCACCTGCGTGCAGGCTACGTAGACTTCACACGTTTGCGTACGTGAACCCTCTGCGTACGTGAAACTAAAACACTCTAGTGTCCTCTCTGATGTTCCCCTCGTGGAATTTCAATTTTTACTCTTGCCTTCCTTCCTTCCTTCAGAGCGCTGTACTAGTGACCACACAGATGTGAGAGAATTTACTCCGCTATTTCATTTCCTCAAAATATAAAATTTCATTTTCGATGAATATGCGGGGTAAAATTTGCCGAAGAAATAATAATATTAATTGGTTTTTGGGGAAAGAAAATGGCGCAGTATCTGTCTCATATCTTTGGACACCTGAACCGCGCCGTAAGGGAAGGGATAAAGAAGGGAATGAAAGAAGAAAGGAAGAGAGAGGTGCCGTAGTGGAGGGCTCCAGAATAATTTCGACCACCTGGGGATCTTTAACGTGGGCTGACATCGCACAGAGCACACGGGCGCCTTAGCGTTTTTCCTCCATTAAAACGCAGCCGCCGCGGTCGGGTTCGAACCCGGGAACTCCGGATCAGTAGTCGAGCGCCCTAACCACTGAGCCAACGCGGCGGCATAATCGCACTCACTGCGTGGTGGAGGTGTCCACCGAGGGCCAGACGTTTACTGCGCCTTTTCTTTTCTCTAAGCTAAATTATTTTTCTTCACACTGGGCAGCAACATTTGATTAAAACGAAGTAGAGCGTTAAGTATCACAAAAAAGTCCCTCATAGGAAGACAATGGCGCAGAAGAGAATGAAAAACACAAGGAAGAAAAAATACTGGTTTTGAGGAACACACACACACACACACACACACACACACACACACACACACACACACACACACACACACACACACGCACACGCACACGCACACGCGCACGCGCACGCGCACGCGCACGCACACACACCCACACACGCGCACACACGCGCACACACGCACACACGCACACACGCACACACACACACACACACACACACACACATCACTGAAAATAACCCACGCTGTTGGTCGTTTTTGGAGAATGTAATTAAATGCTGCTCACAGAGCAGCCATCTCGGTAGCAGTAGTCGAGGTGCAGTAGCTCGGTAGCAGTAGTCGAAATTGTGGTGCGCGTTGCCAGAACCCGAACGCCAATCGCTGATGAGAGCATGTGACAGAGCCATCAGTGTAGATGTGACGCTATGCACTGTAGCATCCATAAACGTGTTCAAGAGCAAAATATTTAAGCGCAGGACCGGGGGTGTTTGTTTTTCTTTTGATGCCAGTAACTTGTCTTGATTTGCCATGCTGTGTACTTCCAACGTGGGGAGGAGGTGACAGGGCGCTGCGCACTGTAGCATTCATAAATGTGTTCAAGACAAAAATATTTAGGTAAGGGCAGGGGGTGTTTTTCTTTTGATGCCAGAAACTTAAGTCTTGATCTGCCATGCTCTGTAATTCGAAGGTGAAGAGGAGGTCGTGACAGGGCGCTGCGAGTGAATGGTGAGGCACACGAGCCACAAACCGCACCTGGGCACGAAGCAACTCCTTGGTTAGCAGTACTGATGCAGATAGACGTTTGCTCTCTCTAGAGTGCCCACTGTGGAGGTGGGTGTTCTTGCGAAGGCCGAGGCAGATTCTCAATGGCTTAGCTTGCATAACTTCAAGGAGTTTGATATTTGTGAGATACCCTGAAGAAGCTGGTAGACTAGCGTAGGAGGCTTTCACAGAGCGCACCATACAGGTGTAGTAATCAAGGTGTAGATCAGCCTGTTCTGTTGGTGGAGAGCATGCGAAAGATAGAGGCGTAAGAGCAGAGCTTGATTTTAAGCTGTTGTACATGTGGCGACCATGAGAGTGACCTGTCAAATGTCACTCCTAGAAATTTATGGCTTGTGACATGGTTTTGGGGTACCAGCCACTTTCAGCACGTAGCGTGAAAGATCGCGCCTCGAAAATGCAAATGCGGAGCTTTTATCTCGCGACATGACGAGACCGCGCTTACTTAAAAACTAGGGTTGTGCGAATATTCGAAATTTTCGAATATTAACCGAATACTATATTTTTAGTATTCGTATTCGATTCGAAAACCAAGTATTCGTGTTGTTTCGAATATTCGATGCGACGCGAATATTCGTATTTAGCCGAATATTTTACTGCGGGCACCGTCGTTCGTTTCGGTCCCCAAGTCCTATCGACATCGACATAGCAACATGGCGGCGCTCAGAGCAATGCGCAACGTCGGGCCATGCTGTAGCTGATTGTGCTGGTGAGCTTCTTTGTGGCTATACCTGCGAGGAGCGTCCGACTGATTCGTGCCATGGCGAACCAAGGTTGTGGAAACCGGAAAGGAAAGAGCGCTGTATGGAAATACTTTGTGAAGACATCGCCGTCGACGGCGGAGTGCACCACGTGCAGCAAAGTGCTTCGAACGCCTTCAGGTACGACAACGCCGCTTGTCAACCATTTGAAGCTGCATGCGGCCCAGATGAAAGAGTATCGAAAGATGGCTGCAGGTGTGCCGGAGAAAGATCAGCCGACCATGGCCGACTTTGTGCGCCCGACAGAGCCGCTTTCAGAAAAGATGACGCAAGCACTAAATAGCAATGTCGCTGCCATGGTGGCGCTTGATTTGCAGCCCTGCAGCGTCGTTGCAGACCGCGGGTTTAAAGAGCTGTTGGCAGCTGCTGTTCCAAACTATCGCCTACCGTCGCGCTCTACACTTTCGCGGGTGCTTGTTCCGCGCATGTATGACGATACGCGGAAGAAGGTGAAAATGGAGCTTAGCAACGCTTTTGAAGGCGGAACTGTAGCTGTTGCCTTTACCAGCGATATGTGGACATCGCGAGCGAACGAAAGCTACGTAAGCTTCACTTGCCATCTCCTAGCTCCTAATTTTCAAATACAGCGGTTCACGCTTAACACGCGTCATATGGCTGACAGTCACCGTGCTGAAAACATCGCAGCTATGCTGGACGAGATGTGCAGTGAGTGGGAGATACCCGACAACTGTGAAAAATACATCGTGACAGATAATGAGCGCAACATCCGTGCCGCTGTCAGGAGGCTCCCGTGGACTGAGCGATCGTGTTTCGCCCACACCCTGCAGCTAGCCCTTAACGACGCAAGATCTCGTACGCCGCCCATTGATCGTCTGTGCAAGAAGGCCAGACACATTGTTGGTCACTATAAGCACAGCTCATTGGCACAAAAAAGGCTAGAAGAATACCAAAAAAAAACAGGCAAAGATCCTCTCCGTCTGGTGCAAGACGTAGAAACCAGATGGAACAGCCAGTACCTAATGCCATCTCGTCTCTTGGAACTAAAGGAGGCAGTCACTGTTTACCTTGCCACTTCAGACAACAGCATTGATGGGCTCAGTTCACAGGAATGGAAAGAGGCTTCTGAATATGTAGAAACGCTCAAGCCAGTCTTCGAAGCCACTGTTATCGCCAGTACAGATACGTATCCATCACTTTCAGCTCAAATACCACTCATTTTTGGAATGCTGCATTATCTTGCAAACTTCTCTGGTACTACTGGATTTCATACAGCCCTGGCATGCTCGATCAGATCAAGGTTCCCCCTGTATGCAGAGGACAAGGAGGCATGCCTGGCCATGTTTTTGGACCCACGCTTCAAATCCACCGTATTCAGAGCCGACAAGGAAAAGCTGATATGGCTAAAAGATTTAGTGCTACAAAATCTGTTCCGGTGTGCTCCTGACACAGAAGCTAAGAAACAGAGGCCAGAACTCTGTGCACAGCAGTCTTCTAATGTCTGGAATGCATTTGACAATTTAGTGAAAAATGCTGTGGAAACTGAAGCAGTTTCTGCTGAAGGATGGGAGTTTGCTGATTACTCATAGGAGGCATTGTTGAAACGAGACAGTGACCCATGCGACTGGTGGCGGAGCGTGGGTTCTTTCAGGTACCCTAGTCTGTCAAAGCTGTGCACGAAGTACCTCGCAATACCCGCCACTTCAGTGCCAAGTGAGAGGGTATTTTCTGTGGCTGGAGAAGTCGTTTCAGCTAGAAGGAAAAGACTTCTGCCTCACCATGTGGAGCAGCTGGTGTTCCTTCGCGACAACCTTTAATGTTCATCCCAGCAACGTGCTTTTGTGCTTATGGCAAGATAGCCTTAATCAGTGCTGTGTACTAGTCATTTTCTATGATAATTGCACTCTTCTAAGATTATTGTTCTAGACTTTGGTGCTTTTTGTGCAGTCGCACACACCTTTTGTGTTCATTTACTCATTGATAGTTGAACTGTGATGTTCTTGAATGCTCAAATAAATGTTTTGTAGTGATTAAATCCGTCTGTCCTAGATTATTCGATATTCGATTCGATATTCAGAACTAATTATTCGTATTCGATTCGTATTCGAAAATTTTGATATTCGCACACCCCTATTAAAAATGATTCTATGCAACCTATTGCCCTCTGTAATCGGGCATGCACAATGCGCCTGTTGCGTGCGGAACACCATATACAGATGTCATCGGCGTAAAAGAGATTTCAACTGTAGGAGGCAAGCATTTTTCCAAGCCACCAAGTGAGATATTGAAAAGGGTGGGACTTAAAATCGCCCCCCCCCCCCCCCCCGTGGCACTCCGGGAGATATTTCATAGAGCTGTGTCACCTTCACTCGTTGACATGAAAATCGATCTTTCGTGCAGATAATCGCACAGCCAATTATACATCCGTCCACTGATGCAAATTGATTGAAACGCTGAGTTAATTGCTTCATGTGTGATATTGTCAAAAGCTCTCTTGACGTCAAGAAACACAGCAATAATCATAGACCGCTCTGTTTTGCTGCGTGTGACAATTTGCGAGGGCAATAACGTTGTCAATACATCTGCGTCCTTTTCGGAAACCAGACATAGCCGAAGGGTAAATTCCCCTGTTCGTGAGGTCCCAGGTAAGGTGGGAGCGTACCATTTTGTCAATCAGTTTTCTGATGCACCTTAGAAGCGCAATTGATGGTTTTCCAGGCTTGAGGATAACTATCACACGCGCACGCTTGAACCGCATTTCAAGGCTGCCGGTCTCCCCGGAGATGTTATAAACTGCGAGCATCTGAACCTTGGCCTTACTTCTCAGGCGAGAAAGGGAAGTGTAGCTTGCACCATCCGGTCCTTGGCACGATGTTTTATAGGTAGCTGCCAAAGCCGCGTGAAGGGCTTCCACAGTGAACAGTTCATCAAGTTTGGAGAGTCAGTGACACCGATATGGCTGTTAATCGAGCAGTGATCCTCCACTGCATCGAGACGAGAAATATTCGCATTTACAGCTGCGCAGTCAAAAGGATTTAGAGGGCCGGGCTGACTATTGAGGCTGCGTACAATGCTCCATACCATAGAAAGAGGATTTCTGGGATCAAGCTTCGCACGAAGGGATCTCCATTCTCGTTTTGCCAGCTTGTCCAAATGACCTTGAACATGTTTCGTTGCGCGCCTAGCAACCCTGATGTTTTCTCTACAATCTGTTCTGCGTGCTGGTCTCTCTGGTCTGCAGCGAAATGCTCGAAGTCACCCATAATCAGCATCTGCAGTTGAGTACACTTTTGATAGAGTTGTAACCTTATTGCTGGACGTTTTAGCAAGTGCTACAGCAGCGATGAAGCTTTCATAATGGAAGTTTGAGAGGTCCACTTTTTGAACTGTGTGAGCGAAAACTTCCTAATTCGTGTAGCGTACCACACGCTGCTGTGAATATAGCATCACCAACCTCTATGTACGTAGGTAGATTATCGCAGGCATGAGATTCTATGTCAACACACCAGGTTGTTGAAGACGACAGATGAGCAGAAAATCGAAATGTCAAGGGCACTGGATCTTGTACCTTAATAAAAAGTTGCCTGGCCGTTGTTGAGGAAAGTGAAATTGTTGGACTGTGCGAAATCAATTAACTGTCTTCCTCTGGCTGTTGATCCGATGCCTCCCCAAACAGGATGATGCGCGTTGAAATCTCCCGTTATGATATGCGACGCAGGGGTACTGCGTACGATATCCTGAAGGCGGTCGACGTCAAAGTTGACACGCGAGGGTATGTACCCAACGATCACTGTGAAGGACAGGTTCATGATCTTCACGGTGGCTGCAACATATTCATTCCGTGAGTCGGTAGGTATAGGTTGTGGAATAGAGGTGATGTCTTTCCGAGCAGCTAAAAGAACTTTGCTGATGTCAGCACCTGTCATCGAGTTCAAAGCGGTATAGCCTGAAAGACTGATAGTAGTACGCAGACGTGATTATAAGATGGCAATTATCGGGAAACGGTGCTTCAAAACTAATTGTCGGAAATCAGACAGTCGAGGACGAAGGCTGCAGGCATTTCATTGGAAGACGGTGGCCTTGATACGGATGCTTTGCACGCTAGGGAGAGTAGCTGGTCTATTGAATTCTACCGCCATTTTGCAAGAAGAGGCGCAATGAAATCAAGAATTGTTAGGATGGCCTTCGCCACCGGCGAGGATGTAGTGTAAGGAAAGCGCGGACAGCCTCCACAAGCGAGCACAGTAGGGAACTGGTACTATCGGAGTTTGGGCGAATAGACCCTTCGCGCGGGTGGTTCCAGGTTGCATACTGTGGCTGCCGTGGAGTGTTCTCTTTTGTACTTCCTACGGGAGGTGGCTCAACATTTTGGCGTGGTGGATGAGGAGGAAACTTAACCACGTCCTGAATCCTAAGGTGTCTGGCTTTATCTTTGTCCGGTGATTGGGGAACTTTCTTCCCCGGCAATGAATTTTTCCTGCGGCGACTTTCCCGAACTTCGTTTTGCTCAAGTAGATCAGTTTTTCACATATAGTCTGCATTGTTTGAGTTCTTGTACTTGTAGACGATTTTCTGCTTTTGGTCGGCAGTGCAGCGAAAAAACGTCGCCTCATGCTGCTTACCGAAGTTAGGACAAAAGGTTATCACTTACACATTCATTTCGGTCATGGCTGCCACCGCAACGAGAGCAGCGCAGGGCGAATCGGCAAGCGCTAGCCACATCACCGAAGCGTTGATATCTGGTGCATTGCCGTGGTGTTTCAATGTACTCGCACATACGATATACATATTCGAGAATAATGTATTGCGGAGCAGATTCTGTCGCAAATACAATGTGGATATTTTGTGAGTTTCAAAGTCGGCGGACGGATTTAATCGGAGCTCTCTGTAGCAGCGCTGAGTAGATATCTGATTGAAAAAGTTCCAGGGGAACACCCTTAATTACACCCAGGCCGCAGGTGCTGGGAGAGGCTAGTAGGCTTGATCTGCAACACCAGCTATGCTTGTTATTTGCAAGAGGTCTTCAGTTGAGTGCGCTGAACGAGTGTCAACGGCCAGAAGGTGTAGGCGCTTGTTGAGCCGAACTTAGAAACGCCGTCTGGAGCCAATGATTGTAAACCTTGTCTCAATATCAGCGGATTAATGAACGTAGTGCGGTGCCCGGAATCAAGTGATTTGATGATAACCGTAAGGTTGTGCTTAAGAGTTTGAGGTACGTTCGGAGTATCTGCACCCACAAGTGACCGCTTTGAGCTGCGACGGCGCTTTGAAGGCACATGAATAAATCTCTTAGACCCTGCTCCGGACTTCGCAGTAGTGTCCATGTAGATGATAGTAGAAGAATCTGACGAATCATAAAAAAATCGTCCTGACCTGAAGGTAGTGGCAGGTTACGGCTTGAGTTGTAAGCATCAGGGGTGCTTTGTCCATGAGGATCTGGAAATCTTAGTACTGATGCAGCTGGAGCAGAAGAGTGGTTGTAAGGCACCAGGTTTGAGGAAGCAGGTAGGGCTTGCACAGCAGGTATGGCCTGCTGAGTTAGGCCTGACAGAATGCCAGGTGAACAGTCAGGTGTTGAGCCAGGGTGCGAGGTATCATACCAGGATATAGCAGTGCAGGTTATCGAGCGGGCACAGCCCGACAGCACTCTGACTTCGTCTTCCTAAAAAAAGAGGTGCCGCAGTGGAGGGCTCCGGAATAATTTCAACCACCTGGGGATCTTTACGTGCACTGACATCGCACAGCACACGGGCGCCTTTGGCCCCGCCTTGGTCGGGTTCGAACCCAGGTACTCCGGCTCAGTAGACGTGCGCCTTAACTACTGAGCAACCGCGGCGGGTCATACGCACGAAAGTGCACAGACGCAGCCACTCACGAGGGAGAGGGCGTTGTGTTCGGACACGTCCACTCCGTCAGGGTTAGGCGCTAGGGGCCAGCGGTCGCCATTGCCCGCGCTCTGTGTGCAGCTTGACGATGATCATGGTCAGTCCCGGGAAGTCACTGGCAGAAAAGGAAGACATTAACACACAACAATGGAGTGAATCAGTGACCGGTGAAACGTTTTGTTTGACAATTCCTATAATTTTGCACGATCTCTTTATGCCTTATCTGAAGTCTATATGGAACATAATGAGTACTTACGGAGAGTGCATACCGAAGAGTAAATACATATGGACATGGCATGGAATCCTCCAGAAAAGGGTACGAAAACTACAAGCACTATATTAGAGCCTTGGTGGTTCCACTCATATCAGGCTCACGAAGGTTGCGCAGAATACACCTGTTGCAAAATTTCGTTTCTGTTAGCTTATTCTTTTGGCAGGCGCTTCA
The DNA here is from genome assembly GCF_052857255.1 of Amblyomma americanum. Classification (NCBI taxonomy): domain Eukaryota; kingdom Metazoa; phylum Arthropoda; class Arachnida; order Ixodida; family Ixodidae; genus Amblyomma; species Amblyomma americanum. Next base: position 131,389,646 of record NC_135503.1, read on the forward strand.
GAGATTATTCGGTGATGATAGATGTATCTCCTTGCGGCTATCTCGCTAGGTGCATATTGTTCATTAGAGCCTGGTCTTGTATTGAGTCATACAGCAAAATTTAAGCCCAGAGTTGCTTCGGGCGAGAATGTCACCTGAGGCAACTGAGAATTTCGTCGCCGCTACTTGAGCCCAATTCCTCCCAATCCAACGCTCAGTATTTAGCTCGGATTGGATTACCTGTTTCAATCTTACTAAATATTTTTCGGGTAAGCAGGTCTGTCGCGGTCAAGGATGACCCCCGCTGCAATTAATCTTACAATGCGAAACGACATGCTGCCACGTACCAACAAAATTCTGAGAGAAGATAAAAAACCTGGTTAAAGCACGATAGCTTTGATCTGGTAGCACGCTGTTCACAACACCACATGCATAAGCATGGGAGACCTTGACGGCTCTTATACAAGCGCCGAATTTAGGGATCGATAAGGAACTATAGCACGTAATGCTGTCACCTATCTCAAAGACAGCACGCCAATCGAACTCGACCAAGGATGTTAAGTTTATCGCGAGCGATTGTCTGATGCGAGATGAAATGATGCACGCTTCTGGACATCGATACATTGACCATTTGTTTGGTTAACTAGGTTCTGTTTGTTTGCTAGTACATTTTTTTCTTTTGAAATGCTGGTTTATTTTTGTTTTGCGTTTCTCCAAAACTAACATGTTTATATTACGGTTAGCTTCGACGGTGCCTGAGGGTATAATGACCTGCAAAGATATTGTTTTTTTAAGTTTAACACCGTTATCGTTGCCCGTCCTGTGTGATTCTCCACAACATCAGAGATACTCATTCACCGAGGAGCCCTCTTTGCAGCGTCCAGAATCTTATCGCCTTTAGAGCCGTCTCGGAGCGAGACTCCCAGGACGCAGTGGTACTGTCGTTTCGATGACTTTGTCTTCAGGAAGTCGGCCACGATCTGCACAGTCGGCGCGCGCAGGAGGACATAAATAGACCGGATTCGACATAGCAATAATTTTATGTTCGTTTTAGCGGTCTTGTGCCTGTTTTGAAGCTTTGTTCGATAGTCCTTGCCTATGGCTGTCCAGTAATGGAAAGGCTGCTGAGGGCATAAATCATCCTCCGAATGTCAGTTTCTTGTTGCGTCTATTCACTGGTTAAGTGGCAGTGAAAATTTCCGTAGTCAGGACTGACACACACACGCTCTTGACTTGATGTAAATTCATATGGAAATCACACCATGGGAAGGAAGTTTTGTGCAGCGAGGTTTACTGGCTTCAACTAAAGCTGCTATAGCTTTAGTTTAGCCCTATAGTGCCGCATTCTGCCATTGAACCTCTATACGTTTGTCCATTCCTACACCCTCGTCATTACCTACATTCCTACAGCCAACCTTTGTATTCCCGTCGCAGTGGCCTTCGGGTTGCGCATTCGTCCGCAATTTTCCCGTATCTACTATGGCGCCTGAGAAATTTGATGGGCACCTACAAGGCTTAATTTAATTAATAAGGGAGTTATTGAGAGAACTTACGGTTGATGCTGTAGATTTCCAGTAGAATGTAGAGCTAGCAGCCTAAACCAAAGCTCTGCCAGCTTTCGCTGTAACTGAAAACTTTGCCCAAAACATGTGGATGTCACAGAACGCCATGCGGTAACGCCATTTGAGAAAGCAGACGTTTGTGAGAGAATCTTAACCCGTGCAGTCGCGGACAGTGTCAACCCAACCACACTTCGGCGGCGAGACTTCTGACGCATGACTAATTTTTGTGCACGTAAAAATGGCTTGCACGGTGGATAGCAGGTAATTTTCGTGATGCGCCACGAGAAAAGGATGAGAAAGGTAGAACGTGCTCCGTAGTTACTACGGTAAGTTTACAGCGGTAATAACGAGGCATCAGAAAAAGAAGGAATAAAAACTGTCGATAGAAATTTCACCCAGTCACGCATGCACGCGTTGGGAAGCTGAAACTTGAGACTGTAAAATCATGCGAGCACACTCACCAATCTCACTAGACTGGCTACAATTAACAATAAGCACGAAGTTCTCCTTCAAAGCGCACTTTGCAAAACCCAACAGACAGGCACGTGACAAGAATAATTTTGTCACCTGAAGACTACTCACAGTGAGATGCAGCAAGGTGTGTATTCTTTTATAGGAAGAAATAATTGTGGAACGCGACTTTTGCTCACTTATGAGGTGAGATAATATGCGGCGACACGCCGTGATTGGTGACGACGTCACTGGCAGCATCGATATAAATCTAGCAATGCGTGTGGCTCAATTGTAGGCATGACTTCCAGAGAGTTGAGCACTGTTCTGAGCTGGCCAAGGCCATGCAATCCCTGCAAATTTCCTCATCTGCCAGCCTGACTCCATTGATTTAACTAAACACTGGTTGTATGCGTTCAGCATCCCATGCTCGGTCCAATCCGTTTCTTCGTTTGAGATAAGATATAATCAACTCGCGTTTGCATCAACTCACGTGGCTACACGCGAAGTACATCCAATGTCTGTGCCGCACAACTACCACCCTGCTAAATTTTCGCCGTGGCAATTACGGCCACTTTTGGCTTTCCACCAGCCAGTAGTGGGGACAAGGCTTGTGCTCTCACCTTCAGATACTGCAGGTCTGCCCCCTTTAAGTCATCGTAGTCCTCGGCATTGTCGACGTTGAGCATGCCAAAGTGAACCAGTCGGGCGCTGAACAGCTCGTCCAGGGACGACGCCAGCTCGAACTCCTTCTCCTTCACAACATCGGTGATTGATCTGGGGAAAAACGAGCGTATTAGCGGTGGTGACGGGCATTAATAATTATCGCAACAAAGAGGGTGGTGCAAATGCGCACCACGCAAGAGTTACGCAAGGTGCCACAAGGGCACCAGAAGAGAGACGCCGTCCCACAAGTACTGCACCGAGTCAAGCACGATTTTCTGCACCTGGGCCAACTCATGCTATGACAAATTATTGACAAACCACGCCTACACACGCACATGACTTGAGTAACAGTCGTTTTATACTCACTTTCGTGAATCAGCAACACTACGATACGACGCCTTCGGGGTCCCTAAAACGACCGCGAGCTCCCGCTTGACAGCTAATGCAGCAAAGCACTGTGCTGGAGCAACACCTTGCTTCCTTCCTGCTTAGAAATTCCTAGGTCTTGGCAAAACCTATTGTGACCACAAAGAAGGCTGTGGACTGAAAACTCCAGGGGAGGTAACCTGGCCTGGGCTCCATTGACATCGTATTGCATCCTTCTCGTGTGCCACGGTCGATAAGTGACGAAAATCTGACTTGAACAACTAAATAAAAAAATAGCATCACTTAGAAACATTTGTCAGTACATCGGAAATGTCATTAACAAAAAAGGCGCGTCCCATAGTAATTCCGCACATGTATTCCTGCTGCTGTTTTTGGTGCAAATGCGCATCACTCATTTTTGTGCTCTCAGTTCGGTGTTTGAGGACACATTTGCGGTTCTCACAAATAAACCAGCAGGTATTATCCTGTGTGTCCATGTCGTTTCTGCGCTTAAAACATTACATACGTGTACCGAATAGCCCGGTATGCCGTCCTTCTGCCTTTTAAGCATCTGCCCGGCTCATCTAACTACTCTATGCGGCTCTCACCCGGTAGCCATGGAAGCGCCGAAGGTTGTCTTGGTGTACTTGCTCGCCGCCGACTTGAAAACGCTGAAAGCTGGGCCTCCATCGCTCGGAACAATGATATCCTTGTCGCAGTCGTATTGCACATCAGTGTAGAACATGATGTCACACATGCCATCCGCAGGCACCGTAGCACTAGTCACGCCGGATTCTCCAAATGTGCACGCGAGCACCTTCTTGCCTGCGCGTTGATAGGCGGAAACGCAGCGAAGTGTCGACAAGTCAAAACTAACACTGAAAGTCATAGAAAACGGGCTAGAGAAAACGTTACTTGGGAATCATAGTATTATGTAGGCTCGAAGTTCGCAGATGCCCACAGGGTATGAGTAATGCTAAACGAGGGTAACTACGGGGTAACTACGGCAGCAATGCACTCGTCCTATTTAGTTTTGCGCACCAGGAGTGCACAATTATATATTTAAAGGTTGAGCCATTGCGTCTTCATATCACTAATTACGAGGAAGGTGAGAAGTATTAACAGAACGGGAATAATAGTAGTGCTGAAATAAATACAGTTCAAAGAACAAAAATTCCTGGGTCTTTCCGTGAGTAGCAATTTAGAGTGGGATAACCACGGTTATGAAGTAACAGGGTGATTTTACAGATTACATAGCGTGCCACGGAATACTAACAGGTCCGCCATGTAACGGAAAGAGTTGATTTAGGTATTTAGAAGTAACCCCTGAATTCATACTTTAACCGATATGCAAGAACGTCCGTTCAGCTGCAAATAAATGCTGGCCTTCATGCTTCAGTAATTTATCAGTTATGTTCATGCAACCTGACAATATCCGTTCTTTTCATTCAGCTCGCAATAAGCCTATTCCAAAAGAGAATGGAATTCTGTAGTGATCAAGGAAGCCATACGAGGTTCCGAGAACTCTCGAACTTGTAGACTTGGCCAGTGACTTTTGGTTTCCTTTAAAATGAAAGCCCGTCAACCACGAATGAATAATAAACTTTTACACGAAGTTGGCCTGTCATCAACGACTGAAGCAAATTTTTATGGAACCCATTGCTTGTACTTTGAACATCAGGTCGCGCATATAAATCAGCTTATTGCAAGAACATCTATCAAACACTCTAAAACACCTCGATTTCACACACATTACGAGAGCTGTGTGCACTTTCTGCATAAGCACGTTCAATGCTTTGTGTTCTCTCACTTTTTTCTCCTTTGAGGGTCTGGTGTCCTGAACGGTCGCGTCTCTTCACTGCGCGTAGGCGTCGATTGCCGGTAGTAGCAGCAGGCATGGTGGCCGGCACAGTCAGGTTGTTTGGTGGGGGCAGGTCGAACTTCATTAACATTGTTGTTTGTTGTGGTGTCACGCTATATAATGCAATCCATTTATACTGGTCCCAGCTCTTTGCAGGCAGCTTCAAGATTAATGTTTCAGGCGTTTTTGCGTCAATCTTGTCGCTGAAATAACGAAAGGTGCGCGTTTCATCAAGAGCGATTTCAAAAACTTCAGAAGGCTAGCAGCAGAAAGATACCCGGGAATGAAAATGCGCACGCAGCTGTCCCTTGCTGGTGCGTGCTCCTCCGTGAACTAGACCCGTTGACAACGGCAGCTTCGCGGTTCGAATCAAGGTGGTACTCATTGCGGCCGATGCATGCGGCTACAGAACACAGTTCTGTCTCCTCTCGGATGAAGGGGCGGTCACCAGCGTAATAATATCCTCCTTTCCTAGCCTTATCCTCCGCCATCGTCCAGTTTCCCACTGAGCCCGAGGTATTCCATCCAGTACCACTGCTCGCACTAGAACAGATACACCGGCAAAAAGACTAACGACATAGCGTTAAGGCTCCCGTCCTCCAGAGCATCCAAAGTCGTCGTCATTGCGAGCGAAAACCCGCTGCGAAGCAACCTAGGTGGGCCGCCGAGGTCATGTGATTTTGTGGCGCCATCACAACCTGTCCAGCGGATTGTGAGCAAAGTGACAACCATGGCGAGTGGCAGGTAAATAATAAATAGCCGCGTAAGGGATCCGATCAACCTGTGTCGCACCAGCCCCACCTGCGTCAGCACCTGCCATAGCAGTGCAGTGGCGGATCGCTCAACCGCTGCACCACTGTGCCAGGGTTGGATTGAGGACTCCAAAAGATATATAAATGCAAATAGATAACGATCTCATTAAAATATTAACGTTATCTCGTTACACCTTTAAGCCATAGCTTAAGCGTCCTCTCAAATTTTCTCTAGCAAAAATCTTTGCTTCACAATACTGTCAACCGTGTAGTATTTTACTGCAGGACTAGACAAAGGTTTAAAGATCAAAATGAACGCTAGCGAGAGTGCATCAGTTGCCGTAATTTTCAGACTATGATCGCACACGTTGGAGATTTGGCGGCCCGTGATCAGATGTGCTTAATTTTCGTTTTGCGGTCTTTAACCTCTTCGACTGCTTTTTCTTGTCAAAGAGGCCGTGGACAACTCACTTCAGCTTCGAAGTCTTCAGCTCCTTTCCTCCTTTGGCGCGGGATGACATGCCGCACAGTTGTCACTTCGCCATTGAGAAAGCCTCCAAGCTGGTTCAGCAAGCTACTTCAGCGTGTCATGTAGACACCTGCATTCCTCACCCCAACGCGCAATTCACCTCATTGGCTTGCACAACACCGAGAGTTGAACGGGAACGTAGAGCGCCCGCTTTGGCAAAACCACGCTCGCTGAATCGCCGCGACGTCCGAACGGTGGTGACTCTGCTTCAGAGATGGGCAACAGATGATGTTCGGCGTGAGTAGAGATACCTTGGTCACTTAGAAACATCAGTTATCGGTTCCCGTATGCCAGTCGACATGCGAGAAAAAAGGGTGCAATGTGCCAGCGCCTCAGAAGACCGCGCCAAAGGAAGAAAGGAGCTGAAGACTTCAAAGCTGAAGTTAGTTGCGCACAGCCTCTTTCACAAGAAAGAGCAGCCGAAGAGGTTAAAGACAGCACAGCGAAAGTTATGAACATGTGATCACGGGCCGCCAAATCTCCAGTGGGTGCGATCTTAGTCTGAAAATTACGGAATTGCAAAATGGTAATTTTGTCTCTGTAACATCATGATAAAAAAATGGCTGGCGATTTAGCATTGCTAAGCATGAAATATTGTGCAAAAGCAGCTTTTATAGCACCATCAACACGTACCTCAAAGCACGACTGAGGTGTCCACTGACCCAGACAGGCTGTTAGCGCATCTTCAACTTTATCATCGTGAATATAAATTTACCCAAATTACGCCGGCGGCAAGCAGTTCAGGGCCGCGCTTCGGCAGCAATATTGTCAACGTCAACGCGTATTGCTCTAATGCATTGTTCCTGGCACAACGTCGTCCTCGCTAATGCATGCAGCACACATATCGCCACATAGATCAAAGCAGGAATATTAGTTTGATAGCAGCATAAGTTGATGAAGACAATGTGAAATTCATAGCTCTAGGCTGTGTTGCAGTTCAACAGGAAGCGTGACCGTCTGGGGCAATAGCCTAGTGCTCTCGTGCAGCGGCCAGTAGGGGAAGTGTTTCAATTGACACAAACGCTGGACGAAGCTCTGTGAAGCACCGCATCGACACGGGGGATGCCTCTTCTATCCGTTGTCGACCATACGAGTCTCCCACGCTGAGCACCAGGTAGTTAACGCCAAGGTTACGAAGACGCTTGCTAAGAACATTCTCGAACCCTCATACAGCCCCTGGGCCTCACCAGTACCAATTTTGCGTGGCGGAGCGCTGAACTAAGGAGGTAAAAAAAAAGCGTTAAAGCACTAAGGGACATGTGCGTTTCATCCTCTGGCAAAAACCTACATCTGAGCAGTGAGACAAAAACAATTTTTCATGAATCCGCAAGCTTTCTTCGATCACTGCATTCAGAGTAAGGATATCGACGACGGTGAGTCGTGCTGAACGCGGCGTTTTTGATAGCAGCGGAAACATTGAATGAAGGCAGTGCCTGCTGTGATCAAACTCGACAAGGAGGTTGCGTTTCACGTGCGATATCAGCGAGGCTCAATCCTTTCAATTCGCGTGGCGCAAGCGAAAAGCAGACGAGCTGAGAACCGCTGCTCACAACAACGGCTGACGGGCAAGCCGGCCAGCAAATGGGCAGAGCAAAAACCAGGGTCCAGGGCAAAAGCCAAAGCAACAGCCAAAAGCTACGGTCGGCACTCCGGTGACGAAGTTAAGGAATGGCAGTACATTTAAAATCAAGGTATTCTCATGGAAAGATTTATCAATCCATTATAACACCTTTTAAGGCTGAACCTTTTAAATCCGGCGGCGGTTCAATCCACCTAGGCATGATATGTCAAATTTTACTCTTTTTTTTTATTTTAGCCACCAATCAGGTAACCTTCGCTTGGTTACTTCTACCCGCTTAAAATCTACTTTTCCTTCACTGTCCTTAAGCCCGAATGCTTTGACTAAAATAAGCCCCGCTGCTTTTCACTGCAGGGTGAAGCTCTTTACTGAAAAAGTATCAAGTGTTCAGCCGTTTCTTCCTCCTCTCTACAAGAACCGCACAAAGTGTATCTCGTGGTACCCAACTCTATATGTCTTAGCCCGCAAAACTCCCTTCCTGGCCTCAAACAACAAAGAGCTTCCCCTACAAATATCATAGATATTTTCTTTTGCAATTTCCCGCTTAAAGATCCTGTATGTTCCCAGTGCCGATTTAGTCAGCATCACTTTTCCACAGAGCTTTCTGTTTCTTTAACCTTTTTCTTAACCGATAATTGCCGATTTGGCCCCAGACATCACATATTTTCTGGTCAGTTTTCTACTTCGCTTCGGAAGCAATATTGTCGACGCCAACATTCCTCAAATGCTATCTTACTGCTAGCTTCTCTGCTCTCGAACGACACCCATCCCGCATCACCCTGTACCCCCTGATTCGGTGTTTTGCCATGCGCTCCGAAAGCTACCCTCGCTATGCCGCGTTGTTTGATTTCTAACCTTGCTTGAACATCTGGTCTCATGCACAGGACCGCATTGCCGAAAGTCAGACTAGGAATCATCATCTCTCTCCAGATCCCTCTTACCACTTGATACCTATTCTAATTCCATAGCGCCCTATTTTTCATGACAGCTGCATTCCTACTAGCTTTATTCATTACATATTTTCCATGCTCTGTCAGATACTCAACACCGTTATTTATCCGCACCCCAAGATTCTTGTACTCATCCACCACTTCTAGCGTGAACTTCTCTAGCTCCCCACCCTCATCATTAAATATCATGACTGCAAATTTTTAATTACTAAACTTGAATCCTAATCTATCTCCCTCTTTACCACAAATGTCTATCAACTTCTATAAATCTTCCTTGTTGTCAGCCACTAGCACTATATCATCGGCGTATATTAGTCCCGGTAATGACTGTAATCCATTCTCCTTTCTTGAAAAAAAAAAGGTTGAAGCCTAATCCGCTCCTCTCCAACCCATGCAGGTACAACATTAACAACAAATGAGCCAGAGGACATCCTTGCCTCTGTCTCCTTTCCTTCATATATCATGTTCATTCTACTTAATCGCCATTCATCGGGGGCTTTGCCACCCACTATCATTTTGTTCACTACCGCTGTTAATTCCTGCTTGGATTTTGGTCCTAGCTGTTTTTTAACATAAACGGAATACCATCTGGTACTGTCAACGTGCCACTGGTAACCAGTCTAGCATCCGTCGATAAATTATGCGCAGCATTTCTTTTTCTGTCATCCTTGTTCCTATGTGTTTCATTGCTTCATCACATTCTAATCGAATACCCGGATCATTAACAATAAACCTTTGCTCTAGCCTAGTCTGATTACTCATTGCATTTAGAAGTTTCCAGAATGAGCTGCTTTTCTACCTTTATTTACTTTTGAGATACATTGGGCATCCTTTCTTCTAATTTTCTCATTAATCAAATAGGATGCTTCTCTTCTACACTTTATGAAGGTCTCCAATTTTACGTCTATTTCAGCGGGTGGTTCGCCCCTTTTCTTGTTCCCTGCACGCTTCTTTACGTTTCTCTATCGCCTCCTTGACCTCCTCATCCCATCAACCCTTGGGTTTGCGTCTTTTCCAGTTTGGCTTGACTCGCACCTTTTTGCTATAAGTCCATTCTTATTCATTTTCCTCAAAAATTACGTTCTCAATTTATTTGGCTTCTGGTTCCAATTGCTGTTCTGAATACATATTTTCCTTTGATGGTTTATCTCGCTTCAGTCCTACATTGAATATTCCACTGAAACCAAAATTGCTACGTTTGCGGTCACTACTAGACTTCTGGAACCATGTTCATCTATGCCCATTACCGCTAATATATTATACATATTATGTGGCATAAGTGTATAATCTATCGTCGAGTGCAGACTCCCTGCCTCCCATGTTATGAGACCTTCACACTCCTCGGTACTGTTGCATAAAACTAAATAATGCCTGTCACGCATATCAAGCAGCATGATTCCTCTCGAATCTGTGTACCCATCCAGGTCTTCTATGTGTGCATTCATGTCGCCTACTATAATTATCTCGCCCTGTCCTCCTAGCTTATCAACGTGGCTTGCAATACATTCTACCATTTTCTTCTTTGGCTTTAGCTCCTGTCCACAGGTATAGAAAGCCAGGGAGTGCTTGCTCCCCTGCCACAATTCCTTTTAGCCATACATGTTCCTTGTATCCCAGTTAAACCCTTTGAAAACTGATTTTTATGAATGAATTCCCCAAATCCACCCCCTTCCTGCTTCCCTCTGTTCTACTGCAATATTCCCATTCGTAGCCTGGGATACTGGGTTGCTGCATGTCTGAGATATGTTTCCACTAAACCATTAATAGTGCCTGTCACACATATACAGCAGCATGATTCCAGTCGAATCTGTGTACCCATCCAGGTCTTCTATGTGCGCATTCATGTCGCCTAATATAATTATGTCGCCCTGTCTTAGCTTATCCATGTCGCTTGCAATATATTCTACCATTTTCCTCTTTGGCGTTAGCTCCTGTCCTCAGGTATACAAAGCCAAGGATGTTTGCTCCCCTGCCACTTTTTCTTTTAGCCATAAATGTTCCTTCCATCCCAGTTTAACCCTCTTAAAACTCACTTTTATGAATGAATGCCCCAATTCAATCCTCTTTCTGCTTCCCTCTGTTTTATTGCAATATTATCATGCGTATTCTGGGCTAAAGGGTGGTTGCTCCATGTCTGAGATATGTTTCCACTAAACCATACACATTAATTCCTCCTGCCTTAACTGTTCTATTTCATCCCATTTCAGCCCATTGCTGCCCCCTTGCATGTTACTGTAACCAATATCTGAATTAACTTGGCCCTGGTGGTCTATTTCTTCTCCCGATTCTATCACTTCTTTGACTTTGGTTCTTCCTTGTCTGCTCTGGTTCCCTCAGAGCTCTGGGTCGCCCCCAAAAAGCTGTTGCGTGGGGACCTATCCTACTCCCTACCCATTTGCCAGTGGCACCACCGTAGTGAATGCTATCCTGTGCAGAAGGGTGGGAGCTAACCTCAAACACGTCCCTGCCTCATGTTATGAGACCTTCACACTGCTCGGTACTGGTGCATACAACAAAATAATGCCTGTCACACATATCCAGCAGCATGCTTCCTTTCAAATCTGTGTACCCCGTATTGTAGTCGCAGACTCATTAACCTAATTACATGGTTAGTCTCAACGACCCTCCTTTCCGTTCCACTAGACTGCCTCTGGGTCTCTGGGATGGTGCTTATGGTCACATGCACCCTCTCAGAGGCCTCTATAAGCCTAAGCATCCCAACTTCTGTTTCTCGAGGTTCTGGCTCCTACCCTTCAGCACATCGCTGAGACCAGCATCGATAACGACAAGGTGTTCGTTATCCATGTTGTCCCCTACCACCTCCTGGGCTTTGGCCATTGCATCTACTATGCACTTCCTTGACTGGGCCTCCACCTACACCCGCATGTCCGCCTTCACTGTCGTCAAAACGCCTTTCTCTCTATCGCAATGTTCGAGTCACCGACTACAGAACCCTTTTGGGCTCTAATCATTCGGTTCCTGACTGCGACTGTTGCCCTCCGGATCGCGCTAGATGTCTTGCCTGCCGCCTTACGCTACTGTCGCGTCTCACCGTGCACATTTTTACCTTTGTCTTACCCAGTCAAAGCCTGCTGTGCTACAACGCTGTAAAATCGACGAGCCTCTTTTAGGTTTACCACGTTGTCCTCGTCCACCAACTGAAACTGCTTCGAACAGAGGTGTACTACCGGCCGCGACTTGAGCGCTTTTACCTGCTCTTCTAGATGGGCCCGTTTTTTCCGCTCTTTCAGCTCGCCCACAAATCGCTCCAACAGATCGGCCTTAGCCCCCTCTCTCTTAAGTGACTCGGCGACCTGAGTATCTAGCTTAATCCGTTCCTCTTGTTAAACCTTCAGGTCCACTTTGAGTTCTGCATCCTAGCTGCCCATTCTTCCTCAAACGACCTCCTCTAAACGCTACATAACCTGCACGCGAAGCTAGCCCCTTCTGCCTCGGCGAAGGTCCCGAATTCGATCTCGTCTAAATAACACCAACGTTCGCCCTCCTGGCACTGACCTAGCTCCTTCAGCCTGGGTTTCCTAGCTTGCTGATCCATCTTTCGGCCGGCTACGTAACGTAAAAGCGCGCAAAAATTCCCACACAAAGCCCTACGGCGCATACACCTCCGCTAGCCTTCCTACCCCTAAGACGGTTTAAAACTACCGCTGCTACAGCATGTACTAAAGCAAGTACCAAAAATCACTTAGCTCCGGACGAAGCCGCTAGAGCTCCGAAAAAAGCGTCCTCCTCAGAAGGCGTCAAGAGTCTACAGGGCCGCCACTAAACGCCCTCTAGTGGCAGCCGTGAGAAGCGTAGGCAGGCTTACGGCGGCCGCTACGATTATGGCAGAGGACGCTTGCGTGATTTATTCGTGCGCGTCCCGTACAGTTAATTTTTGCTGTTAATGCACGTGCAAGTGAATCGCAGAAGTAAATTGAAATTACAGCTTGTAGGTATGATATTCTGTCCTCACACGTTACCAAAAAGCTAGATGAAAAGGGAGCTAGAAAACGTTTCGACAAGTGGACTTCTGTTCGTTTCGCGTCGGACGGCGCCATGTTTTTACTCGGGTGAGGATTCTAGGATATCGGATGAAACATTATTGATTGGGTAAACTTTTGACAGATCAAACTGCAGCAAAAAGAAAACAATCCGCTGCTCGTCATAGCGAGGCTCACCGACGCTGGTGTGCGACTAGCAACTTAATGAGCATACGGCAGAGAGGGCATGTAGATGGGTTTCTTAACACAAAAGGTGAAAAAATTGGCGGTGGTTTAGCTCTGGTTAGACCTCGAGTGACGCGATAGCTACAGCTTGCCGAGTGGAACTTGATCAGTTGAATTGCTAAGTCAGTCTTTCGCCGCTCCGTTTCGCTGGGCGTTCATCTCCTTCCCACTAGACACTGCGCATGCGCACAGCTGTTGCAGCTCAGTTTTGCGAGCGCGCCCGCGCCGCCGGCAGCAGCAGCTGCTCCGCACTACGTGACGTGACTGGTCACGTGACCAACCACGTGAGGAACCACGTCAGCCACGGCGCCGCCAGCTGCTTCGCACCACGTGACCAACCACGTAACAGCGTGGCGGCGCAGCCACGCTGAATGCTCGAAATGCTACTGCACTGTAGCTATCGCAACAAAAAAAGGGAAGGAGAGCTTCATAGTGCTTGTTTACGTTTCGACAAGAGGACCTCTCATCGTCCGCGGAGATGAAGACAAGTCCTGTAGTCGAAACGTAAGCAAGCACTATGAGGCTCTTTGCAGTTTGCGGGCATAGGGTGGGCAGAGCTGGCAAAGGACCGGGTTCATAGGAGAGACATGGGAGAGGCCTGCGTGCTGCAATAGATGTGGTCAGGCTGATGATGATGATGATGAGGATCGTCTCTTGTCGAAACGTAAGCAAGCACTTTGAGGCTACCTTTTTTACTGTTGTTTTAGAAACCCATCTACGGGCCCTCTTTGCCATATGCTCATTGAGTTGTTAGTCGCACACAATCGACAGTCAGCCTCGCTATAACGAGCAGCTGATTGTTTTATGATTGCTGCGGTCTGATTGGCAAGAGTCTACCCAGTCAATAATGCATCTGATAGCCTAGCACACTCACCCGAGCAATAACACGGCACCGTCTGGAGCTGTGCAGACAAATCCTGAATAACTGACGGCCAGTGACGTGATCAGTGACGTCATCAGACCGGAAGCGACGTTTCCAGATTTGGAAAGTCCGAAGGCCCAACCTGACAACCGCCATAGGCGGGAGGCAGTGTATGGGAAGAGCAAGCGAAGAGTATCCTGCATCTCGTCAGCCCCACCGGTCACTTCCTACAAAGGCATCAACAGCTTACAATGCTATCACATTGGCAAGAGAATGGTACTGGGTGTTCTCTTGATGGGGCAGCATGGAGTCTTCACAGGAACAAAAAGCCGGCGCCATCCTGTTTCTCCAGAAAAATTCGAATGGCTTGTGGGTAGTAGAGTCACCACCGAGGAAAATGTTTAGGCTAGAGGATTGTGACGTCGACAGACCGGAAAATATCAACTGGCTTGAGGGTAAGTGATCTCACCAGACCAGGCTTGTCTGTATGAGGCCTCCACCTGACGGTTGGCAGGTGGAAGAAGCTTTGGAAGAACATCTTAGGTCTCAAGCCCCACCAGTGACTTCCGGCAAAGGCGTAGGTCGTATTGCTACTGCATTGCCAGTACACAATAGAATTAGGCGAGACTGAGCCTAACTTGTTTACCGTACAAACTGTCTTCTGTTTCTGCGTAATTTTCGCGTTTTTATGCACAGGCTTCCCGTTTTCGTTTGATTGAAACAGGTGCAGGCCCGATAATCGCGCTAACTGAAGCAACCTATACTGTCACTTGATGGCAATGAAATGAAATTTGTTTTGGGGGAAAAGGAAATGGCGAATTACCCTGAACCGCGCAGTAAGGGAAGGGAAGGGAGAAAAGAGAGACTAAGAGAAGAAAGGAACAAAGAGTGCCGTAGTGGAGGTCGCCGGGATTATGTCGACCACCTGGGGATCTTTATTGTGCACCGACATCGCGCTGGATACGGGCGCCTTAGCGTTTCGCCTCCATCGAAACACGGCCGCCGCGGTTGGTTTCGAGCCCGGATACTCCGGATCAGTAGCCAAGCGCACTAGCCACATAGCCACCGCGGCGGGTACACTTGATGGAAAGTTGATTGTAATTATTTCAGAGCATTCGGCTGTCGTCTGCTATGTAACTTTGTGAACTGTAATAGGAAAGGCGATAGTATGATCAGTCTGACAGGGAAGCGCAGACTGAAGTTCAGCAAATTTTGCTGGCCGAGGTGGTTTATGGAAGGTTTTTTTCTGTAACACTGTTAACTACCGAACACAAACTTAAAAAAAATTGCTCATTATGTTCTAGCGCCCTCTTTTGCCTGCCCGGCTTCACGGATGCCAGATTTTTTTTCGGGGCAAGCGATTGAGATCGTATACAAAAAGCCCTTCCCTAAAACGTAACCAACTTGCTAGGGCGGATATTTTTGTAAGGTATGTATTTAAGGAGCGAAAAACATTTGTTTTGCCTTGCTGAGGATGGCTTTTCTAAGCTATACTCAGTGTACAGCCTACACTGTCTAGTCGTATTTGGTCCGGGCTGTTCCATTCCATGCACAAACATGCTCTAAAATGAATGAATAGCAGCAACTAGAGAATACAGTAATAAGACAAAATGAAGCTTCGTGAAATTTGCGAAACAGCATGGCGCGTAAAACATTTGCGAGGCAGCATGAATGTGTGAGCTACCTACACCATGGCTGCAAAGTTCAGGCTTCTTGAACCGTGCCCACAGACACAGCTGCAATAAAGACCGCGGCTATCCTGGCAGATTATCACGCTTACGGAGGCCAGTGTCCATCGATAATCTGAAAGCGACAGTTTGAGCTCAGGTGCAACCTTATAGGAAGCAAAAATAAGTTGCTCGAGAGGCGAGAGTAGGCGGTCTCATGTAAGCCATTTTAATCGTCACGTGCTTCTCCGCAGCAAGCCTTTACTGGAAGCATCCAAAAGCAGTTAGCCACTTTTGTTCTGTGTGCTGCGACTGGGATTTCCAATGACTAAAACGCGCCAACATCGAAAGACTGTGGCGGTGGCTTTGCAATGAACGCGCGCATGTGTTGCAACTCTGACTATAAAGGAGTGAGTACGCTCTCCTAATGTGTACAGTGACATTAAAGCAAAGAAGGCAATAATCACTGCTGCGTTCAAATTGGACGCGAGAAAAATTTCTACTTTTCTCGTAGATCAGCCACAGTCCGCTGCTGTCTCTGCTAACGATTGAATGCGAAGGAGCGCGCTTTCCAGTTGTACGTTTTTGGAACGCCAACTACGCAGGTTTTTTACCTGTAGTGATTGAATATCTAAGTTAATGTTTCTGTGTAATTTTCGCGCCTTTAGGATGTGGCGTCAGATTTTCGATTGATTGAAACAGGTGCAAGCCCGAGAATGGCGCTAAAATGAAGCAACCTATACTCTCACTTGATGGAAATGAAATGAAGTTGGTTTTGGGGGGAAGGAAATGGCGCAGTGCCCTGAACCGCGCAGTCACTTGTCGGCGGGGATGCCGCCAGGTGACAGCTATTTCGCACGAATGGGGTCGTCGCAGCTGAAACAGGACAGCTTGGGAACCGGCTCTAAATGCAGCCGCCTGCACTTACCCGAGCCTCACGGATTTCACTGGATTGTATTCTCCGTCTCCGACCACGACTTACACGTCTGTCACACGAAAAAAAATAAAAGTGAAGCGCAGGCTGCGAGTGCACGTTACAAATGGAAAATCGCTTGCACATCGTCACTCAATGTATACACGCGGCGAAAATTACTTCTATGCAGTGCAGTTTAAGAAGTATCGGTGCTGAAGCAGAGAGGACGTGTTTATTTGGGGTTGGTCATATTGGCGCGCCGGTGTGATGAGATCTCGCACCGAAGCTTAAGGCGTAGACAACACAAAGGTCGGGCCTACTTCCTTGTCCGCGGTACGTGTAGGTAGCGCCAGTGCTTTTGCAGTCAGCGTAAATGGTAACGGTCGGCAAACAACAATAAACAGCATTAAATGCAAGGTACTTACTTCAAAATGCTCGCGTATTTTTCAAAGAATACTCAGTGCTCTGAAACTGCTCACGTAATTATGACTCACATTATGGCCAGGTGTGCAAATCGAATACAATGAAACCAACACAGTGCTTTTGAGTGTCGTGTGGCTTAGTCTGCTTTATTTATTTGTTGCGAAATATCAATATGTTACGACTAAGTATCGAGTTTAAACACTGGCTTTGGGAGAAAGGTTGTAGGTCACATCGAAGAACCGCCGGCTTAAATTTTTGCCACTTCATCTGAGCGGTTTTATTGATAATGCAGACAAGATTCGCCGCATAAAAAAAAACGCACGTAGAAGACAAGGAACAAAGAAGACAAGACATTTCGCCTTGTCTTGTGTGCGTTTTATTTCTGCGAATCTTGTCTACATTATGAATAGCAACCAATGAAAGCGCATGCTACCCCTCGGGAACGGTGCTACATTGCCAACTAGACACTGATAAAATTCGCTAATATCCTGAGGCCAGTGCAAACACAAAGCCCTGCTGGCAGACTTTTTTCATAGGGGAAAAAAGAATTCTGTCTACGAGGCCACACTGCTCTCAACAGCCCTGGGACGATTTCAGTCGTCTAAAATAATGCGCCAACGTAAGCCTGATGGCCAACAAGGAAGAATGTTGAGGTATTTGCGGTTTAACATCTACATGAACGATTTTGTACAAATAGATTATGAGGTTTACAGAGTCGACCACTGTTTTATAGAGCGCTCGAGCGGTGCGCTGCGGAGAAAATGAAGGGAAATCTTATTACAGCCACTTTGCTAGGAGCCAGGCGCTGGTGCCAGTGCGGTTCGTTCTGCTGCTCTCCAGCGAAAGTATTAGCAGTGAAAGTCATTACCTGTTTTATAATTTATTTCCCCCTGCCGGCAATGTTTAAGCGCTCTGGACAAGTGGGATCGACTCCAGATCACACCTGCGTATGGCAATCGTGTATATTCGAAGGGCAAGCGAAGTGGCGGCTTAATTTCATGCATTGTCTCGGTGAACTGCAATGATTATTTGCTAAAAGAGTAAAGCTGTGAGACTCAGAGCCCGAAATGTGGACTCGCCGCTGGGAGCTTGATCGTAGGTGGCAACACCACAGCTTTAGCAAATATGGTCCCCATAAAAGTGGGCACATAATAGCTCGCACATAATAGTTCAGCGAAATTTTGCACAAATGAGAACTAAAACTGGTCTTGAGTTAACACAGCCGCCTCGTTGTGATTACAAATTACAGTCAATTAGAGCAGGGAAGCCCTGTCTTTAATTATAAGAAGAAACTTGATACAGCAGAAAGCTGCACTGAGAGTATATTGCATGCCGTAATGCGTAATGCATGCTGTGTCAAATGTCTTATGAGGAAATGCCTACTATGACTGTTTCAGCTCTGCTTTTACTGTGCATGAGGCGATTTCCTGCTTTTTGTCTGCACCCTAAGTATCTTAGCACTGTACAGATTTGTTTTCTGCGCTGCTGTGTTGAATATTACCAACGAAATAGGAGCCTTATGAAGCCAGCTCCTTAATACTCAGAGATGCACGGTTGTTTCAAATAAACACAATTAAAATAAATTGAAATTCAAATCGCAGCATGGTGGCCCCCGTAAACGTGGACACGCTTACCTACAGCTAAGGCGTATTTGCCGTTCGGCTAGCGTCTATACGCGTCAGAGTGCTTGAAATCACTTAGTGTCTCCACCTTTTCAATTGCAAACACGGAGCCGGAAGCACCGATGTTAAAGCAGAATACTTCGTTGTAGATATGTTTTAATCGACATGCTCCTAGATATCATTCGCGCACCCACGCAGCTACAATCACGCAGCCGTTCCGCGAGGAACCCGAATGTCTCAAAGCATAAAAGCAAAATATGCCGGCGCAGGGGCTGTGCCTCTGGTTTTGAATTTAAAGCTGGGGCATCCAGAATTACGCGCCTTTGAGATGGTTGGCTGGATACCCACCTTTTTGGTCTTTAATTTTTAACGAGCTGAATTAGACCGTTGTCGCGTCCTTCAGTGTAACTGCGGTAACATTCGTCCGAGCTTCTGACGGAATGTCTAGTTTGTTATCCTCTGGCGCTTTGAAGTTACCCCCATCGCTCTTGATAGAGGCGAGGATCATCTGCAATTAAGTCCGAGCGTTCAGTGATTCACTGTGCGGCCTAGTGCAGTAAGAACGCGAATGCTCACGTGTCAGCAGTTTAAATGAGGGCAAAGAAATATCATCTGCATGCAAATTCTAACTGCATATGAGACCTTTTTAAAAAAAATTTTACGTGCCCCTGCATAGCAGCCTTCACACTGTTCGGCGGCATTTGCTTTCATGCATGCATGCATAGCCTCCGGAAATGGAGGTAATGCAATATCTTCTGAGCGCCGATCGCACCTCGGTTGGCCAAGCGCAGTCGCATGGCACCAAGGTATCCATTCCTTGCTGCCGGAATCTGCGGTTTGCGTACCGTTCTTGCAATTTTCCGCGATTTTTTTTGTTCAAGCAGGCCTTACGGTAGGAAGAGTTGTCTCATCTTCAAAATTAAAGCGATTTGTGGCGTTTACAAGAGATAGCGCCTACAAGGAGAGTTTCCGTAATATTTTAACTATGTCTCTGCGCTACCCGCTCACTACCAACAAGCTGTCGCGTAACTTCGAAATGGCTCCTGCTAAGTTAGAGAAGTGAATAATATTGCCATGTCTGGTGCTTGCATGTGATACACGGGAAATTGAATTCTAATTTGAAGTTATTTGAAGAGAGTTGAAGAGAGGGCACGGCACCTGGACAACCGGCAACATGTCTAAGCCTCCGATCCTGCTGTTACAGGTTCTGCCGTGGATTGCTGCCGCAAGCATTTCCACCTGTGGAACGGATGAAAAACCACTTTTCTACGCGACCCATCACGACAGCGATATCAGCGATAACCTGTTCAAGGGGCGTCTTCCGTCGATGACAGCGACGTCACCAGTGGCTAGCCTACAAAAGGAACTGCGCGACGCCGGAGCATTCAGAGGGCACGGCACCTGGACAACCGGCAACATGTCTAAGCCTCCGATCCTGCTGTTACAGGTTCGTTATTTGACTAATATTGGAAGTGTTAGGAGTGACAACCGCTTTCTGTTAGTTCTGCCGTGCCCTGGAAGATTGTTGACTGCTTTGACTGTTTTGAGTGACACTTGGTCTATGTTATTGTCTTTGTTGGTTTCTGGTGATATTGAGGAAAACCCGGGGCCAAAGACTGCTGAAATGTTGCAGTTAATTCTAGAAAACCAGGCCACGTCGGATGCTAAAATAGATAAACTGAGAACAGAAATGACCGAACTTAATGCAAAATGCGATAGGATGACTGGATTTCTTGATATTATCGAAGAAATGAACAAACGAATGCAAACTTTAGAGACCCTTGTTCGTCAGCAGGCAGATAAGTTGACTGAATATGAGAACAGGAGCAGAAGTAATAATCTTTTGGTTTTTGGTGTCAAAGAAGCAAAAGACGAATCAGATTCCGATCTGAGGGAAGCTGTGGTTCAGAAGATATTTAATGAAAAATTGGGCGTTCAGGCGAAAACTGTAGACAGAATTCATCGTATAGGCAAGAAAAAAACTGGTAGCCATAGACCTGTCATTATGCACTTTTTCGACTCTAGAGAAAGAGAGTTGGTATTTAAGAATTGCGGGAAGTTGAAAGGCGGCCCGATAAGTGTAATCCCAGACTATGCGAAGGAAACAGTAGCAGTACGAAAAAAACTGTGGCAAAGTAGTAAAGCAGAAAGAGATAACGGAACAAAGGTCAAACTGATACATGATAAACTTAAAATTAACAACACCATTTACGCATGGGATCATGAACGACAAGAGCGTTGTCTGTATCGAACCCACCAAGATAAGATAGGACGACCCAAAGTTATCGATGAGTCTGCTGGTCATAGTTCGCTATCCCCGATCAAATCAACTGCAGATTGTGATGATCATAGCGATTGCTCGCAAATATAGCTCAGAATTATTCTGTTAAACGCCCGCAGTGTAGCAAACAAAACAACTGATTTAGAACATTTGCTAATTTTCGAGAACCCTGACTTATTGTTAATAACCGAGACCTGGTTACATGAGGGAATTAGTAACGATAGCATTTTCCCACCAGGCTACCATGTTTTTAGATGGGATAGAAATTCTAGAGGAGGGGGGGGTGGCTATTGTTGTGAAAAGCACAGTAGCTGCAGTCGCTCTTAACTGCAGCCTTTCTGAAATGGTATGGTGCAAGGTTTCTTGTGGGAGCCTTGTACATTTAGTAGGTGTTGTGTACAGGCCGCCTTCTACATCTCCTGAATTTTTGGATGAATTGCTTTTGTTCCTTAACTCTCATGTAAATAAGAACACCAGACTGATAATGGCTGGCGACTTTAATTTGCCACATAATAATTGGGAAACTTTGTCAACAGGTAATGTAGAAATAAGCAGTGCGAATAAAGTAATGGAAATTATGTTTGCTCATAACCTTAAGCAAATAGTAAAGGATTTTACAAGGGTTACATCGGGGTCCCAGTCATTGTTGGACTTGGTTTTCTTATCCCCTAAAGTGGCAGACCACACTATATCTGTCAAGCCGGGATTATCTGACCACAAGATGATCTGTTTGAATGTGCGGTTGAACACAAAAGTTCGCAAAAAATCGCATGTTTTAATACGGGTCAAAGATTACAGCCGGGCAGACGATACGTCTATCTTAGACGTCTTAGAAGAAAACTTGAATCAGTTCGCAACTGCATCACACCATGAAAGTGTCGAGGAATTGTGGCAACGTTTTAAGGGCACACTAAAATATTGCATTGATAGGTTTGTTCCCACTCGCTCAAAGAAATCGAAGCAGCTCAATCCTTGGATCACTAGAGAGATCATTCAGTTAAAGCGCAAGGTAAAAAGGCTGCGAAAGCAAAAAAATAGAGCGACAGAACTTTCAAACATCAAAAAGAAGCTGAAAACAGTGTTATTAGATTCGAAAAAAACTTACTTCAATACAACACTGACTAATTTTCTCACAAGCACACCACAAAAGTTCTGGCGATATTTTTCAGCGAAAAAGAACGCAATCACACAGGTAATGGATGGGGACGATGAGGTGACTGATAAAAACGATATTGCAAATCTGTTTAATGATTTCTTCCAGTCGGTCTTTAGTAGGGATGACAATGATATAGAGAGTGATCATACAATAATTTACCCGTTGCCATACTCAATGCACGAGATTCGCATCAATAGGGAGGGCATCTGTGAGCAGCTGCTGTCTCTGGACCCGAAGAAATCGAGCGGTCCCGATGAAATACCGACGGAATTCCTTAAACGGTATGCTGAGTGGTTATCATATTATTTGCAAATTTTATTTGAAAAGTCATTGCGAAATCATTCTTTACCTCGTGACTGGCGCAGCGCAATAGTAGTTCCGGTATTTAAAGGTGGTAATCGACTTCTTGTAAAAAACTACAGGCCAATTTCACTCACTTCCGTATGTTGCAAGGTTTTTGAACACATAATAGCTAAACACATCCTTCATTTTTTGGAAATAAATGACCTATTGTGTCCATTTCAGCATGGTTTTCGGACCGGCCTTTCGACAGTAACGCAGTTAATTGAAACAGTGAACGACTTTTGCAAGGCTATAGATGAACGTCAGCAGGTAGATGTGGTCTGTGTAGACTTCTCGAAGCCTTTCGATAAAGTTCCGCATCATAAGCTTCTTTTTAAACTACGCAGATTAGGAATCGCTGAAAATATAGTACTGTGGATTCAGGCCTATCTAAGTAACCGCTGTCAAGTCGTCAAAATAGAAAGTGCAGTATCGGATAGGCGTGAAGTTCTGTCGGGGGTGCCACAGGGCTCCGTTTTAGGTCCGCTTTTGTTTTTATTGTATATAAATGATATTTCTGCTATCGTCGAATCGCCTGTCAGAATGAAACTTTTTGCCGATGATTGTTTGATTTACTCTCCTGTGGCTTCCCCGGCAGATCAGATGAACATAAATAGGTGTCTTCAGTCGTTAAACTCGTGGTGCCTGAAATGGGGTATGGAAATAAACTACAAAAAATCTAATTACATGCAAGTAACAAGGAAGCAGAATGTTATGATGTTTCGATACAATATCGGTGAAAATTCCTTAGATCAAGTAAAGTGTCTCAAGTACTTGGGAGTGACATTAACAAATAATCTTGACTGGCGCACCCATATTGAAAATGTCTATTTAAAAGCCTACCAGAAGATCTGTTTCCTGAGGAGGAAGTTGCCGAATGCGACTAGAGAAATTAAATTGATTGCGTACAAGACGTTCGTGCGGCCAATCATAGAGTACGCAAGTGCAGTGTGGAGTCCTCATCAAAAGGGTTTAAAACGGCAACTGGAAAGATTGCAAAGGATGTCAGCACGTTTTACATGCTCTAAATACCGCCGCACTGATTCAGTCACAGCAATGCTAAAAGAGTGTCAGTTAGAATCACTAGAAGTAAGAAGAACAAAGCAGAAATTGAAACTTTTTTTTCTGATAATGAATGATAAAGTCAAAGTTAATAAACATCACTATGTTACACCTCCCCTGAAGCGTTGCCCTCGGAAAAATCACAGTAAGGTATTACAACCTATTATTACACGTACTGATGTCTATCGCTACTCCTTTTTTCCCGATGCTGTAGAAATTTGGAATCAACTACCAAGTGACGTTGTGGACCAAACAGATGTAGAAAAATTTGTGATAGGTGTGAACGCGTTCCTGGAAGATTGCTGTGCAAATTCTGTGCATTTGAGTGTTTCTTTTTTTTAGCGAAGAGAATTGCACTTGTGTCTGTATATGTTTCCCTCCCTGTAATAACCCTCATGCAGAGGGTTAACAGTATGAATAAATAAAAAAAAAATATCACGAAACTCAAGCGCTAAGCATGCGGCACGCATTTTCAGTTGAGAAGTATAATTGTATAGGTCTTCGTTTTTCTAGAGTTTACCATGCCAAAGCAACTCAGGCTATAAGGGACACTGTAGAGGAGGGCTCCGATAATTTCATCTAACTGGGGTTCTTTTACGTGCACTGGCATCACACTGTAGATATCCGGTTTGGCTCGGGGGTCTGAAGAAGAAATTGTAGGAGGCAGTTGAAGAAAGAAGACACGAAGAGGTGCCCAATAAAAGACTCCGGAATAATTTCGACCATCGCACAGCATGCGCGCAACTCTCTGGCTTCCATCGAAACACGGCTGCCGCGGCCGGGATTGAATCCGCAAGAACAACTACTTGTGGAACGGTCGTCATGACATTGGACTATCCATAATTTTGTTGGCGCCTTTGGGCAATTTGCTTTAAGTGCATAATATAAGAAATGTAGTTTGTTTAACAAATACTAAATTTAATTTTGAAAGCGTTGGACGAGAACGAGTAGCGCGGAACCTTAAGCAGGCAGATATTGACGCGTAGGTGTATCTATCCTCCTAATGCAATGTTTTCCGTACATCGGCAGAACATCCGGGATATAAAGCAGTGTCGCGTAGTAACCTCTGCGATTTGTATCATCACAAACCAGCAGGTTTCTAAGACGAAGTATGCCAACCGAAAAAAGACCGGTTGTATCGTTTGGCCCCATATATCCAGGAAATGAGTATGTGTGCCAACGAAGATTTGACTAACAGCGGAGCAGCAGCTGAAGCGCAAAGCGTACCAAATAAGTAATCTTGCAAGCCACTGTGAAAAGAAAAGTATTGGTCACCTGGTAGCCTACTGGAGAAAGATTTTGTTCTGAATGAAACACCAAGACGACAAGATGGCCTTGCTGTTCTCGTAAGACGACGTCCAGGTTCACGGACAGCCACAGAGGCTTTGCGATGACTGGTACGAGGTCTGGTCTCAAATATGAACCTCTAAGCACACAAGGCAGGACACAGAAGGTTAACATAGCCGAGGTCAGGACAAAGTGAGGCATGAGATTTTTCTCAGATTTTATTTTTTTATTTGCTGGAATAAAGGGTTTTAGTTTTTACTTAATTTTCCGCGATACGGCGGACTTGAATGGCGCAGGACCGCTGACTGGAAGTTAATGAGGGGGGCCTCTGCGCTGCCGTGAAAGTAACATTGATGATGTACACAAAATAACAACGGTAGCTGCCGTTGAAGCAGATAAGCAGCTTCTGTATTAGCAATGCAGGAAATGAGGCAGGAAAGAGCTATTATTTGACGTAGACTGGTACTCGAACAAAGCGACAGAATCGGCATCTTTTGTTGCGAACCATGCACCAAAAAGCTGCACCGGAAGGAGAAACAACTGCGTCCGCTACACCCTCTCCAGTGAATAATTGTATGGGACATACGAGAGGTCTGCATGCACGAGGGGCTGAAATGAACTAGTATTCTCATAGTGCATTATGGGAATTTCAGACACTTGAGGGTTTGCCCCACCCGGGTTGTTTCCTTCATTACCGGTGTTTAATCTCTTATGTACTGACATCAGAGAGCACGCGGGCTTTCTTTAGAGCGAAAATGCTGAGCCATGCTGAGCCTGAAGGTCAAGTGAAGGCGCGCTGTATATGGCAAATCGCGCGTGGAAGGTGCCTCATCTCCTTCGTCGACGCCGTAGCTCGGCGCGTCGCGGTCACGTCAGCAGCTGCGCTGCTGCTTCTCGGCCGCTCCTCACCAGTTGGAGCTTATGATGTGTCGCGCGATTAGCTCTTTCGCTTGACAGCCACGTTCGCCACTGCGCCGACCGTCGCTTGCACTTGTGGCGGCACATGATGCGTCACGTGATTTGCTCACGCTGAAACTATTTCCTCGCGCTGAAATCTAGAAAAAATGAACCAAAGCTAAACAGTGTCTAACCATGCTTAACAGAGATCTCGCTCTCTATATCCTGGCTCACGCCAATTGAGCCACAGCATCTTTTTTAAACTTGCTCGCTACGAACAGCCGCAGCATCTTTTTAAAACTTGCTCGCAACGAATACTGCTTCTCATCACGCTTTTGGGAGTGCACCGGTCTCAAAACAGACTATACTCGGCTAGAAAAAATTGGCTTCCCTGACTTAACGAACCACTGAGAGGCCTGCGAAAACCTTTTGTTTAGATTTTTGAACTGGTGCAGGTTTCCTGCCATCTATCGACTTTCCCATGGTAGACTCTCGTCCTTGTGTCTCCATTGCTTGCTCTAGTACTTTTCACGCTCTGGGCGCTACCGCTTGCATTTGTGGCACGTGCAATATCACAAGATATTGCTCTGTTTTCAGAAGAACAAGAGGACGGATATGGCCTCCTTGCTTTTATCCGAAGAGCATAAAGCTGAGAAAGTGGTGATCCACAAAGCCACCATTACGGGAAGTTGCACCTGCCAATAGATGTCGCGCCACAAAAAACCGGTCAGCGAACGAATTTCGTAAATAAGTATGTATAGCGACCGTACAGCACTTACCAGGACTGGCCTGGATATCATCACTTCGAAAGCGCCCTTACCATTGACTTGCTGTAAACACTGATGTAGCTGTATTCACTGATAGGTTTGTCTAACGTAAGCTTGATGTTGGCATTCTTGTATGACTGGAGTGGATCCGTCCTGAAAGTGGACATCTCAAGGTGAGCGCTTGCAGCAGTCATCACAGGTTACTCTGGAGATGCTAGCCGCATAAGAATTAGGCGACCACGAGAAGGGAGATCGATTTGTGTTCACTTCATCGGTGCTTCCTTTCAGGTAATTTAATTAAAGATCGTTAAATTCGTATAAGGTGTTGCTGCTACACCCTTTCCAGTGACTATTTCTATGTGACATACGACAGGTCTGCATACACGAGGGGCTCAAATGAACTAGTATTACATAGCGCATTATGGGAATTTCAGACTTTCGAGGGTTTGCCACACCCGGGGCGTTTCCTTCATTACCGGTATTTAACCTGTTAAATATTCATGGCCTCAAATATTACGCTTGGCTTCAGCAAAAGACAGGTGTCAGACTGTTCGTAGAGGTTTGTGACTTGCGCTAAGAAGGCACAGGGGCGCATTTTGCATTTCGCCTATATTAAACGCGACCTCCAATATAGGTATTGGAGCCTGCAACCTTGGAACTCGTCGCCAAGAAGTAAACGTCTTTAAAAAAATGAGCCGAAGCTGAGGCAGCGATCGAATATCGAACGTTAACACACCTAACATAAATCGCCGGTTTGAATATCTGCCACTTAAATAGTAAGTTTATGGTGAGCGAAACTCTGAATCGCATGACACCATCTCAAAAATTCTGCGGCAGACTGTTTGCCCACAAATTTTACTCTTTTACACGAATGTCGGGACTAAGTGGCACGACTTTGACGTCTCGCAGACGGATATATTTATTTATCAGATCGACATGGGTTAATGTTGCGGTGCTCAGTAATCATGCTGCCGCCTGTTATTTTTTACAATATGTAACCACCTTTGTTACCATGGCAACCACTGGGATACAATGTCGTTGCTATGGAGGCCGCCATCTTGGATTCTATTCGTGGAATCAGCATAACTCGAATGCACGAAAGGCGACCAGTAGAGCTAACGCTCTAAAAATATTTAACACGATTTCTAACCTCAGAGCGCAGCAATCCAATCATTTTCATCAATGACACAATAAAACAAGATACTACACACTCAATACGTTACCGCAGCGTCACGTCACTCACTTGCCGTTCTCGTCCTTGATCTCGTCCCCTGACTTGCCGTTTTCAGCATTAGTTCCTGCTGTGAAATGCGCGTCGGCGGGCGAGCGTGAAAGACGTGGCAAAAAGAGTCAACCCTTTAAAATCATGTAAATGTTCACCATACACGTTCAGCAAAATGTCTTGAACCAGAACTGCCTGTTAAGTATGCGTCAAATGAAGTCAGTACAGCCACGCAACCAATGCACGTCTAAATGCATCTCGCGGTCTGGTACTGCGTCTAGAACTTCATATGCAAACGTGTGCGATACATCCAGTAGAATGGAATTAGAAGACGCTAAGAATACAAAATAGAAGAACGTTATGGCAGGCGATCAAGTCCATCCGAGAGAACATATTTTAGGGCGTGCTGCAAAGCTCGCTGCTGTGAAAATACCGCTTACGCTAACGCCCGGTGAAAATCTATTTAGTTGCATGAATGCAAAATACAGAAAGGCACTTAAGAAACTGAAGTCGAATTTAAACAGATGCCTACCCACATGTACACAGTCGGTGTGAGTATGAAGGTGGTCGTTTTATTTTTTTCTGGTGCCGGCCCTATTTTCAGGGGTGCAAGAGGGTGTGATTAAAACGGATCGCATGCATTTTGTTTGGTGTTCTGGGAAATATGGGCTTCAGAAGAACATTATGAGAGCCGGCTAGCCCTAAAGTGGTCTTTACATTGATTTTAAAACCTGCCCGAAACGGTTCAAAGATGTTCTGAAAAGAACTTCATGCAAAGGCACTTGCTGGCATACTAGAGCGAAGTTTGATTAATTTCTCGCTTTCCGTGTCACTGTTCACGACAACACCGATGTAGTAATGCGTACCTACCCACTACACTTGCAGACCGCCCGACGCCAGCCTTGCATTTTTTCGCTATAAACGTTTTTTATATCGCCAAAATCGTTCTTAATTTGTTTTTGTGTGGCAGTCCTAACTGCACGACACGATTTATGGAAATTCGCTAAATGAAAGTTTTTGTTGCACTTCAGAAGAAAAGTCATTTAGCTGCAAAAGACCTTTGGCTCATAAGTAAGAACTTTGTCGCAATCATGCACAACAGCATAGCCGATACGTAAATAGAACACGTAATTACAGAGACAGTTCTGAAAAAGAAAATGCAGGGCAGCAGCACCTTCGTAGTCAACATCTACAGCTCCACTAAGCAACAGAATGACACGAAATTCCATGAACTCTTTCACGGCATAAGCAGCCTAGCCAAAGGAAACAAACTGGTAATAGTGGGAGACTTAACGCCAGAGACACAAGCTGGGGCTGTAGGAGAGCAGACCAAAAAGGCAAGAATATAAAAGAAGCGACGGAAGCCACGGGGTGTCAATTGATAACGGACCAATGTACCCCCACTGGGACCGGGAACAGCGTGTGCAGGGACACCTGTCCAGACCAGACGTACGTCAAAAGAAAGGGGCAAGCGACGTGGGAAAGCCTTAATGAAAACCTAGGCAGCGACCACTATATTATCTGCACGCAGATTACAGCCAGCAGATTCAGGCGGAGAATCGGCACTGCCAAAGTTACGGACTGAGATGCGTTCCGACAGGCATCTAAAGAAAGCCCAGTTGAGGGAATAGACTCGATTGAGGCCTGGGGGAACATGCTCAAAGACAAACAAGGCAGCTACACCATAGGGATAGACAGGACAGAGCAGACACCCGAGGTGGACCTCAAACTCCTTAGGCTATAGGGAAGCACGCAAGGGGCTCACCAAACGGTAGAAGAAGCAAAGATACAATAGGAAACTATAACTGAAAATTGCGGAAGTAACAAAGAGGGCATAGGAGTACGCGGAACAACTAGCGAGAACGAATTGACAGCAATTCAGCAACTCGCTATGCGGCACTCTAAGTACAGCCAGAACGTGGCACATACTCACAGCCCTACTCGACCCAACTAAAACCAACAACGAAAACAATAAGGCCATTCGCAGACTGGTCCATCAATTTCAATGACCAGATTCGGAATTAATAGAGAAAGTTCGGCAGAAATGCTTTGGCAACAGCGACCCAGCAGCGTACACCGAGCACTACCGTGGACAGGAAAACCAACAATTAGATAAACCCATAACTAGGGAGGAAGTCTACGCAGTAATTAGAAACACAATAAGAAATACAGCCGCAGGGGCGGGCAGAATTACAAACGCACTCACCCGTAACCTAAGCGATGGAATGATTGAAGAGCTAGCCGAATACTTTAATAGGCTATGGACATCGGACCCCGTTCCAAAATAATGGGAGCACGCGGAAATAGTAATGATTCCCAAACCAGGTAAACCACTGCAGGTAGAAAACTTCAGGTGGATATCTTTAATAGGCTATGGAAATCGGACCCCGTTCCAAAATAATGAGAGCACGCGGAAATAGTAATGATTCCCAAACCAGGCAAACCACTGCAGGTAGAAAACTTCAGGTTGATATCTTTAACCTCGTACCTGGCGAAATTATACGAAAGAATTATAACCAGACGGGTGCAAGATTACATAAAGGAATACCAGCTATGCCCCATAGCATGTTTAGCTTTAGGGCAAAACTGTTCACGCAAAACGTCCTGCTGCAGATCAAGAAGAAATATTAACCAACGTACCCAGACGCGGCGAACGCATAATCGTGGACCTGGATATAAAAGAAGCTTTTGATAACGTTAGCTACGAAGCCATACTAACAAGCCTGAACAATTTGAAGAGCTTTTCTCACAAATAGAATAGCTACAATAGGGCTTGGGAAATCAGGCCCAAGAGCTTTCAAACACCCAATAAGGGAACGCCGCAAGGGTCAATGATTTCACCCATACTTTTTAACATAGCAATGGTTAAGCTGGCTAGACAGCTAGAAACCATACGATGCATAAGGCATGCAATGTACGCGGACGACATCACGCTGGGGGTCACAGAGGGCTCACTCAGCGAAAAGGAAGCGAAACTGCAGGCTGTCGCAACGTGCGTATATATATATATATATATATATATATATATATATATATATATATATATATATATATATATATATATATATATATATATATATATATATATATATATATATATATATATATATGCAGTATAGAAAGATAAACGTATTTGGTTGCTAGAGGCAAAAATTCAAAGTTGAAAACGCTTTATTTAGCCATAGATTTATTTTGAGTCGACGTTTTGAGTCTGTCCGAAACGTCGACTCAAAATAGATCTATGGCTAAATGAAGCGTTTTCAACTTTGAATTATATATATATATATATATATATATATATATATAAAGGAAACGAGGGGCCCGTTTGACAAATTTATGAAGGGAGCCAACAGTCACCGAAACCAAGGTGCATAGAGGAACGTTAATTAATTTTTTTTTAATGTGTTATGCTTATCATTGGGATAATAATTCTTAGATTAATAAATTGCTTAAAGAAAATTACTTATAAAGCAGCAGAAAAAACAACCATGCCGCCGGTGGGATCCGAACCCACGTACTCCGAATATCGCGTCCGGTGCTCTTACCAACTGAGCTACGGCGACGGCAGATTGAACAGCCGTCGCCGTAGCTCAGTTGGTAAGAGCACCGGACGCGATATTCGGAGGTCGTGGGTTCGGATCCCACCGGCGGCATGGTTGTTTTTTCTGCTGCTTTATAAGTAATTTTCTTTAAGCAATTTATTAATTTAAGAATTATTATCCCAATGATAAGCATAACACATTAAAAAAAATTAATTAACGTTCCCCTATGCACCTTGGTTTCGGTGACTGTTGGCTCCCTTCATAAATAAATATATATATATATATATATATATATATATATATATATATATATATATATATATATATATATATATATATATATATATATATATATATATATATATATATATATATATATATATACATCGAAGTATACGCTTCATTTAAGGAAACATTTTTATTTGACTCGACGTTTCGATCGGAGGACCGATCGTTTTCAAGAGTGAAGAGCTCGGAGGTCTTTTGAAAAAGACCGATCGGAGGACTCTTGAAAAAGATCGGTCCTCCAATCGAAACGTCGAGTCAAGTAATAATGTATCCTTAAATGAAGCGTATACTTCGATGTATATTATTTTAAGCAGTCAAGTACCTCATGTTTTCACAGCTACTATATATATATATATATATATATATATATATATATATATATATATATATATATATATATATATATATATATATATATATATATATATATATATATATATATATATATATGTACGCACGTCGCGGTAGCCTGCAGTTTCGCTTCCTTTTCGCTGAGTGAGCCCTCTGTGACCCCCACAGTCATGTCGTCCGCGTACATTGCATGCCTTATGCCTCGTATGGTTTCTAGCTGTCTAGCCAGCTTAACCATTGCTATGTTGAAGAGTATGGGTGAAATCACTGAGCCTTGTGGCGTTCCCTTATTGGGTGTTTGAAAGCTCTTGGGCCTGATTTCCCAAGCCCTATTGTGGCTATTCTATTTGTGAGGAAAGCTCTTCAAATTGTTCAGGCCTGTTAGTATGGCTTCGTAGTTAACGTTATCAAAAGCTCCTTTTATATTAGGGGATTAGCTTGCTCGGCAGAAAAATCAGAACTACTAAGGGTCTGGCGAGGTAAACTCAACCCATCACTACCAGAAACAAAAGAACTACAACTAAATGCTTATCTAGAAAGGCAACCCATACCAGAAAGAACAACCATCAGAATGGTAGAGATGTGGATTCAATCCAACCTAAGGTGCACACAGGCGCTCAGACTAATACAGAACTCGGCGACACAAGTCGCCCGCATGATAACCCCGGTCTCGAGGAAAACACACGGCATGCGGGAGAGCGACACTCTTAACCTCGTAAAGAGCCTAGTGGTTAGCCGGATTACATACAGCATGTGTAAGCCAATCATCAGTGACTCTATTCCCACAGGAGATCGCTTTTCTTAATCAGTGATGATATCCCGAATGTATGCCATATCATGTTTTGCACCGCATTTCTTCTCCCCTTCTATGCTTTATATTGCCCCCATCTTTCGCAATAAACCATTTGGTTGTTAGTCAGCGCATGTGTCTGTCTCGCCTTCTTCCGTCCCGTCCGTCAGCGCTGTTTTGCCTACCATTTCAACATGAACCAACCAGCCCGACTCAGCCCTCTCCTTGATACGGTACTACAAGTGCAACAAAGCAGAAATAAAACTAGCGGACACGATACTTAGGAGAGCATACAAAACAGCGCTACACCTACCGCAATCAGCCTCGACGGAGAAGCTAATGGCTCTAGGTCTGCATAACACCTTTGAGGAGCTAAGGGAGGCCCAACTCGTAGCTCAGCTCCGGAGGCTAAAAAAGGCAAAAACAGAGACAGAGCGGCTCGTTAGCTAGATCATGACGTCATAGGTTAATTATAAGCAAATAAATTTATGCCTGATCATAACTGAATATTAATTTCTTAGTTACTATTGATGTCTAACCTGTTCTGCTCATCTAGAGGATTCCAAGTACCTGATTCGTTATTCGTTTTGTAGCGATAGCTACATTACGGTAGCATTTTGAGCCTTCAGCGTGGCGGCGCCGCTACGCTGTCACGTGGTTGGTCACGGGGCGCGGAGCAGCTGCCGGCGGCGTGGTGCCGTGGCTGATCACGTGGTTGGTCACGTGGCCAAGTTCTACTCGGCCATCTGTAGCTATCGCGTCACTCCAGGTTTAACCAAAGCTAAACCATTACTATTAAATAGCGTGCGCGAACAGGACGAACACAGGAAACTTGGAGACAGAGGAAAGAAGCGCAATTGCACCACTTGAGCTTCGAACACAAAACTGGTCTCTGCTCTTAATTTTGTGCAAATGGCGTCGCAGGTAGTCGCTCACTGCTCTCTGCCACGTATTCCATTCAGACACAATGGCTCGGAGGGGGCACGCAGGTTTTTGCGTTTTGCCCGTAAAGAAAATCTCTAGGCATCCTGTGTCTGCCGCCTTGACAGCTGTCGCCAGAGACACTAGGTTCATTCGAGCAATGAGTTTTAGTGCGGCACGCTTCTGTTTAGCCGGGTGAACGTCGACGGGTCGAAAACATTTGTTAATAGCTTCGGTAGTTTTCTTCCTAAAGTCTTTTGTCAGGACAACAAAGCCGCTTTCTTTGTCAGCTTCCAATGCCGCGTAGTCGGACGCTTTCATGAACTCAGCAATCCTTTTTAGCGGTGGCCTCCTGGTTGACACCGACCCTAATGACTTTTGGAGGCACTCAAATCCAAGTTTGCATGTCTCCAAGTTTCCTGTGTTCGTCCTGTTAGCGCATGCTAGTTAATAGAAATGTACCAACTAGCCAGCCAAAAAGATCTGCTAAAGCTAAACCACCGCCAGTTTTTTATGACCTCATTAATTACTGAGTTATAAGTGATTAAACATAGTCACATGAATAATTATTTGTGACGTCACAAAATCAGTCACTCAATAGTCAATCACCAATTCGATATACTGATGACGTCACCAATAAATCACCAGTTGACTTGCTATACCGATTTACTGTGGGGCCGCCATATTGAATTCCTCGGAAAAAATTTCACGCCGAAGTGAGGTGGTAGCATACCCCAAGAAATCGAGAAACGTGATGAAAAATTGGCGGTGGTTTATCTCAAGTTAGACCTGGAGTGACGCGATAGCTACAGCTGGCCGAGTGGAACTTGGTCACGTGACCAACCACGGGACGAACCACGTGATCAGCCATGGCGCCGTGCCGCCGGTGGCTGCTCCACACCACGTGACCCACCACGTGACAGCGTGGTGAAGAAATCGCAGGGTGGCGGCGCCGCCACGCTGAAGGCTCGAAATGCTACCGTAAAGTAGCTATCGCTGCACAATTGGCAGTGGTTTAGCTCTGTTTAAACCTGGAGTGACGCTATAGCTACAGCTGGCCGAGTGGAACTCGGTCACGTGACCAACCTCGTCACGAACCGCGTGATCAGCCCCGGCGCCGCACCGCCGGCAGTTGCTCCACACAACGTGACTAACCACGTGACAGCGTGGCGGCGCAGCCACATAGTTGCGCACCGCCACAGAGTCCCTCGTTTACTACAAGCACACTTGGGTTATTCAAAGGGATATCGGCAAACACTGTGGCCATTCCACTGGGGCGCCATGTACAACATGGTATATGCAGTGGGCTGACCCCAAGGCTTTCGCAAAGCACCCTAGAATTTCGAAAGTGTCTTCGGTAATTCTTTCGTTAACACAAATAATTCGTTAAAGTTTGTTTTTGATGTTGTTCCGAAAACCAGATGGCAGCAGTTTAATTAGTAATTTAAGTTGCAATTAAGCAGTAATGCACTCCTAGAAGTTAACCTAAAGTAGAGTGAAATAAACGGTTAGTTTTAAACTAAAGTTGCTCAGACGCAGGCGAAGTTGCAATACTTGGGAAGGCGTATTTGTTTCATCTCGAAGTCTCTTAGCCAATATACCTGTATTATAACAGGGCTAATTTTCTTCTTGTTTGAGACGTGTTCATGGTTGCATGTCACTCGGCCAGTTGGCTTCATATAGCAGTCGAACGGGTAGTGTACACCCTTTGTGAGTAGTAACCATGATCTGTTGCGACCATAAAAAGCAGTGTAGTGGATATCTGCGGCAGAATATTACTATGCGCTACAAATTCACATCACATTTGGTCATAAATACTATGGAACTGGAATACATCTATTCGCAAGGCATGTGCAGTCCTGTGTTTTGAGTATATACTAGCCTGAATAGATTCCAAATAGTTTGTAGCGCTTCAAAAACGCGATCAGCGAGCGAAAGCGCCCACGCGCCGCAGGATTTCACATGCGAGCGGTGTTGAAGGTGGGGATCGGGGTCGCTTCTCGACACAACCTCGGTCAAGATGACGCCCGCTCCGATCCGGACAGGAGTGCCGCTGAGTGAAGGGTTCGTTAGTGGAGAAAGAAGACTTGGTTTATTTTACATATTTACTAGCTTTTTGAGTTCAGAAGTGAGCTTCTTCAACTGCAACTGCAGTCCAGTTTTATACACTCCGTCTTCCCTAAATTTCCCAGGTAGGGGACGCCCTCGCCGTGGTGGATGCGGCCGAAACTTTCGCTCTCACACACAAACGGATATATCCACACACATGGACACGCCCCTGGCATAATTTGAGCCCGAGGGAGAGGGTTATGCGGCCAGGACCCCGCCGGGCTGGTAGAAGACGCCAGGCGGTCGGCCCGGTCTGTGAACTTCGAAGATGTCGAGGCGCAAAGCCGGAGCGCCCGTTGGGAGATAATCCCCAGTGGTTCTGCCATTAGTGATAGCCGGCGAAGCCTGTGGACGAGCCGCTGTGGCGATTCGTTCCCACGCTGGTGCTGTGCCCGTGAAGCCAAGAGTAGTCAGGTTGGTGGAGACGTCGGACAAAATGAGAAGACAGCTGCAACCACTTCTCTGCCGGCGCCAGCGACTCCTTAACAGGATTTTCGCAGAAACCTGCTCCCCGCTTGTCCCACGCAGCAACGACATGGCGAGCGCGGTAAATGTACCCTGCAGACACCTCGCTAGAGATGCTGTCTTGGTGGCAATCCTCGAGACCTGCTGGCGCCAATCCTTATACCAGGTGGCGTCAATTCCTAATAACTCCTCCGCGGCCAGGAAAATCTCGATCGGCCAGTGGTAGCAATCCTTTGGCGAGGAGAGATGTGCTGGTCTTGGGAACGGGACCACCGGTTATCTTCTGCGAGCACCAAAACAACCCCTAAACCTCCTACAATGGCAAACAGCGGCCGGTTTGGCCCCAGCAGCAAGGCTCCACACGACGCACAAGCACTCAGTCTCTGCCCCTGATACACCAGGCTTATTCGAACAGATAAGGTAAAACATAACCAATTATGCCTCAGAGTGGTTCTGCATCTAAGTCAACGTATCATGGAACTTTGGGCAACAACCAAGTCAGAGCAGTTCAGGAAATGGATCTGAGTAGACAAGTACATTAAAAAAAGCATACATATGTCCGCTAATAACACACACACGCACACGCACACAGACACACACTCACACACGCACGCACACCTTTTTCACCTTAAGCACTTGAGAATAGCCTGCTTAAACCATCGGCATTCCCATTTATTTTCTCTTTCTTATACCTCACAGAGAAGTTGTATTCCTGAAGGATAAGGCTCCCCCACCGCAAGCGCCCGTTCCATTGAGACATCTGCCGCAGGCACGTGAGTGGCCAGTGATCCGTGTCAAAAATGAATTTTGATCCTTATAGGTAGCATGAAAGTTTCTGTGCTGCCCAGACTCAGCATGCGCACTCTTCTTCTGAGGCGCTGTAAGCTTCCTCCCTTAGCGTCAGTTTCCGGCTTGCGTACAGGATGGGATGCTCTTCTTTGTCTTTTCCGAACTGACTCAATACAACGCCCATCCCCCTATCACTAGCATGGCACTGAACTACACTCTTTAGTGTAGTCAGGCGTCCGCAATACGGGCCGTGAAATGAGTACTCTCTTTAGCTCTTGCAACGCGCTCTCCTTCGCCGCATCCCAAAAAACCTTTTCGGGCTCTCCCTTTCGGAGCCCATCTGTCAATGGACTCGCTCGTTGAGAATAGCGAGCAATGTACCTCTGATAGTACCCAACAAGCCCCAGAAAAGAGCGGATGTCTTTCTTTGTTCGAAGCGTTGGAATGTAAGCTATGGGCTTAATTTTTAGTCCTGAAGGCTGCTTAGATCCACGACCTACAATGTGTCCCAGGTAGGTCACTTGTGAACAACAAAAGGTACTTCAGGAGTGCACGTTGTTGGGCGAGTCGGTCGTACATACTTAAAGAAGGGAATTGCGCTAAAAAAGACATGGACGAGAAAAGACAAGGACGGGCGCAAACTCGCGACTGATTTTATTCAGAAAGAACACAAATATATATACACCTAGATTCTTATCCAATCATTGCCTAAGCGCACATGCCAGGAACGTTTTCTCTTTCTTATACAAATTGATACTAGAATCGCTTACGCATTCATCACCGGACTTATCAATGAAAAAAGCCTCTGCGAGTTCACGTGCTACCTAGAACAAAAATCTTAAGGCGCAGTCGTAACCAGGTAGCACGTGAACTCGCAGAGGCTTTTTTCATTGATAAGTCCGGTGATGAATGCGTAAGCGATTCTAGTATCAATTTGTATAAGAAAGAGAAAACGTTCCTGGCATGTGCGCTTAGGCAATGATTGGATAAGAATCTAGGTGTATATATATTTGTGTTCTTTCTGAATAAAATCAGTCGCGAGTTTGCGCCCGTCCTTGTCTTTTCTCGTCCATGTCTTTTTTAGCGCAATTCCCTTCTTTAAGAACAAAAGGTACACTTTTCAGACTTCAGTGTGAGCCCAGCGTCCCGCAACCTTGCCAACACGCTCCTCAGGTGCACGGTATACTCCTCCCAGCTGTCCGAAAGAATGGCTTTATCGTCCAAGTAGGGGAGTGCATAGCTTTACATGTCTTTAAGTACAATATCCATTAATTTGGAGAAGCTATATGGTGCGTTCTTGAGGCCGAAACTTAAAACGGGAGGCCTGAACGTCCCAATGAGTGTAATGAAGGCTTGCGGCTGGAGGCGTCTGAGAGAGGGACCTGCCAATATCCCCTCACCAGATCTAACGTAGAGATGAACTGTGCCCCACTTACCCGCTCCACTCTCTTCAATATTTGGAATAGGATAGAGCTGGTCTCTGGTGATTGCATTGAGTTTTTGATAATCCACGCATGGACGAGGCTCTTTGCCTGGCACTTTGAAGAGAATCATAGGGGAAGTGTAATCACTTTCAGTTGTTTCGATTACCCCGATTTCGAGCATTCGCTTAATCTTTGCCTTCATGATCTGCCGTTGACGTGGTGAGATTCGATAAGCTTTTGACCTGATTGGTTCGGAGGAAGTCAGCTCGATCTCGTGAGATATCAGGTCAGTTTTCCTTGGCCGACTGCTAAACATCGCTTTGAATTCCCACAAAAGACCCTTAAGTTCATCTACTTGTACCTCTTTCAGAACATCAGTCCTCGCAGAGCGCGCAAGATTGTTCTTGATGCTGCAATCCGCATCGCTGTCTATCCATAAATTAGGTAGATCAGCCTGTACTTGCTCGGGTACGTTTAACATCAGGTTTACCACCTCCTCCCTGCCCACATAAGGTTTTATTAAATTGCAGTGGTAGATGGTAACCTCATTCCTCTTGCCGGGTTTTTTCAGGACGTAGTTTATTTCTGACAGCCTGTACGTAACTTCCACCGGCCCCTCTCACTTCACTTCCATTTTGTTTTTCCTGGATGGTCGCAAAATCATAACCTCATCGCCCGTCCGAAATGTTCAACGCCTTGCGTTTCGGTCATAATAGACTTTCGCGCTCTGTTGTGCCGCTTTCAAGTTTTTCTCTACTAGAGCACGCGTAGAACTTAGTCGGTCGAGCAGTTCCAAGACGCAAAATCACGACAGTTTGGCTTCCTCCTGTTCCCTCCCAGAATTCTCGCAGAATCCGGAGAGGAGAACGTAGGGCTTTCCCATACACAAGTTCAGCCGGGGTGAATGCGGTAGCTTCATGGGGAACTGTTCTGAGCGCGAACAGCGTTGCCGCCAAACAGCTCTCCCAGTCTTTTTTTCCGTCCATAGCACAACGTGCGCAGAGCCCTTTTGAGCACGGAGTGCATTTTCTCAACACTGTTCGACTGAGGAAGACATACCGAACTGTGTATTAGCTTGATACCGTACCTCTTCAAAAAGGTGGTGGTTAATGCGCTGGTGAACACGGTTCCCTGATCAGCCTGAATCACCGCGGGAAAACCGATTCGTGCAAAAGTGCTGAGCAAAGCGTCGACTTTCTCTAAAGAGCTTTGATCTTTGAGGGTGACTGCTTCGGGGAATTTTGTTGGTGGACACAGCATGGTAAGGAGATACTTGTATCCCGATTTAGACTGCGGTAGGGGCCTTACCGTGCCTATCACTAACCGCCGAAAAGGCCCGGTTATCAATGGAACCAATTTCAGGGGCGCCTTCCATTTGTGTCCTGGTTTCCCGGCTAGTTGACGTGCGTCACAGGACTTCACGTACCGCTCCACGTCTTTGAAGCACCCTGCCAGTAGTACTCCATTAAAAGTCGCTCTTTCGTTTTGTTGATGCCCAACTGTCCCGACTAG
The DNA here is from genome assembly GCF_052857255.1 of Amblyomma americanum. Lineage (NCBI taxonomy): Eukaryota > Metazoa > Arthropoda > Arachnida > Ixodida > Ixodidae > Amblyomma > Amblyomma americanum. Next base: position 131,429,258 of record NC_135503.1, read on the forward strand.
CTGTTCCCATGACACAAGCTCAGAATGTCCGCCCGGTATTTTTTCGGAATTACTAGCTCATCAAACGTCTTGCCTTTGCGATCTCTGTAGTGCCTGTACAGCAGTCCGCGTTTTTCGAGTATCATGATGTTAAACCTCGCTATGCCCTCTTCCGCGGTAGCATGCAGGCGCCTCAAACTAGGGTCGTTCTTTTGCTCTGCCTTCAGCATCTCTCTGTCTATTTCCAAAGGCCGCTCAAAACTGCGCGAAGTGGGGGCCAATACTGACGCTCCGGCGGGATCTATTTTCTGCGGTTCTCTTGGCGCCGCAGCTGCGTTGATGTCGCCTGATCTAAGGACAACTTCGACCCCTTGTTCAGCCTCTAGGTATGGCTCCATGATTTCAGGTTCTGCTCCGATTTCCGCCTCTCCCTGTCCCAGGTCTTGTGTTAACTGAGCGGCGAGCTGGCGGGTTCTAGAGCGCGTTAGTGCCTGTACTTTTCCTTCTCAAAAGAGCTGTCCTCGCTCACGCAACAGCCGGTCAGACCGGTTTGAGAACAGATAAGTATATTCAAGCGGAACTGTTTTCGAGACATCTGCCTCCGTCACCAGTTTTCCAAACGAACCTGAAATCTCAACCCTTGCCATAGGTAAGCAAACACTGTGCTCCTCCAGCACCTGTGTAATCCATGTTACTTCTCCCGTGAAATCCTCGGACGTATCATAGGATGGGTGCACTATATCCTCCATCGTAGCCGCACTGTCCCTGAGCACCTTACAAGGCTTGCCATTTACCTCTAACTCATCGAGGCAAGGGCGAAGCCGTTCTAGATTTTCATCACTACCGTTTACGTGCGAGAATACCATTCGCTGGTTTCTACATCTTGCAGCGATGTGTCCTCTTTCTTGGCAGTTATGACACCGCAACGGTTGCCTGGCCTCGAACTCCTTTTTCTGCGTCTTTTCTACCCCTTCGTCCTTCGTTTGACTGCCGCTCGTCTCTGGAACCTTTTCGGTGATCTTTTTTTGTTTTGCACCCTGCCCCACGATTCCATTTAGAGCCGGCCGTCTAGAAGAAAAATACTTTCTTGAGGTAGTTCCCCTTCCTAACTGGCCTTCCTCCGCATTCGCCTTTTTCCGCGTCGAGAATTCGTCTGCGAGTTGTGCTGCTCGCTCAACTGTCTCTACCTTTTCTTTGTCCTGCATCCAGAGTTTTACGGACGGTGGAATGCTGCGGAAAAACTGCTCCAGACAGACGAACTCAACCACCTTGTCCTTGCTTTCGTACACGCCTGCCCCCTTAAGCAACTCTACAAAGTTGCTTTTCAATCTGTATGTAAACTCCGGATAATCCTCAATGCTTTTTTTTGTTGCCTACCTAAAACGCTGCCGAAATGCCTCATCTGAAAGGCGGTATTTCTTCAGTAGAGCCTATTTCACCTTTTCATAATTTTCCGCATCCTGTTCGCTAAGCGTGCCGATCACATTAGCCGCCTCGCAAGGTAAAAGACCTAGCACGCGTTGTGACCACAAATGTTCTGCGATTTTCTCTTTTGGCACGCCCTTTCATAGTTAATCAGATACAGACCGCTGTGTTCGCCCATCTAGTAGGGATACATCAAATTTTCTGTAAGGTGAGACGCTACCCTGTTTAATCTATCACTAATGATTGTTCCTCCGTATTGGGCTGCCAGACGCGGGCTTTCGAGCTGGGTGTCCATCATTTTCAGTTGTATCTGTTGTGCGGCTTGATTTTATTTTTTCATCCACTGATTTCTTTTTCCCATCCTCTGCTTTCTTTTTTTCATCCTCTCTTTCTTTTATCCCCGTTTTAGCTCTTTTTTCTCTTCTCCCAAGCAATTTGCATTCCTTCATCGTCCGCATCGCTATTATTGATTGGTTTTATGATTGCCCCCTTCCTCAATCTTTCCTCCACTTCCACATCCAACTCCTCACACATCAGCGACAGCTCTTCTTTATCGACCTTCCTGAAGTCTATGATCGCTGTCGCTGTCCCAAATGGTGGCTTTGCCCACTCACCAATGTTCTATGGTTCTGTGCAAATTATATTATGCTACAGACACCCGAATATCAGCAGTTCAAACTTTTTGCCCAGAGTTTAAAGCCTGGTGAACAATAGAACAAAGACAAAGCGCTCACCCGTATATGCAGAACGATGTCACCTGGTCCATCCCAAGCGCTGGCAACCAGTTGTTGAATGGGCGCTTCAATCCCACCGCTGCCACCAGTTGTTGAAGATGGGGATCGGTGTCGCTTCTCGAGACAACCTCGGTCAAGATGACGCCCGCTCCGATCCGGACAAGAGTGCCACTGAGTGAAGGGTTTGTTAGTGGAGAAAGAAGACTTGGTTTGTTTTACATATTTACAAGCTTTTGAGTTCAGAAGTGAGCTGCTTCAACTGCATCTGCAGTCCATTTTTATACGCTGCGTCTTCCCTAAATTCCCCATGTAGGGGACGCCTTCGCCGTGGTGGGTGTGGCCAAAACTTTCACTCTCACACACAAACGGACATCTCCGCACACATGGACACGCCCCTGGCATAAGTTGAGCCTCAGGGAGAGGGTTATGCGGCCAGGACCCCGCCGGACTGGCAGAAGACGTCAGGTGGGGTGCCCGCTCTCCACCGGTCGGTGAACTTCGAAGATGCCGAGGCGCAAAGGCGGAGCGGCCAGTCTGGAGATAATCCCCAGTGGTTCTGCCATTAGCGATGGCCGGCGAAGCATGTGGACGAGCCGCTGTGCCAATTCGTTCCCACGCTGGTGCTGTGCCCGGGAAGCCAGGAGTAGTCGGGTCGGTAGGAACGTAGGACAAAATAAGAAGACAGCCGGAACCACTTCGCTGCCGGCGACAGCGACTCCTTAGAGTGATTTTCGCAGAATCCTGCTCCCCGCTAGTGCCACGCAGCAAGGACCTGGCGAGCGCGGTAAACGCACCCTGCAGACATCTGGCCAGAGATGCTATCTTGGTGGCAATCCACCAGACCTGCTGGCGCCAATCCTAATACGAGCTGGCATCAATTCCTAATTGCGGCCAGTCCGCCGGCTGAGCAGCGGCAGGGTCACAGCGCCACGATCGCGCTTTGTACAGCCTGCGCACGGGGGCTGTTTCCTGTCTGCCTCCGCTGCGCGATGTGTGGTTAAGGTGTTAAGTACACAATTGTTTGTGAATCTGAAATGCTGGAGACACTAGAGGGAGTTTTTGAGGCATCCGTCTTATTCGCCGCCTTTCCGCAAACACTCTCCAGCGTCCTTACGCTAGGCATGTATTAGTGTGGGACTGTAAAAATAATGAAAAGTTAAGCGTCCCTGCCCGTGGCAAAAATTTTTGTGGGACTATAAAAAGAACGAAAAATAAAGTGTCCCTGCCCGTGCTACTATGCATAAGAAGCTTAAACCAATTAAAAAAGTAAAAGGGATTGTACCAATAAGAATTTGGGGAAGAAAAGGATGAGGGCAGAAGGGGAAATAAGTAAAATAAAAAGTACTACCATCATTCGCGAAACCACAGCGGGAGGAGCGGGCAGGCAGGCTCAGGGATTTATTTTGAACAGAAAGAGTAGTTGCTATACAGTGTGTTCTTGAGCCTGTCTAACATTTTGTAAATTATATGTCTTCCTTCTACAGGAAGTGTTCAGGAAGGTCTGTTGAAATTTCAGGGCTGGTATGGTGTGGCGAGAGGGCTTGAGGGAATAAGATGTTAGGCTTGAGGATAGTGTAGTCCGAGAGTGCTGAATGGGCTTGGGGATGGTTGGGTCCTTTTGTCTGGAGAGGGGTGCTGGGCTGAAAAACTAAAGAATAATAAGTAACCCCGTCCCGCCCCCATGGGGATATATGTTGTTGTGGAGGTTGCGTTGTTTAGAGGTGGGATTCGAAGAGTGGTGCGTATGGTATTGGATGTGTAAGATGATTTTGTTGTGTGGTTTGTGTTGGAGACCTTTAAGGTGGGGTTTTACATGTTTTGAGTGATTTAGATGTAGTGATATGTACTTTGAGTTTTGAGGTAGAGCTGTTTTTATTTACTTTTTTTTAAGTTTTGCCAGTGGGAGCTGTTTACGTTTTACATTTTCCCTTTCTTTATAAGACTGTGCGTATTAGGTGAGGGAAGAAAAGTTATATAATAGATTAAATAGTGGGATGTTAGAAAGTTGAAAGAGGACAGACTCCAAATAGAGTACTGAGGGGGGGATTTTTCCTTTTCCACCCTTCATTTTATTCCCCTTTTCCTCTCTTTGTGGCCTTATTTAGTAGCTGTGGATTATTTTTATAGCATGGAGCCATGCCGTTCCTTGTTTGTTTGGAGGCGGAGTGTTATATGCGCTTGTTGCCATTAGAGTTGAGGATTAACTCACTCGTTGCAAAGAGGGATGCCAACTCCATGTCGTTGGAAGTGGGGAAAGCCCCTCTCCTTATGTATGAACGAAGAGAGCTCGTAGACGGACGAGGTCGCTCTGACTCGTTGGGATGGGGCGAGGGCCACTCTTTGCCGTTGAGAGAGGGGCAAGCCCGACTCCTTATGATTGGTCATTGGGAGGGGTCGAGGCCCACTCCTTCGCTATGGGAGAGGGCCAAGCCCGACTCCTTTTAATTGATCGTTGGCAAGGGGGCGAAGCACGCTCCTTGGCTTTGGGAGAGAGGCAAGCCCGACTCCTTATGGTTGGTCGTTGGGAAGGGCGAAGCCCACTCCTTGGCGTGGGGAGTGGGGCAAGCCAGACTCATTGTAGTTCGAAATAGCATGCGAATTAAGCAGTTTTAGGAAGATTCTTTGATCTGGAAAGGTCTATTTCGTCAGAGATGGGGATCGTCCTACTATAGTTTATTTTACAAGGTGGCCTTTCTGGAAGAAAAGAGTGTTAGGGAGTAGGCATATAGGAGGGTGCTGGTCGCTTATTTAAGAACTTAATTGTGACGACGGCAAGAGTTCGAAAGTTGGAAGGGTGGTTGAGCATATTTGAAGTGAGGAGTTTAATAGATGGGTAAGTAAAATATTAATAATGATAAAATATTGATAATGATAAGAAAAGATATGATAAGAAAAGGAAATGAGGCCTTTGTCACGCCATTTCCTTTCTCCAAAAAAGCAATTTTTTTTTCAACCTGAACCGCGCCGTAACGGAAGGGATAAAGGAGGGAATGAAAGAAGAAAGGAAGAAAGAGGTGCCGTAGTGGAGGGCTCCGGAATAATTTCGACCACCTGGGGATCTTTAACGTGCACTGACATCGCACAGCACACGGGCGCCTTAGCGTTTTTCCTCCATGAAAACGCAGCCGCCGCTGTCGGGTTCGGAGTTCCCGGGTTCGAACCCGACCGCGGCGGCTGCGTTTTTATGGAGGAAAAACGCTAAGGCGCCCGTGTGCTGTGCGATGTCAGTGCACGTTAAAGATCCCCAGGTGGTCGAAATTATTCCGGAGCCCTCCACTACGGCACCTCTTTCTTCCTTTCTTCTTTCATTCCCTCCTTTATCCCTTCCCTTACGGCGCGGTTCAGGTGTCCAACGATATATGAGACAGATACTGCGCCATTTTCCTTTCCCCCAAAACCAATTATTATTTTTCAATTTGGCTTTCTGAAATTATCTGCACGGTTCATGCGTCGTTTGGAACCGGATTTGGTTCCATATCTCTACGTATACAAACGAGCAATAATACAGTTGCAAATATAACCAAAGCTATATTAAAAACCTACTGTCTTGCATGAGGGCTTTTAATGCAGTTTCTAAGAAAGCAAGATGTTTAAGAAATAAAAAATGCCTACTGCTGTGTGTGTGTGTTTTGCGCGCGTGTGTGCGTGCCAGTATCGCTATCTATAGAAACCGCCAGTCTCTCGACTACAAACGTAGCCAGGGAGAAGCAGCTTTTCGCTTTCGACCAGGGTTAACTAGTGGTAAACCGCCAGAATTTTTTTTTTCATGCGCTTTGTAGAAGGTGAGTTATCTCTAGTGAAAATATGAATTTCAACGTCGTTCCCTCCTTTCTCGTCACTTTTTCCGCTCGAAGGTCGGCGCTCTTCCGCCGGTGCCACCTCCGGGAGCGGAGCTTTCTGACCCTCCGGAGCTACGCGGCTTATTGGCTGCGGCCATGGTAGCTTCCTCCCGTATGAAAGACTCTAACCAACAGCCGTGTCTCTGCTTGTATACGCAGGTGTGACCGACAGAGTAGGGTGCGAGCATGAAAAAGTCGCCGGCAATGGCTCGTCAACTTTCGCGCGTGATTGTGGGCTCTCTGTTTCGTGTAGAAGTGTATTATTTGGCTCAAGTGTTCATGACAACAGAATGCATTTATTGAGATAGTTGACGTGCTCTTTTCGAAAGGTGTTTCTGGGCCCTGTTAAGCACGGAGGAGGCGGGTCCTCTGGAGAGGCCCAAATTATCTGGCTTAGGGTGGGTGGTGCCTGGCACCTAGCATGTTTAGGGTGGGTGGTGCTTAGGGTGGGTGGTGCCTGGCCAAGGCAGACGGCAGAGAAAATGAGAGGGGAAGGAAATGAGTAGGTTTGAAGGCGACGCCAGGTGGGTGCCTAGGCGTTAGGGATTTGTGGATGGGGTAGAGCTGTCGGGTAGCGTAGGGTGGCGTCATTTAATTAAACCAAAAGACTTCCAGACCGTAGGCTGTGGAGTCCACCATAGCACGGCTGATGGATGCTGGGGCATAATTGTGCGAAGCCTCGTTGCCTGGGTCGGAGAAGTGGGTCGGAACCCGTTCCAGGATGATGTGGCGAAGGGGGGTAGTGATGGCGCTTAAAAGGAAGAGGATGGTGGAACACACTGGGCCTTTCGCAGAGTAGCGCACAGCCGTTTTAGAATCGCTGAGCTAGAGGTCGGCATCAGTGAAAGCTATAGCGAAAGCAGTTGCTGCTTCCTCCTCCGTTTCTTGTGTTGTAGTATATATGTTATTGCCGCGGATGCTAGCATACCGTTCCCAGTCACCGCGGCTATCGGACAGAGGCCGGGTGGTCGAGGTGTTTTGCGGCATCCATGCGTACCGCTATGGAGTAGTGTCCGCATATTGAATTTAATAAAGTTTATTTCCAGATATATAGGAAATGAGCCGCGGGCGGAAAGCTACCAGTGTAGCTTGAGAGATGCTCGAGGCCGGGTGAAGGTGCACCAGCACAACATGTGCACATTCAGTGCAATCATACATATAAAGAATGAAATTATTTAGTATGGAATAGAACAAAAATAGGAGAAATACTTTCGCTCATGAAACGACCAAATTAGAATAAAGACAGTAATTAATGGTCAACGATCATCAAGCAGTATGCAGGCAACTTGGCTGAAACTAAAAAAATCGAGAACACTCAAGAAATTGCTCTCCTAGGCAAAGAATAGGAAGAGTGTGCGGCATTGACAAATTAATAATAGGGGCGGTATAGATGTTTGAGTTGTATCCACGCGACCATATCTTCTGCAATGGCTTGGCCCGTGCTAGGCGTCGCCGTTCGTGATGTAAAGGGTGCATATTACGGGGTGGGAGAGAGGGATGTCGAGTGCCTGGTGATTATGAGGGGGGAGCTGCACCGGGTCCGAGTAATGTGACCTGTATCCAGGGTTAAGTCTGTGAAAGAATGCACCGCCCCGCCCGAGTTCGGGGCAGATGATCGTATTGACACATATAAGGTGTGGCTTGCAGATCTCGAGATTTCGCGTGCTGTATTGTGTAGCCCCAGGGCCAAAAGACTGGGTGTTGAGGTGCGTAGTAAGAGGAGGGTTGCGCGGTACGCCTGGCGAATGGTGCCATCCACTTTATTGCGTTCGGCTGGCGTGAAATAGAAGTACGAGAGAGTGTCGGCGATTCGGCTTAGGACCAATGCGGTCGGAATCCATCATGCCCTGAGGGCGAATGTCGCTGCGCCTTGCCAGCCTGATAGTTTGTGGTGCGTGGGCACTTAGTCAGGCCAAGGCCTCCGTTTTCCGGCGATTGCCTTAAATAAGCATCCTCAGTATCTGCATGGTCCGGAGCATTTCGACTCAACCTGTGTAGATTCGAATTGGTGGGGCCTCCTTCTCGCAGAGGCTGCTACAGACTAGTAAAGGTTCTAATTTTTGAAGAAGAGATCACCTTGCAGACAAACGCATGCCCTTACGTTAGCTTAATGCGCAAGGTACAACCAACGATATACCAAAACGCATGCCCATTCCGTGGCGAACACCCAAGCTTTTATTACACGGATTTCAGAATAGAGTCTTTTAGTTGATTGGTGTGACGGTCCCGCTCCGCTCACGGTAGGACGGTAAGCGGTAGCGGAGCGCTGACACGGGAACCTTTTTTAGTTGCGCATGAAACGAATTTTGCTTAGCAGAGGATCGTAACGCCCTCTGTGCAACTAAACTCGAAGCACTACATTTGGCAAACTGTATAGGGCCACTATTTCTTTTTATACTGTTAAAAACAATCTTTATTGTACCCTTTTATATGCAGTTGAAAAGAATTTAGGCAGCATAAGTGTTTTTTAGCATATTTTGATGTACTTCGACAGGTCGTGTCTTCTCGATATTCAAAGCAAACTAACAGCAGCTTTAGCGAAGCTTATACTAGTTTTCCCCGATGTTGATGTTGATTTCACGAGCCTCCGTACGTATTTACGTACATCTGCCACATTTGCTACATGTACAAACACGATTCCAAAGCGGAATCAGCACCGCTGGCAGAAAAAGTCGACGACGAACTCTGTGTGCTCCCTCGCTGGGGGCAGCCATCTTGCTCCGCTGCAGGGAACGTCTCGCTAGGCTCGCTCCGCTAGGGTCGTCAGCGAGCTGAGCGGGAGGTGCGCTCCGGTATCCCGCTTAGGGCCAAGCGGGCTGCGCATGCGCAGTTGTGTTCCCGCGGGGCTGCCTCAGCGGAGCGGGACGCTGCTCCGGTCAACTAAAACTGTCTGATGTCAGAAAACTTAAGCAGAGAATACAAAACCCTACACACGAGCAATGGGAGGAGGCGCTGTCCAGCTCAGATCTCGACGACCAGTGGAATCTGATCATCAGGGCCCTAGTGGCAGCAGCCTCCAATAAGACATTGGACGGAAGACACCACTCACGCTCTGTCATCTAAAATATTTCTACAAATTGAGTTGTTATACCACAGGAACCCTTCATTCTTCATTATGGCGCCTTTTACTTTCTTTATTCACTCTGTTCTCATCGCTTCCCTCATGGCACGGTTGAGCTGTCCACCAAAAAGTAAGAGCATTACTGCACTTCCGTTCCTCGAAGACAATTATAAGTTGTTCGCTCACTGTGTTGACATGTCCAACAATTGTTGAGACATTTGCTGCTAATTTGCTCTCCTCGAAGCCACTTTATTCGTGCACTTTGATTCCGCCACCCGTGTGTTGAGCGCGTGGGCGAGGTAGGCTGCACACGACGAGTTAATAGCGAAAGAAGTCGCGCATCGCGCACTTATTCCCGCCTGACACCACTAGCATCCGCACCTCTGGTGCGCTCTCTGATCATTCCACATCTTGGGCAGGTGCAGACAGGCGGCCTTGTCTTAAATTTAAAGACGCGCCCAGTCCTTAAATGGTTCGCGCGGTTGTCTAATCACTCACAGCAAGGAAATCACTTCTGCACAGGTCGTGTCCTGTCTGCGTGACGCCGAGTCGGAGAAAGATGTGCGGTATGCTGACCAGAGTACAGACCTCCCAGGTACATACGGCCTACCCAGCAGATCAGCGAAACGAAGCAGGAGCGGTCGACATGGCTCCCGGACCGCCTCCACGTTCACGAGGCCACAAGACGCCCTCCACGTAACTCGACCCATTTCGGTTTCTACCCGTTCAGCTATCTTGTCCAGGACCGCGCTACGTTGCGTGTCTATCGCTATTGTCCAATGAGGAATGTTGAGTAATGGCTGACTCTACTTTTCAAGGCCCGTGGGCCAAATCGCCAGCGTTCATGCGAAGGTTGAGAGAACGGACACGCAGAAGTTAAAAGGCGTCGTACCTAACTGTCACAAACTAAGCAGGCCCGGAGTCAACAAGTCTGTCGAGCCGAATAAATCGAAGCAGCCGGATTCCGTTCCGTTGATGGCGAGCAAATTTGATTTTCTCTCTTTCCAGAATGCCAACGCTACGCTTCTATACCATTGCAGTCTTGCAGAGTCCGTGTCCCCTGTGTCTAAGAGCGTTGGGGACGACCTCCTTTAACTTCTTTGTGTCCGTCTTGTCAACCTTCGTATGGAGGCAAGTGATTTGGTCCATGGGCTCTGAGAGTCGGTCACTAAAATCTCTGAACACGCCGCGCTCATATGCCTGTGGCGCGTGAATGCTTGTTCCCACGTCTGACGGCTGCAAAGGCTGAGGCACGTGACGATGACCGTTCGGCACACTAGGCTGGCTCTCTGATCGGGTATTCTGGTTACTGTGCTCTCTTTAGCAGCACTTTACTCCGCCCAAATTTCATAATGAATGAAACGCCTCATTCTGCAAAGAGTACAGCTGCCAGTGCACTCTCTCAACGGCCAGAAGGTGTTGGAGGATGTTTATTTTCTTCGCTTTTGTAATGCAGTTTAGCTGCATAGTCACAATTTACCCGCATCTCACGATAACTAGGTCCGTCCCTAATTTAGACTCGCCGCGGTGGCTCAGTGGTTAGGGCGCTCGGCTACAGATCCGGACTCCCCGGGTTCGAACCCGACCGCGGCGGCTGCGTTTTTATGGAGGTGAAACGCTAAGGCGCCCGTGTGCTGTACGATGTCAGCGCACGTTAAAGATCCCCAGGTGGTCGAAATTATTCCGGAGCCCTTCACTACGGCTCCTCTTTCTTCCTTTCTTCTTTCACTCCCCCTTTATCACTTCCCTTACGGCGCGGTTCAAGTGTCCAACGATATATGAGACGGATACCGAGCCATTTCCTTTCCCAAAAAACCAATAATTATTAATTATTATCCCTAATTTAACTCAATATAGAGCATTATCTTTTTCAGCTGCGGTAAAGAAGCGATATTCCTGAGCAAAGGTTCCATTCAGCGAAGGTATGCTCTTCCTTACATGCGCATGAGAAGAGGCTGTCTTGTAACTGACGAAATTTATCCGAAGCATAGGCCTTTCGCTGAGTGAGAATATTCTATGCCCTCCGTAGCCGCCATTAACATTTTCGTACATCTGTTTGAAAACAGCGACCTATCAAGAAAAGAGCGCTTCGCAGAAACGAGCGATGCCTCTATTCAAGGAAAACTCTTCTGTCAGATCCCGTAAACATTCTCGATTGGCCGCGAAACATCAATCTACATACTCTGCATTGCAATGATACTACGCTCTAAATTCTGGGTGGGCGCTCAAGTGAAGCTAGGCATAATTTTTAATCCAAATAAATTATATATCAGGACACCAGGTATCTCGTTCACGAAGGCAGAGTCAACGTATCGTGCACCATTAATTACGTCCGAGCGAAGGTTTTCCATGGCGTGCTGCTTTTTCCTGGACTATTACGCTTACTGAGCAGTGTCAACTATAACGCGGCAGCGGGCTGTGACGTTGAAGAACAGAAGTTCGCGAAATGTACGCAAGATACCGCCTAAGGACTCAAAACGGAAGCTTACATGTGTGTTCAAACGCACTGGCGCTGGTCCCTGCGGTAGTGAAGAAAGGACTCGCCCAGCTCGCAACGCAGAGTTCCGCGCTTCGATTCCTCACTCCCGCGCGTTCTTATTTTTACAGCATATTCGTAATAGGGGTGCGTCCCGCACTGCAGAAGGCGTGCGCTTTCGAGGAGTGCGACGATTTTGAAAAATGGAGTAGAATATGGGACAAGCTAAATGCTCCATCGAAAGGCCTTCCCAGCACTCATTCAGTTCTTAGAGCTCAGACTGCATGTATTGGCTTGTGTCGTGCCTAGGGGTTGCAGCCTCCTTGGTATTCCTGCCGTCGTCGTCGGTGAATACGCGTCTCTATGTTGTATAAATCTGTGCTCAGCATTACCGGAAAGTCACCTCAACGAGCGATCTAGTCGGAGCTACCTTGGGCTTTGGCGCTCGCTTGCACGGGCTCTTCTCATGGCTTTCTGGGTGCCAGTTGACCTTCAGGTCACAGCTGCATCCGATGAGGCAGTAAGGTAGAGGAGGCGCTACAGGGTTCTCTCGAACTTCTGCACCCGCCGTGGCTTTGGCTACCTTATGGGGCAACGTGCGTCCGCGCTCGAACGCAGTCCGTAGTCGCGCAATTTCCGGAGCATCTGCGGCGTCATGCATGGGAACCATCAGCCTCGCACATAACATTTTGCTGCGAACGCTTCGATTCGTCTTACAGTGCTTGTCTTCGTGACCTTCCTGCTGGCTACTTGAACATCCCTCCTGCCTCGCTCGTCCGGGGTATGCTCGCACAGAACATCGTGCCCTCCGGGAGTATGGAGTGGGGGTTCTCTGCATTTCGATGGAGGGCAGCCCAGAAGCACGGGTACAGATGTGTCTCTTGAGCCAAAAGAAACGGTGGGCAGAATTTCGAGCCAGAAAGGAGTAGTTGATGACCAACCCCATGAATCCTGGAATATACGTGTCAGCCTAGTTGTCAACGTGCGAATTATACAGCTGGAAGTGTTAAACAAAAATCAATATGCCAAGCAGCAAAGAAATTAAGTTTCTTCGACGGAGTCGCGTTCCATCAACATCCCACGCCGGGTACGCATGCGTGGTTGGGTCTAACCCTGTTCTTCTTGGGACCCACGTGTCGTAGCTTATCGTACGCCTGTAAACTGCGGAAGCCCCTGCTGACAGAACGTGAACAGGGTTTGCCTGAAACCCCTGCGGGAATATAAGCGTAGGGTAGCATGTAGCGCTGCACCCACTTTTGTGAGTCGTTCGAGTGAACCGAAGATAGCGGTACGCATGTCAGTGTGTACAGCGCACCCGAAAAGTCTTCACTGAAGGATCTGTCCCCGCCATAGCGCCTACACAAGGGTCTGCATTCGCCATTATGGCTCCCACATTTCAAGGGCGACTGGCTGAATACCGTGAGATAGTAGTGGAACAAATTCGGGTTTTACGGTGCAACGGCCCGTCGACGATATAACGCACCAAATGGCAGGTATGAAATATAGTTCCGAAAATTGCTCATGTACTCATTCCGTTAGATAAAAGGCTGAAACCGGTTAGCCTATTCGCTAAGACTTGCCCACTATAAAACGTTTGAGAAACGCGTGACACCAAATTTTTTGTCTGGCGTGCTCTTTGTTTCAAACAGTTCGTATTGCGCCAGGACGTGTGATACGCGCTCCGCGATTCATATATGCGCGATAAATAGTTTATTATCGCGTTATTTGTTCTGACCGATCTTGGTATTGGTTTCTGATCCCCGGTGCATACTGTGGCATCACTCCCAAGGAAAAGCAGCAACTCTGGCCACGTGGGCCCCAAAAGTAGCGACACATGGACCGCTGGGTTGTCTGCTCTCGTATACATATATGCTGTGTATACGAGTGCCTTTCGAAATGCCGGCCGGTGCTCCGATATCCTGAGAAGAACCAAGCGGGCGAGGGACGACATAGAGTTCCGAAATCATGCGGCTCGCTTGGGCCGATCTCAGTCGGCATGCCGCGTGTGCCAACGCGGTTTCTGCGTTGTATTTATCTTTGCCAGATCAAGCCGATGGCGACGCTCGGCGGACGTCTGTGTCGGTGGCCCGTAGTCGACGACGAGTACGTTGGCCGATCACCTGGTCACATTACAACGACACGATGCCCCCCTCACTGCGCGTACCAACCAATACCCGCAGCAGTCTTCACTACGCCTGCACAGCCGCGCCGCCAGGCTGCTTTGGGTCTCGTGGCTGGTGATTTCGGTATCCGCTGTTCGCTGTTCATGCTGCTTGTTTAGCAAACAGTCCGTGTATTAGAGACAGAAGCACTGAGGCGCTCTCAGATGTTATAGCGACGTGCAACCTCGATGATGTGGCGGAATGTTTAGAAGGCGAGCGTATGCGCCGAGCAGTATGCACTGGGCACTATCAAACTCTGCCCTCGAAGTAAAAAGAAAGATTAAACTAGGCTACGTCTTAGTTGAAACATTGGGTGAGAGCCGTTATTGTTCGTAACTGATAACTTCATAATTGGTTTATGGGGGTTTAATGTCCCAAAGCGACTCAGGCTATGACAGACGCCGTAGTGAAGGGCTCCGTAAATTTCGACCACCTGGGGTTCTTTAACGTGCACTGACCTGTAACTTCATAATTCCGTAAGTCAGTGTAACCGCACACAGTTTTTTGCCGACGAAACACTCTCGTTCACACACTCATTTGCACACCCTGGTCTGTCCACCAAAGCCGCAAGTAGAGATGCGCCAGTCCCATCTGTTGCAATCTTGTTAGAACATGAAGGGGGGAGGGGTGCGTGTTCAGTAATTAGTGAGAACCTGAGCCCCGGGCCGGACCGTCGCCACCTGCTTTCGAGATCGTGCGCAAAGGAAGTTGTTGAAATGGTGCAATGGTGCGCCTTCCCGCAGCAGTACGTGTTTCCAGCTTATCCTTTATAAACGAAAAAAAAACTACGTCTACGTTTAAGAAACGTTAAGTCTACCTCTACGCCATCGCAGCACGCTAAGGCGTAGAGGTAGGATGGTGGCCTCCTCCTGACGGGCACCATTGCAAACTGCACCCCCAACGTTTAACGCTAAAACCTTATCGTCGGCGTCCCCCCCCCCCCCCTCCGTGCATGTCACACTGCAAACGCATCTTGTGTTCGGTCGCGTTGGTGTCGTTGTCTGCCTAGCGTTACAGATTGGTCTGGCACAGACGCGGTCAGCCGACCGTCAGTGTCCTCGTCGGGTAGGCGTCGTGTCGACAGCCCCTTAACACAATTTTCCAAGCTGTCACTTCTCGGGCGGCAGCGGCTGCTTCGCGTTCACGCTTCCGACGGTCTCGCTGCTGCACTGCCCTCCTAACGCAGACCTTGTCCAGGGTGTGGCAGTTGAAGGTCCGCGCTCCCCGCATTGTCGCCTGAGCAGCCCCCTCTGCTGCCCAGGCTTCGTCGCCCTCCGTAGCTCGGCGGTGGCCGCACAGCGTTCCCCGAGAGTCCGCCGCCGCTTTTCGTTCCGGTGCCGGGTAGAGGACACTGGAGGGTGGAGGCCTCTGGTGGGTGGGTGTCGCGTGGAGCTCCTCTCCGTGTTTTATGGACGGTTCAGGGAGGCTCGCAATAACGGTTCTCGCCAAAAACGACCGCTTTTCTCCGACATGGCGCAAAACGGTCATGTTGACGCTGTAACCTTGCCTCCTGCAGGCAAAGCGGCCTCCGCAGGCGTCGCAGACAGCGCCACTAAGAGCTGGTGGAAGATAAGCAACGGGCTCCTCTGGAGCTGACATCGCCGCCAAGGTACGTATGACTTCGCGCGCATCAGTTTCTTGGAAAGGACCGGGAGCCGCACTGCGGCCAGCGACTGTGTGACTGAGTTCACTGAAGAATTAGTCGCCGCGGTAGGCTCAGTGGTTATGGCGCTCGACTGCTGTCCAGAAAGACGCGGGCTCGATCCCCGCCCGCGGCGGTCGAAATTCGATGGAGGCGAAATACCGGAGGCCCGTGTACTATGTGGTGCCAGTGCATGTTAAAGAACCCCAGCTGGTCGAAATTTCCGGAGCCGTTCACTACGGCGTCCCTATAGCCTGAGTCCCTTTGAGACGTTAAATGCCCATAAATCATAAATCAAATTACTCAAGAATATTGCCTGAATGGCTGCTACTATCGCTATCATGACTACTTTTGAAAATATTTAGGGCATACTACAAATCGCTGTTGTGCGTTAGAGGCTTTCAAAATTCATCGGCTCACTTTCTGCTGTCAGGCGCACATTTAACCTATCATGGGTGTGTCGGCTCAGAATGGTCGAGTTACGTGATTAGGCTGATGCTTTTTTTGCACTTTTGAGGCAGCTCTTGCTCTAGTGTTTCCCAAGGGCGCTCCCTCGGCATTGTCATATTGATCGCTGGACTGCTGTGGGCACCTGACGTAAGCACCAGTAGATTTTTTACACCGGTTCACAGAAGTGCAAAGACCAGATGTTTTGGCGTCTTTGTGTACCCGCTCGAAAGTTGTTTCACCAGACAGTCTTTCAAGTGGTCCCCATCCTTCTCTACTGGTCCCTTGGCGGCAGGGACTGTGCTTCGACAAGAGTACACTGAGTCGTCGCCGTGAAGGTGGTTTGCTAACTTCCGACCGAGAAAGCACGAGCAGTGAAACAGCAGGTCCCAAAACCGGCTCTTGCTGTTTGTATCGATATGCGCCAAGCGAAGACCTTCTTGATTTTGATCGACATAAGTTTGCACCTCCCTAAGAACCCCGTACTGAAGCGTGGCTGTAAAATATTCGCACAAAGGTGGGCTCTCAGCCGCACATTGATATGCATAGTATTGAAGAAGCGTAGCTTGTTGGGCCAGTTGGTGCATGGTATGCGGAAAAAACCAGCGAAAAGGACGCATTCACAAGGAGGAGAAGTACACAGGACAACGCTGGAAACACAACTGAAAATTCTTTACTTCGCCAACATCAGAACAGGGCCCACATGCGCGTGAGCACCACAAACGCTATCAAAACAGCAAACACAAAACATTAAGCGAGCGAAGAAACATGTGGCAACCTATGTCCCATTCATGAAAGTGTATTCTTTTGCCGTGAACCTGACAGAGCTGTCGCTGACGCATTCAGTTCCTAACTGCTTGATTTTAAAAGCTTCTAAGATTTCTCGTTCTATCTGTGTTTTGCCGCGGCCGATGATGTTGACATTATGGAACAGAGGGGTGCAGTCTTTGCAGTGGTTGCAATGTCTTGGAAGATTTGCTGTGTTGCCTGGCTGCAGCGTAGTGCGGTGCTGCCTCATACGGTCGTTGACGCATTGACCCGTTTGACCTATGTAGGCCTTGCCAAAGGACAGTGGGAGCGAGTAAACAACATCGGTTGTGCATTTGGTGAACATGCTCTGGTGTTTAACATTACATTTCTTTTTGTGCTGATTTTTTAGATACGTGAACAAAGCGACGACAGTTTGGTGGGCGCAGAAAAGACTACCTTAACACCCTATTTCATGGCTACCTTTTTAACGTTATGTGAGATTTTATGCAGGAATGGCATTACAGCAGGTCTAGATTCCTCACTAGGCGTTTCATCTCTTTTGTACTGTGACTTAAATTTACTGGTCAAGGTCTCAGCAATAGAAACGAGGACGTCCTCAGGGTAGCCAGCTGACCTCAAGCGGTCAAGTTGCGCTAAGAAACTCTTTTGCATATTGTGTAAACAACACCTGCGCAGAGCATTACCAAGGCAAAGGTTGGCAATGCCTCTCTTCACAAGTTTGGAATGTGAGGAGGAGAAGGGCAGCAGGCTTTTCTTGGTCCGTGGAGAGTAGCTCCAGCAAACATGGCTTTCATCAGAGAAGGTGAGAGTCAAATCTAAAAATCTAATTGAGTCCTCAAGGGGCACTTCGTGAGTAAAACTCAAGTCAGGACAGGTATCGGTAAAGAAGGTCAAAATGTCATTTGCAGCCGCTTCGACACTGTCACGGGAAGTTAGTTTCAAGAAAATTAAGAAATCGTCTACATAGCTAAAAACTTTCACTACTCGATCGTCAATAAGGGTATCATGCAACAAATTGTCAAAATGGGATAAAAATATGTGGCACAAAATAGGAGCTACACACGAGCCAATGGGAACGCCCTGCTTCTGTATGTACCTGCAGTTTTCATGTTCTACCACAGTGGAAGAAAGGTAGCAAGTCAAAAGTTCCAAAAAGGAATTCACCCATATGCCCGAGCTGTTCTGGAAGGCCACTGCACCTCGGTTTTCGATGAGACCCGCACAGTAACTAAAAAGTCCTTTTGGGGAACTGAATAGAAGAGGTCTTCGATGTCCACGGAAAAGGCGGAATTGGCACTCACTCTGGTAGCTGATAAGTAGTCCACGACGTCCATTGAGGTCCGAGCGCTAAAAGGGTCGTCAGGTGCCAAGCGGTTCAAGGATCGTTTCAAAAACTGCCCCACTAATTTCTGCCACGAACTGTCCTCTGTGACAATAGCCCTAACAGGGCAGCCAGTTTTATGCGTTTTTGTTGAGAAAAACATTCTCAGCACGTCGGTATTATCTTTCTTATTAACTTCTTTATGCAAACCATTAAGATTGAGGTTCTCCAGGAGCTGTAGGGCGTGCCTTTTTATCTGAGAAGGCTTTGTGTTGGCAGGCTTGAAATTCTTGTTGATAGCCTCGTGGGACTTATTGGACAGAAGGCTGTTAGGCATAACCAATAAACCACCCTCCTTATCCGTTAGGGTTAGGCTTAGGTCGTGGCTCTGGAAATAATCGCTGACATAACGTAGCTTAGCTTGGCTGGAACCAAGATTAGGCCGAATTTTTTTAATACAGTGAACGCTTTCTGCGAGGCAAACATCTCTTTCTTCGGAGGGTGCTTTAATGCAATGCGGCGGAGTGAAGCCAGTAGCTCGTGCTTTCTGATGGAAGGTTCGAGGGCATACTTAGGGCCTTTCCTCAACCGGGCGTCAATCTCCGGAGGAACCGCTGCGCCTTGCAGGTACGTCACCGCAGTGCCAGTGCCTCGGGTGTCCTTTCTTGGCAAACATTTCCGAACAGAAGACCAATAAGATTCGCTAAGTTGAGCTGCAAGGTGACGATGTTGTCGGAGCTTGCTGGTAGCGAACTGTCCACTCCCATGCTGAAGGCAAATGATGGTGAGTATTTCCTGCAGATGACCCACCTGTCTCCACATTTCAGCCTTGAGAACGCGGCAGATTCGTTTCCAGTGTCCTATGGAAGGCCTCAGAACACCAAACAAACCAATGACGTCCTGCGGCGGAAGATCGTTTTTTATGCAGTGGGAATAAAACCGGGCTTTGCAGGAGAGGTAGGCAATGGTGCTGACGCAGAAGGCAGCCTGGTCTGATGGAGGCTGAACATGTAGAAAGATCCCCAGAAAGGATGCATAGTATTGAAGAAGCGTAGCTTGTTGGGCCAGTTGGTGCATGGTATGTGGAAAAAACCAGCGAAAAAGACGCATTCACAAGGAGGAGAAGTACACACGACAACGCTGGAAACACAACTGAAAATTCTTTACTTCGCCAACATCAGAACAGGGCGCACATGCGCGTGAGCACCACAAACGCTATCAAAACAGCAAACACAAAACTGATTAAGCGAGCGAAGAAACATGTGGCAACCTATGTCCCATTCATGAAAGTGTATTCTTTTGCCGTGAACCTGACAAAGCTGTCGCTGACGCATTCAGTTCCTAACTGCTTGATTTTAAAAGCTTCTAAGATTTCTCGTGCCATCTGTGTTTTGCCGCGGCCGATGATGTTGACATTGTGGAACAGAGGGGTGCAGTCTTTGCAGTGGTTGCAATGTCTTGGAAGATTTGCTGTGTTGCCTGGCTGCAGCGTAGTGCGGTGCTGCCTTATACGGTCGTTGACGCATTGACCCGTTTGACCTATGTAGGCCTTGCCACAGGACAGTGGGAGCGAGTAAACAACATCGGTTGTGCATTTGGTGAACATGCTCTGGTGTTTAACATTACATTTCTTTTTTGTGCTGATTTTTGAAATACGTGAACAAAGCGACGACAGTTTGGTGGGCGCAGGTTCACGGCAAAAGAATACACTTTCATGAATGGGACATAGGTTGCCACATGTTTCTTCGCTCGCTTAATCAGTTTTGTGTTTGCTGTTTTGATAGCGTTTGTGGTGCTCACGCGCATGTGCGCCCTGTTCTGATGTTGGCGAAGTAAAGAATTTTCAGCTGTGTTTCCAGCGTTGTCCTGTGTACTTCTCCTCCTTGTGAATGCGTCCTTTTGGCTGGTTTTTTCCACATACCATGCACCAGCTGGCCCAACAAGCTACGCTTCTTCAATACTATGCATACTTTCTGGGCATCTTTCTACATGTTCAGCCTCCATCAGACCAGGCTGCCTTCTGCGTCAGCACCATTGCCTACCTCTCCTGCAAAGCCCGGTTTTATTCCCACTGCATAAAAAACGATCTTCCGCCGCAGGATCTCATTGGTTTGTTTGGTCTTCTGAGGCCTTCCATAGGACACTGGAAACGAATCTGCCGCGTTCTCAAGGCTGAAATGTGGAGACAGGTGGGTCATCTGCAGGAAATGCTCACCATCATTTGCCTTCAGCATGGGAGTGGACAGTTCGCTACCAGCAAGCTCCGACAACATCGTCACCTTGCAGCTCAACTTAACGAATCTTATTGGTCTTCTGTTCGGAAATGTTTGCCAAGAAAGAAGGACACCCGAGGCACTGGCACTGCGGTGACGTACCTGCAAGGCACAGCGGTTCCTCCGGAGATTGACGCCCTGTTGAGGAAAGGCCCTAAGTATGCCCTCGAACCTTCCATCAGAAAGCACGAGCTACTGGCTTCACTCCGCCGCATTGCAAGAAGAGCACCCTCCGAAGAAAGAGATGTTTGCCTCGCAGAAAGCGTTCACTGTATTAAAAAAATTCGGCCTAATCTTGGTTCCAGCCAAGCTAAGCTACGTTATGTCAGCGATTATTTCCAGAGCCACGACCTAAGCCTAACCCTATCGGATAAGGAGGGTGGTTTCGTGGTTATGCCTAACAGCCTTCTGTCCAATAAGTCCCACGAGGCTATCAACAAGAATTTCAAGCCTGCCAACACAAGCCTTCTCAGATAAAAAGGCACGCCCTACAGCTCCTGGAGAACCTCAATCTTAATGGTTTGCATAAAGAAGTTAATAAGAAAGATAATACCGACGTGCTGAGAATGTTTTTCTCAACAAACACGCATAAAACTGGCTGCCCTGTTAGGGCTATTGTCACAGAGGACAGTTCGTGGCAGAAATTAGTGGGCCAGTTTTTGAAACGATCCTTGGACCCCTTGGCACCTGACGACCCTTTTAGCGCTCGGACCTCGGTGGACGTCCTGGACTACTTATCCGCTACCAGTGTGAGTGCCAATTCCGCCTTTTCCGTGGACATCGAAGACCTCTTCTATTCAGTTCCCCAAAAGGACTCGTTAGTTACTGTGCGGGATCTCATCGAAAACCGAGGTGCAGTGGCCTTCCAGAACAGCTCGGGCATATCGGTGAATTCCTTTTTGGAACTTTTGACTTGCTACCTTTCTTCCACTGGGGTAGAACATGAAAACTGCAGGTACATACAGAAGCAGGGCGTTCCCATTGGCTCGTGTGTAGCTCCTATTTTGTGCCACATATTTTTATCCCATTTTGACAATTTGTTGCATGATACCCTTATTGACGATCGAGTAGTGAAAGTTTTTAGCTATGTAGACGATTTCTTAATTTTCTTGAAACTAACTTCCCGTGACAGTGTCGAAGCGGCTGCAAATGACATTTTGACCTTCTTTACCGATACCTGTCCTGACTTGAGTTTTACTCATGAAGTGCCCCTTGAGGACTCAATTAGATTTTTAGATTTGACTCTCACCTTCTCTGATGAAAGCCATGTTTGCTGGAGCACCTCTCCACGGACCAAGAAAAGCCTGCTGCCCTTCTCCTCCTCACATTCCAAACTTGTGAAGAGAGGCATTGCCAACCTTTGCCTTGGTAATGCTCTGCGCAGGTCTTGTTCACACAATATGCAAAAGAGTTTCTTAGCGCAACTTGACCGCTTGAGGTCAGCGGGCTACCCTGAGGACGTCCTCGTTTCTATTGCTGAGACCTTGACCAGTAAATTTAAGTCGCAGTACAAAAGAGATGAAACGCCTAGTGAGGAATCGAGACCTGCTGTAATGCCATACCTGCATAAAATCTCACATAACGTTAAAAAGGTAGCCATGAAATACGGTGTTAAGGTAGTCTTTTCTGCGCCCACCAAACTGTTGTCGCTTTGTTCACGTATCTCAAAAATCAGCAGAAAAACAAATGTAATGTTAAACACCAGAGCACGTTCACCAAATGCACAACCGATGTTGTTTACTCGCTCCCACTGTCCTGTGGCAAGGCCTACATAGGTCAAACGGGTCAATGCGTCAACGACCGTATGAGGCAGCACCGCACTTCGCTGCAGCCAGGCAACACAGCAAATCTTCCAAGACATTGCAACCACTGCAAAGACTGCACCCCTCTGTTCCATAATGTCAACATCATCGGCCGCGGCAAAACACAGATAGAACGAGAAATCTTAGAAGCTTTTAAAATCAAGCAGTTAGGAACTGAATGCGTCAGCGACAGCTCTGTCAGGTTCACGGCAAAAGAATACACTTTCATGAATGGGACATAGGTTGCCACATGTTTCTTCGCTCGCTTAATCAGTTTTGTGTTTGCTGTTTTGATAGCGTTTGTGGTGCTCACGCGCATGTGCGCCCTGTTCTGATGTTGGCGAAGTAAAGAATTTTCAGTTGTGTTTCCAGCGTTCTCCTGTGTACTTCTCCTCCTTCTGAATGCGTCCTTTTCGCTGGTTTTTTCCACATTGATATGCATGTTTCGGAACCTCAGCTCACCGCCGACTATATGTTACCAGCGATTCACTTGGCTGCGCCTTGAATCGACTTTGCAGCGTGCAGCGCAAAGTGGACCATTGCTGGTTAGAATAATAATAATAATAATTGGTTTTGGGGGAAAGGAAGTGGCGCAGTATCTGTCTCACATATTGTTGGACACCCGAACCGCGCCGTAAGGGAAGAGATAAAGGAGGGAGTGAAAGAAGATAGGAAGAGAGGGGTGGCGTAGAGGAGGGCTCCGGAATAATTTCGACCACCTGTGGATCTTTAACGTGCACTGACATCGCACAGGACACGGACGCCTTAGCGTTTTTCCTCCATAAAAACGCAGCCGCCATGGTCGGGTTTGAACCCTGCTACTCCGGATCACTAGCAGAGCGCCCTAGCCACTGAGCCACCGCCGCGGGTTAGAAAGTTATCAAGAACGGAGCACGCTATTTTGCATGGTGCGTCTTTTTAGTGATGGATATCGCACGCTGATGTTGCATTTGCGTGAATTTGCGCGCCGTTTCGGTATGTTCACAAAACGGTTCTTAATTTTAAAAAAGTTTAAAAGGAAATCGCTGAAAGTACTAAATACTCGGCTATGTCTCATAATTGTCACAGGTATTTAGGACGCCACTAGGGTAGTCCAAATAACAGGTCTCGTCCAGGCGACGTCGGGGAACCATGACGTCACGTGAGTGTAAATGGCCGCAAACACGTTGAAGCGGAGTCGTCTTTATAGGTTCAGTGCTGCAGTGTCACAGAATTTTCAGAGCGTGACCGCTAAGATTGTTTCAAAATCGTGAATAGATGTCCTTGATCACCTTAACGCTGAATGGGCAACGTAAACGTAGCTGCGTGCAGCTTGCCAGAGACTTGTGGGAGCTGTCCTCCGTATCGAACACGGGTCTTTCCGCAGAAATGAAGACGCATAGTTCGGACGGGGAGGTAAAAATTAAGGTTGCAGCGTTGTCAGGGCACGAAGTAGTTGTTGAAACCGTTCATGCTGCTTGCGAGCCGAGCTTGGCTCGCTACGAATGGCGTTGGCGTATGCGCAACCAGTGGCATTGCGCACTTAACATGGACTCCTTGAGTAAAAGTGAGAGAAGGTCGTAGAGGACGCGAGGGAAATGAGACACGCCGGCGCCTCGACACGTAGGCCACTTGACATGCCTCCCTCTTGCTTGCTTGATACAGTCATAAATTAAAAAGCGATTTCGTTTACAGGCGCGAATGGTCAGCGGAGTAATACAGGCACAGCCCATTGTCAGCTGCTGTTATATCAAGTTGCATCCTACTGGTGCCGCTCTGTGCTTTCAACACTCACTCTGGCTGCTTCGGGGCTCCCCTCTCGCATTCGTTTCTTTGTGTGAAAATAAAGACAGTCTTCTTTGAAAGCGCTCGCTATGACGCGTCTGATGAGAGCTTTCGGCTGGGCTTCTATGTTATTAATGCGAAAGCGTTATGTATGTCCTATTAGCACAAAAGTCGGCGTCTGTCGCCGTCCATGGTCACTGAATTCCTCGTTGCAGTCATTATGCGGTCGCATGACGTCAGCAGAAGTCCATAAGATAGGGGCGTCTACGGCAAAGGAGAAAAATAAAAGTTGAAGGGAACACTTAAGCTCCGCCTTAAGGCTACGAGGCGATATCGTAACGAGTTAATTCACATGTATGCAGAAGGACATCCTCCACTTTCCATTCATAGATGCCTAGCAGTCCTCGTACCTCTCCTGGCGCAGTGGTTGAGCGATACACCAGCGCCCTGCGATGGGAGGTGCTCCCAGCGGTGAGCTTTGTGTGGCCCTAGTTGCTCTACCCGAGTGACGTACCAATGATTAATTTTACTGCCACCTGTCACGTTGAGCACTTTGCTCACTACCCGGTGGGCAGGTTGTGACGACGCAGCAAGCTAGGTCACGTCACCTAGGTGGCCCACCTGCCTCGTGCGTTGTTCTCTGGGCACCACCTATCAGATTCATGCTCATGATTTTTCGCTCACACCACTGAGCCGACGCCGGATTTTCTGGGTAACGGCGTCTTCAACGCTTTGGCGTTAAAACTTCTTATTTAGGTGTGGGGGATTCAACCAAGGACCTTTAGACTGCGAGGTGAGCACGTAACCCATAGGCCACAATCCGCGACCCTCTTTGGATAATGGATGTAAGCCTAGTGTTTGCGTTTGCTTGCGACTATACGCTAATGAACAAGGCTGTCATTAGAAACGAAGGAATCTTTTGAGTTCAACATTTCTTATGAGTTCAGTCGATGTAGGCGACTTTTGTGGCTGCACACAGTCGAGTCTCGAGAGCGGAGCGTACTGCGCCGCAGCCTTCGTTCTTCTTCCTGCGCCTCATCAGGAGCGCGGGCGACTCGTCGCGCGTTCCCTTTCCGGAAACTCGCGCGTGTACTTGAGAGTAAATGATACAGTTCAGCCGTTGTCGGAACGCGCGGGCTCGGGGACGAGAAAAAATTGCTGCAATTGAGGTTTCGTTGTGTTGGCACTACCCTAATTATTAACCGACTCCTGGCGGCGATACACAACGCAGGCGAGTAAAGACAAAACGTCACATGCGGGGGCGACAGGTCCTGGTCAACAGGAAGAAAGACCCGAAAGCGATGATGTCGCGCGTGGAAGATGAGAGGCCGGGATGTCTTTGTCCGCCTTGAGTCTTGGTGAAGCTGGATTCCGTACAGGTGAGTGGGGTGTTTATTGAATCGGTTCTTTTAAGATAATCATGTGGTGCATAGCTCGGGCATCTGACCAACGATTAGTCATTCTGAATGAGAGATACGCGAGAAAAGGACTCTACGTGCAGAAATTTCTTTGTTTTTGTCGGGCGCGTTTTTGTTAATCTGTATGTAAGGTGCACGAAGGAGAGAATTCGTTTGCAGAGAAAACCAGAGAGGTGCGGACTGGAGCGCGCAGCGCACTGTCAGAGCTCGTATCATCAAGCCGTCGGCAGCGTGTACCGCTCGAGTTGTGACCGAGGACTTCCTCTGCGCAAAAGAATTTGTTGTGCATGCTGCCATCCTGTTCCCATGCTGCTATTCTGGTCTGGGATTTTCTTTCGTGCCATGCCGCAGTCTTCGACTGTGCTCGAGCTGAAATCGGGTTCCCAGCCGAATCTTTTGCCGGACGCTACTCGTTCTGTTTATTGTGTCAAAGCCCTCGCCGCCAACGACATCGGCCTTCCCCATGCTCTTCCGACCTTGTTCACTTCTCTTGCGACTCTCTCAGCGTCGACACGGACATCTTCGCATCGGCCCATACTGTTCTGCACCGCAAGTGTCTCCTTCTGCCATACGTTGCACTGACAGTGTACGCTGGCCTTTTTGGTCTCTGAACCATTTTCCTCCCCTGCTTGCTTGCGCCTTGGTGATTGTGCGGCAGTGTCCAGCCCAACGCGTCTCTGCTCATCCGCGAGGAGGCTAACGATACGCCGCACCTCGCCATGAATGCGCTCAGCCCACCCTTTTCCGCGCCAGATCCCTCCTCTGTTAATTCTTCTTCACTTTTCTTATGCTCTCTCTGTGGGGCGCAAAAGAGCTGCTTTCGCTCTGGATCCTCATTACAGGCAGATCCAGTACTAAAGGAAACAGTCGTTTTGCGTACAAAAGCCAAATTGATTTTTACCTTCGCACTGAAACTGAAAAACTCGAACCAGACCGCGGTGGCTGCATTTTTATGTAGGAAAAACGCTAAGGCGGCCGTGTGCTGTGCGATGTCAGTGCACGTTAAAGATCCCCAGGTAGTCGAAATTATTCCGGAGCCCTCCACTACAGCGCCTATTCTTCCTTTCTTCTTTCACTCCCTCCTATATACCTTCCCTTACGGCGCGGTTCAGGTGTCCAAAGATATGAGACAGATACTGCGCCATTTCCTTTCCCCAAAAAACCAATTAAAAATTAAAATTAAATCTGCGGTGAAAAAGTTTCAGAACAAAGAAAATTAGCGGGCTTTTTACTGAATGTTTCGTTAGTTGAATGCGAACAATATAGATTTAGCATAGCACGATCCGCTCCGCTACCCGACATGCTTGCGCGTGGAGCCACTGCGTTTGCGCAGATTACCCTGTGGTCGACAGATGGCACCAGGCGCTGACCAGCTGCACGCATTCCGACCGCATTGGGACCAATCAGCGCGGGCGCATTGGTGACACGCGGAGGCAAGTCAAGCTATGCTAGAGCTGTCTAGTGTGTTTCCGTTCATGTTGTACCTAGCTGTACTTTCGCGCTCGGTAAATAACTTCCAGCTCACCGGTGGCGACTGCGATGGGGTTTGCTCTTCATAGCTGTTGAATGCGCGAGAGAGACAGCCACGAAAACCCCACCAGCTCAGCTGGCAGCCAGAGATGCGTGATATTTACGAGCACCACTGGTGTAGTGGCGAGAACTTGCGCGTCTATTTGTCGGCAGAACTTGTGGTGCTTCCACTTCCTCGCAAAGGACGCTCCGGCCACGGCTCGCCTGCTGCTGAATAGGTGAGCAAGGCGTAGCTCACATATACGCGCCCCCTCGTCGACTTTCCTCACGTAACTGGGCTGGTGCGTCTCCGAGCTTCAATCAGGCTGCACTGATTTACTCACGCCGAGTGGCGAAGCTCTGCACGTATGTACGAGTTGTGTCGAAAGTAAGCGCAACACGGGTCCGCGTTAGTTCCCACCCGATATTTTAAAAATTCGGGTGGAAGGTTGTCGCGAAGGGTTGTAATGTTTGTTGTTTATTCTAAAAGCCGAAGCGGCGCGGCTTTATCACTGTGAGCGAAGATTCGACCGGGTTTATCTCAAATGATCGGAGCCACGCGCAGCTGGTCTTAAGTTGCTGCAGACTGTCGTTGGTGCTTTGCGTGCCTTATCACTAAAGTTCTTCCTCAGCTTGAAAGTGAGCGCGGCCAAGAGCAACGGTGATTCCGTCCCTCGACGACAGCCTGACACGCCTGTTGCTATGTTAAACGGTCCGTTTATGTTGGCCCAAGTCAGCCAGATGAGGAGTTCGTTTCAGTGTCAGGTCAGCCTGCTGTCGGCGGCGCTGTCACCAGAACTTGACAGTATATCTTGTTGTGCCGGTTGTCTTCTGATGCTGAGGGATGCTCATCCGTAGGTGCGGGGTGCATTTTGCCACAAGCTCGCGCATCGGTGCACTCTGAGGGAAAAACTGATCTCACCTAACTTCTGGCTCCACTTTCATTCCGAGAGAAAGGACGGAGTGAGACGGTAGGAGGCTTTCAGAAGAGTCGCTGTCTGCACAGCGTTACTGTGCAGACCGGTGACAGGGATTCTGAGCTAAAGTAGACGTCACCTTATTGCCAGGCAACCGCGTTTGAGGGCCAGCGGGAATGTGAAGGCGCAAGTTTTGTGGAGCGCTTCCCTTCCCGCTACAGCGCGCTCCATTAGTTCACTTCATCGAGCAGGAGCGTTGCCAAAACACGGAAATGAGGTGTGTGTCTTGCTCCCAGGGTGATTTAAGATCTTTCGCAATCCGTTCTATGAAGCGTGTTATCATCACCCGATACCGGTCGCGTCGATGGAGCTGCCGTTAATGAACCCCAGGTGGTCGAAATTTCCAGAGCCGTCCAGTACGGCGTCTCTCGTAGGCTGACTCGCTTTGGGACGTTAAAACCCAATAAACTAAACCACTAAACCAAACCAAGCTGCACTACTGCTTTCTACTGAAGCGAAACTAGTTTGTATTGAAAATACGCTCCAACTTTATGTAGGAAGGAAGGGAAGGAAGGAAGGAATGGA
The DNA here is from genome assembly GCF_052857255.1 of Amblyomma americanum. Classification (NCBI taxonomy): domain Eukaryota; kingdom Metazoa; phylum Arthropoda; class Arachnida; order Ixodida; family Ixodidae; genus Amblyomma; species Amblyomma americanum. Next base: position 131,457,383 of record NC_135503.1, read on the forward strand.
GGGAGGGAGGGAGGGAAGGAGGAAGGAAGGGAGGGAGGGAAGGAAGGGAGGGAAGCAATTCAGGGAGGGAGGAAGGCAGGAAGGGATTAAGAAAGAAAGACAGTGGCGTCCCCTTTGAAACCGGGTAGAGGCAGTTGCCACTATGCCCGGCTTTATTTTTATTTAACTGTGTCGTAACTGGGTGTTAAAGTTCGCCATTTAAGTATGTTTTCAGTCCTACACCACTAACCTTATGTCACCTCTCTGCTTATGAGCCGCCAATCTTCAAATTGCGTTTTTGCTAACTTCTATCGCGCTGATTTACTTACGTGACCACTGTTATCTCTAAACTCTAGTGCCTCAGGGAGAGTGACTGTGCCTGGATATTCGACTGTAAGGTGTTTGTTTCCACAAATTTACCGCACAGTGCATATGTGTCATCATCTTGATTACGTTTCCTTTTGCAGCTGTGCGTTACAGGCACCCTGACGTAGCTTCAAAGCGCTTCACTGTCGCTTGCGTTATCATAGAACGATCGCAGTGAATCGCAACGGATCGGAACAACTTCCGGGATAACCCCCGGGCCTTGGAGAGGGATGCGTTAAACGTCGTCCACATTTATTGAGGGATGCCCGGTAGCTACAGCTGGTGAGGCAGCGGAGCTGTCCGTAGACGCTGCTGACTGGGCCAGTTTCGGATAATGTTCTGACACCCGCGAGCGTCCGAGCTCACGCTTCAGGCTTCAACCTCTTCGTCATCTACGTCGCTATAGGGCGCATCTTGGGGCTGATGCCAAATTGTACGGACTTCATCCACGCGTAGGCCCAATGAGGGCTCCGTAAAAGGGCTCCCGCAGTGAAAATCAGCCCCGGAACAGGCAAAGTCAGATGAATGAAGTTCATCTGAGAGATCACAGTTAACGAGCCCAAAAATACAACACCGTGCTTAACGCAGCGTCGTCGTTCACTAACCATGAACACGTGCCAACTAGCGCAACTAGTCAGTTTAATGCAATCCGTCTGAGGGATGTTCGCCATTTTTGCTTTCCACTCAGGATGAAATTTGGGAAGAAGCAGACCGTCGCAGGCCATGTGTTGTCTGTGAACCAACTCGGGGAAGTTTTTCGAGCGACACAAAGCGTACCATCCCCGGTCAAAGATTTTAGCAACTGGTTCCTTCATGGCGGCAACGTGCAGCCCATCGCTACATGGCAATCGCCTTCATCACTCACATCTTGAGTATCATTTTTTTTGCATCCTTCGACTGAATCACCAGACCTAGCTCGCCTCTATTTATGTCGGTTGTCCAGAACAAAGGTGAGCGTGCGTTGGAAAGCTACGTAGGTTGAAAATACGTGATCCGCGCCGTGATGCAAGAAAAATTTCACGAGTGCTTTCAATAGTAGATCCGCCTCCTTCAAGAGTGCTGTGATATGGATGTAGGTTATGTTGAGAAGGGAATGAAGACGGGTAACGTTTTTCCACGGCAAAAAAAGAATATCACTAAATGTACGGGGACTTTTGAAACTTCTCTTTTACTAGCACCAATGCTCTTACGGTAGCCTGTTCCGTTTGGCCAGTTTTGTGGGGAAAGTCATGGAAAGAATGCCTCTGGCGCGACTTGAGTGGTACCTTGAGCACAATAACGTGTATCCTGATGCCATGGCGGGTTTCCGACGGGGTCGCTCCTCTATAGACAACGTCATTGATCACGTGTCCACAGCACAGCAACAGAAACGCCAGAAGCGCACGTGCGCGGCACGTTTTCTTGACATCAAAGGTGCATACGATAACGTGACACATGAGGTCATCCTTGATGCGCTAGAGGGTGTTGGAATCGGTGGACGGATATATAGGTGGATCCAAGGGTATCTGACCAAAAGGAAATTTATTATTATGTGTGAAGATGGCTCCACGCCCGTGCATAACACCTACTGGGGTGTGCCTCAGGGCGTAGTGCTCAGTCCTACTTTGTTTATTCTAACACTTATGAGACTCCAGGAGTGCCTGCTTAATACCGTCTATATCTCTATGTATGCTGATGACATCTGCATCTGGGCCTCCTCTGTGACGCGTCTCCAGGTGCGAGCAAGACTTCGGAGGGCAGCAACCATAACTTCCTCCCATCTCCGAGAGCAAGTTCTGAGCGTGCCAACCGAGAAGTGCGCTATAGTGGCATTCACGCGCAAAAGTATGACCCGTTATGCGCTAACTATTGACGGCCAAGTCGTTGCCTATCGTGCATCTCATCGTTTTTAGAAATTGTTATAGATCGGAATTTATCATGGAGCCCGCACTGCAGCACTGTAAAGAAAAAAAATCTAATCTTTATCACACATCTGGTCAAATTTCTTGGCGGAAAACCAGGGGATTGTCGATTGTATCAATGCTGCAACTCTACAGAGCACTCTTTTTGGGATTTTTCGGTATAGTACACCAGTTCTTTCAAGCACATGCATGACGAATTTGCGTGCTCTGCAAGCTATACAAGGTCAGGCACTTCGCACATGCCTGGGTCTCCCTCGCAACGCACAGCACCACCTTGTCTCAGTGGCAAATAAAAGACCACATGCAGCGTTTTCAAAGGTTATAGCATCCCACCAGTCGTCCATCTCATCGCAGTTCACCTCGTCAGCCCGGCCTTCCTCAGCGCGGTGGTGTCTGCGGGAGCCATGCGAGCGCCTTACAATTAGGGCATAACGAAAAATTCGAACTTATCAACACCGGCCATTAAACAGTTGACACTCTGCGTACTCCACGCCGCGTATAGTGACCGCACTCATGTGTATACAGATGGTTCTGTCTCAGGTACAAGTTCTAGCTACGCCGTGGTCATTCCTGCGAGACAGACCAGTATTATTCAGCAAACTTCGCATCGGACAACCTCCACCGGGTCAGAATTGGCCGCTCTTCGTGCGGCTGTGCTGTACATCGGTGCACAAACACCCCACCAATGGACTTTGTTCTGTGACTCAAAAGCAGTCTTACAGTGTCTTAATTCTGCTTTTCGCCATGGCGATCACGATCAACTCATAGCTGAATTAAGACGTCTCCAACACCAGGCGCAGGAAGAGGGTCATGACATCGTCTTCCAGTGGATACCGGGACACTCTGGCATTATTGGAAACGACGCAGCTGACGCTGCAGCTTGAGGGGCTCTCGGCAGTGCCAACATTGTCCAGGTACCGTTGACAAGAGCCGACGCAGCAAGAAACCTGCGAATGCTTGGCCGAAGAGAGCTTTTAGCGTCATGGTCCTCAACTAGCAACTCCACATGCCGTCTACACCGCCTAGACCCCTTACTCCGACTCAGTCCTCCGTCCGGCCTCTCCCGCTGCGATGCTACGCTGTTGTGTCGCCTGTGGCTGGGAGTGGCGTTCACAAATGTCTACTCCCACTTAATCGCAATGCCAGACGCTCCTGCATGTGCGATGTGTGTTTGCAATGAATCTATAGAACACTGTCTTTGTAACTGTCCTCGGTTTCAGCGCGAGCGTGCACTCCTGGCTGCAACACACCGCCGTTTAGATCCTCGGCCCCTTACTGAAGCCAAGATTCTGGGTCCTGGGAGTTAGCCTTCATCGCAGAGGACAGCTTTGAAGGCACTTTTAAAGTTTTTGAAGGATTCAGGACTGAGTGCAAGATTGTGAACAATCAGTGTGTGCCCTGTGTACCCTGCAAGTAACGGCCAACGGACACGTGTAAAAGTGATCATACCCCTTTGTTCTCTCCCTTTTCTATCTCTCCCTCCGTTTCCCTTCCCACGTGTAGGGTAGCATACCGATCGCTGCCTAGTTAACCTCCCAGCCTTTCCGTCCCTCTCTCTCTGTTCCGTTGATGGTCCTTATCTCAGCATTTATTATTATTAATTCTATCATTTTCTCAGTCAACCATAGGTGTCTACCTTATGCACTATTCCGGTACCCTGTGCTTCACGGTGTTTTGTGTCCTGCCTTCGCGGTGGTTCAGTGGTTATGGCGCTCGGCAGCAGACCCGAAAGAGGCCGATGCGATCCCGGCAGCGGCGGTGGAATTGCTATGGAGGCGAAATGCTAGAGGACCGTGTACCGTACGATGTCAGTGCACGCTGAAGAACACCAGGTGGTGGAAATTTCCGGATACGCCGTCCGTCATTAGCGTGAGTCGCTTTGGATGTTAAACCCACGTAAACCAATGCAAACCAAACAACTTTTCTGCTCGATAAAGTTGTCGCCCATTTAGAACTTGACTGATTTTAGTGCGATTTCATGAGTAACGGTGCCGCTTGTTTCCTCATTTTTCCCGTAGACAGAGTTCGCGCAGCCTGCAGAGCATGCATCTTTGGTCGCGTGGCAACACATCGAAGGCTCTGAATGTGCGATGCCGACGTTTCCTTGCAGGAACTGACGCAGATAAAAGCGTCGAGGAGGAGAACTGGGAGCTGGGTAAGTCCCCTGAACTATTTCTATAGCCGCCTTTCTCTTGCACCGATGCAGTGGGCGATAGGTATACACGCAGGTGCTGCAGCTAATGAAGGAAAAGCAGAGTGCGCACCCAACAACAGTATTTTCATTTACGCTTGTGTCGAAAGTGAGAAATAATTGCTGGCAAATGCTTGCGCAGGAAGCCAACTTAGAAAGAAAAAGTGCGCTTCGTAACGACATTCGCAGAGTAACCGTCGACTCATTGTGAAGAAATGTGCACGCGATGCATGGACTGATGTGTTTGTAGAATCACTGGCATTTTTTGAGCACTTGATGACAAACTTGACTTTAATCTGTAAATTACAGGCCATTGTGGCTGAAAATAGAGGTTTTCTAAGCTAGAGAATAGCAACAGTCAATTACAGGTGTTGCCGGCAGCGATCATCTCCGCAAAGGAAAAAAAGCGGTGCACTCAAGACTGTTTTTTTTAATGCAAAAGCATTACTAGTTTAATTACGAGAGAAGCCGGCGGCGTGTGTATGTGTTTTCCTCAGATGGCAGACAAAATCCCAGCGATGGCATCAAAAATAGGGTGACGTCATCAAGCGGCCTTATGACGCGCACACAAGCCGAGCACCGCCATTTCAGATATTCATATACATGTTTGTCTATGCACACTCCACACTGGCTGACGTCACTGAGGCGCCAGTTTTGCCTACTACGTTAGTGCCGAAGTTTTGACGCAACCGTTTGTCGAACAGCGTCCCGGGTGCTGTCATAAGATTTCTCGCTGCATATACCTTAAGTAAAGTTACGATGGTTCCCTTCCTTGCGCCAGGTGTGCGCTGTTAGAGAAGGTTTGTTGACTTGAAAGCTCCTTGCACCTGAGGTGCCTCGTACGGTGTAATCACGACTTGCAATGGCGGGAAGCGACGAGAAAATGGACTGAAGTTTATATACAGGAGATTTCCACAATGTACAGCTTAATAAAGACGGTGGAAAATGAAACGGAAATGGCTAAAAGCAAAATATTCCCTCCTCGGCATAGCCAAAGATGCAGAGCATCTAAACCTAGCCCAGAACGACGGATTGGGGTACCGCGGTCTCGGTTTTAAACCCTCGGGCACATACAGGAAGCAGGCAAGCCTCAACACGATTGCTGCATTGCTGCGTGCTGCCCCCTTCAACTTTGGCAGTATTAATAACTCCTCCCCAAAACACAAAGCCCAAAAAGTAACCAAATTGTCAACAAAATGCGATGCAGAGAGCGATTTCCACAAAAGCACGTCCCGCATTAAAACTTTGATAGTGCACACGAAACCCTCTCTCAAGGTAAAAAAATGCGATGGAGGAGCCATGTGTTGATGAGACTTTTACTGGAGGCCATGGGCGATTGTCAGGTCACAGCAGTCGTAAATAATCTCCCCACAAACCTGTCAAGAGGGCATGGTGGGATAACTGTGAGAACATTGAAACAAGACATTCACCATCTTGCACCTTTTCCCAGAACATTAAGGGATCAAGCTATTTACTAATGTATATATACGGATATTTCAAACATTGCTAGCGAACAGACAAGAGGAAAGGAAAATAGGAGCTCGTTATGACGCATACAGGACGGAAGTCTGCAGTCATCGAAACCACGAAGCATAGGGGATGTTTTGCTTTAAAATAATTTCTGGTGTTCATGAATGGGAGCTTAATAAAGCAAATATTTTTTTAAATAATTGATTCGAAAGCAGAAGAAAAAGCAACCACATACCGCCGGTGGGATTCTAGGTCGCGGGTTCAGATCCCACGGGCGGCTTGTGGTTGTTTTTTCTTCTCCTTTCTGATCAGTTATGTTCAAATAATTACCCTATTATACTCGCATTTATGAACGGCATAAATTATTTCTAAAACAATACAACCCCTATGCTTCGTGGTTTAGGTGACTGTAGGCTTCCGTCATGTAAAATTCTGAGAGTTATCCAAGTTCACTAACACGTTGATGTGGTCCGTCCAGCTGGCTTGGCTTTGCAGGCATCTGGGGTTTAACGCCTCAAAGCGACTCAGGCTATGAGGGACGCCGTAATAGAGAGCTCCGGATAATTTCGGCCACGTGGGGTTCTGTGACATGCAATAACATCGCACAGTACACGAGCCTCTAACATCCTGCTGCCATTCAAATGTGACCACCGTGGCCAGGACCGAAGCCATGCAGTTATCGACCGATTTCGGTTCTCCGTATCATTAATATTGTGTTCGGAAATGTTGTTGCGAAACACCAAAAAGGCTGCTCGGAGAGAACTAAAGTCATATCGCAATGTCAATATGGCTTTAGCAACAACACGTATACTGCTGCAACAGTTATGGCATTGTCTCATGTGTTAGGTTCATCCTTGCATAATAATAAAATAGGTGTAGTTATGTTCCTGGACGCAGAAAAAAAAGAAAATTTCACGCTGTGAACGCTTTCAGACACGCATTATGTTCTACATTCGAGGGAAATCTGAAAATTGTGTATGTATATTTTCCAACTGCCTATTTCATGAACAGAACATGAATGGCCCAAAAGGTAGGAACTCACACATGGCGCACACTTTCACGATCACTGAGTTTCAGCCTATTCTCCGAAAAACACATTTACGCTAAAATAAATATTTTCTTTATTATCCGAATCCGCTGCTGCAAGAAAAAGTATTCTGTAAATATTTTTTAAAATATCCGGTCGTATGATCGAAGCTACAGCATCGAACAGCACTTCCTAGGTGCACCGTGGAACTTCGTTACGTCCTCCTTTATTTCTTATTTTGTTAAATTGACCTTTTTTCGTAAGCGCAAAAGGTCCTGCCATTCCCAATATCAGGGATTTAAAATGTTGCCGGCATTACTGACTTTCCAAAGACAGGTGTAGACGCTTCGAGATAAAAATGTGAAAAGTCGCTTGCACGATCACAGACGCCATGCCAGCGACCGTTGTGCGCAGCGGCGGAAGTTTCCAATCGCCCAAAATATAGAAGCTGTCATACGCAACTTTTGTCTCTTAGTCATGCACAGCAGGTTTTGGAAGTTGCCCGGCTGCCGCCTGGTTTTCTTCTCGTGATGATATTCGTGCGGATATAAATCACTCAAGTCGTGCAAAGAGCTGAGACAGGCGGTGTTTTGCTGAGCCTTATGCCCAAAGACAACCAAGAGAGAACTCCGGGAATCTTCACTCACCCCTTTTGTACTTACGCATAAGTCTTCGGAGCGCCGCGCTGGCTCAGTGGTTATGACTCTGTGATGCAGATCCGAAAGACGTGGGCTCGATCTCGGCCGCAGCAGTCAAATTTTGATGGAGGCTAAATTCTAGAGAACCTTGTGCTCTCCGATGTCAGTGCACGTTAAAGAACCCCAGGTGGTCGAAATTTCCGCAGCCCTTCACTACGGCGTCTCTCATAGCCAGAGTCGCTTTGGGACGTTAAACCCCATGAACCAAACACGCATACCTCTTCGCACGAATGGCTGCGTGCCTTGGCATCGATGCGGCCGGTGTTTGCGTTTAGCTCGTTAAGCAGATCAGGCAAGATGTATATCTCGTTAGCAGTACAATCCTCTCCCCCACCGACATCCGTGGTGTGTGTGTGTGTGCGTATATGAAGCCTCTACTCTCCAGCAGCACCCGCCGTGGCTAAAAGGCATCTCTCACGTACAAACCTCCAGCTTCTAGCTAGAAGGCCTCCACCTAGCACAAGGCCACGTAGCAGCGGAGTTAAGGACGACGAAATCAATTCAGAGATGCACTGGGAGGCGATCATTGTAAAAACGAAAATGACAAAGGTAAATGGTGGAATGTTTAGGGGAATCCCCCAAGGTGGATTAGGTCCTTAATAAGGGAGTGTTTATTACAAGGGAGCATACATTTCGCTTAATTGGTAGAGTAACTGCTCCGGATAAGCGGAGGTCCCGGGTTCGAACACCGGGTCTCTGCAAACGGAAATGGCGAGCGCCGCCTAAGCGGGAACGTAAGGCATCCGTGTGCTGTGCTGTGCTGTGCCTTACACTACGGCACCACATTCTTCCTTTCTTCTTGGACTCTCTCCTTTATCCCTTCCTTTACGGCACGATTCTGGTGTCCCCCGATATGCGAGACAGATACTGAGCCATTTCCTATCCCCCAAAACCAATTCTCGTCTTCCTTCGTGGGGACAATGGAGCGCGGGGAAAGGGAACAATTATCAGCGCACTCACTATGTGTCAAACGTGCCGCCTGTGCTTCTCTGTCTTGGAAGGGCTGGAGTAGAGTCACTAAATAAAGACTTAGAGTACCGTCACTGCAGCACGGCGGTAAGCAACGGCGGCCATTTTGTTGTTTATCATTGTTGCCAGATTGCCGCTTCGGCGACCTCGCCGCTAACTTTTGCCCGGCCATTTTGTAAACAACGCTGTTAGCCACCCTGCGCGACGGCGGGGATCGTAGCCGTACGGCATGGAGCCGCTCAGATACAAACGGTAAGCGTTTTTCATCATTCTGCGAGTTGAAACAGCCAATAACGCAGCAAAACGGCATCGCCATGAACCGTCGCAGTGTAAACAAATATCACGTGATGCAAACTGACCAATGACCATGGCGGCGGCAGAGAACAATAGGAGAAAAGAGTGCCGGTACTCTAAGTCTTTATTTAGTGACTCTAGGCTGGAGCAGCGTGCAGCGGCATGCACCGTAGCGCGGGAGGCACAGAGGTCACGTGACACGTGCGCCATGAGGTGACGTGGTTTCGGGGTGTTGTTTTGCGCTCGCCACCGACGCGCGCTTTTCTAAAGTGCATTTTTTTGACGTGTGATGGACAAAATTTGTTGAGCCAGAGCGCCTAGACTGACCTTGTTTTCTAAATTCCGAAAAACTGATATGGCTATTGCTAACGGCCCTATTACTAACCGCGAGAGCTCGTCAAGCTACTATCATAGGCTCTCTGTCTCCCACACCCTTGTGACCGCAATGTTTGTAAATGATCAGCTGGGCAAACCCACTGCGCTACTAATTTTCCAGCTTTCTTGCAGACCGAGTAAGTGCACAACTAAAACCTGCCATTTCTATTGCTCCTGTGGTGCAGTGGATTCGCGCTGGGTTTTTACACGCGTAGGACAGCGGTTAGAGTCAGCCTTGTACTGATACTTTTGCTTGTCCTTTTTTTAAGCGTTAACATACGCAGATTACCTCTAGTTTACTTCTGGGGTCTGTTCCTTTTTTTGTTAGCGAAAGTTCTCTTTTAAACCACTCAATCAGTGATGAAACCGCTCAAGTTTTCCACCCGTCTTTGTGTTTTCTTTCTCTAACCGAAAATTACATGCGCGAAAATCATTTCCCATTCCCCATCGGGAAGTGCGTTTCCCTTTTAGGTTGGGTTATAAGTAGTTCTGGAATGCCGCCGTTCAAGAAACTTCAGTTCAGACTGACGCGCATGCGCCGAACACGAAATACCTCGTTGGCGAATATCAGGCTCGCAGCGGCAACCATGGAGCGTCAAGTCAATACGCGCATGGCGAATTCAGCTGCACATAACTACTGCCGAGTTATTCGGGTATTTCTACGGGAAGTGGGACGAACGGCGACAAGGCAGGAGGATCTCTCCAAGTGGCTGGCCGATAACACCAAGAGCGTGAGCCTTTCCAGTTCCTGCACGAAAATACCTTACAAGATTTCGTACAGTGTACAGCGGACCCAAATGGGTGAGGTGCGTTTTCAGATTCAGCGCAGAGGATGATGGGAAAGTTGTCTGCTATCGCTAGTTCCGGTTCCAAATTTCTCCCCATGCCCGCTTGCTTCACAGCAGTCGCTGTGTTAATATCGCTTCTTACACTAACTTATTTGCACTGCACTGCCATCGCAAGACCCACACGACATCGACTCTGCTATGCTTCGTCGTGTGTTTTCGCACGAAATGCAACCAAAATAATGTAAGTAGTAGGAGGTTTTCTATGCGCATGCACTGCGATGTGTTGAGACGCACTGTTCGCACAGCGGCATGTATGGACAGCTTGCTAGCCCACTTGTGAGGATAATACATCTATCCTCTGCTAAACTGCGCACTTTTCAGCCCTTTGTTGCCTTCGTAGTGCGGCGAAAAACCAAATATATAATGACCGACGCGTTAAACTTGTTCAACCGACAGCCGTGCATACGCAGAACAGCCACTCCACGCAGGCATATTATAACCACGACAGAGCACTCCTACCTTTCGTTATTATCAATTTATGCGCTCAGGACGCGGTCGTTCATACGCCGGCACGCGCAGATCTTACGGTGATGGTGTGCAATAAGCGGCGTCGCAGTACAGATAAATGAGTGAATAAACGACGCATGCATGCACGGCAACAGCTATGCAAAGGGCAGTGTGTACGAGAAATTTTGAACCGGAAGCAGCTCACAGACGACTTTCCCATGGCGCTTTGCTTCCACTTCGGAAACGCACCTCTCCTATTGTGCCTGAATGGCAAGCGTGTGAAATAAAAAAAATACTCGAGCATTTGTAGCGTAAATATTTCACCTTTGTCTCGACATTGGTCAATACTTTGCGTTATCCCGAGGACAACCCCGCGCTGCAGTTTTGGAACAGTGATGTCCGAGAAATTAAGGGGCAGCAGGTTGTTGAATGCTGCTGAGTGCGAGGCAGTCTGAAACGAAGAAGCGTAAGCGGTGGTGCGCAAACAGGAGAGCAAGGAAGAAGAAGGCCGGCAGCGTTCAGAGCCCGATCCGCTCGCTCCCTCCCTCCGTCCCTCGGCCAGCGCACGTTGGTGCTGACACAGGCTGTTCTGTTGACGTGGCTCAGCTACCCAGGCTGCGGGGCAGTGGCTAAGTACCTGGCGGTGTTGCTCTAGCTTGCTAAATTTCTCCTTTTTGTCTGTGCCTGTTTGCTCCTGTTCTGGGGTGATTGGGTGCGGGACGAGAGCTTAATGTCTACTTCTTCTCCTGGCCAGGGGTTTTCCCCTTGGTCGGCATCTCTTCCTAAAGACCAGCTCCCAATTGATCTCTTTTTCCGCAGCGGTGTTTCAAGCATTCCAGTCGCATTAGTGCCTTCCGATGGAGGCGCTATCCGACTGAACAACCCGGAGGCCGTGCAGGCGGCTCTTAGGTCCACATCGCAGCATTTCATGCTCATCACAGACGTCCGGCAGTTCGTCAGGGGTGGTATTTTGTGCAGGTCGCTGGATAAAGACTGTATTGAAGATCTTCTAAAGTGTACGACCTTCGCCAACCACCCGGTGAGCGCATTCATTCCGCCTCATCTAGCATGTTCCAAAGGCTTGGTCCGAGGGGTCGACTCTCGATTGAGCCCTGCGGAAACGCTTGAGAACCTCTCGCCTGCAGGAGTGGTTGCTTTCCATCGATGCAGCAGGATGGTTGACGGAGTAAAAATTCCTACGGAGTCCGTCATTGCCACATTTGCAGGAATATTTTGTCTGTCAGAGATTAAGGTGTGGCCATTAGTTTTTCGAGTAGATGCCTTTAACTCTCGGCCCCTTCAGTGTCAAAACTGCCGGCGATTTGGCCACAGCGGCAAAGCCTGCAAATCGGCCTTATGCTGCTCTGCCTGTGGGGAACGTCATTGCACAGAGGAATGTCCTGAACAGCGAGAGAAATGTTGTTTGTGTAGCGGTGCTCACCCTGCTGATTCGCCTGACTGTCCTGCACGAGCACAAGAAGTTCAGGTGCTCGAGCTTATAGACAAGCGCAGATGCACGCGGAGAGAGGCTTTTGCCGCAGTCAAGGAGAGAGCCTCAGCCCACTCTAGTGTGGCCGCCAAATGTCCTCCCATAATGGATTCTAGTTGGTCCCAGGCTATTACAGCGGCAGTTGAGAAAGCTGTGGCAAATGCAATGGATCGCATTATGGAAACCGTGGCCACGTGCATTTCGCATGTCATAGCTGCTCAGATAACCAATCTTCTGCAGGCGTCCACCGCTCCGCTCTTGTCTTCTTTGGCTTCGGAAGCTACCCCTCCTTCTGTAGTAATCGATTCCGCTCCACAGGGCCAAAAACAATGTGAGCAACAAAAGACCTCTCAGGCCTCTCCTTCGCATAGCGTTATGGACGAATCCTCTATGAATTGTATGGATATGGAGTCTGATCTCCGCGCCCAGAAACGAAGTGTGTCTCCTCTGAATATTGCAGGTCCATCTTGCCCCCAGTCAAAGACAAAGAAAAGTAACGCAAGTCAAAACGCTAAGACCAGGATTCTTGAAAAGGCAGTCGCGGCTGCGGCACTTCCGCCAAGATAGGTTTCTTAAGTGCACTCCAGTGGAATTGTCGATCTATATTCTCAGCTTCAACAGAATTAAATTGCCTATGCAATCAGCTTCTACCAGATTTAGTTGCTTTACAGGAAACGGCTAACTTCAAATTTCAATTATCATCTCAAGGATTACCGTCCGTTCCGGCTTGACTGGTCATCGCGAGGGAGAGGGTTGTTAGTGCTCATATCTACAAAGTTTTGCCACAGGGCATGCATTTCTTTTCAATATGCGGGCAATGAATGTGAAATCCTTGCGGTTGACCTCAGTGTCCCAGGTCAACAGCCCTTTACGGTAGCTAATGCATATTTCCCGTCTGGTGTGCGTGACACCCGGCCCCTTGACTTACTCATGTCTAGTAGCCAATCTCAGGTTCTATTACTTGGCGACTTCAATTAGCACCATGTGACTTGGGGGTTTAAAACAGACAGCTTTGGTTCTAGACTTTTTGATTGGGCTTCTGGCAAAAACTTTATCTGCAACAATTCCGGATTGCCTACGTTTGTTCGCAGTCAATGCCGCTCTGCCTTAGATTTAACTTTTTCCTCCCCAGGAGTCTCTGTTATGTCTTGGGAGCCTGTTGACTGTGCAACAAACAGTGATCATCTACGTAAATTAACTCTTCCTGAGCGACATCAGCGCACGTTAATAAATTACAATTGCTTTAAAGACACGCTAAAATCAGCCCTCCAAATCACTACAGACACTCGCGCTCAGAGAAGTGCCGAAAGCAAGGCTGCACATCTATGCTCAGTACTGGACCATGCAAGGCAAAAGTCTGAATTTTTGCTTAAGAGAACAAAGGGTGCAATTGCGAACAATTGGTGGAATGCTGAGTGCACGCGCGCATATAGACGACGGAAAGCAGCAGCTTGGAAGAAACTTCTCATCAATCAATGCCCAAAAAATTGGCTGGATTATATGTATGTTGCAGCAACATTTAAGCGCACTGTCGCCTGTGCAAAGGAGGAGCTTTGTTTAATTTCATGAGGCGCAACAAGGTGATTCCTCCGGCTGGCAACATTGAATCCCTTGTTCAGTCCCCTGCTGACATCGCAAAGGCCTTAGAGGATATTGCGTGTGGCCTAGAGCTTCGCTTTACATCTGCTTTACCTTCACCTACTATATTCACATGCACCTCAAGTGATTTCACTGAGGTCTCTATGCCTGAGCCGTCGCAAATTGTTCTGCGCTTATCCCCAGCGCTCCTGGCCCCGATAAGGTCACTTCATCTATGATCAAAATATTATTCAATGAATCTCCTGCAGACCTGTTGGCTCTAATTAACCATTCTATTAAAGGTCCTTGGATACCGCATGAGTGGCGTCTAGCTGAAATAGTTCCATTGCTTAAAAAGCAAGGGGAGGGCTTAACTTTACACAATATACGCCCTATTTCGTTAACATCGAACCTTGTGAAATTGGTGGAAAGAGTCCTTCTCAGCCGTGTCATGTCATTCATTTCAGAAAATGCTGTATTGAATCCATGCCAATTTGGTTTCAGGCCGGGTTGTTCAATTTGGTGTGCTCATACTGACCTTGAGAGTCGTATTAAACTAGCTCGCAAAAGAAAAAAGTTTGCTGCGCTTGTCACCTTGGATGTCAGTAAAGCATACGACAGCGTGGAGCACTCGACTCTATTACTAAGATTACAGGAACTCAACTTCCCAAGCTAATTTGTAGCCTGGATTTCTGATTTTTTTGAAAAATAGAGAATTTTACTACTGGCAAAATGGTGTTTCCTCAAGGAGATTACCACAGACAAGAGGTGTTCCGCAAGGATCAGTTCTCTCACCTGTTCTTTTTAACATTTTTCCAAGCTCAAATTCCATGCATTCAAAATGTGAAAACTTATGTGTACGCCGACGATATTGCATTTTTTGCATCAGCAGGTGACATTCACACTCTTTATCAAACCCTCCAAAATTACCTCAATGTTCTTGACAACTGGCGAGGAAGAATTCGTCTGTTCCTTAATGTGAAGAAATGCGCATTGTTAGTATTTCCAGTTTCTGTTCCAGTAAATATCTGCCTGGTCTATAGAAATAACATAATACCTCAAGTTCAGACGGTGAAGTATCTCGGTGTAATATACGACTCTACTCTCTCCTGGCGAGCCCACGTTGAGCAAGTTTCTGCAAAAGGAGTTCGGGCCATTGGCATCCTGTGCAGGCTTTGTAGAGCTAGGTCAGGCATGAGAAGGCATACGCTTCTGATGGTTTATAAAATGTACGTCCGCCCAATTTTGGAGTTCGGGTGTGTTTTATTCTCAGGAGCTCCTGCCTATAAACTTCGCCCTCTTGGGCTTTTGGAGCGTGAGGCATTGCGCCTTTGTCTGGGGCTTCCAAAATATGTCGCCAATGCTGTTCTGCACCTTGAGCCGCGAATGCCTTCGTTATCAGCTAGGTTTCGCCTTTTAACAGTACAAATATTTTTAAGATTGTGCGACTCACCTCTTCACGCTTCCAGTATAATATTTCTTAGTAAATCTTCCGCCTTTTTTAGTGCTGCCTGGTCTCGATTTCATACCCCGCAGATATGTTACGTGCAGTCCCTCCATGATCGCATAATTATTCATTTCACAGATGTCCGTCAAATATATAACAACTCCTCATCTGTCCAGATTGAATTCGATGACATTTTCCCATCGAATGCAAAGCTGCAGCCCTTCCCGCTTCTTCAGGGCCTATTGCAGGACCACCTAAGGTCCTTTCCTTGTCATGTTCTTATTGCTACCGATGCCTCGCAGGATCGCGAAAAGGCAGGTGTGGGAATTTTTTCGCCTTCACCTGATTGGTCTTTTCCTCTCCGTCTTCCTGACTTCACTCCAATTTTTCTGGCTGAATTATTAGCAGTAATCGTAGCCTTACGAAAATTAGAATCTACCGTTTCCCAGGTCGTGGTTATGACTGACTCTCTGTCCATTTGCTCTTTCTTATCCTCGCCCACTGACTCTCGGCCATTACGCCTCTTTAAGTTCCTGATTCCCTCCATCTAAATTCGGTAAGGTTGCTTTGGGTACCCGGTCACATGGGCTTTCACTTAAATGAGGTTGCAGATTCCTTAGCAAGAGCCTCTCTCAGCGGCCCAATTGTTGCTGTCCTGCCATCGTGTGCATATACAGGTGCGGTGAGGTTTCGCAGCTACACAATATTTCAGGAATTTGCTGCCTCGGCTCTTACACCATCTCCCGAATATCAGCATCTTCTGCATCCTTGGAGTAGCAAAGACTGGCGCTCACGCAGACTAGAGGACTCTTTCACGCGCTTGCTTTGCTGGGTTCCCCTTCTAAATTTCTACCTTCACAGATCTGGCCTGGTAGCTTCCCCACTGTGCCCTTTTTGTGCCGAACCTGAGACAATAGATCACTTCCTTCTGTTCTGCCGCCGCTTTTCTCATTTGAGGAAGCGTCTTTTGCAAATTCCATTTCATCAACTGGGCTTGCCTGTGTCTTCCGCGGTTGTTCCTTCCATTGGCGCTTCTTTGCTTGGACGAAGCGACAGGAGTGTGCGCTCTGCTGTGCAAAATTTTCTTCAAGAAACGCAGCGACTCCCATTCTAATTTCTTTTTTCCGCCCTCAGTCAGTACGACATTGTAACATTACAGGCATTGTGTACTATTATGCACATAAAGCAATTGTCCCGTCTTTGATCTCCAAGTTAACTGAACCCCTTTCCTTCCCTCTTCCAATCTATCAGACTACATACTATTACCACTCCTTTTCCCGTCAAAACTTTCCTGTATCCAGTAATTAACCGCCTGTGTCTTGGCCACTCCCCCGTAGTGGGTATGTGCCAGCAACGTCTGAGGCCTTCCTTCCTTCCTTCCTTCGCCCGCCTACGTCGTCCTTGAGGTACGGTGTTCAGCACTCGCACGCTGCTTGCTTTACAGGTGCGGTCCTACACCAAAGTGTTTGCCGGCTCCTTGTGCCATCTTTACCTCGCTGGCTTAAGTCTGGTTCACATGCAAGCAACTGATCGAGCGAATTGAGCGATTGAGCTGCGCATCGCGGCGAAAAATTACCAACTTGCTGGAACCTCGCCCCCGTGGCCGCTCGATCCGCTGCGACAACTCGAGACAGGTTTTTGCGCGGCGGCGGCAGGAATCGCGAGCGTTTTCACTTGCATGTGAAACAAGGTTTAAGCCTGTTTCATCGTGCTTTCACAGGCTTTCAGCCTGTTTCACATGCAAGTGAAAACTCTCGCGGTTTCTGCCTCCGCGGCGGTGGTAGTGGTTTCTTTTATTAAAATAATAGTAAAAAGGAAGGAAAAGATTTTTGCTAGCCCCGGCATCTATCACCGATACTGAAGCACCTGAGCTGGGACAGCGGAAATAAAGGATAGCAGGCAGAATGGAGAAATGAAATGGAATAGGTGAGGGGAGAGGAAGAGAGGATAGGGAAGAAGTAATATGTACAAACTATTTACACAATAAGAAATGTGTCCAGTTTATGCGTGTGATTAGCTCATTTTAGAGGAATTAAAATACAGGCGCACAGCCCTGTGTTCGCTACAACTGGAGGGGGGTGTCCAGTTATTAATTGTTCAACGTAGAACTCGCGGAGCGTTCAGTCACTGCGTGTAAACTACCTGACCAAGAACAGACGGGACGTCAAGCCAGTGTGTTCGAGGAATGCACAGAGGCTCACCAAAGTTCGCTCACGAGTGCGCGCACTGCCCTGCGGCCACAACAGCGTCTTGATGGAGTAGGTAGTATGCCCTGCGCCCTATATAGGCCGCGAGCATATCGCGACGAGCATCGGTGAACGCGGCACAGTGAAGGAGCAGGTGTTCTAGTGTTTCCACCACACCGCATCCGTCACACATCACTCGTTGCGATTCCGTGACGCACCCGTCGTTGCCCGGGCCGCACGCAGCCAATGCGCGCGCGGAGGTTCGTTACACGTTGTGACCATGTAAGTGCGCGACAGCCGGTGATACTGTCGATGCGCTCACCTCCTGCGATCCGCTGCGCAGAAACCTGTTTCGAGTCGTCGCGGCGGCTAGAGCGGCCACAGGGGCGAGGTTCCAGCAAGTTGGAAAATTTTCGCCGCGATGCGCCACTCAATCGCTCAATTCGCTCAGTTGCTTGCATGTGAACCAGCCTTATACCGTCTCGGTGTTGCGAGTAGTCCCACTTTCGCGCGCGAAGCGCCATTATGCGGCAGCGTCGTTTCGGGGAAGAAAGAAAAAAAATGTGATTTAGCTCAGCTAATCCAGGATATACAAAGCGAAAGATGTGGGAGTTCACTGTGTTCATTGGCGTTGGCGTTGAGAATCATCGAAGTGGAGATGGCTTTGAGGAAAGGAAGGGCACATAACTGGCTCCCTGGATATGCGGACGCCTCATTCGTGCTTTGATACATGTGGCGGAGGTGAGGGAGAGATGTGGCCGGAATGCGCTGACATCGTTGTGGCTGATATGCGGCACTGCGGCAATAGCTAGGCCGCAGCGTTCATTTGGTGATCAATGTCTCGCAAGCAACCATTAACAGCATGCCACCTCCGAGGGTGGCTGGGAGGGCGCGCGGCCTATCCAGTGTGCGCAACGCAATCAAAGCAGACTGTTGCAGTTGGGCACCAACGCCACGTACGTGAAAGCGAGATTGAGGTCTCCACTGAACTACGGAGCCGGTTGTGCGCCTTTCCTTTCGTGAAAATGAACGGCCTTTGCAAAGTTGTCAACGCCAATGAACTCTAGGAACGCCGTCGGTTTTTGAGGAAAGGAAATGGCACAGTAACTGTCTCGCATATCACGGTGGACACCCGAACCGCGCCTTAAAGGAAGGGAGAAAGGAGGGAGGGAAAGAAGAAAGAGAAAATTGAATTTTGAGGAGAGGTGCGGCGCTGCGCAGCGACGGAACGCTTGTGGCTCGGTGCTACTAGTGTCGCATGCGCAGTAGTGACTAGGGAGCTAGAGAGAGAGAGAAACAGAGAGAGCAATATCCGCGTCGAGGCGCGCGTTGTGTCGTGATGTGCCTCCTCGGAGCACCGCCATGGCGAAATCGCAAGTTCGGGGGCAGTAAAACTTTCATTTAAAAAAAAATACGCAGTGGCTTAGCTGAGCTATGCCACGATATACGTAGCGAGAGCTGTAGTTCTCTGCTGGTTACGCATGTTGTCGAGTTTGTTGTTGTGACTAAAATGTTAAGCATTGAAGAAGTATTCGGTGAGACATATTGTTTATTTATTCAATTGTTTTGACACAGATAAACAATGCCCGATGATCGGTAAAGTAACGCGCAGTTGTCTCAATGCTGCCTACAAAGTAATTAGACTGGTTGCTTTCTCTCAGACACAAAAGGTCAATCCTTGCGGTCCAGGATCCGGTGTACCCAGGTTCGAACCCGATGGCGGCGGCTGCGTTAATTTCGATGGAGGCGAAGCGCTAAGGCGCCCGTGCGTTGTGCGATGTCAGTGCATGTTAAAGATCCCCAGGTGGTCGAAATTATTCCGGAGCCCTCCACTAAGGCACCTCTTCCTTTCTTCTCTCGGTCCCTCCTTTATCCCTTCCCTTAAGGCGCGGTTCAGGTGTCTGAAGATACAGAGAGAGATACTGCGCCATTTCCTTTCCACCAAAACCAAATTTTCTTCTTTCACTCCCTCCTTTATTCGTTTCCTTATGCGTTTCAGGTGTCCAGCGATATATGAGACAAAAACTGCGCCATTTCCTGCCCCAAAAAACCAATTATATAAACGCTGGTGCACTTTGATGCGTTCAGCAGAAGGGTAGGTGTGATCGATGCGACGGCTGCCATGGAGACCGACACCGCGGACCGCGGCCATAAGGTTAAATTGATTTCGGGGAATGGAAATGGCGCAGTATGTCTCGCATATCGGCGGACACCTGAACCGCGCCATAAAGGAAGGGATGAAGGAGGGACTCCGGAAGAAAGAGCGCGGTGCACCCACCCTCGTCCCCGGTTGCCATCGTAACGACGCATGCGCACAACTGTCCTCCCGCGTGTACCGTGAAATGCTCTACTGGTACCCTAGTGTAGCTCCCGCTACAAAATTTTGCGGACGCTTAAGCTTCTGGAAAAATTGCAGCGCAGCAGTAACAAATACGAGACGAGAAGGACGCAAACACAAGCGTATTTGTTACTGCTGCGCTGCAATTTTTCCAGTATGCAGAACCAACTAGCCAGTCACTGTTTTAGGCTTAAGCTTCGCCTTTAAGAGCAGGACGCGACAGCGTGTTGCAGCATTGCCAAGGAATTCATGGAACGCCATTGTCCTTCGGTGCGACCCCTTTCCCCGGACAATTTAAGGAAACGAAACATACCTTGGTGCACACCCGAGTCGCGCCGTAAAGCAATGGAAACGAAAATAATTTTTTTTAGAAAGTAAAGGACGCCTGTCTCACATATCTCGGTGGACTCTGATGGACAATGAACTGGGCAGTAAGGAAAGAAAATTGAAATGAAAATTGGTTTTAAGAAAAAGAAACGACGCCTCTCTCACAATTCTCGCTGGACACCCGTACCGCGCCGTAAGGGAATGGAAAGCCCTCTCCTTACGGCGGGGTTCCGGTGTCCACTGAGATGCCCCATTTTTCGCTCACGGCCAAAGACGCCGACGACATCGGCTTTTCTGCAACACCGGCTTTTCTTAAAAAGAAAATAACGACTCCTGTGTTCGTTTTTCTGTCTTTATTCCAGGGAGCCCTTGATGATAGCGACCGACGGGAGACTGCTGAAGGGGACAAGAGGCAGGAGACTGCTGAAGAGGAGAGCCAGCGTCCCCGTCCCCACATGACACTTTCACCGGTGCAAATTTTTGCCTTCTGCAGTGCTTTTTCACTGCTTGCCACCGAACCTGCCGTCTTCCTCCCAGTCTTCCTTCTCAATACCTTCCTGCCGTCGCCGCTGCGTGACAAATATTTAAACCATGGCGTCTTTTTCTCCAATTCGAAATTGTGCGTTTAGTGTGCTTCCAGAATTCTTTGTCTCGGCTATGGCAGCAAAAAACTATAGCTAAAAAAACTAGAATCTGCACTTGTTTGCAATTGCCCCGCCGCGGTGGCTCAATGGTTAGGGCGCTCGACTACTGATCCGGAATTCCCGGGTTCGAACCCGACCGCGGCGGCTGCGTTTTTATGGAGGAAAAACGCTAAGGCGCCCGTGTGCTGTGCGATGTCAGTGCACGTTAAAGATCCCCAGGTGGTCGAAATTATGCCGGAGCCCTCCACTACGGCACCTATTCTTCCTTTCTTCTTTCACTCCCTCCTCTATCCCTTCCCTTACGGCGCGGTTCAGGTGTCCAAAGATATATGAGACAGATACTGCGCCATTTCCTTTCCCCAAAAAAACAATTATTATTATTATTATTATTGTTTGCAATGCTAGCCTTGACAGCTGGCCCAATTGTAGGCGACAGTTCGTAGCGCCAGCTGCGGGTACAAAATTCTACCGCTCGGAGCCCTTTGAGAGATATGCTGGTTCCCTACGCAAGGGCTGTGTGTTGCTCACGATGGTTACTCTTAGGTCTATAAGATTGCTTTCGAAATTTGGTAACGATCAGCTTTGTGGTATTGCGAATTATACGGTGGTCGCGTTTAGCCGCTTTTTTTGACGCTACTTCGAGAACGTGCACCTGGCAGCGCTAGCCAATGCCGTATACGGTTGACAGAACTCCGTGCGATGCCGCTGTACTCCTGTTCAGCTCTGAATGCACCTCGCCAAGCTTTGGCCTCTGACGGGAGAATTAGTGCATGTTTGTCATTGCAATTGCGAGTGTCCGATTTGAATAAAATATTTGTGTCTTTTCGATTATTAGAAATGGATAGGAGATAGGTCTCAAATCGAACTATTCGTCTCGCTCATGTTAAACACGAAGCAGAAGGCATTAGTAGTTTTAAGCAAGGCTACGGAAAATTTTGGCTGCAAAAATCGTTACGCACGAGCGATGGAATAAAGAAGTTGCTGAAAAATGGAAATTGGCAATGCGTATTTGTTATCTTCATAACCTTCTGAAAGGTAATAATCTACAGAACCTGACGCGGTACAGGTATAACTTGGCGAAATTGATACCAGCAACGGTGAGGATGGACCCAGCAATGTTTGCGCTGCACCAGCATCTTGTCAGGTGTGTTAATAGTGTATAACGAGACAATTGTGCTTATCTTTTTTTTTCCCATTAGCGGACGAACTTCGTTCCTGTGCCAGTGGAAGAAATAGAGGCCAGGACTGCATGGCGCAGTGACTATCCCCGATTCGGCCGTGCGGACGCGGCCCTCGGGACCGATTACCCCATGAGTGAGTGGTCACTTTGAGTGGCGTTGTCGGTCTCGGTTTCTTCTGGGTTCTCCTCTCTGTTTGTACTGTGCACCGGCGGTTCCTCGTCTGTCACGCGTGCGACTTCGTTACGACGCGCTTGGAGAGACCATATTCGTGACGTAAAAAGGGTGGCAAAGTGGTCGGAAGGGTGCGTGAACAGTGAAAAGACTTTAGGGGCCGTATTTTGCAGTGATTAATTTTGGTTTTAGTACATTTGTTCTTCTGCCATTAGACGTAGGCAATGGGAGAAGACTCCTCGGTGATGTTGGAAGAAACACGCCACTTACTCGCACACGCACCCATGTCACACTGGCGGACCGGCGCCGATGAACGACGGAGCACCAACACACATTTGAGCGCGTGATGAGCACCATGGCGTAAGTTACACGGGGTGT
Source organism: Amblyomma americanum (assembly GCF_052857255.1). Classification (NCBI taxonomy): domain Eukaryota; kingdom Metazoa; phylum Arthropoda; class Arachnida; order Ixodida; family Ixodidae; genus Amblyomma; species Amblyomma americanum. The sequence continues at coordinate 131,479,687 of NC_135503.1, forward strand.
CACAGGAAAGACTCAAAATTAATTTCTGTGATTTTCAACAGTAGGGTTTTTGAGGTAAAAATATGGCTTTCGAGGCATGGTATTGCAAACGTTGGCGGACACCAGAAAACCGGTGAATAATCTTAACTACTAAGCTGGTTAACTCATTTCTAATAATTAACTTTCTAACTATTAGAGTTAGGCGCCCGGTGGCAAATAGAGATCTCTTTATCTATGTGGTTGTTAGTAACCACCATACCAGTTTTTATAATTTCGAAAACGCGATTACCCTTGCCGCTCTAGTTCGAAAAAATTTGGCTTTTTCGAACATAGGTGTGTGCGCTGGAGGAGTTGCTTTGCCTGCATGCTCTTCAAATGCACAGGCATTTTGGCGTGATGTAGCCTAAATATGTGGGGCCACAGCGCTGAGGGTATTCGCGTTTTCGAAATTTTGAAAAAATGGCGGTTACTAACGACCGGCTACAAGTCTCTAATTGCAGCCAGGCTTCTAATTCTAATAGTTAAAAAGTTAATTATTGGAAATTAGTTAACACCTTACGAGTTAAAATGATTGACCGGTTTCCCGGTGTCCGCCAAGCGTGGCATTACCATGCCGAATAAGCCATGTATTTGCGTCAAAAGTACTATTTTTGAAAATTATTTATTCTTCCCTGCAGCACGCAGACACAGCATGAGGACGCAGCATTTGAAACGCGCTGGACGCCCGCAGTCGGATAAAGCACCATTCTTGCACCTCCAAACAAGGCCTGTGATAGCGTCCTCTATCCACCGTGCGGTGAAACAGCTAAATGAACTATCTATGAAGACATATATAAACTCTCTCTTTGCCACAGAAGCCAGATGCCAGCTCGTGGGCTTGTTTTGTGGTGTTTGGGCAGCCGGCCATTGTTCAGCGCAATCAGAGCGGGAGCGCGTGACGAACGCAAGGGACGGCGGCCAACGGTCGGTTGAACGAACGAAAGAACGAGAGGGCACTATGCTTGAGTTGCTGTTTTGTCATCAAGGCGGTGGTTTCTAACCATGTAAAAAATAACGTGGGAAAATGGGTCGCATATCGAAGAGTCGTCTCATGAAACCAAGTGGAACTAGGGGACTTGTTCTTCACAGTGCGCAGGCCACTGTGTCATCACCCGTGTATCTTACACCATGATCGGCGCTAATCCTGTCTCGGCAGATGAACTGGTGGTTCATGTAGTTCAGCTGAACTGGATGCGGAGGGCGCAGAGTGGCTGAACTCGTGGTCAACTTTCTGTGACATCGCATCAGAGGCTATAGCAGGTGTTCGGTTTAGAGGTGGAGAGTGGTGAAAAAGGATGTCATTAGCGCCTGTTGATGACATCCTAGTCGAAATCAAGAGGGAGAAATGGGCTTGGACGGGACATGTAAATCGAAGGCAAGAAGGCGCTGGTCTTCAAGGGTTACGGAGTGGATTCCAAGAGAAGGCAAGCGTAGCAGGGAGTGGCAAAAAGTTAGGTGGGCGGACGAGATTAAGAAGTTTGCGGAGATACGGTTGCCGCAGCTGTCAGAGGTCAGGGTTAATTGGAGAGACATGGGAGAGGCCTTTGCCCTGCAGGGGCCGTAGTCACGCTGATGATGATGGGGGATGAAGAGAGGGAGCTTGCGAGACTGCGCGTGGCCTTCAGTGCCGAGATAGCCCATTCCTTATGACACGGGAACAAAGGCCTGTCTCCTTCCCCTTCTGTTTAGCCTGTGCTGCAGTTCCACAGAAAGTTGACCGCTGGTAAGCGGCAGTGTCACGACCAAACCAACCTTGCTTGTGGTTTGTCGCTTGGATCCTAATTGGCTGTTGCGTATGCGAAGATTTATGTCACGACCAAAAAGAATTGGAAATATAATGAATGGTTAGTGAACATGGCCCTGGTTTCTCTTTTCTTGTTTCGGACCTGCGCAATTCTCTGGCCGCACTGAAAGAAATTTTCCGAAATATTTCCCCGCCAGGCACAAGCGTTTCATATGCCAGGTGTTTCATGGAAGCTGGGTACTAATTAAAAAAATAACGGTTTTTGAACCAAAACGCAGCTTTTTTCGACGTAGTAATACTAGTGTTCGTGGATGTCTAAAACAAGCTAATCACGTTAAACTTTCCAGTGATTGACTAAATTCTAATAATTAAATTTTTAGCGATTACCGATAGGCAGCTTATTGCAAGTCGAGATCCTTAGCCAGCCATTAGTGATAGCCCTATCAGTTTTATGGATTCTAAAACGCAATTACCCCTCCCCGCTGTGGCTCAGCTAATTTGGGCCATTTCTCGCGCCACTCGAAAACCATACACGGGTGGGAGGGCACAAAGCGACCAATCAAATCGCAACATTCCGTCACACACGTAAAACGTGACATTCTCCGTCCCGCCAGCGCTGGAGCAGAGAAGTGGTGAGGTGCGGGCTGCCTGAGATTATCGTGTAGTGATCTGGAAAGATCGCTTTTATAATGTTATTATACCCGGTATTTGGTAGAAAGAATAAGATCTGGATGGTAGAGTTAATAAGTTACCTCTATGATTTTGCTTTCTCTCTTCCCTGCACTCATTCGCGCACACAGGTGGTGCCCAGGCACAGACAGGCGATGTCCAGGCACAGGCTGACAATGCCCAGGCCCAGGGCTGGTCATTTGTGAGGGGCGGGTGGCCGACCCCCGCACCTCAAGGCACGCTCATCTGGGTGCCATACGAAACCCAGATCGACTCGGCCACCAACGTCCTGATGCCGGCTCAGCCTGCGCCCGGACACCAGGTTGGTGGTCTAACCCTGTGTCGCTCCAGGCGCACGCTGCATTCGAGAGCTATAAATTTGAGATGCCGGTGGAACATCTGGATCGTACTTCCTCTGATTTTCTGTCTGTCTCTTCGGGCTGCCGAGGTCAACCCATGACATTCAGTGCGCATGCGCCCGGTTGGTGGACTCTAAACACAGACACGCAAGTGCGCTATGAGAGAGCCTACTCCCTCTTTACACCTTTTTGTTTAGAGGTGAATGTGATGCTTGCTGTAGCCCTCACATCTTTGCTTTGGTTGGTGTTGGACAGGGTGCTGCATGCGGCCGGGCTTTTCTTTACTTGCACACTGTTTACTGGAAGGGGTCTGCTCATGTGTACCATGCAGTATTCATTTGTTTGTCGCTGTGGCACCATCTTTTCGGATTGCGCACCCTCACGCCTCGTGACATGGCTGTCTGCTTTGCTTGCTTTGCAGTTCGTTGTAATGCAAGTCCCTGCGATGCGAATGCAGGGACCCGGAGCTGGTGGTGAAGGCATGGTGCCCCCCTACGCTGTGCCAGGTGCGGCCACTCCTCGTGCTTTTTCTCCGAATGCTGAGGATAGCACAAAGCGCCACAGAGGAGCAGAAAACTGACATGGCCGCATAGGGCACAGCAGCTTCATGTGTTTTAAATGCAGATAAGCTTTGCCTAATTTACGATTTGATTTCGCCTTATTTTCTGCATTTCATAGCATTCCTGCTCTTTTGTGCCGCTTGAGCATTCATGCACTTGCATGCGGCACAGGCAGCCCCTCATTGCACTGCTTTGTACCGCTTTGCGCTTTTCGCACCCTATCTCTGATTTGTGTGCCCGTTACATTGCGTTTGTCCGTTTCTTCAAGTTTTTTTTCAAGCTACGTTTCATTTTTTCTGCGGATTTGGCCTGTAAGTGAAAAAAAATGACAGGCAATCATACGAACTGGTGCCTTGAAGCTGCGACAGCAGGGTGCTTTTGTCTTTCGCATTTCCTTTTTTCAAGCTCGCTTTTACGACAAATGGTGTGCCTTGTTGCTGGCGCAGCTTATTGCCTTTGCAATGTTTTCTCCTTGCCCATGGCGCCATAGCTGCGCTTATTTCCTTTTCGCCCCTTCTTGCGCTCTGAAGTAGGATACAACTTGTCTGCAGTGAACGCACAGTGAATTCCTGCATAGAGGTGGGGTGAAGAGGTAGGCGGGCAGTCCCTTTGCTGTGAGGACGGGGTGGACACGTGGCTGGTGGGTGTTGCCTGTGCAGGGTGGAGGAAGTCTTCACACATAAATTCACACGATGCCAGGATCTTGCGGGATGCTGCTACTACAGATATATCTCAGTAGTAATAGCCGTGTAAGGTGGACAACCTGCCATAATTGATATTGCTTTTTTTGTAGCGATAGCTACATTGCGATAGCATTTAGAGCCTTCAGCGTGTCGGTGGCGGCGCCATGACGGGGGCGGCGCGCCGCCACAACCACGTGGTCACGTTGTGTGGAGCAGCTCCCGGCGCAGCGGCGTCGTGGCTGGTCATGCGACCAGCCACATGGTTGGCCACGTGGCGCGGAGCAGCTGCCGGCGGCGCGGCGCGCCTGCGAAACCAAGCTGCAACAGCTGTGCGCATTCGCCGTGTCAAGTGGGACGAAGATGAAGTAGGAACGACCAGAGAAATGGAGCGGCGAGAGACTGACTTTGCAATTCAACCACACATGTTCCACTCGGCCAGCGGTAGCTATCGCATCACTCTTGGTTTATCCAGAGATAAACCACCACCAATTTTTAGGAACAACCTTAATTATTTTACCATGCACTGCAGTAAGCGACGGCACCCATACGAGGAGCAGAGTTTGACGACATCATTCACGGTAGTTTAGTGCACAAAAACGGTTGAATAAGCAATCTCCCACGCACTTCTTTCTCCACGCGTGTGCGCCAACCTGCGCTTGACACACATGTTGTAGTAGTAGGTGGTGTATTAAAGCAATAACAAAAAGGAAGGAAAAGATTTTCGCAAGCCCCGGCATCTGCCATCGATACTGAAGCACCTGAGCTGCGGCAGCGGAAATAAAATTGTTTGTGGTTTAGCTCTGGTTAACCCTAGTCGAATTGCAAAAGCTTGGTTTCCTCGGCACGTCGTCTACGCAGCGTCTCATTCCGACGCTCTCGAGAATTCAAAGCGGTCTCTTCCGCAGTTGAAGAGTCACTAAGGGAGGTGTCACTTCTTCTACCCGCATCTGCATTACGAGGCTTCTTCAGTTTTGCGTCGCGTTCTTCTGGCATCTCTTGAGGGCGTTGTCTCTTGCTCGCTTCATTCTGTCGTTGTTGTGTCTCTTTCACGCTCTCCATAACGACTGCAATATGCACACCGTTTAGCTAAACGTTGTTCCCATTCTTCATTCGTTTGTTCCACATGCCGCCGCTTCTTAGCTGCAGAACATCGTTGCAGCTTTACCTTATACACATCATCCGACATACCATGGAGGATTCGCTGGGACGACTGCGACGAGTCGAGTTCGGGGGCAGCTTTTCCACAGCTGGCATGACGTCACGTAGAGCGAGCGCTTCCCCCACGGCAGCGGCGCGTGGAGGATTCGCTGGGACGATCGCGACGAGCCGAGTTGGGGCCTCGCTTTTCCGCAGCTGGTATGACGTCACACATAGGTCACGCTAAAGGTCAATGGTAGATTCTCCGGGATGACGGCCAAGAGCGGAAACCTCGAGCAGTATTACTTTTGCAATAAAAGGATAGCAGGCAGAATGGAGAAATAAGATGAAAGAGATGAGGGGACAGGAAGAGAGGATACGGGGTAGAGGTAATATACACAAAAACTATTTGCGCAATAATAAATATGTACAGGCTCCGCGCATGATTAGTTCAGGGTGAAGGAATAAAAACGCTCACATCACTATAAAACAAATGGCATTTCCGTTGCCGCTATTCTGCTGAATTCAATTCTGGCTGTAAATGGATGAAATTCAAACTAACTTTGTAGCGATAGCTACATTGCGATAGCATTTCGAGCCTTGAGCGCGGCGGCACCGTGGCGGTGGCGGCGCCGCCACGCCGTGGCTGCGCCGCCACGCTGTCACGTGGTTGGCCACGTTGTGCGGAGCAGCTGCCGGTGGCGCGGCGCCTTGGCTGATCACATGGTTTGTCACCTGGTTGGTCATGTTACCAGCCACGTGGTGCGGAGCAGCTGCAGCTGCCGGTGGCGCGGTGCGCCGGCGAAACAGCTGCCACAGCGGTGCGCATGCGCAGTGTCAAGTGGGACGAAGGTGAAGAAGGAACGCCCAGCGAAACGGAGCGGCAAAAGACTGACTGCAATTCAACTGAGCAAGTTCCACTCAGCCAGCTGTAGCTACCGCGTCACTCCAGGTTTAACCACAGATAAACCACCGCCAATTTTCGTTTCCATGTAGCCATTGCTCTCTACTCGTCCTTGAAGGTTGTGCCCACATAAAAAGCAATAAAAACAGTAATACTGCCGCCCTTCACATCTGATCTAGAGGTGGCCCTGGAGTGCCTGGTTAGACGACTAGAGCCATTGACATTACCTTTTTGGCCCTTCATTCCTTTATACTTCTGTTGGTTGGATTCCTGTCGAACTTCCCTCACTTCCGAGCACAAAACATAATAAGAGCGCTTTTAAATTTACTGCCAACAGCCGGTACTAACGCATGCAGGTACGTACCTCCCGCCTGCATCATAATTGGCCTGTGTTTCTCGTTGCTGGCGTGACTAAATTTTCACGTGTCCGACGACATGTGCTGTAATTACTGGTGATAACGTCGTCACACTTAAACCTAACGCCCCTTGTCGTGCCAGAGTCGCGGTCAAAACCATTGCAAACACGAGGGCACTGGCAGATTTGGCCTCCAAGAGGCACTTGAGAACAACATTGATAGCTGCCCGTGTCGCCAGCTACAGCGTTGCAGCCGTGCCAAAAATTTCTCTACCGAGAAAGCAGCATGCCAGCCGGATTGTCTGGCTTGACACTCGGTTATGAACGTTTGGGGTTTCACTATAGCGTCTACGGGAGGGGTTCTCTGGACGCTGGGCACCGACGGCAGCATTAGATGGGGTGATGCTTCGGACCACAGCCGTCAGAATGAATTCATGAAGCATTGAAAGGTTGTCAAATCCTACCGAGGAAGCTCCACTTCTGAGAGTGGCATGTGCGCTCGCTTCTCGGTATGACTTGCGGAATGCTTGGGCTGCGCATGTATGGTATGGCACGCTTGTTCATTGTACCAGTTGGTACGTGCTCATTCGTTTTAGCAAAGGGCGTGAAATGCGGGACGAGGAACCGAAGACACCGGGTCTCTTTGCCGTATTGATGTTGTTCGCCTCGTGTTCCACGCTGTCTGCTTGGGTGAAGACAAGCGTGTTCTACTGCAATCGCATCCGAGGCATCTTGTCTAGCGCAGTAAGACATGGAGACGCTCTGCAGGGGCAGGAAAGGACTATCGTGTGACCAGTGGGATATTACGCTAGTCTAGAGGCCTCGGGTGACGATCAGCCAACTGGGCGCAGATTAGCGCTTTTGCGGAAATGTCGACTGCGACACTGCAGCATCTAGTGAGCGATGCTCATTTTCATACTCTGTCACGGTGCTGAAGCCCCCGGTGCATTTCCGCAAGGCCCCGGTGGCGAGCAGATCCATTACCTCCCCGCGGCGGCCGGCCCGAGTTGGAGGCGGCCAAGTGCCGACATGGCGTACGTTCAGCCGCCCGCCACCAGCGACCAGGCGCCGCTCTTCTGGATCCCGAATGCTCCACCACCTTTCGAGCACACTGAGATGGCCCCACTAGCAGAGCAGCTTGCACCCGAGGAACAAGTTAGTGCAAATGGTGTCCATTCGATGCGCCCATAGCCACTGTCTGTGATGGTGGCACTTCCCGCGCAATGAGTGAGGGACAGACCAACTGGGTCGCCCAGAAGTTCAGCTTCATTACTTAACGTGATGGCAGCTCAGTTATTTTGTTTGTCTCGCTGAAATTTGCGGCGCCGCAGTATTTATTCATTAAGGTTTTATTTACTGCTGCCTGGGCCACGAGATATCCCAATACAGCGGTCCAACGTACAAGTCTAACTTTAAGCAGAAGTTTTTTCTATTCTGGGCCCATCGAGGAGTATAAGTCATAATCCTCCAAAAACAAAATGATGTCTGCAATCCTAGCAAAGGTTGTCGATGCTCTGAACTGTAAGAATTGGCATGGGGGCACCTCAAAACAAACTGGTGGACATAATGCCCGTCACCGGTGCGAAGAAGTGACGGCGACAGTTATAACGTAACCTCGCCCGCTTACTTAGAGCGCCGCAACCACTGACTAAAGAGAGGATGTGAATTGGAGCGATAAAGGCAGAGTAATTTAAGATTGTAAGGAATAGTAAATGAAAAGAGGAATAAACATTATTGGTCGCTGTCATGTATGGTGCTGCAACTCGATGACATTCCCTGGTGAATGTGTACTGCGACGTACACTGCCAGCCCAATTAGCATTCTTCTATGCCAGAACACAGTATACCAGGGACTTCTTCTATGCCAGAACACAGTATACCAGGGACAAGAAGACGCACCAGACGTGTTTTAAACTGATCGCTCAGTGCAGAAGACATAGCTACCTGCACCTCTCTACGCTGTTTACCAGTCCACGGGTAACACTGACTGGAAGACCTATGCCAAGTGTTAGGTTTGATTTTTACAAAGTAAGCAAACTTCTTAAACTAGAACTATGCGAGATTTTTTGGCTACAGTCGTACCCGGATTATCCTACTCAAAGAGGATTCCGGAATAGTTCAATATATCATTAACTCAATATATAAAATATAAAATAGACCGCCGCAGAGGCATCTGCATGAAGATGTTGGTGAGTTGCGACACCACGAATTCCTGGTCATCCTCAGGGACATCCTCGCTAGGGTACGATGCTGACCAGTGCGTCACCACGGACCCGAGCACCCGCGTTTAGCTCTGCATGGCATCGCCGTGTCCGGGAAAAGGGGATCCTGGTGATTGAGCTGATGCCGAGCGTTTGGACCTTCAAGTGTCCTCAGCGAAGGCAACACACCACTTTGGCCCCTGCTTCCCGTAGATAACACCTCGGGCCTGACCCGACCGAGGGAGATTGGCAATCGCCTTTTCCTATGCTCCCCATTCATCTCTCACTTTCCTATCTTCTTTCTCATTACTGTCCTGTCACCTCGTTTCTCGATTTTTACTTTTCCATGGGCAGCTAGGTGAGTGGTGAACAAACCTGAGTTAATGCCATAATCAGTTATAGTTGCGGTGTACAGCTGGCGTGGGCAGAAATTGCTTGCAACTTCCTGTTCCGCCTCCGTGTTGGATCTTCATGGTGGGCGGCTGTTACGGCAGACGAATAACAGTATTTTTTATGAATTCCTTTTCTTCTGCAAATTATCGCCCGCACAAATGAGGGCAGACCCATGTCACTGTGCAATTCCTGCAAGAAAAGAAATCTTCCCCAGATACTACGTTGTACATGGTGACTTAGCTGGAAAACAAGCAAGAGTCATCTCTTTTATCATTTCTAAATTTCTCACAGAATGATTGGGCCTTGGCTACAAGGTAATGAAGCTGGCCAATGGTGATCTACTTATTCATATCAAAGACAAAGCACAGTATTTCAAGCTCTCAAATATAGTAAGTAACCTTTGGAGAATAACCTGCTTTCATATTGCACATAGATTCCTCAACAATGTCAACGCTGTGATTTCAGAACCACACTTTCTCACTCTGACTGAAGAAAAAAATGCTGGATGGTCTCCAGGACCGAGATGTCACCGATGTACAACTCTTAAAAATTAGAAAAGATGACAAGGAAATTCCAACAAAGCACTTAGTTCTTACTTTCACCTCCAACCAATCCCCTGATACCATTGAAGTAGGTTCTATAGTCACGAAGTGGTGACTGCAATCCGGGCAGCAGAATGTCAGCGAAAATGGTGTCTAAACAGAACTCTTTATTTGGGCTGACTTGCACCCACACTGGAGTGAATCACTCGGCGGCGTAGTAGCAACCAGCGTGCTCGGCAGCCGTCGAACGGAATGCCCGCCGGTCTCGGCCATGCTCAAATTAAAGCTGGCAGCGAAATTTGGGGAAACGGCATGCAAAGCTACTACAGTATACTGGAACAACCTAGAATTGGCTCCGTCTGGGTGCAAACAATCGAGATAAATCTGGTCGCTTCTTGCATCGCGAACAAAGCGATAAAGCAGTGTGCTGGCAGCTTTTAAGAAAGAACTAACACTGCAAAGCTTTGCGGCATTACTCTCTTCACAAAGAATCATTGACCTGATGCTTTAAAACATGTCAGGCAGCTAAAAACAAATTAAATGAATTGTGCAAAAATAAACACTGAGTGTGGCAACACAGTGTCTTTTAGCGCATGTGATAGGGCTTTAGATGGACGACGTGGACAACTTCGGGTCGTACGTGGCGTCGCTGGGGTACAGTGAATTCATCAGGGACGACGACATAGTGCAGTCCGCCTAGCCGACGAAGAACCTTGTACGTGCCGAAATAGCGGTGCAAAAGTTCTTCACTCAATCCGCGCCAGTAAATGGGCGTCCAAACCCAGACTCGGTCTCCTGCACTTGTATTCCACGTTGCGTCTTCGTAAGTGTTAACGTCTGACGTCGGTCTGCTGCTGGTCTTTTATCTGTGATCGGCCAAGTATTCGGGTTTCTGCGCTTTGAATGTAGGCAGCGACGTCGACGTTATCTTCTTCGTTAACGTTGGACAGTATGGCATCTAGCGTGCTTGTGGCCTTCATGCCATGGACGAGCCTAAAATGTGTCATCTGAGTGCGGTGTTGTAGGCGAAGACGACGTAAGGCAGGATGACATCCCAGGTTTTGTGTTCGGCATCGACATACATGGCGAGCATATCGGCGATGGTTTTATTCAGGCGCTCGGTCAGTCGGTTGGTCTGCGGATGGTATGCAGTTGTCCTCCGGTGGCTGGTTTGGCTGTAACACAGGATGACTTGCGTCAGATACACCATGAATGTTGTTCCTCTGTCCGTGATGAGCACATCGGGGGTGCCGCGTCGCAGAAAAATGCACTCCACGAAGAATTTGGCGGCTTCTGCTGCTGTTCCGTTCGGTAGGGCTTTTGCCTCAGCGTAGCGGTAGTCAGTCACTATGATGATCCACTTATTTCCAGACGTTGACTTTGTGAAAGGGACAAGGAAGTCTATGCCGATCTGCTGAAAGGGCCTTGAGGGGGGCTCAATGGGGTTCAGAAATCCTGCTGGTTGGGTGGGAGGAGTCTCTCATCACTGACAACCTCGGCAGATTTGCACATAATGTCCGACATCGCCAGAGAGTTGGGCCCAGTGATACTTGTCATGAATACGGCGGAGGGTGCGAGAAAACCCGAGATGTCTAGCTGTCGGCTCATCGTGTGAAGCCTGTAAAAATTCTACGTGGAGACAAGCAGGTGCAACACTTAGGTAAGCTGTTTTGTTCGCTGCGAAGTTCTTCACGAGGGCATCATTCTGTACACAGAAGGAAGACAGTCCTCATCTGAACAAGGCGGGCGGGGAGGGGGGTGAAGATACCTTGCCTTCAGCCCGAGCAAAAATCGAGCTTGGTAGATGACCGGCCCAGCATTGGCTGTCATGTAATAAATGCTCGACATTGCTTGCCTTTTTCGGACTGTGCTTGGTTTTTGTTTGTGGTTTTTCATTTGTCGATGATCGGCAGCCACCTGGCAAGGGGCATCGGGCCAGCGTCGTGGCCGTGCCTGGGCAGTCTACGGCCCAGTGTCGGGGCAAACACAACCCTCCCCTGTCGCGTGCTTTGTTCTAACATTCAGTACTGTATATGTTGATTGAGTTCTAAGCGATTTAATTTATTTTTTGTGAATACTTTGTGTTCTGCAGTTTCATTCATGCAATATGAAAAAATTGGCCCTAATTTATACCAAAGCAAGGCTGAATGGTGGGCCAGTTGGTAAGACATGTCGGAGAATAATTTTTACCAGCCAAAAAAAGACGAGGGACAAGAGGAGAAGCTACACAGGACAATGCTGCCCCAGTAATTCAGTGCCACCCGAGTAATTCCACTCAGGCTAGCAGTGGTCGAAATCGCAATAATTGTTTGAGTTGAAAATTTTATTTCCAAATTTATGAACAGGTCTGAACATATGCATCATAAGACTATTAAAGAGCCGCAAAGTTTTCAAAATGCAACCACATGCTCTTCCAATGAGAAGAACTACACCAGTCACATATACATACGCAAGAGCTGAAGGTTCTGGATGACTAGACAAGGGCTTTAATACTTGTAACCATCAGCTGTTTTCAAATACAATTAAGCAATATTGGCATCAAGTACTAATTACTCAGCATTGAATGAATGGAATGCACGCACACTAGTTGCAATAGAGGTAGCACTTTATACTTTGCCAGTCCTTGCTCTGCAAATATAGTTCAATGTCTGACTAAATAGCCAAAGTTGAAAAGACATATTTAGGAAAAAAGGGAAGTACCTCTAGCATATAATCACCAGAAAAAAATAATGCTTGCATGTTATACACTGCTGAACTGAACACGACACTGCGAGCAACGAATCACAATGTATGCACACCAGCTGCAAAAGGAGCACCAAATGTGGAAACAGGTGGCTAAAGCACAAGGTTTACAAATAAGTGGCAATAAAAACACAACTCAGGGCTACTCAGCGACACTAGAGTACAGACACTAGCAACAGCAGCAAAGCATTATGGGAGCAGTGGGTGTTTAAATCCTAAAGTAATTCTCCCCAGCTGGATAATTTCTAATGTAAACATGCTAAATGAAGTGTTCTTTCACAAACACCCCAGTGGCTTTAAAGGCCTCTTTCAATGCATGCACATCAAGAAACAGTGATATGAAAGCAAAGAAACTAGGAAAGCTATTCTTCTATGCTTTCCAATGTTGGGTTATTTTACTTATTTAAAAAAGCAGTTTGTTTAAAATATATTCAGCGAGCATTTTCACTTTGGCAAAAAAAAAGTTCTGTGCACAAAAGGTGCAAATATATTTGGGCTTCGAAGGCCTATTGAGGGGATTCTGGGACTGCCACTTGTCTGCATGATTCATCACTGCTGCTGGTCCTGACGCTGCCTTCTTTTACTAAGAACACCCTCCCTGTCTTGGGGCCCCGTGAGCCACCATTTCATCACTGCTCCGATCGTAGCCAATGTTGCATCCAAGTAGCTGTGTCGTGCACAACCTGCAACGCAAATATGCATTCAAGTTCAATGGAAAATTGTGCCGACGTTCTGCATACATATTCATATTGTAATACATTTGTATTCACCTCACTCATGCATACTGCACTACACTAAGTGGACACCAGCTTTTTAAAAAATGCGGCCTCTTTATGCCGGACAAAAAAAAGTTGCCATCGCCTTTGGTACCTATAATTATTCTGAAAGTTCTCCTTTATCCCTTCCCTTACAGCCCAGTTCATGTGTCCGCCGATATTTGAGACAGATACCGCGTCATTTTCCGTTCCCCAAAAACCAGAAACCAATTTCTCCTGAAATGCGGCAACCGAGACAATTTCGTTTGCAAGAAAATCATATTGAAAGACATGAGGAAACATAAAATGGCATAGTAAAGTACAATAGCACAGCAAAGATATGACGAAGTGCAGAATACAGAAGTGGCATATCCATGAAGGCCTCATAATTTGATGATCTCTAACGATGAGCACGGATACAGCACTCACTGTACAAGCATACATTTTGCATAAGCCTACCTGAAGTTCACCTAGATGACTTATGATTGGATTATGTATTCTGATCTTGTTCAATGATTGCGCTAATCAGCAGACTTATTCAATGTTCATTTGCAATAGAATGAGTTCTGCGTTCATTTGTGGCAAGAGAACAACAAAATATAAATCTACTTGTCCTGTGGGACACCTCTTTTTTCCTTTCTTCCTTCACTTCCTCCTTTATCCCTTCTCCTACAGCATAGTTCGGGCGGCAGAGATATGTGAGGCAGTTAGTGCGCCGTTTCCTTTCATGAAAATGATTTTTCAAAACTGGTTCTGGCACCTTGATACAACAGCTGCATTTGCTAGTTTTCAAACTGTATGTGACAAGCATGCTAGTGCATTTATTCGAATGTGAATTTCATAAAATTAGTGAAATAAGTCAGCACTTTACTGCCTGTTTTAGCAGTATATTTTCTTAGGTTAGAAACAATCTGTATAAAAGTGCAATGGTAATTCCTAGTTTCGAACAGAGCTCCCATAGTCACCAAGTAATGTTCTTACTCAAGCTTAGATTAAGGGTGCCGTTCAACTTCTCAAATGAGTACTTCTGTCCATTTGACCCTTTCCAACTGAACATGAAGGCAGCTGGCTTCGCAAGTAACTGGTGTAGAAGAGTGCGGACGATGTCCTGGACGTTCGTCCTACTGAACCTTGAGAAATACTGCATCTGCATATGCGGACAAAGAAAAAAAATGTATATTAGCACTCTGCAGCTGGCGACCCCATTTACATTGTATGGCCTACATACAAAAATAGGAAAAGACTTTTCTTATTAGTTGTGGTATCAGGTGTCATTTCATTAGGACTGTATTAAATGGGAATTATGACTCACATAAAAAACTTTGATTATTCCAGGCGTTAAGATACTCACTCTAAACCAGCAGATATTTGAAAATCAATAAAACAAACAAGAGAACGCAAAAAGAGCATATATAGTATCAGTGACAAGTAATCGAAAAAACACGAAGCTTACAAGCTTTTCAGAGTAGGAATTCGCAGCTAAGTACTCCTCAATATCCATGACTTCTGCACTTCATGCAGGCAAGCTGGTGCAATCCTGTGGCAAAGCAGATGGAGTAGTTTTGATCTTGGCAGCAATCTCCAAACACCACTGACTTCAGGAAGCATTCTTGCATGGTTGTCAAATACTTTGATTTGGAAAGCTGTAAATAAATTCTGCCTTCACAGATGGAAATGAAAGTTCCATTTCCCGCTGGAAATGCACTTTTCCAGCTGGAAAACAAAAATTTCCAGCTGGAAAATGATGAATTCTAGCTAGAAACTTTTCCAGCTGGAATTTTTACAGCTGAATATTGCATTTCCTAGCTGGAACTTTCCCAGCTGTAAATTACCAAATCCAGCTTGAAAAAAGAAAATAACAAATCCAGCTGAAATTTCTAAACAAAAATTGTCAAACTTGTCCCGTGCTTGTGCGATAAACATTATTCAGCCACAGCTACCAACCGATGATGAAGCCCACGTCGGCTATTTGCCACATGTGTGACATGGACCTCAGCATCGAGTTTTGTTAGCATTCATTATTGATAAAAGCCTGTACCTTCTCCCTAATTCCAAAGGGCAAATTTGTGCAATAACAACAAAATAAGCAAGCCTCAACAGCTTAAGCAAAGCGATTTATTGATCTTGCTACAACATGTTTGTTTATATTAATCGGATTTAGCCAAAACTAACCAAACCCAATCGCAAGCCACACTGAACTAAACATCAAATATGGCCGGCGTTCGGAAGTTTAGTTGTTGCTGCGTGTACGTGCGCTCGCTTTTCCGTGTTTTTTCATCCTCAAGTGCTTTTTCCTGACAGTGTGGCTGTGCTACTGACGAATGAGTTTTGTTCATCTGTAGCTGACACCCATTTTCAGCAGAGAACATTCGACAGCAACAGACAGCAGCAATTTGCCATTACGCCTCGTTGTACTCTGAAGTAATCGAAGCTGTTGGTTAAAACCAGTCTTTACCTTCAACAGCACCTGTAAAAAAAGTTACCGCTAGAAATTATAGCCTTCCAGCTGGTGTAGGTGTAGTTTTTGGCGTGGAACCTCGAGCTGAGAAACGTGTCCTCCGTATTTTTTCTCCAGCCGGAAAATTTATTTCCAGCGGGAATATGGAACTAGAAATGCTTCTAGCTGGAAAAATTTCCAGCTGTTATGATTTCTACCTGGAAAATTTTTCAGATGGTGAAATTTCCAGGTTCCGTAACCCATCTGGAAATGAAAATCATTTTCATGTGAGAATTGAGCACAACTCCCAAAAGTTACTGTAAAAACTTTAGGTCTCGCAGGGTCATGGAATTTCATGAGGGTTCATACCTGAAAGCTGCGAAAGTTCTGCACCTTGGTCTGCAAGTTGAAGAAAGAAATATTTATGCACTGACCTCTTTTTTAAGAGCTAGATGTTCCAATGAATTTTAGACATCTACATGCAATCATATTCATGCAAGAACAAGGAAAACTGAAATTCCCTCAAGTTTTCACAATTGTGTTAGTAAGCAGCCACAATATCTAAAGTCCTACCTGAAGCAATCTGAAATCCAGTGGCGCTTGGTGAAGCATAACTGTTTCCACTGACTGTCCATTGGATGGGCTGCACCGCATATGACACGGAATCAGGATATGAATGGCAGGAATATTAAGAACTGTGCTCTTGAACTAAAAGAGAGCACAAGAACTCCAAATGCACTTGGCGATTTCTTTCATCTCTGAAGCACAACAACGCGTTTAACAAATCTTATGGTCTCCCAGCATATGAGCCTGCAATGTGCCCCGTCACCCCAAGGAAAGACCTGCTAAACGCATGACGTAAAGGCGGTTTAATAAGTGTCATACTACTAGTATTTTTGACAGCAATCTATGGCTAACCTCTGTTGAGGCCACTGACTTGCATTATACGACTGCAGTCTTTTTGCCAGTTATATGTGGCTAACCTTTGCTGAGGCCACTTACACTATACGAGCCAATGACTTACATGGTCACTTATTTAGAAAAGCTTATCACCTAGCAGCCATGACATGGTGTAAAAAAGCATTTTTTTAAGCTAAGAAATGCAAAAATCTAACTCTACATGAGACTTACTGTCCTGCTCAATATGGCTTCTATAATGGTCCTCCCCATGATGCTAAGGCAGGGCAGGTGTCACTGCTGCACCAAACACACGCATATATGTATATATACTGCTTTGTAAGCCATGGCTTTTGTGGCAATGAAACTTCTGTCGCATCAGAGTAGCTACTGCAAATGATATAACAAGATGCATAAATTGACACACAAAAAGGTAAAAGCTTGCTTGCCATCCTGTGGCTTCATTGTCATTTGTAGCAAATGCTCTGCTACACCGGTGCCAAAGAGGTCAGAATTACTCAAAAATGAAACAAAGATGTCTGCTTATGATGCACACGCAAATTAAATTACCTGCATCGGTGTAGATAGAAAAAGTAATGATTACAATATATTTTCAAGGCAAAAGCAGCTAAATGCACTAATTATTTCAGAACAGGGATGTGAATACTTTCACAAATTTATTGCCTCTGGTTTTCAACAATGCTGGTGCACTGGCTCAATTACAGAGCTACTACCATGCAAAAATTTTCTTTTGTGGGTACACTTCCAATATCTACAGCAGAAAACACATTGTCATCTGCTTCTTTAAGGCATCAACATGTATACACAAACAGTAAAGAGTTTGGAGGAATAACACACATTATCTTAATTTCCCCAAATTCACCTTCTTCCTCACCAGATGTGATGGCCACTTTTCTGCGCTTGTGATGGTTGCGCCTTTCAACACCAGAGTCTTCAGTCTCGAGGTCTGATGTAACTTCTGCAGCAAACAGCACTTCCTCTGCCCTTCTTAGTGATCCTGCAGTGGGCAGCCAATGTCATAATTGTAGCCTAGACACCAGAACACCAGATATTTCCACAGATGCACTATATACAACAGTAAATATAACAGTAAATAAGTTCCTATTAAACCTATCTTTTATCTCAAATGCAAAGAATAAACTTCACTGCCTACATTGCATATATTAAACGTGACCCTGTGGTGAAAGCAATGAACCACACACTGCAACATAAATGTCCTTGCTGTACCACATGCTTTCACCTGCCCAAAATGTAATTGCTAAAAACAGAACTTCCTGTTTCCAAAAGACGCAGTCTACTCACGTTTGTTGCTGAGTATTCTGGCTTCAAATCGTTTCCTTGTTTTCTCTACAGGAACTCTTTTGCAGCATTTTTGTTAACTCGATTTTGTCAACACACGGGGGCCAGAAGCACCATGTCGACTCTCCTTTCGTAACCCAGCTGTCAGGGGCAACATATGTGGTTTTCTCGAGAAGACATTTAAAATTGCACTCCATTGACTAGAGGGGATCGGTCAATTTCAGCCAGGCCGCCATCACGGAAACCAAGCTGCAAACTCGGGCAAAGAAGAGAACGACAGCAACGATGCACACCAAAACGTGTTCTTCCTGACTCCCTGAGGAGAAAACGGCAGTTGCTGCCACCGCTACTGCACAAATTGATGTTCCATGTACCCCTCATTCAAAAGGGCCGAGCAAACGATTCCCAGATGAGGTTGATAAGTCCACGGCGTTGGCTTCATCATTTGAGGCATCGAAAATGAAACTTCACTCACGTCACGCAGCACTCTCAGTCGCGTTCCGAATGTGGATCTCATTCTCGACATGTAACATTAAAGGGAACAGTCATCTCAGGCGCGGAGGCGTGAAGAAAATAAGCGACAACACGATATTTTGATATCGAAGAAAAAGTACATCAGATACTGAAGAAAGCAGCGGGAGCAACCTATATACAATGTGCCGGCCACTATGCGAGCACTTACGGTGCATGAATCACCACGTGGAGTCCGCAAACGCGCGTTAGATATAAATTTTTTTTCTGAGGTATTTAGGCTCCGACAGCCGAACTGTTCTCATATGTGATCTCTCCTAGCCCTTTAGGTTGTGTGAGCAAAAAACAAACAAACGAAAAAACCCAGAGTCTCTCATGCTTTAAATCATTCCGACATTTACAGCCTGCCCCTCAAGCCGCAATGATAATAACTATAATGAGATAATGCCATGAGAGCCGCAACAAAAGTAGCAGCACGTCAAAAGAAATTGCTTCACTTGAGCACTTGAACTCGGCCAGTTAAGCATATGAGCATGCATAAGTCGCCACATGGTATTCGTTTACTCAAGGTCATGAACCAAAGCCGCAGTGATAAATATGATGAGATAAGTTCGCGAGACCTGCAACAGAAACAGCACCTGGGAAGAAATTAACAGGCACCGGTGAATACCACGTGGCTACCTAATTATACGTGCAGCAATCACAGTCGCCCCGTAGTATTCGTTTGCTCGTTTTGCACACCATTACAAAGTGAAAGCACACAATAAAATTTTGGTGTACTTTATAAAACCTCGCATACTTATATATGGGTCCAAAACGCACGTCACGACATGCTAAAATTAACCTGCACCCGTGACAGTGGCGCCCATGCACGAAGAAAACGGTCCGCACGCATTTGCATTTAGGTTAGGTCATATATATCTGAACGGTTCGCTCCCACATGCACAAAAAACGCGTATTGTATAACTATAGCGGAAACATGGTACACGATCGGGCTAACGCTTGCGAACTAAATTCGCATCGGGCGTCAAGCATGCGACGCACGAGATATTCGCAGCACACCAGCACAAGACTGCAACAGCATTAGTAAAACCCAACAAAGGCATATACAGCTGAAAAACAGGCGGCTGTTCCCTACATAAATCTGAACCAGTAGACACAATGATACCCATACACCAATAAAAGTACAAAACAATTATGAAACCAATAGCCTATAAGATTATTGACATCTATGGGTGTGGGAGCGTACTGGTCTTATGGGCCTGTTAGTATATACAAATGCACTATTTGGCCAATAATGCCTATATTCCAGCAAGCCTCTAAGACCAGTATACTGACACACCCATAGCTGTCAACAATCTGATAGGCTATTGGTGTCCTATGGGTTTTTTTGCTAGGGTCCTCAATCCACGCCAGTGTGTCAGAGTTGTCATGGCCGCCAAAGCTGTGCAAATGTGGACCTAATGAACACGAATCCGATGTCTACAATGCAGCGCCAAAGTGCACTAACTGTGAACCGGTCCGCGCCGCGTATTGAATGAATGATGATGAATTTTTATGGCGCAAGGGCATTTGAGGCTAAAGAGCGCCATGACAGAAGGTTGTTTCTTCTACTCAAGGTGGGGTCAAAGACCCACTTCCCATGCATTTCTCCCTAAAGAAGCCGAGCACCCGGCGGGGTAAAGCTTGTACCCATTGTATCACCGGTGTGGACTCGGCAGCACTGGGCATCGAACCCCGAACCTCCCGCATGCGAGGAGGATGCTCAACCACTACGCCCCCGCTGCGATGCGTATTGCAGTTCTTGCCCATCCTGGAGGAAAGAAAAGAACAACAAATGTGTTCCCTGGATTTGTGCAAATTGTTTCCACGGTTCCTGGAATGTTGTTTACTTTATATTTATTAGTTAATTACATCATTTTCTTGTCCTTTCTGGAAAAAGAAAACAAAGTTATATAATTAACTATTGAAACTGAACGAAACAACATTCCAGGAAGCATTGAAACGAATTTGCAGAAATACAGAGAATAGTATTGTTCGTAGCAAGAACGAATTTCGCCGATGTGGAGCGACGGGGCGGGGCACATGTCGCGAAATAGTAGCGCGTTCCCGACTTTCCGAAGGGGAACACTATCGTGTGCAGGTTCAAACAAGAGAACAAAGGTCAAACGAAACAAATTAAAGCCGTATCTATAATTTAAAGAAAAGGGGCCAATAAGAAACGGAAACGAAGACAAGAAAAACACACTCAGCACGCGAACTCTACAGAATAAAGGAGAGAGTTCACCAGGTATTGAGCGTCCCAGGTGAAGCGGGGATGCCTTGTAGACAGTACGGAACGCTGGTTGATGAATTGCGACGTGTCGCTGGCGTTGCGTCGACGGAAGCGGCGAAAGAGAGCCAGGTGGTATTAGGAGCGGAGAAAATTGCAGGAAGACGCCGGTGGCCTTCAGTCAACAGCCTGAAGAACATGACAGCAGTAGAAAGAACAGCCAAGACCCGTCGATGGCGGCCCGAAACGCCAGAGGCTTAAAGCAGGCTATAATAA
Source organism: Amblyomma americanum (assembly GCF_052857255.1). Taxonomy (NCBI): domain Eukaryota; kingdom Metazoa; phylum Arthropoda; class Arachnida; order Ixodida; family Ixodidae; genus Amblyomma; species Amblyomma americanum. Next base: position 131,500,421 of record NC_135503.1, read on the forward strand.
TAATAATAATTGTTTTTTCGGGAAAAGAAATGGCGCAGTATCTGTCTCATATATCATTGGACACCTGAACTGCGCCGTGAGGGAAGGGGGAAAGGAGGGAATGAAAGAAGAAAGGCAAATTTAAAGAGGTGCTGTAGTGGAGGGCTCAGGGATACTTTGATCCACAGAATGCGACATAACACTAGCGTTAAACAACAAAGGACAAAGAGCAGAAATACACAGGACAGACGCTAGACTTCAACTGCCGTTTATTGCGCACGTAGGAGAAATATCACTGCGCATCTGCGCATGCTCGATATTGAAGACAAATTTGATTAACACGATCGCTAGTTATCGCCGACATGTAGAGTACAAAAGAAAAAAGGAAAGAAAAGTAAATCCACAATAGATTAAAGCCCGAGCATTTTGCCAGGCATGCAATTTCTTTACTCGTGCGGGCTATTAAAAGGGGAGCTCACGCAATTCCCTCCTGCTTTATCGATACAGAAAGCCTCAAATATTTCCCTATCAATCTGCTTGTCGAACCGCCTCAGCACGCGAGTGCTGCGAAATAGAGGGGTGCACTCTTCGTCCTCTATTTCGCCATCTTTCGTCGTTTTGCACTTGCGGCAATGGGCCGCCAAATGGAAACCTTATATCAGCGCTGCGACTGTTGCTCTATGCTTGCGCAATCTTTCATTCAGGCACTGGCCCGTCTGGCCTATGTAGTACTTGCCACTAGACAGTGGTATCAGGTAGACCACTCCAATGATGCAGTTAACAAACCGCGTGGCGTGCTTGGTTCCACAGGCTCTAGCTTCCTTGGTGGTGTTCAGCATGCGGCACATCCTAGACATTTTGAATGGCGCCGAGAAAACAACGCGTACGCCACACTTTCCCGCCACCTTTTTGAGGCGATGGGACAGGCCATGCATGTATTGCACACACACAGAACGTCCCTGGGAACCATCACTGCTGAGGTGACCTGACTTACGTCCATGCCTTAACTCTTTCAAAAGGCTCTCGACGACGGACGCGAGAGTGCTGCCTGGGAAGCCAGCACTGCTCAGACGGAGAGCTTGTTGTTGAACACTGAAGTTCACCTTTTGTTCACAAGATTTCTGAAGGGCGGCTCTCAAACAGTTCAAAGCTATCCTTCTCTTAACAATTTTTGAATGGGCCAAATTGTAGCTTAGGATTGGCTTTTTTGACCGAGGAAGATATGTCCAACAGACCGAATGATCATTAAAGCTAATGTTTATATCAAGGTACTGCAAGCATCCCTCAATCGCAACCTCACGAGTTAATCTCAGTTCCTTCGCACAATGATAAAAAACGTTAAAAACGCCCTCCACAATGCAATCTCTTTCCTCAGGCGCCATTTCTTTCAAGAGAACAAGACAATCGTTGACATATCTAAAAAAATTTTGCAACAACGGTCTTGTCAATGCGCGAAAAGATTTCTTTGTCGATACAGGCTAAAAACAGGTCACTTAAAACTGGAGCAATGCACGAACCAATGCACATACCAATGCACATACATACGTAGGAGTCAACGTTAAACTCAACAAAAGCAGAAGAAAGATAAAAACTCATCAGTTTCAAGAAGTTGTGAACTGACAAACCAGGAGAATTCTGGAAGGTGACTGGACCATGAGACTCGATGCTCTCCCTAACAGCAATACAGAGCTCTGCTTGAGGTATGGAGTAGGACAGTTCCTCCACGTCAATAGAAAACCTGTAACGCATATCTGCGATGCCCTCGTGTGTAGAAAGAGAATCAATAATATCATTCGAGTTCTTTGCAAGAAAAGGATCATTCAATTGCAGCAGGTTAAGGCTCCTTTCCAGGCACTTCGAGAGTTCACACTGCCAGCAGCCCTGCTCAGTGACAATAGCTCTCTGAGGTATCCTTTCCTTATGGGTCTTGGCTGAGAAAAACAAGCTTAGCTTTTCCTTTTTCGTACCCATAATACTTCTGGCGAGGCTATCAAGGCTCATTTCATGGCACAGGGCCAAGGCTCTTTTCTCCGCCTTTTCTGGGACACTCTTCGAGCGCACAAAATTTTTTTCCACAGCTCTGCATGTTTTTTTACTGAACGTTGAAGTAGGCATAACAACAAATGCCCATTCTTTATCGGAAACGAGTAACTTGAGATCTTTTTCCTTTAGGAAGTCTACTGTACCTTTTACTGCCAAACTTAAGGCTGATTTCTGCGGTTTTGAGGGGAGGCATTCCATAGTTTCTGAGACACACCTACTCTTATCATCGCTGCTAGCAGGACTCGCTATGTGCCTGTCCATGCCTAAAAGAGAAACAGGCCATTCCTCACGTTCAATGCTAAATTTAGGTCCGAGTATCAGCACTTCCTCGACTTCAGCAGATACCGGTTCCTGTCCAATGCAAGTTATCTGCGCAGACATAGTAGGCATTTTTCTACTACAATTCTTCCAGGCAATAAGGGTTGGTAGGCACTGCTTCCACAGAAAATCACAAACAAGTGAAGCCTCGCGAGTTCTTGTCCTAAGCCCAACTTCCCAGCCATGGGGAGCACTCACTTGCGACGACGAGACGACACGCAGGCAATCGTGCAAGTACCTTACTTGCCACCACAGCTCTGACCTCATAATCTTGACGATGCGTCTTGCATGTTGAACTGAGGGAACGTAGGGGGCAAACAAGGCTTGAAATTCCAACGGAACCAAGCGATTGTTCAGCGCGAAGGTGAGAATCCTGACACGGCACGTTGTGATGGCTAGCAAATTCACATATGTAGTTGGGAGGTCACGTAAACGAGGGTGGGGGAGAACAGGGCCCAATGTACTAGAAAGGAGGGTGATTAAAGAATTAAGTTGGACTAGTTAGTGCTTTTGATCCACAGACTGCGACATATTACTAGCGTTAAAAAAACAAAGGACAAAGATCAGAAACACACAGTACAGACGCTAGACTTCAACTGCCATTTATTGCACAGATAGAAGAAACCACTATGCGCATCTGCGCATGCTCGATATACAAGACAATTTTGATTAACACGATCGCTGGTTATCGCCGACATATAGAGTACAAATGAAAAAAAGGAAAGAAAAGTAAATTCACAGTAGATTAAAGCCCGAGCATTTTGCCAGTAATGCAATGTTTTACTCTTGAGGAATATTGAAAGGGAGCTCACGCATTTCCCTCCTGTTTTATCGATACAGAAAGCCTCAAATATTTCCATATCAATCTGCTTGCCGACCCGCCTCAGCACGCGAGTGCTGCGAAAAAGAGGGCTGCACTCTTCTTCCTCTACTTCGCCATCTTTCGGCGTTTTGCACTTGCGGCAAAGGGGCCGCCAAATGCCCACCTCCCATCAGCACTGCGACTGTTCTATGCTTGCGCAATCTTTCATTCAGGCACTGGCCCGTCTGGCCTATGTAGCACTTGCCACAAGACACTGATATCAGGTAGACCACTCCATTGGTGCAGTCATCAAACCGCGTGGCGTGCTTGGTTCCACAGGCTCTGGCTTCCTTGGTGGTGTTCACCATGCGGCACATCCTGGATATTTTAAACGGCACCGAGAAAACAACGCGCACGCCGCAGATTCCCGTCACATTTTTGAGGCGACGGGACAGGCCATGCATGTATGGCATACACACACAGGACGTCCCTGGGAACCATCACTGCTGAGGTGTGCTGACTTACGTCCATGCCTTACCTTCTTGACAAGGCTCTCGGCGACGGACGTGAGAGTGCTGTCTGGGAAGCCAGTATTGCTCAGACGGAGAGCCTGTTGTTTAACACTGAAGTTCACATTGAGTTCGCATGATTTCTGAAGGGCGGCTCTCAAGCAGTTCAAAGCTATCCCTCTCTTAACAATTTCTGAATGGGCCGAATTATAGCTTAGGATTGGCTTTTTTGACCGAGGACAATATGTCCAACAAACCGAATGATCATTAAAGCTAATGTTTAAATCAAGGTACTGCAAGCATCCCTCATTCGGAGCCGCACGAGTTAATCTCAATCCCTACGCACAATTTTTAAAAACGTTAAAAACGGGCTCCACAATGCAATCTCTTTCCTCAGGCGCCACTCCTATCAACAGAACAAAATAATCGTCAGAAATCATGCGAACACAAGGTGAACTTCAGTGCTCAACAACAGGCTCTCCGTCTGAGCAGTGCTCGCTTCTTAGACAGCACTCTCACGTCCGTTGGCGAGAGCATTGTCAAAGAGGTAAGGCGTGGACGTAAGTCAGCACACCTCAGCAGTGATGGTTCCCAGGGACGTCCTGTGTGTGTATGCCATACATGCATGGCCTGTCCCATCACCTCAAAAAGGCGGCGAGAATGTGCGGCGTACGCGTTGTTTTGTCGGCGCCGTTCAAAATGCCCAGGATGTGCCGCATGGTGAACACCACCAAGGAAGCCAGAGCCTGTGGAACCAAGCACGTCACGCGGTTTGTTAACGGCATCATTGGAGTGGTCTACCTGATACCACTGTCTTGTGGCAAGTGCTACATAGGCCAGACGGGCCAGTGCCCGATTGAAAGATTGCGCAAGCATAGAACAACAGTCGCAGCGCTGATGGGAGGCAGCCATTTGGCTCCCATTGCCGCAAGTTCGAAACGACGAAAGATGGCGGAATAGAGGAGGAAGATTGCAACCTTCTTTTTCACAGCACTCGCATGCTGAGGCGGTTCGACCAGCTGATTTATAGGGAAATATTTGAGGCTTTCTGTATCGATAAAGCAGGAGGGAATTGCGTGAGCTCCGCTTTTAATAGCCCTGAAAAGTAAAGAAATCGCATACCTGGCAAAAAGCACGCGCTTCAATCTATTGTGAATTTACTTTTCTTTTTATTTTGAACTTTATATGTCAGCGATAACCAGCGATCGTGTTAATCAAATTGGTCTTGTATATCGAGCATGCGCAGATGCCCATTGTGATTTCTCATCCTACGTGTGCAATAAACGGTAGTTGAAGTCTAGCATCTCTCCTGTGTGTTTCTGCTCTTTTTCCTTTGTTTTTAACGCCAGTAATAAGTCTCAGTATGTGGATCAAAAGCACCAACTAGCCCAACATATTTCTTTATTCGGAATACTGTCGGCCACCTGGGGACCTTTTAACGTGCACTGACATCGCACAGGCTATCCAAGGGTGCCTTTAGGCAGCACGGACCCTCATTCCATCGGCTGCCACCTCCATGCTTCCAAGGAACGCACGGGGCTTGCTTCGGAGATCCAAGAAAGGTCCACAGCAGCACGTACCCCACGTCCGACGGCTGCCACCTCCACACTTGAATGACCCGATATCCGCTGCGCTGTCTTTTTTTACACCCCGGTTTTCTGACACGTCAGGTCTCCGCTCCTCGTGCTCGCCACGCACGCTTTGTCGCCCTCGCCTCGCACACACCCTTCGCACGCGCACACGAGCAACGCTGGGCTGGCAGGCGCAGCGCTCCGGTTTTCGACGCCCATTGTCGACGCACCACGTTCACAACAGCACCACACCAGGTTTTAGCATCTGGCCAGGACACACATACAATAAAGGACCATCCGCGCCCCTGGTAGGCGCAGCGAAGGCTGCCCTGCCACCCTCGAGAAAGGGCCTGGGTCAGCCGCCCGCAAGTGTACCCCCAGTCGGGAGATGCCTACCAACAGCACACCCGTGGGTTCCCCGCGGCACTCTAGAGCCTCTAGTGAGGCAATGGACATAACACTGAGCTCACCTCTGCTGCAGCGGCGGCGGAGCTCGCTTGGACGAAGAAAGGTAAAAGTCCCAATAACTGGCCTTAATTAAACAGGGACTCAGGTGTTTGAAATGCATCCCCAAATAATCGTAACGACATTCTTAATAGAATGGAATTTCAGGGGATTATTATTAACTTAAGCGATATGAAAGATATGATAGCCACGTTCTCACCTGTGACCTTATGTATATAAGAAACAAACTTAAGTCCCCAAAACATAAATGTACTCAAGAACCATACAGTATTCCACCGCCACTGAGAACGCAACCCGGATCTCAGGTGGCGTTGCCGTCATAGTAAAATATTACGTCCCAGCTCGTGAGCTTATACTAAAGACTAAATTTCGAGCTGTTGCAGCCACTCAGCTTACACACAAAACAATACAGTGTGTTCTGTTGATATATATATATATATATATATATATATATATATATATATATATATATATATATATATATATACATCGAAGTGAAACATTTTATTACTGGACGTTTCGATCGGAGTACCGATCTTTCGGAGGATCGGTATATATATATATATATATATATATATATATATATATATATATATATATATATATATATATATATATATATATATATATATATATATATATATATTGACCCTTATCTCACAGTAACAATACATGAATTAAAAGATCTTTTAGAGCAGCTGCCAGAGACCTATCCGGTAGTGGTGATTTAATACACATTCCTCCTTCTGAGGGAGTGAAAAGACGGACACCCGAGGTGGCGGTGGTGGTGGTGGTGGTGGAAACTATTAGACACAGAGGAGTTTAGGACGCGCAGGTCCTTGGGCCCCCGAATGGCCTTACTGCTTTCAAACGTTCATGTCCCGGAGGCTCATGACGCTGGCAGCCCGGCCTGTGGCGATGGCTTGGTTGGCCGGGTCCTCGGAGCGCAGTAGGGTCTCCCAAGCCTACCAAGTGGTAAGGTGGTCCAGGCACCGCGGGGGAGGATCCGCCGGGTAGAGGAAAAGAATATGATCGAGAGTGGCTTTGCGATGGTGGCAGAGGGTACAGGAGAGGTCTGTGTGTACTCGGTGATAGCGCGCGAGCGTATATAAGGGGGGGGGGGGGGGGGGGGTAAGGTGCGTGTGATCGAGAGTGGCTTTGGGGTGGTGGAAGAGGGTACAGGAAGAGTTTGTGTGGACTTGGTGATAGCGCGAGCGTATATAAGGGGAGGGTTAGGTGCCTGTCATCGAGAGTGGCTTTGATGTGGTGGCAGAGGGTACGGAAGGTGTTCTTGGTGATAGCAGGATCGTATATATGGGAAGGGTAAGGTGCGTTTGATCGAGAGCGGCTTTGGGCTGGTGGAAGAGGGTACGGAAGGGGTTAGTGGGTACTTGGTGATAGCGGGAGCGTATATAAGCGGAGGGTAAGGTGCGTGTTTGGAGCCGCGTCCAAAGTGTCCGGTGATAATTCTCGAGGGAGGGGTGAAATGGGGGGTAGAGCCAACGCTCAGCTGTGCAGGCCTGCGTCAGTTCACTGAATGAATGCATGCGCTCCCGTGAGAACCCCATATCGGAGGCCGCCGGTGCCCGGTTGAGAGGACCTTGGTCTAAAGCGTTGGCAGTCTCGTTTCCGGGATTCCCGGAGTGGGCAGGCATCCATATAAGCTCCAATTCGCGGGGCGGGGGTGTGGCGATAGAGTTCGGTTTGCGAAATGCAGAGGCGTGAACTCTCCCGCGGGCGAAATTTATTGTGGCAGCTTTAGAGTCCGATAGTATTTACCGGGCGGCCGTGCGCGTGATGGCTAGGGCAACGGTGGCCTCTTCAGTCTCCTCCGAAGTGGCAGGGGGGGATAAGTGAAGGGTGGCAATCGGTTGTAGGGAGGGGTTCGTGATGGCTAGAACCGCGTCCTCGCCTGTGCATGCGGCATATACCCACACGGCATACGGTTCGGTTCCATACTACTTGTGGAGCGCCCGTGCGCGAGCTCTGCGGCAGTGTTCATGGTAGGTCGGGTGCATGTTTTTGGGAAGAGGTTTAATATGTAGTTCGCGATGAATATGGTGGGGGCCTGGAGCTGTGTAGGATCCGTGGCTGGTATCCTGATATCGAGGGTGTGTAGGATGTGTCTGCTGGTGGTGGTTCTCGCGAGACGTATGTATTGTGTCTGTCGGTGGGCCTCAATAAGCTCACCTATCGTGTTGTGTAGGCCTGGCTGGTTGAGATTGTCGGTTGAGGTATTTAGGGGTAAGTGCAGTGCTGTCTTAAATGTTGTTCGAATCATGAAATCCAGGGTGGAGATGTATATTCCCTGGAGTTTCAGGTAGGGGAGCGTGAAGAGAAAGCGGCTGAGGACGGAGGCATTAATGAGATGACATTTGTCATGCCCCTTCATGCCCCATTGGTGTCCAGAAACTCGGCCCAGTACCCGGAGAGTGTGTACCTTACCGGTTTTCCAGTGTCACGGTTATGTGGGCTGCGGGGCAGTTTCGGGTTGTGGGGCGGAGTATGAAGAGTTTCGACTTCTCCAGAGAGCAGGAGAGTCCGATACTCCGCGCATGTGTTTAGGTGAGGGTAGCTGCCGACTGCAGAGTAGTTTTTAATGCAACGCCATTGAACTCAATGAACGCCGGCGGCCTGTTGCTCATGTGCGACGTTTCTTCCAAAACATTGTCAACTCAATGCAAGCGGTGCACACCTTTGTGTCACTACTGCCCGCCACATAGCTCAAAGCGTGATTGAGGTGTCCAGTGAGCCAGTTATGCGCCTTTCCTTTAATCACAATTACCAGAGCCTAAAACTTTAATGAACGCCAGTGAACCTAATGAATGCCGGTGGCCTGTTGGTCCACTGCGACGTTTCTGCCAAAAAACTGTCAACGCAATGCAATCGATGCACACCTTTCTGTCACTACTGCCAGCCATTAGGCTCAAAGCGTGATTGAGGTGTCTGGGGAGCTAGTTATGCACGCTTCCTTTAATTTCCTTTTCTGACTTTTGCGCACAAATAAAAATTGACGAAGACAACTACGTGCAATGCACAGTGCGAGAGGGTGTAGCAGTTTAACACAAGGCATGATCGGCTGCGGCGATAGCGTACTGCTCTCGTGCAGTGGGCTGTGAAGCTGATCTGTTTGCACTACCATGTGCTCGAAACCAAGTGGCGGCAAAATATATTTTGTCTGTTGAGCTATCTGAAAGGGTTTAGACTAACAGCCGTTCCTCAGGATTGCTAGTGAACTAGAAGCAGCATTTGGCAACACTGGGCAACGACCCGCGGCTTCTTTTATTACTCCGCTGGCCATTAGCAACAGTAAACCAACTCAGCTGTTTATTGTTTGACTATATTAAACAAGCCACACATAAAAATTCGAGAGCTTATGTTTTTCCCCTTTGATTAGCTTTTTGTTTTGGTAACAAGAAAGGTTTCTCCAGCGGACTAATATTTTGTCGTGGAGGAATTCTGAGCGTTGGTCCTGAACGTGAGCGGAGCCTCGCTACGGACTTAAGTTGTATCCGACTAGTAAATATCAGTCAAGTTCAGCGAACGATAATGTGATGTTATATTTCTAGCAGTATTACCATCTCATGTATTTCAAAAAACGCCCCGCTGTGCTGGTGATATGGATCTGTCGTATGAATACTTGGTTCTGAGCGGGCTTCTCTGTGCGGCACACTTTGCGGCAGATGTAAGCGGGTGCGAAGAAATAGTTCGTGGCGATGATGAATATGAATCATTATAAAAGACGTGCCTTTTTTCGTGTTGGGAAAGGATTTTCTGTGCTTAGGGTACCATGAAATTAGAATATTTCGCTGCAGTATTTTTTAAACATCCTGAACAGAGAAGGGAATAATTAGACTGGCGTGCTTATTAGATAGTGGCCCTAGTCCAGCACAGGTTGCAAAATAATTGCACAATGTGGGGTTTGGCACCCTGAAGCGTCTCCTGGGCTATAAGGGGCGCCATAGAAGATGGCTTCGGATTGATTCAGGCATCCTGGGGCAATTAGTGAGCGCTAACATCACAGAGTACACAAGCGCCTTTTGTATTTCGCCTCCATCCAAGAATTGCGACCGCAGCTGCCGGAACTGGGCCTGGGTGCTCCGGCTCAGTAACTGAACGAAATAACCTTCGAGCCAGCGCACAGCATTCTTTCCAAGGTTGCTTTAATTTACGAGAAACAATCTGGCGGAAGGCAAATTTACCTTCTGTTTCTCGCAGTGAGCCCTGCTCACCTAAAAAAACCGGGGCTAGGTTGCTTTTATTCAACAAGGTTTCCTATGGGCAATAGAAGTGAAATGTGCCTTTCTTGTTTTTTAGGTTTGCCCCTGAGATTGAAGGCACAAGTCTGAGTTAAAGTTTTCATTTTGTTGTGTAGGACATGGAGATCAAGAAATATAATGTTTGGAACAAGATATCGATGTGCCTGATATGCTATTTGGTATAAAAGCTAAATCATGTATATAGATATTAATTCGAAACCACCCTCGTAATAGAGTCGACCCTCGTTATAACGAAACGGGTTATAAAGAAATAATGAATATAACAAAGGAATGACCATTCCCCTTAGAAGCTCGGTCAACACGGGCAATAACAAAGCTGCAGTTAAAACGAAGTATTCCTGGACCCCTTAAACTTCGTTATAACGAGGTTTAACTATATATTTTCTTTGTAACATTTTGGCAGCTTGTTTTGAAAGTCTAAATAACTTATTGCAAAATGCCTCGATATTCTTCCTCATTCATGTCAATGTGGAATTGGCTCATTTTGAACCCCTAAAAATACCTGCTGGTATATGTCAAGAGCCTTTTAGAAACGTTTTTCGCCTAAGTTGACTGCTGAAAACAGCACGCTAGCTTTGTGCGAGCGGAGGTGTGCAGAACTTATCTTCAAATGGGCATTTCAAGCTGTTCTAACCAAGCTTCTAAAAGCAAGTAGCACGTTGTTGGTCACTTGCGCGTTCGACAGTACATTGTTAAGAGCCATGTTGCGCAATTCAGAGGATATTTTTTGTATGGTTCCGTTGGATTACGTTTTTAAGCTTAGGTACGCAAATTCTAATCTTATTTGGTGGCGCTTCAATTTTTATTTTAAAAGGATGCAAAGCTTGTTCAGAAGCGCCCTAGCTGTCTACCTCATTTCGTCATGTTGCCGCTTGAGTAATTCCTTCTGCAGTGCTGACTTTCTGCATTATTTGCTTTGTAACTGCCATTGATTTTAATTACTCTTGCAGACTTAACGCGATCTGCCGAGGGTCGTACAATAGGGGGAGGTGTAATTGGAAACACCAATCAAGAAATCGACAGCACGATTACCTGTGGTTAACACCGGATTCAGTGACAGCTGTTAAGGTATTTGTAAATTTTGATAACTTGTTGTAGTGATTATAAGAGCGACCTTATGTAATTCTAGGGCGCTCTATTTACAGTTTTCCACACATGGTTATTTTTCATTCTTCTGCTCTCTACTCCGCAGTTCTAGAAGCGCAGCGTGGCCGATGGTCTTCTCGGTCGCTTAAAGTGTACGGTCCCCCTGCACATTCCTTCCTCCTTGCGCAGTGCATGTGGCAACACACCCACTGCTTACACTGACGATGACGTCCTATTACGACGCGACATCCGGGAACGGGCACATAACTGCTGTCGCTGTAAAACATGAGCGATATATTTGCCTGGTCATTGTGCATTCGCTTTGTGTGTAAAGGTGCCGCGTTCGGGTCCCAGCATCCTCGATTACTCTCCTGTTTCATAAAGTCCACAAGTGTCCCCGGGCCATATGCTCGGATTTCTCAGAGCTGAAACCCCTGGCAAAATGCGTCACAGTGAGAGAGCTGCCATTGATGACTCTTCGCAATGCAGCAGCTTTTTTCACAGTGCATAAGATGTTCACTTTTGAAGTCATCTTGCTGTTACAAAATAGGTAGGATATTTCTTTTTGAGTTGTGCTGGTTTCCAATATTTTTAATTCCCCTAAGTGACCGTGCGTAATTTATAGGACTTCAGCACGGTATTTTACTCAGCCCGGTGCGATGCAAAAATGCAGACTTACACAACGCGGCTTTCGAAGATACGCAAGTGGCCTGATGCACGCGCGGCGTTCCGCGCCATTTTTTAAACTTCGCTTAAAGTTGCGTGCAACGCCTGCTCGAGGCCGCCTCAGACTACGTCTTCATTTAGAACACAAATGACAAGGTGACCTTGAAATTGTATGTGGAGGTAATCTGCTGTATTCTGTCACCCAAGTGGCTGTGTTTGCGTGCTTAAGGTTTATTTATTGTTATATTTGGAACTTACATGTGGAAGTGAGGAGCTGTACTGCAACTTGTAGGGCCTCTTCGAGCTGAAGCCTCGCTGCCGCTTTGTCCGTACATATGTTCAGTAGTCCTAAAGGATGCTGTTGTGCGTCATTGCTTCCGGGGACACAGGAGAATGCCTCTATTATGATATATGCTCACACAGGCGAAATGGCAGCTAGTCGTGTACTCCGACATGCAAGTTTTTCTCAAACCGCCGAGCTGCAAAAGGAGTACTGCAGTGTTGGCATTATTTGTTGCCTGTTTCCCCACAGGCTGCCGCCCAGCAGTTCGAGGATGCTGGAGTCCACGCCGAAGGAGGGGCTCTGTGTGACGCTCCCCTTGAGAGCTGGGCGATCATGGGTAAGCGATCGCCCAGGGAACGGGAATTGTTCATTCCCTGGTTTCGCGTTTTCGTGAGTCATTTGACAGGTTAATGTATAAATCAGTACAACAGTTGTAATTAACACATCAATAAATCACTTGAAGAATCTGTGTAGGAATCACTCGATCAATAGATGTATTTGAAAGAGTCGATGGATCTATAAATCGGTCAGCAGAAAAATTGTTTATAGCCTAGATCTGTTAGGCCAGGATATACTTAGCGAAATCGCGGAGATAGCTGGTTCGGAAGAGTTAATATATGAAACCTTTTCATTCATCAGGTGCGCCGTCATGGCGGAGTGGTAGCGTCTCCGCCTTAAACACCAAGGACCCTGGTTTGATTTTATTATTCAGTGAGTGTGCGGATGGTGGTGGTGGTGAAAGCATTTATTTGAATATTGCAGAGAGGTTGCGTGGGGAGAAATCCCTAGTGGGCCGCTCCCCTTACAGTACTAGGTGGAGTCCCTTATTCAGGGACCCCATTGGTCTGGGCCGCCACTCGAGGTCGCTGAACTAGGGCTTGCTGGGCCGGTAGGTCCAGGCAGGTGAGCAGGGCCGCCTCCCAGTCCTCTCGGGTAGGGGTTAAGGGTTAGGGGCGGAAGAGAAGGATTGTGTTGACATGCCCAGACCATGTGGAACGTGTCAGCTACCTTCCCACAGAAAGAGCAGAGGCTAGAGAAAGAAGTGTCGAAATGTTTGAGCACTGCTGGGCACAGTAGAGTGTTAGTAAAAAGTCTAAGCAGTATTCTCTCGTCCGCTTTCCCTAGCCCCTTGAGAGGAGCCGGGTACTGACGGTGCGAGTCCCGGTAATAAGCGGAGATATCTTTGAAAGTTAGCAGAGGATAGGAGTCCTGGTCCACATCGGTAGGGTCTACATCGGGGACCCGGTTAGTGAGTGCGCGGGCGACCGAGTTGGCGGCCTCATTCCCTGGTAGGCCCTGGTGGCCTGGAGTCCAAATGAGAAATTGGGTCGTGGGGTCCTGATCCCGAGCTGCTCTCTGAAGTATTCGTTGCGCTGTTGGCGTTATCCAGCCCAGTTCATAATTCTGGCAAGCCCCTCGCGAGTCAGATATGATGAATTTAGATTCAGCGTGGGAGGCGGCTAGGGCGATTGCTACCTCCTCTGCGTGGGTTGTGCGAGGTGCTTTAAAAGTGAGACCGTTCACCTGTCTTCCCTCGTGAACGACTCCGGCTGTGCACCATCCTCCCCTGGAATGATGTGGGCCCGCAACGTCTACTTAGAAAACGTTATGTTTGGAGCCATAATGGCGGTGCAGGGCATTCACCTGCGCCTGACGCCGTCCATTGTGGTTCTCTCTGTCCATTTTGGTAGGAAGGGGTCGAACACGGAGGGCTCCTCTCTATAGTTCCGGCTGTCGTACCGTTTCCTCAATGTGATGGTTATGTTGTATATGTAGCCGGCCCAGTATGCGACGACCGCACACGGTCTGGCAAATAAGACGCGTGTATTGATTAGTGAGGTGCGCCTCGCGCAGCTCCTGATAGGTAGAATTAATAGCGCAAAAAAGACAGGGACACAGAAAGACGACACCACAGAGCGCTATGAATTCTACCCTTGAAATGAACCAACAAGCCCAAGTATCTACCCTCCCGATAGGTGTTTACCACCCCCAGTGCAAGGAGCCTCGCATTTGAGGTAGAGATCGGGAGGTCGAGCGGCCTTTTGATCATTTTGCGAAGAGTAACCTCCAAGATGTCTTCGTCATGCTTGCGCAAGTGCAGGTATTAGGTTTCAGTGGCTCCCGCCACCGACCGTGTGGTTGGTCTCGTGGTGCGGAGCAGGTGCCGGCCGCACGGCGGCACGTAGTTCGTCCGGCGGTTGGTCACGTGGTACGCTGCGGCCACAGTGGGAATGCAAGCACGGGGAAACTGCAAGTTCGTGGCCGATGTAGCTTTCGCTACTAAACCGATAATTGATTAATAATCAGTAAGGCAATTGAGAAAACAATTGATCCCTCAATGTTTTTTGCCCATGATGCGACCCTAAACCGTTTTATTCGGTTGGTTTTACTTCCTTTCTCAGCCCTCGCCACCTATTCGTGATGGATGACCCTCCCATTTGAAGGCCCATGAATGTTAATTGGCCCACCTAGATCGTCACCAGGCTCAGATACAGGGAAGATATCGTTTGCTCACGCGTCATTGGGAAAATGGATAAAAGACTCGACATGTAGCCTTGTAGTTGACTGCGCATACGGGACAGAGAGTTTCTTAGAAAGCGCGAATACTGGGCGTGTGGCCTGCAAGGGCTACAACCGTCGCGGAAGAATACATGAATGTGAAAGTTTGACTTTAATTTCTGAGATCGGCTTTGTGGCATAATGCATTGACACCTTGCTTCAAACGTGGGGGACAAAAGCCGAATAGCATTCGTTGCTTGCGACTTCTTCGCACAATCAGCAACTCAGTCTACAATTTTCTTTGACAGTCTAACTCAAAATATTCAGCATAATAATCGCGCCACCCTCCAAACAATGCAATACTAGCGAAGATATTCATCGCGGCAGGCACAGAACATCCTCACCGGATTTCGCTTAATGGCAGAGGCGCAGGTGAGGTACCGAGAAGTGCACGGGAACCATACTCAGGTATCTGTTCGATGGACGGAGTGATGAACAGTCCTGTAAGGCAGGGGCACACGGCAGCGCCCACTGGCTGTAGCCACCACAGCCCTGCATGGTTTATTTAATTCCTGTCCAGCGTTGCAACCAGCAGTCGTGAAGATGAACGTGTCTGACTGTTCTTCAGGTTAGGCTTTAGGAATAAATCATTCAGGTCTCACTTTCAAGCGGGCTTGCCTTCGTTCGAACTCGTCCATAAAGCTTTTTTTTTTCTCCTGCACACATCGCCAGGTCAGCAGCAGGGAGCACACCTTCTCCAAGTCGGGAGTCTCGACTCCACCGAGCCCGCCACCAGAAGCGACAGTTGCGGGCTGGCATTAAACCGTGCCGCCGGAGCCAGCATCCAATGACCAGCGCGTGCCGCCCCCCCGGCCAGCAGCGACCGCAGCTGCCCAGCCAGCTCAGAGGGCCCCGGAGGTTCGGGTATGTGAACGGCGTCTTTAGCGAGGCTCGCGTGGTTTTGTCAGGTTAATTGTTTCGCTAAACCATATGTCATTATCATCATAGCACACTCGGGGAAAGGTTCCTGTGGCAGCGGAAGCTATGAGCATGCACCACTGGCGCACAGGCCTGTGTCTTTTGGGCCGTGCCCGCGTGAGTATGGACAGTGCGTTCGTGGAAGCCAGCGTCTCAGGCTGGTAGCTACCACTGCATAGCCACAGAAAGCTGTCCCTTAGTACAGAATGCATTTGCAGGCAAGGCTAGTGCGAAGGGAAGAAAATAAAAAGCAATGAACATTTTTGTAACTGAGAAAAAAACAATGCAAAAATCGCCGCTTGCATATCCTAGGTGCTCTTGACGTATTTTCTGGACTGTAGTCCGCGGAGTGTACATGTTTTGAAAGCTGAAATTTCATGCAATGGGGACAATGTATGGGTGCAGACTATATATACGTGATGATTTTTTAAGATCATTTGAGCCAAAGAAGCCTAGAATTGCTGTCAGATAGAAAAAGAAAGTTACTGGACTGCGCCTGCAACTTTGTACCGTATTAAATCACATCGTGACAATTAGCTTCCAGTGCTTGGATTTGTGAGCACATGCGGAAAACCTCGGTTAATATAAATAAATGAATAAATATCTGAACTCTTAAATGTAGAAGCAACACCAAGGGCGGCGCAATACTTGAACGGTCACGATTGCTTCAAGAACTGTTAAGAGACTTCACAGAAGCATTCAAGCTCAGTCTAGTTGAGCGTGCGCAAGGACTAAAGTCAATGCGAACAGCAACGAAAGAAGTTGACTTCAATGATGTAAGTACAGATGTGGACTGTAACAGAGATGTAGGATTCTGAAGACGATGAAGACCTTGATGCGTCATTTGTAGAATCCACCATGCTTAGCTTTTTTTATTTATTATGACAGCCCCTGAGAAAGTCATTTTGACAGGTTTGAAAACTGATTTTTAATTGGTGTGATGAAAGACGATGACTTTTACTCCTTGACAAAGAAAATTTTGTGTGCCTGCTGTACACTACTTGCGAAAAATCTAAGAAAAACCTATTTTCAGCCAAAATTCCTTTCTGCGGGCTTTACACCATGTACCGACTATCAAAGCAAAAATCTTTTAATTTAAGCTGAAATTTTCCTGACAGACTAGGTGCAGACTCTAGCTTGGAAAATGCGCTACTTAAAAGTAGCTATTGCGCGAAGAGAAACTTGGGTGCGCTAGTGAAACAATTTGTGCAATTATTGTAGAAATGCATATTATTCTGACCGATTGCTCTGTTGATTGGTTACTCGATACCGCAGCTTTTTTTCAGATCCTTTTGGGAGCTCTTTTAGAAGCCGATGTATCCTTCTTCTTCTTCTTCTTCACCCCAGGTATATGGCACATACCCACGCGGGGGGATTGGCCAAGGTGTAGTTGAATAAACAAAGAAGTTTCCATGGAACATGATGACAAAATTGTAGCAGCAATCGTGAATTTTGAAAAATCAATAAATAAAAACAAGAGAACAATAATGATAGTTAAATAACAGACAGCATTTTGGTGAAAAAGAAGAGCTCCCAGAACTTTAAAAGAATTAGCACTTCAACCTACCAGTTGCAATTATGTAATCGTGGAGAAACCCACAAAAAGAACCCAATGCAAATCCCTTGGCGTTCGCACAAAACGATAATAATACTGGCAAAGATAAAGGGAGGCCTAACCTGGAGAGAGGGACCTCCAGGTAAATCTTTCTCTGAAGTGCGAACCTTGGGCAGTAGGGGAGAAAATGGTCTAAAGATTCAACTGTCCCACATGCGTGACATAGGTTCGTCGGTGTCAACCCACACTTGCACAGATATAAGTTCAAACTTCGAATCCTGCACCGCAACCGCGTCATTGTTACCTCACACAGCCTGGATTTACATGAACGGACGTTCCAATTATATGCTAAGTGCTGATAGTCAGTGGTATTTAGTAAGAGATCTCGTAACCTGGCTGATATATGTAGGAACCGCTGAAACCTGGAAATCGCCAGCAGGCAGAAATTCCGGATGGGATGTGTCACTGACCCGTCAAGAGCCGACTTTGCTAAGTAATCAGCCACCTCATTTGAATGAATACCTCCATGGCCAGGAACCCAGACAAAACGGACCACCTTCAAAGTGCATGGGACAAAAAATCGCAGGATACGATGTATTATCTGGGCAGCCGTCTTTTTTTCCCTCTTCTTCAACTTCTTCTTACAAGCTCCGTTGGATAACTTGCACAACCTGTTTTACTCTTACTTATGTGGTCATTTATGCAGTGTACGCATACGAGGATGTTTCGTTTCGTTTATGAGGGTCTAACGTCCCATAGCGACTCAGGCTATGAGGGACGCCGTAGGGAAGGTCTCCGGAAATATCGACCACCTGGGGTTCTTTAATGTGCACTAACATCGCACAGTACACGCGCCTCTAGAATTTCGCCTCCATCGAAATTCTACCGCCACGGCCGGGATCGAACCCGCGTCTTTCGGGCCAGCAACCGAGTGCCATAACCACTCAGCCACCGCGACGGCCTCATACGGGGATGTGGGTGCTCTTCATTATCCAGCTGAGTTTAGAGTTATATTGTTATCCAAGAGAGTTCTGCAGTGCGGACGCAAACGTTTTGCGGTGAGTATGTAACAAGCTAGCCCTACGATGCATTCCTACATTAGAAACCTTCCATCGAAACCAGCTGTGTGTTTCACCAGTTTTTCTTGACCTTAAAGTACACTGAACCACCCGACTGGCAGTTGAGCTCGATACGAGTGCATTGCAAAACGGCGGCCGTACTTCTCAGAGTGCTGTCACTAATTGAACTGGATTTGCCGTATACTCTTTGGTGACACTGAGCAGTGTTGAGACAGCTAGCCCGTTTGCCATTAAAGTCCCCCACCTTTTTTTGCGCAATTACCCACTGCTGCCTTCGGGCATCTGGCTTTGATGGGTATGATCAATTCAATGATGCCTGTAGTTTGAGCACTAAAACGTTTACCGCTGTGATTTGTGTGAGCAGCTCTGTGACTGTTTTCAGCATAAATGTTGAGTGTGCCGGTGAGGAGCTGCTAAGAGTTACCTTCGTATTCAGACTGTGGTCCACATTTTAGAATGGGTTGTTTGATGTGGTGCTGTGTCATTACTGCCTGATGTCGAGATGGGTTAAGTGCGGTGAACTCTCTTATTTGAGATTGAGGAATGCTACTGCAAATTGGCCAAGTATATGCTTGGTGAGCTTGTTTTCTGTGATTCAAACTATTTGACAACAAATGGTTCTTAAAGGCTACGGAATGGCACAGGGCGAGACGACCAAACAGTGATCTGACAGCGTTGGCTTGCCTTAATCTTAGATATCCCACTGTGGTGAAGAAATCCTGTCGTGATACTATTAACTAGTACACACAGCCAGGAGTTTTGCTATGATTTCATTGAAATAAAAGTGTGGGTGCTTGGAAAACATGTCAACCAGTTGGCGTAGTTGAGAATATGTCAAGTTTTTCTTTTCGAGCGTAAGACCAAATAAATTGACTGCCATTAGCCAAGTCGAAGGCAAACGTTCTGAGAAGCTTCAAGACTGCATGCACATTTCTTCTTCACTGATCGTTCCAAGACGACCACTGCTTGCAACGACGTTTATTGTGCTCCCAGTCATTAGGTCAATTACTCTTGCATTTGAGTGGCGACATTCTCTTTGTCCTGTCAATGATGAAGGGACCTGTATGCAGCTCAAAACATCACAGAATTTTACCCTTATCTTGGTCAGCGGCGGTCAGTCTGTTAGAACTGTTTGTGGTATTGTTTTGACTTATCAAATACCCTAGATCTACACGCTTGGCCCTTCCTTTAAAGGCGGTTCCCAAGTGTGCCGAAGAAGATACGGCAGCTGCATTCCGGCTGAGCGAATGGACCAAGGTGTAGCGTGCCCGCCAGGCGAACTACTACGACCCTGCAAAGGCGCGCAGCGGTCGCCGAGGGGTCTGAGGGACCGCATCACCAATGGGCTCCGTTGCTCCACGTGGCCTCACGACGGTCTTTTTCCCGCACAACCAAGGCTGCTTCTCATCTCAAATGCTGTGCTGAGGAAATTTGCAACACTGCTGCATGCCCACACTTCATTACGGCCGACTTTCACACTCACCTTTATGACCTAGACATATAATCCAGTGTTTCATGACTTTTTGTTACTTAACCACCTGTTGAAGCTCTTTTGTGAGCATCTGTGCGTGTCAAGATTTTAAAGAGCCTGAAAAACTCATGAAGCCTGTGCAACTAAGGAACAATAGAAACTTTGTGCGTTGTCTTCCCCTTTTCGTGGTGACGGCGCTCTTATGCCGCAATGGTGCAGGGCGCATCTCTGACTGTGTTCTGCCCTCCTGGTTCCATGAATGCCCTGTCCAAGAACCGCCAGCATTAATGGCTGACTCGCAAAGCCTTCATCTCTTCGCATCAATCCACTGTGATAACGCAGAAACTGTCAATTTGTACCTGGAATCCCGGAAACCTGGACTCCTGGACTGTGCATGATTTCTCTGAGAGCTTTTATTCTGTACATTTACCGTGATATTGTTTCTAGAAAAGACATTCTTTTTACTTTTGGCAGGTAGACTACCGGTATGGCACACAAATGCTTGTACAGTGGTATACCTGCATTTATTCTATTCATGCAGTCTTGGTCTGTAATAGTCGTACTAGCACTGCCAAGTCATTAGCTATTCTGGAGGGACCAAAACACCAGCTCCAGCTTGGTGATCACTGTATTGGTGCCTCTTGTGAAGCCTAGATGACTGGTAGGTGGCAGGTGTCTGTGCACAGGTACCTTACACTGGGTGTCGTTTCTGGAATGAATTCCTAGTTTTCTTACCACTTCAGTGCCTTATAGGAGGCAAACAATTCGGTCAATTTGTGCCAACATATCAACCTATGGCCTGTGGTGATCTCGCATAAACCCTG
Organism: Amblyomma americanum; assembly: GCF_052857255.1. Classification (NCBI taxonomy): domain Eukaryota; kingdom Metazoa; phylum Arthropoda; class Arachnida; order Ixodida; family Ixodidae; genus Amblyomma; species Amblyomma americanum. The sequence continues at coordinate 131,520,829 of NC_135503.1, forward strand.
TCAACTTCTGGTTTGCGCTGGTCTCACGTGAACGGTTCGAAGCATCAGCTTGTCACAGGCGAAGCTTCACCAGATTGCATGCTGAACCCCCATTGATTAATGTGGTGCTATGGTTGTTAATCTCTAAGTCATTTCTGTGCATTAAGCACAGGGCTACTACTGTGACCACAAGGTTAAAACTAAACACGCCGTGTTCTGATTCAGTTTCAGGAATGGCTACTCATAGGGATCTCACGTGAACGGTTCGAAGCGTCAGCTTGTCACAGGCGAAGCTTCACGAGATTGCATGCTGAACGTTCATTGATTAATTTGGTGGTATGGTTGTTGATCTCTAAGTCATTTCTATGCGTTAAGCATGGGACCAGTACTGCGGCCACAAGGTTGAAACCAAAAACTCCGCGTTCTGATTGTTTCAGGAATGGCTACTCATGGGGATCTACAAGCGCCGATGAGGGGAGATGCGTTTGTGTGCTTTGTAAGTTCTCAAAGGGTGTGGGTGTTTAGGCAGGGATGCAGAGTTTGCTGCGCTGGGTTAAAAAGTCTCAAAATTGTCACTGGCATTTATTATTGGTGCTTGCAAGATGCCCCCACTGCAGGCCATTGAGTGAACAGCAAGTTTGCCTTGATTCCTGATCGCGCTTGCAAGCAAATGAAATTCTTTCAAAGCGTCGTGATTATGGTAAAGTATAATAGTGCAAGATTTCCACCCCTGGTTGAGTTTCGCTGATAGGTACAGCAATCCCTGAGAGGAAAAAAAATCTCCAGGTGTTTGTCTACCAACTGCTGGTGGGTTGTGTGAAATTGTGTTTATATTTTATTCTTCTAAAACCTTTGTTTCATTTAGGCTAGTGTCGCAGGTGGATGGCGTTTTCTCGTAAATTAATCATAGGCAATATAGACTGCTTCCAGATGCTGTTGGAAGCTTTTTCGTGTTTTGCACTTATTTTTTTATGGGTACATATTCAAAGCGTGAAATTTTTGTTATTAAACCTTGGTGGCTTTGCCTTCATATTTTTGTACCTTTTACGCTCGCAAGCGACTGAGTCAAGTTCGTCCAAAGCGTCGCGTTTATCACAAAAAAGTGGAGGTGATATTGCTAAACAGCCACCACTAGATTTTCGCTAATGTGAGATGTGATAATTGCTGAGTAAAAAAAAATTCATCTGTTCGAGTAAAATTTCCGGTCATTTAGTGTCGCAAGTTTCATTTATCCTATATTTATCTGTAGTTTCCAGATGATTGACTCAATTATCTCTGTGATTAAGCGTCGTTTCAGGACTGCTAGGTGCCTTAATATTTATCGCATCTTTTTTGTTGTTTCCTTTTTTGGCGCCGAGCTAAAGCATCTGGTTTTATGTTTCTTCTTTCTTGGAATAAAGGTTTGTGCTGTGTTACCAGAGCTTCACTTGTTGCCGAATTCTTTCTTTGAGATTTTTGGTTTCGCTGATGTAGCTTGCGTCACAGTCAGCGCAAGGAATTTTGTAGACAATGCCTGAGGCTCTTTCTCTCTGCGGCCGTTCTTTGGGACCGATCGCAGAGAAAAAAGAATTCGGCAACATAAAAACGACATCCGCAACTTTGCAAGAGAGCGCAATCCTGTAGCCGGACATTCCGAGGACTCAGACCATAGAATCAACTTCGAAGAAACCCGCATCCTCAAAAGCGAAACAAATTACCACGAAATGCTTCTTCTGGAATCCTGGCACTTCCAACCCACCCCGAACAACATCAACCGCACAAAAGGAATCTTCCCCCAGTATATGCTCAGGTACTTTGGTCTTCAACTCAACGAAAAAAAATCGCCATTGACCGCCTCCCATAGTAAGACAGTGTGACTAACAGCCTTAACCCACCCTTCCTCCCCCTCCCCCACGCATTTCGAATCACAGCTTTCGTTCCTTCCACCCCCTCTTTTCCTTCATACTTAAAGACGCTAGCTACTGCCCTCAGTCACCCCTGATGAACGAGCCAAGTCGGCTTCGAAACGTTGAGTTAAAATTAAAATTTTTGCTTGCAGATGTGCAGTTTACTATAAGTCTCCAAACCCAGCCAGACAGGCAAATCTGTCAAAATGTTTAGTTTTCAGTTTTCAGCCTTGGGAGAAAACGCAATGGAAGAATTAAGACACGGCTGGTGGAAGGTGAAGACGCTTGTCGAGACGTTTTTCACGTGGCGTCTCCGGTACGCGCTTAGCTCTCCGCGCTTCATTCTTCCGTAGGCGGTCAGCCTCACGCCAGACATTGACTTTGGGTTCGGTAGAAGCAGCTTCCCATAGGCTCGAAGATGCCGCTTGCTACACACGCGGGCACCATTCGCGCCATCTTCTTCCATTGCACCTTTTCCTAGGGAGAGCGGCCGCTCCGCGGCTTATACACGCTTTACAGCGCCGTATCATGGGGCTGCCATCTTAGATCACGTGATGAGGCCGCCATTACACGCCTGCTTGCTCTGCGTACTCTGCGCGCGCCTCTGCGCTGCTAGTTCACTGTACCGCTACGACTGCTGCGTCTGGTGGCATTCGGTTCCGACAGGCAGTGTTTCGGCTAGTACACTGTATATATATATATATATATATATATATATATATATATATATATATATATATATATATATATATATATATATATATATATATACACTCGAAAAAGGCTGGTCCACCCGCCAGAACGTCGTGAATTGACTCCTGTTATGTTTTTCAATGTTTGGTGATTTCATATGTATATATAAATATATATGTGTGTATGTACACGCACACACACACACACACATATATATATATATATATATATATATATATATATATATATATATATATATATATATATATATATATATATACATATATATATATATATATATATATATATATATATATATATATATATATATATATATATATATATATATATATATATATATATATATATATATATATATATATATTGTAGTGAACCTTGACGGCCGGCGTGGCAGGGCACGAGGGGGATACAAGCGCTGAAGCCTCCGGAGCGATATGGACGTGTTCAGTGACGGTGAGCTTCTGCGAACACACGAAATGGAGGTTGTCGGCCAGTTAGTCGCACAATTCAGAAAATTCTTCCTGAGCGCGGGCGCAATCGATCACGACGTTATTTTTTGAGAAGTCCCTCCCGAGAATCACGTCGTGGGAACAAGACGGCAAGACCAAGAATTCGACACTGTTCAAAATGTCAGCGATAACAACCCGCGCTGTGCATGTGGCCAAAAGTGCGTTCCGCTCTTAGGTTGCAGTGCGAAGCGACAAACCATTAAATGGCGTCGTCACATTCCGTAGGCAACGGCACAGTCTCTCATCAATCACTGACACTGCAGCACCCGTGTCGACAAGCGCCGACGCAAACAGACCGTCGACAGACAACACTAGAATCTTCGTGGGAGAACGATGAGGCCTTGAACTGTTCGAAGAGCACGCATTTTTTGCCTCTGGAGCTGCGGAACTTAGTTTCCCTCGTCAGCGGACGTAGGGCGACGGCGCTTAGGCGACAGTGAATGGCGACGTGGGGACGGAGATCGACGGATCGTATACGGACGCTGGCCGCTGGCGTACGCTTCCAGAGGTGGAGCAGCCCGAAGCAGCTGTGATGAGAAGGCAGAAGAAGCAAACGCTGGAGGGGCGACCATGCGGCGACGACAGTGGCGTGCCACGTGGCCGGGGAAACCGCACGACAAGCATATAGGCCGATCGTCCGGTGTGCGCCAAGGGTTGTAATGTGGCGAAGAGGGAGGATGAAGCGGGGCTGCTGGTGGGACCGGTGCCGGACGCAGGACAGGCGAACTGAGTGAAAACGCCACAGGCCAAGGCTGCGCAGCCACGGCGGCGTACGTCAAGGGCACCGCCGCAGTAGTGGAGGGGCTATAATGTGCCGCGGATTCAACGTACGACAAAGGAGGGACGTAAAGAACTTCAGGCAGGGTAGGAGAGCCTCGGCGACTTGTTCTCGAATGACGCGCTGAAGCGAAGGCACACAAAGAGAGGGAGCGTCAGGACTTGGGTTGAGGAGAGAGAGCTGACGAGCAACTCCTTCGCGAACAAACTGCTTTATCTGGGGTAACAGTGGCGAGTGGTCGGAGTCAGACATCAAGGCCTTCAGCGGCTCCGGGTGCGAGAGTGGAGAGCGAGTGAGAAGACGGCGCTTGCCTAGATCGTCGTAGCTTTGACATTGGGCAAGGACGTCGACGATGGTTGCTGGACTTTTGGCAAGAAGCATCGGAAACATGTCGTCGTCGATGGCCTTCAGGATGTGATTGATCTTCGCGCGCTCCGGCATCGAAGAATCCACACGCCTACACAGGTCCACGGCATTATCAATGTAGCTGGTGGACTTTTCACCAGGCAACTGAGCCCGAGCCCGTAGGCGTTGCTCGGCGCTGTTCTGCTCGCGTTTCCTTCCTGCTGTTGAGTTCGGCGAATTTGGACATGAGGAGAATTCCCTGAGGACCACCGCGAGGGTGGGTGAGCTCTCAGGGGGTGACGTGGCTGCAGGAATGCCGGAAGCAGCGACGATAATAGCGTCCCACGTCTTCGAACAGGAATACCGGAAGCAGCGACGACCATAGCGTCCCCACGTATTCGTTCAGGAATGCCGGAAGCAGCGACGACCATAGCGTTCACACGTATTCGTTCACGAATGCCGGAAGCAGCGATGACCATAGCGTCCCCACGTATTCGTTCACGAATGCCGGAAGCAGCGACGGCCATAGCGTCCCCACGTATTCGTTCACGAATGCCTGAAGCAGCGACGACCATAGCGTCCCCACGTATTCGTTCACGAATGCCGGAAGCAGCGACGACCATAGCGGCCCCACGTATTCGTTCACGAATGCCGGAAGCAGCGACGACCATTGCGTCCCCACGTATTCGTTCACGAATGCCGGAAGCAGCGACGACCATAGCGTCCTCACGTATTCGTTCATGAATGCCGGAAGCAGCGACGACCATAGCCTCCCCACGTATTCGTTCACGAATGCCGCAAGCAGCGACGACCATGGCGTCCTCACGTATTCGTTCAGGAATGCCGGAAGCAGCGACGACCATAGCATCCCCACGTATTCGTTCACGAATGCCGGAAGCAGCGACGACCATAGCGTCCCCACGTATTCGTTCACAATTGCCGGAAGCAGTGACTACCAATAGCGTCCCCACGTATTCGTTCACGAATGCCGTAAGCAGCGACGACCATAGCGTCGCCACGTATTCGTTCACAAATGCCGGAAGCAGCGACGACCACAGCGTCCCCATGTATTCGTTCACAATTGCCGGAAGCAGTGACTACCAATAGCGTCCCCACGTATTCGTTCACGAATGCCGGAAGCAGCGACGACCATAGCGTCCCCACGTATTCGTTCACAAATGCCGGAAGCAGCGACGACCACAGCGTCCCCATGTATTCGTTCACGAATGCCAGAAGCAGCGACAACCATAGCGTCCCCACGTATTCGTTCACAAATGCCGGAAGCAGCGACGACCACAGCGTCCCCATGTATTCGTTCACGAATGCCAGAAGCAGCGACAACCATAGCGTCCCCACGTATTCGTTCACGAATGCTGGAAGCAGCGACGACCATAGCGTTCCCACGAATTAGTTCACGAATGCCGGAAGCAGCGACGACCATAGCGTCCCCACGTATTCGTTCCGGTCCTCAGACGACGAAGTATAAGATCACTGTTGCCCTCTTCAGTCACGCTGGGGTTGAACAATTGCCCGAGTGCCGCACCTTCGACATAGGTTCCGCGTTCCGTTCATCAGTACAAGATCTTTCAATGCCTGCTGGGAGACAGCCTGCATTCCTGTGTCACGCAGGCGCCATCCGGGTCCACATGGGCACGGTCCGGACACATGTGCGCGCCCACCTGGAGGCCGCGTGGACGACAACGTGACCGGGTCCTGTTCCCTTTCCCTCAACCGAGCTGCGAGAGAACATCAGGACCGCCATGCCGTGGGTGGTACCATCAGTGCCATCGTGTGATTGGACATCATTCTTCGAACTATGTTCCCCAGCTAGGGATCTGGGGAATACTAACAGTATTTAGGGAGCAGCTGGTTTGGTACCAGAAGAGAGCCCCCCTCTTGAGAGATACCCTTTGCTGGGAGAGACTCCCGACTGCTAAGAAGCTCTCTTTACTGAGAATCACTCTCATTTGCCCGTACTTGTACATTATGTAAATAGTCCATGTATAAAGTTTTTCAAGTTTCTTCCTCCGATCGTCCTCGTCTCTTCTCCGGCCCAGTCACGGTACCTGAATCCCAACAACTGGTGCCAGCGGTGGGATGCTCCTACCTGAATCCCAACAGCGCGCAACTTGCGCACCGCAGGTCGGCCGAAGACGTCGGCGAAATTCTGCTTGAAGGCGGTCCACGATGTGATGTCAGCCTCGTGGTTGCGGTACCACAGATTCGCAACGTTACCACGGTACCACAGATTCGCACAGATTCGCAAGACGTGCACTCACAGGTTAAGCGTAAACATTCGCATTAGACACTGGTCACTGCCCTGTTTTTAACCCCCAAATAAGAAATGCGCGACTGACCTTTAGGGCCGGCGATGAGCAGGTTCGCGCGTTATCTCCACGCCGGCTTGAACAAAATTGCCGGATCTTGTCCAACTGAACCATGCTGAACACAAGCGGCGCGAACGCGCCTGACCGCGTGCGTTTGTTCATGACGGAGGGAGATATACGAAATCTCGACCCTTCCAAAAAAAGTCTGCTGGAAACTTTTTTTCCCGCGTAATGAAGCCTCCCCACAAACTGATGTCACCTTTTCTAGAAAAAAGTGGGTCCATTACCCGAGTAAATACGGCAAATACTCGTTAATTCGAGCCCCTTTAATTCGGAAATACAGATATGTACTGTCGGCGCGGCCCCAGCTAATGCCCATGAAAGGCTATGTTCAGATAATAATTATAATTGGTTTTTTGGGAAAGGAAATGGCGCAGTATCTGTCTCACATATCGTTGGACACCTGAACCGCGCCGTAAGGGAAGAGATAAAGGAGGGAGTTAAAGAAGAAAGGGAGAATGAGATGCCGTATTGGCGGGCTCCAGAATAATTTCGACCACCTGGGGGTCGGGTTCGAACCCGGGAACTCAGGATCAGTAGCCGAGCGCCTTAACCAATGAGCCACCGCGGTGGGTACTATGACTTCAGACGGGCGCTACAAATTACATGCGAAAAACTTTTTTCCTTTGCGAGTGTCGTCCATGCTTCCACCCATCAGTGGCCAACGGAACCAGGCTGTCAGCCGCGATCATGACGCCGGCTTTTAGATTCGTTCTCTGCAAAAAGCGTTTGCTGCTATCGCGCGTTTCAATAATTGAGTGGCGGTAGACGGCGTCCGCACCAATCGCCCATGGCACGATAAGGCGAACGTAGTGAACACGAGGCTTGCGCAACCGGACAAGCGCTGGCACTCTGCCAAGCTCATTTCCCCCCCCCCCCCCCCCCCCTATTATAGAGCTACGACGTCAAAAGGTCGCTGCGCAGCATCTTGGCACAATGCGAAGAAATGCTTTGTGGACGGCGACGGTGCGAAACGGAGGGAAGCTTTAACGACTGATGGTTTTTTTGTCTTTCAAATTCTTAGGCAAAAGTCGGGGTTGAGTGGGTTCATTATGCGAATGGGTTCGTTACCTGAATAAATACGGTATATCTACGTTAATGCAAATGGTTGTTGTCAGTTTTCTCGAGGCCATTCGATAATTCCAACATCGGGTCGTGAAGTTCGAATTAACGAGCTTTTATTGTAGTTATGAACTCCTACCGTCGCCACTTGACAGATGGCTTAAAATCTATGCCTTTGCAAGGCAGTACGGACGTTGCGGTGATGCCCGCAGGAATGACGAGCCGGTTACAACCTTTTGACGTAGCAATCAACAAGCCCTTTAACGATAGGCTACGAAAGCACTACAACGACTTTCTGACGCTTCAGGAGCACCAGCTCACACCGACCGGGGACATCTAGCGTGCTTCGCTTAGCCAAGAGGAGAACTGGGTTAATGCAGCATGGGAGGAAATTCCGGCTGAACTCATTGCCCGCAATTGCAGCGTCTCTAACCCGCTAGACACAAGCGAGGACAGTGCGCTGTGGGAGGAAGCCAGCAACAAAGAAGCCAGCGACAAAGAGGACAACGATGTCAGCGATGTTGACGAAGACGATGAGTGAGCATTCGGCGTGCTACGACAAGCGTCACAAGCTTAATTAAATGCATTCCCTGGTCCTAGTCAATGCCTTTTTTCCTTCGGCCTAAATTCATTCGAGTAAATTTTTGTCTATCTTCTTGATTTTATGAATTTCGAGAGTCGGCCTAGAATCGAGTAAATACCGTGCCGTGTTGAAATCAAGTGGTTATACAATCCTTGGAAATGTGGCAGTTGGTGTTACATCCCGCCTAGCGCTGTGCACACATCAGAGGAGCGTGAAACACTGCAGTATGCAATTAGCTTTTAGTAGGAATATTTTGTCTATCGCTTGTAATGCCAGTGACACCTAGACAGGGCCTCGTTTCAAATTATTGGCGGCAATACCACCTGTAGCGTCTGAATGAGCAAACATCCAATGCCGAATTAACGAGAACGAATTGACGAGTTTTCACTACTGTGCTGTCAACGCTTCATGTCTTTCCATATCCCTCCAATCTTCCTCGTTTGGCTCACACTAGGCCTAATCGGCCGGCCAGTGGGAATCATGATGATGAAAGGCCGATTCTAAGAACGTGCAAGCCTGTGGACACCAATTGGCCTCCTCCTCAATGGGTGTGCTACTCGTGTTCTGTAGAGAGAGAAAACGCAGGGGCTCGAAAACACATGCCAAAACTTCGCCTGTTCGAAGACTGCTAGCTCGCGCATCCGTCTGGCATAAATCACCAGATAATTCCGTTTTGCGACGTTCTTTTCTGACCATTTACTGCAAAATTTCACAACATATGAAAGAATGCCTCGTGACATGTTCGTTATACGTGGGCTTCAATAGACCTTAACCTGTTGGAACAGCGGAAATATCTAAGGTTCTGTCTGCTGGATAGTGAGCGCAAGGTGCCATCCAATTGGAAAGAAGCAATTTTGGAGCAGTTTCGCACAATTTTCGCAATTTTTATCAGGATTCCACAGTTTATCCGGTCTGCGTCGTCTGACGCAGTTTGGCGCAACAGTGCCACCGAACACACCGAACACAAATTGCAGCTTTTGTGAAAAACTATCTACTGCCTTACTCAAGTGAGACAATTCTTTGCGCAAAGATTGTGGGCCTCTTAATTGCCTCACAGGTGTGTGGCCGATTATATTTGAGTCACCATAAGAACTACCACAAAAATGCTAGTCGCAACTAGTCGCTGTGTGCCGAGCCGCCCTGACAGGGCGGCGCGTAGTTCTAATTATCCGTAGCGGGGCCGACTCGCTTTCGAATTAACGGGTTTTTTTATATACAGATCAGATCTGTATGCAGCTTGGCCGGACCAAGTAGAGTAGTTCGAATTATCCTAAGATTCGAATTATCGAGGTTAGAATTAACGATCTTTCACTTATAAGTGACTCTGACACCAACAGGGCCTCGGCACGACGTTGCCAAACGGTCTTCGCCCAATCTTTGACTAGGGCACCACTCATCCATTAATTCTCTTGTGTGTACACAGCGACGTTTTTAGAGAAAACATTTCTGGATGGAAGCGTTTTCCGCCTAAAAATGAGGTAGGGCGGCAGTTTTCACCCATCGGCCAGGCAACATAACATCACGGCAAGACGCTGCTTCGTACTCAGCAGTTCTTACTTTCACCTGTCTTGCGCACTTATCATTGACTGTGTACGCCACAGGCATGTCAAAATACACTGGAGTTTAATCGGCGTTATCGATTTGGCCCAGATTGTACTGCTGCTCCAGCCGCTTAATCACAAAGTGCTGAAATGCCACCAGCTTGTACTCAAGAAATCAGGTGGTAGGTTTTGGCATACGGAAGCTTGCCGTCGCAGGCTGAATGTGAAGCGCTTCATAGAACACGTGACCTAGCCCCTGTTGGCTTTAAGTTGGGTCCGTGGGACGCCTCTAACGTTAGCGATCCCCCTCGCTTTTGCTTGTATTATCTCTGTCGTCACGGGCATCACACCTTCCCTTTGCTTCCTGATAAAGTTGGCGACATCCTTTCCCACCTCATGGTGTCGCCCGCTTGGGTCCAGTGAAGGCCATTCGCTTTGCAGCGCAGTTGAAGAGCTCATTCCGCTGCTTCTGCCACTGGCGCATGTTCTTCTCATTCACGCCGAAGTCGCGCTGGGTTTGTAGGTTTGAATGCTTTCCGCCGCCAAAACTACTTTTCGCTTGAAAGCCGCGGTGTAACGGCATCGCTTGGTGGGCCGCATTGCACCGCAAACACAGGCATTTCTCGAAGTCACGTGGCGACTAACACAAGCAAGTACGGGACGGCGAGACATTTGTTCACAACGTTCAAACAAGCCAGTGCCAACAAGCAAAATGGAGCCTGCAAACCTGCAACATGCAAGCAGCTGCAAACTGTGGCTGCGAGATGGCGTTACCTGCCTAGCGGCTGCGGGCAAACCATATCTTCGAATCTAAACTGATCGGTGACTTTTGTAGACGATATTTTAAAAAAAATGTAACGGCCTAGATCGAGTAAATATGGTACCATAGTTTCGGTTTCACTTTTCTGGGCTTCGTGTCAGCCCGTAGCGACGGCGGCGGCTTTCAGTCGCACATCAGAAGCAAGAGAGCACAGCTACACGTAGTTTTGAATGCTGATTGTCGACACTGCGCATTCTCCTTGCTTCCATTGACATGGTTCTTCCATATTAGTGAGGGCACCAGAGCTCCGCGCATCCTCACGCGTGATGCTGCCGCTACCGTTACTGCGTTGCACCGTGAAAGGTGCCGCGGGAACTTCATCATTTTGGAGCTGTTCTCATCTCGCGCTACCGGCAGTGGGCACGCAATAAAGCATTGATGGAAATGTGAAAAATAATCACTGCCACGGTGTGCCCTTTCAACTGCAGACGACAATTGTGCAATCTTTAATAAAAAAAAGTTACCGCAATGAAAGCAGTTCTTGTCAGTTTTGTCGGGTCATTCGATAATTCGAACTTCAGATTATTTGAAATTTTATTCTGGACCCTGGAAGTTTGAATTAACAGTCTGCTGCTATAGTGTAGACCTGCTGTGCATCCATCCCACAATACTGACACTTTACTCGGGTAGCCTTGCAGTGAGCTCGAAGTTCCTGTGAGACAGTGCAGTGGTGTGCTTGCGGGGAGGTTTTTTCCTGCTTTCTGTTATATGTGTTATACCCATCGTTCTGACGTTGTTCGCTAAATATTTTTATGTTCATGTTTGCGATGAAGATCACTGCCACATGGCACATTCCCACACGTGGACTTCTGTTGCTTGTGTCTTCGTTGCAGGCGAGCACCATGTCCGGAGACTTTCGACCTATCCGATTCAATGCCATAGCCACAATGCACATTGTAACTGCAGTGTAGATCCCGTTCATGCTAGGTCAGTGTTCGTTGTAAATGGGCACAGCTGCATGGTGTTGCTGCGTTTGTGCCTCAACATTAGTTTCTGTTGTGCAACATGGTGACCCTGGCGCTGTGCCATTTGTTTAAAAAATAGAGCTCTATATGTTGAGCAGGGTTAGCGCGGGCTGTGTGTGCACTACAGGCAAAGAGGTCAGCAATGCTTCAGCCAGCATAGGGGCTGATCAAAACTGGCCTGGCGCACACGGATAAGGAGGTGTCTTAGTCTAATTAATTGCTTTTGAGTGAGGCAAGCACAAGTGTGCAAGAAAGCGCGACCGAACTGGATGACATAAATGTAAAACCAAGAGGTTTCGATGTGAAGGAAAAATAATATAAAAAGCCACATGTCAGCACATTTGAGCTACTGTGCTCGAAAGTATGTGCAGTGTCTGAGTAGGCTATTCAAATAAACAGTGTCTGACATATTTAGCAAAGGCGTCTCCTCCCTAATTGTACAGCAGAAAACAGAATTGAAGGCCCCTCAGGTGCGACTATATGCCAATAATTACAATCTTGGTGGCGTAGTGCACCTTTAAATTGTACTCAAACTTTTCAAGCGTTTTTTGCCACTCTGACAGATCAGAAAGTAACAGCTATACGCTCCAGATTGCTTCAAAACCACTGTTTTATTGCTCCAAAGTGCTTCAGATTCGAAATTTTTGTGCTGTAAAATTTGGTGCTCCTAAATCGACGTTCCCCTGCTCCAGAGTGCTCCAAACTGGAAATTTTAATGTTCTGAAAATTGCTCCAAATTACATTTTACTAGTAGCATCACTGAGGGTTGCCTTGTTCAGGTATCTGCCTGCTGCTGCATCGACCGCAGTTGCTTTTGCGCTGGTGGTTGCAGCGCGCATTCTAAGAATGACAGCAGTCTAAACGCATTAAGAAACTCATCATGCAACAACCAGTGCAAATTTAGCGCAAGCCCTCTCGCCTGCCTTACCCTCAGCCTACACTTTCTACCTTATGCCTCTGCCCGTCTCTCTTGCGCCACTACCTCCTTCCTTCCTCCTCCCTTTGTTATCGCCTTACTTTCATCCATCACCATGCTGTTCATTTCGCGATAGCTCTGCTGGTTACATTGGAAGCGGCGACGACACGCAAACCTGGGACGGTTGTGTAAGAGCTGCCCTCTAAAACACAGAGGTTAGCTCTAGAAAACGAAGTGAAAACAAAGTTGATGAACACTTCTGAAGGAAAATCTTCGCGCCTAATAGAGAAATTCTCCGGCTAAAATCTCATTTTGTTGTTTGCATTTCAATTGTCTTCGCTTTTCATTTGTTGGGTATAGTACAATGTGTGTCATACTTAGTCGAAACACGAGAGACAGCTCTACGCAAGAAAAATAGGTTTCACTGCAGAGAAAAAAGGCAGCGAGCAAAACAGGAGGAGCCTGAACGTGGGCACCTGCTTCGCGTTGAAACCTAGGTATTCTTTTCCGCATTTAACAGCTGGTTTAGCCGTTTATCGTGTTCCCTTTAAGTATCACACATCCTTATTTCCTGTGCGAAAAGAGAATCAGTAAATTTGCACAGGGGAAGCTCTTAAGGCCTGCATATTCATGTTGTTGCCAAGCATTTGTTGATGTTTAACTGAGATACAGCATTTAATAAATTTTATAAGAAGACCGTAATTCTCTCAGAACCGAGCCAGATGTTTTTCTGAAGTTAGTAAATTCCTAATGTAGGAATCAGCAGCACCTTTATAGTTATGATAGGTTACTTGTTACTACATTGGTCTGTTCTCTGTTCTCATTTGCTTTCTATGGCTGCCTTCTTTGGCGAGAGTCAGTGAACCTTCATACCTATCATATCCTATCATACCTTCTCTAGGGCCTTTAATTTTCATGACCTAGTTAGTTTTGCTCTGCGTCATTGAAATAAGCTGCTTACATGCACCTATCAAGTGAGCGCAAATATACATAAGGACATTCTAGCTGAAAGAGCACAAGAAAGATAAAATTGTGGAACCCTGAAGCGAAAACATGAAGGTAATGTTACACTGGTGCTAGTTTCCAGATGTTTCACTGCAGGAAATCACTTCACAGTGCACTGTGCTAAGTGCAATCCTGTATCCTGTACCTAACTTTGAAGGAACATTTGCTTTATTTTGCCTCAAAGATCAGTTTACCAAGAAGTCTTAGAAGTGCATTATACAGTGCAATACACTTATAACTATATTGAGGAAGCCAGAAAATCCTTATCTTTATAACCAATTATTGTTATATCTGGACCGGCAATAAAAAACTAAAAAAGCATACCAATGTATTTCTGCGTGCATGTAAGTAGTACCTCATGCACGTAGCCGCCACCGTTAGTGTTCCTGTAAAGGGTGCACAGCGTCGTGGCGATCAGCCAAGTTCTCTTAGCGAGCCAGCCGGCTGGAGCTCTCATTGGAAGATAACACAAAGGGCGGAAATGTCGAAAACTACATCTGTGGGAGAAAGCGTTGTGTTATGGCAGCTCTTTTCTGCTCGATTTAGCGATTGCAACCATGATAGCGCTTGGTTCCGAAGGCCGTACACAAAGCTCCTTGTGTATTTCGCTACTCTGGTCTGGACGTTAGGGGAGTTCTCAGGTCATTTGCTTCAAATTATGTTGTCTTTTATCAAACTTCAAGATAAATTTTGGTGATAAGCACCTTCCGCGCGGCCTGAATCCTTTCGTAGTGTATGCTATACGGCGTGCGCAGTGCCTATAGTGGCGCCACTGAAAGCCTCCTAGCGGGAGCTGTTAGTACTGTAGGCGGGCCGCTCGCTGCGGCTTCCCGCTGCCACTGCAAGCCTGGCCGAGATACGGGCGCATCATTTGCTGCCCGTGGGCGTCCCGTCCCGCACAGTGAATTTTGGGGCGAAAACATGCGCAAGGGAATCACAGTGCATGAAAGTGGAGCTATAGCTGATGTTACATCTCACATGAACGATATTGTTCGCCGCAGGTGAGCATCACCGATTCTTGCTATGCTAGGAGCTGATCATAGTATGCCGCATCTTCCGACAGGCATTTACCCAATGAAATACCTTTCTTATTTGTTTGTCATGCGAAGAATTTTACCCATTTACACTGAAGGCGTAGATTTCTCGCGTGTTGAGGCTTTGGCATCAGACTAGTGAATAGTGAATAATTGACGCATGTGCGGTGTCGTGAAAAGGCCGGAATAATAAAGCTGGGAAAAACAAATGCTCTTAAATATTTGCAAGCAAAATTAACTGCCTATTTTATTAGATGGTAACTATGTATTTCTTGCTGAACTAAAATGAAATAAGCCTCACTTTCAGGTGCGCCATTATATTGATCGCCTGAGGGAATATTGACAGATTACACATTTTGCAGCCATGTAGCTTCCAAATTAACATAAAAAAGCTAAATAAGCATAATGTTTACAACAGAGTCATTTAATTGTCGCTGGTGAATAATACGATAAGCCTGATAACAAGGCGCAGGAGTGGACCCTCTGACGAGAGAATTCTCTTGCATTGGTATGCCGTTCGTGTATTTGACGAGCTCTCATCGTTGGAAGCACGGAGCGGATGGATGCTCTTCTGTGTGAAGTGAGTGAGATTATACCAGAAAGGCATGTAGCTGAAACAGTGCCCAACTGACCAGAGCAGACCATAAATTTTTTAATGTTTGCATTTACAGGGGGGTTAAATTCGCTTCGCGTGAGTTGAGGTGGCTTTCTAGGCGAAATACCTCATGTGCAACCAGGAAAGGCTTGTCCAGTTCGGTCCTGTCTATTCTATCCCATGTACAAACAATGAATTAAGTGCAGAAGCATCACCAGTCAGTAACGAAGCAGATGAAGCTCCGTAAATATCATTAAACTAAGCATGGCGCGTAAAACACTTGTGGGCAGCATGACTGTGTACGACGGCTATAGGCACCATAGCTCCGAAGTTCAGGCTTTTGTAACACCACGAAGTCACACGACAAAGCTCTCACAAGCAGTGTAACCTCGCAAGAATACAGCGCTCCCAAATGCGAGTGCAATAACAGAGCCGTTCGATCTCTAGCGGCCATATTGCAATAAACAGCGCGGCCAGCCTGGCAGAGTATCAACGTGTACGTAGTGAAGTGTGTCCATCAATAATTTTAAAGCGACAGGCTGCATTTAGATGAAACTTACATGTTGAACAACAATCAGTGCCATGATATAAGCGGGTATGTGGTCTTGTGTGGTGCATTCTTTTAAGCTGTCATCTGCTTCTCAATATAGCCAACTCATTGTTAGAAGCATGCAGATGCAGTGAGCCACCCACAACTTGGCTCTGGCCACCGCGTTGGCTCATTGGTTACGGCACTCGGCTGCCGAGCTGAAAGACGCGGGTTCGGTCCTGGCCGCGGCGGAAACCATTTCAATGGAGGCGAAATTCCTGAGGCCCTCATGCTGTGCGATGTCAGTGCACGTTAAAGAACCCCAGGGGGAGAAAATTTCTAGAGCCCTTCACTACAGCATCCCTCATAGCCTGAGTTGCTTTGGGACGTTAAACCCTCATAAACCATAAACCAAACAACTTGGTTTTTTCTTTTTCTTTTTTTTTCTTTTAAAGCGCACTTGCATCGTAAGGCGGGGCGACCTGTCGCATATGCAAACAGCAAGCCGGTTTTGCACCTTGCGAGCTGCAACAAGGCGACTATGCGTGAAAACGATCGCTGAATATGGGGGAAACAGAAATACAGGAAAGACAATAAACGCTCTAGCGTGGAAATTGAACAAAATGCGAACTTTTATTTCTCTCGTTGAACGGCCACTATCTGCCCATGTCGAGCGAAGGCATAGAAATGACGCAAAGGCATGTTCATAAAGAGTTTTATAAGTTTTCGAGCAGCCAGATACGCAGAAGTATGTTCCTTTTATTTAGTCACTGTGTGTTACATGAAAATAGATTCGCGACTAAGCAAAAGTCGACACGATGTAAGCTGTGAAAACACAAGCGCACTGCGGAAGCGCGGTGCAACGAACAGGGAGAGCTGCACACGCTGCCTGCTCACGCTTCACGGGCTTGCCAACAGGCACCGCAGTGATCGTCTTGCTTATGGGGTATAACACTGATAAAATTTCATCGTTATATGTGGATAATTTTTACATAGGGGCAATGAGAGATCTGATAAATCTAGGGAATTTGATCGTCATAAGCGATATATCGTTATACAGTTGAACCTCTATATAACGAAGTCCTACTGGCAGCCGAAAATTTTGTTACATTGTGAATTTTGTTACATCGAGGTTCCCATGTTTCAGCTGTCCAAATAAAGTATAAATGGTTTATGGAACAGTGCTAGTTGAGGGGAACTTGTAGATCACTTATTGGGGATATCAGCAACAAAATCTAGTAAGAGTAGCGCTAACTAGGTCACCGGATGTTTTTCTATATCAGGAGCATAATGAGTATAATGAGGGAATAAACAAGAAAATCTGGTAACAGTAGCGCTAGCAAGGGCACTGGATGTTTTTTTCTATATCAGGAGCATAATGAGTATAATGAGGAAATAAGCAAGAAAATCTAGTAGCAGTAGCGCTAACAAGGGCACTGGATGTTTTTTTCTATATCAGGAGCATAATGAGTATAATGAGGAAATAAGAAAGAAAATATAGTAACAATCGCGCTAACAAGGGCACTGGATGTTTTTTTCTATATGAGGAGCATAATGAGTACAGTGAGGAAATAAGCAAGAAAATCTAGTAACAGTAGCGGTGACAAGGGCACTGGATGTTTTTTTCTATATCAGGAACATAATGAGTATAATGAGGAAATAAGCAAGAAAATCTAGAAACAGTAGCGCTAACAAGTGCACTGGATGTTTTTTCTATATCAGGAGCATAATGAGTATTATAGAGGAAATAAGCAAGAAAATCTAGTAACAGTAGCGCTAACAAGGGCAGTGGATGTTTTTTTCTATATCAGGAGCATAATGAGTATAATCAGGAAATAAGCAAGAAAATCTAGTAACAGTAGCGCTAAAAAGGGCACTGGATGTTTTTTTCTCTATCAGGAGCATAATGAGTATAATGAGGAAATAGGCAAGAAAATCTAGTAAGAGTAGCGCTAACAAGGGCAATGGATGTTTTTTCTATATCAGGAGCATAATGAGTATAATGAGGAAATAAGCCAGAAAATCTAGTAACAGTAGCGCTAACAAGGGCACTGGATGTTTTTTTTCTATATTAGGAGCATAATGAGTATAATGAGGGAATAAGCAAGAAAATCTAGTAACAGTAGCGCCAACAAGGGCACTGGATGCTTTTTTTATATCAGGAGCATAATGAGTATAATGAGGAAATAAGCAAGAAAATCTAGTAACAGTAGCGCTAGCAAGGGCACTGGATGTTTTTTCTATATCAGGAGCATAATGAGTATAATGAGGAAATAAGCAAGAAAATCTAGTAACAGTAGCGCTAACAAGGGCACTGGATGTTTTTTATATATTAGGAGCATAATGAGTATAATGAGGAAATAAGCAACAAAATCTAGTAACAGTAGCGCTAACAAGGGCACTGGATGTTTTTTCTATATCAGGAGCTTAATGAGTATAATGAGGAAATAAGCAAGAAAATCTAGTAACAGTAGCGCCAACAAGGGCACTGGATGTTTTTTTTCTATATCAGGAGCATAGTGAGTATAATGAGGAAATAAGCAAGAAAATCTAGCAAGAGTAGCGCTAACAAGGGCACTCGATGTTTTTCTATATCATGAGCATAATGAGTATAATGAGGAAATAAGCAAGAAAATCTAGTAACAATCGCGCTAACAAGGGCACTGGATGTTTTTCTCTATATGAGGAGCATAATGAGTACAGTGAGGAAATAAGCAAGAAAATCTAGTAACAGTAGCGGTGACAAGGGCACTGGATGTTTTTTTCTATATCAGGAACATAATGAGTATAATGAGGAAATAAGCAAGAAAATCTAGAAACAGTAGCGCTAACAAGTGCACTGAATGTTTTTTCTATATCAGGAGCATAATGAGTATTATAGAGGAAATAAGCAAGAAAATCTAGTAACAGTAGCGCTAACAAGGGCAGTGGATGTTTTTTTCTATATCAGGAGCATAATGAGTATAATGAGGAAATAAGCAAGAAAATCTAGTAACAGTAGCGGTGACAAGGGCACTGGATGTTTTTTTCTATATCAGGAACATAATGAGTATAATGAGGAAATAAGCAAGAAAATCTAGAAACAGTAGCGCTAACAAGTGCACTGAATGTTTTTTCTATATCAGAAGCATAATGAGTATTATAGAGGAAATAAGCAAGAAAATCTAGTAACAGTAGCGCTAACAAGGGCACTGGATGTTTTTTTCTATATCAGGAGCATAATGAGTATAATGAGGAAATAAGCAAGAAAATCTAGTAGCAGTAGCGCTAACAAGGGCACTGGATGTTTTTTTCTATATCAGGAGCATAATGAGTACAGTGAGGAAATAAGCAAGAAAATCTAGCAAGAGTAGCGCTAACAAGGGCACTCGATGTTTTTCTATATCATGAGCATAATGAGTATAATGAGGAAATAAGAAAGAAAATATAGTAACAGTAGCGCTAACAAGGGCACTGGATGTTTTTTATATATTAGGAGCATAATGAGTATAATGAGGAAATAAGCAACAAAATCTAGTAACAGTAGCGCTAACAAGGGCACTGGATGTTTTTTCTATATCAGGAGATTAATGAGTATAATGAGGAAATAAGCAAGAAAATCTAGTAACAGTAGCGCCAACAAGGGCACTGGATGTTTTTTTTCTATATCAGGAGCATAGTGAGTATAATGAGGAAATAAGCAAGAAAATCTAGCAAGAGTAGCGCTAACAAGGGCACTCGATGTTTTTCTATATCATGAGCATAATGAGTATAATGAGGAAATAAGAAAGAAAATATAGTAACAATCGCGCTAACAAGGGCACTGGATGTTTTTTTCTATATGAGGAGCATAATGAGTACAGTGAGGAAATAAGCAAGAAAATCTAGTAACAGTAGCGGTGACAAGGGCACTGGATGTTTTTTTCTATATCAGGAACATAATGAGTATAATGAGGAAATAAGCAAGAAAATCTAGAAACAGTAGCGCTAACAAGTGCACTGGATGTTTTTTCTATATCAGGAGCATAATGAGTATTATAGAGGAAATAAGCAAGAAAATCTAGTAACAGTAGCGCTAACAAGGGCAGTGGATGTTTTTTTCTATATCAGGAGCATAATGAGTATAATGAGGAAATAAGCAAGAAAATCTAGTAACAGTAGCGCTAAAAAGGGCACTGGATGTTTTTTTCTCTATCAGGAGCATAATGAGTATAATGAGGAAATAAGCAAGAAAATCTAGTAAGAGTAGCGCTAACAAGGGCAATGGATGTTTTTTCTATATCAGGAGCATAATGAGTATAATGAGGAAATAAGCCAGAAAATCTAGTAACAGTAGCGCTAACAAGGGCACTGGATGTTTTTTTTCTATATTAGGAGCATAATGAGTATAATGAGGGAATAAGCAAGAAAATCTAGTAACAGTAGCGCCAACAAGGGCACTGGATGTTTTTTTTATATCAGGAGCATAATGAGTATAATGAGGAAATAAGCAAGAAAATCTAGTAACAGTAGCGCTAGCAAGGGCACTGGATGTTTTTTCTATATCAGGAGCATAATGAGTATAATGAGGAAATAAGCAAGAAAATCTAGTAACAGTAGCGCTAACAAGGGCACTGGATGTTTTTTATATATTAGGAGCATAATGAGTATAATGAGGAAATAAGCAACAAAATCTAGTAACAGTAGCGCTAACAAGGGCACTGGATGTTTTTTCTATATCAGGAGCTTAATGAGTATAATGAGGAAATAAGCAAGAAAATCTAGTAACAGTAGCGCCAACAAGGGCACTGGATGTTTTTTTTCTATATCAGGAGCATAGTGAGTATAATGAGGAAATAAGCAAGAAAATCTAGCAAGAGTAGCGCTAACAAGAGCACTCGATGTTTTTCTATATCATGAGCATAATGAGTATAATGAGGAAATAAGCAAGAAAATCTAGTAACAATCGCGCTAACAAGGGCACAGGATGTTTTTCTCTATATGAGGAGCATAATGAGTACAGTGAGGAAATAAGCAAGAAAATCTAGTAACAGTAGCGGTGACAAGGGCACTGGATGTTTTTTTCTATATCAGGAACATAATGAGTATAATGAGGAAATAAGCAAGAAAATCTAGAAACAGTAGCGCTAACAAGTGCACTGAATGTTTTTTCTATATCAGGAGCATAATGAGTATTATAGAGGAAATAAGCAAGAAAATCTAGTAACAGTAGCGCTAACAAGGGCAGTGGATGTTTTTTTCTATATCAGGAGCATAATGAGTATAATGAGGAAATAAGCAAGAAAATCTAGTAACAGTAGCGGTAAAAAGGGCACTGGATGTTTTTTTCTCTATCAGGAGCATAATGAGTATAATGAGGAAATAAGCAAGAAAATCTAGTAAGAGTAGCGCTAACAAGGGCACTGGATGTTTTTTTCTATATTAGGAGCATAATGAGTATAATGAGGGAATAAGCAAGAAAATCTAGTAACAGTAGCGCTAACAAGGGCAGTGGATGTTTTTTTCTATATCAGGAGCATAATGAGTATAATGAGGGAATAAGCAAGAAAATCTAGTAACAGTAGCGCTAACAAGGGCACTGGATGTTTTTTCTCTATCAGGAGCATAATGAGTATAATGAGGGAATAAGCAAGAAAATCTAGTAACAGTAGCGCTAACAAGGGCAGTGGATGTTTTTTTCTCTATCAGGAGCATAATGAGTATAATGAGGAAATAAGCAAGAAAATCTAGTAAGAGTAGCGCTAACAAGGGCACTGGATGTTTTTTTCTATATGAGGAGCATAATGAGTACAGTGAGGAAATAAGCAAGAAAATCTAGTAACAGTAGCGCCAACAAGGGCACTGGATGTTTTTTTTTCTATATCAGGAGCATAGTGAGTATAATGAGGAAATAAGCAAGAAAATCTAGCAAGAGTAGCGCTAACAAGGGCACTCGATGTTTTTCTATATCAGGAGCATAATGAGTATAATGAGGAAATAAGCAAAAAAATCTAGTAACAATCGCGCTAACAAGGGCACTGGATGTTTTTTTTTATATGAGGAGCATAATGAGTACAGTGAGGAAATAAGCAAGAAAATCTAGTAACAGTAGCGGTGACAAGGGCACTGGATGTTTTTTTCTATATCAGGAACATAATGAGTATAATGAGGAAATAAGCAAGGAAATCTAGAAACAGTAGCGCTAACAAGTGCACTGAATGTTTTTTCTATATCAGGAGCATAATGAGTATTATAGAGGAAATAAGCAAGAAAATCAAGTAACAGTAGCGCTAACAAGGGCAGTGGATGTTTTTTTCTATATCAGGAGCATAATGAGTATAATGAGGAAATAAGCAAGAAAATCTAGTAACAGTAGCGCTAAAAAGGGCACTGGATGTTTTTTTCTCTATCAGGAGCATAATGAGTATAATGAGGAAATAAGCAAGAAAATCTAGTAAGAGTAGCGCTAACAAGGGCAATGGATGTTTTTTCTATATCAGGAGCATAATGAGTATAATGAGGAAATAAGCAAGAAAATCTAGTAACAGTAGCGCTAACAAGGGCACTGGATGTTTTTTTCTATATTAGGAGCATAATGAGTATAATGAGGGGAATAAGCAAGAAATCTAGTAACAGTAGCGCTAACAAGGGCAGTGGATGTTTTTTTCTATATCAGGAGCATAATGAGTATAATGAGGGAATAAGCAAGAAAATCTAGTAACAGTAGCGCTAACAAGGGCACTGGATGTTTTTTTCTCTATCAGGAGCATAATGAGTATAATGAGGGAATAAGCAAGAAAATCTAGTAACAGTAGCGCTAACAAGGGCAGTGGATGTTTTTTTCTCTATCAGGAGCATAATGAGTATAATGAGGAAATAAGCAAGAAAATCTAGTAAGAGTAGCGCTAACAAGGGCACTGGATGTTTTTTTCTATATGAGGAGCATAATGAGTACAGTGAGGAAATAAGCAAGAAAATCTAGTAACAGTAGGTGCGGCAACAAGGGCACTGGATGTTTTTTTTCTATATCAGGAGCATAGTGAGTATAATGAGGAAATAAGCAAGAAATCTAGCAAGAGTAGCGCTAACAAGGGCACTCGATGTTTTTCTATATCAGGAGCATAATGAGTATAATGAGGAAATAAGCAAGTAAATCTAGTAACAATCGCGCTAACAAGGGCATTGGATGTTTTTTTTCTATATGAGGAGCATAATGAGTACAGTGAGGAAATAAGCAAGAAAATCTAGTAACAGTAGCGGTGACAAGGGCACTGGATGTTTTTTTTCTATATCAGGAACATAATGAGTATAATGAGGAAATAAGCAGGGAAATCTAGAAACAGTAGCGCTAACAAGTGCACTGAATGTTTTTTCTATATCAGGAGCATAAAATGAGTATTATAGAGGAAATAAGCAAGAAAATCTAGTAACAGTAGCGCTAACAAGGGCAGTGGATGTTTTTTTCTATATCAGGAGCATAATGAGTATAATGAGGAAATAAGCAAGAAAATCTAGTAACAGTAGCGCTAAAAAGGGCACTGGATGTTTTTTTCTCTATCAGGAGCATAATGAGTATAATGAGGAAATAAGCAAGAAAATCTAGTAAGAGTAGCGCTAACAAGGGCAATGGATGTTTTTTTCTATATCAGGAGCATAATGAGTATAATGAGGAAATAAGCAAGAAAATCTAGTAACAGTTAGCGCTAACAAGGGCACTGGATGTTTTTTTCTATATTAGGAGCATAATGAGTATAATGAGGGAATAAGCAAGAAAATCTAGTAACAGTAGCGCTAACAAGGGCAGTGGATGTTTTTTTCTTTATCAGGAGCATAATGAGTATAATGAGGAAATAAGCAAGAAAATCTAGTAACAGTAGCGCTAAAAAGGGCACTGGATGTTTTTTTCTCTATCAGGAGCAAAATGAGTATAATGAGGGAATAAGCAAGAAAATCTAGTAACAGTAGCGCCAACAAGGGCAATGGATGTTTTTTCTATATCAGGAGCATAATGAGTATAATGAGGAGATAAGCAAGAAAATCTAGTAACAGTAGCGCCAACAAGGGCACTGGATGTTTTTTATATATTAGGCGCATAATGAGTATAATGAGGGAATAAGCAAGAAAATCTAGTAACAGTAGCGCCAACAAGGGCACTGGATGTTTTTTTTTATATCAGGAGCATAATGAGTATAATGAGGAAATAAGCAAGAAAATGTAGTAACAGTAGCGCTAACAAGGGCACTGGAAGTTTTTTTTTTCTATATCAGGAGCACAATGAGTACAATGAGGAAATAACCAAGAAAATCTAGTAACAGTAGCGGTGACAAGGGCACTAGATGTTTTTTTTCTATATCAGGAGCATAATGAGTATAATGAGGAAATAAGCAAGAAAATCTAGTAACAGTAGCGCTAACAAGGTCACCGGATGTTTTTTTTCTATATCAGGAGCATAATGAGTATATAGAAGGAAATAAGCAAGAAAATGTAGTAACAGTAGCGCTAACAAGGGCACTGGATGTTTTTTTCTATATCAGGAGCATAATGAGTATAATGAGGAAATAGGCAAGAAAACTTTAGTAACAGTAGCGCTAACAAGGGCACTGGATGTTTTTTTCTATATCAGGAGCATAATGAGTATAATGAGGAAATCAGCAAGGAAATCTAGTAACAGTAGCGCTAACAAGGGCACTGGATATTTTTTTCTCTATCAGGAGCGTAATGAGTGATGGAAAATGGACGTAACGGCATCATTTTTCTCCGTGTGCGCATAGCAAAGAACGAGCGCAGTGCCTAGTATTGAAAGCCACCACAAGACTTCGGCACTGGTATCGTCATCGTCAGCATTAAATATTTGCAGACGAGGACGCATCATGGCAGAGAAAAAAAAAAGAAAAAGATGTTCGCATCGCTCACGCCGGAACGGCAACCTTGGGCATGCCTTGCTCGTTGCAATCGTGGTTCGTTCTTGCAGACGGTGGGTTTGTCCTCACGACGAAGTATTTAGCGAACGCTTGTTTGACGCTTAAGTGCATGGTTTCTATCAGTGCTTCATTACGTTGCTTTTCCTGCTCTGCGCTTTATTTTATTCCTGTGGGCTCCGGGCACGTTTTTTTTTTCTTTCGCTGCTCACTCGCTTTAAAGGGGCAGCCACACTATCTCCATCAAAGTTTGTCGACACTGGAGACCTTGTTTTGTACGAGGACATTGCACGCAAAAAAACGGATGCTGCAGGAAAATTGGGCTTATTAACTCAATGATCGTGTTATTCATGGAATTACGACGCTGTTCCTTGAATGCAAAAAATGTTTATTGGAACGTTGTGGAGTACACGC
This sequence comes from Amblyomma americanum, assembly GCF_052857255.1. Classification (NCBI taxonomy): domain Eukaryota; kingdom Metazoa; phylum Arthropoda; class Arachnida; order Ixodida; family Ixodidae; genus Amblyomma; species Amblyomma americanum. The sequence continues at coordinate 131,545,767 of NC_135503.1, forward strand.
AGTGAATCCAGTTCATGAGGCAGCAAAGAACTCCGCCAACTTCATCTGCCGCTTTTTAATAAGCATCAGCGTTATAAGGGGCTCGTATGTTGACAGGGCTACCAAGGCCTGCTCACGTGACTGCGCCCGCGTACACACGCAGGACATCCAGCGCATCCAAGACATGCGTCATTGTAGGCGCGCTGCTTGCCACATGGGCGTTTTGGACCGAGTCTTCGTCCTCCATTCCCGGGTCGGTGGCACTCTGAATTACTGCGTCATCATCCAGCGCTTCGGTTGTAAGAGCACAAGCGTCGCTGAAAACAAAGTCCTCTAGCGTCACGTTGCTCGGAGCACCACCCTGATCGCAGAGCAGCCGCCACATGTCACCGACGCCTGTGCTCGATGTGGATGGCATGCTTTCGTCATCGTCGTCATTCACTTCGCAACCCAGTATTTGGCTTGAGTACATGCTATCCTTGAAGCCCGCCTTTTTGCAGCACTTCGTTATAACCTCGCTGCTCGTCGACTCACATGACCGCGATAGCATCTCCAAGGCCTTGAACACGTCGATTTTCGTCTCACATTTGAGCTCAATGTTCAGCAGCAGCGTTTCAATGACCCGCTTGCGGCATGAACACTTGACACTGTTAATAATACCCTGGTCCAGTGGTTGTATCGAGGAGGTGCAGTTTGCGGGAAAATATTCGAGCTCAACGTTAGTGAGCGCACAGTCTTGAAAATGTTGAGCGGAGCAATTATCCACAAGTAGGCACGTGCTTCTTTCCTGCTTGCGCATTTCAGCATCCAAGTCCTTTAACCATTTCGTGAACAAATCCCGCGTAATCCACGCCTTCGTGTTTGACGTGTATTTCACCGGAATTTTTTTCTTGCCGCTAAAGCAGCGCGGCTTTTCACTTGTTCCAATTACAAATGGCACGCATTTATCGCTGCCATTCCCGTTGGCACCGAAAAGAACAGGCAAACGCAGCTTACTGTGCTTGCCACCATGGCACTTTTCATTTCGCAGAGCCAATGTTTTCTTTGGCAACAGCCCATAGAAAAATGCTGTCTCGTCGGCATTGTAAATGTCGGCGACATTAAAACGTGCCAAAATGCCCAGGACATGATCACGCAGCCAGTCGGCTGCTTCAATCTCGTTCGCCTCTGCCTACTCGCCGCTGGCCACCTTTCCAACAATGTTGTGCCTCTCCTTAAATCATTGCAGCCACCCGCTGCTGGCCTTAAATTGGTTGCACCCAAGAATGCAGGCGAAGTTCAGGGCCTTCTGTTGTAGAACGTCCCGCTCAATGGCATGTTTTTGGCACGCATTTACAACAACCATGTGAAGACGGCTTTTTCTATGTCCAAGTAGCTTCCCTCCTTTGATCTTTTCTGCTGCAGGCCCGAGCCACCCGCACTAACGGCAGTCATAATGCTGTCTTTCAATTTCAGAATCGTAGACAGTGAACTCTGCGAAAGTCCATACCTTTCGACAACAGTCTTCTTATTTTCGCCTTTCATTACTTCAGTGATTATCTTCACTTTCATGTCGACAGACAAAACTTATCTCTTGCGAGGAGCGCTCATCTTGAACAGAAAATGCATTGCACGATGAACGGATCCAAGTCGAAGAAACGCTGCTGCTGTTCGTAGGCCTCAGTAAAGCGAGCTCGCTCAACAATGTGACTCACTTTCATAGCCTCCTCAGGCCTCACGCACGCGTATTTACGGTTTGCGCTTTCATGTTCCGAGTTTTTCGAGTTTTCGATTGGCTAATGGCATCATGGCGCAACGCATCCTGAAACTTCCCTGCCGCGGGCTTTGTATGCGCTCGACGGATGGCGCGGCGGTACGTTCCTATCATCATCATTTTGTTTCGCTCCCAGATTCCCAGACTGCCGGCAAAACGCGGCAATGGGTTTTTTCTCGACTAAATTAAGTTTTAGCTCTCATCCGATTGTCATGGTCGCTCCTGGCACATGCATGCGATGCGCAAGGACTTCGTTACATCGAAAGTGCGACATAAAAGTGACTTTAATAAATTGCAAAAAAATCATTGTTTTCAATGGGGAAGTGATTCGGAAATGAAAAAAAAATGCATTACATCACGAATTTCGATACATTGAGGTTCGTTACATCGAGGTTAGACTGTATTTGGTGTCGTTATAAGTGGATTACACTGTATCACACTGCCAGGCGTAAAGATAGATGCATCATGAAGGCATCCATCTCCTTGCATGATAAATACCGTATATACTCGTGTAAGGGCCGCAGTTTTTTCCAAGATCTTGACGGGGTGCGGTTCTTACACGAGTCAGGCCTACATCTATTAGCAGAAACGTTGCACTGTCGCTGTGACTGTTCTAAATAACTTAAACACTACTAAATGACAACACGTAATTTATTCAAGGAAATGCCTTGTTGCTTTCACTCTGGCAGCTACTTGAAGAGCTCATCTCATGGACGCCTTCCCAGAGGTAGTCATTGTCGGCACCGTCCATCTGGTTCAGTATTCCAGTCACCTTGGTTCGAATTTAAGTTTGCCCCGAATGGAGAGCACGTTTCGGTTCATAACGCATTGAAGACGTCAGCACTTGCTTTAAAATTCGCAAGCAAACCGCCCGTGTGGCGAGTAATGGCAGCGGCTTTCACACGCATCATCTCCGTCGACACTGCATAGCCGTTTTTTCTTGTCGTCGTGGCGTACTCAACAAGTTCCTTTTCAAGCTCCGGAAACTTGCACTGCTTCCCGCGTTATGCTTTCCGGTTTCGGTTCATACCAGCCAGCTGTTCTTTCTGGTTGCATCATCGACATACACACTTCTCGTTGAAGCCGAACTTGCATCCAGCCGACCGCTTGGCATGTTCTTTGGCGTAAGCGAAAACCTTCAGCTTGGAAGCCCGCGTTGTATGAAATAAAATCTCTGCCTATCGTCGCCAAGTGGTAAACATAGGCCACGATCCACTGAGCAACGCTGAACACAGTAATCACAACTGCACCAACACCCTGCCCAATACCACAGCACCGCACAAAGAAAAAATGACACCCGGAGCGACACGGTTGCAAAAACAAGACTGCGTCCCCACGTGATTTCAAAGCACTGATGATGATAGGGGGTTGAAAGCAACTAGTGCTATCTAGTAGCGACATGTGAAATTAAACTTTTGCTTTTGCACAAATTTTCGTGCTTGACTTAGAAAATATATATTTTTAAATTTTGGCTCCAAAGTACGGGATGCGGCCCTTACACAAGTATGTACAGTAGTGCTGTTTCTTGAGCACATGACTTAGGGTGCCGGAATTGCTTACTTGTGCCATGCACTAAGTATTATGTTTTTCTGTAAAAATGTAGTTGCGAGTCACCTTATCTTCTGTCTTGTATCTTTTCTGCACTATTCCCCCGTGCAATGCTCAAGCGCCAACATGCTGTTCCAAGTGCTGTCAGACTCCACTATAACGAAATAGTTTATAATGAAATATTGAGTACAGCAATGCAGTTTGCTTTTATTTCGGAAGCTCCCATACAAAAACATGAATCGAATATCTTGTTTTAAAACAGTAAAATTTTCTTGTGGTCGGATATAATGCGTACCCCCAAGTAGCCTTTACTGGCTATCTCGGACTGAATGCATCAATTTGTAACAGTGCACAAAAGCCCTGCGGCCTTTAAACGTGGCTAATTGAAATTGTTCACACATAACCGGCTCTGTCGGGCACCGCACGAAACACGCACAAAAGTCTTCCTACCTCAAATGGGGATCACATGAAGCATCTCTTTGGATGATTGGTCACCTTCGGTGCAACAAAATTTTGATACCGGCAACACCCACCGTCATACAAAACTCAACTGCACAGCCCACAGCCCACCCAGTTTACACGTCCGACTGAGCCTCAACAGAGCGGCCAGAACCATTGGAGTCACCCCCCCCCCCCCGTTCTCTAACTTCCACGCTGTGCACGAACGGCTGTGTGCATGCTGTACTCATGCTCATGTGGAGTTTATTGTGTCATGTGTCATGTGGAGTTTATTTTCAGTTCTCACGGCGTAGTTGCATAGTTAGGCCGTTGGGCAGTACTGTTTTGTGTGACCGCTACGCCGCTAAGCCAGGTTTGCAAGGTGAAACGTACTGACAGTGTTGAAAACAAAAGTGAAGGCAATTTCTATGCATAAGAACGCAGCAGCAATCAAAGCTTCTACGTTGGTCATGAAGGAGGGTTCGATAGCGAAGAGCTTTGACGTAGCTCCAAGAATGCTGTCTATAATCTGAGAAGCTGAGATCAATTCCCTTCAAAGCAGTTGAGGGGTGTTTATGAAATTTTCATATGATCCTTCAAAAGCCTTCGGTCTGGTTTACACAATCTCCATTAGAGACTGCCATGATCAGGTGAATGGTAAAAGCCAACACGCTTGTTTAATGCGGGGATGCAAACCAAAAGAGCACTCACGACGGAAATGCCTCCATGCCCTCATTTACTGCGGCCTTCATGCATTCAGAGGCGAGAAAACTAGGCTGAATATTCTAAGTAGGGCTTACGTTGTTCTCTGCGACATTATTTCAACGCATCATGGAAAAAACAAGTATGCATTGGCAAAGCTGACATTTTCGCTTGGTGTACATATATTCAGCCGCATTGGGGATGCTCAATGCGTGTAAAAGGCTCCCACAGGACAGGCTGGCAGCACCAGCTATGTTTCATTCACTGTGCATGGTGACAAGAAGTCCGCTGACATACGCAGCCAATGAAACCTATGGCTGTACCGAAACAAAGGCTACAATGAAGAAACAGCGGGTCCGCTTTCGCTTCAGTGCAGCGAAGTTCGACTGCAAATCGATCCTCATGTTTACTGAAGTCGTCGCTGGAAGCAGCTCAATTCACATAGAAGCCCAACTAGAAGCACCGCTAGTGCGTTTACAATGCCCCCCCCCCCCCCCCCCCCCGTTGTCCTTTCCTGTTATGTTTACATTGACATGCTAACCCACCGCATTGACTCAGTGATTCCTTCCCAGCTTTATTCCCGGCCGTGGGGGCCAGGTTTCGGTAGAGGCGAAGCACATAAGGTGCCCGTATGCTCTGCGATGTCAGCGCATGTCAAAGGACTCTGTGTGGTGGTCTAAATTAAGCCCTCCACAACAGCCTCTTTCATAGCCCATGTTTCGCTTTGGTCCATTAAATCCCACATTTTACAGTTCACCATGTTTTTTACATGTAGCGTCAGCTGTGACTCACCCTTCGCAGGCGCAGTTACTCCAGTGCAGTTGGGCACCATACGTCGCCAGGGCATCATGTGATCCGGACCACCGCGGCAGCACCAGCGAGGCAGAAGATACAGCCTCTTGCGGCTGAAGAGCCCCCCTCTCCAGAGCACCACTGATATAATGGACAATTAAAGGACATTTATTTTTCATATAAAGCCCCGCGGTTTTTATCACGGCATGTCTTGATTCTTTTGTTTGTGGCGTCCACTTGAGTACATACCTAAAGTCGCTACATTGGTCACTCCAGTGCGGAAAGTGATGCTAATTGCACTGTGGTGCTCTGTGCATGGTTGCTGCTACTACTTTCACAAGGATAACGGCTGGGCACATTGATATAGTCGTGAGTAAAAAAAATTTGCACTAGTGACATGCCATCGGAGCAGCAGAAAGCAACACTCGGCACTTTGATTACGAACATGGCGATAACAAAAGTGCCAGGTGTGTTGACAAAAGACGGCGCCCTGTCATCTCTACAGTGCGATTTTCGCTGCTCCGGTGGCGTCATTGTTCTAAACTTTTTTACTCGCGATTTTGCTGGGTAGTACCCACAGCAGAAAAGCACGAAAGGAAAAAAGACATGTGCCCGGAAGCGGCAAAACGATGCAATGTCATGCTTCTTGTCTTTTATCCTCGTACCTTTTTGCTTTTTCCTCTAGTTACTGATGCTTAGGTTCATTAAAATGGGTCAGCTTTTTGAGGGCCTTACCACACTCTGATCCACATGCTGGATTTAGTCATGCATTGTTAAAGGGACGGTAAGGAAAAACTCACAAAAGCAGGGCTTTCCTAAGCTTGGAAATGTTAGGAATAAAATGTAGGTGTCGCTGTCATCAGCAGTTTTCTCACACAAACTGCGGTGTAGGCATTTAGTACTACATGAATTTGACAAAATGGATTGTGTCGACTATTCAAGAGAAAGAGTGGGTTTTGAGAAGGAAATGTTCAACTTGTCCGGTTCCTCTGTGTTTTTACACTGTGTCTCAAAAAAGCGGATTCAACTTCTCTTTTGTCAAGTTCGCCACATGATCTCCCGGATTAAAGTTAGCACCGCACGAGAAACTGTGGTGTGTTTTTTTGGTCAAGGGCAACGTATCTCCTCTCATGTTGTTCTATACCTTAGTGTGCCTAGATAGGGAAAAGGGAAGGACTTCACACCGCTTTGGCTTGTAGAGGCCTGCCATGTGACCCCAGGTAGTACCGAGAATTAACATCATGTCATAAAATCATTAGTGATGTTCTAGTAGCATTCCATGTTGCATTAGAGTATTGTACTATTGTTATAAATTAACGAATAATGTTGCTTCATACTGTTAAGTGTACAATATAAACGTTATGTCAGTGGTGTTTATTAAGTGTTATTTGAAATGTTAATATCAGAAATAAAACATTAAACATTGTACAGGTTGTCTTCAGAATATAACTGTAAGGGAAGATTATCGATATATCTTGAGCATTGTGTCCTGGAAGTTTTTGCGCTTCATGCATTAAGAATATTAATTCTCAACACTTTGCAGTTACATGTCTGCGATAGTGCAAGCCATAAAGTATGTGCACAGCCCCAGAATTTCAGTAGAAAAGTTTCCATACATTACCTATTCGCCAGCGCTCTATGGGAGGCGCCCTTCTCGAATGCCTTTATTATATTGAAGCAATGGTATTCGCTAGAAGGCGAGTGTTGTATAAGTTGCATACCAGATAGAACCTAGCATTATAATAATGTCATACAATATTTTGTATGTTGCAGTAACGTTATATATTGTGTTGAAATCCTACAATGGGGTTAAAATTTACAAATATATGTTATATTTTTCACCGAAAACATTAGCTTAACATTGAAAGTAAACATTATGCTTACTCGTAAATGTTGAGATGTTAAAAATTAATCACAGGTCAATGGCGACTAGATCAGCTCCTAAATGTTGCGATGTTAAAAATTAACAAATATAGCTATGTCATAAAGATTATAATTTGTTCCAAAAACTAATTTAATATGTTTAAATATATTCTTATGAATGCTATGATGTTTCAGTCTTAACTGGAAAACAACATAAATATATATCAAGCACTAGCTTCCAGAACTTTTTTCACTGTTTTTACACTGCAGATGTTTTAGTACATTGCAACTAGATCTCTTGCAATGTGCCTGCCATAGACTACACAGCTCCACTGTTTTATTCGTTATTAACGTGTAGCATTAGAGCGCTTGTGTGAACGAAAACCCGGCGGTGTTTTGCGTTTGTCACGTGGAGCATGAAGATAATTTTGGCGGGAAAGAATGGAAGGGCACATGTGACCTCACGGAGCACAGTTGATGTGCACGTGGCGCTCGGTTTAGCAGAGGCGTGAGGGCATAGCCTCTCCTGGGTGAAGAGCATTCCACAGCCAATGCTCGCAGATGACCTTGTCTAGGGTGCTCGTTGCAGCTCCCTTTCCAGGATGGAGACGACCAATGTCCAATTGAGAGACTCCATTTTTGAATCGCAAAGGTCGCACCGACCCCTGCAATGGAGAGGAAGGCTCTAAAATTTATTACGAAACAAGACTTCGATGCATGGAAGTAGTATCGAGCGCTTGCATGCGACAGATACCCAAAGCCTGAGTTCAAAATAAATATCAACCTCCGTCGAAGCGCCCTATCCGTGTCTCTACCATGAGGAAACCCGAACTGGTTTAATTTCGAAATGGGTCATTCCACGCCAAACGTCCCAGACGGTGTGCTCGACCATCTCTAATTTGTTGAAAAAATCTCATGGAAATTTATCCTAATGTGCTTAAAGAAAGCCAGAAATATTTTTGCTGAAAAAAATTTATTTGTGAGGTGAGGGCAGTCGGAAAGTGTTCGTAGTAATACATGTATTTTCATCAGTGAATGGCTCTGCGACTTCGGCCTCATCACCGGAAACCTCAGGTCGGTCTAGTTGCGCATCGACGACACGCTGCCACAAATCTATATATACATGCATCCGATAATGTGGGTGTTCGAAAGCGCCCTCTATTGTTAATAGGAATAAAAATGTCTGATAGCAGCAATTTTTTGTCACTGCACAGTCATTTCCACCTACACGAATTTATTCCACAGCGTGGAGCACAGTTACCCGAACTGGGACGTGGGCACCTGGTCAGTCAGTTGCTGTCGGGCAGTGGAGATGCGGCCCCGACAGAACACCTCGAGCACATGAATTTTACAATGTGATTTGGAAGGTCTGCAGCTTATCGCGTTCGGTAGGAGAAGAGCGTGGTCACTGCAGTTGATGGAGGTCGCATGCGGTGCTCGGCATGGTTGTCGAGCACAGGCAGGATCTTCCTGTTTTTTTTTTTCAAGCCACTAAGTGAGCAAGTCGCCTTATAACATGAAAGTTATCCGCTTAATGGGAAGTTACGTAGCTTGAAACTGTTTTCACTTTCTCGTGTGAGCGAAATGCATGTCTGCTGCTGATATATGCCAATTGGAAAAAAAATTGGAGCCAATTGGACATTTCAATTGAAACCAATTGGTTCCAGTTGAGTCTTTAGCCATCCGACCAATTGGATCTAACTGGACCAGCCAATTTGGCCCATTAGGCGAAGCAGTTACTGCACCCAGGAAATATTCACAAAATATAACCCCCAATTAAAAGGCCACTGAAAGGGGAGTTTGAGCTTGGCTTTAAAATGCTTGCACTATGTAGAGTACAGGCCACCGTGCGCCCATGCCGAGTACGAGACCTCAAATGCAGGCTGGAAAGTTATATTACAGTTTTAAAAATTCGCGCTTTCGCACCTCGCGGCGACACGCGGTGCCGGGCTTTCACGTGAAAACCTGGCGTTCGACGTCACGTCGAGCAAGTGACGTCAATATCCAGGGGTTATCATTAGTTCACAGCGCCAAATTCTTTCAGACGTGACGCGCTACCGCAAGCGCGGCCACTCCGCGCGCGCCGCAGTCGTCCTAGGCAGGGGAGGGACGGAGTTGGTTGGGCCAGTGTAGAAGCGCCGCCATATTGCCGTGCGAGATGAGAGGAAAAGGCGCGAAGATGCGGAAGTTCAAATTTTGTCTGAATATAACACAGCTTCCACAAAATGCATTAACAGCATAGTTGCTGGAGGATAATTATCATCGGCGTCTTATAAACGGGCTCTGAAATGGATTCCACTAAAGTTACGGTGTGCCTGGGATGTTAAAGCACGCCGCTTCACGCATATCTTCCAGTAATGATTTTTTAATGCACTTTGTAGGATCTGAGTTATCTATAGCCAAATTTGAATTTCAGCGTCTTAGTGCTTTTCTCTCTTCTCGTCATTTTTTGCAAGCTGGACTGTCGGCGCTCCTCCGCCGGGTCCACCTCCGGGAGTGGAGCTTCCTGACCCTCCGGAGCTATTATTCTCCGCGGCCATGGTAGCTGCCTGACGTCTGAAAGAATGTAACCAACCGCAACTTCTCAACTTGTATACGCAGGTGCGAGCGACGGAGGAGGGTGCGAGCATGAAAAAGTTGCCGGGACGTGCTCGCCAACCATCACGCGTGATTGTGGGTCTCCTGCTGCGTGCATAAGTGTATTATTTGGCTGAGGTCTTCATGACAACACAATGTAGTGATTGAGCCAGTTGAGTTGCTCTCCTCGGAAGGTTTTTCAGAGCCCCTTTAACATCCCAGACATATCGCAACTTTATTGAGAGGCCTTTTCTGGATCCCTTTAAGTTTCGCAGAATACGCAGTGTGAATAATATTTCTACAACGTAACATATTATTGATGTGCAAAAAGGAAAACTGTTTGGAGAGGACTGCAGGGAAGCACTGCCTGCTGCCAGTCAACATTTTTACTGCGGAATTGAAAGTCGCATACTTTCATGAAAGTCAAGGCCAGTAGACGCGCATACATCACACACAAGAAGTGCTACAAATATACATTCTAGTAGCATATATTAGCTCAATGTGTATGTCCAGAGAACACTTCTGTTCAAGCTAATATACACTATTTGTGAGGCTCACATGCTGGGGGCAGTGGCTCTTATCCACTGAGACCAGTTATTTAACGTAATTTTGACCGCAGTGGTGGTGGAGATTATGAATATAATTTTGAAGGTTAAGCTGCTCATAGCTATATTATAAGAACCAGATTAGTTCTGCCTTGTTTATCGAATACGCAAACATTCATATGGATACAGTGGGTGCAGCTGGGCAGACCAATTGGGCTCACCAATTGGAATCCTTGTTGATTTAATTGGTTAGTTCATTTGGACTATATATATATATATATATATATATATATATATATATATATATATATATATATATATATATATATATATATATATATATATATATATATATATATATATATATATATACTTCAAAGTTGAAAACGCTTCTTTTAGCCATAGATTTATTTTGAGTCGATGTTTCGGACAGAGCCTGTCCTTTCTCAAGACTGAGGTTACAGGGGTCTTCTTCCTCTTCTTAAAGAGTTGGCACTGGCACACATGTACGACATATGAACAAAAGAAACAAACGGAGGCAAATAATACTAGAAAAGGTACAGATAGAAAGACAAAAGGGGAACAAATAAAAAAGAAAAACGTGTTGTCCCCCGCCGCCCATCCCGAAGTCGCGGGGAGCCGACCCCGGACGAGGAAAAAAAAGGAAAACACGGAGCGGGAGGAGATAATGGCTACCCATCAAGGGTACAGAGCGGCGGCGTGTAAGGTGCACAGGAGCAGACGGTGGCGGGATCGCCCTACACAAAAAAGTTAAAGACGCGTGCACTCGCGTGCCCCGACCATAAAGAGTAAACAAATAAACAGAATAAAATGCAGACAGGGCCGGAGCTTCCGTCATCTGGAACCACTTCGGCAGCCAGAGCCAAGGCCGAATCAGCGGCGCCGTGAGCTTAACTAAACACACGTGCACTGTGCATGAAAACACCCAGACACACAGCAGTAAAACATCCGAGCTCATGCCAGTGTCGTGTGGCGGCTAAATGACAATGGCGGGAGCATTTAAGCGAGTAAGGTGAACAGAAACAGACGGTGGCGGAATTGTCCAACATATGTAAATTGGAGATGCTTGCACTCGCGTGACCTGGGCCAGAAAAAGTAAACAAATAAACAGAATAAAACGCAGACAGGACAGGAGTCTTCCGTCATCTGGAACCATTTCCGCAGCCCGAGTCAAGGTAGAATCAGGGGCGCCGTGAGCTTAACTACACACACGTGCACTGTGCCTGAAAACACCGACAAAAGAAAAAAAAGTGGAAAAACATCCGAGTTCGGCGAAGTGTGGTGTGGGAGGTAAATGTGAATGGCGTGAGCACTTAGGCAAGGGTTCTTCAATTGCACCCCGTCGTCAAGGTAATAGAACTGGGAAGATAGGGGCGGGATGGGGTAGGGAATGAAGGAATTTGTGTGAGCTTGAAAAAGATGTCGCTGGCAAGAAACGACCGAGGTATGTCAAGCTGGCTTTCGTAATGTCAGCAACGGCCCTGCAAGGGGCGGATGGAGGACAATACACCTGGACTTTCATTAATGCCGTGAGGAATTGTTTCAAATTTGTAAATGAAGTACGACTCGCGTTGTTCTCTTTCCCGGGTGTTGTGGAACCCACCCTGTAGGACTGTTAACTTAATTGCATCAAATGGGTGGTTTCGCTCATTAATGTGTTTTGACAAGGGAAGGTTGGGTAGGGATAAGATATGCGCGCGGTGGTTATTCAAGCGAATTCGTAGAGGGTTGACGGTTGGTCCAATGTACTGTATACTGCACACACTGCATTCTAGGAGGTATATTACGTTGCAGGAATCACAATGAAAGTTGCCATAATTTCCCCTTTGAAGCCTGGAGCTGACCTTACTGCACAGCTTGATGTTTGTATGTGTTTGCAGACCTGGCATCTACTTTTTCCACAGGACCGGCACCAAAAAAACCAGCTGGTTATTTGTTTTTGAGTGTAAAAGAATATTTTTAATGTTTCTTGGTCGTCTGTAGACCACGTGAGAGGGAGCAGTGAAAATTTTCGTGAGGCGCTCGCTTTGTTCGAGGATGTTGAAATGTTTTCTGGGGATTTTGTTTACGTTAGGCGGGTTACAGGTGAAGGTAAGTACGAGATTTGCCCGGTGGTCTGTTTCGTCGTTGTAGCGATATATATATATATATATATATATATATATATATATATATATATATATATATATATATATATATATATATATATATATATATATATATATATATATATATTCAATTGAAGCCACTTGGAAACTGAACTGGTCCAATCGGTACCAGTTGGAAATCCAATTGATTCTAGTGGCATTTTTTGACTGTGTTGAGAGTGCAGTGAAGAACATAATCTTTTTTTGAGTAGCTATTGTAAGTTGTCGAGGCAATAAAGAAAAAAGTTGCCCTGTGGCCGAGCGTTCTAAATATACTGCTTCCGAACTACAAAGGCGTACATGTGATTGAATCAGAACTCTTGCCACAGATTATTTTCTTTCACATGATATCAGGATGCTTTATAATGTCAAAGCATACAGCACTTGGCTGCAGCCAAGGGGGCTTAAAGTGCTTAACAGCAGTCCTTGCTAAAGAAGCAATAAAGCTCCGCCTCGTGACTCCCACACAAAATTCCTCCACGACAAGAAAGTCCGTTGTTTTTCTCATGACTTGAACAAGGAGTTCACAAAACGAAGGTATAAGCTCAATTTTAAACCTCTGGCTCATTTGACATAGGCGAACATTAAAAAAGTTGATTTCATTTGCTGTCGTGGTTGGTAAATGGAGTAATACAGGACCCGGCAGGCCATGGCCCATTGTTCACGTTTTCATGCGAATATACAAAAGAAAACTTCAATCAGAGCCACAGACTGGTGTATTACGTAACCCCGCTTTCTGGTACCGAAGCCATACAAAACGCTTCCCTTGGGACCAATTGTTTGTGGCTTTGAGAAGAACCGAGTTCCTTTCCAATAAAGGCTTGCACTTTTGCCTGGTCCAATGTGTTCAGAAATAGAAACTACTTGTGTGATAAGGGTTGATTCCTTCACGGTTGGTGTCTTGCTTGATTTGCTTTTATGCGTTGCATATTGCAATCACTCAGTTCAGCCCTTGGGCGCGGCCGGGCAGCCACCAAACCACGTGACGTGACGTCACGACAGCCGGAGGAAAAGCTGGGCCCCAACTCGCACGGTCGCGCGCGGCCGCAGCCGCCACCTGACTCCCGCTCCTCCCGCTAGGGGCGCTGCGCTATGATTGACGTCACGGCATATGTATAAAAGAGCTGCGCTCCTTCGCCGGGACAGTCTTATCCCATGTAACGCAAAAAGAACTAGGTGAGGTCTAAAAAACCTCTCAGCAAGACCACGCCCAAGCCTTGTAGACGTCTAGTTGTAGATGTTATCTAGCTGTGGAAAGCCTGAAGCCTTCCTGTAGCTGTGCTAACGTGACGCTAAATGTTGGCTAAAAAACATCTTGCAAGAACATTTCAAGCCGTCTTCAAGCCCTGCCCTAGAATTCGTTTTTTTTGTTATACATACACCATTTGGTGCATTCCTGCAACCAAGCGAGGTTTGATCCTGACCATATTGGCCATTCAGGCATATTTGACAAATTTAGTCACGCGTACAGCCGCCCACATCTCTAACTAGCGTGCACGATGGCTATTTTCCTTCCCGTAGCTGCGCCTTTGCATGGATCAAACTTGTGAATAGGTCAAGATTAGGCAAGGGCTTGGTGAGCCTCTGATTAGTCTTAATCTCTTCACAGGTTAACTGTTTTGTAACATGCAGGAGCGCAGAAAAATGGCCATCACGCTAGCTAGTTAACGATTTGGGTGGCTGTACGATGTCGTCACTTGTTAAAAATCCCAATTAAAATCATTTTACATAAGAGCCATTGAATACGCTATCCTGAAAAATAGTGTTGTCACAAGGGCTCCTGGCAAAGGCAGAACAGCTTTAGTCACAACTTATGTAGACATGCAAAGTAACTGAAAACTAACCAATACATGGCAAATTAATGACTTGACCTGTACAACCAGTGGAGCCATTGCTCTATGTGTGACTGATGGTAAGAAGACTATCACATCGCATTAACTTTTGTGAACAAAGATTTTATTGCCTAAAAGACTAGGCAAGAAGAAGAAGTTCTATACTTTTAATTAAAAGCACTGATGCAGAATTTGCAAGCTTGAACACAATAGATGCAGACTCTCACTTAATGTGAGATGCTCGTATCTTGGGCACCCCAGCAGTCCACGATGCAACAGACTTGCACTGGAGGCTTGCACTGCATGGTCCTAAGCAGGCACTGCCTTGGAAGAATCGGAATACCTGCATTAAAAAAATGGGCACAATATAGTCATAGACAACAGTCTCACAGTAACGAGGTGCAACCCAAACAGGTGGAACAAAAAGCTAAAGCATAATTTCCCTGATGGAATCTGCCTTTTTAACAAGGCCGATCTGTGCATGCGCCCCTGTCCTCCTCCAGCTCCCACTGGTTGAAAATGAACCACTGGCTCCTATCGCGCAGGAACAGTTTATGTTAGTGACAGGCGTAGGAGACAGCTGTCAAGCACACTCATGCCACTCAGGTGCAGTTGGCGCCTGGTGGAACCAGATCGCGGCTTCTCCAACGTGCGTTTGTTCTCAACCACTAGCAGACAAATTTTTGCCACTTTCCAGAGGGTGCCACATCTTGTGAAAAAGGCAGATTGATCTATGCCTACTCCCTTGGCCTTTGTCTGTCTTGAAGAACATGAAGCTTGCTTCTGTTATATCTCTACCATCAGCCCATTTTCTACAATGCCATTTCAATACATGGTATCTAAGGCTAGTACCGGTTAAAAGGCCCAATTATTTTGCTTCTACTCTTTCCAAAACAATCTCAAGCAGAACTTTTAAGAATAATGAGAGTAATGCGCCATGGTCCTCAAGCCGATGGCAATAAGGTTCAAACTGCCAATTCCTTTCAGTAACATGTAAAACACAGCACCATAAATTACTTACAGAAATGTTTTTATTCTCACTTCAGTACGAAGGCCGCTGACTATACAACCAAGTTTTATGACAGCACAAAAGCACTATTACAGAAATAACGAAGCCGACAAGCACTATTCTAAATGACCTTAAGACACCACATGGAAAACCATCTGTTGTTGAGAGAGCAGAAAAATAGTTTTAGCAAGTATATGCATACTGTATGCTTATAAAAGCACTCTGGAACAGCCACTAGGCCACTCAAAAAATATTTACACACAGCAAATATCAAAGTGGCAAAAAAAGCTATCGTTTTGCGCATTCACTGCTGGATCGTTATAAAATGCTCATTAGAATTAGCAGGCAACTCTCCTCATTACAGCAGCACAATGGTGCAGGCCACTATTAGCCACAAGGAAATGAAGGCACAGAGCCGACAATACAACCCGATGCCTGCTTAGATGCGGAAGAGTGTGAATAAATAAAAATGACATGCATTTGAACCAGCTTACTAGAGAAATAATCACCGTGACTGCCATTCTCTGCTCTGGCCTTCAGCAGGACATAACTGTCACCAAGATGCCTGCATACATATAGAAAGAATGTGCGGTAATAACAGAGCTAATTAATGCGCAAGTTGGTTTACCTGATGTATACGAAAGTGAAGCTCAGCTGCAACTGTCGAGTATATGTAGGAGTAAGAAGAATTGCAATTGCACTACTTGTGCAGACGATGACACTGCTGCCTTGCAGTACATCCTTGTCGGGCACCTACTCATCCACTTGGAAACTGGAAGTCCTAAAGCAAATAAGAATAAACTTTGAAAAAGCCCAAATGAACACCACTTACTAAATACCAAACTAGACTGACACGATTTTTTTTGTGGAACGTGAAAGACTTTTCTTGTTATTGTGTCCCTAGGAAGGCAACTTGCACGCATTTCAACAAAGCGATGTTTAGTATGCACAGCCCACAGGCAGATGCTACAAAGCACCAAGCATCACAGGTAGCCAGGTTCATCATCATCATTTATTTATTGACCCTTAAAGACCCCTGGAAGGGGCATTACATAAGGGCGGGCGGAACATCAAAAATACCAGGTCTTGACTATAGCTAATCATAAACACACAAACTGCCCTCTGCTGTTAACTGGAACTCGAGACAAGCATCTTGCTTTGCTGACATGCTGTTTAAATGGCTGAAACGACTACACCGGATGTAATATTCTTTTTATTTCATTTTCATTTTACACTGAGCAATTTTTTTAGATATTTCTTTTGTTTAGGTCAGCAATAACTAAAATGAACAAAACCAGGACACGTTTTAATTATCTTCAATAAACTCTCACTATATCAAAACAAAAAGAAACATATTTGAGGAAGCAAGCCTGCCTTTTGTTCTACTTCATGGGAATGTAGTACAGCACAGAACTGGATGTGACGCAGAGCTATCGGAAGTCACCAATTTGTCTGCAAATTTTTTTGAAAATTGCTTAAATTGCCAAGAACCGTATTAACCCAGTACTTATGCAGTAGCAAATGGCAGTTAATTATGTGCTCTGTGGTACCCTACGTTCAGTTTTTTTCCATTTAGAAATTTAAAATCCCACTAAGACAATAAATGCCTATTTTTTCAATGAACATGCACATGAGCCATGTTTGGTTCATTACCTCTTTTTACCCATGTAATTGCTTTAAATATTTCTTTATTCCAAGCACAGTAAAAGAGTAGAATTGGCTTTATAATGACAAAATTTTACAGCAATCTCTGGCGTCACTGACTAGAAGTCTAAGTTTTGCTAATAACTACTTCTTTGCTGTATTACGTTATATTTTTTCATTTGGTTTAAACGCATTTGATACTGACTGGTTGAAGCTGTATGTTTCTTTATATTATTATTTTATTTTTTTTTACTGCCAATGAGTGGTTGCTTATTATTGTTACTTCTGATTATTGTCTGAACACTTGACACCTGTACTTCTATTTTTTTTCTCCTTGTATTCCTATGCCCACCCTAGAAAAATTTGTTGTGGGATTGCGGTAATTACAAATAATAAATTATCAAGATATCCCCGACTTTGAGCAGTGCATAATATTGTGAACAGGTTTATTCCGAACACTTTTAAATGCAGCCTGGCCACGACAAATCCCCATAAAATGGACAGATGAGCAATAAATTATGATACACAGAAGCAGTCACCTCTTTGTTGTGGTGTTCAAACGTGCCTGGCAGTTTTTGAGCCAAGCCATAACTGCAGAACGCGCATCCATGTCTGATGCTGAATGCGTGTCGGGATTTTTCCGGACAGACTCTACAATAGGTACGTCACATTATAAGCTGTAACATATCTTCATATTGCCTTAAGAAAGGCAAAACAAACAAGAAAAAATAATCATACAGGCAGATTACTCTCGTAACATACTAACCCCACAGCTTTCGCCAGGCAAAATATAGATTGCATGCAGCTGTTATGAATTGCTCATTCTGCTTTTCTCAGCTCTGCTTTGCTTTTCCGTATGTATGTCTAAGCCCACTGCTCAACCTCACTGCACAAGTGACAGACAAAAGAAATACTAGCTGGTCCTACTATACTCTTCTTGCATCTGTAGTGATGAAACCTGTCTGTGAAAAGAAGAATCCGTAGAAATGATTAACAAGTACTCCTCATCTATTCATTTTCACTCTGCAGTAGTCAGATATTGCAGAAGTAATTGGCATACTTTAGCCTAGATTAGTTACCCTGCTGATATTTTTTTTTACTAAATCAGTTTACAAGAAAGTAGGCCTTCCATCCTTAAAAATGCTTTATACCACCGAAAGTGAACAGTAAAAACTCGCTGAATATCCGCAAAATATTATGTTCTTTACTATGAGCAGCTGGCGAGGTAAATAACTCAACTGCACAGATAAATATATCCTACAAGGAGCCTTTTAAAAATATTTTTGCACAAAGCTAAAATGTAATGTGCCCTAGCCAGAGTTTTTCTGGCACTTGTGTTCTGTTTGTTGCCTGCAGCATACTGCCTTATCACTATCCGCTTCACGAGATGCGACCAGGGATGTCCTAACAAATCATGGTAGTGCATGCCAATTTCAACGTTTAGTATAATGACTCACGTTTCAGATAGACACTCTTTAAACTGAGCATGGCTGAGACCGACTTTCTGTTTTTGACTCGCATTAAGTGCCCTTGCAGCTATTGACCTTCGATCTGTTCCTCTCAGGAAGTGTTGTGCTATTTTTATACGAGCTCAACAGTCGTCACCAACTATACGACACAATAACAGGGACTACAAGCAGCTCTGCATGGCTCTGAAGCACCAACTAAAACAATACCCACTGGCTGATCGTATAGTTAAAGGACAACAAAAAGGAGCAAAATTCAATACCACTACCTAAAGCTGCACTGAAGACAAATGCTCCTAATTGCTCTCAACTGTAAAGTGCAGATTTATTCACTCACGAACAATAACCTTGAAGAGCTCCATGCTCACTAAAGCCTTCTTTCCCTTCTGTCCGTATAAACTGTAGTTAACACCCACGGAGTCATGGAGAAGATGCTTCAGCATATTGGCTGTAGTATTGCGCACAGTGGTGCCACCGATGTGTGAGAGAACCTTGCGCTGTTGCAAAATAGCAAAGCATTACCTTGTGCAATTTAAAGGAATCCATGCCCTGCTTACCAGTTGCTTGCGAGCTGCCTCAGAGTTTTTCAGGCTCTTCTCCACCTCCTCCACATCATTTACAGTCATCAAAGGGTAACTGTACTGTGCAGGCTCCTCAACATCAACCTCACCCTGACCAAATAATGAAATTATGACCTCATTTTGTGCTTTTAGAAATGCCATTTCTTTTAGAATTGTACGTGTTGCCACTGAAAAAGAAAAATTGAAACACATTTAAAACATACCAAACTTTAAGGCTGCGATCTCTTTTTACTCAACTACAAGAATAAATTTCATGAAAGCTTTGTATGCACTAGTGTGACCCAGCTACAGCTATTTGTACTTTTTCACATTAACCAAATTTATTATTTTCATCACGTAAGTTATGCCTCACTGACATCAAAATCTAATCAGCTCAAAAAACGTGATACAGCCATTAGGTAACTTGGTTGAAGTGATTAGGAAAATTGCCAGGAGGAACTCGCGGACAGTTTTAAACTTCTCAGCAGATCCATAGTATATTAAACATTTTAAAAAGCCCTATCAAACTGCAAATAACTGAAAATTGAATTTACTTAAAGTGAACGCATTGCAGTTACACTATCAACTATCAGCAAAAAAATTTACACAGGCCATTTAAATGAACTGCTTGAATAGAGCAGAGAACATGCACTAATGAAATGCCCTCACTTGATATTTCAGTTCTGATCCCGGCTGCCAAGCTTTCGTGATCATATCCTGAAAGTATAAGAAACAGGCAGAAAGCAAGCACTCTAGTATTAATTTGAACAAAGAAAATTATGCAATATCAGAAAAGATTGACACATGCTAAAAAGTAACATTTGACTTCCTGCGGTGACTCTGATGCAATCAGGACCTATACAAATTTTCGTATTGCAAGTGAGCATCTCAGTACAATAAGGCAAGATGCAGTTTAAAACAAACTCTACACTATTTTTAAAATGCTGACTTGTGCATAAAATAGAACAAACATATATCATGCAAGTTGTTTTTACCAAGGCAATAAATACTGATAAAAGTAGTGCAGAAATTCAGTGCTTAGGTGGTGTACGTTACCTCCTTCGGATGAAACATTGGTTAAGGGGTCTCTTGATGCTTCATCTGAAAGAAAAATAAACTGGTCTCTTTCCAAAGAATTTAAAGTAAATGGGGTCAGATATGTGAGGCATTGCATTACCAAGAAAGTGAGGTCCAGCCATCAGTTCATGTGCACAGCTTCCTTAAAAAGAAAATTGTAGAGTAACAATGAACCAGATCTCTACATGCATTCCAGACACATGGCTGAACTGTTAAACATTCCTCTCAAGGCTTACCTCGTGCACTTTGTTCCACTCCCTGTTGTGAAACTGTGAATGTAAGACAAATTGAAAGAATAAATGCAACAATTCAATGGGATAAACAAAAGAAAACATGCTGGAGTTGACATCATTTCACTGTAATAAGGGAGGGTGCTGGCACACTGCATCATACCGTATTGGCCTGGCTGGCTGTCTTGTGGCAAGCGAGAGAGTCTTCCTACCGAGAACAAGAATATTGCACTAGGGCTTCAGCAAACCAGCTCTCTGGTAATGAACTTATGCACTAGGAACTAAAATGCCAGCTAAAACTTACCCTGACCACTCTGCACAAGGCCCCACAAAGAATCTGCACCAAAGAAGCACAAGCAATAAAACATAAAGAAATGAAAATTGATGAATGAGACGGGACAATCATGCAGTAGTATGAATCCCCTGCCATGAATCATCTGGCATGTCACATCTTACCAGAACACTGTGAATGCAATGAACGAGCGTGACCTGAAAAGCACAAGAACGAAAGAACCAAGGCTTGAGTGAACCAGCTCTTCCAACCAATTTGCTAGCAAGAACTCACCCGAGGCAGTCCGCAGAGATAGTTGGGATGAATCTGGATCAATGAATAAAAACAGAAAGCCATCAAACAGTTGAAAGGAATGAATGAGATAAAAGACACGTGTGCAATGCTAATCTTCCTCTGCACTGAACCAGCGAGCTGACTTGTCGCATCTTACCAGAACATTGTGGCAGCCGTGAACGAGTGTGGGTTTCTGCAAAGCAAAAGAACAAATGTGCTAAGGCTTCAGCGAACCAGCTCTCCAAACCAATTTGCCAGCAAGAACTTACCCGAGGCAGCTCGTGAAGACCTTTGCAGTGAGTCTGGATCAAAGAATAAAAATGGAAAGAGGTCCAACAATTCAAAGGAATGATTGAGATAAAAGACACGCGTGCAATGCTAATCTTCCTCTGCACTGAACCACGGAGCTGACACGTTGCATCTTACCAGAACATTGTGGCAGCCGTGAACGAGTGTGGCTTTCTGCAAAGCAAAAGAACAAATGCGCTAAGGCTTTAGCGAACCAGCTCTCCAGACCAATTTGCCAGCAAGAAATTACCCGAGGCAGCCCATGAAGACCATTGTGAGTCTGGATCAAAGAATAAAAACGGAAAGACGCAAACAATTCAAAGGAATGAATGAGATAAAAGACACGCAGGCGATGCTACTATCCTCTGCACTGAACCAGGGAGCTGACACGTTGCATCTTACCAGAACATTGTGGCAGCCGTGAACGAGTGTGGCTTTCTGCAAAGCATAAGAACAAATGCGCTAAGGCTTCAGCGAACCAGCTCTCCAAACCAATATGCCGGCAATAGCTTACCAAGGGTACTCTGCACAAGCTCCCGTGGCAGGTCTGGATCAATGAGACACAAATGCGAAAGCATCAAAATGATTTAAATGATGAAGAAAAAATCCCTGCAGTGTATACTCTCATTGCCCTAATAGGGAGCACGGAGTTGCCATACGAATCTTACCAGGTTGGCTTGGCTGGCCATGCTGTACTGAGTAAGAATGGCTCCCTGCAAAGTGTAGGTACAAATACTTCAGCAAAATGCTTTCCTTGGTCCAGAGCACATGTTTCATATGCTCATACACAAAGACAACTGAAATACCTTACAGGGCCTAATTTGGGCACTGTGCGAAGAGCCAGAATATCTATGAAACAAATACAAACGAAAGGATGGAATCAAACTCATCCGTGTACTGGTATCTCATGAGTACTCAAGCAGCATGCCGTTAACTATAACAGGTGATTGTTAGTCCAGCATTGTTCTGTGTACTTCTCCATGTTTTCCTGTCTTCTTTTCGTTGGTCCCATCACGGGTAAGCAGAACACTGGACAGTATTCTTTAACTTCCGGCTTCAATGAATGTGATGTAACAACAATTTGATTTTAAATTATTTTAAGAGATATGACAAACGTTCATAGATGTGTTACGAACTTACACATGCTGTCACTTTCTTCCGTCTGTGGACTCCTGGAAAAGTTTCCATAATAGGTGCCATTGTTACAGTACAACAAAATAACCATATCCTTTGGAGACGAAAAGGTGGCTCCGGAAGGTTAAAACACTGAGCTCCAGTCTCGTCATCATCAGATGAGCTGGACAGCAGCAAGAATTTTCGTCGTTAGCCTCGCCTTTTTTCTATCAAAATGACATTCAGAGTGAGAAAAAGAATTTACTCCGAATGAAGAAAACAGAAGCACATACCTTGATCTGTTGACGTTTCCAAATGTTCTGTATCTTCTGCTTTACGCAGTTTTTGTCATGCTTTGTCATACTTTTCTAAAAAAAAGCATTTCATTTCCTTCATCAAGTAGTGTACTGACAAACACTTTGCTATAAATTACGAGCAATTTATTCTACTATGGCATCAGACAGCAATGGCTTAGTGGTCTGCCTATCTGATTCGCATGAGGTATGTGCAAAGTTTGACCCACTGCCCTTGCCTACTCACTGGCTTTACAATATTTACAAGTCTTGCTCTCGCCTGGTGCTTGGGTTCTTTGGGTGAAATGCTTGGAAAAATGGTGTGCCCCGTGAAGTGCAGACTACTGTTAGGCATGACGCTCCGAACAAGCTATTGTAATACCAATAAATTATAGCTAATTACATATTGAAAGGAAGCTAGCAGCTATTACTGACATGCTGGGCAAGATGTTGAGTCACATAAAAGTTTTGGTTCCCAAACTAAACCGGTGCCTTGTTCTTCACGTCTCTACACAAGAAGCCAAGCTGGCATAAGCCTTGGTGCATTTTCCTATCTATTATGCTGTGCATGTATGCTTCCAATGCAAAGCCCATAGACTCCCATGTTTTTTGCAGGCATTCCATATTTTTTTGCCTCTTAAATGTCTTTTCTGCATTGTGAAGGACACTGCATCTGTGGAACTTGATTACATGCATATATGCACAACTGGAATGTACACTGCAAGTATGTGTGCCACAGCGCTAACTTTTGCTGAAACCACTACAAAGAATCTAAGATTTTCAAAAAGCACTAGACATTGCATACCTGTTTTTTCAAGAAGTTCGATGCTGTACACATCTGCAGAAGAGTCCAGCTGGGACCGCATTCGCACTAATTTTGGATGTTTGTGCTTGAGGTTAACCAGGAACATTTTGTGTCATTGTCCAAAAGCCAATTGGTAGGCACCACTGCGACATTGTTGCCTTCGACAAACCTCACAACAGCATACATTTCCTATCAACACACGTGGCACATTGTGAGCAAGCAGAGTAGCTAAAATGCAAAGATATATAAGCATGACAGATGCATGAGCCAACACACAAAGTAGATTATGAGCAAGAAAAGCTACTAAAATATGAAAGATGTATATGAAGAATGAATGCATGAGCAAGCAGAGCTGCTAAAATGCCAAGGGTATTATATATGCTGAGTGGATGAAAGAGTCAAATGGATAAGAGGAAAAAGTGCATACTGAGACTCCAGGCACTCAAGAGGCAGCAAGATGCACCATGACTTAATATCAGAGAGCCGCAATGAAAGAAGGGGGCTAGAAGTTTTCTTCACAATAAAAATGCCAAGATTTGAAGATTTGCATGGCGTGGTGAAGAAGTCGCCAAGAATCTCCAATTTTCTGTCAACTACAACCTGTGACCATGGCAGTCAAATGCAAAATTTTCGACCATGATGGCAGTTGAATCTCTCATGGTGCAAGCATTGTTTCCTGGTGATGTTCTCAGAGTGAAGAGAGGAAACTTTGCAATGCTGAACTAAGGCCCACAGCAGTTTTCGGCCAAGGGGCCACGGCAGTGCATCTGTGAATACAGTACTGTCTGGTAAGTAGGCTCCTTGGTCATGAACAATGTACCAGCAGCCGTCCTTTCAGCAATGCGATTAGCAAGCTGTTCTAGTGGCTTTTGTGAGTGCCTTATCAGCTTCTTCAGGTGGTGCATGAAATTCTCTGCAGGGAATGCACTAAAGATGTCGAGAGCTCCATACTTGGCCACATCATCAGCCAAATGAACCAAGGAATGCACATTATAAGAGACATTGTGCTCACCATAAAGTGATTTAAACGATGAGACAAAGCAGATGAGCAACTCCTTGGCATAGTCAAAATAGCCCTGGCGCATAGCATCACTGGAAAGCATGGTGACTCCCACATGCAGAAGTAGAAAATGAATATACAATTTTTCTGGTAGAATGCCCTTCAGAACAGCTGGGCCAGAGTACAGCAGGAAACAACGCAGCTCGGTCGCTTTCCAGCGATCAATTTCTCCCAGGGAGCGTGGCTTCCGGGCAAGCTCTTCGCAGTGAATGGTTGCCAGCTCTAGTAACCGTTTTGTGATTCTTTCAACTGCTGATGAAGGCAAAGGATATTCTTGTGAGCCTCTCATCCACAGCAGTATCAATTTTTTTGTGACTCCCAGGCAAACTAAGTGCATGTACTCTAGTGGGAACTGAGATACATGACCAATTGGAAGTGCAGAAAGTGGTGTCTCTGTCACATGATGTTCCTCCTGCACTTTGTCAGCAAAGCTCACATCTGTTCGCAATGATGCATGTGTGTCTGGAAACACAACTCTACCTTCAACATACTTTTCTTTCTGTTGGCAGTTCCCACAGCCATAGAAACCAGAATGTAGTTTTGTGCCTAAAACAAATGCACGAGCAGGTGCATCGCATACAAACCCTTTAATAGCTATAGCGAAGTAAAAACCATCAATGCACAGTCCCCTCTCTAGGAGCTGCATCAATTCACCGATCAAAGAACTCAGGAAATCACACAGTGATGGAGGCTTTTTGGTTACCATGGTAGCATGCAACCAAAAACACACCAGTGCCAGGAATGTCATCAGTCCTTGCAAGAATGGGCCAGAACTGGCTCTGGGAGCTTTTGCTGAGTGGAAGCCTATCAATATGGAACATCAAACCAATGCTTTTAGGTAGCCAAAACAAGTTGGAATACTTTGCCAACATGCCTTCAAGGCTCTTTACAATACCAAAGTAGACATATGATCCTTTTCCTGAAGTCTCAACTTCGGCAAAACGTTGGGTTCTCAGTAGCGTCCGCGCATCTGATGGCAAATTCGCGAAGCATTCATGCGTTTTTAATATTTTCAGAAGTGAGGAAAGGGCTGCCTGTGTAACATTGTGCTCGCATGACCAATTTCTCAAAAGATCAGCTATCTGTTCTGCAGAATCGGCGCGCTGCTCAGAAAACTGGCATTCAGTCTCACTCTCACTACTCCCGCTACGACTAGGTGCTACAACACTTAATCTACCCGGTTCTTCGTGAACACAATATCGGCTCTCGTACTCATGCGCGCTCAACTCGCTGTCACTTGACTCTACCAGAGCCTTTGAACGTCCCGGTTGCGGTTCCAATTCGTCATGAGCAGTGACCACACTCTGTCCTAGTGGTGTGTCCACACATTCCATTCCACGGTCCATGCTGGAACGATCCTAGTGGTGTGTCCACACATTCCATTCCGCGGTCCATGCTGGAACGATCTCCTGAGGAGCTCGCGCCGAATTCAATAACCAAAGCAGAGCGATCATCTGGATTAAGTTGTGCTGCTTCACAAGAAGGTCTCTGTTCTCGTATGGTTCTTTCTAAGTCGATCTCACGAACTAATGGCTGAATGAGGGCATCAAGTCTACGATGCCGCTGAGTTCGCGAAAGCGCGTCAATGGCCTTTCGTTTTCTTTCCATTGCTGCGTAACCTCAACTCACTCAAAAAGAGACTTCTCGGCCAGGACAGCCTTAGCGCCGACAGCAAATAAACAAGATAAATTGCGTCTTCAGCCGCGTACACAAAGGCAGCGCTGAGAAAAAAGAACGGCGTACAGAGTTCCTCTCATTAAACTTTCAAAGGCCATACTGCACGTGTGATATGCGAGACCGCGAACATATTGCCCAAGCTGAAACTATGGAACCACGTTTACTCACACCTGGAAACAAGGTGTTGCAGGAGTAACGAAGAGCGCCTCCACTTGCCTTCACCCGTCGCACACAACGCGGTAGTAACGCAGCACTTGCTCGCTCGCAATGACATTGACCGCGCAAAAACAAAGGAGCTTAGTTCAAGCGCTGGAACCGAAAAAAGCGCGCGCAAGATGCAGTCACGTAATGCCGATCTGTTGCAACCAACCACCTAGTGACAATCAGTAGTTAAAACCAATAAAAAAACATTACTTGAAATACCAGCAAAAAGCAACATAAAATTGTTAATGTAATACAATAAATTTATTTTTTATTCTGATGATTGCTTATGACATGCGCTTGTTTCATTATGGCTGCGCGAAAAGCTAACGATAGCCAAAGCCAACCGCAGCTAGTCGTGTGTTTTCTTGAAACGTGGATTCGTGTTTGGTCGTATACTGTAAATGCGGGCCCATTTTTTGTCTGCGTGTTCCTTGCTCTGTCGTGTGTATGATTATAATTATGTGCACAAGCTACAGCAAACCAGCCCGTCTTTGTACCATGTACGCCACAACGGAAAGCCTTCATGTACTGAACGCGGTGACTGGCGGTGGCGGACAGCATGTGTATGGCATACGCGTTACAGCCTTGCAAACAGCCCGGCATAAGCATCCGTGGCACGATCTGTGGATTAAAATGACACGTTGATCTTTGAAAACAATTTTTACTGCCTAGCTCAGGCAAAGTGCGACTCACGCTGTTCGATTGTATCGGAATTGGGTATGCTTTTCGCGCCGCATGGCAACAGACGCGTATTCCTGTTATATATATTGCATATTTACATGCATTCGTCGGCCGCGGTGCTCCCTGTTTCTATCTCCGTAACAAATGGCACACGTCTTTGCATGTTCTCAAAAGGGACGTTTAGAAGAAGTTCACTAATAAACCTCTTCTGTTGATGTCTATTAAACGTTCGAACAGGGAACAAGACGTCTGCAGCCGTTTGTTGCTGTTTCTAGATTTCTCAGAGACGTTTTGTGTTTCGTGGGTATACCCCTGTCACACGGTCATTTCGAGGGCCCTCGAACCGATAATCTATCTACTCAAAGGCGATCGAGCGCTGCTACACGGGCAGTTTCAATGGCGATCGAGTCAATAGCCAATCGAGTCAACGGAGCAGCACGGAACTCCATCGAGATATGCAACGCATTCTTGGCTTAACAAAGCTAAGCCTGGCCATTTTTTTGCTGGTTTATTTTTAGTGGCACTTATGTTTCTGTTTTACGTGATTAGGTGCGTATTAAAATGAATCCCGTCAAAAATAAAATGAGTTGAAAGTCTGGCTTTTCTTTGCGACTATGTCTTGTGGTTTATTCTTGTGACGTCTGTTTCGAAGTTAGCGCACCCTTACACCGTTATGGAGGGCCAGCTAACACCATTTAAAGTTCTGCTGACTTGTACGACCACAAACGCAGCCAATAATACACCACGTCGTGCGTAGTGACATCAAATTCCACACAGGTGAGCCATGCACATGATATTACTTGGAAAGTGCCACATCTTAGAAAATTAGGGGCTTAGTGATTCCTTAAAGAGGCTGCCAAACACCGCTTGAACGAATGCTGGTTATACATCAGATTGATTCTTTGTGTCACACAGATGCCGACTCAAAAAGAACTACGCGAATCTATGCATGGAAACGGAAGTTATTCAATAAAATTTCAAAATACAAGCAAACAAAATGCTGCCCTCAACTCGATTTTCGCGACGCTTCCATTTTACTCTCCCAGTGACGACACTTAGTGCGACGAATCAAAACAGCCTATCTGAGCACGTGGCGGTAGTTTGCACTCTATGGTTGCCTGCTCTCTTTAACTCGTTCAAGCTAAGGATGGCAGCACCATTTTCATTGTTACAACAACCATGTGAACGACCAGCGATGCTTCATCATCATGTCGACGGCGCAGAAGGGAACACTGATCAGTGACATTTCCTTGTGGATCCGAACTGGAGCGCGAGAGGCTCCGACGGTGTGACAGCCTTAGCAAGATTCCAGACACATTTAGCATGGCGTGTACCGCTACTGCTTGCCGCCAGCCATCGCCCATCGCTCCTAGCGTGCTGGTTGGTTACGGCGAGCAAGGAGCGCGCGCTGCTGACGGGAATGTGGCGCCATCTGGCGCCGGCTCCCGGTGATCCTCCACAAGCTGACGATGCGTAGTGCCTGCTAAATGTGAAACGAACGCATCCTTCTTTGGGACCGAAACGAACGCTTATAGAGCGCAATGGCTCGATCGGATAGATTCCGTAAAGCCGCTCTCAGATATATAGAGAGTAGCCATAAGTGTTGAGTGCTGGGTCGTAGGATGTTTACAGAAACGCGCAGTCCTTCGACGCAACAAGTATCCAGAGCCTCTGGTGGTTGTATTTTTTGTTTTACTTGCCTTACAGTGCTTTTATCTAGGGCAAAGATGTCGGTTTTGTTAATGTAATACAAAACACAAAAACTTGACAAAACATATCTCTAGTGATTAACACAATTTGCAGAATATTTGCTCTTTGTCCAATCATCATGCTCCCACCAAGTGATGTCATATATGCTGTTAAAAACGCCACTGTATGGTGACACACTGTCAGCGCCACGAATTTGTTTTTGCGAGCTAACATAATATATTAAAAACCGCAGTATTCGCGATACGATCAATGCTACTATAGCATCACTACAACTCGTTCTATGCAACCAACAGGCAAAACAATGCACTGAGAATGTGTTTCGGGGCCCCTTTAAAGAAGGCAATGCGATAACATTTTATTTGTCGGTTTTCCATTTATGTTGTAATTTCTGTCTATTCTGCGATTAAAATTTGTACCCTTTGCCATCACAAAAGGAACCACTTCAGAAGCACCGGACATGCAGCCTCCCATCCGTGAGTTCCTGGCAGATGGAAGTTTGACATTCATCTGCCATCCATTTACCATTGTTTTCCGCCAAGAACCTCTTGAAAGCATATTTTTGTGCCCTTTTCACAACACACAACCTTTTCAAGCGAAAACTGCAAATCCCCCCCTAAGCCAACTTAACCTATGCCATGTGGGTGTTCTGCCAAATTTTGGTGGGCGAGAAGATTATCCTGAATATTCATCCAAAATTCGAGGTCCAATTTCGGGGTGGGACAAATTTGGAGGGACCATTGTATTGCCAACAGCAAAATCAGCCTGGACATTGAGTTTGGCCCAAACCGATTAAGGACAAATTTTGCGGGTATGGGGCGCCAAAATTTGAGGTACGATTTCATTTGTTATAGTCAAATTAGCCGGCATAGATAACGATTTCGGTCCTAATCGACAACGGTTTAATTTCGTGAGGGCCAAATTTTGGGAGTGGGCAAAGTTTGGGGACACCATCGCATTGGCCATAGTCAAAGCATGCTTCGGCATCTGACTGAAGGCTGTCGCTAGGAGATCGCCTTAAGGTCACTTCAATGTCATATGTAATAACGAACTGAAACTAGAGATTCGCGCAGTTAATAGTTTAGCTCTAAAATGCCGATAACTATGACTCACGCCAATCTATAAACAAGTACAATCTGTGGTGCCAAAGCGAAGATAGCTGTTAAATTTTTCCGGGTCACTCGTACCCTAAAACGGTGATGAATTTTATCGCTGTAGGCACAGCCCTAAACATCAGTCTCAGTAATCCCACAAGTAACTCCAGCTTCATCTTGTCCTATGGTGAGTTTTCGTCAGGGCGACCTGCAAGAAAATGCTTTCGGAATCCGCGTTTTAAATCGGAAGTGATAATATTGAAGGCGCCATTAGTGATGTAGGGAATTTGGCACGCACCATAAGCAGCTGTTCAATGCCAGGAGCTTAAGCAGGTTAATTTTGTGGTTCAGGGAGTTTTTATCCATTTGCTGTTGCCGGACTTTAGTCTCCAGTATGATCGAAAAACATCCCAGAAATATTGCGGAAGCTGTGGCAACTCTTCCCGGCTCTAAATGGTTCCTGTTGTTTTTGAATATATAAATCATTCAACCGCGGCGAGCAGCTGATGAAGCGGTAGGCTGGCCAAGTTGCAGTTGAATTGGAGTTTTGCCTAGAGAGAACGTTCGCGAATGGAGCCTTGATCTTCATCAGGCTGACCTTCGGTTAAGCTCTGGCTGAGCGTTTCTCAGCGGTCTCCGCCTCGGGGCTGAGCAAAAAGGCTGTTAATTTGTTGGCTACGTACGTGTATCGACAGGATGCTTGCAGGTGTGCTAGGCCACAAAACTGACAACTTAAGAATTCTGCACAAGATTTTCATGCATAATGTTCACAGTTCTTGGAAAAAAATAAAAGAAACTTTGTTTCGCACATATATGCGAAACATTCTTGGAAATATGGGGAGCAGTCTTCGGCCCCGAAATCCCACTCCGTGTATGCAGCGTTTCGTTCGCTTACCACGGACGGGTTCGTGCTCGATAGAACAAAGAGAGGGACGACAAAGCGTGATCACTCATGTGATTTTTAGTACATTTGCAAATCATACACAGTGCGAGCCAGCTAGCTACGCAACCTCAACGAGGCATTCTTCAGGAATGGAAGGCTACGAAAGGAGGACTTCCGGCTTACCGGCTGGGGCAGGGGCGCCACTTCGGAGGTGTCGGCGGCAAACATTTGTATGTTCCAACAAGGCGGCCGGGTCCTCCCGTGCGCACCACGTTCTTGGGGCAAAGCCAACCCCGAACATTTGCTGGGCAGGTAACGAGAGTGCGCGTTTGCTGTGCTTGCTTCGCTGTCTGGAACCAGAAGGCCAGCGGCAAGGAACGACGGATCTTCCGTGCGCCTGCCGCGGAAGGTGACGAGAGGTAGAGGGCGTAGGTGCAACCGCTCGCGACGCTGGACGGATCCCGAAGAAACTCTACCGGCTTCGCAGAGCACGGCCGCTCTCGAGGAGAGCGCGCGCGCCCCTCTCGAGACCGGCCGTGCGCAGAGTACCTTGTAGTTGTGCAGCCTTCGAGGTGGCGCTCCCGTCCCTACCTCCGCCAAGGAACTTTTCCTCCTCGCCCAGTCGGCGCTGCTCTCATGCACGATGATGATCATGGACGGCCGCGTCTAGACAGAGGGGGAAACAGGTTTTCCATCCACGGCGACTGCCACACTCACAGTGTAGAGCAGAAAATTCCTTTGTGGTTTTCGCAGGAGCCCTTCCCGTTTCTTTGTAGGTGTTATTATGGGAGTGCGTATTCCAGGTGGCTACACGCGTCTGTTTCCATCGAGTAGCACTTATGCTCAGACCGTATTACATCATCTTTTTCCAGTCGATATATGGAACATGAGCCGATTTTCTTGAGGTGATTAAAACGCGCTAAGGCTCCTTAACTTCTGTGCTGCGTGCAATCGGATATATTGACCATAACATACAATTTTCAGTGTCAATGAATTTTGAACTTAAGTGCCGGCTCCTGTCGGATGCAAATGTCGAAGTAGCTGCCCGACTTACAATAGTCAAGATCGCTTCGTTTTGTCACCGTTATTGACTACAATTAAAGATCTGTATAGCTGCAAAAGTTTTGCGCATTATTATAGGAAGCGAAAAAGCCATTGATTAAGGAGCCAAATAAAAGTCTAAAAATAGCGAAAAGTTGCCAAGGCGCCTAAGCAGATTTTTAGTCCCCACAGCGCTCTCGAAATTTGTAGTCAATTCGGCACGAAGTCGCCCCCAGCGGCAACCCTGGATCCAGATGAGACATGGAAGCATGGAGGTAGTAAAAAAGAGAGGAGAAGCAGTTACGTCATATTTTTTAAGCCGCCTTCCCCATAGAGTTTATTATTAATAACTAGAGGGAAACCTGGTTTCGCTGCACCTGACCCACCATTAGTGTTTCTATTCACGTTTCTATCGTGGGGAGCGCCATCTTTCAAAGCAAGCCTCAAACCAGGGATCAAAAAGCCAGCAGAACCACGCTGGTACCGAGAGTAACGCACATCCCAGTGTTGCCCGTTCGCTTTGGGCTGCTCCGACTGGTGAAACTTGCTGCGGACGTGCATGTGCGGCATTGTTTTCGATGTCGGAAAGCTACAAAATTTCTGGACAGCAGTGTGCTGTTTACGGATGCACCAGTAACCAAAAAAAAGAAATGCGGCGAAAAAAGTGATTTGCACAACTCACGCCGTTCTTGAAGAAGATTGCGGGTGCAACATGTTTTTGTTGCACCGATTTCCCGTGGACCCTCATCTAAGGCAGCGTTGGATAAGTGCTGTGAATCGGGAAGATTTCACCCCTTCAGGGTCTTCCCTCATATGTTCCCTTCATTTTGTTGATGGGAAGAGAACGGACAGAAATCCGAAACCCATGCTTCGCCTTCGCTACCGAAGAAAGGTAAGACGTGCAGCGTGTAGTGCAATAACGGCTCGCTGAATGCTACCAAACTTATATAGCAGGTTGTAGAAGGGAGACGACGAATATTTAAAAATGACCCTGGTGTGCCCAAAAAGGTTTGTTAAGACGCGGCGTAGTAAGACGACAATGGTAACAGAGTGCTTGTTTTAAGCGAGCAAAGAATCTGTGGGACCAGCCTTCATGCGAAGCCCTCCCCAATAAGCCGGGCTGAATGCGTCGAGTGGTTCTCCGATACAAGAACCACCGTGAACGGTAAAAAACTTCATATCCTGCCATTTGTTCGTTTTTTTCACCAAAGATCGCTGTGGTCTTATGAATTGACAGATAATTACCGCACACTTGCAGCCTGGAACGGACTCAAATGCATTGAAAATGCTCTGCGATGCCGCCCTAGTAATGGTAGGGGTTCTTTTCGTTGCCCTAGAACAAGTTAACTTGAGGAGTGAAACTGCAAAACATCTGACACGCGGTGTTCCATGCCAGTGGAGGCTTGCACCCGTGTGTCCATCGGGGCGGAGCTTTGATGACCGTTTGCCTAGTGTGGCAGCGATACAGTAGAATAATCAGCCTGGGAGGCTTTTCTGTTACCAGTGTCCGGGCATTTACAGTGCTCTTTGCCGCACGATCTTTTTCCCGCCCGTCTTCGGACTGGAGTGACCTTTAACACGAACTCACCGCTATCCACTTTTCTAAAACTGCATATCGCGTATATTAGCCACAAATACGTTTACACATACTCTTTTTTATCCATGTAATCAGTCTGTGTTCCCATTGTGCAATATTCCAAGCATGAAGCTTTTAAGAATAAATGTGAAATGTAGTTACCTCTATTCATATCCTCATATGGTATATAGCACCTTCTTTTAAAACTAACTGGACTCAACAGATTTTTTGTTTGCTAAACATTGCTGTCTGTTTGAAGGAACTTCAGCTCAATCTCTCCTCGCAGTCACCAAAGGAAGAAACCATCATTTCAGACCAGCCAGCACAGGAACTGCAGATCAGCGAAACAGTGAGTAAACACGTGTCGAGACTGACTTGCAGGCCTTTCGGAATGGTTTCTGTAGTGCGCATGAATTCACTTGTCCAACGAGTATGCCATATTTGTGCGCTATATATTTGTGGTGGTAATGTCAAACTTCTTTATTTTGAGCAAAACAGACAGTGATGGAAGTCACTGGCAGCATTGGCAATGAGGCAAGCTCTTCTATGCAACTTGCAGATAGAGTAAGTAGAGCAACTGTCGTTCTTTACTGTCGAAGCACAGATTTTTTCAAATGTAACTGAACCCAACAGGTTTTTTTGGGGTAATTCTCATCAGACATTGCTATTTATTTTAAGAAACGTAGTTCAGCTTGATCTCTTCTTCCAGGAATCTGAGTACAATATCGCTGTTTGTGCCCAGCCAGCACAGGAAGTGCAGAGCAGTGAAATGAAGGGAGAACAGGTGACGGGACTTGCTTGCAGACTTTTTTGCAATGGTTTCAGTGCTGCACTTGCATTTACTTCAATTATCAGCATGCCACATATGTGCTATATATATTATTGGTCATAATGCGAAACATTGTTTTGGGCAAAACAGGCATCCGTGGAAGTATGACAGCTTCAGGAGTGAGGCAAGCTCTTCCGTGCCGCATGCAGATGCAGTAATTATAGTAACTCTTGCAGTATAGCTTCCTAAGTAATCCCATATTAGAATTAGTGGTACATGCCTGCTGTTTTGATAGAATACTGCATCTTTGGGGATTTTTAATGCCTCTTTAGCATGTACAATGTAATAAAGTGCTATTCCATTTCAAATGATGCAGGCAGCATAGGTTACTACACATGGTATCTTCGACATTGTTATTGCGCTATTCATGTTTTACACAAACAAGAACGACACATACAGACGACACATACAGACCTGTCGTTCTTGCTTGTGTAAGCCATAAGTAGCGCAATAACAATGTCGAAGATTACAAGCCAGCAGGCCAATCTGAAACTCTTTGTACACCTGGTACCTTAGAAGGAGACCATCTGAGGCATGCTACAGATGTGGCAAGTGAAATATAGTGTCATTATTGCATTTGCACATTCTTTGCTAAAGACACACACTCAAGGCTGTTCAAGCAAAGCTTACATTGTTCATTCTTGCTTTACTAGTGGTTAGAGCGGCCCAAAGGTCGGCTTAAATAACTTTGTGATGATTCAATCTTGGAGCTCGACGTCCTTTCTCAGGCAACGCGAACACCTCTGCTGTCTAGCTGGAATACACAGCAGTCTCTGTGGCAGCATACCAACAGGGCATGTGGAACACTAATTGCATTTAACATTTTGCAGCCGTTTCGCTCTTCGCCGCTAAGCTATACTGTCTAACTATGTGCGCAGAGGTCAAGTGTGTGGCCATTTACAAACCTAAAAGAATGCTGATGAATCTGCAGTCACAAGGCACTGTTTTATTTTCAGATAACACAGGTAGCACCACCATGCCCTGGCTTGGGTGGTGACACAGGCTACCGGTACCATTACCGAGATGTGGTAAGTTGGTTCAGGAACACATGCTTCTCATACGTGTTGAATATTGCAGTGTGCACTTGTTTTCACATGAATGCAGCTGACAAAAGAACATGCAACCACATTAAATACTCTCGCAGTTGAAGACACCACAGACAGTGAATATTAATTATTTAGCCATAAGGCAAGCTGATACATTATTCATGCAGGATGTTGATAGTTGATGCTCATAGCATCGCTGAACAACTGGCAGGCAGCGTAAACATATACCAAACAAAAAGAGCGTGCCGGCTACATTAGGCAAAAGAGGTTCCTAGCGGATGCTCTGGTTAAGGGATGAATGCACTTTCTGAAGGTCTACCATAGGCACAGTAGAGCGAAATAGTACTTGACACAGTAGTGCGGCATAACAGTATGTGCTACTTTTGCACCTTGATTATGCAAAACAAGGGTACCCAAGTGAAAACGATACTTGCATATTGCTTGAAGTAAACATCTACGGCGATTGATTCAGATGATGCTGTCATGAGTCACGTTTAAAACATGCATACCTATGGCAGCGTCTGAAATGTAGACATTCTTTCCAGGAAGCTGCGCGGCTTATGGTATAAAACCATTCGAGTTTGCCAAAGCTACTCTTGCAGCAAGTTGGCAAGGCACATGAATGTGAACCTAGCACTGTTCTGGCTGCGTTGTCATGTTAGGAATTTATAAACAAGAGGTGTTATAAAACACTAAAATTAGTAGGTGTGTGTTTTGGCCATGGTACTACTATAGCTTGTGAAACTTTAGAATTCTGCTTTTATAACGAAACTTGCCTGTTTTGTTTCAGCCAACACAAACACCAGCCAGCTGTTACAAGCTTTGACCTATGCCGTAGGACAGGCATTGTAAGTCTGTTTTAAATAGAGATTTACAAAATTTGTGTGCGCCGGCTGCGTTTTTATGGAGGAAAAACGCTAAGGCGCCCGTGTGCTGTGCGATGTCCGTGCACGTTAAAGATCCCCAGGTGGTCGAAATTACTCCGGAGCCCTCCACTACGACACCTCTCTCTTCCTTCCTTCTTTCGCTCCCTACTTTATCCCTTCCCTTACGGCGTGGTTCAGGTGTCCAACGATATATGAGACAGATACTGCGCCTTTCATTCCCCCCAAAACCAATTATTATTAATTAATAAAATTTGTGTTGCTAATAAGCAACAAATAACCGAGCATATACGATCCTCCTGCTGCATCTATATTTTCAGCATGAAAGGTGATGTCTCCAATTCTACTAAAATTATGCTTTCATAACTTCTGGTATACACATGCTTGGCTGGGTGATTAACTGCGAGCTGACTGTCGGGCTATTATGACAAGCTACCTCGGAACTAGAGCGTCAGGACTCAAGATTTTGGGCTTGTTTGAATTGCTGAGTGTTCTGAACAGATACTTATTTTCTTGTTTTGATGCACTGATTCGGTTTTCTTGTAGGTGTCAACAGGCAGTGATGCTTCATCTAACCACATAGCACATAACGACCACCTATACACACAAATTGTTACACATGAGGTCCTGAGAAGGTCAGTTCGTGAGACATTATCACAAGATGTCATTGTTTTTTATACATGATGATGATTATAGATTTTTTATGGCGCAAGAGCATCTAAGGCCAATGAGCGCCATGAGAGAAGGTATTTTTCTTTTTCTCAAGGTGGGGTCAAAGACACATTTTCCAAGCACTTCACCCTAAATAAGCCGAGCACCAGACCAGGGGAAAGCTTGTACCCATTGTATCACCGGTGGGTACCCGGCGGCACTGGGGATCGAACACCGCACCTCCCGCATGCTAGGCGGATGCTCAACCACTTGGCCACCACTGCGGTGTTTTTATACAGGTCTACCTTGTCCAGCTTTCAGTAGGCTGGCTAAACTCATTAGTGCACTGACAATAAGCCAAATTTACTATCACCAGAGGATAAACTTATGTGCCTTATGAGGCTTCGCCTTGGCCTTTTATATGGCCACTTGGCACAGATTTTTCAGGTCTCAGTTTCAAGTGTGGGCAACTATATTAAGTATATACTGGAACTGCTTAGCCAAATAAAAAAGAGGGCAGTTGTTTGGCTCCCCAGGAAGGCAATCAGGAACAGCATGCCAGCATCATTTATCAAGAATGGCTATGGCAACAGAACTTGCATACTTGACTGTACCGAAGTTGCTCTGCAGCGCCCTAAAAAGCTCAGGGGGAAAGCACAAACTTATAGCAGCTACAAAGCACGGAACACAGTCAAGTTTCTTATTGCCATATCCCCTAGTGGGTGCATTATATTTGTCTCAAAAGCTTATGGTGGGCGTGCTTCAGACAAATATATAACAAGGGATAGCCATATTGGAGACTACCTTGTGCCCAGAGATGAAGTCATGGCAGACCGAGGGTTCACCCTTGATGAGGAACACGTAGTTCAAGGAATTCAGCTGAACACACCAGCCTTCACGAAAGGTACGAATTCATGAATTGTTTGAGCGAATGACTCAGACATTTCAAATGACTTCACAGGGCGGAAGCAGCTGACAGAAAAGGATGTCACGAAGTCACGACGCATTGCCTCTTTGCGTATCCATGTCGAACGTGCCATTAACCGCATAAAGACATATCGGATTCTGAAGCAAGCCCTCCCTATCACGTCAAAGAAGATGATTAGAGACACAATTTTTGTGTGTGCAGGGCTTTGCAATATGAAAGGGCACCTCATAAAGTCCCAAAATGAAGCCCCTCTAGAGAAAGGTGTTGCTTGAAGCAGGGCCCACTTGAGCAAATGCAATTTTAGAGCTCTGGTGGGCACTCAATCCTACTGAGGAGCCTTTGAACGCGCTCCTTGCAGTACTGACGCCAAAACGAGCCTCCCAGTCATCCTTTATTAATTCGATAACTTGTGGAATACCCATCGCATGCAGTATTCAGGAGAAAGCCTTTAATGGCTCATACTCGCGGTGTCTGTCCGCCCATTCGTGACACTCCTCAACTCGATAAGAAAACAATCTTTGTGCACGATGGGATTCGAACCACCGTCTTTCCGTTCCACAGCTGAGCACGCTAACGACAACGCCACTTCCTGCCAACGGATGTGTCGTTCTCATTGTCTAGGATGCTGGAGAGTGTTTGCAGAAAGGCGTCAAATCAGATGGATGCCTCTCGAATGCCCTCCAGTGTCTCCAGCATTTAAGATTCACAAACTGTGTTCTTAGTTAACATCTTAACTACACATCAGAAACAGACGCAAACACTGCGCTAAAGGCTTTCGCCTCACTGCACTTTAGGTCACCATAGTGCCCCCTGAATTTTTTTATGTTGCGCACAATGGCTCTTTCGTACTAGAGCCACATTTGAACAACAGTTTAGCAAATGTATCTTATGAGCATGCTGTTGCCTGCCTTTTTTTTGGGGGGAGGGGGGGGGGTTGAATACTTTTATCCTCCCCGACAAATCTGTACCCTGGAGTGAGGTCTGTAACACTCGATATGCTTTGTGTGAAAGCACTCCTCAAAACTTTTTGAAAGCATGCTGCGAGCAGGACTCTCCCATCGAGAGCTGTCATTAAATTTGCCCCTACTACATGTTAAACAATTCCAGCTAACTTTTATCACTGCTGTTGTTTAAGCACTACCAGTGCTTCTTACCACACTCACTTCTGACATTTTCATTCTCTGTGGGCAACGAAATTGATTACAATAGCGGTACTGCATCAGAAGGCCTCAGCTGCTGCTCCAAAATTTACTGCATTGTAAATAATATTGCAAACAGGTTTTAAAACATCACAAAATATCACAGTAAACAGCTTATATAGCACTAAGATGGTTCATGTAAGCAAGGACTTGATTTCAAAGTAGGTAAACAATACAGAATACTGGAGTGCTAATTAAAGCCACTGTTCAGGAAACGCAACCGAAAACAAAACAGTTCAGGCTATGTCATAATAGCTGAAATCCTGCCAAGGAGCAATGCTGAGAAGTAGGTAAAGGGCAAGGTGACTTGCACAACATATTGACAGGTGGCATACAGTGTTTCACAGATAGCAAAAAACAAGGGGATAATGTTCAGTGGGACACATGCATTCCATATTGTGCCTTTCCCAATAACCAACTATTATTTTATAAATTTCGTACTCTGCTATTCAAAAGTATAAATTGGCTGCTAAATCTGTTTTGGCCCAGCAGTAATTTCTTTCTCACGTTCTAGATCTACGCACTTCTTACAGGAGCCTTGTTTTGTTTAATGTCAGGTTAGATGCAACAAAATGTTTCACATTAAGCAAATTTGGTTGTACCTCTAAACTGTGTCTAATTCGTCGCGAACATCGAGGTCTGAAAGACGGGGAAGTAATTCAGAAAAATAGAATTTCTTGAGCCGTGGGAAATTGCTTTCAACGTACCCCGCATCGAAGGGTACCGGGACAATTACGTCATTTTGTACACTCCAGACATAGAAGCATGTCTGGTTTTTGTGACTGTCGGTGTTTGTCTGTGTTTGTCGGTGTTTGTGACTGTTCCCACTTTCTTAACATAAAACTGTTTTCGTCACAAACTGATCCAAAGCAACTGGCTCCATCTTTTTCCATGCTTTGTTGCTGCATTCCCAATGAATGTTGGATTCAGCATTCTCGTAGCTGCCTTCTCACAACTTGTTGAGCCTTTTTTGGCACTTTGCTTACATTGGAGGCAGTCAAACGCAGCTTGCGTGAAAATTGCCACAGTGAGGTAGCTTGGCTGACAGTCTCAAGCTGCAGAGCGCTGGCTGCGAGAGGTGATAAAGCCACGTACTTGTCGTAGGACCGCTTGCACTGTGTGCAGCTGTTGTCAGTGTGGTCGCCGTGAGTAGTTTTCCCAGGCAGAGGCAGAGTCTTCAGCTGCCTGTCTGGTGCATGTAGTGATTCGTAAAGTATTGTGCCTGCATAAAAACAATAACAATGGCAATGTCATTTGAGCAGGCCCTTGGTTTTCCGCCGCTGCGGCCACCACATGCCAGTTTGGTTGCGACTGATATGGCGGATATCGGAGAAACAGATATGCTGTGGTTGGTGAGGTGGAAAGAACCAAGCATAGACTGATTTTGTGGATATCTCTATGAAGACTAAAAAGACTGTATGGCTTCCTACAAAACTGGTTAGGACACTAACGAAGATTTTTTTTCATAAGAACCGCCTGATACAAAGGGATAGCCACATATCCAAATCTATGGCCGCTGGAACTGTATTACCTGTGGTTCAGTAATTAAATGCTGGTTGCAATAATTAATTGCAATGAATGCCTAACTTCGCTGTGAAAACTAGCACAGAAACAGGCTAGATCCAGAACCGCTCCAATTTTGAAAGTATTTGGGTTACATTATACCAATCTGAAGAAAACACCGTTTCAAAATTTCTGTCATACTGATGCATGAAATAAACTGAGGAATAAAATATTTTACTTATGTTTTGTTTCATGAACCTAATTAGATTTAAGACATTTTCTGGCGTACCTGGAAGGGTGAAAAGTTCAGCATACGGTGGTTCTTCGTGCATTTTTTGAATTTCCTCTTGAGTCATGGGTACAAATCGTGGTCTGGGGCGTTTTCTTGAAGAGCCATCGACAGTACCTCTCTGCAGCTTGAAGTCAATGTGCTCCAGCATGGCAGTCTCCACATTGCGCTTAGTGCCGCTATTCTACAGTGCAGCTTTGTCTCTGCATGAAGTGCCGGTTAGTCCTTCAGAGGCACCGATTTGCACTTTCCAAAGCAGGGCTCCTACATGGCTGCATGTTTTGCCGTTGCCAGCCATACATGAGCACCTTGCAGTCAACCACTTCTCCTGTGCGTTTAACACATGCCCAGGCATTTCTTGGGGCATCATTTACGGACTGCTATGGGCACACCGCTTCCTTGACATAACAAGCATCAGCAGACATTTTTTGGAATAATACTTTTCCTACATATCCACTCTGCACATAATTGTATGACTCTAGTGACCTGTAGTTCCTCATTGCCTGCAGGTCACAGGCTTTAAAGTCAAGCAGGTAGAACACAACATCTGGGCTGGAGATCGAGGGCCATACCCGGGTGTCGTCTATCCAGGCTGTAATGCCTTCTGGATGTTTGTATGTGCAGTTGTCTGAAAGTAAGATATGGAAAAAAATGAATCATTAATGCCCATGGCTTTTTGAGTAAACCTGGCAAAATAAATCTAGCGAGAAACATGAGAAAAGTTGCTTGCGCCTCATAAACCTTGCATTGCTACTTTTGCAATGGTGCATCTATTTAAAGAATAACGCTGCCGGTTTATTGCCACAGTATGAATGCCCCTGCCTAGCACTGTTCATACTTCATTTGCCAATACAAAAATTCTACACTCATGCACATAATCTACATTTGTACTCCTGGCATTACTTATTTTCGTCTAATGGTAGAAAAAAAAAGCAAGCTAGACAGCAAGCCATATTTGGCGATAAGTACAATGTGTATGCATACCACGAGCGCTAGATACCACGCTCGTAATCAGGCACGCGCCTCTGACTATGGATGATAGCCACAACGCATTACACAACGGATAGCTTTCAGCTGTGCTTCGTTGTGACTCTGGAGCGGGAAGAAAGTATCGCAGTATGCTAGTCGCCCGCAATATGCATTCTACGGTACTGGAAGCCCCTTCTGGCAGTGCAGCCGCATACACAACCTCGGAAGTAAACTGTTCACATAATAAAACTTCCGAACAAAGGCCCATGCGAAGGAGGCCCCGCCGCGCGAAGATTTTTCCCGTATAGCTTGCTTCCTCGCGCACTTTGGAGTGACTGATATCTCGCGCGTTGTTAACCTTCGCCTCTCCTCAATCTCTGCAGCACGCCGCTGGCTCTGCCCAGCCGTAATGTTATTAATTTATCTGTGAGATAGAGCCATTAAAAAAGTGAAGATGACATGAAGGGTTAACGGCAGTCCGTGCCAGCAGCGGGAGGGTGCTCTGTACGGCTAGTTGCATGTAGTGCTTGGTACAGGCTTTCGGTCACGTAGATCCCCTTTCCTCCGCTTCAGCGTTCAGCGCAGAATCACTCGGGGGACAAATATTCACTTGCATGCTTTGTGGACTGCCGCACAGACCGAGGTGACAGCCCAGAGGGGAGTGCTCACTCAGCCGAAGTGGGTAGGCTCCGAACGAAAAAAAAACTAGTATTTCGCCTTGCCCCTACGATTTAGTAAGAACCGCAGTCCTCGCCTCGTCACTCTATTCTGCGCACATGTAGTACCCGGTTAAAGGCCATTTGGCGCATTTAATATCGCGATCAACGCATCTGAGGGATCCACGCGTAACTTAACGCAAGGCGTAAGCAAGTGACGGGTG
Source organism: Amblyomma americanum (assembly GCF_052857255.1). Taxonomy (NCBI): domain Eukaryota; kingdom Metazoa; phylum Arthropoda; class Arachnida; order Ixodida; family Ixodidae; genus Amblyomma; species Amblyomma americanum. The sequence continues at coordinate 131,588,115 of NC_135503.1, forward strand.
GGCATCACGTCGGTCATTCTGCGCAAGCAACGTAGCGGAGTTGGTGGCGAACAGTCACCAAATAGTGCAAAAAGACGTCATACCTCCAATGTCCACAAGTTTGGTTTGCTGAGGTACCACCGCGCACGACGTCAGCGTGCGTACGGCTGTGTCCGTCGAGGCCATCGGGCAATCGCGCACAGTGAGGTCGACGTCCAAACAGTCCACAATCAAGTACAACCGTGCCTTCGAGCGCAGAGACGTTTCGAAAATCACGAAATTTTAAAAAAGGACTGCTAGCAAAAACATTGGCAGGTTATGGGCGAAAACCAAGAGGAGACGCAGCAAGCTATGCAAACAGCAACGTAGTGCACGGACGCAGGCAGTCCAAGGTGGCGCCGCCGCTAGGCGTCGCCCGTTTTCGTGGAGGAATTTAAAAATGCCGCCAACCGGAGGTGCTTCGTTGGAAAGGTGTATATATGCTCCCGCAGGGAGCACAGTAGCGCGACTGTTTTCCCCGCGCCGCTCGTAACCCTATTCGCGGAGCAACAATCGCGTGATCACGCTGACGTATTTAGTTCCAAACCATGGCTGCTCATGTCCAGCACATGAGCTGGAGGGGAACAGCCGCTCCCATCTTGAGCACAGTCTCCATTGTTATCCGACTGAAGGGGTATTGTGAAGCCCCCACTGGGATGAGGATGGGGCGGGAGGTTCCCCATCTTGAACGCAGTCTGCTTTGTTGTCCGACTAAGGGGCTATTGTGGAGCCCCCACAGGGATGAGGAAGGTTGCTTCTAAACAGACTTCTCCTGAGGCTCCTGCCACACGAAAAGCAGCTTTCCCGCAGAGCTTGGAACAAAATGGCAGACCTTCGCGCAACTCTGCTCCCTGCGGAAACATATACAGGAAGACTAGCCTCCATAAGCGCTCAAAGCATCATGGGGCGATGAGCTACTTCGTGCGGGACAGTCGTTTTTTTTTTTTTTTTTTCAGGAACAGAGGGTGGCGATACTGAGATGTCCCGTTCCGTCCATGGCGCAGACTATTTTGGCGCAAACGTAGTGCGCAAAAGCCATAGTAGCGAAAACGCAATAGCACACGACGCCAATAAAAGGTTTTTGGTTTCCGAAGTGCGATTAGTGAACTTTTTAAAATAATAAAGCGAAACATTTTTTCTGCAAAGATATTTATTTTAAAAATGCGCCTGTGAAGCTCGAAATATTGGATTTTGTTGTGTGCAATACTTGGCCAGTAAGAAAGCCAGCCATCGCTTGTTTAGGGAAAATTTTACATCTACATGCTTTTCTACTAGTTTGTTGCAATTTATAGACAGGATATTAGATGTTAGCACATTCTTGATTATAAAGCAACGTTTTTTTTTTGATCAAACGTTGTGGTTCTGCAGTGGGTAGCTCTCCGCCCCATGATGCTTAGAGCGCCCATTGTGGTCCAGGTGGTCTCGAGGATGCTGCATGCAAACTCCCATAGGCGGGTGCCAGCTTTCCCTCTAGTTGATAGTAGGGAACTCTATGGGCTTCAGCCTACTCCCCCCCCCCCCTGCTTGGCCACAGTCTCGGCACGTTTGCGCATGCGCAGCAGACGACGCCTCTGCGCCCAGCATTGCTATTGTCTGCGACGACTGGCAAAGACTCCCAGTGGTCTGCAAAACCACATGACTTCCGGCCACGGTGTAAGAATAACAGCATGCTTCCGGCACACTTTTTGACCAGCAGATCGGAGAGCGAGGGCCCATCCTGAGTGTTCATTCCTCCTTGCACGAAAGAAAGAAGACGCCGTTTTCCTCCTCGCTGCCGCTGGCTCTTGGTCTACGAGAGAAAGACAGAGTAAATCGAATAGGCCCATGCCCGTGTCCGGGACGCACACGTGTTTAGAAACCTGCGGTAGTCACGCCCGGCTTTAACTTCGCATTATTTGTAAGTGCCGCGACCTCGGACGCGTTGCGCAAGCAATTAAGTCTACCATCGAGGACTGCATCGACCTGCCTTCGTCTTGGAAGCCACCGATCGAAGTGAATTTTTCGCCACAGTGGAGTACGTGCTACAGCTGGCTCCACCTGAATTTCGAAACCAACCGGTGTCGCATGGACAGCCCCGCCTGCCATCTTTTCCTGCATCATCTCGGCTCGCATATGGAGTTCATCATTGCCTTGCAAGAGTGCGCTACAGAATGATTGACGGCGCAGATAACGCACGCCGCTGCGTTATGAAATCACAGCCATGAGACCACCGAGACTATTTCCTCAAGTCAGGTTCCACCGGAACTAGCGCGGAATTCTGGCACATCCACACTATCCCGAACAACATCAACCGCACAAAAGGAAACCTGCCCCAAGTTTATGTCCGGGGACTTCGCTCTGCAACTCAAAGAAGAAAAGTCGCCATTGACCGCTTCCCCACAGTGCGGCAACGTGACTCACAGCCTTAACCCCCCCTCCTCCCCCCTCCCCCACGCCTTTCGCATCGCAGCTTTCGTTCTTTTGACCTAGTTGAGAGAAAACTGATGCCAACCAATATTTTTAACTTTACTCAACGTTTCGGGACCAACTCGGTCCCGTCTTCAGGGGTGACCAAAGTGTGCCAGCAGCAGCAGCAGCAGCAAAGGCAGCAACCCGCTGCTGCTTCTGGCACATTTTATTCACACCTGAAGAAGAAACCGAGTTGGTCCCGAAACGTTGGGTAAAGTTAGAAATATTGGTTGGCGTCAGTTTTCTCTCTACTATCTCAAGGACCCAAAAAGACGGGCTTCCGTCGAAAATGTTTTCGTTCAAATTGTTTTGACATCCTCCTTCCATGCTTACTTAAAGACGCTAGCTATATACTGCACCCTCCCCCCCCCCCCCCCCCCCAATCACCCCTGAAGATGGAGCCGAGCTGGCTTCGAAACGTTGGGTTTCTTTCAAAATCTGTCAAAATATTTAGTTTTCAAGAGCACGTTTTGCACCCCCGCTTTCACAGCACTGTGAAGAGCTTGTGAGATTGAGTATAGGAGGGGTTATTCAACCCCGTGCAAGCATTCGCTGAATGTCTTGGCTGCCGAGTTGTAGAATTCTTCACATTGCGTCGATCACGTTATCGACTGCCATTCTGCGTCATTGTGGTCATGCCGCGGGGAAATTCGCCTTGCATCTCAAGCCGCAACAATGGGCGAAGACAAACTACGGTTCCACGGCTAGAAAGTGGCAAGATACACCCCTGAAATAACACGGTTCTTTTCCACAGTCAACGATGTTAAAGTGTCAAAGGTAATAAGCGCTGATGCTGCTCGTTCTTGATTATAACAGTACCGGTACTTATTTATCTTTTTACATATTTATTCCTCAGAGGTTCATTGCGGGACATGCATGAGCGGTAGGGTTAAAACGAAAAAAATAAATACACATTTTATAAGATGATGGACAGTGATGAATGAGTTTCCTCGATGGCGGGCTCAAATAGTTGATGGCTGGTGAGGGTGGCCACTTCAGTCGGGAGGTCATTCCAGTCGCGGTAGTCTTGAGAATAAATGATTGTTTGAATATGCTGTGGTGCGGGCACGTTCAGGGTATACAGCTTTCGGAACTTCGGGTGATTGTGGCGGGAAATGTGATGCGAGCGTAAGATGATTTGATTGGGTTACGGAATACTGTGAAAGAATTTATGAAATAAACATAGGCGCGCTGCTTTACGACGGATGACCAGCAGTGCGGATATCGCTAAGGTGTCCCTTCTGAGTGGTGAATATTTACTGTTATGTATGCAGTGCTGTGTATTGTTGTTTTTTTCCTTTAAATTGTAAGCTGCGAGCTTAGTTTTCACAGTGCCTATATGCTTCGTATACCAGCTGCTTCTGTGTAACTGGCATTGGTAGTAAAGCAGATGCATAGAATGGGCACGCTGAAATGAAGCTCTCTTTCTGGTTTCTTTCCTGTACCATTATAAGTTTACTGAAGCCAGACTAAACAACTCCGCTAGGGTTATGTGTGAAATGGAATAGGAAGGTCTCTATTTTGTAATTGACGTTTTCGCGTTTATTTTTTTCATCTCGCTTTATATGCGACCATGTTGTATTAAACGGTTGCCGAGTAGGAAAATTCGTTTGTGTGAGTCATTATAGTGAGGGGCGTACCTCACACGCGCACCAGACAAACTTTATTTTATTCACACCTGCATGAGCAAAAATCCTCCTCTCTCTCAGTAATAAAAAAAGAAAATTTTGTTCGATTGCCATCCCCCCCTTTCTCCGAAAACAAATCCTGGCTACGTGCCTGAATGTAATCGCATTGACTTTACCAATAAAAATGAGATGTCTTTTTTTCCCGCGCTGTTTAAACCTCGGTCCTACAAACTGGGCATCCTATCCACAAATGTGCACTAAGGAGAATCTGAAGTTCGCATGTCCGCACACATTACCGCGTTGTAATGACGTCGAGGATAAATAAAGAAACGGATATCACCGACACCGGCAATGGTCGGAAGCGAAATGCGGTGGCGTAAAAACCGTTCTTGGGCGCGAAGCTGTGAGGCTACGCTGCACCGCCACTAACTTCCTAAAGGTGATCTCGAAGTCCTTTTCAGTTCTTAACATCGTGACTGACTTTGAATTAGGTGGCGAAAAAAAGATGTTCCATTTGTAAATACAGTTTTCTCATCAATAAATGCGTCTTTAGCTGCGAAAAATACCAACATATCCTTAAAAACACATACAATCAATTTTTAGCATAGAAGGATACAACTCCATGATCGGAATCAGTTCGTAACGATGTGCAAGGCAGGACTCAGCTTTTTAATGCCCGACTATATAAAACAAGCCAGAGGCATCAATATTCTTGAGCTTTTTATTTCGCCTAGCCATACGCTTCTCGTTTAGGTCATAACAAAAACTTTCTTTCTTGTCGCGGAAAAATTCTGTATGGCGGTCATGAATGTGGGTGAGCTTCACTAATTAAAGCATTACGTCGTATCCGACTATAACAACATAAACCGGATCATGCTGTTCGGAATAGTCCTTCAAGTACAGAATTGTAGGAATTTTACGATCCTAAAAGTTCAGACTAATCGTTTTATGACATGTACACTTTATCTCTAGAGCCCGATAGCAGTCCAAGTAACGGTTAATTTCCCATTGGCCTCAAGTGCTCATTCCCATTGTTTCAGCCTAACTGCTAAATACTCGGCGGAATCAACAAGTACTGACAGCATCCTTCGCGCACGTCCCGCTAAATAACTTTCCAGGGTGCCAATTTTCTCAGCAAAAAAAAAGAAAGAAAAAGAAAAACAGCGGGACGGGAATGGCGCGAGAGGACAAAATTTCGGAGGCTGCATGGCTAACCACCCTTGATATTCAAGATAGAAGACACACACGTGATCTTACATTGAATATGCTTCTTACCTGATGAACTTGCGATGTAACAGGGAGGAAGAAATGTGCAACCGAACGGCGATGCGTTCGTGCGTCTGTTCGCCTCTGCTGCGCCATGTGAACGCAGGCACAGCGTGCAGCCGTACTCAACGTTTATAAACGTTGGGCGTACACGCTTGTGCCAAAGTGGCCACGACAAAAAAAACGGCTTTTCGCTGACATCGCTTACAAAGGCAGTAGTTTTCTGCGCTTGTAACGTTCGCTGTTAAAAGCGGGACAGCGTTTTGAAAAGCGCGGCGACCGCTCTTAGAGTGAAGTCATATTTCCATGAGGCCACAGTTGCGAACATGGAGGAAGGAAAATTGTGGTTAAGGTTAGCTTCAAAACGCGGCTTAATCGTTTGCCTCTTTATGAATATGCGGCAGTTAACAGGTGGTTGCGCCTTCTCTGAGCTGGGTTATCATTCATCAGTGGCGTCTTTCAAGAGTTGAGCTATCGTGGCAGACTCAGCATCTGGTAAGTGGTCACTTCTCTACCAAATGCGTAGTTCAAGCAGTGCTGAGCAGTTCTCCTGAAAGCCGCAAGTGGCGTGACACTCTGCTAACCTCAAACCACCTCAGAGCACCGTGCATCAGCGTCACGGAGCTCAGAGTCGGCTAATTCAACAGATCATTGTGAAAAATTTTGCAACTAACATAATTAAATACTTTTGTTGAGAGCTAAACTGAACTGCTACACTTAATTGTATTTTTAAATTAAAACTTTAAAGTCAGTAAAAACTTTGTTTGCGTGCGCCTTTTCGACTTAATTTTGCGTACTAAAGAAATCCAGCGCTTTACACACAAGGTAGCGCCACATCACGGCACACGGACGAAGTTAATCTGGCAACCTGCAGACGGCTAGAGGCAGTCGAAATGGCGCTGCAGTATCGCATGTTAAAAGGTTCGTTAAGCGGACGTGGACATGGACGTGGTCGGCGAGTGGCCTCGGCGAATAACGCACCAATTATAATGGCACAGGGGCAGAGTTTAAGCAATAGCAGCAGCAGCAGCAGCAGCAGCAGCAGCAGCAGCAGCAGCAGCTCGAGCGATGCTGGATCGGACAAGACGGTGAGTAGTCTCTTTCCTTGCACCACGTCGTTCTGTGAATTGTCCATTTGACCAGTGTGAAAAGACTAGTGAAACGTATACGAAATGCGCCGCTCTCGAATCAGTGTTAGTATGCGCATTTTTAGACGATCACAAGTGCTGATGCCGACACTACGAAAATTCGAAGGCCAAAATGGCTGATGGGCACGTGTATGTATGTTCACATGCATGGCCACAGAGTTTTCAGGGGGGTGCTACTGTGTTGTGGTTCGCGGAGAGAACTTGGCAAAGAAAATGAAGATGCGGCGAGAGAGAGTGAAACAGCTTTATTGCCGTAGAATGCCAGGGTTCAAGACAGGCGGGCTTGAAGATGCGGCGATTGCCTCGCTTTGAAGAGCTCAACGGCGTCCCGATGGAGAGGATGAAAGGATAGATGGTGTTGTTACCACAGCAACCGCTTGGCCCTCGCCACCATCCTAGCGGAGTTCGCACGAGCGGTGCTGTTAAGCCTCCCGAGCTTTCCGTTTCTGGAGTTTTCCATTTTACTTTCAAACGAACAGGCGCAGTGTGTGTCTGTGTAGCGTTCTGCACATGACGGGTCGGCGTGCTGCGTCTTGTGCTTGCTTTGCAGCGACAGCCGTCGGTGACCGCCTTCACGCGTCTGTGTCCGAGCCGGACGCGCCTCTTTCTCGCTTGACCAGGAGAACGAACGCTCTGTTTGGAGCTCGTTCAGGACGGGCAGCAGGTGGCTGTGGCTAATCTCGAACAAAACGGTGTAGTGTGCGTTAAATGGAATCAATCATGCATTCTTACTGCGCACTACTTCTGGGGTGGAAATGGTGCCTGTTTTCAACGGTTCACAGCTGCGTTTAAACCTGCGGTCACGTCGAGACCACTGGGGGTCTAGCTACATTGTGCTTTGTAGTGGAATATTTTTTTTTGTAGCGAAAGCTTCACTACGCTACCTCGTAACGATGTCGCGGTGCTTGAGGTTTTGACCTTCAAGTGAGCCAGAAGTAAAACCTCATACGGCGCGGTTCAGGTGGCCCCAGATATATGTGAAACAGTTACCACGACATTTCCTTTCTTTAAAACCGGTTGGGGTGTCCACCGATATATGTGAGACAATTACTGCGTAATTTCCTTTCTTCAAAAGCAATTTTAAAAACAAATCTTCAGCTGCACTCGTTGGCGTTCATAACGTTGTAGCGGAAACGCGGCAATGAAGTTGTAGACCGCCGGCGTTCTTTGCGTTCATTGGCGTTAGTGCTCACACCGCTTTAGACTCCGATGATTATGAGGAAAAGAAGGCGCATGACTGGCTCCCCAGTGCAATGGACGCCTCAATCGCGCTTTGAGGTACGTGGCTGTGGGTAGAGACCGATGTGGGCTGCATGCACTAGCGCTGACAACGTTGTGGCAGACGCTCCACTGCAGCAATAAGCCGTAGTGTACATTGGGTGGCTCGGCTTGAACCAGTAGGTAGGCCCGTGCACTTTCCTTTTTCCTTCTTCCTCTCAGCAACATAAGTCAGTCAGTCGTCTGTATCACAACGTGTGACAAGCATGCAGAGGAGAGCCCGCCGCTGCTAAACGGCGGCACAGACAAGAGAAGATAAACTCTTCCGATCCTAATGTTGTCGCCTCGCAGCTGGCTACTCAACAAAGAGAGAATGAGCGTCAGAAGGCGAATAGAGCAGCGGAGACGCCCGAACAGAGAGAGGAACGCCTTTCTAGACCTTCCTAACGTAATAGACTGCGCATAGACGCTGAAATGGAGGCTATGGAAGGCGCCGGTCAACTGGAACCAACAGAAGATGATGTGAAGGCCCGTCGTGTGACTGATCACACCATTAGAATTTCCTAAAAACAACCTCAGCCAAGGAAAGGTACCTCTCGCTACGTATACTTTGGCATAGCCGATCAAAGCCACTGCCAATTTTTATGTGTATCTGCGTTGTTCAGAGTGCACTTTGTGTCTGAAAGTTTTGGAAGGAGGCTCATTAATAAAATCAATAAGCCTTAAATGCAGTTTTTGCCGTAATGAAACGAGATGAGCGCATACGGCGCCCGTGTGCTGTGCGATGTTATTGTACGTTGAAGATCCCCATGTGGTCGAAATTATTCCCGAGCCCTCCACTATGGCACCTCTTTCTTCCTTTCTTCTTTCACTCCATCCTTTACCCTTCCCTTAAGGCGCGGTTCGGGTGTCCACAGAGTCATGTGATACATTTACTGCGCCATTTTCTTTCCTAAAAACAATTTTAAACTCGCCGAACACCTCCCTTGTTTGAAATTGAGAATTACCCTTAGAATATGTTAAAACTGAATTTAAAGTGATTGAGTACCTTCTCGGTGGACACCTCAACCTCGTCTCTGGATTGAAGCAGGGAGTGAAGGGAAGACAGGAAAAGGCGTTGTAGTGGCCGGTGGTGGTGTTAATCATTCGTACGGATATTTAGATGACTATGTGTGAGTAGATGGGGGTATCACCTGGGATTCTTTATCCTGTACTGACATGGCGCACATGAAGGCCGAGCTTATGTGTCGGGCACCGCAACCACACTGTGAAGGAAAAAAAGATATGCCGCCACCGTCTGGAAGACGTTGAAGTAACGAGTGTTAGGTGTTTCGTAGCGCAATCTATCGTCCATGCGATGTATTACCACGGGATCAGGCTACTTTTCCATACCTCACGGCGAGCGGTCGCCTACCGCCTTGAGGTCGGATATTTTTTTACCAATGTTGGCCGAAAAAGTTTTTTGACTCTTTGGAGGGCCATTTGGGCTTACCTCAAGACGGTAGGTGCTCGGTCGCCGTGAGATATGAAATTGTGAGCTGCCGAGTGCTGACGTCACGGCTGCCATATTAAGCCTAACTATGACTAAATATTAACCTAATTAGGCGATATTGATATCTAACATGTTCTACTCATCGAGCCCGTTACGAATATGCCGTTAGCTAGATCATGACGTTATAGGTAAATTATAAGCAATTAAATTTAAGCCTGATCATAACTGAATATTAATTTAGTTACTATTGGTGTCTAACCTTTTATAGTCATCTAGAGGATTCCAAGAACCTGATTCGTTATTCGTTTTGTAACGATAGCTACGTTACGGTCGCATTTCGAGCCCTCAGCTTGGCGGCGCCGCCACGCTGTCACGTGGTTGGTCACGTGGCGCGGAGCAGCTGCCGGCGGCGCGGTGCCGTGGCTGAGCATGTGGTTGGTCACGTGACCAAGTTCTACTCGGCCATCTCTAGCTATCGCGTCACTCCAGGTTTAACCAAAGCTAAACTACTGCCAATTTTTTGATGACCCATTAATTAGTGAGTTATAAGCGATTAAACACAATCTCGTGACTAGCAATTATGACGTCACAAAATCAGTCACTCAGCAGTCAATCACGAATTCGATATAGTGATGACGTCATTAATAAATCACCAGTTGGCTTGCTATATCAATTTACTAAGGGGCCGCAATCTTGAATTCCTCGGACGAAATTTCACACCAAATTGAGGTGGTAGCGTACCCCATGAAATCGGGAAACGTGATGAAAAAATTGGTGATGGTTTCGCTCTGATTAAACCCGGAGTGACGCGATAGCTACAGCTGGCCGAGTGGAACTTGGTCACGTGACCAACCACGGGACGAACCACGTGATCAGCCACGGCGCCGTGCCGCCGGCAGTTGCTTCGCACAACGTGATCAACCACGTGACCGCGTGGCGGTGCAGCCACATGGTTGCGCACCGCCACAGAGTCCCTCGTTTACTACAAGCACATTTGGATAATTAAAAGGGATATCGGCAAACACTGTAGCCATTCCACTAGGGCGCCATATACAACATTTTATATGCAGTGGGCTGACCACAAGGCTTTCGCCAAGCACACTTTAGAATTTACAATGCGACCGGTAATACTTTCGTTAACACAAATAATTTATTAAAGTTTGTTTTTGATGTTCCGAAACCAGATGGCAGTAGTTTAATAAGTAATTTAAGTTGTAATTAGGTAGGAATGCATTCCTAGAAGTTAAGTTTAAGTAGAGTGAAATAAACGGTTAGTTGTAAACTATATTTCTCAGATACAGGTCGAAGTTACAATAAATGTGAAGGCGTATTTGTTTCATCTCGAAGTCTCTTAGCCAATATACCTGTATGATAACAGGGCTAATTTTCTTCTTGTTTGAGACTTGTTCATGGTTGCATGTCACTCGGCCAGCTAGCTTCAATAAGCAGTCGAACGGGTAGTGTACACCCTTTGTGAATAGTGACCATGATCTGTTGCGACCATAAAAAGCAGTATAGTTGAGATATGCGGCAGAATATTACTAAGCTGTACAAATTCACATCACCTTTGGTCATAAATACTATGGAACTTAAATGCACCAATTCGCAAGGCAACTGCAGGCCTGCGTATTGAGTATATACTAGCCTGAATAGACTCTGAAATGCTGGAGACCCTGGTCGGCGTTTTTGAGGCATCCGTCTCATTCGCCGCCTTTCCGCACTCTCCAGCGTCCTTACGCTAGACATATATTAGTGTGGGACTGTAAAAAGAATGCAAAGTTAAGTGGCCCTGTCCGTGACAAAAATTACTGTGGGACTATAAAAAGAACAAAAAATAAAGTGTCCCTGCCCGTGCTACTATGGATAAGAAGCTTAAACCAATTAAAAAGGTAAAAGAAAAGGGATTGGGCCAATAAGAATTTGGGGAAGAAAAGGATGAGGGCAGAGGGGAAGGAGCGGGCAGGTAGGCTCAGGGATTTATTTTGAACAGGGATTTATTTTGAACAGGAAGAGTAGTTGCTATACAGTGTGTTCTTGAGCCTGTCTAACATTTTGTAAATTATATGTCTTCCTTCTACAGGAAGTGTTCAGGAAGGTCTGTTGAAATTTCAGGGCTGGTATGGTGTGGCGAGAGGGCTTGAGGGAATAAGATGTTAGGCTTGAGGATAGTGTAGTCCGAGAGTGCTGAATGGGCTTGGGGATGGTTGGGCCCTTTTGTCTGGAGAGGGGTGCTGGGCTGAAAAACTAAAGAATAGTAAGTAACCCCGTCCCGCCCCCATGGGGATATATGTTGTTGTGGAGGTTGCGTTGAGTTTAGAGGTGGGAGTCCAAGAGTGGTGCGTATGGTATTGGATGTGTAAGGTGATTTTGTTGTGTGGTTTGTGTTGGAGACCTTTAAGGTGGGGTTTTACATGTTTTGAGTGATTGAGATGTAGTGATATGTACTTTGCGTTTTGAGGTTGAGTTGTTTTTATTTACATTTTTTAAAGTTTTCTCATTGGGAGCTGTTTACGTTTTACATTTTCCCTTTCTTTATAGGACTGCGCGTATTAGGTGAGGGAAGAAAAGTTATATAATAGAATAAATAGTGGGAAGTTAAGGTTGAAAGAAGGCAGACTCCAAATAGAGTACTGAGGGGGTATTTTTTCCTTTCCACCTTTCATTTTATTCCCTTTGTCCTCTCTTTCTGGCCTTATTTCGTAGTTGTGCATTATTTTTATAGCATGGTGCCATGCCGTTCCTTGTTTGTTTGGAGGCGGAGTGGTCTATGCGCTTGTTGCCATTAGAGTTGAAGATTAACTAGCTCGCTGCAAAGAGGGATGCCAACTCCATGTCGTTGGAAGTGGGGAAAGCCCCTCTCGTTGTGTATGAAGGAAGAGAGCTCGTAGACGGACGAGGTCGCTCTGACTCTTTGGGAGGTGGCGAGGGCCACTCCTTGCCGTTAAGAAAGGGGCAAGCCCGACTCCTTATGATTGGTCGTTGGGAGGGGTCGAGGCCCACTCCTTGGCTTTGGGAGAGGGCCAAGCCTGACTCCTTTTAATTGATCGTTGGCAAGGGGGCGATGCACGCTCCTTGCTGTTGGGAGAGCGGCAAGCCCGAATCCTTATGGTTGCTCGTTGGGAGGGGGCGAAGCCCACTCCTTGGCGTGGGGAGAGGGCCAAGCCCGACTCATTGTAGTCAGGAATAGCATGCGAATGAAGCAGTTTTAGTAAGATTCTTTGATCTGGGAGAGTCTATTTCCTCAGAGATGGGGATCGTCCTATGATAGTTTATTTTACAAGGTGGCCCTTGTGGAGGGGAAGAGTGGTAAGGAGTAGGCATATAGGGAGGTATGGGTCCCTTATTTAAGAACTTAAACAATTGTGAGGATGGCAAGAGTTGGAGTAGGCGCTATAAATATTTATAAAGGGGTTGTTGAGCATATTTGGAGTGACGAGTTTAATAGATGGGTAAGTAGGAGATCAATGATAAAATATTTAGAAGAAAGAAATAAAAATAAAAGTGATATATTATGTAAAATGAATAATTATTTTTTTTATTTATTCATACTGTTAACCCTCTGCATGAGGGTTATTACAGGGAGGGAAACATATACAGACACAAGTGCAATTCTCTTCGCTAAAAAAAAGAAACACTCAAATGCACAGAATTTGCACAGCAATCTTCCAGGAACGCGTTCACACCTATCACAAATTTTTCTACATCTGTTTGGTCCACAACGTCACTTGGTAGTTGATTCCAAGTTTCTACAGCATCAGGAAAAAAGGAGTTGCCATAGACATCAGTACGTGTAATAATAGGTTGTAATACCTTACTGTGATTTTTCCGAGGGCAACGCTTCAGGGGAGGTGTAACATGGTGATGTTTATTAACTTTGACTTTATCATTCATTATCAGAAAAAAAAAGTTTCAATTTCTGCTATGTTCTTCTTACTTCTAGTGATTCTAACTGACACTCTTTTAGCATTGCTGTGACTGAATCAGTGCGGCGGTATTTAGAGCATATAAAACGTGCTGACATCCTTTGCAATCTTTCCAGTTGCCGTTTTAAACCCTTTTGATGAGGATTCCACACTGCACTTGCGTACTCTTTGATTGGCCGCGCGAACGTCTTGTACGCAATCAATTTAATTTCTCTAGTCGCATTCGGCAACTTCCTCCTCAGGAAACAGACCTTCTGGTAGGCTTTTAAATAGACATTTTCAATATGGGTGCGCCAGTCAAAATTATTTGTTAATGTCACTCCCAAGTACTTGAGACACTTTACTTGATCTAAGGAATTTTCACCGATATTGTATCGTAGCATCATAACATTCTGCTTCCTTGTTATTTGCATGTAATTAGATTTTTGGTAGTTTACTTCCATACCCCATTTCAGGCACCACGAGTTTAACGACTGAAGACACCTATTTATGTTCATCTGATCTGCCGGGGAAGCCACAGGAGAGTAAATTAAACAATCATCGGCAAAAAGTTTCATTCTGACAGGCGATTCGACGATAGCAGAAATATCATTTATATACAGTAAAAACAAAAGCGGACCTAAAACGGAGCCCTGTGGCACCCCCGACAGAACTTCACGCCTATCCGATACTGCACTTTCTATTTTGACGACTTGACAGCGGTTACTTAGATAGGCCTGAATCCATAGTACTATATTTTCAGCGATTCCTAATCTGCGTAGTTTAAAAAGAAGCTTATGATGCGGAACTTTATCGAAAGCCTTCGAGAAGTCTACACAGACCACATCTACCTGCTGACGTTCATCTATAGCCTTGCAAAAGTCGTTCACTGTTTCAATTAACTGCGTTACTGTCGAAAGGCCGGTCCGAAAACCATGCTGAAATGGACACAATAGGTCATTTATTTCCAAAAAATGAAGGATGTGTTTAGCTATTATGTGTTCAAAAACCTTGCAACATACGGAAGTGAGTGAAACTGGCCTGTAGTTTTTTACAAGAAGTCGATTACCGCCTTTAAATACCAGAACTACTATTGCGCTGCGCCAGTCACGAGGTAAAGAATGATCCCGCAATGACTTTTCAAGTAAAATTTGCAAATAATATGATAACCACTCAGCATACCGTTTAAGGAATTCCGTCGGTATTTCATCGAGACCGCTCGATTTCTTCGGGTCCAGAGACAGCAGCTGCTCACAGATGCCCTCCCTATTGATGCGAATCTCGTGCCTTGAGTATGGCAACGGGTAAATTGTTGTATGATCACTCTCAATATCATTGTCATCCCTACTAAAGACCGACTGGAAGAAATCAATAAACAGATTTGCAATATCGTTTTTATCAGTCACCTCATCGTCCCCATCCATTACCTGTGTGATCGCGTTCTTTTTCGCTGAAAAATAATGCCAGAACTTTTGTGGTGAGCTTGTGAGAAAATTAGTCAGTGTTGTATTGAAGTAAGTTTTTTTTCGAATCTAATAACACTGTTTTGAGCTTCTTTTTGATGTTTCAAAGTTCTGTCGCTCTATTTTTTTCTTTCGTAGCCTTTTTACCTTGCGCTTTAACTGAATGATCTCTCTAGTGATCCAAGGATTGAGCTGCTTCGATTTCTTTGAGCGAGTGGGAACAAACCTATCAATGCAATATTTCAGTGTGCCCTTAAAACGTTGCCACAATTCCTCGACACTTTCATGGTGTGATGCAGTTGCAAACTGATTCAAGTTTTCTTCTAAGACGTCTAAGATAGACGTATCGTCTGCCCGGCTGTAATCTCTGACCCGTATTAAAACATGCGATTTTTTGCGAACTTGTGTGTTCAATCGCACATTCAAACAGATCATCTTGTGGTCAGATAATCCCGGCTTGACAGATATAGTGTGGTCTGCCACTTTAGGGGATAAGAAAACCAAGTCCAACAATGACTGGGACCTCGATGTAACCCTTGTAAAATCCTTTACTATTTGCTTAAGGTTATGAGTAAACATAATTTCCATTACTTTATTCGCACTGCTTATTTTTACATTACCTGTTGACAAAGTTTCCCAATTAATATGTGGCAAATTAAAGTCGCCAGCCATTATCAGTCTGCCCCAGTAGCACAAATGGGGCTCTGAACTGCGGGCCCTTGTGGGCCCGGCACGGGCTGCCCATAGGGGCCCGGCGTGGGATATGTGCGGGATTTGCAACTCGGCATCAGGGGGGACCCTCAAGGGCTGCCCAGTTGGCTTACTGCATAGCCCCACAAGGCTCCGCGCTGGATCCACTTGGGCAGGCCCGTGCCGGGCCTCCGTGGGCTAGCCCGTGCCGGGCCTCTGTGGGCTAGCCCGTGCCGGGCCACCGTGGGCTGGCCCGTGTCGGGACTTTGTGGGCTGGCCCGTGTCGGGCCTCCGTGGGCTAGCCCGTACTGGGCACCCGTGGGCAAGCCCGTACTGGGCCCCTGTGGTTTACCGTTCTGGTCCCAGTGGGCTTCTTAGGTGATAACTTGCGGGAAGTCAACAAAGGTAACCCATATAAAACCAATAGCTGTATGCCTTTGGGCCCACCGACCCAATGAGACTTAAGGCCCACCTTGCCAACCCATAGAGGCTTTCTTCACTTCATCAGTATTTTTTGTGCACATGTTACTACTGAAATTACAATGCAAGTAAGAATGCTTCTTATTTATTTATTTGTTTTTGCAAGACATTTTGGGCATTCTTGCATACAAAGCCCCAATTACTGGGGTGAAGGGTCCGCCCCTTCATCCGAACTTTCCGACCACCATCCCAGTCTCTCGCCCCCAGCACGAACGCAGCCACTCTGTTGTTGCCTTCCATGGTGGCTGTTGGGATTCTGCGCTGCATAGCAGATGTAAAAGTGAACAAATAAACACACACATCAAATTGATATTCAGTATGGTGGATAAAAATCACTTTCCAAAGTATTATAGTCACATCTCTCAGGAAATGCTTCAAAGCCGTATGCCATGCTACAATGTGCAATGCTTGAAATATCAGCAAATTTCGTTTGCTGTTAATATCCGTAACCATAATAAACATAAATATCCATAATAAGAAAAACCGAAAGGTGCATGAGCCATTAAAGGAATATAGACACCTAAATTTATTGTGTGCTTTCTTCTGTCCAATGATGCGTTAGATAAAATACATGGATTACCAGGTAGTACTTGCCTACAACCCCGCTAAATAATTTATAATCGAATTTCTTCTCTCATGCTGTTTTGGTTTCATCGACCGAACGCCGACTGTCGTCAAGTTGATGTTGCGGTCACATGATGCAACTAGAAAAACTAATACAATCACTGATATGTAGCTTTAATTGACTACGACATTTAATCCAGCCTCTTCCAAGACCTGGAATGACAAAAATGACCTGTCGGCAATAATATAACCGATTTTTTATGCCTCATGTGAATTAAACACCATCTACATGTCACAGTCATCATTCGACTGATGAAACCGAAACAGCGCCAAGAAGAAATTAAATTGCAGAAAAACTGCACATTGCGCTAGTTGGTGTTGATCCATACAAAAGCGCAAACACACACGGACAATGTAAGAGACGAGACACACAAACCAGCGCTGAACTTACTACAGATTTTTTATTAGGAAGAAGCACGTCATATATACACACACGAAAAAACAGCGCACATGCGCAGTGTCAACAAGACTCCTAGTGCTAGTACAAGGAAAAAACTGCTTTAAAAGCACGTGAATATCTGTAGAGCCACTACCCACTACCCACAGCAGATTTAAAAAGCGCCATGGTCAAGTCTTCAAAACCATCTCAGGAGAAAGTAATGCAGTGAATAGAGAAGTCTGCGCTGACTGGCAATGCGGACGGCTGCAGGAGATTTTAAACAGCTATGAGCCACGAGACGTATTCAACGTCGACGAGATGGGCCTCTTCTACAAGGAGCTTCCATCGAAGACTCTCGCCTACAGAGGCGAAGCCTGTACAGGTGGGAAGCGCAGCAAAGAGCGCATTACCGTGCTGGTGGGTGCTAATATGGCAGGCGATGAAAAGTTAAAGCTGCTGGTGGTAGGAAAATCGAGACACCCACGTTGCTTCAAGGGCATTTGAAATCTACCTATGGCCTACACTGCAAATGGGAGAGCGTGGATGACAACAGCAATTTTCGAAAATTGGCTGCGGGAGGAGGACGCAAGGTTTACGAGACAGGGCAGGAAAGCTGTCTTCATCGTAGATAATTGCCCTGCCCATGGCCAGGTGGAAGGGCTGAAGTCCATCAGCCTTGAATTCCTCCCTGCCAATGCAACTGCTGTCATCCAACCAATGGACCAAGGAGTCATCCAGAACGTCAAGGTTCACTACCGCCGCCAACTGCTTCACCGCATGCTGCTTTGTGCTGACAGTGGAAAGGATTATGTCATTGACTTGCTGTCTGCTATCCACATATTGGCCCGTGCCTGGGAACAAGTTCAGGCAACAACAGTGCAGAAGTGCTTCCACCATGCAGGCTTCGAAGCACACGATCCAATAGCCCATGAAGAGGCAGGTACTGCTGATGAAGAAGCAGACACTATACTTAATCAAATAGTGCCCCCTGCCCCTTTCTCATGACAAGACTATGAGGACATAGATGCAAATGTATGCACCTGTCGCGAGGAAAGCCTTGAAGAAATTATTGCAGAAGTGCAAGCCGAGGACCACTCTTCCTCCAGTGATGAGTGCGAGGACCCTGTGCCCAGTGCGGTGCCAGACAGCGCAGCTAGGAATGCAGTTGCACTTTTGCTACAGTACTTTGAACGTGAAGGGAGCGCAGAATTTTCGCAAAGCCTTTCAAATATGCACAGTTACTTTGTTAAAAAGCAAGTGAAGAATGTAAAACAGACCACAGCTGATTCTTTTTTTTCTTCACGCCCAGATCAGTAAGGGCTGGTGCAGTGTAAATAAATATTTCTACATGAAATATGTGTGGTTTGCTTAAATGAAACTTCTGACAAATGGAACACTTTGAATCCCCTTCAAGTTCCGTTTAAGAGGAGTCCACTGTAGGTACGAGAAACGGATCCTCTACGCGAATTGATGACAAATGTTTGCGAAGATAGACACAAACAACTGCCAAGAATTGTGCTCAGATACGCTTGCCTGGAAACGATCTTTAAGCTTGTGCATCTTAGCACTAAAAAAAATTTCTAGCACCGATACTGATGTCTTGTTCACTCATTCTGACCAGCCCACTAGAGAAGTAGCTGAGGCGTTTCATATTATCAGAAAAAGTAATGGGTGCGTGAGTACACCATCTGTTACATTATCGCTTCGAGAAGTCAATATGCTACATAGTGGGTAGCGGTTCTGCAGATACACACATGCTTTTAAAGCGGTTTTTGCCTTTTACTAGCACTAGGAGTCTTGTTGACATCGCACATGTGCGCTGTTTTTCCGTGTGTATATATATGACGTGCTTCTTCCTAATAAAAAAAATCAGTTGTAAGATCAGTGCTGATTTGTGTGTCTCGTCTCTTGGTCCGTGTGTGTTGGCACTTTTGAACCACCACTATGCAATTAAATAATAAATTATTTAGTGGTCGTACATGTATAGAATGTCTAACGCATGGTTTGAAAGAAAAAAACGCACAAGCAAAAATTTGGTACCTATAGTCCTTTATATTTGGATGGCTACTCAGTAATTGATAACGGAAGTGCTGAAAACCACACCAGGCAGATTGAAAGTAGCTTTTTCCTGCAATTAGATGGTGTGTTCACAAAGTGTCTATACCCTTCAGAAGATTCACATGTACTCACCAAAAATTGCGCTGTACAGCCGTAGGTTCTTAAATGCTTCTTTTTCGCCCCACCCCTTCAATGTGTACATAAGGGCCACAGGAGTCTTCACTAGTCTTCATAATAAGTTTTGTAGCCTCATCAGCTGGCTCACTCCCAATGAGTGCTAGCTTTTTGATCTGAAATAGATTATACAGATTATACAAAGTGAACTATGCCATGAAAACCATACATTGAACCATTCATAAGACTCCCTCTTCGAGGAACCATGTGCAAGTCAACAAAAAATCAGAAGGATGTAGAACAGGATAATACAGAGGACTCAGAGACCTATGATCACAGTGGTGTGACTCAGCTTAATGATAACAGAATTCTCTGTTGTCTTCTAAATGCCCATCTTTGCATCATCATATTAACTTCCTTTTATGCACGACTCAATAGCATACACTTCCCAAACAATAAGACAAGGGGGAAAAAGTGAAGCCATTACTTTAAGGCCACCTTGAACCATGGCAAAATTGTAGTCTGGAGCTAAATGAGTGATGTAAGAACATAACCGTCAGCTGCCACTATGAACAGCAAGGCTAATGCTTGTGCTAATTTCTTGTAGTAGGCTAGATATTATATACAGCAAATCCTCTTTCAAATACACTTGTACAAAATGAAGCTTTCAGGTCTACAAATCCAAATGCAACATGAGGCAATTTCGAAGACCCAACTTAATCTGAAGTGGACTCACCATATGTAGAGCGCTCAAATTAACCTACAGCTGAACAAAACACTATGCATCAAAATTATATTGAAAGGAATCAATACGTTGCCAGTAGTTCATAGGCACAATTGAAAGAAATGCCATATACCCAGTCGAAAAAAAACACCAGCCCGTTTCTGGTGTTTACACCAAACTGGCTTTTTTAGACACTGGTTCTGGTGTGACCGTGTCTGGTGTTCCGACCAGACCAGGATTTTCAGACACGGGTCCTGATGTGGCGTAGTGTGGTGTGCTTTAGTGTGTTCTGGTCTGGTTTTCTGTGCTGTGACCCGGTTGTCTAATACCGGCTCTGGTGTGGTTTCGTTTGGTGTTTCCTGGCGTGGTCGATGTACCATTCGATTTGGTGTGGTTGGTATACCGTAGAATGTCTTGATTGAGATGCTGTCAGTTTGGACATACTATCGTGAGAAAAATTAAGAGATCCCAGCGAATGCATGCCAAATGGTGTAAAACAGCAAGCACTCCTGATGTCGAGTCAGGTGCACTAACATCCATCAATCTCGCTGCGCCGGCCTTGATGGCACGAGCATTTCATCAGATGGCACCTGCACGCAGTAAGGCATAGTATGGCACACACTCGCAGCGTCATAATTTTCCACATGATTGTACACTGGAGCATGCACATAACCACATCATTTCTGTTCTTGCCGAAGAGCAAGCACGTATCGTAAAGAAAGAAAAAATGCTCACATTTGCACAAAAGCGTCCTTAGCTTCATTGGTAGACAAAATTGGCAGTATAGTCAAGATGGAGGCCCCAAGCACCATAGCGTGCATCTTTTCTGGCAAAGTCGAATAGGTTGAATTTCCCTGATAGCAGCTTGACTCCAGCTGTGTAGCCACAATGCCTAAAGAACAACAGAACAAAATCACGAATTTGTGTGAAATACACTATAATAATCACGGTGCAAAGACAACCAGCAAATACTGCTATTAAATTTAGCTCAGTGGTGCAATTATACAGTACACATTCAATACGACTCACAATGCCTCTACAGTAAATCAACTGACTTCTGCTTTACAGTAAATCAATGCTACTCACATAAAGCAGCCCACTTACATTAATTTGCTTGAAATCAGTATCTGGATGAGCAAGTATTTCACACTTTCATTCACACAGTACAACGATGAACATGGACAAGGGGGAAGACACCAAAAAACACATTGAGGTCCCTCCTCCCTTGCCCCTGTTCATCATCATGCTGTGTGAATGAAAATGTGAATTATTGCATTGTGTTTTTCTTTTGTATTCATAGCTAACTGCATATATTTACAATACAGTTGGGTACGCCTGCATCATAATCTGAATTCGTCATATTTTGGCATTGCAGCTGATATTGAGCATGACAGTCCTTCCAACACAGTCAGGCTTTCTGAGACAATCAACAGCACTCTAGCATCTCCGGTAATTTGATTCATTACCAGGCTCAGAGATACTAATACTTGGTAGCCTAGAGAAATAAATTGATATGGAAATTCTACTGCTGCAGAAAACAAAAATAAGAGAAATTAAGGAATTACAGCAATGATTACAAGATGCCCATAAAGATGGGCACAAAAAGGAGACAAGATGTAGTTCGACTAAAAAAAATATCTGATGCGAGTAAATTTCAGGGTGACAAAATCCATGTATTGAGACTTTATGCGCACAGGGTGCAGAACTGTAAAGCACTGCATGGCTCGCTGCATCTATTTAGAAGACCATTCCTCTTAATTTCTTCCAAAAAAGTGGCAGCAAATCATAAAAAGCCGACTGCGGAATTTTATTTTCAGCTGAATGCCACATACAAAATGACATGGGTGGAATGTTAATGATTCGAAAGGAAATCTTAAACAAGATGCGATGAACTCTGGCACTGGTAAAACCCCAACAGAAGCACAAAAAAAAAGCTGCCAGATTATTTTTCCTGCTAAATGTATTAAAACCAAAGCTGCCTGAGCGCACGAGTTTTGTTTAGGTATAGCTTGCTATGCACATTCTGAGCCTCTGGTGCAGTTGACTGCAGAGTACCTGCAGACACTTGCACACATACAAAACCCACACTAGATTCTGCGTACTGTGCATTGCCCACTATAGTGCCTAGCACGCCCTGTCTTCCAGTGAGATGCACTTCTTTTGGTGCATCCAAGCGTTAAGGTTCCAGTTATAAAAAATGTCTGAGTTGATTATGAGTTAAGTGAATAAGCTTAACAAGTTGACTGGTTCTAAGCAGGCAGATCACTTGCAAGATCCGCTTCTCACAGCAAGGCAGAAAACAATAATGGCTTCAGGACACTGTAGTGCAGGGCTCCAAATTAGTTTAGACCAAGCGGGGTTCGTTAAGCTTCGCTGACATTGTATGGCAGACCGGCGCCTTTTCCAAAGTAGCAATGTTTACTGCCACACATATACGTAACTCACTAGTCGCATGATTCCTCCCAACATGTATGCAACAAAATATTGCAACCGCTTCGAGCCATCTCTACAGGCCCCGCTGGGCCGTCCCTGCTAAGTGTGAAAAAAAGTGGCTAAGATATGCTTTGTCATATTCAATGCTACAAACTATTTTTACAAACCATGCAGCAAAGCTAGCAAGAGTGCTCAAGCACACCTATGCTTAAGTAAAAAGTAGCCAAAATCTTTTTACATGTAAAATGAAGTAGCTGAAGTTAGAACATGACTTGTAAAACTGTATGCATAACAGCTAGACAAGAGAGCAGAGAAGGTAAGGGCAAACAGGGGTTCATTATGGGCTACATGATGGACTCTAACAGTCACTTCCATCATGGCATCTGACAGTTAAACAATAGGCCAGCTAGCATTCAATTCAAGCTTATTTTCATGCAAAATGCTTTCAGTGATGGCTACAAGTTATAACATACAAATTTTCATTGTTAAGTAGAGGCAACCAGAGGATTCATGATGGCAAATGTGGCGGCACCCACGTATGCCTACTGAATCAGCATCACTTAGGCCTCAGTAGCTAAAATACAAGCTTCAGGGCAAATGACTGCTAAGTACCGTCCATCTTCTGTTTCCATGGCAAGAGAAGTACATATTCACTAAAAGTTGTTCATTATGAGTAATTTCACTGATTATGCACTGCCGCACTGAACATAGAGCGTAGGCTTTTAAGCTGCTTTTATCCTCACACGAGCTAACTGAACCCATCAATTAACCTCCTGTAAATAAACTTTCACATGAAGACATCTACAATTATTTGATCACGTCTTGTATGTCTGGCATTATCCTTAGTTTGGCGCTTTCATATTATAAACCACTAACAAACCTGAGTCGTAATTCTCACATACACTGATGGAGTGAGTATATGCCCCCGAGATAAATCCAACTACAGCTAGCAATTACCTCTCAGTGCATCCATTTTTCACACTCCAGCGCACAAAAATACACGAACGAAGAGGATAGACACCACGGACACCGGACATAATTTTTGTGCGCTGGAATGATGTCTCACAATTCTTCCCAGAACCGACTATCCCAGCCCTCTATTCTGAGCCTTGTGGAGAACCTTTTCCTTGCCTTCCGCTGTCACCTCCTGAGCACTTGCCACTGGAACTGCATAGTACAAATGCTTCTGTTGACCAGATGGGAATGGCAGTTCTCTTGTGAAATACTGCATCCATTGGGATTCCCTTCACGGTGTCATACATTGCCTTCTCTATCTTGAATTCAGATGCACCTAAAGGAAAAAGAACACGCATATAAAAATTCTTAGCCATATTTGCAGCCAGGAATATGATAATAATTGTATTTGTATGCTTCACAGCAACAACAGCAGTATGCTTTAACGCCTGTTGAAACAAGAAAGTAGAAACCATTTCTTTTATTACCAACACAAGACTTGCACCTTGATGTTGATGGTGTCATGCAATAGTGGTGAGTTCTGATAGGAGTGTGAAGTACAAAAGGCAACTGCTTGCTTCGAATTTTAGAACATGCAACTTTAACTGCACAATTATTGAAAAGGAACTGACTTCATCCTTGAAAATCGCAGATTAGTATGTGTGGTAGCAAATACTGAAAATAAAAATAGTAGGAGCACTGCCAGTGTTTAAATCAACACGCAGTGACTGGTTTGGTTTATATGGGTTTAACGTCCCAAAGCGACTCAGGTTATGAGAGACACCGTAATGAAGGGCTCCAGAAGTATCGACCACCTGGGGTTCTTTAGAGTGCTCTGACACCGCACAGTACACGGGCCTCAAGAATTTCGCCTTCATCGAAATTTGACCGCTGCAGCCGGGATTGAATTCGCGTCTTTCGGGCCAGCAGCCGAGTGCCATAACCACTCAGCCACCGCGGCGGCTTCGCAGTGACTGCTAAGAGCAATTTTCTAATTGCAGTTCTTGCCCATGCCCTTGTCAAGCAAGGCACTAATGCCGGTTGACCTGCAGTAAATCTAATGTATCCTCAACATGCTGCCTAGTTAGCAAAGTTCTTGTAGTCAAAATTGAACGAAACATTACTTATTTTTTCAGCTAGAAGCGCATGAACTATTGAGTCCAAGGCAAACAACTTAGTGCCTTAGAATAGTGTTCAACGAGGGGCCCACACGCAGACACTTGACTTGCCACTGTTTTCTTATACAAAGTAATACAGGAGTGCATGGCCTGTGCTGTTCATGGTAAGAAATACAAAATATAAATAGAAACGAAACTGAAGTGCAAAGAAAAATTAGAGACAAGTTCTGTCATTACACCTTATGTGACACTAGAGAGTACATATTCATAAAGAAGTAGTAAAATGGTCATTCTGAAATTTTGCACAATCATGAAATTGTCATGAGCACAGTCATTATGCCTTTTCTTCACACAAAATGTTTCCAGCGGCTCCAGTGCACTTCAGTTTCTTTTTAGTACAGTGCCTTTAAAAGACAGAAATTGGTCAAGGGCCACAAATTGGTAATAACTGTGTATCACCATTTTCATATCTATGCTTCATTACTTTTTAACACAACCTCCAATATGACCCACATGATTTGCTGCAGGAGCTGGATTCCAGTGTGCACCACTCACATTCAATGAAGGACTTGGCTGCCTTTTCCAAGTGTTATACTAATTTTCACAATGAAAGTGCCGTTGAGCGAGTTTGACAGCAAGCAAAAACATGATTTGAACCTAATAGCATAAGGAAATTTTAAAGTGGTCCGTAACATTATGCTTGTAACAAGACAACTTCAGGTGTAAATACTCATCAAAGTTGCCATCAGATCTCAGCTTTGGTGTGCTCATAAAGGGAAGGTGGGGTGCTTAGTTATAATGACCAATTGTCACGGCTGGTACATTGTGCTACCTACTTCAATGATGAAGGATGTGACAAACTATCCTCCAAAATCTGACATCTGGCATAAAGGCTGAAAAGCAAAAGAAAATGAAGGACCACTAAGACCTGAAATTATTTCCTACTTGAACAGTTATGCACATCATAAGGAAAGCTGACAAACGGCACGAAGTTATACTGGTATTTTGGTCTCAGATGCTCGCTCATTTGAGCCTCAGTATCCTAACTAAAGCAATAAAAAAGACATGACTGTTGAAGGCATCATAAGCTCCTGTAAAGCTCATCAGCAGTGAGAAAAACAAATTCTAACCTTCATAATAATATAAAAGCCAACCAATGAGGCCACTGTGTCAGTCACGAACTAAGAGACGATGTACAAGCTATACACTGTAAATGCACAAACTCTACATGAGAGCAAAGCATGCCCTGCACTTGTGAAACAAATTTGTGTCAATGTAAGATTCTTGGCAACAGTAGGCATCACCATTAATGGCATGTGCTAAAAAGGAAGAGGGCACCTTAATGATGTTGTACAATTTAGAATTCAACCTTTCAGTAAACTATATTTTGTCTAGTACCATGAGCACTGTCAGAGGAGAGGGCAAAAATGAAAGGAAAGCTGCCAGCTGTCATGAGGCCTGCCACAAAAAAAAAACTGAACAGAAGTGGTGCACAAACAAAAAAGAAGGGATGCACTATGCGATTACAGAACACAGAATAACACAGGAAAACAGGGCCCAACCAATGAATGAAAAGAGAACAACAAAAAGAAGGTAAGCAGTACTGAACACTGCTACCTCTGCAAATTGAGAACAGTGAAATAGACAACACCTAACAAATAAGTTTCGAGGACTATAAAAATGCAACTTTGGTCACATATTTTTTTAAACGCTGCATTAGACATTAGAATACACGAATCCCCAAATGGTATTTGCCTATCATTAAATAATTTATAATTCCATTTCCTTCTCTGATGTTGTTTAGGCTTGATCAGCCAAATGATGGCTGTGATGCCTAGTTGGCCTTTTGGTCTGCTGAGGCATGGAAAAGGCTACAATATAAATGTTGATATGCAGTTTTAATTCACTACAACACCTAAAGCAGCCTGTTTCAAAAGCTGGAATGACAACAAATGCCATAGCAGCAGTTATATTACCAGTTTTCTTGCTTTTGCCATGACCTGAAAACCAACTACACGTCACAGCCATCGTTCGGTTGATAATACTGAAACAACAAAGAGAAAGACAATTATAAATTATTTACCAGTCATAGAGCAAATATCACGGGGTGGTCCATGTACAGGCGCGGACAGAAGTAAACAGAGCGTGCCACACAAGAACTGCGTGTCAGCGCCGCCTAGCCAAACCAGACGAGAGCTGGAAATCGCCACGCGCATGTGCAGGCCCGCTTCCGGCGCGACCCTCTCAATGCTCCGCTTGCCTCGCATTCGTCCGGCGTCTGTGTCGTGCTGATGATGATCATGATTGGATGGTCGTGCTCTGTGTAGCTAGCGAACATTTCGGAAAACAAAGACCGCTGTCTTGATAAGGCAAATTGCGCGGGGACAACTCTACCATTAAGCCGCTTCGTTTGAGACAGCTGGAGGCATGTTTGTGCCGCAAACAACCCGCATGTTTCGAACTTTTGCTGCCGCTGGGACTCTGCTGCGTCTCACTCGCAAGCAAACGCGCTCGAAACACTCGGCGTACTGCCGCAGTTTTGTGTTAATTTTCTACAGTTATCACTGATGATTCGCCTTGTTCCTACCAGGCGCTGACGCAGCGCTAGTGTATGCACTCTGCCTGTCTCCCCCGAAACAATCTGCCCCTATAATGGATCCTGCTCTTATTACCACTGAGACAGTGCGCTGCGTATCGCGCTGTCATGTGCGGAGCAGAGCTCATGGTAATCACTTTGCATGCACCTTTGGATCTTAGGATGACTACAAGCACCCGCTGTCTCACCCACATGAATGCCGCGGCAGCAGTGCGTCACTGTTGCGTGCCCCGCGTGCGAAATTCGGCATGTAAGTATCCGTGATCGCCCACTAATCAGAGTATGAGCCACGACAGAACCCAGCAAGTGATCCAAACTCTTCTGTACGAGCTGTATTACTTCACAGCTACCGGTTACATATAGACATTGGTCTGTTTGAGAATATAGGTGTGAAAACCCAACAGCTGCATCCAGCACATTTGGAAGCAGTCACTATCCTTGAGACGCTGGATCGCGCTGGAAAAAGCGCCAAGAGCGGCGGTTTCATCTCCTTTTAAGCTGACCTCCTAGGCGAGGTTCCAATGCAGGAGCACTGTGGTGCAGTACAGACACACAGGGCGCATGCTTTGCCGCTCCGTCGGTTCCTCGTAGGAGCAAGCCGAAAATGAACGGTAACTGTATAAAAGATCCCGAAACTGCGGTGGTGGATCGAGTGCTTTTGAGTTTATTTTGTCTATAGCGAGATGGAAATGAATCCCAGAAGCAACTAAAGTTCGAAGGACGCGCGCTATTTGCAATGGAAACGCGCCACAGCTGTCACAGATGAAACGACATAATGATAGCGTCGCCCCCGCGGGATTTTTGGCTTCAAGGCAGCGGTCTGTGTGCTCCGAAATGCCAGCTCGCTACTAAGGGCGCAACCATCTGAACATAACCATCATCAGCGTGACCCTGACTACGGCCGAATGAGAGGCGAGCGGAGCAATGAGAGTTGCGCTGGTAGGGGGCCTGCATATGCGTGTCGCGATTTTGAGCTTACGTGTGGTTTTGCTAGGCGGCGCTGAAAAGCAGTTCTTTCTTGTGCGGCGCGCTTCGTTTACTTCTGTCCGCGCCTGCACATTAATGTCTAAGGCATTTGAAAAAAGACGCAAGTAAACATCTGGTGTCCATAGTATATGCAGTTTCAAGCTTTGTTGAACTATGATATCAGGTAGCATGCCGAAAGGCTGAGTCAAACAGGTCACTACAAGCTCCTAATTTCCTGTAAGTGTAACAGAGCAAGTATATTCACTGAACTTGCACAGTGTCATCACCAAGCAAGTGAAATGGCAAAAAAAAAATCAGAACTGACCAAGATAATCACAGAGGTAACAATTTATGGTGAACATTCACCTTTTTTCATTTAGCACTTTTAGCTTTTTTGTGCACAGGCTATAATTCAACAGACCTTGAAGTAGTTTGCAGTAGACGGTGCTTATTTTCCACTCAAATCTAGAGGCAGTAAAAATATTGCAACTACAGTAAAAAGTTCATTTAACAGTACCTCTTGCTGGACTAGTTGGTGTAACATTCTGTAACAAAAGTAAAAACAGCGCTAATGTTTACATAAACAACACAGAAAGAACAGACAGGACGGGCGCTGTCCTGTCTGTTCTTTCTGTGTGGTTTGTGTAAAAATTAGCGCCAATGAAGAGAAGCTGCCAAGCTTCAAGTCCAATTAATGTTTCTCATCTTTGAGGTGCATTCATAGCTGCACTATATAACACCATTCATATTCTTTTCATCAAGTGAAATAAAACGTATTTGCTGGACCAGTCTCTGAGGAGTGCCATGTGACCCCGGCATTACTGCAGAAGCTTGACATGGTTATCCTTCTACTATGAGTGTCTATGAGGAGTGCCATGGGAGATGGATACTAGAGGAAAAAAGAATAAAAGCATTGTTCCATGCTGTAATATCACCTTAGAATGCTGCCCTGTAGCCCATTACTTCATATTGGCATTTCTTAAAAGCCTGGCTGCATTGAAGGGGGTCTCTAGTGACTCGAGAACGGGTGGGGAGGGAACTAGAGAGGGAGAGAGAGAAAGCGGCTGAGCTGAGGCTATGCCATTGTGCTCGCTGTTGCTTTGTAGCCTTGGAGTTGAGCGGCCAGCTCTGGACTCAATCGTGGTATGAGGGTGCGGGTTTCCCTTTTTCTTCCACCCTGTGTGTTGTGCTGTCAACGTTGCATTTTTTGCGTTTTGGCTATAAGAAAACGTGTTAATGATTCTTGCTAAAAATCACCACGAAATTTTAGAAATGACAGGAGAAATGTTCCAACCACCACTAACAAGAAAAAGAAATTTGGTTGATTGCTTCGGATTCATACGCTCTTTATAAGCATTCTAGTACAGGAAGTCTCAGATTCCTCGCTAGTTCTGTAAGGGTTCCGAGGCCAGCCGAGACACCCCTGTATATAAGCACTGCTTCTTTCTGAGCATGAAACTGGCACTATCTGATGATGACCTATTGAGAAGAGACACACACGTTATTTTGAATAGGGGAATGCCAATACATGCCATCAACGTTCTGGTCCAAAGCAGACATTGCAACACACTGATCTCAATGCAGAGGTGAAAAAAAACAGATCTGAGAAAACTCGACACATACTTGTGCTCTGCAATGTATGCTGAACAGGCACAGACAAGAACAGCCCCAAATCTCGACAGTGGAGACATCTCCGATGAAGCTCTTTTCAGACCTCTTCATTACTGAAGAGAAGGCACTTCACCTGCATAACATAATTTCCAGCTGTGTATTTTGCACCCACAATGCCTGGCACTTCCTGATAGTTATTTGTATTGCTGGCATTTCACACAACCACAAGAAAATGTTTAAACAGCCAAACTTCAAATACATAACGCCACTTGCCCACACTAGTTTTTATGATCAGCTCTGTACTACTTAGGTTATTCAAAACAACTTAATTTGAAAGGGTTACAAAGCGCTCTTTTTCTATGGCTACTTCTTCGTCATCATTTAGCAGTGACTTTTATTCACGGCCGCCAGCAACTAAAAGAACTTTACAGCTGCAGGCAACGGTACCAATGTTACAAAAGTGATCGAGCAGGCAGCTACCTGTTGTGGTATCGCAGTGACACGTCGCTTCAATTCACTCAGTCGCTTGCATGCCTTGACGCGTCACACCCCTCCCACTTTGAGCTTGACAGCTGGTGTAATCGGCTCGTAGAGGTGTGTTCTAACCTTAAGACGCCACATCAGATTACTATAAAGACGCACATACGCGTAGCGAATAACAGAACGCTAAACAGACCGAGCGGCGCACGCTATCGGCAGTTCGCAACGGGCCGATACTGGCGTCAAAAACACGCGTGCAGGCAGTGCACGATCACGCCCCACGTCGAATAATGAACAGGAAGTCGGGCAACCACCTTAACGAAAGCCTAAACATAGTCACGCGCCTTGCTGGGCGGTATACAATTGCCACATTTACATTTAGGACTCCTACGCGCGCCTGCCATTCAGCAAACGCATCTATGCATACACCTCGGCGCTCGCGTCGCAACGCATACACTGTGAACACTGACGGACCAGCAGTTTGATGATTCGATGTGGAATGCACTTTGCTGCCGCGGAAACAACCAGTGACTCACGCGCAATGCCGAAGGGAAACGAACAGGACAGAGCCTCGTCCCTTCCGCTCCTTCTCGCCTTTGCGCTCGCTCGTTTATTTTCGCGGTCACAAATTGCACGCACTCTTGCGATACAATATGGGTCTCACCTGGAAACAAAGACTCTACGAATTCCAGTAACCGCTTTCTTCTCTTGCTTTGCGGCTGCTATGGTTGAAGTCGAACGTGTTGTGGAAACGAGGACTCGACGCATTCCAGTAACCGCTTTCTTCTCTTGCTTCGCGGTTGCTACGGTTGAAGCCGAACGTGTTGTCAATATGAAACGGCTCCATGCTTCTCGGCGTGGTCACTTTTCACAAAGTACGCGAACGGCTGCATTGCTGACACGCGGCGCAAGCTACTATAAGCAAAAAATCCAAACGGAAGTTTGAAGGAACGATTTTGAAATCAGACACAAACAGCACACGAACAGCAGCAGCACGGAGCACGGCGCGGCGTTAGGCCTAGCCGGATATCACTCCGGAAATGCACCGAGGGAGAGGGGGGGATGAGGGTGTGCTGCGTCCTGCCACGTGACCTGGCAGCAGCGCGCTGGATTTGAACGGCGTTGGGAGGCACGCTAGGCGCTGGCGCGTGGCTATTAGCGTGGCGTCATGGTAAATATATACTGCAAACTGTTACAAAATTGCAGCTAGACTAAGGCGCTCCGCGCCTCCGTGCATCATTGCCGTGCAGTTTTCATGTCAAAAGCAGGCGACAATGTTTCAGCTCCTTGCAGAACAACTTTACAAATTGTTTTCTTAGCTTTTCTCTTTTCTTTCTGGTCTTTTGCCGACCGGAATAAAGAGCTTTCACTGCATATTTTTTAGCACAGCACTAAGTTTCTCGTAAACCACATTTCGCCTTATGCTACAAAGATATGATCTGCAGAACAAGTCTGCTTTACTCAACTTCAAAAAAAAAAAAAGGTTAATCTCAAAGGTGCTATTGTAGATTTCAACAAAATGTGTATTACTGCAAAATCTCAATAAATCGAACACCAAGGGACCATAAAAAGTTCAAATTATCAAATGACCTCCAACAAAACTGACAAGAACCATTTGTACCAGGGTATAGGTCGGAAGAGGGCACCGCCTCAGTTATTGCTGGCAGCCGGAATTCGTCTACCTATAAGCTTTGCCATTTTGAAGCGCATATAACTTAGGCGGGAATGCAAGCTATTTGCCCACATTCGTCTGGCTTCATCAACGTGCTGAGTGGCAGCCCATATACTGAGCATATATATATGCCTGCACTTCACCCATGCGCCCATGCTCCATCGCTGTGGTACCCATGCAGCCCTTTTACATGTAATGTAGGATATGCAGCCAGGCTAATGTAAGTGGAACTACATGTCCATAGGTGTCGCCGGGCAACGATCGGTAACATTACGCGTGATGTTTCTGCACCGCAAACACCAGAATAATCGACGCAGGACTTACGAAGGCTACAGGCTGAAATATACTCCTGCTTCCACACACAGTGTCGTCAGAGTGATGCACGGCAATCCCCCATCGCGGTTGCCCGCAATTCAACGTCGTATAGCCCAGGTTCACGCACACACATTTTGCCACTGCCTAGTCCACACATAGCCCTTTTCTACCAGATATGTAGGGAATGTGTGGGAATGGCTGATATAGGCCCATGCGCCGTCCACGTATTTTCTACGCAGTGCCTTTGTAGGCTGTAGGCGGGAATATTGTATGTTTGCCCACACGCAGCTAGCCTCCTTGGATCCTTGAGGGTGCTGCAGGGGCCGCCTCTATTGGGTTTGCCCGCACTTCACCATTATGTAACCCCATATTTTATGCACACGAACTGCATGCAGCCCATGCTTAGCCCTTTCATACCCTGGTTAGGATAAAGGCGGGGAAGATGCGGAAATGACAAACGTGCCCACGCCTAGCCCATGCGGGACCAACGTAGGCGTTGCTCAGACAGCCCAAACTGCATGCCTACAACGCTTCGCCGCTGTGCAGCCCAAAGTTTAGCCCCTGTATTTTCCACACAGGACCCATGTAGGCCGAAGGCGGGAATACTATCTCTCTGCCCACACAAAACCACCGTGGCTCCCTCAAGGCGCTGCACGGGCAGCCCCAAGAGGGGCTGCCCACACTGAACCATGATAGAGCCCGCACTGTTGCCCGCATGTATCTGTGGTGGCATGCATACAGCCCATACTTAGCCCTTTCATACCCTGTTTAGGATAGAGGCGCGGGGAATATGCGGAAATGACAAATGTGCCCACGCCTAGCCCATGCGGGACCAATGTAGGCGTTGCTCAGGCAACCCAAAGTGCATGCCTACAACGCTTCGCCGCTGTGCAGCCCAAAGTTTAGCCCCTGTATTTTCCACACAGGACCCATGTAGGCCGAAGGCGGGAATACTATCTCTCTGCCCACACAAAACCACCGTGGCTCCCTCAAGGCGCTGCAGGGGCAGCCCCTCTTGGGGCTGCCCACACTTCGCCATGATAGAGCCCGCACTGTTGCCCGCATGTATCTGTGGTGGGACCCAGGTGGGCTGGCCGCTCTTTTTAAGCCCATGCGTAGCTGACGAGGGGCCCACTCAGGCATAAAATGGGCAACCCAAAACTTTTTTGCCAGCATTGAGCCCACGAGGGACCAATGTAGGTTTATTGCGGGCAGCCACCAGCCCTCATTGCCCATGTCGGGCCCGCATGGGCCCGCCACCTTGTGCTACTGGGGTGGTGTTCTTATTTACATGAGAGTTAAAAAACAAAAGCAATTCATCCAAAAATTCAGGAGATGTAGAAGGCGGCCTGTACACAACACCTACTAAATGTACAAGGTTCCCACAAGAAACCTTGCACCACACCATTTCAGAAAGGCTGCAGTTAAGAGCGACTGCAGATACTGTGCTTTTCAGAACAATAGCCACCCCCCTCCTTTAGAACTTCTATCCCATCTAAAAACATGGTAGCCTGGTGGGAAAATGCTATCGTTACTAATTCCCTCATGTAACCAGGTCTCGGTTATTAACAATAAGTCAGGGTTTTTGAAAATTACAGAAAGAAAGGAATATGTGGGTAGTTATAGAAAAGTGGTGATAGGGGTAGGCGGTCGGAGTAAAGTAGGATATGGAGGAAGTTTGTTTAGGGATTTAGTTGATTTTTGGCTGTTTAGTATTTTATCTTTATTTGAATGATTAGGAAGAGAAAGGATTAGGGTTTGAATGGGGGTTAAATAGGCTTTTATAGCTGTTGAATTGACCCGTAAATTTTTTAATCAGTGTTTATAGTGGTTTATATGTTTCATGGTGCTTAATAATGTGTTCTGTTTTGGGGAATTTTTTGTGATGAGTTTTCTTTCTGTGGTAGTGACGGTGCATTGCCGTAGATAGTGATCTATGTTTTGGACAGGAGAGCCACATATGCAAAAGGTATTTGTGATTTTCTGAAGTCTGTGGAGATAATGTGGGAAGCGTCCATGTTCTGTATGTGCCTGACTGGTGTAATAAGTAGTTTGTTGGGAAGTGCGATGGTGTATGTGATGTGTGTCTGATCCAATTGTAGGTGGAAGTGTCTTTGCCATGTCTGAGCCAATCGTTAGCCCAATGTTTTTCCTCTTTCTTTTTGAAGTTGCATTTTGACATAATGTTTTGTGATTGGGGTGTGTATGGGTGTGCCTGATTGAGTGACTTCTTTAGCAGCCTCGTCTGCAAGTTCGTTTCCGTGTATGCCTCTGTGAGCTTTAACATAATGTAGGGTAATTGTGTGTTGTTCTGCTGCTTGTGTGTATGCGGTTTTGATGCTGTTGGTGAGAGGGTTTGTTTCTGGGGTTTTGAGGCCTTTTAAAGTGGAGAGACTGTCTAAGTATAGCTGTTGTGTTTGAAGGTGAGTTCTTTATGTGTATGAGTGCTTGTTGGATGGCTGTTGCTTCGGCGTCAGAATTAGATGCATGTTGTAGTACTGTCAATTGTATGGTTTCTTCAAGTTGTTGGCGTTGGTTAAGAATCACGAATGCCGCTCCTGTACCAGATTGTGACTGTGAACCGTAAGTATAAATGTATAGATCTAGGTGCCTGGGGCTTACTATATTCGACTCACGACTCAAATGGGCTCATTCATTTCGTCTCACGAGTCACAACTCATCTTGACTCACGACTCATCTGCGCTCACTCATTCGGGCTCACTCGCCAATTTCAACTCATGGCTCAGCCAGTCTCTCAATCCTAGACTTACGACTCCATAAGCTCACTCATGAGACAGATGAATCTGCTTTACGCCGAACGTCCCATGTTACGCGCCTGAAAGAACATTTACATGTGGCAACTATAGCACCTGTACTTGTACTTTTTTGTGGTTTCGTGCTCTAGAATTCATTAACGATTTTGGGCTACTTTTAGAACACAGATGCACTGCTTTTAATGTTTCATTATTTTTTCTATTAGAGTATTTTTTGTTTCTATGCTGTGCTTCCATTTGTCCAGAATTAATCCTATTATCAAGCCTTTAAAACTGGCTGTTTCTGTGCTTGAAACTTATATCAAGCCCCTCTCAAGAGCAGCGAGAGCCTGTCGTAAGGACTTTAGAACTGCAACATTACTGTTGTTTACGTTACTGCTACACACAGTTGTTATAAACTAATTTTCCTATTACACAGCTTTTCTCCTCCGCGACCCTTCTCTCTCATTATACCTTAACGGATCCCATTTGGAGTTATTGTTTAGACTCATTGCCAGGGTTGCATCCTCTGCAGTTTCATTTCTTATTCCCACTTCATGGACGGGTGAAAAAATTGTGCCTTCTAGGGTGGGATCAGCCCACCAAACACCTTCAGTCTAAGCTTCACCGATTCACCACGAACACACAAACGCTTGTGTAGTGGTGCGGCTCGCACACAACTGCAGGTAGGAGAGAGGCGAGGCTCGCCTCCGAAAACAGGCCCCCTAATTCACAAAAAATATGCGGGCACCTAAGCAATTCGTATGATACATAAATGCGAGAGCACTGGTTGTCTCTGAGTTTTTGTTGGGGACTTGGGAGGTGAACGTTGTTTCGCGGCAGCAGCTCACTTCGCATGTTTCGCTACGTTGGTCGCGTATTTAATCGGCAATGAACTGCTGCTTCAGGCCACGCTTTGCTGTCCCGCCTGATGGTGTAGACACGAGCGATTCAACTGAATGCCAAATCACTGCGGCGGCGAGCTCTTTCCCTTTTGTGTAATCCCTAGCCACGTTTACATGAATACGACAGCGGCGCGTCGTATTTCCTAGTGTATCTCGCGGAGGCGACACGCCACTGTTTACATGTGCATCACGTCATGCGGGACAGTGGTATCTCGCCCACGCGGCGGATGTGTAGTATGTGTAGGTTTGCGAAGAACCTCTCAATAAGGGTCTCTAAGTGACAGCTTCCTCTCTGTTGAGAGGTTCGTGCGGCGAAGGATATCACATTCTTCTGCCCCTATAGTTTTTTAGTATGGCCGAATATTTCTAGGGTGCTGGTGCGAGTCGCGCTGTCTCATCAGATGCTCGGAAAGTAGTGTATCCTCGAGCTATCCTCTCCACCGCTTGGTTCCCTCCCACCCCCGTGTGTCCCGGTATCCACACAATTTTGTGTGTGGTCTTGTCTTCTTCTTCGCGGTTTTTAATTCTGTCGCTCGTTGCGAGGAGTATACGGAGCGTGTGACGACCTATCCTGCCATTCATGCAATTTCGGAAAGCCTTTTTGAGAGTCCCTGAGTATTGTTAGCGCCCGCCCGGTTATATAGCCACCGCAAGAGCAACGGCTACTTCCTAGGCCTCTGCTACCGGGCAGTCTCGCATAGAGGCGCTGGTCATTTCGCTTAGAGACGAATGTACCGTCGTGGCCACTGCAAGTTTGGTGTCTCCTCTTCTCGACGACGCGTCTGCAATCACGATCCTGTCTTGAGGAGCGTATGTTTTCTCGATGAATTCGGCCCTCGCCTCTTTTGTACCTCGGTGGTGGAGGTTGGGGTCCATGTTCCTGGTATTGGCGCTACCTTGAGGGATTTGCGATGCTCGTCGGAGATCGTTTCCGTTCTCGTCATATCTCGCATCTGCTCGCGCTATCCGAGTCTCTGTAAGAACGCTCTTCCAGTCGTTGTCTGCAGCAGCCTGAGTTTTTGCGACTCAAGCTGCGCATCCAGAAGCTCCTCGAAGGTGTTTTGCAATAACAGAAGGGTCATGTGTTTTCCTGTAGACGTGCTGCGCGGTAGTCGGAGCGCTCTACTGTATGCTTTGCGTACCAGGGAGTTTTTCTGTAGACTTGTTCTGCGGTAGTCAGTTGCGCTGTATTGTACGCTCTGCGTACCAGGGCATACGCTTGTTGTATTTCGCTCTTGTTGAGGCACTGGTAGCGTAGGCTGTACGTGATTCGGCTAACGGCCAGGTTTATGACTAGTTTTGGTGTGTCGTTTTCGCGCATGCCTTGTCGCCTGTTTGTGGTGTGAGAAGATGTACTCCGAAATGTACTCCGAAGGGGCGAATATGTCACAATTACTTAGGACGTCAAGGGGGCATTCGATATCGTCAGCCACAAAGCGATCCTTACGGCCCTATACGACCTGGGCTGCGGACGCAGAATCCTTGGTAATTTCAAAGCCTTCCTGTCCGATAGAACTGCCACCATCGGCCTGGGAGACTTTCGATTGGACAGAATTCACACGCCAAACAAGGGTACACCCCAATGTTCAGTCGTCTCACGAATGCTCTTCGACATGGCTATGATAGGCCTAGCTCACAAACTAGAAAAGGTCGAAGGCATAGGCACGCCATGTATGTCGACGGCGGTAGAGTCTGGACAAACACGGGATCCCCTGGGGGGAAGGAAGAAAGGCTACAGGAAGCGGCTCCTGTGTAGAGCAGTACCTTGGAGAAAGTGGACTCGCATGCCTGACCGAGAAATCGGGAACTGCTGCGAGTCTGGAGAGGCAAGCAAAACCGGCCCGTCTCAACCAGAGAGGACCTGAAACTCAAGGTCTGCATTAAAGGAACGCCTGTTCTGGAACAGATATCAATAAGAACCTTGGGAAGGAGGGTTCAATCAAACCAACTCAGTACTCACACTTTCACCCTGCTCAAAGCAGCAACGCTGCAAGTCGCACGCATTATCACCCGCGTCACTGACAGGCGAAATGGGTGCTTTCGTAAAAAAATGATTGCTGCAAAGTAGTGTTATGGGCATGGTCACTGAAAAATGGAAGGGCGCATAACTGGCTCCCTATGTCAGTGGACGCCGCAGTAGCGCTCTGAGATACGTGGCGGTGGTGAGAGAGAGATGCGGGCGGCAGGCATCAGCGCCAACAACTTTGTGGCAGACACACGGCACTGCAGCAATAGGCCGCAGCGTTCATTGGTGAGCCACCTCTCGCGATCAACCATTGACTGCCATCTTCCAGGGTAGCAGGGTGGGCGCGCTGCCTATCTAGTGCCCGGAACGCACTCAACGAACGTTGCATACGCCAAGGTGCGTCTAGCTGCCCGATAAACCAGAGCTTTCGCTCTGTAATCAGGTTCAGCAGTAGTGAAACCACAGCTTATTTTTTGAAGCGAAAGCTTCACTACGCTAGGTTTTCAAGAGGGCAGCGTCAGTACAGTCACGTGACAGGTGTCACGTGGTGTCACCTGGTAGGTCATGTGATCTACTGACGTCATCACATGTGCCCACCGTGGCAGGTGGCAACTGCCCCATCGGGCATTTCATCGACGCTTTACAGACAATCCGTTTGGCAGTGTGTGTGGCGTTTGTGAACGTAGCCATCCAAAGGAAGCTTTCGCTTCTCACCAGGGTTAACCAAAGTTTAAACCACAGCTAATGTTTTTTCACTCTCCTTCAGCTCTTCCGCCGCGTTTCAATAGAGATGAAACACAAAACGCGTCCGTGTGCTGTGCGATGTCAGTGCACTTTAGATTACCACGTGGTCTAAATTATTCCGGAGACCACCGCTGCACGGCAAACATGAAATTCGAATCCTTAGCCATTATTAACAGCTTTGAAGACATTGTAGAAGTACGCCTAATCAGCTAACGAGAATTACTATCAGAAACACACAGAGGAAAGAACATGCTCAAATCGATAGTAATACAACAAGAACTAGCCACTGGATGCAGCGAAGAAGACGCACCACGAGAAATTCAGAAACAGATCAGTAAAGCACAAATGCTTAGAAATATGCACGCGGAACACACGTAGACAGAAGGAAAGCCAGGGCTAAAAAGATACAAAGAACGTGCGGAAGCGCACCACACGTCCTCAGCCGAATATAAAGAGAAATATTCGATGGCAGTAGCAGTGAGAACAAGTGCCACAATTAAAGAAACACATAAGAAAAGATGACGTCGGAATAGCTATAACCATCAAGCCAAACATATCAACCGGAACTTAATAATCATAACAGGCTCTCACTCGGCATGCAGAAATTACATGTAATGGACAATCTCTCAAGTAAAGCACTAAATATACTGCTGAAGAGAACACACAAGATTACAGAAACGACAATATTCTGGGCCCATGTGCACGAGAGCTTCCGTTGCAACAATGGCGCAAACTCCGCCGCCGCAGGGTTGCAGGCCTGGCATTGTCACAGGGGCACTCCAATGAATGTCAGGGACTGATCACATGCCGTGATGTATTACAGTATTACAAATTAGCGAGAGTGAAAAGCACACCACAAGATCCGCAATCAGAACCAGAAGTCGTTGACAAGGAGGAGGTTGGGGAGCATGTTGAGCCGGTGTGGGTGTTCTTGAGTACGTGCTAGATGGCCGGGAGCCCTATGTCCTCGGCGAGTTTAAAAGGCACGGCCTGGAGCTGGGTCTCCTGGCTGGAGATGAGCAGCACGGCCTCCCACCACTCGGAGGTTCGGAGCTCTATTAAAGGGGCTCGGCAAGGGGCTGAAATAAAATGGCAGTACGCCTGCGATGTTAAAGCACCCGGTTTCACGAATATTGTCCATCAAGAATTTTTGAAGCGAAAAGCTTCATTACGCCAGCTTTTCGAGGCGCCAGTGGGACCGCAAGTTTGACCTTGAATGTAGCTAGTGGTCACGGTGGCCGCAAGTTTCACCTTGAATGTAGGTAGAGAACAAACCATCAGCGTAACTGGTGGTATAGTCAGGTTCGACACATGACGTCAGCTACAGCAGCGACACCAGCGGCTGGTACACCAACTATCTCGACTTTAACATTTGACCTTTTGAAATTTGACCTTAAGCTTCGCTCAAGCGGGAAAGCGTCTGCCGGCATCGCGTGCGCAGGTCATGAAACTGGGTTCTGCATAAAACGCAGGTGCATTTGATGTGTTAAGCGGAGCGCTAGGTGTAATCGATGCGACGCCAGCCGTGGAGACCGATACTCGAACCGCGCCCGTGAGGGAAGAAAAATGGAATGAAAATTTCTTTTAGAGAAATGAAATTACGCCTTTCTCACATATCTTGGTGGAGACCTGAACCGCGCCATAAGGAATGGGAAGTGAAAGTTGGTTTTAAGAAAAGCAAAACGAGGCCTTTCTCACGCCATTTCCTTTCCCCAAAAAAGCAATATTTTTTTCAATTTGGCTTTCTGAAATTATCTGCACGGTTCTTGCGTCGTTTGGAACCGGATTTGGTTCTATATCTCCACGTATACAACAAGCAATAATACAGTTGCAAATACAACCAAAACTATAATAAATATGTACTGTCTTGTGTGAGCGCCTATAATGTGTTTCGATTAAAGCACGATATTTAACAAATACAAAAAATACCTAATTCTGTGTGTGTGTCAATAAGGCCAGGTATGAAAACCGCCAGTGGCTCTACTACAAACGTAGCCAGGGAGATGCAGCTTTTCGCTTTCGACCAGGGTTAACTAGTGGTAAACCGCCAGAATTTTTTTTCATTCTTTTTGTAGAAGGTGAGTTATCTCTAGTCAAAATTTGAATTTCAATGTCGTTCCCTCTTCTCTCGTCACTCTTTCCGCTCGAAGGTTGGCGCTCCTCCGCCGGCGCCACCTCCGGGAGCGGAGCTTTCTGACCCTCCGGAGCTACGCGGCTTATTGGCTGCTGCCATGGTAGCTGCCTCACGTCTGAAAGAATCGAACCAACAGCCATGTCCCAGCTTGTATACGCAGGTGCGACCGACAGAGGGGGTGCGAGCATGAAAAAGTCGCCAAGAATGGCTCGCCAACTTTCGCGCATGACTGTGGGCTCTCTGCTTCGTGTAGAAGTGTATTATTTGGTACAGGTGTTCATGACAACAAAATGCAGTTATTGAGATAGTTGATGTGCTCTTTTCGGAAGGTGTCTCAGGGCCCTGTAAAGCCCAGAGGAGGCGGGTCCTCTGGACAGGCCCAAATTATGTGGCTTAGGGTGGGTGGTGCTTGGCACCTAGCACGTTTAGGGTGGGTGGTGCTTAGGGTGGGTGGTGCCTGGCCAAGGCAGACGGCAGAGAAAATGAGAGGGGAAGGAAATGAGTAGGATTGAAGGCGACGCCAGGTGGTTGCCTAGGCGTTAGGGATTTGTGGGATGGGGTAGAGGTGTCGGGTAGCGTAGGGTGGCGTCATTTAATTAAACCAACCGACTTCCAGACCGTAGGCTGTGGAGTCCACCACAGCACGGCTGATGGATGCTGGGGCATAATTGTGGGAAGCCTCGTTGCCGGGGTCGGAGAAGTGGGCCGGAACCCATTCCAGGGTGATGTGGCGACGGGAGTAGTGGTGGCGCTTAAAAGGAGAGGGTGATGGAACACACTGGGCCTTTCGCAGAGTAACGCACAGCCGTTTTAGAATCGCTAGAGGTCGGCATCAGTGAAAGCTATAGCGAAAGCAGTTGCTGCTTCCTCCGCCGTTTCTTGTGCTGTAGTATATATGTTGTTGCCGCGGATGCTAGCATACCGTTCCCAGTCACCCCGGCTATCGAAGAGAGGCCGGGTGGTCGAGGTGTTTCGCGGCGTCCATGCGTACCGCTGTGGAGTACTGTCCGTATATTTAATTTTATGAAGTTTATTTCCAGACATATAGGAAATGAACCTCGGGCGGAAAGCTATCAGGGTAGCTTGAGAGATGCTCGAGGCCGGGTGAAGGCGGACCAGCAGAACATGTGCACATTCAGTGCAAACATGCATACAGAGAATGCAATTATGTAGCATGGAAAACTACAAAATAGGATAAATACTTTCGCTCAGGAAACAACCAAATTGGAATAAAGACAGCAATTAAAGGTCAACGATCGACAAGCAGTAAGCAGGCAACGTGGCTGAAACTAAAAAATCGAGAACACCCATGACAATGCTCTCCTAGACAAAGAGTGGAAGACTGTGCGGCATTGATGAAATATTAATAGGGGTGGTATAGATGTTTGGGTTCCACATTTAAAAGATCCACGCGACCATATCTTCTGTAATGCCTTGGCCTGTGATCGGTGTCGCCGTTCGTGATGTACAGGGTGCATATTGCGGGGTAGGAGAGAGGGATTTCGAGAGCTTGGTGAATGTGAGGGTTATGGCGCTGGGCTGCTCTCCCGAATGACGCGGGTTCGATCCCCTTTCGCAGCGGTCGAATTACGATGGAGACAAAATACCAGAGGCCCGTGTACAGTGCGATGTCAGTGCACGTTAAAAGAACCCAGCTGGTCGACATTTCCTTAGCCCTTAACTACGGCGTCCCTCATAGACTGAGTCACTTTGAGACGTTAAATACTCACAAATCAAATCACTCAAGAATTTTTTTCTGAATCTCTGCTACTATCCCTATCATTACTACTTTTGGAAATGATTAGTGCGTACCACGAACCGGTGTTGTGCGTTAGAGGCTTTCTCAATTCATCGGCTCATTTCCTACCGTCAGGTGCAGCTTGAACCTATCACGGGAGTGTCGGCTCGGAATGGACGGGTTAGGTGATTAGGCTGATGCTTTTTTATACTCTTTTGAGGCAGCTCTTGCTCCAGTCTTTCCTGAGGGCGCTCCCTCGGCATTATCATACTGATTGCTGGACTGCTGTGGGCACTTGACGTAAGCACCAGTAGCTTTTTACACGTGTTAACAAAGGTGCAAAGACCAGATATTTTGGCGTCTTTGTGTACCCGATCGAAAGGTGTTTCAACAGACAGTATTTCAAGTGGTCCCCAACCTTCTCTTTAGGTCTCTTTGCGGCAGCGGCTGAGCTTCGACCAGAGTACACTGAGTCGTCGCCGTGAAGGAGGTTTGCAAACTTCCGAACGAGAGAGCACGAGCAGTGAAACAGCAGGTCCTAAAAACGGCTCCTGCTGTTTGTCTCGATATGCACCAAGCGAAGACCTGCTTGATTTTGATCGACTTAAGTTTGCAACTCCCTAAGAACCCCGTACCGAAGCGTGGCTGTAACATATTCGCACAAGGGTGGGCTCTCAGCCGCACATTGATATGCATGTTTCGGAACCTCAGCTCACCGCCGACTAAGTTACCAGCGATTCACTTGGCTGCGCCCTGAATCGACTTTGCACCATGCAGCGCAAAGTGGACCATTGGAGGTTAAAATAATAATAATAATAATAATAATAATAATAATATAATAACAATAATAATAATAATAATAATAATAATAATAATAATAATAATAATAATAATAATAATAATAATAATAATAATAATAATAATAATAATAATTGGTTTTTGGGAAAGGAAATGGCGCAGTATCTGTCTCACATATCGGTGGACACCAGAGCCGCGCCGTAAGGGAAGGGATAAAGGATGGAGCGAAAGAAGAAAGGAAGATAGAGGTGCCGTAGTGGAGGGCTCCGGAATAATTTCGACCACCTGGGGATCTTTAACGTGCACTGACATCGCACAGCATGCGGGCGCCTTAGCGCTTTTCCTCCATAAAAAAGAGAAACACTAAGGCGCCCGTGTGCTGTGCAATGTCAGTGCACGTTAAAGATCCCCAAGTGGTCGAAATTATTCCGGAGCCCTCCACTACAGCACCTCTCTCTTCCTTTCTTCCTTCACTCCCTCCTTTATCGCTTCCCTTACGGTGCGGTTGAGGTGTCTACCGAT
Organism: Amblyomma americanum; assembly: GCF_052857255.1. NCBI lineage: Eukaryota > Metazoa > Arthropoda > Arachnida > Ixodida > Ixodidae > Amblyomma > Amblyomma americanum. The sequence continues at coordinate 131,631,472 of NC_135503.1, forward strand.
ATGTGAGACAGATACTGCGCCATTTCCTTTCCCCAAAAACCAATTATTCCTCCATAAAAACGCAACCGCCACGGTCGGGTTCGAACCCCAGATCTCCGGATCAGTCAGTAGCCGATCGCCCTAACCAATGAGCCACCGCGGATGGTTAGAAAGTTCTCAAAAACGAAGCACGCTATTTTGCATGGTCCGTCTCTTTAGATATAGATCTCGCACGCTGATGTTGCATTTGCGTGAAATTGGGCGCCCTCTCGGTGTGTTCGCAAAACGATTCTTAATTTTAAAAAGTTTAAAAGGAAATCGCCGAAAGTGCTAAATACTCAGCTATGTTTCAAAAATTGCCACAGGTATTTAGGGTGCCACTGAGGCAGTCCAAATGACAGGACTCGTCCAGGCGACGTCGGGCAACCATGACGTCATGTCAGTGTAAATGGCAGCAAACGCGTTGAAGCGGAGTCGTCCTTATAGGTTTAGTGCTGCAGTGTCACACAATTGTCAGAGTTTGACCGCTAAAATTGTTTGAAAATCGTGAAAAGATGTCCTTGATCACCTGAACGCTGAATGGGCAGCGTAATCGCAGGTAGGTGCAGCATGCCAGAGACTTGTGGGAGCTGTCCTCCGTATTGAACACGGGTTTTCCCGCAGAAATGAAGGCGGATAGACCGGACGGGGAGGTAAAACGTAAGGTTGCAGCGTTGTCAGGGCACGAAGTAGTTGTTGAAACCGTTCATGCTGCTTCCGAGCTGCGCTTGGCTCGCTGCGAATGGCGTTGGCCTATGCGCAACCAGTGGCATTGCGCACTTAACATGGACTCCTTGAGTAAAAGTGAGAGAAGGTCGTAGAGGACGCGAGGGAAATGAGACACGCCGGCGCCTCGATACGTAGGCCACTTGACATGCCTCCCTCTCGCTTGCTTGATACAGTCAGAAATTAAAAAGCGATTTCGTTTACAGGCGCGAATGGTCAGCGGAGTAATACAGGCACAGCCCATTGTCAGCTGCTGTTATATCAAGTTGCATCCTACTGGTGCCGCTCTGTGCTTTCAACACTCACTCTGGCTGCTTCGGGGCTCCCCTCTCGCATTCGTTTCTTTGTGAGAAAATAAGGACAGTCTTCTTTGAAAGCGCTCGCTATGACGCGTCTGATGAGAGCTTTCGGCTGGGCTACAATGTTATTAATGCGAAAGCGTTATGTATGTCCTATTAGCACAAAAGTCGGCGTCCGTCGCCGTCCATGGTCACTGAATTTCTCGTTGCCGTCAGGATGCTGTCGCATGACATCAGCAGTAGACTATAATATAGTGGCGTCTACGGCAAAGGAGAAAAATACAAGTTGAAGGGAACACTTAAGCTCCGCCTTAAGGCAACAAGGCGATATCGTAACGAGTTAATTCACATGTATGCAGAAGGACATCCTCCACTTTCCATTCATAGATGCCTAGCAGTCCTCGTACCTCTCCTGGCGCAGTGGTTGAGCGATACGCCAGTGCCCTGCGATAGGAAGTGCTCCCAGCGGTGAGCTTTGTGTGGCCCTAGTTGCTCTTGCCGAGTGACGTACCAATGATTAATTTAACTGGCACCTGCCACGTTGAGCACTTTTCTCACTACCCGGTGGGCAGGTTGTGACGACGCAGCAAGCTAGGTCACGTCACCTAGGTGGCCCACCTGCCTCGTGCGTTGTTCTCTGGGCACCACCTACCAGATTCAGGCTCATGATTTTTCGCTCACACAACCGAGCCGAAGACGGCATTTCTGGGTAACGGTGTCTTCAACGCTGTGGCGTTAAAACTTCTTATGAAGGTGTGAGGGATTGCACCAAGGACCTGCAGACTGCGAGGTGAGCACGTAACCCATAGGCAACAATCCGCGATATTTTTTGGAGAATGCATGTAAGTCAAGTGTTTCTGTTTGCTTGCGACTGTACGCTAATGAGTAGGGGTGTCATTAGAAGCGAAGGAATCTTTTGAGTTCAACATTTCTTTTGAGTTACATCGAAGTAGGCAACTTTTGTGCTGCATACAGTCGCGTCTCGAGAGCGGAGCGTACTGCGCCGCACTCTTCGTTCTTCTTCCTGCGCCTTATCGGGAGCACGTGCTAGTCTTCGCGCGTTCTCTTTCCGGAAACTCGCGCGTGTACTTGAGAGCAAATGATACAGTTCAGCCGTTGGCGGAACGCGTGGGCTCAGGGACGAGAAAAAATTGCTGCAATTGAGGTGTCGTTGTGTTGGCAGTGCCCCTATTTATTAACCGACTCCTGGCGGCGATACACAACGCAGGCGAGTAAAGACGAAATTTCACATGCGGGGGCGAAAGGTCCCGGTCACCAGGGACTACGAACCGAAGGCGATGGTCCCGGTCACCAGGAACAACGAACCGAAAGGGATGGCGTCGCGCGTGGAAGAGGAGAGGCCGGGATGTCTTTGTCCGCCTTGAGTCTCTCTGAAGATGGATTCCGCACAGGTGAGTGGGGTGTTTATTGAATCGGTTCTTTTAAGATAATCATGTGGTGCATAGCTCGGGCATCTGACCAATGATTAGTCATTCTGAATGAGAGATACGCGAGAAAAGGACTCTACGTGCAGAAATTTCTTTGTTTTTGTCGGGCGCGTTTTTGTTAATCTGTATGTAAGGTGCACGAAGGAGAGAATTCGTTTGCAGAGAAAACCAGAAAGGTGCGGACTGGAGCGCGCAGCGCACTGTCAGCGCTCTTCTCACCAAGCCGTCTGCAGCGTGTACCGCTCGAGTTGTGATTGAGGACTTCCTCTGCACAAAAGAGTTTGTTGTGCATGCTGCCATTCTGTTCCCATGCTGCTATTCTGGGCTGGGATTTACTTTCGTGCCATGCCGCAGTCTTCGACTGTGCTCGAGCTGAAATTGGGTTCCCAGCCGAATCCTTTGCCGGACGCTACTGGTTCTGTTTATTGTGTCAAAGCCCTCGCCACCAACAATACCGTCCTTCCCCACGCTCTTCCGACTTTCTTCACTTCTCTTGCGACTCTCTCAGCGTCGACACGGACGTCTTCGCATCGGTCGATACTTTTCTGCACCGCAAGTGTCTCCTGCCATACGCTGCACTGACAATGTGTACGCTGGTCCCTTTGGTCTCTGAACCATTTCCCTCCCCTGCTTGCTTGCGCCTTGGTGAATGTGCGGCAGTGTCCAGCCCAACGCGTCTCTGCTCATCCGCGAGGAGGCTGACGATACACCACACTTCGCCACGAATGCGCTCACCCAACCGTCTTCTGCGCCAAATCCCTCCTCTGTTAATTCATTTCCCTTTTCGCATTCTCTCTCTGTGGAGCGCAAAAGAGCTGCGTTCGTTATGAATCCTCATTAGAGGCAGATCCAGTATTAAAGGAAACAGTCGTTTTGCGTACAAAAGAGAGATTCATTTCTACCTTCGCACTGAAACTGAAAGTCCTGAAATCCGCGGTGAAAAATGTTCAGAACAAAGAAACTTTAGCTGGCTTTTTACTCACTTTCGTTGGTTGAATGCGAACAATAGAGATTTAGCATCTCTCCGCTATCAGGCATGGTTTCGCGTGGAGCCACTGCGCTTGCGCAGATTACCCTGTGGTAGACAGATGGCACCAGGCGCCGGCCAGCTGCACGCATTCCGACCGCATTGGGACCAATCAGCGCGGGCGCACTGGTCTCACGCGGAGGCAAGTCGCGCTATGCTAGAGCTGTCTAGTGTGTTCCCGTTCATGTTGCACCTAGCTGTACTTTGGCGCTCGGTAAATAACTTCCAGCTCACCGGTGGCGACTGCGATGGGGTTTGCTCTTCATAGCTGTTGAATGCGCGAGAGAGACAGCCACAACAATCCCACCAGCTCCGCTGGCAGCCAGAGATGCGTGATATTTACAAGTACTGCTGGCGTAGTGGCGAGAACTTGCGCGTCTATCTGCCGGCAGAACTTGTGGTGCTTCCACTTCCTCGCGAAGGAAGCTCTGGCCACGGCTCGCCTGCTGCTGAATAGGTGAGCAAGGCGTAGATCACACATACGCGCCCCCTCGTCGACGTTCCTCACGTAACTGGGTTGGTGCGTCTCCTAGCTTCCATCAGGCTACACTGATTTACTCAGGCCGAGTGGCGAAGCTCTGCACGTACGTACGAGTTGTGTCGAAAGTAAGCGCAGCACGAGTCCGTGTTGGTTCCCTCCCGATTTTTTAAAAATTCTAATGGAAGGTTGTCGCGAAGGTTTGTAATGTTTGTTGTTTATTCTAAAAGCCGAAGGGACGCAGCTTTATCACTGTGAGCGAAGATTCGACCGGGTTTATCACAAATGATCGGAGCCACGCGCAGCTGGTCCTAAGTTGCTCCAGACTGCCGTGGGTGCTTTACGTGCCTTATCACTAAAGTTCTTCCTCAGCTTGAAAGTGAGCGCGGCCGAGAGCAACGGTGATTCCGTCCCTCGACGATAGCCTGGCACGTCTGTTGCTATGTTAAACGGTCCGTTTATGTGGGCTCAAGTCAGCCAGATGAAGAGTTCGTTTCAGTGCCAGGTCAGCCTGCTGTCGGCGGCGCTGTCACCAGCACGTGACAGTATATCTTGTTGTGGCGGTTGCCTTTTGATGCTGTGGGATGCTCATCCGTAGGTGCGGGGTGCGTTTTGCCACAAGCTCGTGCATCGGTCCACTGTGAGGGAAAAACTTACCTCACCTAACTTCTGGCTCCACTTTCATTCCGAGAGAAAGAACGGAGTGAGACGGTAGGAGGCTTTCAGAAGAGTCGCAGTCTGTACAGCGTCACTTTGCCGACCGGTGACAAGGATTCTGAGCTAAAGTGGACGTCACCCTATTGTCGGACAACCGCGTTTGATGGCCAGCGGGAATGTGAGGGCGCAAGTTTTGTGGAGCGCTTCCCTTCCCGCGACAGCGCGCTCCATAAGTTCAGGCCATCGAGCACGCACCATGCAAAAACACGGAACTGAGGAGTGTGTCTTGCTCCCAGGGCGATTTAAGATCTTTCGCAATCCGTGCTATGAAGCGTGGTATCTCCCGATACTGGTCGCGGCGAAGAAGCTCCTGTTAAAGAACCCCAGGTGGTCGAAATTTCTGGAGCCGTCCACTGCGGCGTCTCTCGTAGGCTGAGTCGCTTTGGGACGTTAAAACCCAATGAACCCAACCAAGCTGCACTACCGCTGTGTACTGAAGCGAAACTCTAATTTGCTATGATAATAAGCTCCAACTTTATGTAGGAAGGAAGGAAGGGAGGGAAGGAAGGGAGGAAGAGAGGGAGGGAGGAAAGGAAGGAAGGGAGGAAGCAAAAAAGGAAGAAAGGGAGGGAGGAAGTGAGGAATTTAAGGAAGGAAGGGAGGGAGGGAGGAAGGAAGGAAGGAAGGAAGGAAAGAAGGAAGGGATGAAAAAAGGAAGAATGTAGCGTCCCCTTTGAAACCGTGTTGAGGCAGTTGCCAGTATGCCCGGCTTTCTTTAATTTAACCGTGTCGTAACTGGGTGTTAAAGTTCGCCATTTAAGCATGTTTTTAGTCCTACACTACTAACTATATGTCACCTCTCTGCTTTTGAGCCACCAATCCTCCGATCGCGTTTTTGCTAACTTCTATCGCGCTGATTTACTTACGCGACCATTGTTTTCTCTACACTAGAGTGCTTCAGGGAGAGTGACTGTGCCTGGATATTCGAGTGTAAGGTGTCTGTTTCCAAAAATTTACCGCACATTGCATATGTATCATCATCCTGATTATGTTTCCGTTTGTAGCTGCGCGTTATAAGGCACCCTGATGTAGCTTCAAAGCGCTTCACTGTTTCTTGAGTTATCATCGAACGGTCACAGTGAATCGCAACGGATCGGAAGAACTTCCAGGACATCCCCCGGGTATTGGAGTGGGGATGTGCCAAACGTCGTCCACATTTATTGAGGGATGCCCGGTAGCTATACGGCTGGTGAGACAGCGGAGCGGTCCGTAGACGCTCCTGACTGGGTAAGTTGCGGATAATGTTCTGAGACCTGCGAGCGTCCGAGCTCTTCTTCACCCCACGTATATGGCACATACCCACGCGGGGGGATTGGCCAAGGTGTAGTTGAATAAACGAAGAAGTTGCCATGAAGATGACGACAAATATGTTGCACCAATCGTGAATTTTGAAAAATCAATTAATAAAAACAACAGAACAATATTGACAGTTAAAAATCAGACAGCATTTTGGTGAAAAAAGAAGAGCTCGTAGAACTTTAAAAGAATTAGCACATCAAACCACCAGTTGCAATTATGTAGTGGTGGTGAAACCACAAATAGAACCCAATGCAAATCCCTTGGCGTTCGCACCAAACGATAATAATACTGGCAAAGATAAAGGGAGCCCTAACCTGGAGAGGGGGACCTCCGGGTAAATCTTTCTCTGAAGTGCGAACTTTGGGCAGTAGAGGAGAAAATGGTCTAAATATTCTACTTTCCCACATGCGTCACATAGGTTCGTCGGTGTCAACCCACACCTGCATAGATATAATTTCGAACTTGGAATCCTGCACCGCAACCACGTCATTGTTACCTCACACAGCCTGGATTTACACGAACGGACGTTCCAATTATATGCTAAGTGCTGATAGTCAGTGGTATTTTGTAAGGAATCTCGTAACCTGGCTGATATATGTAGGAACCGCTGAAACCTGGAAATCGCCAGCAGGCTGAAATTAGGAACGGGAAGTGTCGCTGACCCGTCAAGAACCGACCTTGCTAAGTAATCAGCCACCTCATTTGAATGAACACCTGCATGGCCAGGAACCCAGACAAAACGGACCACCTTCAAAGTGCTTGAGACAAAAAATCGCAGGGTACGGCTCAAAAAATCTTCCTGTGAAGTGTCAAGGAAGACTAACACTGACAAACAATCAGCGAGAATACAAAAATGAGACACATCGCATGGTAGTTTGTGAAGGGCCATTCCAAGAGCCAAAAATTCCGCAAAGAATATAGGAATATAATCTGGGATGCGGACAGAATAGCTCCATGCCAAATACTGCGAAAAGATGCCAACTGCAGCCTTTTTGGCAGTTGACGGAGGCATTGGTAGCATGCACCGTATGATGGGGGTATTCCTCTATGTGATCCGAGAGAATATCGTTCAAAATGTTTGCGGGCATGTGTTTCGCATGAGAAGAGAAGATGTGGTCGAAATGGAATTCCACTGCTGACGGCGTGTCATCAACCCACTGCAAAGAACTGAGAACAACACCAATCGATGTTAAAAGATTCTGCGTTAACATAATTTGTGGCATTTTATACCGTGGCCAATGATGAGAAAAGAATAAGGCCGGCTGAGACACAAATTTAGGAGTACTGACATCAGTCACTGGGTCCATCGACCTGAGGAAAGTTCGCACCGTGTGTATTTGAAAACGGGAAGTTAAATCAGAGATACGGGCTTCCAGATAAAGCAGGGCGTTTGAAACTGATTTCGGGAGACCAAGGCAGAGGCGGAGTGCGCCCCTTTCCAGTAAGATTAAGGGTTGAATCTTGTAGCTTGCGCTACCAGAGAACAGAATGCAACCAAATTCAAGCATAGGTCTTACGTAGGCTTTGTATAGTAACAATAACATGTCGCGGCGCATCTCAAACTTTTTATTGGCGATTCTTGTCAGCCAGCCTAAAGCGCGTTCTATTTGAACTCATTGTTCTTTATATATGAAGGCTCCAATCTAATGCTGGGTGATAAGTAACACACAGATATTTTACAGATTCCACTTGTGGAATCTGGACAGAGCGATAGACTAATGAAATGTGCGAAGGCCTGTCTGGAGGAAATACCAAAACTCCGCATTTGTCTACATTCAGGGATAAATTAATACCTTGCAACCATACTTCAAGAGCTTCCAAATATCCCTGCACAATGTGGTAAAGGGAGTGGATATCCCTGGCCGAGGCGAAAAAAGCTATGTCATCTGCATACACAAAAACTGTTATATCAGGACGAATGGGGATGCCACCGAACAAAATATTAAAAAGCAGAGGGGATAGCACCGATCATTGCGGCATACCTCCTGATTGATAATATGTATTTGGACATAGGGTTCCCTCGGCACAGTAAAAGAATCTCTCCTTCAGAAATTCAGATATCCACGCATAAATGTAGGTTGGAGGATGTAACTGAGCAAGTCTGTTAAGTAAAATAGTGTGCTCAACAGTGTCATAGGCCTTTGATACATCAAGAGTGACCAAAGCTGAAACTTCTCTTCTGCATAGCGAGAGCCGGATTCTGCTCTCTAAATCCACATGCGTGGACCATACAGAGCATCCACGACGAAAGCCAATCTGGGCTGAGCTGTGACCGTTGATGTCATGAACATGTTTTGTGAGGCGACTGTGCACTATTCTTTCTATTAATTTGACTGAACTTGAAGTCAGCGAAATTGGCCAAATTTTATCTAAGCCGTATCCTTTTCCTGCATTTTTCATTAATAAAATAATTTGCGCCGTCTTCCAAATGCTTGGAATCCATGCATTTTCCAGAGAAGCATTGACCATATCTAAGAGGACGCTTGTAAACTCCTGGGCTAAAATTTTAATCATACCAAGAGTGACACCATCTGGTCCAGGAGCTGCAGGATGCAACAATGCCAGGACTGAGAGGAGCTCTGATGCGTCAACCTCAGTATAAACCGAAGAGGGTGAAATTGTGCACAAAGGGACGCTTCTCTGCGTCTGGAAGCGTAACGCCAATCCCTGAGGAATACACTCCAGGCTCTCCTGAGCCTTTTGTGGTGATAACACTGTTGAACTAGTGAGAAGAGGAACAGCAGAACTCTTGTTACGTTCCATGAATCTATACAGGGCTTTCCGATGACGAGGATTTGAAAGATATGTGTTTAAATTTTGGTTGTACTCCTCTTTGGCTTTTGCAAGTGTTCTTTTGAAAGATACAGAGAAGAATTTGTAATTTAACCAAATAGCCGGACTCTGGTTGCAGGACAGCCTCTTCCAGGCCGCTTTTCTGCGACGATAGGCCTTCTCAGTGAAAATGATTTATACGGTGATAACCACGTTTCTTGTAAAAGTACAATATCAGGCTTATGCTTGTGTATAAGTATGTCTAGATCTGGAAGAGAAGACAAGACGGAACGGCAATTCCATTGTAACACTTTGATACCTGTCATGATTATTGACCAATTGAAGAGGCCGAAACTGCCTCATTAAGGATATCAACATGATGATGAAGTTTTGGTGGTCCCTTTTTAGCTTTCATCTTTGGAGAACTAGAATTAGACGGTGATGAGGAAGCACGGCGCTTCTGCGTGGGGCACGACATTTCGACATCTGGTGTGCGGATGTCCCTGCGACATTCAATGCTAGGAACAGAGATGTTAGGTGGGACCTGGGGAGCATCAGAAGGTGATGTAGAGCGGATAGCACTAGCTGCAGAAGCTGAAACAGAAACAGACGTTGCTGCCAGGATGGATGTTTGTGACGCAGACTGAACTGCAACAAACTGAGCATACGCCTCAAAGAAAGTGTTTAGCATTCGCTCAACCACATTATTAAGAGCTTTGTCTAAGTGGTGACAATTGAGGCAGTCAAGTTGGACTTAATGTGTTCAACAAAAGCGTGCACACGACTAGCATATGAATCTTTTTTTCCTGTTAAGAACAGCGTAAGCATCGGCTCTTAAGCACCGCTTCTGGTTGATAATTTCCAACAAGCTATGCTCTTCTCCACGTTTTGCGCAGTTGGCATCATCAGCTGAGTGACTGTTGCTGCAGAGGCAACAATGAGGCTGCTCTGAGGTGCAGTTATCAGCAGAATGACCTTTTCCACATAAACGGCAGCGGGTCTCTGACTTTCATGCTGTGCCGCTATGCCCGAGGCGCCAACAGTTGGTGCATTGAAGAGGGCGGGGTTCTAGTGGGTCCACACGGTATACAATCGGCCAGATTTTTAGTTCAGCAGGGCAGGAAGAGCCAGCAAAAGTTGTTATTACAGACTCAGTAGCAACACGCGAGCCGATTACCTCTCTACTGCAGCGGTAGACTGAAAAGACCCCAACGCCTGCATCTTGAAATTCCTGTAGAATTTCTTGAGGGCACGATGCTGGGTCCACACCTTTTACGATACCCTTGACACATGCAAGCTGTTCGGGAATGAATGCTTTCAACGGCAGCGAGCTGAAAATTTTGCACTCAAGCAAGTCTGCACCACAAGCGATGTCCGAGGACTTGCACACAATTCCTCGGCGGCCAAATTGACGCACTTCAGAGATCTGCAGGTATTGGGCAGTCAATGATCTTAGCTCCTGTTGAATTAGTTTGAGAGTTTTCATTTTGATCGCACCCTCACCAATTGGGACGATAGCTACGGGAACCGCATCAATGCCATTTTTGTGGAAGGACTCAAGTGGCAGGCTTTGGGCTGGCAAGCTGGCAAACCAAGCTGCCGACCCTCCTCCTGGGGAGGTCAACGACATCTCAGCAAAACGCGCTCTCAGGTTCACATGAACTGCGTCTCAAACTACGCCTTGGCCAAAACCCCCAACGTAGTACGGGCTCACCAAGGATGAACAAGGCGGAACCACCAGAAGATGCAGAAAACAGTAGCGGCCAGCAAGAACACGTCAGCGTGTCCGCTTCTTCATCTTCTGCGGCAATGGTCTTCAATGTTCAGCGCTGTGCCGCTTGGAAGAAAGGAAGGAAGGCCTCAGACGTTGCTGGCACATACCCACTACGGGGGAGTGGCCAAGACACAGGCGGTTAATTACTGGATACAGGAAAGTCTTGACGGCAAAAGGAGTGGTAATAGTATGTAGTCTAATAGATTGGAAGTGGGAAGGAAAGGGGTTCACTTAACTTGGAGATCGAAGACGGGACAATGGCTTAATGTACATAATAGTATACAATGCCTGTAATGTTGCAATGTCGTACTGACTGAGAGCGGGAAAAAGAAATTAGAATGGGAGTCGCTGCGTTTCTTAAAGAAAATTTTGCACAGCAGCGCGCACAGTCCTGTAGCTTCTTCCAAGCAAAGAAGCGCCAATGGGAAGAACAACCGCGGAAGACACAGGCAAGCCCAGTTGATGAAATGGAATTTGCAAAAGACGCTTCCTCAAATGAGAAAAGCGGCGGCAGAACAGCAGGAAGTGATCTATTATCTCAGGTTCGGCACAAAAAGGGCACAGTGGGGAAGCTGCCAGGCCAGATCTGTGAAGGTAGAAATTTAGAAGGGGAACCCTGCAACGCAAGCGCGTGAAAGAGACCTCTAGTCTGCGTGAGCGCCAGTCTTTGCTACTCCAAGGATGCAGAAGATGCTGATATTCGGGAGATGATGTAAGAGCCGAGGCAGCAAATTCCTGAAATATTGTGTAGCAGCGAAACCTCACTGTATCTGTATATGCACACGATTACAGGACAGCAGCAATTGGGCCGCTGAGAAAGGCTCTTGCTAAGGAATCTGCAACCTGATTTAAGTGAAAGCCCATGTTACCTGGTACCCAAAGCAACCTTACCGCATTTAGATGGAGCGGAATCAGGAACTTAAACAGGCGTAATGGCCGAGGCTCAGTGGGTGAGGATAAGGAAGAGCAAATGGACAGAGAGTCTGTCATAACCACGACCTGGGAAACGGTAGATTCTAATTTTCGCAAGGCTAAGATTACTGCTAATAATTCAGCCAGAAAAATTGGAGTGAAGTCAGGAAGACGGAGAGAAAAAATGCCAATCCAGTGAAGGCGAAAAAATTCCCACACTTGCCTTTTCGCGATCCTGCGAGGCATCGGTAGCAATAAGAACATGAGAGGGAAAGGACCTTAGGTGGTCCTGCAATAGACCCTGAAGAAGCGGGAAGGGCTGCAGGTTTGCATTCGATGGGAAAATGTCATCGAATTCAATCTGGACAGTTGAGGAGTTGTTATATATTTGGCGGACATCTGTGAAATGAATATTTATGCGATCAAGGAAGGACTGCACGTAACATATCTACGGGGTATGAATTAGAGACCAGGCAGCACTAAAAAAGGCGCAAGGTTGACTAACAAATATTATACTGGAAGCGTGAAGAGGGGAGTCGCACAATTTTAAAAATGTTTGAACTGTTAAAAGGCGAAACCTAGCTGATAACGAAGGCATTCGCGCCTCAAGGTGCAGTACAGCATTGGCGACATATTTTGGAAGCCCCGGACAAAGACGCAACGCCTCACGCTCCAAAAGCACAAGAGGGCGAAGTTTATAGGCAGGAGCTCCTGAGAATAAAACACACCCGGACTCCAAAATTGGGCGGACGTACATTTTATAAATCATCAGAAGCGTATGCTTTCTCATGCCTGACCTAGCACTACAAAGCCTGCGCAGGATGCCAATGGCCCGAAATTCTTTTGCAGAAACTTGCTCAATGTGTGGCCGCCAGGAGAGAGTAGTGTCGTATATTACTCCGAGATACTTCACCGTCTGAACATGAGGTATTATGTTATTTCTATAGACCAGGCTGATATTTACAGGAACAGAAACTGGAAATACTAACAATGCGCATTTCTTCACGTTAAGGGACAGATGAATTCTTCCTAGCCAGTTGTCAAGAACATTGAGGTAATTTTGCAGGGTTCGATAAAGACTGTGAATGTCACCTGCTGATGCAAAAAATGCAATATCGTCGGTGTACACATAAGGTTTCACATTTGAATGCATGGAATTGAACTTAGAAAAATGTTAAAAAGAACAGCTGACAGAATTGATCCTTGCGGAACACTTCTTGTCTGTGGAAATCTCCTTGAGGAAACACCATTTTGGCAGCAGTAAAATTCTCTATTTTCAAACAAAAAAACAGAAATCCAGGCTACAAATTAGCTTGGGCAGTTGAGTTCCTGTAATCTTAGTAATAGAACCGAGTGCTCCATTCTGTCGTATGCTTTACTGATATCCAAGGTGACAAGCGCAGCAAACTTTTTTCTATTGCGAGCTAATTTAATACGACTCTCAAGGTCAGTATGAGCACACCAAATTGAACAACCCGGCCTGAAACCAATTTGACATGGATTCAATACAGCAATTTCTGAAATTCACCGCTCGAGGCCAGGGCATCTCTCAGCAAGCCGCGCTGCGTCTATACAATGCCGCAGCCTTGGGGGCGGCGCTCTATGCGCTGCCGCTCGTCATGGTGCGCAAGCCGTGCTGGAAGAAACTCGAGCTTCAGCGCCGCAAGTCCCTGCGCGTGTGCCTAGGCCTGCCCAAAAACTCGCAGTGCGCCGCAACGTTGGCCGAGGCAGGAGCGTGGCCCTTTGAGCTCCAAGCAGCGAGCAGGGCATTTAATCACATCGACCGGCTTCGCCGCGCACCGGACGGCGGCTGGCTGCTGCAGCGTATGCGCTCGCACTCGCGCTCACGAATGGGCGCCGCGCTGCTCGAGTATGAACAATTGACCCAAAGCCCACCCCCCTACGGCTCCTACGCGCCCTGGCCTGCTGCCTCGGAGGTACAGCGAGAGATCGTCGGCATTGCGGGAAAGCGGAGCACACCCCTTTGTGCTGTGCAGCAGCTGGCCAGAGCCGTCATACACAAGGAGCTCCAGGACCATCTCCTCGTGTACACCGACGGCTCAGTGGCCCGCGACAGCTGCTCCCTTGCTACGGCGGCCACCATCCCCGCCCTGCGACTGCACAGCCAGCAACACGCAGCCTTCCTGGGCTCCTCCACCACGGCGGAGTCGATGGGGATCCGGCTCGGGCTGGACCTGCTGCTCACCCTCGGCCCTCCGCCGCCCAGGAGTGCTCTGCTGTGCGACTCCCGCGCCGCCCTCAGCCGCCTACAATCTAACGGCCGCGGTACACCACTGGTGCGGGTAATTCGCTCGCGCATCGAGCGCCTCGCGCAGAGAGGTTGTGCCGTGCGTGCACAGTGGGTGCCCGTTCACTGCGGCATCGCCGGCAACGAAGAAGCTGACGACCTCGTGACCGCTGCACACCAATTACCTGCCAGCGATCTGCCCCTTGCACTGGAGTACGTGCGTGCGGCCATCCACGACCATCTCCGAAAGCAGCACCCCGACCCACGCATCGCGGAAGGTGAGCGCATCGACATTGTCAACGGCTGTCGCGCACTTACACGGTCACAACGTGCAATGATCCTCCGCGCGCGCATTGGCTGCGTGTGGCGACGAGTGATGTGTGTGACGGATGCGGTGCAGTGGAAACACTAGAACACCTGCTCCTTCGCTGTTCCGCGTTCGCCGATGCTCGTCGCGATATGCTCGCGGCCTATAGGGCGCAGGGCATACTACCAGACTCCATCAAGACGCTATTGTGGCCGCAGGGCAGTGCGCACACTCGTGAGCGAACTTTGGTGAGCCTCTGTGCATTCCTCGAACACACGGGCTTGACTTCCCGTCGGTTCTCTGTCAGGTAGTTACACGCAGTGGCCGAGCGCTCCGCGAGTTCTACCTTGAACGATTAATAACTGGACGCCCCTCTCCAGTTGTAACCAACACAGTGCTGTGCGCGTGTGTGATTTAATTACTCTAAAATGAACTAATCACGCGCACAACCTGGACACATTTCTTATTGTGTAAATAGTCTGTACATATTACTTCTCCCCCTATCCTTTATTCCTGTCCCCTCACTGCATTCTGCCTGCTGTCCTTTATTTCCGCTGCCCCAGCTCAGGTGCTTCAGTATCCATGGCAGATGCCGGAGCTTGCAAAAATCTTTTCCTTCCTTTTTACTAATATTTTTAATAAAACCACTACCACCACCACCAATTTCTGAAACGAATGACATGACACGGCTAAGAAGGACCCTTTCCACCAATTTCACTAGGTTCGATGTTAACGAAATAGGGCGTATATTGTCTAAAGTTAAGCCCTCCCCTTGCTTTTTAAGCAATGGAACTATTTCAGCAAGACGCCACTCATGTGGTATCCAAGGACCTTTAAGAAAATGGTTAATTAGAGCCAACAGGTCTGCAGGAGATTCATTGAACAAAATTTTGATCAAAGATGAAGTGACCTTAGCGGGGCCAGGAGCCGCTGGGGATTAGCGCAGAACAACTTCCGACAGCTCAGGCATAGAGACCTCAGTGAAATCACTTGAGGTGCATGTGAATATACTAGGAGAAGGTAAAGCAGATGTAAAGCGAAGCTCTAGGCCACACACAATATCCTCTAAGGCCTTTCCGATGTCAGCAGGGGACTGAACGAGAGATTCAATGTTGGCAGCCGGAGGAATCACCTTGTTGCGCCTCATGAAATTAAACAAAGCTCGTTTATTTCCTCATTGGGAAAGGAAATCATAATGATTAGTATTATACTCCTCCTTTGCACGGGCGACAGTGCGCTTAAATGTTGCTGCAACATACTTATAATCCAGCCAATTTTTTGGGCATTGATTGATGAGAAGTTTCTTCCAAGCTGCTTTCCATCGTCTATATGCACGCGTGCACTCAGCATTCCACCAATTGTTCGCGATTGCACCCTTTTATCTCATAACCAAAAATTCAGACATTTTCCTTGCATGGCCCAGTACTGAACATAGATGTGCAGCCTTGCTTTCGGCACTTCTCTGAGCGCAAGTGTCTGAAGTGATTTGGAGGGCTGATTTTAGCGTGTCTTTAAAGCAATTGTATTTTATTAACGTGCACTGATGTCGCTCAGGAAGAGTTAATTTACACGCAAACTTGAAACTAATCGGTAGATGATCACTGTTTGTTGCACAGTCAACAGGCGCCCGAGACATAACAGAGACTCCTGGGGAGGAAAAATTTAAATCCAAGGCAGAGCGGCATTGACTGTGAACAAACGTAAACAATCCGGACTTGTTGCAAATCAAGTTGTTGCCAGAAGCCCAATCAAAAAGACTAGAACCAAAGCTCTCTGTTTTAAACCCCCAAGTCACATGGTGCTAATTGACGTCGCCAAGTAATAGAACCTGAGGTTGGCTACTAGACATGAGTGAGTCAAGGGGCCGAGTGTCACGCACACGAGACGGGAAATATGCATTAGCTACCGTAAAGGGCTGTTGACCTGGGACACTGAGGTCAACCGCAAGGATTTCACATTCATTGTCTGCATATTGAAAAGAAATGCATGCCCTGTGAAAAAATTTGTAGATATGAGCACTAACTACCCTGCCCCTTGTGATGACCGGTCAAGCCGGAACGGACGGTAATCCTTGAGATGATAATTGAAATTTCTAGTTAGCCGTTTCCTGTAAAGCAGCTAAATCTGGTAGAAGCTGATTGCATAGGCAATTTAAATCTGTTGAAGCTGAGAATATAGATCGACAATTCCACTGGAGTACACTTAAGAACCCTATCTTGGCGGAAGTGCCGCGGCCGCGACTGCCTTTTCTAAAATCCTGGTCTTAGCGCTTTGACTTGTGTTACTTTTCTTTGTCTTTGACTGGGGGCAAGATGAACCTTCAATATTCAGAGGAGACCCACTTCGTTTCTGGGCGCGGAGATCAGACTCCATATCCATACAATCCATAGAGGATGCGTCCATTACGCTATGCGAAGGAGAGGCCTGAGAGGTCTTTTGTTGCTCACATTGTTTTTGGCCCTGTGGAGCGGAACCGATTACTACAGAAGGAGGGGTAGCTTCCGAAGCCAAAGAAGACAAGAGCGGAGCGGTGGACGCCTGCAGAAGATTGGTCATCTGAGCAGCTATGACCTACGAAATGCATGTGGCCACGTTTTTTTTTCATAATGCGATCCATTGCATTTGCCACAGCTTTCTCAACTGCCGCTGTAATAGCCTGGGACCAACTAGAATCCATTATGGGAGGACATTTGGCGGCCACGCTAGAGTGGGCTGAGGCTCCCTCCTTGACTGCGGCAGCCTCTCTCCGCGTGCATCTGCGCTTGTCTATAAGCTCGAGCACCTGAACTTCTTGTGCTCGTGCAGGACAGTCAGGCGAATCAGCAGGGTGAGCACCGCTACACAAACAACATTTCTCTCGCTGTTCAGGACATTCCTCTGTGCAATGACGTTCCCCACCGGCACAGCAGCGTAAGGCCGATTTGCAGGCTTTGCCGCTGTGGCCAAATCGCCGGCAGTTTTGACACTGAAGGGGCCGAGAGTTAAAGGCATCTACTCGAAAAACTAATGGCCACACCTTAATCTCTGACGGACAAAATATTCCTGCAAATGTGGCAATGACGGACTCTGTAGGAATTTTTACTCCGTCAACCATCCTGCTGCATCGATGGACAGCAATCACTCCTGCAGGCGAGAGGTTCTCAAGCGTTTCCGCAGGGCTCAATCGAGAGTCGACCCCTCGGACCAAGCCTTTGGAACATGCTAGATGAGGCGGAATGAATGCGCTCACCGGGTGGTTGGCGAAGGTCGTACACTTTAGAAGATCTTCAATACAGTCTTTATCCGGCGACCTGCACAAAATACCACCCCTGACGAACTACCGGACATTGGTAATGTGCATGAAGTGCTGCGATGTGGACTGAAGAGCCGCCTGCACTGCCTCCGGGTTGTTCAGTCGGATAGCGCTGCCATCGGAAGGCACTAAAGCGACCGGAACGCTCGAAACACCACTGCGGAAAAAGAGATAAATTGGGAGCTGGTCTTCAGGAAGAGATGCCGGCCAAGGGGAAAACCGCTGGCCAGGCGAAGTAGACATTAAGCTCTCGTCCCGCGCCCAATCACTACAGAACAGTAGCAAGCTGGCACAGACAAAAAGAAGGTGAAATTTAGCAAGCTAGCGCAACACCGCCAGGTACTTAGCCACTGCCCCGCATCCTGGGTAGCTGAGCCACGTCAACAGAACAGCGTTGTTCCTCCAGCGCGAGCTCTTTGAGCTCTTTCTTCTTCTTCTTCTTCTTCTTCTTCTTCTCCTCAAGTAATATGGCACATACCCACGTGGGGGGATTGGCCAAGGTATAGGGTAGAATGCCAATGAAGCATTTGCGCGGGGAAGGAAACGTCAGAAGACTGAATCAAGATTAAAAAAAATTGGGAAAAATAAAATGAATTCAAGAGGTATGAGTCATCCGGAATAGAATCAATCTAGCCTTTTTGGACATGCGAAAGAATTTTGTGTATAGCTAACAGGATAATCGATTAGTTGCACTTATGTAATCGTGAAGGTAGCCGCATACACTGCTTAACGGGAATCCCTTGGCACTCGCACCGAACGATAGAAGAACTGTAAGAGACAGAGGCAGTCCTAGTCTCGAAAGAGGAACCTCCAGATATTGCTTTCTCTGAACCGCGAACCGCCGGCAAGAGAGGAGAAAATGATCGATTGATTCAACTTGCCCACATGATACACAAAGGTTTGTCGCAGCGAACCCGCACCTGCATAAGTATAAGTTTAAGTGAGGGATTCTACATCGCAGGAGCGTCATGGACACTTCACAAAGCCTTGACTTACACCACCGGATATTCCATGGGTACTTTAGGTGTTGAAAGTCCACGGTATTCAGCAACGGATCACTCAAAGTGGCTGAAATATGTTGGAACCGCTGGAAACGTGAAGCTGCTAACAGAATGAGGTGAGGGACGGGATATATTACAGGTGCGCTGAGAGCTGACCTTGCCAATAAATCAGCCACCTCGTTAAAATAGACGCCTGAATGCCCAGGTACCCAGACCAAACGGATCTCGCGCACTGTGCTCGGAACAAAAAACCTAAGTGAACGAGTCAAGAAAGATTTTTCCGAATTTTGGAGAGAGACAATAACTGAAAGGCAGTCTGTGAGAATAAGAACCCGTGCGACATGTCTGGGAATTTTGAGAAGAGCCAAACCAATGGCCAAAAACTCTGCGAAGAATATAGGAGTATAATCAGGGATACGAACGGAGTAGCTCCAATCTAGATCCTGCGAATATATGCCAATCGCCGCCTTCTCACAGCTGCCGGAGGCATCAGTGGAGAGAACAGTATGATGTGGAAAATTCTGTAGGTGTTCAGAAAGAAGACCATTTAGGGTATGTGCGGGCATATGCTTCGCATGGGACGGGAAAATAAAGTCGTAATAGAAGACGGGATCAGCCTGCGTGTCAGCAACTCGTTGCAAGGAAATCAGATCAACCTGAAGCGGAGCTAACAGATTCTGCGTGAACCTAACTTGCGGAAGCTGATAACGTGGCCAGTGATTAGTCAAAAAAAGGTGTGGTTGGGATACAAAAATTGGAACACTAACGCCTGGGGCCGGGTCAAAAGACTTGAGGAAAGTACGCACTGTTAGAAGTTGGAAGCGGGAATAGAGGTTGGGGATACGCGCTTCCAGATAAAGGACAGCGTTGGAAGCTGATTTTGGGAGCCCGAGGCATAGCCGTAGGGCACGTCTTTCCAGTAAGGCTAATGGCTGCAGCTTGTAGTTCGCGCTACGAGAGAACAAGGGGCAACCAAATTCCAGAATCGGTCTCATATAAGCCTTATAGAGCAACAGTAGCGTGTCACGACGCATGCCAAACTTTTTATTGCCAACTCGGGTCAAACGGCCCAGTGCACGTTCCCCTTTAATAACATTATTCTTAATATGGTGTCGCCAGTCCAAATTTTGGTCATAAGTAACACCTAGGTATTTAACCGACTCCACCTGCGGAATTGGAGTGGAGCGGTAGGCTAGCGAGATGTACATAGGAGCGTCGGGTGGAAATACCAGCACGCCGCATTTGCTAACATTAAGTGATAAATTGATTTGGTCCAACCAGACTTCAAGAGCATTCAGATATGCCTGCAAATACCCGTAGAGCACATGAATATCATTTGCTGATGCGAAAAAAGCTATATCATCTGCGTATACATAAACTGTAACGTTAGGATGAATGGGGATGTCCCGAACTAATATGTTGAAAAGCAGCGGAGAAAGAACAGAGCCTTGCGGCACACCTCTTGATTGACCATAGGTATTAGAACAAAAAGATCCGTCTGTACAGAAGAAAAATCTATCTTTTAGAAATTCACAAATCCAGGTGTAGAGGTAATGCGGTGGTTGTAGTTGAGCAAGCTTGTTAATGAGGACTGTGTGCTCCACGCTGTCATAGGCCTTCGCAACGTCAAGCGTCACCAAGGCCGAAACTTCTCTCTGGCGCATTGAGAGTCGTATTCGGCTCTCGAGATCCACATGCGCGGACCATATGGAACAACCGCGACGAAAGCCAATCTGTGCGGGGCTGAGGCCGTTAATATGATGAACATGCTTTGTGAGGCGACTGTGTACTACTCTTTCTATTAGCTTTACTAAATTTGAGGTTAAAGCAATCGGCCGAATATTGTCTAATTGAAATCCATTGTCTGCATTTTTTAAAAGTAAAATTATTTTCGCAATTTTCCAACTGAGGAATCCAAGAGGTTTCCAATGACGCATTTACAATATCTAGAAGGTGAGTTGGAAAGTCGTGCGCAAAAATCTTTAACATGCCCACAGTAATCCCGTCAGATCCCGGAGCAGCAGAGTGCATCGAGGAAACAATTTGCAGGAGCTCCGACACGTCGACCTCAGGATAGTCCGAGCTGGGGGTGAGAGTGTGCAAAGGTTCTGCTTTCTGTACCTGGAAACGTAAGGCCAGCCCCTGCGCGATGCGTTCAAGGTTTTGCTTAGCCTCCTGCGGAGACATTACCGTTGACCTTATGCGATTGGAGGCCGGAGAGCTGTTATTCTGCGCCATGAATCTATAGAGAGCCTTCTTATTCTGGGGTTTTGAGAGATACGTGTTTAAATTTTGATTATAATCCTCCTTTGCCTTTTTAACAGTTCGTTTGAAACATGCAGAGAAGAACTTATAATTTATCCAATTAGCTGGGCTCTGATTATAGGAAAGGCTTTTCCAGGCTGCTTTTCTACGACGATAAGCTTTCTCGCACTCCTCCGTCCACCAAGGAGACGGCTGTCTGGCAGAAGCAGTAGTGCACACCGAGAATACAGAACTCTCAGCAGCATCTTGCAGAAAGGTAATTGTCCGCTGAGCTCTTTCTGCTCGACCTGAGCTAACTATGGAGGGGAGTGAGGCAGATATCAATTTTTTGTACATAATGTGGTTTAGAAATTTCATGGTTGCACCACCTTTTCTGATAGGCGAGGATATAATAGAAAAGGTTATTGGAAAGTGGTCACTAGATGTACCTGATTCTTCAGTTGACCATGCAGATACGCCAACCCCACGAGATGCTAATGTTAAATCTATGATTGAACGGGATCCTCCACGCATAAAGGTTACTGCTCCGGAATTACAGCAGCGCACTGCATTCATTGACATCCAGGACCACAGAAGCTGGCCGCAGGAGTCAGAGCGACTATCCCAGGCACTGTGGTGCGAATTAAAATCTCCTGCGATGACTGTGCTGTTTGCGCCGCTCAGTAAGGTGTCCAAACAGTCTGTCCTGTGAACACCGATTGGGAAGTAGACGTTAGCAATAGTGACTTTGGCGCACTGTGGAAGGGAGATTTCAACCGCCAACAACTCACAGTCAGGGCGCATAACTGTCTGCGAGATTGATGCCCGGTGACATATTTTCGTAGAGATCATAGTTATTAACCCACCACCCCTGCCATTAACGCGATCTACCCTGAAAACACGAAATTTTTTAAATGTGAATGATTTAAGTGGTGAGAGCCACGTTTCTTGTAAAATCACAATATCTGGATTATGTTTATGAAGAAGTAATTCAAGATCCGGTAAAGAAGAAAGTACGGAGCGACAATTCCACTGCATAACTTTTAGACCCGCCATGATTATCGACTGGTTAAAGAGGCATCAACAGCCTCCTTCAGCACATCAGTCTGGGGAATTAATTTGGGGGGTCCTTTCTTTGCTTTGACTTGCGGAACAGCTGACTTCGAGGGTGAGGAAGAAGCTCGACGCTTCTGGGAAGTGGTGAGCATTTCAACGTCCATACTACAAGGATCTACGTGAGCGACACTGTCAGGAGCGCTGTTGGCAGGCGGTACTTGGGGCACGGTAGGAGGCGACATGGAATGATTCTTACTAGCAGCACTCGGGAGTGATGCCGGCGTAGCCGCCGAAACATGTGATTCAGTAGGCAGAGATTGGCCAGCAACAAGTTGAGATAGAGCCTCGGTGAAACTGCCCAGCATTCGCTCGACCACCACAGAAAGAGCCTGTTCTACTGAGGACACTATTGAAGTAGTCAAACTTGACGGTATATCAGCAACAGAGCTTCGCGCACGGCTGGCATATGTATAGCTCTTTCTACTCGGCCCGCTTGTCCCAGGTCACGCTTCAGGCTTCAACCTCTTCGTCATCGACGTCACTAGAGGGGCCCATCTTGGGGCTGCTGCCAAATTGTACGAACTTCATCCACGCGCCGGCCCATTGTGGGCTCCGTAAAAGGGCTCCCACAGTGAAAATCAGCCCCGGAACAGGCAAATCTAGATGAAAGAAGTTCATCTCAGTGATCACGGTTAACGAGCCAAAAATATAACGTCGTGCTTAACGCAGCGTCGTCGTTTACTAACCATGAACACGTGCCAACTAGCGCAACTGCTCAGTTTACTGCAATCCGTCTGAGGGATGGTCGCCATTTTTTCTTTCCGCTCAGGATGGAATTTGGGGAGAAGCAGACCGTTACAGGCCATGTGTGGTCTGCAAAACAACTCGGGGAAGTTTTCAGAGCGACACAAAGCGTACCATTCCCGGTCAAAGATTTTAGCAACTGGTTCCTTCGTGGCGGCAACGTGCGGCCCATCGCTACATGGCAATCGCCTTCACTCACGTCTTGGGCATCATTTTTGTTTGCATCCTCCAACTGAATCACCGGATCTAGCTCGCCTCGATTTATGTCTGTTGTCCAGAACAAAGGCGACTGTGCGTTGGAAAAGCTACGTAGGCAGAAAATGCGTCATCCGCGCCGTGATGGAAGAAAAATTTCCCGAGTGCTTTCAATAGTAGATCCGCCTCCTTCAAGAGTGCTGTGAAATGGATGGAGGTTATGTAGAGAAGGGAATGAAGACGTGTAGTGTTTTTCCAGAATAGGGAAACTTTCGGAAAAAAAAATCACTAAATTTACGCGGACTTTTGAAACTTCTTTTTTACTAGCACCACTGCTCTTGCTGTAGCCTGTTCCATTGATGTGCTTATCTCAGTATTTTTTTTATTAAATCTATTCTTTTCCCAGTCAACCAGAAGTGCCTACCTTATGCACTATTCCGGTACCCTGTGCTTCACGGTGTTTTGTCTCCTGCCTTCGCTGTGGCTCAGTGGTTATGGCGCTCGGCTGGTGGCCAGAAAGACGCGGGTTCGATCCCAGCAACGGCGGTGGAATTGCGATGGAGGCGAAATGCTAGAGGGTCGTGTACTGTACAATGTGAGTGCACGTTGAAGAACACCAGGTGGTCGAAATTTCCGGATACGCCGTCCCTCATAGCCTGAGTCGCTTCAAAACAAACCAAACAACTTTCGTGCTCGATAAAGTTGTCGCCCATTTAGCACTGATTCCAGTTCGATTTAATGAGTCATGGTGCCGCTTGTTGCCTCATTTTCCCCGTGGACTGAGTTCACGCAGCCTGCAGAGTATGCATCTATGGTCGCGTGGCAACACGTTGAAGCCTCTGAATGTGCGATGCCGACGTTTCCTTGCAGTAACGGATGCAGAGAAAAGCGTCGAAGAGGAGAACTGGGAGTTGGGTAAGTCCCCTGAACTATTTCTATAGCCGCCTTTATCTTGCACCGATGCAGTGGGCGATAGGTCTACGCGCAGGTGCTGCAGCTAATGAAGGAAAAGCGGAGTGCGCACCCAACAACAGTATTTTCATTTACGCTTGTGTCGAACATGAGAAAGCATTGCTAGCAAAACGTGTGCGCAGGAAGCCAACTTAGAAAGAAAAATGGCGCTTCGTAAAGACTTTCGCAGAGTAACCGTCGACTCATTGTGAATAAATCTGCACCCGATGCCTGGACTGATGTGTTTGTAGAATCACAGACATTTAATGGGCACTTAGTTTAGGACAAAATTGACTTTAATCTGTAAATTACTGAGGCCATTGTCACTGAAAATAGAGGTTTTATATTCTAGAGAATAGCAACAGTCAATTACAGGTGTTGCCGGCAGCGATCATCCCCGCAACGGAAAAAATTGGCGCACTCAAGACTGCTTTTTTAAATGCGAAGGGTTTAATAGTTCATTTACGAGAAAAGGCGGCGGCGTGTGTATGTGTTTACCCTCACATGACACACAAAATCCTAGCTATGGCAACAAAAATAGGGTGACGTCATAAAGCGGCCTTATGACGCGCACACAAGCCGAGCACCGCCATTTCAGATATTCATGTACATGTTTGTCTATACACACTCCCCACTGGCTGACGTCACTGAGGCACCAGTTTTGCCGACTACATTAGTGCCGAAATTTTGACGCAACCGTTTGTAGAAAAGCGTCACGGGTGGTGGCATGCGATTTATCGTTGCATATACCTTAAGTAAAGATAAAGTTACAATGGTTCTCGTCCTTGCACCAGCTGTGCGCTGTTAGAGAAGGTTTGTTGACTTGAAGGCTCCTTGCACCTGAGGTGCCCCGTACGGTGTATTCACGACTTGCAATGGCAGGAAGCGACGAGAAAATGGACTGAAATTTATATACAGGAGATTTCCACAATATACAGCATACTAAAGACAGTGGCAAATGAGACTGAAATGGCTAAAAGCAAAATATTCCCTCCTCGGCATAGCCAAAAATGCGGAGCATCTAAACTTAGCCCTGAACGACGGCTTGGGGTCCCGCGGTCTCGGTTTTAAACCCTGGGGCACATAGAGAAAGCAGGATAGCCTCAACACGATTTGTTGCATTGCTGCGTCCTGCCGCCTTCAACTTTGGCAGTATTAATAACTCCTCCCCAAAACACAAAGTACATAAAAGTAATCAAATTGTCAACAAAATGCGCTGCACAGAGCGATCTGCACAAAAGCGCATCCCGCCCTACAACTTTGGTAGTGCACACGAAACCCTCTCTCAAGGTAAAAAAAAAAGCGACGGATCCCGGAGTGTCATTCTGCACGTGTCAATCCGGCGCCTTCGTAGAACACCATTAGTTATGACCCCCCGTGCGGTTCCCTCAATTAGGACGTTGCGGTAAGCCGTGGAGGTCACTGTCGCGCAATCAGTCTTCATTTGGGCGGGGGGGGGGGGGGGGATCTTTGTTGCGCCCCGTAGCGACCTCTGCTTTCGCCGGCGGTTTCCTGAAGGGACGGTGTCGGCTCGAGGTAAGCTCTTCGGTTTGCATGCACAAAGTCATTGGCATTTGCTATCAGACGAAAGGTTGACAGCCGGCCACATGGTTGTGCTTGTGTTCCTAACGGCTGCCGGTGTTCTGAAATACGGCAACCCTGTAGCTAGCTGCCTGTCACCAGCCACCCTTCCTACCCTACCCAGCCCATTACTGAGACAGATTTTAATGCTGACTCGTCGACCCCTACAGGTTACATACGTGGTAGTCAAGTTCGAGGCTAGCTTGTGACAGGGGTTTGAACCGACGTCATATGCACCCTCAATTCCCAGTCTTTCGTATCAATATTGTGATCCAGTCGTTCGTCGTACATTGTTCCGGCTAGTTTCATATGTGCGCGTGTGTGGATGGGCGGTGTCATACATCGTCGCTGGATTTCATTGCGGCCGGTTGTGCGTGCGCTCGTGAAATGAACAGCGAACCATCAACGTCTAAAGTTTCAACATCGGCACCACCCGAAGTGAAACGTGGTCGTCCGCGCAAATGCGCAAACGCCGAAGAAGCAGAAAAGAACGTTAATGCATGTACGAACATTAAGCGCGTGAACAGTGCTCCCAGGGACAGTAATGCTTTCGCATTCTCACACGCAGGCACTCCTGAGTGTCTCTGTCCATTTTTTTTTTTTACTGAGAAGTTTGATGGACGTTGTCCTCGGCGTTCCCCTGAGAGGGGGCCCCGGTCCTTGCTCAGTGCCTGCACCGTGACCGAGGCGTGCGGCTCATGCGCAGATATTTCTCCCGGGAATCCTGGCTACACCCCAAGCGGGCATCTACACTTTCAACGGGCCCGGCATAAGTCCCGTCGGATTAGGAAGCAGATTTACAAGCAGCAGACGGAAGAATACAAGCGCCGCCAAGCGTAAGTACTAGGATTGGAACGGTCACCAGCTGGCTATATCTGGAGGGGGGGAGCGCCTCAGTCGATCCACGATGGTGCCTTTCAGGGGAAGTGCTTTTGGTATCGGCTTGGGTAGATCTGCGCTTCTGTTTTAATTGCACGCACTTATAATTTACCGGTAGAGCGCTGCCATTTCAGCGCTGGATTAGGGAAGGAAATACGTTGACGAAACAAAAATGTGTGCTTCTTCGCTGTGCTTCGTAGTCGTGCGCTCTATTTTTGAGATGCATGACCGAATACAGCTACTTAGCGATGTCAGTGTTTTACTGAAAGGTGAACAGTTTTGTGTTAACGGGCATGGAGGAGCCATGTGTTGATGAGACTTTTACTGAATGCCATGGATGATTGTCAGGTCACAGCAGTCGCAAATAATCTCGCCACAAACCTGGCAAAAGGGCATGGTGGGATAACCGTGAGAACATTGAAACAGGACATTTACCATATTGCACCTTTTCTCAGAACATTAAGGAATCAAGCTATTTACTAATGTATATATACGGATATTTCAGACATTGCTAGAGTGCAGACAAGGGGAAGAGAAAATAGGGGCTCGTTATGACGTATACATGACGGAAGCCTATAGTCACCGAAACCACGAAGCATAGGGGATGTATTGCTTTAAAAATAATTTCTGGTTTTCATGAATGCGAGCTTAATAAATAAATATTTTTTAATAATTGATTCCAAAGCAGAAGAAAAAGTAACCATATGCCGCAGGCGGGATTCGAGGCCGTGGGTTCAGATCCCACCGGCGGGGTCTGGTTGTTTTTCTTCTCCTTTCTGATCAGTTATGTTCAAATAATTACCCTATTGATCTCGCATTTATGAACGCCACAAATTATTTCTAAAACAATACATCCCCTATGCTTCGTCGTTTAGGCGACTGATGGCTTCCGTGATGTAAGATACCGAGAGTTATCCCAGTTCACTAACACGTTGATGTGGTCCGTCCAGCTGGCTTGGCTTTGTAGGCATCTGGGTTTTCACGCCTCAAAGCGACCCAGGCTATGAGGGACGCCGTAATGGAGAGCTCCGGATAATTTCGGCCACGTGGTGTTCTGTGGCGTGCAATAACATCGTACAGTACACGAGCCTCTAACATCCTGCCACCTCTCGAATGTGACCGCTGCAGCCAGGACCGAAGCCATGCAGTTATCGACCGATTTCGGTTCTCAGTATCGTTAATATTGTGGTCGGAAAACTTGTTGCGAAAGAAAAAAGAGGCTACTCGGAGAGAACTAAAATCATATCTCAATGTCAATATGGCTTTAGCAAAACCACGTATACAGCTACAACCGTAACAGCATTGTCTCATGTGTTAGGTTCATCTCTGCATAATAATGAAATAGGTGTAGTTATGTTCCTAGACGTAGAAAAAATAGCATTTTACGCGGTTAACCCTTTAATACACGCAATATGTTCTACAATGGAGGAAAATCTGAAAAATTCTGTTTGTATATTTTCCAACTACCTATTTCACGAACAGAACATGAATGGCCCAAACCCTAGGAACTCACACATAACGCACACTTTCACGAACACTGAATTTCAACCCTATTCTTCGAAAAACACATTTATGGCCAAATAATTATTTTCTTTATTATCCGAAGCCGCTGCCGCAACAAAAAGTATTCTGTAAATATTTGGTAAAATATTCGATCGTATGATCAAAGCTACAGCACCGAACAACACTTTCTAGGTGCACCGTTTAACTTCGTAACGTCATTTATTTCTTTTTTTTTAAATGACCATCTTTTGTAAGCGCGAAAGGTCTTGCCATTCCCTATATCAGGGATTTAAAACGTTGCCGGCATTACTGACTTTCCGAAAGCAGGTGTAGACGCTTCGAGATAAAAATGTGAAAAGTCGCTTGCACGATCACAGACGCCATGCCGGCGACCATTGTGCGCAAGGGCGGAAGTTTCCAATCGCCCAAATTATAGAAGCTGTCATACGTAACTGTTGTCTCTTAGTCATGCATCGCAGGTTTTGAAAGTTGCCCGGCTGCCGCCCGGTTTTCTTCTCGTGATGATATTCGTGCGGATATAAATCACTCATGTCGTACAATGAGCAGAGACAGGCGGTGTTTTGCTGAGCCTTATGCCCAAAGACAACCAAGACAGAACTCCAGGAATCTATACTCACGCTTTTTGTACTTACGCATAAGTCTTCAGGCCGCTGCGGTGGCTCAGTGGTTATGACGCTGGGAAGCAGATCCGAAAGACGCGGGTTCGATCCTGTCCACAACGGTCAAATTTCAATGGAGGCGACATTCTAGAGCCCCGTGTGCTCTGCGATGTCTGTGCACGTTAAAGAACCTCAGATGGTCGAAATTTCCGCAGTCCTTCACTACGGCGTCCCTCATAGCCAGAGTCGCTTTGGGACGTTAAACCCCATGAACCAAACACGCATAGCTCTTCGCATGAATGGCCGGGTGCCTTGGTATTGATGTGGCCGGTGATTGCGTTTAGCTCGTTAAGCAGATCAGGCAAGATGTCGTATATTTCGTTAGCAGTACAGTACTCTCCCCCACCGACATCCGTGGTGTGTGTGTGTGTGTGTGCGTATATGAAGCCTCTGCTCTCCGGCAGCACCCGCCGTGGCTAAAAGGCATCTCTCACGTACAAACCTCCAGCTTCTAGCTAGAAGGCCTCCACCTAGCACAAGGCCACGTAGCAGCGGAGTTAAGGACGACGAAATCAAATTCAGAGATGCACTGGGAGGCGATCATTGTAAAAACGAAAATGACAAAGGTAAATGGTGGAATGTTTAGGGGAATCCCCCAAGGTGGATTAGGTCCGTAATAAGGGAGTGTTTATTACAAGGGAGCTTAGGTGTGGCTTAATTTGTAGAGCAACTGCTCCGGATAAGCAGTGGTCCCGGGTTCGAACACCGGGTCTCTGCAAGCGGAAATGGCGAGCGCCGTCCCTGCGGGAACGTAAGGCATCCGTGTGCTGTGCTGTGCCTTCCACTACGGCACCACATTCTTCCTTTCTTGCACTCTCTCCTTTGTCACTACCCTTATGGCGCGGCTCTGGTGTTCGTCGATAAGTGAGACAGATACTGACCCATTTCCTTTTCCCCAGAACCAATTTTCGTCTTCCCTTGTGGGGACAATGAAGCACGGGGAAAGGGAACGATTAGCAGCGCACTCACTATGTGGCAAACGTGTCGCGTGTGCTTCTCTTTCTTGGATGGGCTGGGGCAGCGTGCAGCGGCATGCACCGTAGCGCGCGAGGGACAGAGGTCACGTGACACGTGCGCCGCGAAGTGACGTGGTTTCGGATGTGTTGTTTGGCGCTCGCCACAGACGCGCACTATTCGAAAGTGCATTTTTTTGACGTGTGATGGTCAAAATTTGTTTAGCCAGAGCGCATAGACTGATCTTGAATTCTGAATTCCAAAAACTGATATGGCTTTTGCTAACGGCCTATTACTAACCGCAAGAGCTCTTGAAGCTACCATCCCAGATTTTTTCTCTGCCTCCCATACCCGTGTGATCCCATTGTTTGTAAATGATCACCTGGGCGAACCCATTGCGCTCCTATTTTTCCAGCTCTCGTGCAGACCGTATAACTCAAACACTAAAACCTGCCATTTCTGTTGCTCCTGTGGTGCAGTAGATTCGCGCTGGGTTTTTACACGCGTAGGGCAGCGGTTAGAGTCCGCCTTGTACTGATACTTTTGCTTGTTCTTATTTTAAGCGTTAACAGTACGCAGATTACCTCTAGTTTACTTCTGGGGCTCTGTTCCTTTTTGTGTTAGTATTACCTCTAGTTTACTTCTGGGGGTCTGTTCTTTTTTGTGTTAGCGAAAGTTGCCTTTTAAACTACTCAATCAGTGATGAAACCGCTCAAGTTTTCCACCTTTCTTTGTGTTTTCTTTATCTAACCGAAAAATTACATGCGCGAAAATCATTTCCCATTCCCCATCGGAAAGTGCGTTTCCCTTTTAGGTTGGGTTATGAGTAGTTCTAGAATGCCGCCGTTCAAGAAACTTCAGTTCAGACTGACGCGCATGCGCCGAACACGAAATACCTCGTTGGCGAATATCAGGCTCGGAGCGGCAGCCATGGAGCGTCAAGTCGATACGCGCATGGCGAATTCAGCTGCACATAACTACTGCCGAGTTACTCGGGTATTTCTACGGGAAGTGGGACGAACGGCGACAAGGAAGGAGGATCTCTCCAAGTGGCTGGCCGATAACACCAAGAGCATGAGCCTTTCCAGTTCCTGCACGAAAATACCTTACAAGATTTCGTACAGTGTACAGCGGACCCAAATGGGTGAGGTGCGTTTTCAGATTCAGCGCAGAGGATGATGGGAAAGTTGTCTGCTATCGCTAGTTCCGGTTCCAAATTTATCCCCATGCCCGCTTGCTTCACAGCAGTCGCTGTGATAATATCGCTTCTTACACTAACTTATTTGCACTGCAACACCGCTGATTGTATTGCATCATCGCAAGACCCACGCGACGTCGACTCTGCTATGCTTCGTCGTGTGCTTTCGCACGAAATGCAACCAAAATAATGTAAGTAGTAGGAGGTTTTCTACGCGAATGCAGTGCGATGTGTTGAGACGCGCTGTTCGCTCAGCGGCATGTATGGACAGCTTGCTAGCCAACTTGTGAGGATAATACGACCATCGTCTGCTAAACTGCGCACTTTTCAGCGCTTCGTCGCCTTCGTAGTGCGGCGAAAAACCACATATATAATGACCGACGCGGTAAACTAGTTCAACCGACTGCCGTGCATACGCAAAACAGCCAGCCCACGCAGGCATATTATAACCACGACAGAGCACTCCTACTTTTCGTTGTTGTCAATTTATGCGCTCAGGACGCGTACATTCATACCCTAAACGCGCAGATCTTACGGTGATGGTGTGCAATAAGCGGCGTGGCTGCACAGATAAATGAGTGAATAAACGACGCATATATGCACGGCAACCGCTATGCAAAAGGCAGTGTGTATGAGAAATTTGGAACCGGAAGTGGCTGGCAGGCGATTTTCCCATAGTTCCTTGCTTCCACTTCGGAAACGCACCTCACCTATTATGCCTGAATGCCAAGCGTGTGAAATAAAAAAAATACTGGAGCATTTGTAGCGTAAATATTTCAACTTTATCTCGACATTCGTCGATACTTTGCGTTATCCCGAGGACAACCTCGCGCAGCAGTTGTGGGACAGTGATGTCCGAGAAATTAAGGGGCAGCAGGTTGTTGAATGCTGCTGAGTGCGAGGCAGTCTGAAACGAAGAAGCGTAAGCGGTGGTGCGCAAACAGGAGAGCAAGGAAGAAGAAGGCCGGCAGCGTTCAGAGCCCGATCCGCTCGCCCACGTCGTCCTTGAGGTACGGTGTTCAGCACTCGCACGCTGCTTGCTTTACAGGTGCGCTCCTACGCCGAAGTGTTTGCCGGCTCCTTGTTCCGTCTTTTCCTCGCTGGCTTAAGTCTGGTTCACATGCAAGCAACTGAGCGAATTGAGCGATTGAGCTGCGCATCGCGGCGAAAATTTTCCAACTTGATGGAACCTCGCCCCCGTGGCCGCTCGAGCCGCCGCGATGACTCGAGACACGTTTTTGCGCCGCGGCGGCAGGAATCGCGAGCGTTTTCACCTGCATGTGAAACAAGGTTTAAGCCTGTTTCATCGTGCTTTCACAGGCTTTCAGCCTTTTTCACATGCAAGTGA
Source organism: Amblyomma americanum (assembly GCF_052857255.1). NCBI lineage: Eukaryota > Metazoa > Arthropoda > Arachnida > Ixodida > Ixodidae > Amblyomma > Amblyomma americanum. The sequence continues at coordinate 131,663,183 of NC_135503.1, forward strand.
AAAAGCTCGCGATTTTTGCCTCCGCGGCGCAGAAACCTGTTTCTAGTCGTCGCGGCGGCTCCAGCGGCCACAGGGGCGAGGTTCCAGCAAGTTGGAAAATTTTCGCCGCGATGCGCCACTCAATCGCTCAATTCGCTCAGTTGCTTGCATGTGGACCAGCCTTATAGCGTCTCGGTGTTGCGAGTATTCCCACTTTCGCGCGTGAAACGCCATTACGCGGCAGCGTCGTTTCGGGGAGGAAATAAAAAATAATGTGAATTTGCTCAGCTAATCCAGGATATACAAAGCGAAAGATGGGGGGGGATTCACTGTGTTCATTGGCGTTGGCGTTGAGAATATTCTAAGTGGCGATGGCTTTGAAGAAAGGAAGGGCGCATAACTGGCTCCCTGGATATGCGGACGCCTCATTCGTGGTTTAAAACACGTGGCGGTGGTGGAAGAGAGAAGAGAGATGTGTCCTGAATGCGCTGACAGCGTTGTGGCAGATATGCGGCACTGCAGCAATAGCTAGGCCGCAGCGTTCATTTGGTGATCAATGTCTTGCGAGCAACCATTAACGGCATGCCACTTCCCAGGGTGGCAGGGAGGGCGCGCTGCCTATCCAGTGTGCGCAACGCAATCAAACCAGGCTTTTGCAATTGGACACCAACGCCACGTACGTGAAAGCGAGATTGAGGTCTCCACTGACCTACGGAGCCGGTTGTGCGCCTTTTCTTTCGTGAAAATGAACGGCCTTTGCAAAGTTGTCAACGCCAATGAACTCTAGGAACGCCGTCGGCTCACTTGTTTTGTTTGGTTTTTGAGTTCACATATCTCGGTGGACACCCAAACCGCGCCGTAAACTAAGGATAGCAGGGAGGGAAAGAAGAAAGAGAAAATTGAGTTAGATTTTGAGGAAACGCGCGGCGCTGCGCACCAGCGGATTGCCTGTGGCTTGGTGCTACTAGTGGCGCATGCGCAGTAGTGAATAGGGAGCTAGAGAGAGAGAGAGAGAAATATCCGCGGTGAGGCGCGCGTTGTGTCGTGATGTGCCTCCTCGGAGCACCGCCACGGCGAAATCGCGTTCGGTGACACTAAAACTTTTTCTTTAAAAAAAATTGGCAGTGGCTTAGTTGAGCTACCACGATATACGTATAGCGAGAGCTGTAGTTCTCCGCTGGTTACGCATGTTGTCGAGTTTGTATTTGTGACTAAAATGTTAAGCATTGAAGATGTATTCGATGAGACACATTCTTTAGTTAAATTGTTTTGACAGAGATAAACACTGCCCGATGATCGGTAAAGTAACACACGGTTGTCTCAATGCTACCTACACAGTATTTAGACTAGTTGTTTTCTCTCAGACACACAAGGTCAATCCTTGCGGTCCAGGATCCGGTGTACCCAGGTTCGAACCCGACCGCGGTGGCTGCATTTCGATGGAGGCGAAGCGCTAAGGCGCCCGTGCGCTGTGCGATGTCAGAAAATGTTAAAGATCCCCAGGTGGTCGAAATTATTCCGGAGCCCTCCACTAAGGCACCTCTTCCTTTCTTCTCTCTGTCCCTCCTTTGTCCCTTTCCTTACGGCGCGGTTCTGGTGTCCGTCGATACACAGAGAGATACTGCGCCATTTCTTTTTCCCCAAAACCAAATTTTCTTCTTTCACTCCCTTCTTTATCCGCTTTCTTATGCGTCTCAGGTGTCCAGCGATATGAGACAGAAACTGCGCCATTTCCTGTCCCCAAAAACCAATTATAGAAACGCCGGTGCACTTTCATGCGTTCAGCTGAAAAGTAGGTGTGATCCATGCGTCGGCTGCCATGGAGATCGACACCGCGGACCGCGGCTGTAAGGTTAAATTGGTTTTGTGGGAATGGAAATGGCGCAGTATGTCTCACATATCCACGGACACCTGAACCGCGCCATAAAAGAAGGAATGAAGGAGAGACTCCGGAAGAAAGAGCGGCGACGGCGGTGACGAAGCGCGCGGTGCACCCACTCCCCCTCCCCGGTTGCCATCGAAACGGCACATGCGCACAACTGGCCTTTACCATGCACCAACGTAACGACGCATGCGCACAACTGTTCTCCCGCGTGTACCGTGAAATGCCGACTGGTAGCCTAGTGTAGCTCCCGCTACAAAATTTTGGCGGACGCTTAATCTTCGCCTTTAAGAGCAGGACGCGACAGCGTGGTGCAGCATTGCCGAGGGATCCATGAACGCCATTGTCCTTCGGTGCGACCCCTTTGCCCGGACAATTTAAGGAAAGGAAACATACCTTGGTGGACACCCGAGCCGCGCCGTAAAGCAATGGAAACGAAATCAATTCTTTTTGAGTAAGGAAAGGACGCCCCTCTTACAAGTCTCGGTGCAAACCCGTACCGCGCCGTAAGGAATGAAAAGCCCTCTCATTACGGCGCGGTTCAGGTGTCCACCGAGATGCCCCATTTTTCGCTCACGGCCAAAGACGCCGACGACACCGGCTTTTCTTAAAATAGAACGTAACAACTCCTGTGTTCTTTCTGTCTTTATTCCAGGGAGCGCTTGATGATGACGACCGCACGGGAGACTGCTGAACGGGACAAGAGGCACGAGACTGCTGAAGAGGAGCGCGAGCATCCCCGTCCACGCGTGACACTTTGTGCACCGGTGCAAATTTTTGCCTTCTGCACTGCGTTTTCACTGCTTGCCACCGAACCTTCCTTCTTCCTCCAAGTCTGCCTTCTCAGTAACTTCTTGCCGTCGCCGCTTCGTGACAAATATTTAAACCATGGCGCCTTTTTCTCCAATTCGAAATTGTGTCTTTCGCGTGCTTCCAGAATTCTTTGTCTCGGCTATGGCAGCAAAAAGCTATAGCTAAAAAAAACTAGAATCTGCACTGGCTTACATTGCTAGCCTTGACAGCTGGCTCAATTGCAGGCGGCAGTTCGTAGCGGCAACTGCGGGTACAAAATTCTACCGCTTGGAGCCCTCTGAGAGATATGCCAGTTCCCTACGCAAAGGCTGTGTGTTGCTCATGATGGTTACACTTGGGTCTATAAGATTGCTTTCGAAATTTGGCGGCGATCAGCTTTTTGGTATTGCGAATAATACGGCGGTCGCGTTTAGGAAAATTTTTTGACGCTTCGCTGAGAACGTGCACCTGGCAGCGCTAGCCAATGCCGTATACGGGTGACAGAACTCCGTGCGATACCGCTGTACTCCTGTGCAGCTCTGAATGCACCTCGCCAAGCTTTGGCCTCTGACGGGAGAATTAATGCATGCTTGTCGTTGCAACTGCGAGTGTCCGATTTGAATAAAATATACGTGTCTTTTCGATTATTAGAAATGGATAGGGGATAGCTCTCGAATCGAACTATTCGTAAAGCTCGTGTTCTACACGAAGCAGAAGGCATTAGTAGCTTTAAGCTAGGCTACGGAAAATTGTTACGGCAAAAATCGTTACGCACGAGCGATGGGATTAGGAAGTTGCTGAAAATTGGAAATTGGCAACGCGTATGTGTTATTTTCGTAGCCTTCTGAAAGTTAATAATCTTCAGAACCTGACGCGGCACAGTTATAACTTGGTGAAATTGATACCAGCGACGGTGAGGACTGACCCAGCAATGTTTGCGGCGCACCAGCATGCTCTCAGGTGTGTTAATAGTGCATAGCGAGACGATTGTGCTTATCTTCTTTTTCCATTAGCGGACGAGCTTCGTTCCTGTGCCAGTGGAAGAAATCGAGGCGAGGACTGCTTGGCGCAATGACTGTCCCCAATTCGGCCTTGCGGACGCGGCCGTCGGCACCGATTACCCCATCTGTGAGTGGTCACTTTGAGTGGCGTTGTCGGTGTCGGTTTCTCCGAGGTTCTCCTGTCTGTTTGTACTGTGCACCGGCGTTCCCTCGTCTGTCACGCGTGCGAATTCGATACGGCGCGCTTGGAGAGACCACATTCGTGACGTAACAAGGGTGGCAAAGTGGTCGGAAGGGTGCGTGAACAGTGAAAAAACATTAGGGGTCGTATTTTGCAAAGAATAATTTTGGTTTTAGCACATTTGGTCTTGTGCCATTAGTCGTAGGCAATGGGAGAAGACTCCTCGGTGATTTTGGCAGAGACACGCCACTTACTCGCAGACTCACCCATGTCGCACTGGCGGACCGGCGCCGATGAACGACGGAGCACCAAGAAACATTTGAACGCGTGATGGGCACCACGGCGTAAGTTACACGGGGTGTTAAAGGGAAGACTTTCAAAAGTAATTTCAGCGATTTTCAACTGTAGGATTTTTTAGGTAAAATATGGCTTTCGCGGCATGGTATTGTGAACGTTGGCACACACCAGAAAACCAGTGAATAATCTTAACTACTAAGCTGGTTAGCTACTTTCGGATAATTAACTTTTTAACTTATAGAGTTAGGCGCCCGGTTGCAAATAGAGATCTGTATATCTCTTCTGGTTGTTAGTAACCGCCATACCAGATTTTAAAATTTAGAAAACTCGATTACCCTTGCCGCTGTGGCTCGACAAAATTTGGCTATTTCAAATATTGTTGCGTGCACTGGAGGGGTTGCTTTGTCTGCACGCTCTCCAAATGCAGAGGTATTTTGGCGCGATGCAGCCAAAATAAGTGGGGCCACAGCGCTGAGGGTAATCGCATATCCGTAATTCTAAAGAAATGGCGGTTACTTACGACCGGCTACAAGTCTCTAATTTCAGCCAGGCTTCTAACTCTAATAGTGAAAAAATTAATTATTGGAAATTAGTTAACCACCTTACGAGTTAAAATGATTCACCGTTTCCCAGTGTCCGGCAAGCCTGGCATTACCATGCCGCAAAAGCCATGTATTCGCATCAAAAGTCCTATTTTTGAAAATTGTTTATTCTTCCCTGCAGCACACAGACACAGCATGAGGACGCCGCATTCGAAACGCGCTGGACGCCCGCAGTCAGATAAAGCACCATTCTTGCACCTCCAAACAAGGCCTGTGATAGCGTCCTCTATCCACCGTGCGGTGAAACAGCTAAATGAACTATCTATGAAGACATATATAAACTCTCTCTTTGCCACAGAAGCCAGATGCCAGCTCGTGGGCTTGTTTTGTGGTGTTTTGGCAGCCAGCCATTGTTCAGCGCGATCAGACAGGCAGCGTGTGATGAACGCAAGGGACGGCGGCCAACGGTCGGTTGAACGAACGAAAGAACGAGAGGGCACTATGCTTGAGTTGCTGTTTTGTCATCAAGGCGGTGGTTTCTAAGCATGTAAAAAATAACGTTTCAAAATGGACTGCATATCGAAGAGTCGTCTCATGACACCTAGTGGAACTAAGGGACTTCTTCGCACTGCGCGGGCCACTGTGTCCCCACCCGTGTATCTTGCACCGTGATCGGCGCTAATCCTGTCTCGGCAGAGGAACTCTTGGTGCATGTTGTTCACCTGAACTGGGTGCGGAGGGCGCAGAGTGGCTGAACTCGCTGTCAACTTTCTGTGACATTGCATCAGAAGCTTTAGGCCGGTGTTTGGTTTAGAAGTGGAGATTCTAATCGAAATCAAGAGGAAGAAATGTGCTTGGGCAGGCATGTAGATCGAACGCAAGATAACCGCTGGTCTTTGAGGGTTACGGAGTGGATTCCAAGAGAAGGCAAGCGTAGCAGGAGGTGGCAGAAAGTTAGGCGGGCGGATGAGATTAAATTTGCGGTGATATGGTGGCTGCAGCTGTCAGAGGACAGGGTTAATTGGAGAGACATGGAAGAGGCCTTTGCCCTGCAGGGGCCGTAGTCAGGCTGATGATGATTGGGGATGAAGAGAGGAAGCTGTAGAGCATGCGCGCGGCCTCTAGTGCCGAGATAGCCTATTCCCTATGACACGGGAACAAAGGCCAGTCTCCTTCCCCCTCTGTCTAGCCTGTGCTGCAGTTCCACAAATTTAACCGCCGGTAAGCGGCAGTGTCACGAAAAAATCAACCTTGCTTGTGGTTGGTGGCTTGGATCCTCATTGGCTTTTGCGTATGCGAAGATTGATGTCACGACCAAAAGGAATTGGAAATGGAATGAATGGTTAGAGAACATGGCCCCTGGTTTCTCTTTTATTGTTCCGGACCTGAGCAATTCTCTGCCCGCACTGAAAGAAATTTCCCGAAATATTCCACCGCCAGGCACAAGCATTTCATATGCCAGGTGCTTCAAGGAAGCTGGGTACTAAATAAAAAAAGAACGGTTTTCGAACTAAAAAACAGCTTTTTTCGACGTAGTCATACCAGTGTTCGCGGACGTCAAAAACAAGCGAATCACTTTAAATATTCAAGTGATTGACTAAATTCTAATAATTAAATTTTTAGCGATTACTGATAGGCAGCTGATTGCAAGTGGAGATTCTTACCCGGTAATTAGTGATAGCCCTATCTGTTTTAGGGTTTCTAAAAGGCAATTACCCCTCCCCGCGAAATAAAAAAAGAACGGTTTTCGAACTAAAAAACAGCTTTTTTCGACGTAGTCATACCAGTGTTCGCGGACGTCAAAAACAAGCGAATCACTTTAAATATTCAAGTGATTGACTAAATTCTAATAATTAAATTTTTAGCGATTACTGATAGGCAGCTGATTGCAAGTGGAGATTCTTACCCGGTAATTAATGATAGCCCTATCTGTTTTAGGGTTTCTAAAAGGCAATTACCCCTCCCCGCGGTGGCTCAGCTAATTTGGGCTATTTCTCGCGCCACTCGAAAACCATACACTGGTGGTAGGGCACAAGGCGACCAGTCAAATCGCAACATTCCGTCACACACGTAAAACGTGACATTCTCTGCCCCGCCAGCGCTGGATCAGAGAAGTGGTGATGTGTGGGCTTGCTGAGATTATCGTGTAGTGATCTGGAAAGATCGCTTTTGTAATAATATTATACCCAGTATATGGTAGACAGAATAAGATCTGGTTGGTTGAGTTAATATGTTACCTCAGTGATTTTGCTTTCTCTCTCCCCTACACTCATTCGCTCACACAGGTGATGCCCAGGCACAGACAGGCGATGGCCAGGCACAGGCCGGTAATGCCCAGGCCCAGGGCTGGTCGTTTTCGTTGGGCGGGCGGCCGACCCCCGCACCTCATGGCATGCTGATCTGGGTGCCATACGGAACCCGGATCGACTCTGCCAGCAACGTCCTGATGCCGGTCCAGCCTGGACCCGGACACGAGGTTGGTGGTCTAGCCCTGGGTCGCTCCAGGCGCACGCTGCAGTCGAGAGCTCTGCATTTGAGGTGAAGTGAACATCTGGATGATTTTCTGTCTGTCTCTTCGGGCTGCCGAGGTCAACCCAAGACACTCAGTGCTCATGCGCCCGGTTGGTAAATTCTAAACACAGACATGCAAGTGTGCTATGGGACTGCCTACTCCCACTTTACACCTTTTTGTTTAGAGGTGAACGTGATGCTTGGTGCAGCCCTCACATCTGTGGTTTGGTTGGTGTTGAATGAGGTGCTGCATGCGTCCTGGCTGTTTTTGACTTGCATAGTGTTTACTGGAAGGGGTCTGCTCTTGTGTACCATGCAGTATTCATTTGGTTGTCCCTCTGGCACCATCGTTTCGGATTGCACACGCTCACGCCTCGTGACGTGGCTGTCTGCTTTGCTTGCTTTGCAGTTGGTCGTAATGCAGGTCCCTTCGGTTGGAATGCACGGGCCTGGCGCTGGTGGTGAAGGCATTGTGCCGCCCTACGCTGTGCCAGGTGCGCCCAATCCTAGCGCTTTTTCTCCAAAAGCAGAGGATAGCGCAAAGCGCGACAGAGGAGCAGCTGCAAATGGCACAGCAGCTTCAGGTGTTTGAAATGCGGATAAGCTTTGCCTAATTTACGATTTGATTTTGCCTTATTTTCTGCATTTCATAGCATTACTGCTCTTTTGTGCCGCTTTAGCATTCCTGCCCTTGCATGCGGCACAGGCAGCCGCCCCTCATTGCACTGCTTTGTACCGCTTTGCGCTTTTCGCACCCTATCTCTAATTTGTGTGCCCGTTACGTTGCGTTTGTCCGTTTCTTCAAGTTGCTTTTTCAATGTGCATTTCATTTTTTGTGCGGTTATGGTCTCTAGGTGAAAAAAAATGACAGTCGATTATACGAACTGACGCCTTGAAGCTGCGACAGCAGGGTGCTTTTGTCTTTCGGATTTCCTTTTTTCAACCTCGCTTTTACGACAAATGCTCTGCCTTGTTGCTGGCGCAGCTTATTGTCTTTGCAATGTTTTCGCCTTGCCCATGGCGCCATAGCTGCGCTTCTTTCCTCTTCGCCTCTTCTTGCGCTCTGTAGTAGGATACAACTGGTCTGCAGTGAACGCACAGTGAATTCCTGCGGAGAGTTGGGGTGAGGAGGTAGGCGGGCGGTCCCTTTGCTGTGAGGAAGAGGGGACACGCGGCTGGTGGGTGTTGCCTCTGCAGGGTGGAGGAAGGCTTCACACATCAATTCACACGATGCCAGGATCGTGCGGAATCCTGCTACTACAGCTATATCGCAGTAGTAATAGCCGTGTAAGTTGGACAACCTGCCATTATCGATTTTGTAGCAATAGCTACATTGCGGTAGCATTTCGAGCCTTCAGCTTGGCGGTCGTGGCGCGGCGCCACCACCACGTGGTCACGTGGTGCGGAGCGGCGCTATGGCTAGTCATGCCACGAGCCGCATGGTTGGCCACGTGGTGCGGAGCAGCTGCTGCTGCCGGCGGCGCGGCGCGCTAGCGAAACCATGCTGCAACAGCTGTATGCATTCGCCGTGTCAAGTGGGACGAAGATGATGAAGGAACGCTCAGAGAAACGGACCGGAGAAAGACTGATTTTACAATTTAACCAAACAAGTTCCACTCGGCCAGCAGTAGCTATCACATCACTCCAGATTTGACCAGAGATAAATCACCAGCAATTTTTAGGAGCAACCGTAATTATTTCACCATGCGCTGCATTAAGCGACGGCACCCATATAAGGAGCGGAGTAACAAAATGGAAGGAAAAGATTTTCGCTAGTACCGGCAACTGCCATCGACACTGAAGCACCTGAGCTGCGGCTGCGGAAATAAAGGATAGCATGCAGAATGGAGAAATCAAATGAAAGAGATGAGAGGACAGGAAGAGAGGGTACGGGGTGTAGGTAATATACACAAAAGCTATTTGCACAATAATAAATATGTACAGGTTACGCGCGTGATTAGTTCATGTTGAAGCAATTAAAACGCGCACAGCACTATGAAACATATGGCGCTTCTGTTGCCGCTATTCTTCTCCTGAATTAAATTATGGCTGTAAATGGAAGAAATTCAAAGTAACTTTGTAGCGATAGCTACATTGCGGTAGCATTTTGAGCCTTTAGCATGGCGGCACCGTGGCGGTGGCGGCGCCGCCACCCCGTGGCTGCACCGTAGCGCTGTCACGCGGTGATCACGTGGTGAAGAGCAGCTGCCGGCGTCGCGGCGCCGTGGCTGATCACGTGGTTCGTCACCTGGTTGGCCACGTGACTAGCCACGTGGTGAGGAGCAGCTGCTGCTGCTGGCGCGCGGTGCGCCGGCGAAACAGCTGCCACAGCAGTGCGCATGCCGCACTATGCCGCACTGCTGTGGCGGCTCCGAGAAAGCCGCATGCCATCCTGATTGTCCTGCGTGAGACTCGGTTATGAACGCTTGCGGTGTCACTGTAGCGTCTACGGGAGGGGTCCTCTGGACGCTGGGCGCCGATGGCAGCAGTAGATGGGGTGATGCTTCGGGCCATTGCCGTCAGAATTAATTCATGAAGCATTGAAAGGTTGTCAAATCCTACTGAAGGAGCTTCACTGCTGGGTGAGGCATGTGCGCTCTCTTCTCGGTATGGCTTGCGGAATGCTTGGGCTACGCATACATGGTATGACACGCTTTTTCATTATGCCAGTTGGTACGTACTCATTCGTTTTATCAAAGACCGTGAAATGCGGGACGAGAAGCCGAAGACACCGGGTCTCTGCGCCATATTGTTGTTCTTCTTGTCGTGTTCCACACTGTCCGCTTTGGTGAAGACAAGCGTGTTCTACTGCGATCTTATCCGATGCATCTTGTCTACCGCAGTTAGACATGGAGACGCTCTGCAGGGGCAGGATAGGTATATCGTGTGACCAGTGTGATATTACGCTAGTCTAGAGGCCTCGGGTGATGACCAGCTAACTGGGTGCAGATTAGCGCTTTAGCGGTCATTTAGACTGCGACACTGCAGAATCTAGTGAGCGATGGTCATTGCGCACTCTGTCACGGTGCTCCAGCCCCCGGTGCATTTCCGCAAGGCCCCGATTGCGAGCAGATCCATTACCTCCCTGCGGCGGCCGGCCCGAATTGGAGGCGGCCAAGTGCGGACATGGCGTACGTACAGCCGCACGCCACCAGCGACCAAGCGCCGCTCTTCTGGATCCCGAATGCTCCGCCACCTTCCGAGCACAACGGGATGGCCCCACTCGAAGAGCAGCTTGCACCCGAGGAACAGGTTAGTGCAAATGGTGTCCATTCGAGGCGCCCATAGACACTGTCCGTGATAGTGGCACCTCCCGCGAAATGAGTGAGGGACAGACAAACTGGGTCGCCCCGATGTTCAGCTTCATTACTTAACGTGATGGTGGCTCTGTTATTTTGTTTTTCTGGCTCAGACTTGCGGCGCCGCAGTATTTATTCATTAAGGTCTCATTTACGGCGTCCTGGGCCACGAGATATTCCAATACAGTGGTCAAACGTACAAGTCTAACTTTAAGCAGAAGTTATTTCGATTCGGTGTCCATGCGAGGAGTATAAGTCGTAATCCTGCAAAAACAAAATGATGTCTCCAATCCTAGCAAAGGTTGCCGATGCCCTGAACTGTATGTAATGGAGTGATAAGAATGTAAGGAATAGTAAATGAAAGGAATAAACCTTATTTGTCGCTATCGTTGATGGTGCTGCCACTCTATGAAGCTCCTTGGTGAATGTGTACTGCGACATACACTGCCAGCCCAATTAGCGTTCTTCTATGCCAGAACACAGTATACCAGGGACAAGAAGACGCACCAGACGTGTTGTAAACTGATCGCTCTGTGCAGAAGACACAGCTCCGTGCACCTCTCTACGTTGTTTGCCAGTCCACGGGTAACACTGACTGGAAGACCCATACCAAGTGTTTGGTTTGATTTTTACAAAGTTAGCAAACTTCTTAAACCAGAACTATGCGAATTTTTCAGGCTACACTCGAACCCGGATTATTTTACTCAGAGGGTTGAGGAATAGTTCGATATATCCTTAATTCAATATATAAAATATGAAATCCACCCCTGCAGGGGCATCTGCATGCAGATGTTGGTGAGTTGCGACATCACGACGGCCTTAGCATCCGCAGGGAGATCCCCGCAAGGGTATGATGCTGAGCAGTGTGTCACCACGGACCCGAGCTCCCGCGTTTAGCTCTGCATGGCATCGCCATGTCTGGGGAAAAGGGGATCCTGGTGATTGAGCCGATGCCGAGCATTTGGACCTTTAAGGGTCCTCGGTAGAGGCAAGACACCACTTTGGCCCCAGCTTCCCGTAGATGGCACCTCGAGCCTCACCCGACCGAGGGAAATTGGCAGTCGCCCTTTCCTATGCTCCACATCCATCTTTCACTTTCCTATCTTCTTTCTCACTACTGTCGTGTCACCTCGTTTCTCCATATTTACTTTTTCATGGGCAGCGAGGGTTAACCATGTGTGGTGAACAAACCTGGGTTAATGCCATTATCGGCTATAGTTGCGGTGTACAGCTGGCGTGGGCAGGAATTGGTTGCAACTTCCTGCCCTGCCTCCGTGTTGGTTTCCATATTGGGCGGCTGCTGCGGCAGCCGAATAACAGCATTTTTTAATGAATTCCTTTCATCCTACAAATGATAGCCCCTAACAAATGAGGGCAGACCAATGTCACTGTGCACTTCCTGCAAAAAAAGAAATCTTCCTCAGATACTACGTTGTGCATGGTGAGTTAGCTGGAAAACAAGCAAGAATGATCTCTCCTTTTGTCTTTTCTAAATCTCTCCCAGAATCATTGGGCCTTGTCTACAAGGTAATGAACATGGCCAATGGTGATCTAATTCTCCATGTCAAAGACAAAGCACAGTATTCCAAGCTCTCAAATATAGCAACCATTGGAGAATAACCTGCTTTCATATTGCACATAGATTCCTGAACAATGTCAATGGTGTGATTTCAGAACAACATTTTCTCTCTCTGACTGAAGAAAAAATGCTGGATGGTCTCAAGGACAAAGATGTCACTGATGTACAACTCTTAGAAAAGATGACAAGGAAATTCCAACAAAGCACTTTGTTCTTACTTTCACCTCCAACCAAATCTATGATACCATAGAAGTTGGTTATATAGTCACGAAGTGGTGACTGCAATCCGAGAATCAGAATGCCAGCGAAAATTTTTTCTAAACAGAACTCTTAATTTGGCCTGAGTTGCACCCACAATGACTCAATCGCCTGGCGGCTGCGTAGCAACCAGCGTGCTCGGCAGCCGTCGAACAGAATGCCTGCCGCTCTCGGCCATGCTCAAATTAAAGCTGGCAGCAAACTTTTGGGATACGGCATGCAAATCTACTACTTTATCCTGGAACAAAATAGAATCGGCTGCGTCTGGGTGCGAACAATCGAGAACAAAATGGTGTCTAAACAGAACTCTTTATTTGGGCTGACTTGCTCCAACAATAGATTAAATCACTCGGCGGCGGCGTAGCAACCAGCGTGCTCGGCAGCCTTCGAACAGAATGCCCGCCGCTCTCGGCCATGCTGAAATTGAAGCTGGAAGCGAACTTTTGGGATACGGCATGAAATGCTACTACAGTATCCTGGAACAACCTAGAATCGGCTCCGTCTAGGTGCGAACAATCGAGATAAATCTGGTCGCTTCTTGCATCGCGAACAAAGCGAGAAAGCGGTGTGCTGGCAGCTTTGAAGAAAGAACAAACACTGCAAAGCTTTGCGGCATTACTCTCTTGTCAAAGAAGCATTGACCTGATGCTTTAAAACATGTCAGGCAGCTAAAAACAAATAAAATGAATTGTGCAAAAATAAACACTGACTGTGGCAACGCTGTGTCGTTTAGCGCATGTGATAGGGCTTTAGACGGACGACGTGGACAACTTCTGGTTGTACGCGGCGTCGCTGGGGTACAGTGAATTCATCAGGGACGACGACATAGTGCAGTTTGCCTAGCCGACACAGAACCTTGTACTTGCCGAAATAGCTGTGCAAAAGCACTTCACTCAATCCGCGCCAGTGAATGGGCGTCCAAACCCAGCCTCGGTCTCCTGGGCTTGTATTCCACGTGTCGTCTTCGTAAGTTGTAAAGTCTGGCGTCGGTCTACTGCTGGTCTTTGATCTGTGATCGGTCATGTCTTCGGGCTTCTTCGCTTTGAAGGTAGGCGGCGACATCGACATTATCATCTTCGGTAACATTGGGAAGCATGGCATCTAGTGTGCTTGTGGCCTTCCTGCCATGAACGAGCCTAACATGTGTCATCTGAGTGGTCGCCTGCACTGCGGTGTTGTAGGCGAAGACGATATAAGGCAGGATGACGTCCCAGGTCTTGTGTTCGGCATCGATATATATAGCGAGCATATTGTCGTTGGTTTTGTTCAGGCGCTCGGTCAGCCCGTTGGTGTGCGGGTGGTATGCAGTTGTCCTCTGGTGACTGGTTTGGCTGTAACGCAGGATGGCTTGCGTCAGATATGCCGTGAATGCTGTTCCTCTGTCCGTGATGAGCATATCGGGGGTACCGTGTCGCAGAAAAATGCAGTCCGCGAAGAATTTGGCGACTTCTGCTACTGTTCCGTTCGGTAGGGCTTTTGCCTCAGCATAGCGGTAGTCAGTCGCTATGATGATCCAATTATTTCCAGACGTTGACTTTGTGAAGGGGATAAGCAAGTCCACGCCAATCTGCTGAAAGGGCCTTGATGGGGACTCAATGGGGTTCAGAAATCCTGCTGGTCGCGTGGGAGGAGTCTCTCATCGCTGACAATTTCGGCAGGTTTGCACATAATGTCCGACATCGGCAGACAGTTCGGCCCAGTGATACTTGTCATGAATACGGCGGAGGGTGCGAGAAAACCCGAGATGTCCAGCTGTCAGCTCGTCGAGTGAAGCCTGTAGAACTTCTACGCGGAGGCAAGCAGGTACAACACTTAGGTAGGCTGTTTTGTTCGCTGCGAAGTTCTTCACGAGGGCATCATTTTGTGCACAGAATGGAGAGAGTCCTCGTTTGAACGAAGCTGGGAGGGGGGTTAAGATACCTTGCCTTGTACCCAAGCAAAAAATCGAGCTTGGGAGACGACCGGCCCAGCATTGGCTATCAAGAAATAAATGACTGGCTCGACCTTGCTTTCCTATTTCGGGCCGTGCTTAGTTTTTGATTGTGGTTTTTCATTTGCCGATGATCGGCAGCCACCTGGCAAGGGGCATCAGGCCAGCGTCGTGGCCGTGCCTGGGCAGTCTACGGCTCAGTGGCGGGGCAAACACGGCCCGCCCCTGTCGCGTGCTTTATTCTGACATTCAGTACTGTATATTTTGATTAAGTTAGAAATGATTTATTTTTATTTTTGTGAATACTTTGTGTTCTGTAGTTTCATTCATGCAATATGAAAAAAATTGGCCGTACATTATACAATAACAAGATTGAATGGTGGGCCAGTTGGTAAGACATGTCGGAGAGTAATTTTTACCAGCCAAAAAAAAGACGAAGGAAAAAAGGGAAACTACACAGGACAATGTTGACCTAGTAATTCAGTGCCACCCGAGTAATTCCACTCAGAATAATCTTTTGAGTTGAAAATTTTATTTCCAAATGTATGAACAGGCCCGAACATATGCGTCATAAGACTATTAAATAGCTGCAAAGCTTTCAAAACGAAACCACATGCACTTCCAATGAGCAGAACTACAACAGTCACATATACATATGCAAGAGTTGAAGGTTCTAGATCACTAGACAAGGGCTTTATAGTTGTAACCATCAACTGTTTTCAAATACAATTAAGCGATATTGGCATCAATTACTAATTACTGAGTATTGAATGAATGGAATGCACACACACTAGGTGCAGTAGAGGTAGCACTTCATACTTTGCCAGTCCTAGCTAGTGCAAATATAGATCAATGTCTAACTAAATAGCCAAAGTTGAAAAGACATATTTAGGATAAAAGGGAAGTAATAAATGCACATATTCACCAGAAAGAAGTAATGCTTACATGTTATACACTGCTGAACTGAACACAACACTGCGAGCACCGAATCACAGAACGTATGCACACCAGCTGCAAAAGGAGCACCAAATGTGGAAACAGGTGGCTAAAGCACAAGGTTTACAACTAAGTGGCAATAACAACCCAACACAGGGGCTATTCAGCGACTAGAGTACAGACGCTAGCAACCGCAGCAAAGCATTATGGGAGCACTGGGTGTTTAAATCCTAAAGTATTTCTCCCCAGCTGGATATTTTCTAATGTAAACATGCTAAATGTTAAATGAAGTGTTCTTTCACAAACACCCCAGTGGCTTTAAAGGCCTCTTTCAATGCACATCAAGAAACAATGATATGAAAGCAAAGAAGCTAGGAAAGCTATTCTTCTATGCTTTCCAATGTTGGGTTCTTTAACATAGTTAAATAAGCAATTTGTTTAAAATATATTCATTGAGCATCTTTCACTTTGGTTAAAAAGAAGTTCTGAGCACAAAAGGTGCAAATATATTTGGGCTTCGAAGGCTTGAGAGCATTTTGGGACCACCACTTGGCTGCATGTTTCATCACTGCTGCTGGTCCTGGCGCTGCCTTCTTTTGCTACGACCACCCTCCCAGTATTGGGGCCCCGTGAGCCACCGTTTCACCACTGCTCCGATCGTAGCCAATATTGCATCCGAGTAGCTGTGTCGTGCAAAGCCTGCCACACAAATACAAGTGCAAGTTAAATGGAAAACTGTGCCGATGTTCTGCATACATCATTACTGCACTACGCTAAGAAGACACCAGGCTTGTGAAACACAAGCCTGCTTTTGACACCAGCTTTTGAAAAAAAAAGGCACCTTTATGCCGGACAAAAAAAAAGTTGCCATCACCTTCGGGACCTATAATTATTGTGAATGTCCCTCCTTTATTCCTTTCCTTAAGGCCCAGTTCAGGTGTCCGCAAATATTTGAGACCGATACTGCACTATTTTCTGTTCCCCATAAACCAGAAATCAATTTGTCCTGAAATTCGGCACCTGAGACAATTTCGTTTGCAAGAAAATCATATTGAAAGACATTAGGAAACATAAAATGGCATAGTAAAGTACAGGAGCGGACAGAAGTAAACGGAGCGCGACGCACAAGAATGAACTGCTTGTCAGCGCCGCCTAGCCTAACCACACGTAAGCGCAAAATCGCTACGCGCATATCCAGGCCCCCTACCGGCGCAACCCTCTGAATGCTCCGCACGCCTCGCATTCGGCCGGCGTCAGGGTCACGCTGATGATGATCGTGGTCGGATGGTTGCGCCTTTTATAGCGAGCGGGTATTTCGGAACGCACAGACCGCTGCCTTGATGCCACAAATCCCGCGCGGGCGACGCTATCATTATGCCGTTTGATCGGAGACAGCTGTAGGCGCGTTTCCATCGCAAATAGCAGGCGTCCTTCCAACTTTAGTTGCCTCTGGGATTCATTTCTGTCTCGCTATAGACCAAATGAACTCAAAACACTCGATCCACCACCGCAGTTTCGGGTTCTTTTAATACAGTTACCGTTCATTTTCGGCGTACTGCTACGAGGAACCGACGGAGCGGCAAAGCATGCGCCCTGTGTGTCTGTACTGCACCACAGTGCTTCTGCATTGGAGCCTCACCTAGGAGGTCAGTTTAAAATGAGATGAAACCGCCGCTCTTGGCACTTTTTGCAGCGCGATCCAGCGTCTCAAAGATAGTGACTTCTTCCAAATGTGCTGGATGCTGCTTTTGGGTTGCCATGCCTATATTCTCAAACAGACCAATGCCTATATGGAACTCGTAGCAGTGAAATAATACAGCTCGGACAGAAGAGTTTGGATCGCTTGCCGGGTTCTGTCGTGGCTCATATTCTGATTGCTGGGCCATCACGAGTAAATATAAATGCCGACTCTCGCACGCGGGGCACACAACAGTGACGCACTGCTGCCGCGGCATTCGTGTGGGTGAGTGCTTGCAGACATCCTAAGATCCGAAGGTGCATGCAAAGTGATTACCATGAGCTCTGCTCCACACTTGACAGCGCGATACGCAGCGCACTGTCTCGGTGGCGATAAGAGCAGGATCCAGTATAGGGGCAGTTTGCTTCGGGGGAGACAGGCAGGGTGCATGCACTAGTGCTGCGTCGGCGCCTGGTAGGGACAAGGCGAATCATCAGTGATAACTGTAGAAAATTAACACAAAACTGCGGCAGTACGCCAAGTGTTTTGAGCGCGTTTGCTTGCGAGTGAGACGCAGCAGAGTCCCAGCGGCAGCAAAAGTTCGAAACATGCGAGTTGTTTGCGGCGCAAACGCGCTACAGCTGTCTCAAACGAAGCGGCTTAATGGTAGAGCCGTCACCGCGCAATTTGCCTTATCAAGACCGCGCTGTTTGTATTCTGAAATGTTCGCTAGCTAAAGAAAGCGCAACCATCCGATCACGATCATCATCACCACGACACAGACGCCGGACGAATGCGAGGCAAGCGGAGCATTGAGAGGGTCGCGCCGGAAGAGCGCCTGCACATGCGCGTGGCGATTTCGAGCTTTCGTCTGTTCTGCTAGGCGGCGCTGACAAGCAGTCCTCTCGTGACACCGTCGCTCGTGACAGTCGCTCGTGACACCGTCGGAGGCGGACGCTTTTTTTCGGAGCTCCAGCGACTACGTCTGAAGCTAAGTGCCTTTTGGTGTTTGCGCTTGTACATGCTTTCGGGCAGTAGTTTTAAACCGAGTTAAGGCTAGAAAGGCTAGCGGAAGTGTGTGCGCCGAAGGTTTTTGCGTAGAAATTTTGGAAGGCTTTTACCTTGTGTATTGCTGAAAGTTTTTGGTGTAGGATTTTTGGCGGGCGTTTACGTTGCGTAGTGCCGAAGGTTTTTGTGTAGGAATTTTGGTGGGCTTTTACGTTGTGTAGTGCCGAAGGTTTTGTGTGTAGGAATTTTGGCGGGCTTTTACGTTGCGCAGTGCCGAAGGTTTTTCTGCAGGAGTTTTAGCGGGCTCTTACGTTGACTGGTGCCGAAGGTTTCTTCTCTAGGAATTTTGGCGGGCTTTTACGTTGCGTAGTGCTGAAGTTTTGTGTAATATTCTTGGCGGGTTTTTACGCATATGAATTTTGGCGGGCTTTCACAAGGCGCAGTCGGCCGGACGATGGGTCGGCAAGCTAGGAAAGTTAAGGAGGACAAGGACGAGGAGTTAGTACAGTGCCAGGAGTGCGACCGTTGGTGTTACTTAGATGAGACAGGGTTCGGGAGCTTAGCCGAGGCGGATGAGGCTAGCTTCGTGTGTAAGATCTGCAAGCGGTTTGGGGACGCCGTTCATGCGTTAAAAGGGGAATGGGAAGCTGGGTTTAATGCACTTAATGCGGACCGGCAGGTCGAACGAGAGGCACGGATTAAGCTGGAAGCTCAGGTCGCCGATTTGATTAAAAAAGAGGAGAATAATGCCGCCCTGTTGAAGCGAATGGTGGGCGAGATTAAAGAAGAGCGGGAAAAGCGGACCCAGCTAGAAAAACAGGTTGAAGTGCTCAGGTCGCGGCCGGCTGGGCACCCCAGTTCGGAGAAGTGTCAGGTGGGGGACGAGGCTCGTCGATCGTACAGTGCTGTAGTGCAGCGAGCATTGAGTGAGAAAAATGAGAATGAAATGAAAAAGGTTAAAGCGGGCATGGAAACTCGCGACAATAGCTTACAGCGGCAGGAGAGTCAGCTAGAGCGATCCGGAGGCCAACAGATGGAATTAGGAAGCGAACGTTTGGGGCGCAGGAGAGTTCTGGTGGTCGGGGACTCGAATGTAGCGAGGGTTGAAGGAGGCGTTCTGACGGCAGTGAAGGCAGACAGGCGGGTGCAGGTGGAGGCTCAGTCGGGAAAGTGCATGGTGGATGCAATGGCCAGAGCCCGGGAGGTGGTGGTGGGCAGCATGGATGGCGAACACCTTCTGGTCATCCTTGCTGGTCTCAATGATGTACTGCAGGGGAGGAGCCAGAATCTTGAGACGCAGTTGGAGGTGGGGATGCGTAGGCTTAGAGAGGCCTCTGAGAGTGTGCATGTGACCATATGCACAATCCCAGAGGTCCAGAGGCAGGCTCGCGAAACGGAAAGGAGGGTCGTGGAGACTAATCGGGTAATTAGGCTATTGAGTCGACGACTAAGATACGAGGTGATGGAGGTCAACAGGGAAGTGTACGAGGTTAGGCCCCACCCTTTTGCACAGGATGGCATCCACTACGGTGGTGCCACTGGCAAGAAGGTGGGTAGTAGGATAGGTCGCCAGGCAACAGCTTTTTTGGGGGGGCCCAGAGCTCTGAAGGAACCAGTGTAGAGAAGGAAGAATTAGGATCAAACGGACAATGGAACCATAGGGGAAGAAAGAGACGCAAGCGCCAGGGCCAAGTTAATTCAGATATAGGTTTCATTAACATTCAAGGTGGAAGGAATAGACTGAAATGGGAGGAAATAGAAGAACAGTTAAGACAGGAGGAATTAATGGTATATGGTTTAGCGGAAACACATCTTAGAGACATGGAGCAACCACCCTGTAACCCAGACTACGCATGGGAATATTGCAATAGAACAGAGGGCAGCAGAAAGGGAGGTGGAATTGGGGCATTCATTCATAAAAGTATGAATTTTCAAAGGGTTAGACTGGGATGCAGGGAACATTTATGGCTAAAAGGAACAGTGGCAGGCAAGCAAACACTCCTTGGCTTTGTATACCTGTGGACAGGGGTTAATGCCAAAGAGGAAAACAGGAAAATGTTAGAATGTATTGCAAGCGACATTGATGAGCTAGGAGGACAGGGCGAGGTAATTATATTAGGCGACATGAATGCACACATAGGAGACCTGGATGGGTACACGGATTCGACAGGAAGCATGCTGCAGGACATGTGTGACAGGCATGATTTAGTTGTATGCAACAGCACCGAGAAGTGTGAAGGGCTCATAACATGGGAGGCGGGGAGTCTGCACTCGACGATAGATTATGCACTAATGTCACAGAGGATGTATAACAGATTAGGGGTAATGAGCATAGATGAAGATGGTTCCAGAAGTCTAGGTAGTGACCACAAGCGTATTAAGTTGAGCTTCAGAAGAAAAAGCAATGTAGGACTGAATCAAGATAAACAATCAGGGTAAAATTTTTACTCAGAAAAGCAATTGGAAGTAGCAGCCAAACAAATCGAGAAAGTACTTTTTGAGGATAGTGAAACAGAATGGACTTATACCAAATTAACTCGATTACTGGAGCTAGAGCTAGCTAAGGTGCAAGTAAAGCTAAAAGGGAAAAGATACAAACCCAAGAGTTGGTGGGATGAGGAGGTCAAGAGGGCAATAGAAAAGCGCAAGGAAGCATCCAGGGAACACAGATATTCCAAGAAGAGGGGGGAACCAAAACCCGAAGTAGACAGAAAATGGGATACCTTCATAAAGTGTAGAAGGGACGCATCCTATTTGATTAATGAGAAAATTAGAAGAAAGGGTGCCCAATGGATGTCAAAAGTAAATAAAAAGGATAGAAAAGCAGCCAAAAATTCTGGAAACATCTAAATGCAATGAGTAATAAAACTAGGCTAGAACAAAGGTTTATTGTTGCAGATGAGGGTATTCGACTAGAAGGGGATGAAGCAATAAAACACATAGGAACAAGGATGACGGAAAAATTTTCAGCAAAGCACGTGGTACATAATTTATCGAAGGAGGATAGACCGGTTACAGCAATAGCTTCACTTGAGCAAGGAGAGTGGGAAAGGGCAGAGAAGAAGGTTCCTAGTGGCACATCAACAGGACCAGATGGTATCCCGATTATGTTGATAAAGAAGTTAGGACCAAAATCCAAGCAAACATTAATACAGGTAGTGAACAAAATGATAGTGGATGAGAACGTCCCCGATGAATGGCGATTAAGTTGAATGAACATGATATATAAGGGAAAGGGGGACAAAGCAGACGTAAGTAACTATCGCCCCATAACAGTGACATCTGTGGTTTACAGGGTGGTGAAGCAAATTATAAAGGATAGACTGCAGGCTTGGGTGGAGAACGAGGGGGTGTTAGGGGAACTACAGAATGGGTTCTGGAAACAAAGGAGGTTGGAGGACGATCTATTTTCATTGACACAGTGTATAGAAATTGCGGAAAAGGAACATAGGCCCTTATTGCTAGCATTTCTGGATATTAGGGGAGCCTATGACAACTTTACTCAGGAGCATTTGTGGGACATATTGGGCACATTGGATGTGGAAAATGGAGTAATTAATCTTTTAAAAGATATATATAGAGGTAACAGAGTGCTCATAAAATGGGAAAAAAATGTATCAGGGCCTGTAGAGATACAGCGGGGGCTTAGACAAGGATGTCCTCTGTCCCCTTTGTTGTTCATGTTGTACCTGCAAGGTTTGGAGGCCAAGCTAGAGGGGAGCGGACTAGGTTTCAACCTATCTTTTTTCAAGCAAGGGGAATTGATTAAACAGACATTACAGGGACTAATATATGCGGACGATATAGTAATAATGGCTGACAACAAGGAAGACCTGCAGAAGTTGTTAGACATATGCAGTACAGAGGGAGATAGATTAGGCTTCAAGTATAGTAAGGAAAAATCTGCAGTCATGACATTTAATAAAGAGGGCGGCGAGCATAGAATACAGGAGTTCGTGCTAAAAGTAGTGAATGAGTACAAGTATCTTGGGGTGTGGATAAATAACAGTGTTGAGTATCTGACAGAGCATGAAAAATATGTAATGAATAAAGCTAGTAGGAATGCAGCTGTCATGAAAAATAGGGCACTGTGGAATTACAATAGGTATGAGGTGGTAAGAGGGACCTTCGGGACCTGACCTTCGGGAATGCGGTCCTGTGTATGAGGCCAGGTGTTCAATCAAGGCTGGAAATTAGGCAACGGGGAGTAGGGAGGTTAGCTTTGGGAGCACATGACAATACACCAAATCAGGGGGTACAGGGTGATATGGGATGGGCGTCTTTCGAGAGCAGAGAGGCTAGCAGTAAGATAGCATTTGAGGAACGATTGAGAAGGATGGAGGCAAAGCGGTGGGCTAGGAAAGTTTTCAGATACCTGTATATAAAGAATGTTGACACGAAATGGAGAAAGCGAACTAGAAAATAGACAAGCAAATATCTGGACAGCAGTAAGGGGGCAAATCAGCAATTATCGGTTAAGAAAAAGGTTAAAGGATCAGAGAGAGCTTTGTGGAAAACAGGGATGCTGACGAAATCGGCACTAGAAACATACCGGACCTTTAAACAGGAAATTGTCAAAGAAAATATCTATGATAATTGTAGGGGAAGTTCTTTGTTGTTTGAGGCCAGGACTGGAGTTTTGCGGACTAAGACGTATAGAGTCAGGTACCAGGAGATAGACACTTTGTGCATTGCGTGCGGAGAGGAGGAGGAAACAGCTGAACACTTGATACTTTTCTGTAAAGGGCTTCACCCTACAGTGGAAGGCAGCGGGGCTGACTTACCCAAGGCATTGGGGTTTAGGGATAGTGAAGGGAGAGTGGATTTTAAGAGGTTAGAAGTAACCAAGCGAAGGTTATCTGATTGGTGGCTAAAAGCAAGACAGGAGTAAAATTTCACAAGACATGGCTAGGTGGCTTGAGCCACCGCCCGATGTAAAGGGTTCAGCCGTATCCATCCATCCATCCATCCATCCATCCATCTAAAGTCACTGGAACGGGAAAAGTACCGCATTGGTTTTCTCTCGCCGCCGCGCCGGCGGGACAGCGCGCGCGGACCATTTATGGCGGGGAATGATTACGCTACCGCCGAGAACGAACCCGGAGTGCGCGCGCGCTCCCCATTCTGTTCTCGGCGGTGACGTGGCCATTCCCCGCAATAAAAGGTCCGCTCGCTTCTTCCTCGTGGCCGCCGGCACACAGATCGTCCGGAGCATTAAGTAGCACTTATGGGCCGAGATAACAGTGCACAACATTTTCAGTCGCGTAGTGAAGCTTGTGCAGTTCATGCCTGCGTAGAGACTGCGCGCGGCCGTCTCTTCAGCGGCGCTGAACCAAATGTGGCGGCTCCGGTGATGGCTGCGGTACTTTTCCTGTTCCAGTGACTTTAGTTCTATCTAGTGTTCCTGTATATGCTCCCACAGAGAGCAGAGTTACGCAAAGGTCCACCATTTTGTTCCAAGCTGTGCGGGAAAGCAGCTCCTCGAGCGCACAGGCGCTGGGATCATGACGGGACTGGCGTTGTAGAGCAGTTCGCTTTTTTTGAAAGCTTACAAACGGCGCTGGATTGCGGGCATCCTTTTTCCCTTTTACTGTCTCAGTGCTCAGGGATCGATGCTAAGCCCATGATACCTCGTTGAAAAAAAACGCCGAAGTATAATCTGATTAGCCGAAAAATATCATACAACATGACAGAAAGATCGCGGAATGACAGCGATAGCTCACAGTACGGACATTATTGGCGCAGAAATGGTTGAAAATAAAAAACCTGCGTTAGTTGTGCGATAAAAAGAAGTGCGGTAATTCATCTCCCTGCAGAACCACGTTGAAATACATTATTCTATAGGGTTGCGACCGCCGACGTTGCACGAAGCTTGTGAAACCACGCTGCGTACAATGTGAATGCGGGTAGTCTAAAGCAATGCATTTTGCACGCAAGTAAATCTAACCAACCGAAGACACAGATATCGCAAACTCGCGCGCTTATCTTTCACAAAATATACGTATCATTTGTTGCTCTGACTTCTAGCCCTCTATTGCATTTTTCTTATGACATGGCCATCTTTTCAAGCCAAACACATCACCTGCCGTACTTCTTTAATAGTTTCCAAGGATCTCGAAAAGTGATGTGTATCTCTTTCCGGTGCTGTTATTTGCTCGTTTTACCCCAAGCACTATTGCGTTTTCCCTTGACCTATACTTGAGATATATGTACCTTCACTGCATTCTGAAATATCTTTGTTTTGGACTGCTCCATGCTTTTACTCAACGAAAAATAATTATCTGAATATCCCATTTTGCTTCCAAGTATTTCATGCTATTTTTGTTCTTCTCTCCTCCAGTGTTAACATACTTGTCAGTGGAACCTTAAGGGCATTCTTAACAAATAAAATAGTTAAATAGCCTAGGCAAACCTTGTTCTCTTGCAGAGAAACTGGCCTCCCACTTCTATATAGTATATTAGGACTAGAACCAAATTTCACATGCAGTTTGCTTCTGAAACATAATTTCACAAAACAAACCATTTCTGCAAAATGCTAGAGGTGGCAGCAGAATAAGCAGACAGGCTGGCAGCGGCTGCACATGAGAAATGCTCTGTCAGGTACACTTAAGTTAGGAACAAAACCTTTGTTTACATTTTCATTCGGAAGTCGTAGCGTTGCAGGAAAAATGAAGATAATTTGTTGATGGCAAACATGAGTCGCCGCATGGAGTTTGAACGTGCCTGCTGAACAATTTATAATTTATATTGAACTGTAATTTTATCAGATTAGGCTGCCGTCACTGCAGGCTATCAAAATATATACATGAGGGTTAATACATGAAAGCTGTGCAGAAGGAGTGGTAAGCTGCTGCAGCAGTTCTGCACTGTTGTCTGCAAGTTGAAGCAAGAAATGTTTATGCACTGACCTCTGTTTTAAGAGCTACATGTTCCAATGAATTTTAGACATCTACATGCAATCATATTCTTGCAAGAACAAGGGAAACTGAAATTCACTGAAGTTTTCACAGTTGTGTTAGCAACCACATCATCTAAAGTCCTACCTGGAGAAATCTGAAATCCAGTGGAGCTTGGTGAAGCATAACTGTTCCTACTGACTGTCCGTTGGATGGGCTGTGCTGGCTATGACACCGACTCTGGATATTAATGGCAGGAATATTAAGAACTGTGCACTTGAACTAAAAGAGAGCACAAGCACTCCAAATGCATTTGGCAATTTCATTCATCTCAGAAGCACAACAATGGGTTTAACAAATCAGATGATCTCCCTGCATTTGAGCCAGTGATGCGCCTCCTCACCCCAAGGAAGGACCTGCTAAGCGCATGACGTAAAGACAGTTTATAAGTGTAGTACTACTAGTTTTTTTGCAGCAATCTATGACTAAGCTCTGTTGAGGCCACTGACTTGAATTATACTTCTGCAGTCTTTTTGCCAGCTATGTGTGGCTAACCTTTGCTGAGGCCACATACACTACACGAGCGAATGACTTACATGGTCACTTATTCAGGAAAGCTTAGCACCTACCAGCAGGCATGGCATGGTGTAAAAAAGCATTATTGTAATCCAAGAAATGCAGAAAGCTAACGCTATATGAGACTTACTGTCCTGCTGAGTATGGCTGCTATAATGGTCTTCCCCGTGATGCAAAGGCAGGGCAGGTGTTACTGCTGCACCAACCCCCCGCCCGCCCGCCCGGCCGCCCGCGCGCGTGCGCACGCACACACGCACACACACGCGCGCACGCACACACACACACACACGCACGCACGCACGCACGCACGCACACACACACACTAGGGACCACTATCTATGTGGCAAACAGATAACTAACCACATTGTGTAGTTTGACTAGGCTGCAATCTAGACCTTGGATGTGGTTTTGCAGTTGAAGAAGCTGCACCAAAAATTTGTTTGTCTACATAGTGCAAATAAAGCAAAAGTTGCAACTTACAGCTTTGCAAGGCATGGTTCTTGTGGCAATGAAACATCTGTCGCATCACAGTGGGTACTGCAAAAGATATAACAAGATGCATAAATTGACACACAAAAAATTAGAAGCTTCCTTGCCATCCCGTGATTTCATTGTCATTTGTAGCAAATGCTCTGCTACACCAGTGCCAAAGAGGTTAAGACTACTCAAAAATGAAAAAAAGATGTCTGATTATGATGCACACGCAAATTAAATTACCTGCATTGGTGTACATGGAAAAAGTAATGATTAAGATATATTCACAAGGCAAAACCAGCTCAATGCACTAAATATTTCCAAACTGGGATGTGAATACCTTAACGAATGTATTGCTTCTGGTTTTCAACAAAGTTGGTACACTGGCTTCTCACAAGCTACTACCATGCAAAAAATTTTTTTGGGTACACTTCCAATATATACAGCAGAAAACACGTTGTCATCTGCTTCTCTAAGGCATCAACATGTATACACCAACAGTAAAGCATTTGGTGGAATAACACACATTATCTTAATTTCCCCAAATTCACCTTCCTCATCGGATGTGACGGCCGCTTTTTCAGCGCTTGTGACGGTTACGCCTTTAAACACCAGAGTCTTCAGTCTCGAGGTCTGATGTCATTTCTGCAACAAACAGCACTTCCTGTGCCCTTGTCAGTGAGCCTGCGGTGGGCACCCAATGGCGAAATTGTGGCCTAGTCACCAGGACACCAGATATTTCCACAGGTGCACTGAAGACAACAGTAAATTATAACAATTGTGAGACTGTGACCAAGCGAGCTCTTTATTCCCGCTGGCAAATATTTCGGCCACTCCTCAAAAGAAGATGCGAGATGATGACTATTAACAGATGAAGACGAGGGTCACGCACTGTGCTTACACTTTCTCCCCCTATGGGCGAAAGCGAGCGTCCCGGGCGCACGTTAGAGGGAAGTAGGGCCACGGGTGAAGGGCTTTAAGCGCGACACATGAACAATATCTTCACCGCGACAACGCCGGTCATGGGCAGGATGGACAGGAGCAACGCACTCCACGGTGTTTGAAGTCATAGGTTGTTTTCCGGGAGGCTTGGCAGGCGTCAGTGTTCAGGCGGGCAATGGTGCGACAATAGGCAAGACGGGAAGTAAATTCGTCATAGGAAAGGCCGGAAGAGGTTGTGGGGGCAGAGAAGATGCTTCGAGAGTGAAGGTAGGGGGGCGACCGAACTCAAGAAAAAAAGGGGAAAAAACGGGTTGTTCGTTGCACGGCAGTATTGTAGGCAAAGGTTACAAAGGGGAGCATAGCGTCCCAGTTGGTGTGGGCGGGGTGAATGTACATAGACAGCATATCTGACAGGGTGCGGTGAAACCGTTCGGTGAGCTCATTGGTCTGGGGATGATAGGCTGAAGTTGTTTTATGGGCGGTCCGGGAAGCATGAAGAACTTCGGCAAGGATGCTGGAGAGGAATGACTTGCCGCGGTCACTGATAAGGACACGTGGGGCTTCATGGCGCAGAAGAATGGCGTTGAGCAAGAAATGGGCGATTTCAGAGGCATAGCCAGACGGAACGGGGGCTGTTTCAGCGTACCATGTAAAGTGGTCGACGGCTGTGACGATCCAGCGGTTGCCCGATAAGGTTAGTGGCAAGGGACCGTACAGGTCGATACCAACGACTTCGAAGGGTGAGAAAGGACAGGGAAGAGGTTGTAGAAGGCCAGCAGGAGGAGACGTGGAGCGTTTGCGGCGTTGGAAAGGGATGCAAGATGCAATATATTTGGCGACAGAGGTGGAGAGACCAGGCCAAAAGAAACGGCGCTTTATACGGTCATATGTTTTCTGAAATCCTAAGTGGCCGGCCACGGGGTCGTCATGAAGCGTCTGCAAAACCTCACGGTGAAAAGAATGGGGAATGACAAGCACCCAGGCGTGACCCAGGGGGCTATGATTGTGTCAAAAAAGGATGCCGTCAACCAGCTTGAAACAGTTGAGTTGGCGTCGGAGGCGGGCATCTGGAGGCCGCTTAGCACCACTCAGGCGTTCAATGAGAGTCCGGCAGTAAGGGCCGGCCCGCTGTGGTGAAGCGAGATCGCCGAGAGCGGGAGTCGGCACCAGATTAATGGCTGCGGCCGTCGAGGCGTGGGTAGTGATGGAATTAGTAGTTGGGAGCGATGAAGCAACAGGAGGAGAGCACAGAGGTTCTGCGGAGGCGAGGGGGCAACGAGAGAGCGCATCGGCGTCTTTGTGTTTTTTTCCCGATTTGTAGGTGACTGTGAAATCATACTCCTGGAGGCGCAGAATCCAGCGGCCGAGGCGCCCAGACAAATTCTTCTGTGACGACAACCAGCACAGCGCATGATGGTCAGTTACAATGTGAACTGGCGACCGTACAAATAGGGGCGAAATTTCTGAACGGCCCAGACAACTGCAAGACACTCTTTTTCAGAGATCGTGTAGTTCTGCTCCGCTGCAGTCAGGGTACGACTTGCGTAAGCAATCACGCGCTCAGTCGAAGATTGCGGGCGCTGCAGAAGAACGGCACCAATGCCGTGTCCACTGGCGTCAGTGTGCAAAATCTTTGTAGCGCTGTCATCAAAATGAGCCAGTATCGGATCAGATATGAGAGCCTGCTTTAGAGAAGTAAAGGCGGCCTCGCAGGCCTCAGACCAAACGAAGGGCGTGCTGACTCCAAGAAGCGGATGCAAAGGTGCGGCGATGGATGCGACACCTCGGATGAAACGACAAAAGTATGAGGCGAGTCCTAGAAAACTGCGCAGGTCTTTAATCCGTCTGGGGCGGGGAAAATTCAGCACTGCAGCAACTTTATCAGGATCTGGTTTTATGCCTCTGCGACTAAAGACGTGTCCGACAACTTTGATAGAAGTGGAAGCAAAGCAACACTTCTTTGTGTTTAACTGAAGTCCGGCCGCGGAAAGAGCACTTAGAACTTCATCGAGGCGGGCGAGGTGCTCAGAAAAAGTCGAGGAGAAACTTACGATGTCGTCCAGGTAGCAGAGGCAAGTTTTCCATTTCAGCCCGCGGAGTACGGTGTCAATCATGCGTTCGAACGTGGCCGGAGCATTGCACGAGCCGAACGGCATAACGTTAAATTCATATAAGCCATCTGGCGTGGCGAAAGCTGTCTTCTCTTTGTCCTCTTCATGCATGGGGATTTGCCAGTAGCCGGATCGGAGGTCAAGACTAGAGAAAAATTGAGCACCTTGGAGACAGTCGAGGGCGTCGTCAATCCGAGGAAGTGGATAAACATGTTTTCGAGTGATCTTATTGAGGGCGCGATAGTCGACACAAAAGCGTACGGAACCATCCTTCTTTTGTACCAGCACGACTGGTGAGGACCAAGGACTTGAAGAAGGTCGTATGATGCGGTGCTTGAGCATGTCGGTGACATTATCTTGAATAATTTTTCGTTCACTAGAAGACACACGATACGGGCGGCGGCGAATTTGCGCGAACCGTCAGTGTGGATGCGATGCGTAGCCGCCGATGTTTGGCTCAATATTTTTGACTGGGCGTCGAAAGAAGCGGCATGTTTGTTCAAGAGGGCAAGCAATTCTGCTTTTTGAGCAGGCGTGAGATCGTCGCTGATAGTAGCGGAAATAGCTGCCGGAGAAGAAGGATGGGACGAAATGGCGAAGCTGGATGGTGGCGAGGAAAGAACGGTGACAGGTTGAATGGCAGACACAGAAGCCACTTTAGTACCAGCGCGCAGAAGAATGGGCTCCGACGCAGTATTGAGCGCAGTCAGAAGGGCAGTCCCATTGACGAAGCGAAGAAGGGATGCGACGAGGAGAATGCCCCTGGAGAGAAGACGGGGCACGGCTGTGGCGAAAACGTCCCCAGCATGTATGTAAGCAGAAGCAACTAAGATGACATCTTTGGAGCCGGGATAAAGCACATGGTCCGCGGTGTTGATCAAGTGATGAGATGGAATTGCAGGAGCGTCAGAAGGGTCGAAGTCAGCAACTTCCAGAGTAGGAGGGCAACATGTAATGACAGCTTGCGCGGAGTGGAGGAAATCCCAGCCGAGGATGAGAGGGTGAGCACAGGATGGAAGTACAGCGAACTCGATGTGCTGCAGGATGCCGTTGATAAGGACGCGTGCTCTACACAGACCGGAAGGATGCATGGATTCTTCATTAGCAGCACGGACAGAAGGGCCGCAGTAAGGAGTGCGCACATTACGAAGATGGGAACACAAAGCAGAACTGATGACGGAAACAGCGGCGCCGGTGTCAATCAATGCGTCTACAATACTGCCTTCAACATTAACAGCTAACAAGTATGACGGCAGCGTACGAGGAATTGAAGGGTGGGCGAGTGGTGCAGCTTTGCCTCCGGAAACTGCATAATTTAGTTTTCCGTATTACGACCAGGTGCCTGAGAGGCTGGACGTAGAGGCGATGAAGAGCGCCGTAATGGTGACGGGGAGCGGCGGCGCGACGAGCGGACAATCGGCGAGCGGTCGGGAGAGGTCGGTGGAGAAAAGTGGGGAGGATCGTTAGGGTGAAACGTTGGCCGGTAAGGAAACGATAAGTGTGTGTCGTGATGAGGAGTATTGGAGGCAAATGTAGGGCGGTAACCACACGATGAGTAGCTTTCGTCGTTGCGAACGGTACCAAACTGGTTACGCTCGTCGCGCTGACGCCGACAACAAACGCGGGCAACATGTCCACGAATTCCGAATTAGTAGCAGATAGGGCGAGGCGAAGGCGGCCGCCAAACCACTGGTACATTGCGGGCCGCTGGGATAAGGAGGCGACAGTCGGCTGTACGGGCGGCGAATGTGAGGCATAGACGGGAGGAGCAGGAGACGCAGCGACCTGGGCATACGTGGGCGCACAAAGAGGTACAGATGGTTCGGACGCCGCGGGATGAGTGATGGAAGCGAGCTAGTCCTTGATTAGATCACGCAATGGCGAGGTCTGAGGCCGGTGCTGATGGGAATCCAGCGGCGATAAGGTGGAGCCGTGCAGCTCCTCGCGGATGAGAGAGCGCAAGTCCCCATCAGTTGAAAGGCGGGGGTCCCAGGAGTCTTACAAGCGGAGGGATTGGAGGCCGTCAATACGGTGACATGTGGTGCGGATATCGTTGACTGAGGTAGGGTTTTGGCCAGCCAGCGTGGTAAAAGCAAAGGAGCCGATGCCTTTAAGAATGTGACGGACCCGATCGTACTCGGACATGGCACTTTTGACACGTCGACACAGGCTCAAGACATCTTCAATGTAAGACGTGTAAGATTCGCCGGGCAGCTGGGCACGCGCATCTAACTTTTGTTTGTAGATGGCCGGGCTGGCACCAACAATGCCAAAAATTTGCCGAAGCTGCGATGTAAAGTGGGTCCAGTCCGGGATGGTATCTTTATGGTTGACGAACCAAGTCATTAGCCACGGCGGTTAAATAGAATGGCACGTGGAGAAGCTTCATGGCAGAGTCCCAGCGATTGTAGGCACTGACCTGATTGTACTGATCGAGCCAGTCCTCGACGTCATCACAACGGAGCAAATGTAGGAGGCTCGCGCTGAAGGGTCGTGACGGTCCATGTCGGGTGTCCAGTTGACATAGGAGCAGCGGGGGCGTTGGAGTCGGTTGCGGGCGGAGGGATCAGCAGGTAGGGGTAGCACACCTGCTGAGGCACCGGCAGGGCCTGCGGAAGCGTCACGGCGTTGTTGGTCGACGGTTTCCATCTTCGGAGATGGTCCGACCAGGTGACGACCGGAACGGAGCTGCAGTGTGGCGACGGAGAGGATGCGGGATATAGAGCAGCCTCCACCACTTGTGAGACTGCGGACCAAGCAAGCTCTTTATTCCCGCTGGCAAATATGGCGGCCACTCCTCAAAAGAAGAAGATACGAGATGATGATGAATATTCACAGATGAAGACGAGGGTCACGCACTATGCTCACACAATAAATAAGTTCCTATGAAACCTATCTTTTATCTGAAATGCAAAAAATTAACTTCAATGTCTATGTTGCATATAATAAACGTGACCCTGTGGTGAAAGCAATGGACCACACACTGCAACACAGAAGCCCTTGATGTACCACGTGCCTTCGCCTGCCCAAAATGTAATTGCTAAAAACAGAACTTCCTGCTTGCAAAAGAAAAAATCTATTCACTTTTGGTGCTGAGTATTCTGGCTTCAAATGTGTTCCATGTTTTCTCTACAGGCACTCTCTTTTGCAGCATTTTTGTTAGCTCCATTTTGTCAACACACAGGGGCCAGAAGCACCATGTCGGCTCTCCTTCTGTTGTAACCCAGCTGTCTGGGACAACATATGTGGTTTTCTCGTGAAGAAATTCCACGACATGATACCTAAAAAGAAGGCATATAGACTAATTTTCCAATAACAGAGCCAATTTACTGAATGATTCTCTATAAAGTTACAAGATTAAGCATTCAAGAAATGATAGGCTGCAGCAAGTATATTTGCAGCACAGAACGTTCCTTGTTATCTGTTAGATGACTGAAGCCAAGCTGACAAGCAATGCATTTGTGGACGCAATCTGTAGCTCATTTAGTTCAAATATGCAGACAGCCTCAAACTGGGAATACAAATTCACAAAAAGTGAGTATTGACTGTACACGTCATTTTTTCTTTATCACAACATGAGATTCACTTTTTTAAAGCAGTGAGAAAGTAATATGAAGGATATGTGTAACGCAAATAGCCTGCAGCTGCTGGCCGAAAAAAAACAGATCAAGTCCTGCCAATTAGAGAAGATGGAAAAGTGGCAAGAATAAATGCCTAGACTTGCATGGCAGCAGCTGTCCCTTCTAAAGAATGCTAGTGAAATGAAAAACATCAAGGAAACTTCCACTAGTCGAGACAACAAATATTGAAAGGAGAAATGACCGGCAAGGTTTGACATAAAGATCACTAATGATCTTGCACTGTTTCCCAACATTTCGGATTTCAGGTTCGCACTCTAGAAAGTTGAATATAAGAATTACTCGGTTGTTTGTTAGCAACACACAGTTGTCCGGTCTCCTTGAAGCCAAGAGGGTGTTGTTCCACAGTGATTTTCGAGACTGCTTTTAGTGTGCAAGGACAAAACTGGGCTGTCAGTATGGCGAGTAGAAGGAATTTCACCGCACACCTGACTTCCCTTTGAGGATAAAATGGAGCAAGATGGTTCTTTATTGATCCTATTGTAGAACTCTGCAAGAGGCTTGTTCTCAGATTTTACCCAGTGCTTTCAATTCTTCAGATAGTTCTCAAAGGGGAATCAGGTGAAGTTGTCTAAACAACCAAACTTCCGACAGTCCTCAGCCAGGTAAATGAGGCAGTGGACATTAGACACCAGAGGCTCCTTACCATACACAATTATGAATCTCTGCACACAAGATCTAAGCAGCTGCTCTGCATAGTCCAAACGCCCCAAGTTTGTGGACAGGAAAGAATTGCGATTGCAACATGCAAGCTAGTGTAGTGCTCATACATGGCAGACGAAAGAACACCCTTGAGAGCAACTTGTCCACCATATAGCAAGAAGTAGCGAAACTCTGTTGCTTTCCATTTTTCAAATTGATCAAGAGACCTGCATTTTCGACGAAAATCTTTAGGCACATCCTTTGCAAAATCTACAAGGCACTGTGATGCTCTCTTGATATCTGCCTGTCACATGCCTTACTGTGAGAGGTGCTTTCACCCAATAGGCAACCAGTTTCCGAACAACTCCAAGGCAGACAACATGCATATATTCTACGGAAACAAGTGACGATAGGTTACCCTAACCTGTCAAAAGGCGACACACCTTTGTGATGTTCAGGCTGACTCTGGCATTGAAATGAATTATCAGTTTGAAGTGGACTGGTTGTTGTCTTATAAGTCATCCCTCCCAGGTATGTTCCTTTGGCACAACGCTTATCACGGCCGTAATAGTCAGAAAAATACTTAGATGCCTTGACATATGCTTTGGCAGGTGCATCACAAAGTACAGCTTCAATATGAACACTATACTTTCTACCATTGTGAACAAATCCATCTTTATAAATGGGATTCAGATCTTGAAGTAATGGTTCAAGATAATCAAAGAGAGACAATTGCTTTGATGTCCCACAAAATATTCCAATAGGGAACACTTTGTCTAAGTCCTTACTCATTGGATGGCGGACCTGAGCTAGCAAAGGCCATAACTGTTGCGAGCTGCTTTTGAACAAAGGAAGCCCATCAATATTCAAGGATATACAAAGAGCCATTTTACAACTCTCAACAGAACTCCACAAATCTAGTACTCGAGCCAAGCCGGCCATGGTCAAGACCAATCTGCACATACCCTCCATTGGACATTGACACCGCTGGAACTATGCTTAGAGTTTGAAGCAGTGCCTGATGACTATTTGGGAAGTTTCCAGATATCAAGCAAGGAGTCATCAGCAGTCGTGCTTACAAAGTGACGAACTACGCATGCCGGCATCTCTTGTCTATTGATGGTGGATCAGGATGAATCAACTGGAGTTGTTCAGAAACGCCTACGTTCACAACTGCCAGCAGCACTTCGAAACAAACTACTTGGTCCAGGCAGAACGGATACGTCACCACAATTACAGAGAGGTCTGGTGCTATGTAAGCCCGTTCATTGCTAGATGGTTGTGGAGAATCAGTGTAAAAAATCCTTGTATTGTGCATTTGTGCCTTACATAATGCATTCTCTGTAACCTCATGAGACCACTCCTGGCTTTCATGTTTAAGCAGCCTAAGCATGCAACGAAGCTTGGATTTCAAATACTTTTCCATCAAGTTATACCTGTAGTCACTGTTGCACGGGGGCCCAGGCATTCCTGAAAAAGAAAACGTGAATAATTAAAAATCAGGGAATCCCAAAAATGAGCAAAAAAGAAGTTTACCACGCAGTGACAGCCCTCTGTTGGCGTGCATTCATTTAAAAACCCAAAGGCAACAAGGAAGTCCAGCTATCTATACCTAACTACAAGTGGAGAAAAAAATCTGCCTTTCCACTAGTAGGAGAGAAGGAGCTGGGAAACTTTATTTTATTTTTCTTGGCCATTATATTGTTCGTAGGCGAGAGGACTAAGATCGAATGATTCAGCAAAATTAATAAACGCCATTGCGAATGGAAATGGAATAAAAATTGAGTAAAATTTGAAAATAATCGGATTAAAACAGAATAATATATTTGCAGTACACCTATGTGTGAGATAACGTAATCAGGACTGAAATAAAATTGGAATAGGTAAGCGAGTGAAAGACAAAATGCTACCGCATTTCTTCCGCACAAGTCTAATTACTCGCCTCTAATTTTTGGTTTACCTGTTTTACAATTGCACCCCATAAGACTAAAGGGAATCGACCAATTACAGTCAAGGCGCCATCGCGGAAACCAATTTACAAACTCGGGCAAAGAGAACGACAGCAACGATTCACAGCAAAGCGCAGTCTCCCTGCAGAGAAAACGACGGTTTCTGCCCCCGCTACTGCACAAATTAATGTTCCATGTACACTTTATTCAAAAGTGCCGGGAGAAAGATTCTAAGATGAGGTTGATAAGCCCACTGAGTCGGCGTCACACTTTGAAGCATGTAAAACGAAACTTCTCTCACGTCACACAGCACTCTCAGTCGCGTTCCGAATGTGGATGTGTCATTCTCGACTTGTAACATGAAAGCGAACAGTCATTTCAGGCGCGGAGGCGTAAAAAAAAATAAGCGACAGCACGATATTTTGATATCAAAGAAAAAGTACATCAGCTACTGGAGAAAGCAGCAGAAGCAACCTATATACCACGTGCCGGCCACAATGCGAGTACATACGGTGCATGTATCACCACGTGGAGTCCGCAGACGCGCGTTAAATATAAATGTCTTTTTCCGAGCTATTTAGGTTCCGACAGCCGAACTATTCTCATATGTGATGTCTCCTAGTACTTTAGGTCGTGTGAAGAAAAAACAAACAAACGAATTGAGACCCAGAGTCTTTCATGCTTTAAATCATTCCGACTTTTACAGCCGGCCCCTCAAGCCGCAATGATAATAACTATGAGGAGATAATGCCGCGAGACCCGCAACAGAACTAGCAGCACGTCAGAAGAAATTACTTCATGATGCAGGCGAATGTCACGCGGCCAGTTAAGCATGAGCATGCATAAGTCGCCACATGGTATTCGCTTACTCAGGTCATGCCCCAAAAGCCGCAGTAATAATTATTATGAGGTGATGTCGCGAGACCTGCAACGGAAACAGCACATGAGAAGAAATTTTTAACAGGCGCAGGCGAATACCTCTTGGCCACCTAATTATACGTGCAGCAATTATAGTCGCCCCGTAGGATTCGTTTGCTCGTCTTGCGCACCATTAGAAAGTGAAAACGTACAATAAAAATTCGGTGCATGGTATAAAACCTTGCATACGAGGGTTCGATCTCGGCTGCGGTGGTCGAATTTCAATGGAGGCGAAATTCTTGAGGCCCGTGTACTGTGCGATGTCAGTGCACGTTAAAGAACCTCAAGTAGTCGAAATTCCCGGAGCCCTTCACTAAGGCGTCTCTCATAGCCTGAGTCGCTTTGGGACGTTAAACCACCTTAACCCAAACATAAATGGGTCCCAAACGCACGTCGCGGTATGCGAAAATTATCCTGCCACCCGTGACAGCACTACCCATGCTCGCGTACAAAACGGTGCGCACGCATTTGCATTTAGGTTAGGCCATATATATCTGAGTGGTTCGCTGCCACACACATAAAAAACGCGTAATGTATAACTATAGCGGAAACATGGTACACGATCGAGCTAACGCTTGCGAACTTAATTTGCAACGGGCGTCAGATATGCGACGCTGAGATATTCGCAGTGCACCAGCACGCGACTGCAACTGCATTATAAAGCCCGACAAAGGCATATACAGCTGAAAAACAGGCTGCGGTTCCCTACAGAAATCTGAACCAGTAGACAGAATGAGAGTCATACACCATGAAACGTACAAAACAATTAGGAAACCAATAACCTATCAGATTAGTGACAGCTATGGGTCTGTGAGCGTACAGGTCTTATGGGCCTGTTGGGTCTTATGGGCCAATGCACTATTTGGCCAATAATACCAATATTCCAGCAAGCCTAAAAGACCAGTACACTGAAACAAAAATAACTGTCAATAATCTTATAGGCTATTATTGCCTATGGGTTTTTTTGTAAAGGTCCTCAATCCTGGCCAGCGTGTCACAGTTGTCATTGCCGCCAAAGATGTGCAAATGTGACCTAATGAACACGAATCCGATGTCTGCAATGCAGCGCCAAAGTGCGATAACTGTGAACAGGTCCGCTCCGCGTATTGTAGGTGAATGAATGAATGATGATGAATTTTTATGGCTCAAGGGCGTATGTGGCTAAAGAGCGCCATGACACAAGCTTGTTTCTTCTACTGAAGGTGGGGTCAAAGACCCATTTCCCAAGCATTTCTCCCTAAAGAAGCCGAGCCCCAGGCGGAGGAAAGCTTGTACCCATTGTATCACCGGTGTGGACTCTGCAGCACTGGGCATCGAACCCCGAACCTCCCGCATGCGAGGCGGATGCTCAACCACTACGCCCCCGCTGCGACGCGTATTGCAGTTCTTGCCCATCCTGGAGGAAAGAAAAGAACAACAAATATGTTCCCTGGATTTGTGCAAATTGTTTCCACGCTTCCAGGAATGTCGTTTACTTTGGATTTAATAGTTAATTACATAATTTTCTTACCCGTTCTGGAAAAACAAAACAAAGTTATATAATTAACTATTAAAACTAAACGAAACATAAGATTCCAGGAAGCGTGGAAACAATTTGCAGAAATACAGAGAATATTATTGTTCATAGCAAGAACGAAATTCGCCGATGTGGAGCGACGGGGCGGGCCACATGTCGCGAAATAGTAGCGCGTTCCCGACTTTCCGAAGGGGAACGCTATCGCGTGCAGGTTCAAACAATGGATGGATGGAAAACTTTATTAAGCAAGCGAGTTTGGAGCGTGCAAGGTCTAAGGGCCACCGCACAGCCCTCACGTTACGCGTATGTGTCCAAGCCACGTACGGCCATGGCACTGGCACCCCGGTTCACACAGCGAAGTTGCGTGTCCGGGTCCTGCGACGCAAGGAGGGCCTCCCATTCCTCCCATGTACCGATGGCGGGCTGTCCCTGCGGGGGAGGATCGGCAGGGCAGCTGAAGAGGATGTGGTCCAGGGTGGCGTGCGGAGCTCCGCAAAGAGTGCACTCTGGGGAAACATGGCGGAAGTAGGAGAGACGCTGAGGGGTAGGAAGAGTTCGGGTCTGGAGTCGCCTCCAGAGGATTTGTTGGGAGTGGGATAGGCGGGGGTGGGGAGGGGGATAGAGTCGATGGGCAAGGCGTGCTTGTTGAGTTAGTTCTGAAAACGTGTGTGCCCGCTCCCTCGAGAAATCCCGACTGGGGTCGCGATTTGCCCGGCAATTAAGTCCTCGGGCTATGTTATCGGCGGCCTCATTTCCAGGATTGCCAGAGTGAGCTGGCACCCACACGAGCTCAATACGCCTATCGGGATTTAGGGTGCACATTTTCAATATCTGCCACGCGGGGGGATGGACGCGTCCGCGGGCGAAGTTAAGAACGGCTGTTTTGGAATCTCTATGTATATAAGCCGCATTGGTTTGGGCAATGGCTATTGCTATAGCTGCTTCCTCTGCTTCTTCCGGGGTACAAGGGGGGTCTATGAAACGGGTAAAGGGGGGGGGGGCTGCTTGATGGTAAGCGCCAGCTAATGAACGGTCTGGACCACACGCGGCGTCCACCCAGCGCACATCCTCTGAAGTGCCATATTCTTTATGGAGAGCTTTGGCTCGCGCGACGCGGCGGGATTGATGGTATTCAGGGTGGACATTCTTAGGAAGGGGTTTCAGGATAAGCGCGGTGTGTATGGCGCGACGGAGAGAGATGAAGTCTGTCGTGTGTGCCGGTATGCGAATTCCCAGAGAATCCAGTGTATATCGTCCGGTTTCCGTGCCAGCCAGACGAAGGTACTGTGTGTAGCGATGTGCATCTATAAGTTCTTGTATAGTGTTGTGCATTCCTAATTTGAAGAGCGTGTCCGTGCTAGTGCTATTTGGTAGGTTTAGCGCTGCTTTGGTAGCCATGCGGATTAGAGCATTGATCTTGTCTTTATCCGCACAGGAGAGGTTCAGGTAAGGAGTCGCGTAAAGAATGCGGCTAAGCACAAAGGCATGCAGCACCTTGAGACTGTCTGCTTCGTCTAAACCGGCTCGTGAATGCGAAACCCTTCTAAGAAGATGGATGACGGAGTAAGTGGACTGTTTTAGTGCTTTCAGGGTAACGTTGTTTTCCCCCGTGTCCTGTAAATGCAGGCCAAGAATTCGGAGGGTAGGTGTTTGCGGTATGGGAGTGTCATGCAGGTAGATCGTGATGGGGAAGGTAGGGACGCGCCGCGGGCGGATTATGAGGAGTGCTGACTTTGTGGGGGAGCATTCAAGCCCAATGTTTGCCGCGTGAGTAGCTATAGTTGTGGCGGCTTCCTGAAGGGTCGATTCTATGTCGCCATCCGAGCCGTATGTGGTCCAAACCGTTATATCATCCGCGTAAAGTGTGTGTCCTAAGTGCGGAATGCGGCTGAGAGCCTTGGCCAGGGGGATGAGGGTGAGGTTGAACAGGAAGAGAGATAACACCGCTCCTTGCGGGGTACCAACATTACCAAGTGTGAAGGGGGGGGGGGGTCTCTATATCACCTATATGCAGTGAGGCTGTGCGACCGTTTAAGAAGGCCCGAATATAGTTGTAGGTCTTAGGCCCCAACTGCAGCTCTTGGATGCCCTGCAGGATGGCGCTGTGCGTAACTTTGTCGAATGCTTTCGTGAGATCGACTGCCACGATTGCTCTGGTGTGATGTAACATGTCATTGAGGATAGCGTGTGAAATCTGCAGTAGGGCGTCCTGTGCCGAGAGGTGGGCTCGAAATCCTACCATAGTATGGGGATATAGTCCATGGGATTCCATGTGTTGCGTGCGACGGGTGAGGATGACATGCTCAAATAGTTTGCCCTAGCACGAAGTCAGCGAAATGGGACGGAGGTTTTGGGCGTTAATGGGCTTATGTGGTTTAGGAATGAAAATTATTTTCCCGTGCTTCCATTCAGCGCGTAGCGCCCCCATTTCCCAGCACTCATTGAAGTAGTCGGTGAGAAGGGAAATTGAACGGTCATCTAGATTTCTGAGCATGATATTTGTGAATTGGTCTTCCCCAGGGGTTGAGTTTCGGAGCTTGATAAGGGCTGCTCTGACTTCAACCTCCATAATGGGGGCGTCGAGGGAGGGTTGATCGGGGCCTACATAGTCGGGATATGATACAGCTTGGCCCACAGTGGTATAAGTTGATTGTAGTTGGCGTAACAGTGCTTGATGATTTTGACGATTTTTATGGGTAAGTCTTTTGAGTGTAAGCCGTGTTTGCTTTTTAGATTCAGTGGCGTCTATCATATGCCGTAGAAGATGCCAGGCCCTGGTGGAGGAGAGATTACCGCGTAATCCGTCACATAATTGGTGCCAGTCAGATTTACCGAGTGCGGCACTGTGCTCTTCTATTTGTTTCTGTAGTTGCGCTAATTTTAGCTTAAGTTTCCGATTTTGCTTCTGGGTTTTCCAGCGTGTAAGGATACTGTTCTGAGCTTGGAGTAGGTGCGCTAAGCGACTGTCTGCAACGGGAGTCTCGGGGGTGGCGTCTAATGTTTGCGTGAATACCTGGACATCGTGTTTAAGCTCTCTCATCCATGTGTGGAGTTAAATGGGGATTCTAATGTTTTGGCCTCTCTGTGCTTCCGAAGATTATCCCAGCTGGTTATTCGGACACGGTAGTTTTTAGCTTTTTGGCGAAATCAAGCTGTATAGTTATGATATAGTGATCGCTGCCCAGGGCCTCATTTGTGTTTGTCCACACCGGTGTGAGAAGGTTGCGACCAAAAGTAAGATCTGGGCTTGTGTCGGCAGTGACACTATTGCCGATTCTTGTAGGTGTGCTCAAACAAGAGAACAAAAATCACACAAAACAAAACGAAGCCGTATCTATAATTTAAAGGAAAGGGGGCCAATAAGAAACGGAAACGAAAACAAGAAAAACACACTCAACACGCGTACAACTCTACAAAACAAAGGAGAGAGTTCACCTAGTATTGAGCTTGCCAAGCGAAGCGGGGATGCCTTATAGACAGTATGGAACACTGGTTGATGAGTTGCGACGTGTCGCTTGCGTTGCGTCGCCGGAAGCGGCGAAAAAGAGCCAGGTGGTATTAGGAGCGGGGAAAATTGCTGGAAGGCGCCGGTGGCCTTCAGTCAACAGCCCGAAGAACTTGGCAGCAGCAGAAAGAACAGACAAGACCCGTCGACGGCGGCCCGAAACGCCAGAGGCTTAAAGCAGGCTATCCATGGGTGCCTTAGGCAGCACGGACCCTCATTCCATCGGCTGCCACCTCCACGCTTGCATGGAAATCATGACGCTTGCGTCGGTGATCCCAGGGAGGTCCACGGCGGCACGGGCCCAAAGTCCGACAGTTGCCACCTCCACACTTGAATGACCCGATCTCCGCCCCGCTGTCCTCCTTTACACCTCGGTTTTCTGACATGTCAGCTTGCCGCTCCTTGTGCTCGCCACGCTCTTTGTCGCCGTCGCCTCGCACACACCCTTCGCACGCGCACACGAACAACGCTGGGCTGGCAGGCGCAGCGCTCCGCTGTCCGACG
This sequence comes from Amblyomma americanum, assembly GCF_052857255.1. Classification (NCBI taxonomy): domain Eukaryota; kingdom Metazoa; phylum Arthropoda; class Arachnida; order Ixodida; family Ixodidae; genus Amblyomma; species Amblyomma americanum. Next base: position 131,704,727 of record NC_135503.1, read on the forward strand.
CACCACTGTCGATGCACCGCGTTCAAAAATCCTCCGAGGACCTTTTGTGCACCTCACAGCACCACACCAGGTTTCAGCATGTGGCCAGGACACACATACAGTGAACTGAGGCAGGGCCATCCGCGCCCTTGGTAGGCGCAGCGAAGGCTGCCCTACCAACCTCTAAAAAATGCCTGCCGGTCTCTGGGTCAGCCGCCCGCAAGGGTGCCCCCATTCGGGAGATGCCTACCAACAGTACACCCGTTGGTTCTCCGCGGCACTCCAAAAACACCGAGCTCACCTCTGCTGCACCGGCAGAGGAGCTCTCTTGGGCGAAGAAAGGGAAAAGTCCCAATAAGTGTCCCTAAAAAACAGGGTCCTAAGTTTTAGAAATGAATCCCCAAATAATCATAATGACATTGCTAATACAAAGGAATTGCATGGGATTATTAATAAAATAAGTGATATGAAAGACGTGATAGCCACGTTCTCACCTGTGACCTTATGTATTCAAGAATCAAACTTAAGTCCCCATAACATAAATGTACTCAAGAACCATATAGTATTTCACCGCCACTTAGAAAACGCAAGCCGGCTCTCAGGTTGCGTTGCCATGACATCCCAGCTCGTGAGCTGATACTAAAGACTAAATTTCGAGCTCTTGCAGCCACTGTGCTTACACACAAAACAATAACCATGTGTTCTATATATATCTTGACCCTTATCGCACAGTAACAATACATGAATTAAAAGATCGTTTAGAGCAGCTACCAGAGACTTATCCGGTAGTGGTGATTTAATGCAAATTCCTCCTTCTGAGGGATTAAAAAATGGACACCCAAGGTGGTGGTGGTGGTGGTGGTGCAAACTTTATTAGACGCATGGAAGTTTATTACGTGCAGGTCATTTGGCCCCCGCACGGCCTCACTGCACTGAAACGAACATTCAGGTCCCGGAGGCTCATGACGCTGGCAGCCCGGACTGTGACGATGGCTTGCTTGGCCGGGTCCTCGGAGCGCAGTAGGGTCTCCCAACCCTCCAAAGTGGTAAGGTGCTCCAGGCCCCGCAGGGGAGGATTCGCCGAGCAGAAGAAAAGAATATGATCGAGAGTGGCTTCGGGGTGGTGGCAGATGGTACAGCAGAGGTTTATGTAGACTTGATGATAGCGCGAGCGTATATAAGGGGAGGGTAAGGTGCGTGTTTGGAGCCGCCTACAGTGTCTGGTGATAATTGTCGATAGAGCAAGGGTGTGGGGGTATACTGACGCTCGGCTTTGCAGGCCTGCGTCAGTTCACTGAAGGAATGCAAGCGCTTCCGTGAGAACCCAAGATCGGAGGCCGCTGGTGCGCTGTCGAGAGAACCTTGGTTTAAAGCGTTGGCAGCCTCGTTTCTGGGATTCCCTTAGTGGGCATGCACCCATAAGAGCTCCCTGTGGCGGGACGGGTGTGGGACGAGGGAGTTCAGTATGTGAAATGCAGGGACGTGAACTCCCCCACGGGCGAAATTTAGTATGGCAGTTTTAGAGTTAGAGACTGATAGTATATTGCCGCCAGGTGTCCTCGGGCGGCGCCTTGAGAATAAAGAAGTGACTCTCGCGTGCTCTTTGCACCTGGGACACTGCTTGATTCCTTGCGGCCTGTGTCTAGCCTTTTTGATTCTCCGACCCATTTGTGACATTTTGTGGTGGAGGTGCTGGGTAAATCGCTCTGGAATATGTTGCACACCCCTCCGAACACCGAGGACCCTAGCCCTCTTCCTGTCGACACGCCAGTGCGCAGGGTCAGCAGCCGAAATCTTGGACTGCCCCCTAAGCATAGGGTATTGGAGACGACAACCTCGCTGCCTGGGCGACTGCCTCCTGTGCTCAGGCCATGCGACTCTACCTCGGCGCCTACCCCTCAACAATCATCCAAGGCGCCGCGTACTACACCCTCCAGAACCCACGGCTACCAAAGTCCTTTCACGGGACTCAACTGGAGGACGTGGAAGATTGGCTCCTAGTGTGAACGTGTCGCCGCATTTAACCAATGGGATGACGCCGCCAAGCTGAGGAACATTTTCTTCAGCTTGGAGGACGGTGCTCGTGCATGTTACGAAAACCGCGAGGACACTCTTTCATCATGGCCTGAGTTCCGACGTCAACTGCTCGCCGCGTATGTCAGCGCTGATCGTTGGGAGCGAGCTGAACGAGCCTTGGAGTCCCGTATGCAAATGCCCAACGAAACAGTTACCATGTACGTCGAAGACATGACGCGGCTCTTCCGACGGGCTGACCGAGCCATGTCGGAGGCCAAAAAGTTGCGCCACCTAATACGCGGTGTTTAAGAACAGCTTTTCGTCGGCCTCATGCTCAGCAACCCCCAGCACATTTTCCGAGTATCTAGCGGAGGCAGTCACGATGGAGGAGGTCCACCGGCAGCGTTCCACAGCGTACGGCCGGCCAGTCCTTGCTGCTTCTGTTACGGGGTCCCTCCCGGTTTTCGACAGCAATACCGAATTTCTCCGCGACATCATCCGCGCTGTTGTCCGTGAGGAGCTAGAGAAGATTTGTGGTACGTCGTAGCCAGCGGCCAGCTCCCTTATGAGCGTTATGCGCGAATAGGTGTAGCATGCTATCAGGCCTCCGTTGCTACACGCCGAACGACAGCCTACGCAGACACTACTGCCGCCCGACATACGCTGAAGCTCTGCGGCGCCCTGCCCCAAATACACCGGCATTTCCACCGCCAAACCAGACAGACTACTGCCGCCCGACCTACGCTGACGCGCTTCTACGCCCTGCCCCAAATCCAGCGGCAGTTTTTCCCAACCATCACGACGTCCTGCTACCCTTCGTGCAGTCAGGGCAGCATCGCATCCCGAGTGATCGAGAATCCGTGCGCAGAGCGGACGTCTGGCATGGCCCCGACCGCCGGCGTTTGTGCTTCCACTGTGGGGCGCCCGGTCACCTGTTCCGCCGGAGAGCCCATATCGAGAGCTTGTCCTGCAGAGTTTTTCCTTCGATGCGCCAAGGCCCCGATTTGGCCAACGGCCCCGTCAGATTGAAGAGTACCTGACCCAGCAATCTCAGTGGTCCATGGCGCGCCGTCAGTCCCGATCACCGTCACCTCGCTGTCCATTGTTTTCACCGAATGCGCAGAACTCCTCGCGAGCGACAGCGGACCGCTCGCCCAGCCTCGCCGGGAAAACTGAGGACAGCGACCTCCGGGGGCGTGGTCGCTGGATATCGACGCTGTAAAGACCCCCTGACAATGAAGACGGCGCAGACATCCGATGATAGAGCTTTGACGACGTCGACGACAGCAGCTGAACTAAAGGACCGCTTCTCTCTCGATATACCCGTGCTTCTCGATGGTCACAGCATTAGCGCGTTGGTGGACACAGGACCAGAGTTTTCAATTATCGGTGGCAAATTGGCAGCGCTTCTAAAGAAAGTTACAACTTCTTGCTCTGGCGTGCAGATCCGTACGGCGGGAGGGGGGCGCATATTATTACTCTGCTTGGACAGTGCACGGCTAGGGTCCAGATCAGCGACTCGACGTTCATAGTTAGCTGCCGGTGCTCCGCGACTGTTCTCGTGACCTGATTTTGGGCGTAGATTTTCTCCGTGAGAATGCTGCTGTTATTGAATTGCGGCACAGAATCGTTATGCTTTCGACAGCGAAAGCCGACAACACCTCCAAAGTTCGGCAACGCAGCTCCAAACCACATATACGGGAGAAATACAAGTACTGGTGCCACACTAACAATTACTTTATTCTTCTCTCACCAACGCATATACATTTATCCACACTTACGCAAGCTAACAAAAATTCCAGTCATGCAAGATTACTGCGAATGATGCGAGCACAAAAACTTCAATTCGGCGGTAGAAACTGATAAGGAAGTATCCCTAACACATCCTTAAGCCTTTTTCTTAATATTGAATGCTTCGAGAGCCAGCCGTGCGTGTTCGTTTCTGCTCCGGCCCAGAATCGCCGTCTCATCGAATCGCGGTGCACAACTGCTGAAGTTAATAATGTGTGACACAAGATGTGCACCTTTGTCATTTTTGTTCCTCACATTTAGCGCACGCTCCCTGAGTCGCTAATTTATGTAGCGCTCTGTTTGCCCGATGTACATCTTTCCACACGAGAGTGGGAAAGCATACACGACTCCGATGGAGCAAGGGACAAAGGTTGTCCCATGTCTGGTTTGGCAGCCATGCCTTCCATCACCGCACGAGTGGGAACACAGCATAGAAAGCTTGTTCGGCGCAGAAAACGCCAGAGGGATCCCATGCCTGCTGGCCACTCTCTTGAGTTGGTGGGAGACCATATCTATGTAAGGCATCACCACAGGCCTTTATGTTTGATATTCGAACACCCTCTTTTTTGGCGCTCTGCATTTTTTGTTTCCAAATCAGCGCCTCAGCCACAGCTGCTAAAAGCCGGCGCACCTGATTATCAAAACTTTCTTACAATTTATGCGCACGCGATTTTTGCGAATAGTTTGCGCACATCGTTCCTCTGTATCACCATGCACCAACAGAAGTGCTATTAATGCAGCTCCGCCCTTCTTATTTCCACCTAAAGTGTCTTGATCTCGCCGCGCTCCAGTGTTTTTGCAAGCGTCGAATGCGATGATAGGCTACGTGATGGATCTGCAGTCGCCGAGGACAACCTTTCCTTGCTGCTGGCACATGGCATTTGCGCGGCCCGATGTGTTCTCCACCTCCGTAACGGTAGGTCAGAACTCCTTATTACTAATTTTACGAGAGAACCTCGTCACCTTTACCGAGCTACTGCTGTCACGTGCGCCGACCAAATGGCCGATGTTACTGAGTGCTTTGCGTCCGAGGCCATGGACCGTCAGGACACGTCCCTAGATCGCATCGATATTAGCTCCGAGCTCTCAGCAACTCAAAAGCGCGACCTCTGCGCCCTACTGCTCCAGTACAAAATCCGCTTCGCATCCTCGTCGAAAGTGCAGCAAACGACGATCACGATGCATCGGATCATCACTTCCGATGACGCTCGCCCCATACAACAGCAGCCGTACCGCATTTCCCCGAAGGAACGCGAGGCTATCCAAACGCAGGTGAAGGAGATGCTTACAGACGACATTATTCAGCCCTCGACATAGAGTCAGTGGTCGTCGCCCGTCGTGCTTGTTAAGGAGAAGGATGAGACACTGCGCTTTTGCGAGGATTACCGTAAGCTGAACGCCATAACGAAAAAAAGATATCTATCCGCTGCCCCGCATCGACAACTCGCTCGACAGACATCACCTCGCCAAGTATTTTTCGTCGACCCACCCAAAGACCTGATATTGGCAGATTGACGTTGATGAACGTGACCGCGAAAAAACTGCCTTATCACACCTGACGCCCTATATGAATTTTAAGGTGTTGCCCTTGGGCCTTTGCTCTCCGCCAGCGACGTTTCAGCGCATAGTGGATACTGTCCTGGCTGGCCTGAAATGGCAAACCTGTTTAGTTTACCCAGATGACGTGGTGGTGTTCTCGGAAATCTTCGACCAACTCCCAGAACGCCTGCGGACCGGGTTGGATGCCCTGTGGTTGGCCGATTTGACACTTATACCCCATAAATGCCACTTTGGCTACAAAGAGCTCAAGTATCTCGGCCATGTTGTGAGCGCTGATTGCATACGACCCGATCCCGAGAAAGCTGCCGCCGTAGCCAAGTTTACCCGTCCTACTACAAAGAAAACGCCCAAGCGCTTCTTTTCTTTGTGCGCCTGCTACCGCCGTTTTATCGCCGACTTCTCCAAGAACTCTGAACCCCTCACCCGTTTAACACGTGACGATACACCGTTCGTCTGAAGTGCCGAGCAGCAGGCTGGTTTCACAGAGCTACGCCAACGGCTGCACACTACCCCTGTGCTGGCTCACATCGATGAGGAGGCTGCTACCGAGATACACACCGACGCTAGCAACATAGGGCTTGGTGCCGTCCTCGTTCAACATCAAGAAAGTGAGGAACGTGTGATCGCGCATGCGAGTCGCACACTCTCGCGCACCGAAATCAACTACTCCCCCTCGGAAAAGGAGTGCCTAGCTGTCGTCTGGGGAACGATGAAATTTCAGCCTTATATCTCTGGTCGCCATTTTAAAGTGGTAACAGACTGCCATTCCTTGTGCTGCTTACTAATCTCCGGGACCCGTCAGGCCGCGTAGCATGCTTGAGCTTTCGCCTTCAAGGAATTTGATTACACAATTGCCTATAAGTCCGGACGTAAACACGAAGATGCCGACCGACACGCTCTCACGCGCACCCATTGAGCAATCTGATGACAGCGCAGAGGATGACAATCGTTTCCTAGGTGTGATCAGCATTTCGGACATAGTGGCAAAGCAGCGTGCTGACGCTGACCTGCGGTCTGTCATGGATCACCTGGAAAGTCATGCTTCCAACGTACCTTGACACTTTTCCCGCCACTTGTCCTCTTTTTGCATTCGAAATGGCGCACTGTTCAAAAAACTCCAGCAATGGTGACCGGCCCTACCTCCTAGTCGTGCCATCAGACCTCCGCGACGACATTCTTTCGGCGTGTCATAATGAGCCGACCTCGGGCCACTAGGGATTTGCAGGCACAGCTCGCTCAAGTGCGTCAGGGCTATTATTGGCCTAAACTTGCAAAGACCATCCACCGCTACGTCAGAGGTTGCCGTGAGTGCCAGCGTCGTAAGTCACCACCACTCAAGCACGCAGGTGTGCTCTAACCAATTGCTCCACCTCGCACACCTTTTGACCAAGTCGTCATTGATCTTCTGGGCCCATTTTCTTCGTCGTCTCTGGCAATAAGTGGATTATAGTTGCGACTGATTATTTGACGCGCTATGCGGAAACCCAAGCGGTGCCGCGCAGTACATCCTCTGAAATCGCACGATTCTTCATACACCACATCGTTTTACGACATGGCGCCCCGTCCTCCATCATCACCGATAGGGCCACCGCGTTTCCAGCGTAGCTCATGAACAAGGTGTTCCACCTGACTCGCACGAACCAACGCAAGACTACTGCATACCACCCGCAGTCACACGGGATCACGGAGCGCCTCAACAAAACCTTAGCAGACATGCTCACAATGTACGTCGACGTACAGCACAAGACTTGGGATGAGATCCTCTTATATGTGACGTTTGCCTACGACACGGAGATTCAGGAAATGACTCGATTTACGCCGTTTCAGCTCGTCTACGGGCGTGATGTCCGAATGGTGCTCGACGCCATGCTTCCGAGCCGCCCTGACGGTCAGGCGCTCATGCCAGACGCCGAGGAATTTACCCGACACACAGAGGAAGCCCGCTAACTGCCACGTATGCACATCCGCCGGTAGCAGGCAACGAATGCAGAACGATACAACCAACGACATCGCCACGTCGAGTACCACCCCGACGACAAAGTGTGGGTATGGACTTCGGTATATCCGCTACTTTGGAACCTACACAGTGCTGCGCCGCATCACGGATGTGACGTATGAAGTCCTCCCCGATGGCACTCTGCCCAGTTCGCGCCGACGACCGCAGCCTGAGGTCGTGCACGTACTGCGTATGATGCCGTACTGTACGCAGTAACGGGCACCTCGTTCGTTCCAAGTGAGCCCACGTTTTTGCTTCCTTTTTTGGATGGGCAGGGGAAATAATGCCGCCAGGTGTGCCCGGGCGGCGCCTTGAGGACAAAGTGAGACTCGCGTGCTCTTTAAAGCTGGGACACTGCTTGATTCCTTGAGGCCTGTGTCTAGCTTTTTTTTATTTTGAAACCTCTTTGTGACAATATATATATACCGGCCCTCCGTGCGCGTGACGGCTAGGGCAATACCAGCTTCTCCAGCCTCCTCCGAAGTGGCTGAGGGGGATATGGGAAGGGTGGCAATCGGTTGTAGGGAGGGGTTCGTGACGGCTACAACCGCGTCCTCGCCGCCCGTGCATGCGGCATCCAACCACACGGCATCCGGTTCCATGCCATAGTGTTTGTGGAGCGCCCGTGCGCGGGCTCTGCGGCAGAGTTCGTGGTAGGAGGTGTGCATGTTTTTAAGCAGAGGTTTAATTAGTAGTTCGCGGTTAATGTGCTGGGGTCCGGGAGCTGTGCGGGATCCGTGGCTGGTATCCTGATACCGAGGGTGTGTAGGATGTGTCTGCTGGTGGTGGTTAAATTTTCGCGAGACTTATGTATTGTGTATGTCGGTGGGCCTCGATAAACTCACTTATCGTGTTGTGTAGGCCTAGCTTGAGGAGTTTTTTGGATGAGGTATTTAGGGGTAGGTGTTGTGCTGTCTTAAATGCTGTTCGAATCGTAGCATCTAGGGTGGAGATTTCTGTGCCCTGGAGTTTAGGATAGAGGAGCGTGAAGGAAAAGAGGCTGAGGACGAAGGCATTAATGAGACGACATAGGTCATGCTCCTTGATGCCCCGGTGGTGTTCAGAAACTCGGCCCAGTAGCTGGAGAGTGTGTATCTCTGGAATGTACCGGTTTTCCAGTGTCACGGTTATGGGGGCTGCGGGGCAGTGTCTGGTTGTGGGGCGGAGAATGAGGAGCTGCGCCTTCTCCGGATAGCATGAGAGTCCGATACTCCGCGCATGTGTTTAGGTGAGGGTTAGCTGCCGACTGCAGAGTAGTCTTTAATGCAACGGCATTGAACCCAATGAACGCCGGTGGCCTATTCCTTCAGCGCGAATTTTCTTACAAAACATTGTTAACGCAATGCAAGCGGATAACACCTCTTTGTCACTACTGCCAGCCACATATCTCAAAGCGTGATTGAGATGTTGAGGGAGCCAGTTATGCGCTATTCCTTTCCTCAAAATCAACAGAGCCTAAAACTTTATTGCAACGCCATTGAACCCAATGAACGCCGATTGACTATTGTTCAGAGCGACATTTCTGCCAAAACACTGTCAACGCAATGCAATCAGTGCACACCTTTCTGTCACTACTGCCAGCCATGTAGCTCAAAGCATGATTGAGGTGTCTGGGGAGCCAGTTATGCACGTTTCCTTTAATTTCCGTTTGTGACTTTTGCGCACAGATTAAAATTGATGAAGATAACTGCGTGCAATGCACTGTGCGAGAGGGTGTTGCAGTTTAACACAAGGCGTGATCGGTTGCGGCGATAGCGTACTGCTCTCGTGCAGTGGGCAGTGAAGCTGATCTGTTTGCACTGCCATGGGCTCGAAACCAAGGGGCGGCAATATATATTTTGTTTCTTCAGGTATCTGAAAGGGTTTAGACAAACCACGCCTTTTTCTGGATTGTGAAATAGTAGTTTCGCACTATAAGCTGCATTTGGCAACACTGGGCAATGCCCGCGGCGTCCTTTATAACTCCGGTGGCCATTTGCAACAGTAAATCAACACAGCTGTTTATTGTTTTACTATATTAAACAAGCCACACATAAAAATTCGCGAGCTTATGTTTTTTTTTTCCCTTTGATTAGCTTGTTTTGGTAACAAGAAGAGTTTCGCCAGTGGACTACTTTTTTTTTGTCGTGGAGGAATTCTGAGTGTCTGTCCTGAATGTAGGCGGAGCCTCGCTACAGACTTAAGTTGTATCCGACTAGTAAATATCAGTCATGTTCAGCGAATCATAATGTGATATTATCTTTCTTGCATTATTACAATCTCAGGTATTTCAAAAACGCCCCGCTGTGCTGGCGATTTGGATCTGTCGTATGAATACTTAGTTCTGAGCGGGCTACTCTGCTTGTGCGGCACACTCTGGGGCAGAAGTAAGCTGGTGCGAAGAAATGCGTGGTGGCGATGATGAATGTGGATCATTTAAAGGGCGTGTCTTTTTTCGTGATGGGAAAGGATTTTCCGTGCTGCAAGCCCTGGATGGCTGCCTTCGAGAGAATTTTATGGTACCATGAAATCACAATATTTCGCTGCAGTATTTTTTAACATCCTGTACAGAGAAGAGAATAATGAGACTGGCGTGCTTATTAGATAGCGGCCCAACCTAGTGCAGCCCAGGTTGGAAAATAATTGCACAATGTGGGGTTTGGCATCCTGAAGCGACGCATGGGCTATAAGGGGCGCTATACAGGAGGGCTTCGGATTGGTTTAGGCATCCTGGGGCAATTACTGAGCGCTAACATCGCAGAGTACACAAGCACCTTTTGTGCTTCGCCTTCATGAAAGAATTGCGACCGCAGCGTCCGGAACTGGAACTGGGTCCTCCGGCTTAGTAACCGAACGGCATAACCATCGAGCCAGCGCACAGCATCCTTTCCAAGTTTCTTTAATCTACAAGAAACAATCTGGTGCAAGGCAAATTTACCTTCTGTTCCTCGCAGTGAGCCCTGCTAACCTACATAAACTGGGGCTAGGTTGCTTTTAGTCAACAAGGTTCGCTATGGGCAATAGAAGTGAAAGGTGCCTTTCTTGTTTTTTAGTCTGCGCTAAAGTTTTCATTTTGTAGTGTAGGATGTGGAGATCAAGAAATAAAATGTTTGGAACAAGATATCGATGTGCTGGATATGCTTTTTTATATAATAGCCAAATCATGTCATAGAAATTAATTCGAAACTACCCTTTTGATAGAGTCGAACCTTGTTATAACGAAGCGGTTTATAAACAAATAATGGATATACCAAACGAATGATAATTCCCCTTGGAAGCTCGGTTAACACGGGCAATAACGAAGCTGCGGCTATAACGAAGTGATCGCTGGACCCCTTAAACTTAGTTATTACGAGGTTTAACTGTATCATTTCTCTGTAACATTTTCGTTGCTTTTTTGAAAGTCCAAATAAATTATTGCAAAATGTCTCGAGATTCTCGCTCATTCATGTCAATGTGGAATTGGCTCATTTTGAACCCCCCAAATATACCTTCTCGTATTTGTTAGGAGCCTATTAGAAGTGTTTTTCGCCTTAGCTTACTGGTGAGAACAGTACGCGAGCTTCGTGCGAGCGGAGGTGTGCAGAACTTGTCTTAAAATTTGCATGTCAAGCTGTTCGAACCAAGCTTCTAAAAGCAAGTAGCGCGTTGCTTACTTATGCCGCCGACATTACATTGTTCAGAGACATGTTGCGCAAGTCAGAGAGAATTTTTGTATGGTCTCGTTGGGTTGCGTGATTACGCTTAGGTACGCAAATTCTAATCTTCTTATTTGATGGCGCTGCAAGTTTTTTTAAAAGGATCCAAAGCTTGTTCAGAAGCGCCCTAGCTGTCTACCTCATTTCGTCAAGTTGCCGCTTGAGTAATTCTTCCTGCAGTGCTGACTTTCTGCATTATTTGCTTTGTAACTGCCATTGACTTTTATTGCTCTTGTAGACTTAACGCGATCTGCCGAGGGTCGTACTATAGCGGGTGGCGTAATTGGAAACACCAATGAAGAAAGTCACAGCACGACTGGATTCACAATTTTCTCACAGCTCGCTCTCAGTTCACCGTAATAGGCGGACTTCCTTCAAATTCTACTTCCGTCTCCTCCGTAGTACCACAGGGGTCTGTGTTGGGTCCGCTTCTCTTCTTAATATTTATTAACGACCTCCCACACAACATCTCATCCACCATCCGTCTTTTCGCAGATGACTGCCTTATCTACCGCCGTATAAATACTAAAGACGATCAAGCTGCCCTCCAAAACGATCTGAAGCTCATCGAAAATCGGTGCTCTTTGTGGATGATGGAACTGAACATTAGGAAGTGCAGTTTTATGCAAATTTCTCGGAAACGCTCCAATTTAACTTATCCTTACTCTTTATTTTCTGAGGACCTATTGCAAGTTGAATCTTATCGTTACCTTGGCATCACAATCAATAGCAAATTAACTTGCGTTGATCATATTACAAAAATCACGGCCGACGCTTCACGTACTCTTGGTTTTATTAGAAGATCACTTCCCTCTTCCCCCGCTAACATACGTAAACTGGCATATGAAACTTTTGTCCGCAGTAGGTTGGAGTATGCATCCGCGATCTGGAGTCCTCATCAGTCCTACCTAATTAACATGCTCGAGGCCGTCCAGAACCGTGCAGCACGCTTCATATCGTCAACATACGACTTTCATTCCAGCGTAAGTTCCATTAAATCATCACTTGACCTCACTTTCTTAGCTCTCAGACGAAAAGTTGCGCGCCTTTGCTTGTTCCATAAGTTATACTTCAATTTCCCCTATCTCCGTGGTTCCCTCATATCTCCTTCCTTTCGTACATCGCGCCGCATTTTTAATTCAAATGGCGTCCAACGACTTCATGGCTCCACCAATGCTTTCAACAAGTCCTTCTTTCCGACCGCAATTGAAGAATGGAACCTTCTGCCCGACTCACTAACAAATGTGCACGATGCGACAAGGTTTAAGGCGATGTTGTTAGATCACCTGGGTTGATATGTTTTTTTTCCCTAACCTCTCGCCGACGTGTGTGGTGCTTGTGGCCTAAGGCATTTTTTACATGCACCGTTCTAACTATTCGCGTTCCTTGCTTCTCTTTATGTTCCTATATTGCATTGTTATATTTTTGTGACCTTTGTTTTTCCACATCAACCTTGTATACGCTCCCCCCTTATGTAATACCCCGACAGGGGCCTTTAAGGGACAATAAATGATGATGATGATGATGATGATGATTACCACTGATTAACACCGGATTCAGTGACAGCTGTTAACGTATTTGTACTTTATGATAACTTGTTGTAGTGATTATAAGAGCGACCTTATGTAATTCTAGGGCGCTCTTTTTACAGGTTTCCACACATGGTCATTTTTCATTTGTCTGCTCTCTAGTCTGCTGTTCCAGAAGCACAGCGTGGCCGATGGACTTCTCCTCGGTCGGTAAATGTGTACGGACCCCCTGCACATTCCTTCCTCCTTGCACAGTGCATATGTCAACACACCCACTCGTTGCCCAGACGACGACATCTATTACGACGCGACATCCGGGAACGGGCACATAACAGCTGTCGCTGTAAAACATGAGCGATATATTTGCCTGGTCATTGTGCATTCGCTTTGTGTGGGAAAGGTGCCGAGTTCGGTTCCCAGTATCGTCAAGGACTCTCCAGATTTATAAAGGCCACAAGTGTCCCCGGGCCATATGCTCGGATTTCTCAGAGCTGAAACTCCTGGCAAAATGTGTCACAGTGAGAGAGCTGCCATTGATGGCTCTTTGCAATGCAGCGGCTTTCTTTACAGCGCATAACAAGTTCACTTTTTACGTCATCTTGCTGCGTCAAAATAGGTAGGATGTTTCTGGTTGAGTTGTTCTGGTTTTCAATATTTTTAATTCTCCTAAGTGACCTTGCGTAATTTATAGGACTTAAGCAAGGTCTTTTACTCAGCCCAGTGCAATGCAAACATGCAGACTTACACAACGCGGCTTCCGAAGATACACAAGTGATCTGATGCACGCTCAACGTTCTACGCCATTTTTTAAACTTCGCTTAAAGTTAGGTGCAATGCTTGGTGGAGGCCGCCTGAGACTAAAACTTCATTTAGAACACAAATGACAAGGTGACCCCGAAAACTGTTTGTGGAGGTAATCTGATGTATTCTCTCACCCAAGTGGCTGTATTTGTGTGCTTACAGTTTATTTATTGTTATATTGGGAACTTACATGTTGAAGTGAGGAGCTGTACTGCGACCTGTAGGTCCCGTTCGAGCTGAAGCCTCGCTGCCGTTTTGTCGGTACATATGTTCAGTAGTCCTAAAGGATGCTGTGGTGCGTCATTGCTTCCGGGGACACAGGATAATGCCTCTACTATGATATATGCCCACACAAGCGAAATGGCAGCCAGTCGTGTACTCCGACATGAAAGTTTGATTGTGCACCCCAAAAAAAATTTTCTCATACCACCAAGCTGCAAAAGGAGTAGTACTGCTGTGTTGGAATTATTTGTTGCCTGTTTCCCCACAGGCTGCCTCCCAGCAGTTCGAGGATGCTGAAGTTTGCGCCGAAGGAGGGGCTCTGTGTGACGCTCCCCTTGAGAGCTGTGCGATCATGGGTGAGTGATCGCCCAGGGACTTAAAATCGTTCATTCCCTTGTTTCGCATTTGCGAGAATCGATCGACAGGTTAATGAATCAGTCAGTACAACAGTCGTAATTAATAAATCAATAAATCAGTTGAAAAATCTCTCTAGGAATCACTCGATCGATCTATGTATCTGAAAGAGTCGATGGATCTGTAAATCGGTCAGCAGAAAAATTGGTTATGGCCTAGCTCTGTTAGGCCAGGACATACGTAGCGAAATCGTGGCGGTATCTTGTTCGTAAGTGTTAATATATGAATCCCGTGCAATCATTAGGTGAGTCGTCGGGGCCGAGTGGTAGCGCCTCCGCCTCAAACGCCAAAGGCCCTGGTTTGATTTTTTATTCAGTGAGTGTGCGGGAGATTCAGTGGCTACCGCCACCGACCACGTGGTTAGTCACGTGGTGCGGAGCAGCTGCCGGCGGCGCGGCGCCGTGGCTGTCACGTATTTGTCACGCGGTTGGTCACGTGGTACGGTGCGGCCACGGTGGGAATGCAAGCTCGGAGAAACTGCGAGTTCATGGCCGATGTATCTTTCCTAGAAAACTGTTAATTTATAAATAATCAGTAAGGCAATTTAGAAATCGATAAATTGATCCGACAATGTTTGGTCCCATGATGCGGCCCTAAACTGTTTGATTCGGTCGGTTTTACTGCCTCTCTCAACCCTCGCCACCTATTCGTGATGAATGACCCTCCCGTTTGAAGACCCATGAAAGTTAAGTGACCCGCCTAGTTCGCCACCAGGCTCAGATACAGGGAAGATATCGTTTGCTCGTGTTTCATTGGGAAAGTGGATAAAAGACTCAGCATGGTGCCTTGTAGTTGACTGGGCATACGGGGCAGAGAGTTTCTTGAAAAGCGCGAATATTGGGCATATGGCCTGCAACGCCTACAACCGTAGCGGCAGAGTACAGGAATGTGAAAATGTGACAAATTTCTGAGATCGGCTTTGTGGCATACTGCATTAGCACCTTGTTTCAGACGTGGGGGACAAAACCCAAATAGCATTCGGTGCTTGCGACTTGTTCGCATGATCAGCAACTCCCCAGTGTACAATTTTCATTTACTGTTTAACTCAAAATAATCAGCATAATAATCGAGCCACCCCCCATACACTACAAACCTAGCGAGGGTATTCATCGCGGCAGGCACAGAACATCCTTACCGGATTGCGCTTAATGGCAGCAGCGCAGGTGAGGTACCGCGAAGCGCATGTGAACCATAATCATTTATCTGGTGGATGGACGGAGTGATGAACAGTCCTGTAAGGCAGGGGCACAGGGCAGCGCCCACTTGCAGTAGCCACCACAGCCCTGCATGGTTTATTTTTTTCCTGTCCTGCGTTGCAACCAGCCGTCGTGAACATGAACGTGTCTGACTTTCTTCAGGTTAGGCTTTACTAATAAATCATTCAGATCTCACTTTGAAGCGGGCTTGCCTTCATACGAACTCGTCAATACAGCTTTTTTTCTCCTGCACATATGGCCAGCTGTGCAGCTGAGGGAGCACACCGTCTCCAAGTCGGGAGTCTCGACCCCAGCGGGACCGCCAGCTGAGGCGACAGTTGCGGGCTGGCAGTCGGCCGTGCCGCCGGAGCCAGCATCCAATGACAAGCACGTGCCGCCACCCCGGCTGGCAGCGACCGCAGCTGCCCAGCCAGCTCAGAGGGCCCCGGAGGTTTGGGTATGTGAACAATGTCTTTAGGGGGCCTCGCGTGGTTTTGTCAGGTTAATTTTTTTCGCTATGCCTTCTTTCAATATCATCATACTACACTCGGGGACAGCTTCGTGTGGCAGTGGACGCTATGAGCGTGCACCACTAGTTCACAGGCCTGTGCCTTTGGGCCGTGCCCACACGAGTACGGACAGTGGGCTTGTGGAAGCAAGTGTCTCAGGCTCGTAGCTACCACTGCGTAGCCACAGAAAGCTGTCCCAGAGTACAGAATGCATTTTCAGGCAAGGCTAGTGCGAACGAAAGAACATAAAATCCAATGAACATATTTGTAGTTTAGAAAAACGAAAATACAAAAATGGCCACTTCCATATCCTAGGTGCTCTTGATATGCTTTCTAGACTATAGTCCGCGGGGTTTACATGTTTTGAAAGCTGAAATTTCGCGAAATGGGGAGAATTGATGGGTGCAGACTATATATACGTGATGATTTTTTAAGATCATTTTAGCCAAAGAAGCCTAGAATGGCTGTCAGATAGGAAAATAAAGTCACATGACTGCGCCTGCAACGTTGTGCCGTGCTAAGTCACAACGTGACAATTAGCTTCGAGTACTTGGATTTGTGAGCACATGCGCATAACCTCGGTTAATATAAATGAATGAATAAAGATCTGAACTCTTAAATTTAGAAGCAACAACAAAGGCGGCGCAGTCCTTGTACGGTTACGATGGCGTCTAGAATTTTTAAGAGACTTCACAGCAGCATTCAACCTCAGTGTAGTCGAACATGCGCAAGGACTAAAGTCAATGCGAGCAGCTGCGAAAGAAGTTGACTTCAATGATATAAGTACAGATGTGGACTGTAACAGAGATGTAGGATTCTGAAGACGATGAAGACCTTGATGAGTCATTTGTAGAATCCAACAGTCTTAGGTTTTTATTTTGAAAGCCCCTGAGGAAGTCATTTTGACAGGTTTTAAAACTGATTTCTAGTTGGTCTGATGAAAGACGCAGACTTTAACTCTTTGACAACGAAAGGTTTGTGCGCCTGTTGTACACTACTTTTGAAAAAATGTATGATAAGCTTATTTTCAGCCAAAATTTCTTCCTGCGGACTATACACCAGGTACAGACTATCTAAGCAAAAACATTTTATTTTAAGCTGAAGTTTCCTTGCAGACTAGGTGCAAACTCTAGCCCGGAAAATGCGCTACTTAAAAGTAGCTATTGCGCGAAGTGAAACATGGGTGCGCTAGTGAAACACTGGGTGCAACTGCTGTAGAAATGCATATTATTCTGACTGATTGCGCTGTTGATTTTTTACTGAATACCGCAGCTTTTCTTTCAGATCTTTTTGGTTGCTCCTGTTGAAGCCGATGTATTATCTAGGCAGTCATCTTTGTTTCTCTCTTCTTCACCTTCGTATTTTTACAATCTCCATTAGACAACTTGCACAACCTGCACTCTTGCTCCATTGAATAACTTGCACAACGTGTACCCTTGCCTATGTGGTCATTTATGCGGTGTACGCTTACTAGGATGTGGGTGCTCTTTATTATCCAGCTGAGTTGAGTTAAATTGTTATTCATGGGAGTTCTGCAGTGCGGATGCAAAAGTATTTCTTCTAGTATGTTCCAAGCTACTCCTACAATGGATTAATTCCTACATTAGAAACCTTCCAGCGATACCAGCTTCGTGTTTTACCAGTTTTTTCCCTGAAAGCACACTTAACTACCTGTCTAGAAGGTGAGCTTGATACGAGTGCATTGCAAAACGGCGGCCGTACTTCTCAGAGTGCTGTCACTAATTGAACTAGATTTGCCGTATACTCTTTGGTGACATTGAGCAGTGTTGAGACAGCTAGCCCGTTTGCCATTAAAGTCCCCCCCCCCACCTTTTTTTGCGCAATTACCCACTGCTGCCTTCGGGCATCTGGCATTGATGGGTATGATCAATTCATTGATGCCTGTAGTTTGAGCACTAAAAAGTTTACCGCTGTGATTTGTGCGAGCAGCTGCCAAGAGTTTACCTTCGTATTCAGATTGTGGCCCAAATTTTAGTGTGGGTTGCTTGATGTGGTGCTGGGTCATTACTGCCTAATATGGAGGTGGGTTAATTGCAGTGCACTCTCTTACTTGAACTTGAGGAATGCTACTGCAAATAAGCCAAGTATATGCTTGCTGAGCTTGTTTTCTGTGATTCAAATTATTTGATATCAAATGCTTTTTAAAGGCTACGGAATGGCACAGGGTACATGAGACGACAAAACAGTGTAATGAGAGCATTGTCTTACTTTGAGACATCCCATTGTGCTGATGAAATCCGGTCGTGACACTATTAACTAGCATACACAGCCAGTAGTTTTGCTACGATTTCATTGAAATAAAAAGTGGGTGGTTGGAAAACATGTCAACCAGTTTGCGTAGTTGAGAATATGTCAAGTTTTTCTTTTTGAGCTTCGTAGCAAACGAATTGACTGCCATTGGCAAAGTCAAAGGCAAACGTTCTGAGAAGCTTCAAGACAGCATGCCCATTTCTTCTTCACTGATCGTTCCAAGACGACCACTGCTTGCAACGACGTTTATTGTACTCCCAGCCATTAGGTCAAATACTCTTGCACTCGAGTGGCGACATGCTGTTGGTCCTGTCAGTGAGGATGGGACCTGTATGCAGTTCAAAACATCTCAGAATTTCTACCTTTAACTTGGTCAGCGGTGGTCAGTATGTTCACACTAGTTTGTGGTATTGCTTTGACGTATCAAATACCCTAAATCTGCACGCTTGGCCCTTCCTTTAAAGGCGGTTCCCGAGTGTGCCGAAGAAGATACGGTGGCTGCATTCCTGCTGGGCGAATGGACCAAGGTGGAGCGTGCCGGCCAGGGCAACTACTACGATCCTGCAAAGGTGCGCAGCGGTCGCCGAGGTGTCTGAGGGACTGCATCACTAATGGGCTCCGTTGCTCCACGTGGACTCACGACGGTCTTTTCCCCGCATAACCAATGCTCAAATGCTGTGCTGAGGAATTTTGCAACACTGCTGCACGCTCACACTTCATTACGGCTGACGTTCACACTCTTCTTAAAGACCTAGTTATATCATCCAGTGTTTCATGACTTTTTGTTACTGAACCACCTGTTAAAGTTCTTCCATGAGCATCTGGGCGTGTCAAGATTTTAAAGAGCCTGAAAAACTCATGAAGCCTGTGCAACTAAGGAACATTTGAAACCTTGTGCGTTGTCTTCCCCTTTTCGAGGTGACGGCGCTCTTATGCCGCCGTGGTGCTAGGTGCATCTCTGACTGTGTTCTGCCCTCCTGGTTCCAAGAATGTCCCATCCAAGAACCGCCAGCATTAATGGCTGACTCGCAAAGCCTTCACCTTGTCGCATCAATTCACTGTGGTAACGCAGCAATTGCCAATTTGTACCTGGAATCCCGGAAACCTGGACTCCCGGACTGTGCATGATTTTTCTGAGAGCTTTTATCTTGAACATTTATCGCGATATTGTTTCTAGAAAAGATTTTCTTTTTACTTTTGGCAGATAGCCTACCGGCATGGCACACAAAATGCTTGTACAGTGGAATATCTGCATCTATGCTAGTCATGCAGTCTTGGTCTGTAATAGTCGTACTATCACTGCCAAGTCAGCTATTTTGGAGGAACCAAGAAACCAGCTCCAGCCTGGTGATCACTGTATTGGTGTCGCTTGTGAAGCCCAGATGACTGGTAGGTGGCAGGTCGCTGTGCACAGATACATTACACTGGGTGTAGTTTCTGGAATGAATTCCTCTTTTTCTTACCACATCAGTGCCTTATAGGAGGCAAACATTGTGCTCGATTTGTGCTATCTTGTCAACCTTTGACCTCCGCTGATCTCGCATGAACCCTGTCAACTTCTGCTATGTGCTGATCTCACATGAACAGTTCGAAGCGTCAGCTTGTCGCAGGCCAAGTTTCACCAGAGTGCATGCTGCACCCGCATTGATTAATGTGGTGCTATGGTTGTTGATCTCTAAGTCAGTTCTGTGCGTTAGGCATTGACTACTATGGTGGCCACAAGGATAAAACTGAACACGCCGCGTTCTGATCCAGTTTCAGGAATGGCTGCTCATGGGGATCTACAAGTGGCGATGAGGGGAGATGCGTTTGTGTGCTTTGTAAGTTCTCAGAGGGTGTGGGTTGCAAGCAGGGCTGCAGAGTTTGCTACTGGGTTAAATAGCCTCAAAATTGTCACTGGCAAATAAACTTGGTGCTTGCAAGATGCCCCACTAGAGGCCATTGAGTGAACGGCAAATTTTCGTTGATTTATCGCGCTTGCAAGCAAATGAAGTTCTTTCAAAGCGTCGTGATTATGGTAAAGTATAATAGGGCAAGATTGTCACCACTGGTTGAGTTTCACAATGTGAGTGAGGTACAGCAATCCCTGAGATGAAAAAAAAAATCTCCAGGTGTTTGTGTACCAAGTCCTGGTGGGTTGTGTCAAATTGTGTATATTTTTTTCTTCTAAAACCTTTGTTTTATTTAGGCTTTACTGTTTTATTTAGGTTGATGGCGTTTTCTCGCAAATTAATGCTGTTAGCAGTTTTTCGTTTTTTGCGCTTAGTTTTTAAGGGTGCATATTCAAAGCCCGAAATTTTTATAGTTAAACCTTGGGGGCCTTGCCTTCATATTTTTGTGCCTTTTACGCTCGCAAGCGAATGAGTCAACTTCCTCCAAAGCGTCGCGTTTATCGTAGAGTACAAAAAAATGTGGAGGTGATATTGCTATACAGCTACCACTCGAGATTTGCAAATGTGAGCTGTGATAATTGCTGAGTGAAAAAAATTCATATTCATGTACAAAGTTCGGTGATTTGGTGTCGCAAGTTTCGTTTATCTTATATTTATCTGTAGTTTCCAGATGAGTGACTCAATGATCTCTGTGATTAAGGGTCGTTTCAGGACTGCTAGGTGCCTTAATATTTATCGCATCTTATTGCGTTGTTTCTTTTTTGGCGCCGAGCTAAAGCATCCGGTTTTAGGATTCTTCCTTCTTGGAAGAAAGGTTTGCGCTGTGTTACCAGAGCTTCATTTTTCCGCTGTACTGCAGCTATGAGCCTAATCGTTTTGTGAAAAGTTCCTGGGACACAGGAACTGTTTTTGTACCTTTTAGCTTTGAACTTTCGACACTCCTGAAGATCAGAATCCCTAGGCTGAAAAAAGTCACATCCTCGACGCTGAGAAACTTGATACCTTCTTAGGCGCTGTAAATGCCTGGCTGTGCTGCTCAGAAGCAGATCATGTGATCTTGGGACCTTGACACATTTGACTGCGGAAAGAATACATGTCTTCCATTCCCTTCGACTGTTATCTTGCGTCCAACTTCGCATTGACACTTAACTACGATCATCATCATCTCATCATATTTGCTATGGCGACTGCAGGGAAAAGACCTCTTCCATATCTCTGCAATTAACTTGGTCCTACCACTGAGCAACATACTCGACTAATAGAAGTTGTCGCACCTATGCTTCGTTCTCTTAGAGAAGAGCGCCTCTTAGTGCAGAGCTCAGCGGATGTGTGTTTTCTCTCAGTGCATTGCAAGAGCTCACTGGAGAAGACTAGTTTCCAGTCAATCTCCCAAAGAGCCTTTCATAAGAAATATTTTTTTGTATATTGTGCATATGTGCCCTCCAGCACAAGGGACTTCTATGTATAGGGTTATCCACGAGTCCGCAAGCGCATAGCCGTGGTCTATGGAGGGCCACTGCGTCGGGCACGGCCGTGCATCGAAGCGAAGCGGCAGATGACGCGAAGAATCGCATTGAGATCCTTCTGCGTCACAATGCTGCGATGGTCAGCTGTTTCACGTACAGTGACTGTAAAGAGCGCCGCCATGCACTCTAGTGTGCGCACTAAGAGTGGACGACCTTGTAGGCATGCAGATCTGTGTCGCTATAAATACCAAGAAGGCCTGGCGTAGGGGCCCATGTGTCCAGTTTCTTGAGTTTGGTGGTCGGCTAGAATAGTAATCGTGGCTGCCGAAGGGAAGCTTGTGTGCCGCTCGTGATACAGGGCAAGAAGGTTTGGAATCGGAGGACTGAACGTAAAATCTGTCAAACTATGAAACCTTCTCGTATCAGCTATTGAAATTTATGCTCTTTTTATGTGTCATTTTTTACACAAGTATGTGTTTTTAAAATTGTTTTTTGCCCTTTTCTCTGAGGGCTTTTAATTCAAAACCCTCCCTAACACAGAGTAATATATGTCGGCGCTACTTACCGGCGCTGAAATCGCTGCCAACGCGGCATATGTAAGAAGTCATTTTGGAGACTGCCGCATGTGTATCCCTTTCAGTAAACAGATGGTATTAGAGAAATTAAATTCGGCAACTCTCTATCTGTTCTCCGTATTCTTGTAGTAACAAGAGACAAAAAATGAGGGCATCAGTTTTCGCCGTTCAAGTTTGTTTCTTACAATTCTCATATTTTACCATCCACTTTAAAGTGGTATTCGTGGAAAAGTGCCTTCATCGCAAGCCGCGCAAACTCTACAGCTGTGGATGACATCATCAGCATAACTGCGCCCACTGCAGGACAAAGGCCTCTCCCATGTCTCTCGAATTAACCCTTTCCTTTGCCAGCTTCGGCCACCGTATCAATGCAAACTTCTTAATTTAATTCGCAAACCTAACTTTCTCCTGGCCGCTGCTACGTTTACCATCTCTTGGGATCCACTCCCTTAATCTTAAGGACCAGCAGTTATCTTGCCTTTGCCTTGCATGCCCAGCCAAAGTCCATTTCTTCCTATTGATTTCGACTAGCGTGTCACTAAACAGAGTTTGATCACTGATCCACTGTGCCCACTTCCTGACTCTTAACGTTGCCTCTAGTATATCATTCTTTCCATAGCTCGCTGTGTTGTCCTTTTGGCTAGCCTGCACGTTTCTGCCCCATTGCAGGTGAGTAGCGGTAAGACGCAGCGGTTGAATACTTTTCTCTTGAGGGATACCGGCAACCTGCTATTCATGATCTGAGAGAACCTGACATATGCGCTGCACCCCATTCTTATTTTAGTTATTTCCCTGTCATGATCCAGATCAGTTGTCACCACCCTCTCTAAGTAGATGTACTTCCTTACCACTTCGAGCACCTCGCTACCAATTGTGAACTGCTGTTTCGTTGCTAGACTGTTGAACGTTACTTTGGTTTTCGGCATATTAATTTTTAGACCCACCTTTCTGCTCTGCCTGTCTAACTCATTGATCATGTTTTGAAGTTCATCTCCTGAGTTACTTAGCAATCCAGTTAACAAAACAATCGATTCCAATTGGGAAATTTCCAACTGGCACCAACTGCAATTCCCAACAGTAAATTAGTATAAAACTGGACCAGTTGAACCAACTAGGCCAACTCGAATAATAGTTCCCGTTAGGTTCTATGCAGACAATTATTGCATCCAGGAAACTTTCATAGTCTGCCACTGAATTTCTCTTTCTCTCCGCGGCCGGTCCCAAAGACTGGCCGCGAGGAGAAAGAGCCCAATGCATGTCTACAAAATTTTTTGCGCTGACTGCGACGCAAGCTACATCGGCGAAATCTAAAATGTCAAAGAAAGAATTCGGCGACATAAAAACTGCGTCCGCAACTTCGCAAGAGAGCGCAATCCTGTAGCCGAACATTCTGAGGACTCAGGCCATAGAATCAACTTCGAAGAAACCCGCATCCTCGGAAGCGAAACAAATTTCCACGAAAGGCTCCTTCTGGAATCCTGGCAAATCCAAACCACCCCGAACAGCATCAACCACACAAAAGGAAATCCACCCCAGTATATGCCCAGGGACTTCGCTCTTCAACTCAACGAAAAACGTTAGCCATTGACCGCCTCCCCACAGTGCAACATCCTCACTAACAGCCTTAAACGTCCCTTCCTCCTCCTCCCCCACGCCTTTCGAATCACAGCTTTCGTTCCTTTGACCTCCTCCGCCCCTCCATACCTAAAGACGCTAGCTACTGCCCTGAGTCACCCCTGATGAAGGAGCCAAGTCGGCTTTGAAACGTTTGGTTAAAATTAAATAGTTTGGTTGGAGATGTGCAGTTTTTTATAAGTCTTCAAACCCAGCCAGACAGGCAAATCTGTCAAAATGTTTAGTTTTCAGTTTTCAGTCTTGGAAGAAGACACGGCTGGTGGAAGGTTAAGACACCTGGCGAGACGTTTTTCATGTGGCGTCTCCGGTACGCGCTTAGCTCTCCGCGCTTCATTCTTCCGTAGGCGGTCAGCCTCACGCCAGGCATTAGACACTTTTAGTTAAGGCGTACGCAGTAAGTTTGCGTATACATCTCTTACTGGGTTGCGTACGCTGTGAATAGTGCAAACACGACACTTTTAGTTGGCCGTGCCGTAGCGTCCCTCATGTGCACGTGTAAACAGTAGCGCCATCTAGTGACAAGACGTCAAAGCACATGAACGCTCGGTTGAAGAAATTTTCATATGTGATTACTGATAACTAGAGTGAGCACATTGCGAGCCTTTTTTGTTCTAAGAGGAGGAGGAGGAAAAAACTTGTATTGCTCTATTAAGCAGAGGTGTTAGCGGCTTCCGGATGTCTTCATCCCTTGGGCTGAAGTCTCGGTTGATCCGGTGGCTGGTTCCCTTGTTCCAGGGCCCCACTGAGCCGTGCCACCTCGCATGCGCGCTGCACTAATCCTCTTTGGACCGACAGCTCGCTGCTGGTGAGCAAGCCCTCCCACTGTTCCGCATTGGGCTGTTTTAACTTATGGAAGGCGAAGTTGTTCTTGCATTCCTATGTGATGCGGTATAACGTGGGGGTTGCCCCGCACCACGTGCACGTGTCCGCGTATTGGTTCGGATACATTTTGTGAAGTGTGTGTAAGTTGTGGAAGGTTCCTGTCGGTAGTCTTCGCCAGCCGACTGCTTCGTGTTGTGTTAAAATTTTGTGTGGCGGGGGATAAGTTATTCTCCTGCCTCTGATAATTCAGTATCTCCGCGAACGTTGGCTCCACCGTCGTGGTCCGTTGATGTATCCGAGTCCGTTGATGTTCCGAGTCCGTTGATGTATCCGCTCGGTTAGTAAGCTCGCGAGCTAGATCATCGGCCCTCTGGTTCCCCTTCACTCCGGCGTGTCCCGGTACCCAGAAAATCTTATCTTGTATTTGTGTGCTCAGGGGCCCTGCTTGGAGGATAATGCGCAGCGCCCCTTTGCTGACTTTACCTGCGGTGTAGTGTCTGCATGCCGTTTTTGAGTCCGTGAGAATTGTGAGCGACTCGTTCCTACGGTACCCTTCCGCTACCGCTAGAGCTGCGGCGGCTTCTTCCCCCTCGGATACCCTACAGCCTCTCAGTGTCGCGCAGGTGATCATGTCTCCTTTGTGGTTAACCACCACTGTCGCAACTCTGTGTTCTTTAGAGTTTCTCTTGCACGGATGTAGAGGCGCATCCGTATATACGACGCCTTTGTCATTCGCGAGGTGCTTTTCTACATATTCTGCCCTTGCGTCTCGCCTTGCCGCGTGCAAGTTTGGATACATGTTCCTAGGTAGGGGGCACACCCTGATGGTTTGGCGATTGTAATCGGGGATGCTCGCTTCCCTGTCCTCTGTTTTGTTACTGATGTATCCCAACCTTAGGAGGAGCGCTCGACCGGCGGTCGACTGCCCGAGCCTATACAGCTGTGCACCGAGTTGCGCTTCTTTCAGATCTTCGAAGGTGTTGTGAATTCTCAGCTTTACCAGTTTTTCGTTCGACGCATCCCTTGGCAGGTTCAGCGCCGTCCTGAATGCCTTTCTTATGAGTGTGTCTGCTTGTTCTTTTTCATGTTGTGTCATGTTGTGTTAGTGAAGCGAGTATGTGATGCGGCTGACCACAAGGCTCTTGACCAGCTTGATCGTGTCGCTTTCCTTCATGCCGTGCCTTCTCTGCGATACCCTGGTAATCATTCTGCTGACTTGCTGCGTTGATTGTTGGAGGAGGCTTAGGGTGTGGCTGCACCTTCTGCCGCATTAGATCCACATTCCTAGGACCCTTATCATGCTGCGTTCTGAGAGAACTTGCCCTTCTATCCGTATTTCGATCTTCTCCTTGGATGGCTTTTTGCCGACGCGCAGGACCTCCGATTTCTTGGTAGAGCAAGCGAGTCCCCTCTCTCTGACATATCCTTCGACGTATGTCGCCGCTTGCTGGATTAGTTCTTCTTTCTGGCCTAGCGATCCGTGGTTGATCCAAATCGTGATATCATCCGCATACATAGCATGCTGGATTCCCTCGATTCGGCTCAGCTCGCGGGCTGGTCCGATCATGGATATGTTGAATAGGACCGGTGAGATTGCGGATCCCGGCACGGTGCCTTTGCTTGGCGTTTCAAAGACATCGCTCGGCAGGTCTCCCAGTCCCACCGTTGCCGTGCGGTTCGACAGGAATGCCCTCACGTAGTCGTGTACTCTTTTGCCGCGGTGGGTGACGGTTAGTTCCTCCATGATGGCGCTGTGGCTGGCGTTATCAAACGCGCCCTTGATGTCTAGCGCCATTATGATGTTCTCTCCTGTCTTGGGGATGGTGTCGATTTCCTTCTCCTTGATTTGTAGGAGGATATCCTGCGCCGACAGGTTTGTTCTGAAGCCGAACATGCTGTATGAGTACAGATCTTCGTCTTCGAGGTACTGTTGTATTCTACTCGTGAATACCCTTTAGTAGAGCTTGCCTAAGCACGACGTCAGTGAGATGGGCCGCAGGTTCTCTATTTGTAGCTTCTTGCTGGGTTTGGGTACCATTACCACCTCCGCGTGTTTCCATGCTTTGGGCACCGTTCCCGCCAGCCACTGCGAGTTGAGGTAGTCCGTGAGTTGGACTACCGCTTCTTCGCTGAGGTTGCGAATTAGGGAGTTTATAATCTTGTCTGCTCCGACTGCCATGCTTTTAGTCACGGCCTTGATCGCTACGTATACTTCTTCCTTCGTTATCGATCTGTCGAGGTGCGGGTTTTCCTTCCCCTTAAAGTCTTCTTTATATCCCTGTAGCTTGTCAGTGCCGTGGCACTTCTCTTTGACCGCCGCGAGGATCTCTTCGTCCGTTCCATCGAATTGGTGAAATAATCTTTGTATGGCTTTGCCGCTTTCTGCTTTTGTCTTGGTTGGGTCTATAAGGGCCTTGAGTATGCGCCATGTTTTGGCAGTGCTGAGCGTGCCGTTCAGCGAGCTGCTGAATTGCTCCAACCCTTGCCTGGCCAGCTGTGTCGTGTACTCTTCCACTTTTTGTGTAATCTGCACGATCTTCTTTTGCAGCTTCCTGTTTAGTTTCTGCCGCTTCCACCTTTTCGTGAGTCCGCGTCTTGCCTCCTATAGCTTGAGTAGCCGTGGGTCCACTTCCGGTGTAGCTTCTGTTCTGTCAAAATCCTGCGTATGTTCCTCCTGTATTTGTCTGAGTGGCGTGCTCCACTCCTATATTGAGGTAATTTCGTCCTGTAGTTGTCTGCTATTGTTTAGGAAGGCGTCCCAGTCCGTGATGTGGGCTGTTGCTATCTTCCTTTCTATGTTTTCTGCCTCCAGCGTTACTTTTAGCACGTAGTTGTCGCTTCCTAGGTTTCCAGCAGGTTCTCCAACTCGGCCTGCCGCGCTCCCCCAACAAAGGTTAGGTCTGAAAAGGTGTCGAACTAACGCTGTTGCCTAGTCGCGTTGGCTGATTTTCGTCCGTTAGCAGGATGCAGTTTGTAGTTTCTGCTGCAACGCATATTAGTTGCCCCTTTTCTCGCCTTTCTGGTAGCCCCAGCCAGGGTATCTCGCATTGAAATCCCAGGTTATGAGGAGTGTGTTTGACTTTCCCAGGTTTCCCGCTTCATCGAAAAGTTTGCTAAAATTGCCACTTTTCTGCTTGGGTGGACTATATATGTTTACTATGAAGGTGCTTTTCAATTTGTCTTTCCTTTTGGTATGGTTTCCGTAATTACGTGCTCAATTCCCGTGTCTGCAATTTCATCACGTGCTATGGTAACTAGGGTTTTGATAATTAGGGTCGCTGTGCGTCCGCTTTCCTGACATTGATATCCTTTTAGTGTTGGTATTGTGTTGGTTTCCTGTAACATTATTATGTCTGGTGGTGTTCCCTGTGTGTGGAAAAACTGTTGCAAGAGTCCCTGCTTATGCCGGCAGCCCCTGCAATTTTACTGCCAGATGCTTAGTGTGTTGTGTCCTGCCATGCTGATGTGCTGTTGTTGTTACTTTTGTTTTCGGTTCCGAATCTTCTTTCATTAAAAAACCGGTCCCTGGCTTCGTTGGAGATTTAATGCGTGTTTTGGTTTTCGATAAAGCTGCGGAAGTATTAATTTTCTTGTTGTTGCTGTGCCTGTATACCCTGCACGCCTTGAATTTGCGTCTGCATGGCTTGCATTTGTGTCTGCATGCTCTGCATAAAACTTTTCATCGGTTCTTCGAAGCTATTGCCTACTATTGGTGGTGGGGGTGTTGGGCTCCGTGGTGGTGGTGGTGCCCGTGGGGGACTGGCTGCCCTAAGAACCTGTATCTCACTAATGAGCACTCTTATCTTTTCCTTTAGTTGTCTGTTTTCCTCTCTGCTGAGTTCTAGTTCTTTCCTGAGCTTTTTGATTTCTTCATCTTTTTTTTCGTTGCTAGTTTGCTCAGATTGCGGAAAAAGTGATTTTGGAGGGCCCGCTCTCAAGCTCACCTTGATTCCGTCCTTGCTTTGCTGCTGCTGCTGTTGTTTTGGCAGCCTTTCCTTGTTGTTTCGCCCTCCCAGAGGTAGGAAAGACTCGTCACTGGGTCCGCCCCAGCTGCGCTTCCGGCTCCGGCTCTGGCTCCGTGACCGGGATCCTTGACCGGCCTGGCTGTTGCCCCGGCTGCGGGACTGGCTGTCGCTCCCGTTGCCATCCGAGCTGAACCATCTTGGCCAGCGTCTTCGGCTGCGACAGCGGCTCTTCCTCTGCTGCTGTTGCTGCTCTGGCGCACCATATAATTGGCGCCCCCTCAGCTGCGCAGCAGTCTTGAGTCGCTGCTTGCAGTCCCTGGTTGCGGTCAGATGTTCGCCGCCACACACCATGCATTTGGGCTGGCATTGGTGTCCTGGATTTCCTGCTCCGCAGCGTCTGCAGGTTCTCGCGTTTGGCGTTGGGCATACGTCCGAGCGATGTCCCTGCATGCCGCACACGAAGCAGCACTGTCTCGTAGGTCAGTAGGAGTATGTCTTGTATTCACCGGCGCTGAATATGCCCACTTGGGAATGTTGGGTCCGTCGAAAGTGAGAAGGGCAGTCGTGGATTTCCCCAGCATTCTCGCTGCCAGGATCTCGTTGTCCTGTGTTCTCAGCCTCAGCTTGAACTCCAGTTCCTTTACCGTTAGGCCCGGAGGTAAGCCGTGGATGACCGCCCGCGTGACGTCGCTGGGCATGGCCACGTAGGCCTGTACTTGGTAGGTTGTGCCTTCTTACGGGAAGCTTCTGATCTTCCGTATCACGTCCGCTGTCTCAATGATGGAGGTGCTCGCGAATATTTTGTTCGAGCCTCGTCGGAGCCTGACCAGAAAGACCTCTTCCTTGATCTTTCCGCCGCATGCTTCCACGATTGCACGTGTGGCTTGGTAAGGGCTCATATATTGCACCTTCAGGCCGCCACGTGGCATAATGATGATCTTCGCGTCGTCCTTGAGGAGCAGGGGCCGCATTTGCCTCGGCTGTCTCCCATTTTGTAAGCTCTTTTTATTGCCGCCTGGTGGCGTCATCCCACCAGTGCTCTCATTGGTGGGCGCCATCGTGTCTTTGTTCGTTCCGGAAAAGGGGTCTCCTGGCTTTGGTGCAGCGCTGTCTTGCCGGCGCGCCTTTTTCCTTTCTTGCTTCGTCTGGAATGAAAAACTTCCCAATTTAGTTCTTCGGCCTGTGTCAGGCTGCTTTCGCCGTCCCCGGCGTCCTGTTGCATGACCTCTTCTTCGTCCGCTCTCATGGGGCCGTTATCCGCCTGCGTGCCGGAGCACGTGGTCGTGGGTGCAGCCTCCATTTCTTGAAGATTTTCCTAATCCTGGGCCGGATCAGGCACTGCGTTGCATGCCGAGGGGTTGTCGGGTGCCCGAGTCGCCATTTACTCCGTTCCGAGGGCCTTCGGTCCGGTGGAGCACCCGCTCGGGTGCGGGAGTGGTTAGGCCTGACCGTTAGGCCTAGCTCCCGGCCACGAGATCCTGACTTCGAATCTCGATAAAAGTCCAAAAAACGGGCCTACCTGGATGAAATCGGTGTTTTCGTGGTCCTGACGCCTGGTGCTTCCAATTCTGCCCAAAATTTCGGTGGCCGGATGAAATTGCTGCGTTTGGGCTTCGAAAATTCGCGGAGCCCATGCGACACAGGACCGCTCACTTCGACTGCTCCCAGCGCCCCCTCTTGTTCTAACGAGAAAAACTATGCAAACCTGACAAAATATAAGAACTGACTAAAAGCTAGAAAACTGCTTCACCAGGTGTCGTTGCCACGAGGAAAACAATGCAATGGAATGCAATGAATAATAAGACTAGGCTAGAACAAAGGTTTATTGTTACAGATCAGGGTATTCGACTAAAAGGGGATGAAGAGATAAAACACATAGGAAGAAGGATGACAGAAAAATTTTAAGAAAGAAATGTTGCACATAATTTATCGACGGAGGACAGACCGGTTACTGCAATAGCTTCACTTGAGCAAAGAGTGGGAAAGGGCAGAGAGGAAGTTTCCTAGTGGCACATCAACAGGACCAGATGGTATTCCGATTATGTTAATAAAGAAGCTAGGACCAAAATCCAAGCTAAAGTTAATGCAGGTAGTGAATAAAACGATAGTGAATCGGAAAGTCCCCGAAGAATGGCTTCGTCAAGGATGCCTGCAGTATGAAAAATTGTTGTTAATGTTTAAAATGTATGAGACTGTTTCTCTTTCTAGGGTCCATTTTTACACCTTCGATGTGTGCTTTCAGTGTTCGTCCGGTAGGAATAGGCCAACCCTCATTGCGCAAGTAGTCATAACCACGGGCACCACAGGTGGTGGTGGTGGTAGTGGTTTTATTAAAAATAATAGTACAAAGGAAGGAAAAGATTTTTGCTAGCCCCGGCATCTGCCATCGATACTGAAGCACCTGAGCTGGGGTAGCGAAAATAAAGGATAGCAGGCAGACTGTAGAAATGAAATGAAAGAGGTGAGGGGACAGGAAGAGAGGATAAGGAGAGAAGTAATATGTACAAACCACCCTGATTTTCAGTAAAGGCCGGCTTCCACTCAGGAGGTATCCAAGCGTGTTCGATAGAGCAGTTATGAGGTGCAGTAAGGAGTCGTGAGACTCCTCATAGAGAATCTTGAGCATCTTTGTAGTGACACCATCAGGGCAAGGAGCAGCCGCTGGTAATCTCTGTACAACTTGGGAAAGCTGCGATGGATTAACTTCTGAGGCATTATTATTCGGCACCACTGACGCAAGCAACATTGGTCACAAAGGCAGTAGAGACGAGAACCGCTTTTGCATGCCCGTGGCAATTAATTCAACCGCCTGGATAGCTTCTTCAGGTGACATAACTAATGACTGTAAATTACTAGAAGACGTGAGCAGTTTTGTAGACCACAGAAAGCCGAATAGTGCGCATCGGTTGCTCGACTTCGAGAGATAATCGAAATGTTCTGAGTTATATTTTTCCTCCGCACAAGAAACTGTGTATTTAAAGGTGGCTGCAATAAATTTATAATCACTCCAGTTATTTTGGCATTGGCTATGAAGAAGCTTTTTCCATGCTGCCTTCCTCCGCCTGTAATCTATTGCACAGTCCGCATTCCCCCAGTTAGAAGAATTCCCTTTTGTTGGCGTCACAAGGAACTCCGACATTTTACGGCTTTCCTCTATAGCCAGACATATGCTTGCTGACTGGTGGGCCTCGGCGATGTTAGACACTGACGCAGGGGCAGAGCGCAACGCCGTCTGAAATCATAATTTATATGTCCCCCAACTGAGAAGACGCCGGGTTACACGACATACGATATCAAAATGAATAGGTATATGGTCACTTTATGTGCCGCTATCAACATTCGACCAATTTATTACGCCAATTCCAGGACTAACGAACGTGAGATCTAAAACAGATTGAGTGTGTGAGCGAAGATAAGTGGCCGATCCTGAATTTAAGCACATAAGGTTGTGATCAGAAACCGAATCCCAAAGGCGCTTGCCGCATAGATTAGACCTGAAACCCCACGACACATGGTGAGAATTGAAGTCGCCAGCCACAAGAACTGGGATTTTACAGTTAGTGAGCAACAAGTCCAGAGGTCTAATAGCCTGTACTCCAGAGTGGAAATAACAATTCGCTATAGAAAATGGAGAGCACCCAGGAAGTACAAAGTATAATGCCAAAATCTCACAGTCAGGAGACATTTGTTAAAAAGATACCTTCGCAATGTGGCAAAGTTTTTAAGAAGAGACTAAAGTTAGTAAACCACCTCCTCTTGGCTGGTGATCTAGGCGAAATTAACGGTAATTTTTACAATGTAAATGTTTGTCGGTTGAAAGCCAGGTTTCTTGCAGAATTATGACATCCGGGTTAAGCTGGCTAGAAATGCAGAGTAAATCTATGGAAGCTGAAAGAATAGAGCGACAGTTCCACTGTAGAACTCGCAACGACGCTATGGTTGTGAAGTCCTAGTAGCAGCAACTGCCTGCCCCAAAATGGTATCCTTGGGCTTGGTGCCAAGCTGTTGCTTCTTTGATTTGGGCTGGGTACGTGGAGAAGACGAATGAGACAAGGGGGACCCGCTGCGCTTGAGAACACGCGCATCAGGCTCCATCATCTCGAAATCATAGATGATACCATCATCACTCGAAGTACCCGAGGTAAGTACCGCGGAAGGGGCTGTAGTACTTTCCTGGGGCTGAGATGCTTCAGGAATTGTATACCGGCTAAGAGTAGAAGCCGGTATACAATTTCTGAAGCATCTCAGCCCCAGGAACGTACTACAGGACAAACGCATTTTCAGTGCATTGCGAATGGTATCTTTGGACCAAGTTCATCCTCGCATTGTGCCCTTTTCCATCATACGCAGCTGATCTGGAGCCAGAAGTCCACCAAAAGCTTTTCTTAAGTTGTAATGCTCTGATTCCGCTTTTTTTCGTCTTTTTTCCTCTAGATCAAGACGGCGCTTGAAGACAGCAACTGTGCTGAAATCAATGTTGCTTGTTGCTTCATCTCAAAAATTAAAAATATCGCTCACGCGGTCATTCGCGTTTTCTTCGTCGTCATAAGAGTTGTCCTCACACGCACATCCCTCTGGAACTTGGCAGACAAGAACTCAGCGAATGTCGAGCATTGCATTGGGCTATGCACTACCAATGAAGACAGAAATCGGAACCAATCTTTGCTTGGCGAACAAATCGCTGTAGTCTGTGGCTAAGTTTCAGTCTCGATACTTGGCATCTGTTGCTCATGGCCTATAAGGTGTTCATCTTTCTGGTTGTCAGTCGACTTTTGAGCTTCGGCACTGGCACCCACAAAAGGCAATGCATTTTATAAAGGTTATTTTTGTCATTGAGAGCATAAAAGACGTGTATAATATAATTATGCCCACCCACGCAGTCTTCAAACAGGGGCGTTACCGGACTTGCACATGATTCAGCAGTAGATGCGGGAGGAACTGACTGGTGAGGAAACGGTGCCTTTCTTGCTTTTATTTTTGGCTGAGTGTAAGCAAAAATAGTAGGAATGGCATTCCATTTTAGTTTCTTCTTTCCATCCACTCGTACCTTTTCAAACTCATCAGCAGAGACGTGATCCTGAAAAATTTCAGAGCACTTAAGTCTCCTTAAGTGCGATAGTGTGAAAGCGTTTGTGCCTTCCTATGCAATGTTCGCGATTGTTTTAATCGGCCTACGCCAAATTTATGGGTCACCATCGTATTCTCCGCAGTCGAATTAGATTGGACATCAATTTCTCTGCAAATCGGCTGAAGTGATATTTAGAGGGTGGGTAGGCCGAATTTAGGAGTGGCCCGGGAAAATTTTGGAGGTCAACGTCGCCTTCGCCATAGTCGAATTAGGCTGGAGATTCATTTTGGTCCAAACCGGCCGAAGTCATATTTCGGAGATGGGTGGGCCAAATTTGGGAGTGGCGCGATCAGATTGAATTATATGTCGGTGAAGTGTTCCAGAAACACTCACTTCTTATGGGCAGCTTTTTCGTGAAACTAATAGCACAAACATTTATTCAGAAGTAGCCTTGAGGAGATTTAAGAACCTGCATGCGACACTCATCTCGTGATATAGGGAAAAAATGCCCGACGAGCCCTCACAGACAGTTCACAGCTGGGCGCATGTTACTTTGCAGAAGTGTGGATGAAAGAGCATGCATGTCAATAAGGAACGAGAAAAATCATGAACGTGAGAAAGTGTCTGTAGCTGAAGTTCTCAGTCAGCAAGAAGGAAATTTGGGAGAGTTGGTAAGTATATCATTTTTGCTCACAGTGCACCTACAACGGGACACGAAACGAGACTAACACAAACAAGCGCTGACTATCAGCTTGTTTTTTATTGAAGAGCGAAAGGCGTATATATACAGAAAATGAATGATTGAAAGAACTAGTTTAGTCAGCGCTTGTTTGTGTTAGTCTTTCGTCTCGTGTCCCGTTCTTGTTGCGGTGTGAGCAAAAATGATACTCCCAGTCAGTTTTCATGGCGTGCTAATTACTGTGTGCCAAAAAGCTTCTGTTTCATGCCAAACACAAAACAGCTGACTCGGAACTATTTATGCACTTGTTCACTTTCTGTGGCAATCACATATCGGGCAACGTAAATAGCCGCATAAACAATAGTTGCAAATATAAGATAAGCGCTTACCTCACAGAGGCGAGTATTTTTCGTTGGAACAAATTTCTCCCGCCTAATGCTGCGGAGTAATATAGCTCGTCGCTTGTAGTCTTTTGTTTTCCGCCGGGAATGGCAAACAGCGTTTTGTACATTTCTCGCCGATTGCTGCACCCAAAGGCGCAGCAACCAGGCATTCTCGCAGTCTCTACGCAGGCATGAACTGCACAAGTGTCACTACACCGCTAGAAACGCTGTGCACGTCTATCTCGGCCCATAAGAGGAAGTGCTACGTAATGCTCCGGACGAGCTGTGTGCCGCCAGCCGCGAGAAAGAAGCGAGCGGACCATTTAGGGTGGGGAATGACCACGTCACCGCGGCGAACAAATCGGGAGCGCGCGCACACTGGCCCGCCGGCGCGGCGGCGAGAGAAAACGAATGCGGTTCCTTTCTAGTTCCAGTGACTTAAGATCGCGCTATGCTGGAGCTGTCTAGTGTGTTCCCTTTCAGGTTGCACCTAGCTGTACTTTCGCGCTCAGTAAATAACTCCCAGCTCACCGGTGGCGACCGCGATGGGGTTTGCTCTTCAGAGCTGTTGAATGCGCGAAAGAGACAAGCCCGAAAACCCCACTAGCTCAGTTGGCAGCCAGCGATGCGTGATATTTACAAGTACCGCTGGCGTAGTGGCGAGAACTTGCGCGTCTGTCTGCCGGCAGAACTTGTGGTGCTTCACTACCTCGCGAAGGAAGCTCCGGCCACGGATCGCCTGCTGCTGAATAGGTGAGCAAGGCATAGCTCACACATACGCGCCCGCTCCTCGACGTTCCTCACGTAACTGGGCTGGTGCGTCTCCTAGCTTCCATCAGGCTGCACGGTTTTACTTACGCCGAGTGGCGAAGCCCTGCACGTACGTACGAGTCGTGTCGATAGTAAGCGAAACCCGGTTCCGTGTTGTAACGGGGTTACCGCTCGATATGTTAAAAATTTGGGTGGAAGGTTGTTGCGAAGGTTTGTAATGTTTGTTTAGGCTAAAAGCCGAAGGGGCGCGGCTTTATCACTGTGAGCGAAGATTCGACCGGGTTTATTTCAAATGATCGCAGCCACGAGGAGCTAGGTCTAAGTTGCTCCAGACTGTCCTGGGTGTTTTACGTGCTTTATCAATAAAGTTCTTCCTCAGCTTGAAAGTGAGCGCAGTCGAGAGCAACCGTGATTCAGTCCCTCGACGACAGCTCAGCACGCCTGTTGCTATGGGAAACGGTCCGTTTATGTGGGCCCAAGTCAGCCAGATAGGTGTTCGTTTCAGTGTCAGGTCAGCCTGCTGTCGGCGTCACTGTCAACTGCACGTGACAGTATATCTCGTAGTGCCGGTCGCCTTGTGATGCTGTGGGTTGCTCATCCGTAGGTGCGGGGTGCACTTTGACACAAGCTCGCGCATCGGTTCATTGTGAGGCAAAAACGGATTTCACCTAACTTCTGGCTCCGCTTTATTTCCGAGAGAAAGAACGGAGTTACACGGTAGGCGGCTTTCAGAAGAGTCGCGGTCTGTACAGCGTCACTTCGCCGACCGGAGACAGGGATTCTGAGCTAAAGTGGACCTTATTGCCAGGCAACCGCGTTTCAGGGCCAGCGGGAATGTGAGGGCGCAAGTTTTGTGGAGCGCTTCTGTTCCCGCGACAGCGCGCTCCATTAGTTCAGGCCATCGAGCAGGAACGTTGCCAAAACACGGAACTGAGGCATATATATGTCTTGCTCTCAGAGCGATTTAAGATCTTTCGTAATCCATGCTATGAAGCACGGTATCACCCGACACCGGTCGCGGCGATGGAGCTCCCGTTAAAGAATCCCAGGTGGTCGAAATTTCCGGAGCCCTCCACTACGGCGTCTCTCATAGCCTGAGTCATTTTGGGACGTTAAAACCTAATAAACCCAACCAAGCTGCACTACCGCTGTGTACTGAAGCGAAACTCCAATTTGTAATTAAAATAAGCTCCAACTTTATGTAGGCAGTTTTTGCTGTTCGTATGCAGTGATCACAGCGCAACCGTCCCTGCGATAGTTTGTTTGCCGCGCTGTAGCCTTCAAGTGGATGGGCACGTGGTATCAAGAACGTTGTGTGTTTTACAAGTCACAGGAGCTTTGAAGCCTTTCTTTATTTTTTTACAGAAAGTCAGCTCTGTGCAAGCATGAATGAAGCATACTCCAGCCCGAACGAAACACGCACGAGTTTATACGAGCCACTCTTGAGCCGATATGTGTTTTATACCAAACACATATGAGCTGATGTGTGCTTTCGGGTGTCTCATATCAGTTGATGTTTGCCATATTCTAGTTTATACCCGATACAACTGTCGCATGTATGAACTCTTACTCAGCATGCAACGAATTCGTACAAGACGCAACGTTGGCATATATTTGATTTATTGTTCCCTTAAGAGGACGCGCTTCAGAAAAAAAAATTGTAAATATTTGTTCCAAGTGGCTGAAAATTTCGCACGAGAGAGACCTTTGTCAGTTGTTTCTAAATACGGTTTTCCTACTCGCCTATTTTGCTTGGTTCAATTTTTGCAGGTCGTAGAGATAAAATATAGCGATGCTTTGTTGCGTCTATTCCTCACCGGTATAAATATACAACACCATTGAAATATATCCCATTATACCGACTATGATTCATCTTATGCTGTGAGAAAAAAAGTGTGGCAGGCATGCAATTTCCGAATTAAAAAACGTCATACTGTTCAGAATGTCTGTTTAAAATCTTTTTACAGTGATTTTACATATACGTAAAAAAATTTCAATCATTTTACAATGATTGTTTAAAAGTTGAATCCTATCCGCAACTATAAATTGCAATTAATTTAGCAGAGCTGCATTTCGCTTGTAGTGAAGCATATCTACACCAAATTTCATTGGGATGTAACAAGCATAAGTGCAAGAATGTCGTGCACAAGCACTGAGGGTGCATGAAAATGATAAAAGCAGGAAAATGCGTTCGAATTTATTCAACGAGTAGCTCAGTTCCGCTCATTTTTCGGCCACTTGGCATGTTTATATCGCAGGTTCTGGTAATTTCGTGTCTATATTTGACCCTAGTACTGTTGGACATTGAAGAGGAAGACTTACACAAAATAATGCAAGAAGATACCAAAAATGGTACTTTTAGAATTAAAATCTTCGTTTTTTTTTCAAGTGCATGTACCCTCGAACGCCCGAGGGCATTACATAAAGAGGGAACAAAGTCAAGATTTCGCTGCCAACACGGAATAAAGAGAAAACTCGTTAGTTAAGTGCATAAAAATATTCCGCCGTTGAAGCAGCGGCGATGTGCTACTCTGCGCTGGGAACAGCCTGTTTCACATACAAGCGAAAATGCTTGCGAATCCTGCCACCACGGCGGAAAAAACTGTTTTGTGTCATCGTGGCGATGAGCGGCGAGGTTCCAACGAGTTTGAAAGTTTCGCTGCGACGCGCCGCACATTCGTTTAGTCGCTTGTATGTGAACCAGCCTAAAAGGTGTTTGGGGGGAGAAGGGTACCAGAAA
Organism: Amblyomma americanum; assembly: GCF_052857255.1. Taxonomy (NCBI): domain Eukaryota; kingdom Metazoa; phylum Arthropoda; class Arachnida; order Ixodida; family Ixodidae; genus Amblyomma; species Amblyomma americanum. Next base: position 131,742,684 of record NC_135503.1, read on the forward strand.
ATAAGGACAGAAATGCGCACTCATTTCAGTGGAATTAAAAAAAACTAAGAAGAACGCGGAAATGCTCTAAACTTAGGAAGTGAAAAGTCCAATGTCCTGTAGGTGGGACTGTATGCAAAGTGCCATACAGAATGATTTCACACAAGATATACTGTAACACGTGATCTGGTATGTATAGCAGACATATATTCATATATGTTGTTTTTTTACATATCAACAGGTATACAGCACATATGGATTCATACAGGTTGCATACAAATTCATATGAGATTTTAAATGGGAATAAAATCGCTGTACCATAAATAAAAGCGCCTCAACGCTGACCTGAAGAAACGTCTTCCACAATTATTGGCGAAAGTGGTCAGTGCATTGCCAACCTCCGTTTTTTCAGAGGAAAGCTAAGAAAGAAGAAAATTGTGGAAGTTAAGATAGAGCTGTTACACTCACTCCTTCGCCGGGTCACGATCGTTGCAACAACGTGTTGCGAAGCATGCCGCTCGGCGGTTGGGGCGCCACGCGATGAAACCCTCTTGCTCCCAGACCGGCCCAGTGCGCCGTCAGCGTGAATAAAAACGCTCTCTTTGCGGGCTATGAGCCATGCTCCCGAATTTCGCCGAGCGAGCAGTGGTATCAGTTGCCAGCAGCATGACGCCGCACACTTTTATAGCCGCCGACGGAAATGGCGCTCGTTGTGCGCGGGGTGTGCGAAACAGAGGGAACAGCACCGCTCTGCCCTCGTGCTTCGCCATTTCGGTTCAGGACGAGGCTATATGCCTCACGCTCGGGCATTCCCTTTCATAAAGCTCGCGAAAGTGTACCCAACTTTGCTTGCCGCCACTAGGCCCCAGTACAAACGGTCTATATGCCCGCGCTCCGATGCCTTTACCTTCCATCTGCTGCCTACAAGAACCAGTGCGTTCGTTGGGGCTGATGGGCTATCGTCTTCAGCGTTCATACCGCGAATAAAAAGACCAAGGAAGGGCGACTGCTTCTCCCGTCTCATTCGGTCTGGTTTTACGAGGTCTGACGTCTCAAAGCAAATCAGGATATAAGAGACGCCGTAGTGATGGGCTGCGAGAAACTTCAACAACCTGGGGTTCCTTAACGTGCCTTCATTGGAATTCGACCGCCGCGGCCGGGATCGAACACGCGTCTTTTGGGTCGGCAGCAGAGCACCATAAGCACAGCCAGAGCGGCAGCTCCACCATCTCTGTATTTGGCCCTGTATATGCGCGTATGCACATATGTGACCGGAAGGTAGCGCTTGTGTTTGGTCTGCTCCCTCTCCCGAGTAATCCATCGTATCACAGGGATCTTTTCAAGAACTCCCGCGAAGAGCTGATTTTGTGGAGCTGTTGTGGAAAACTCTCGGCTGTGGCTCAAGGGGACATAAACATGCATTTTGAACAGCGGCAGCTATGCGAGAGGCTTCCTTCGTGATTGATGACAACTATGGTCCCCGTTCAGGTCGGTTTTCATCTCCCGCTTGTATCTACATTGCGAACCAGGATGTGATCTGAGCGTGTCCCAGGTCACGTGTTCCCTAAAGACAGCGACCTCGGGAAAGTAGAGGAACCGCTGTTCTTATTAGTGGGTAATTTGTTAATTTAGGGAGGCACATTGAGAATGATACCTGCAGTGACACGATGGGTACGAGTGGTTCCATGGACCGTCTTCACTGTTGTCCACTGAAAAATAGGAAAGCACAACGAAGGAAGGAATGCTCTACTTTTATCTAGATTCTTTTTTGATATCAGCGTTTTCCGCTATTTGATCTAATATTGAAATTTCGAAAAATTTCCTGACATTTTGTGGGCCCTAAAAGGCGCGAGATGGCAGAACGGATTTCTAAGATGGTCGCAACTTGTGCAGAAGGGAGCTGTCGTCAGCACGGTCTGACCGCCCACATAGAGACGTTCAGGAAAGCATAAATTCTTGATTTTTCTTTTTCTTTAGATGTGTTATTGAGATGTACTGCACTGTTACTGCGTGTGGAAGTCCACACGCGCAGCCCACTTCATCGATGAGCAGAAACGTTTTTTACTCCTTGTCGTTTTTATCGGCGAAGGCATAGTTCATAAAGACAATTGCTCACCGCTTTATTCTTCCGGTTAACCTCCCTGCCGTTCCTCTTCCTTCTTGAAGTGAAACCACTGTCAATGAGAATTACGAAAGCCTGGTTTGATCGAATACAGTCTTGGCACCGGTGACGATCGTCGTAAAGCACGGCACAGGATATTCCTTGAAGAAGGAGATAAGGCTGATATGAGGATTTCGCTGGCGCCTTCTTCAGCAAAGTTAGGGATGGAAAAGTCTCCACTTTCAAGAACATCGTCAGTGGCATTGAAGCTTTCAAGTTGGTCCTTGAAACTGCGCACCATGGTTCGGTTGCAAAAATTATGTGCTAAACTGGGCTACGTCCTAGTTGAAAGCTTCGGCGATGGCTGCTATTGGTCGCAAATCTCACTCGGAGGCGCGGCTGCTTAACGCTGCCGCATCCTACGCTCGGTGCTGCTTGGCCTTCCTAGCACGAACCTCGTCCGAAATGGCAGTCACGGTTCGCCTTCTTCGGCGCACGCACTTGTGAGTCTTTGTCAGAGAGAGTGCATGAGGGACAGACGGACGCAAGGAAGGAAGGAAGGAAAGAAGGGAGAGAGGGAGGAGGGCGGAAGGAAGAAAAAAAGGAAGAAAGTAGCGTCTCCTTTAAAACTAGGTGGAGGCAGTTGTGTATATGCCCGGCTTTGTTTTTTTATTTAATTGTGTCGTAACTGAGTGTTAAAGTTCGCCATTTAAGTATGTTTTCTGTCCTACACTACTAACTTATGTCACCTCTCTGCTTTCGAGCCACCAATCTTCGAATCGCGTTTTTGCTAACTTCTATCGCGCTGATTGACTTACGTGACCATTGTTGTCTCTAAACTCCAGTGCCTCAGGGAGGGTGACTGTGCCTGGATATTCGAGTGTAAGGTGTTTGTGTCCACAAACTTATCGCACAGTGGATATGTGTCATCATCTTGAATTTCTTTCCTTTTGTAGCTGCGCGTTATAAGGCACCCTGATGTAGCTTCAAAGCGCTTCACTGCCTCTTGAGTTATCAAAGACCGATCGCAGTGAATCCCAACGAATCGGAACAACTTCCGGGACATCCTCCGGGCCTTGAAAGGGAGATGTGTTGAACGTTGTCCACATTTATTGAGGGATACCCGGCAGCTACGGCTGGTGAGACAGCGGAGCTGTCCGTAGACGCTGCTGACTGGGCCAGTTGCGGATATTGTTCTGAGACCCGCGAGCGTCCGAGCTCACGCTTCAGGCTTCAACCTCTTCGTCATCGACGTGGCTACAGGGGCGCATCTTCGGGCTGCTGCCAAATTGTACGGACTTCATCCACGCGCAGGCCCAATGTGGGCTCCGTAAAAGGGCTATCGCAGTGAAAATCAGCCCCGGAACAGGCAAAGCCAGATGCATGAAGTTCATCTGAGTGATCACGAATAACAAGCCCAAAAATACAACGTGGTGCTTAACGCAGCGTCGTCGTTCACTATCCATGAACACGTGCCAACTAGCGCAACTACCCAGTTTAATGTAATCTGTCTGAGGGATGTTCGCCATTTTTGCTTTCAACTCAGGACGGCATTTGGGGAGAAGCAGACCGTTACAGGCCATGTGTTGTCTGTGAACCAACTCGCGGAAGTTTTTCGAGCGACACAAAGCGTACCATCCCCGGTCAAAGATTTTAGCAACTGGTTCCTTCATGGCGGCAACGTGCAGCCCATCGCTGCATGGCAATCGCCTTCATCACTCACATCTTGAGTATCATTTTTTTCGCATCCTCCGAATGAATCACCGGACCTAGCTCGCCTCTATTTATGTCTGTTGTCCAGAACAAAGGTGAGCGTGTGTTGGAAAAGCTACGTAGGTTGAAAATACGTCATCCGCGCCGTGATGCAAGAAAAATTTCACTAGTGCTTTCAATAGTAGATGCGCCTCCTTTAAGAGGGCTGTGATATGGATGGAGGTTATGTAGAGAAGGGAATGAAGACGGGTAGCGTTTCTCCAGAATAGAGACACTTTCGGCAGAAAAAAATATCACTCAATGTACGCGGACTTTTGAAACTTCTCTTTTACTAGCACCACTGCTCTTGCTGTAGTCTGTTCCGTTTGGCCAGTTTAGTGGCTAAAGTCATATAAAGAATGCTTCTGGCGCGTCTTGAGTGGTACCTTGAGCACAATAACGTGTATCATAATGCCCGACATGGTCGCTACTCTATAGACAACGTCATTGATCTCGTGTCCACAGTACAGCAACAGAAACGCCAGAAGCGCATGTGCGCGGCACTTTTTCTTGACATCAAAGGTGCATACGATAACGTGACACATGAGGCCATCCTTGATGCGCTAGAGGCTGTTGGAATTGCTGGACGGATGTATAGGTGGATCCAAGGCTATCTGACCAAAATGACATTTTTTATTATGTGTGAAAATGGCTCCACACCAGTGCATTACACCTACTGGGGCGTGCCTCACGGCGGAGTGCTCAGTCCTACTTTGTTTAATCTAACACTTATAAGACTCCAGGAGTGCCTACCTAATACCGTCTATATCTCTATGTATGCTGATGACATCTTCATCTAGGCCTCCAATGTGACGCGTCTCCAGGTGCGAGCAAGACTTCGGAGGGCAGCAACCATAACTTCCTCCTATCTCCGAGAGCAAGGTCTGAGCCTGTCAACCGAGAAGTGCGCTATAGTGGCATTCACGCGCAAAAGTATCACTCGTTATCCGCTAACTACTGACGACCAAGTCATTGCCTATCGTGCATCTCATCGTTTTTTAGGAATTGTTATAGATCGGAATTTATCATAGAGCCCGCACTGCAGCATTGTAAAGAAAACACTAATCTCTATCACACATCTGCTCAGATTTCTTGGCGGCAAATCATGGGGATTGTCGATTCTATCAATGCTGCAACTCTACAGAGCGCTCTTTTTGGGATTCTTGCGTTATAGTGCACCAGTGCTTTCAAGAACATGCAAGACGAATTTGCGTGCCCTCCAAGCTATACAAGGTCAGGCACTTCGCACATGCCTGGGTCTCCCTCGCAGCGCATCAACAGTTGCTACCAAATCCTAGCTATGGCAAAAAATCCTAGCTATGGCAACAAAAATAGGGTGACGTCATAAAGCGGCCTTATGACGCGTACACAAGCCGAGCACCGCCATTTCAGATATTCATGTACATGTTTGTCTATACACACTCCCCACTGGCTGACGTCACTAAGGTACCAGTTTTGCCGACTACATTAGTGCCGAAATTTTGACGCAACCCTTTGTAGAACAGCGTCACGGGTGGTGTCATACGATTTATCGTTGCATATTCCTTAAGCAAAGATAAAGTTACGATGGTTCTCGTCCTTGCACCAGCTGTGCGCTGTTAAAGAAGGTTTGTTGACTTGAAGGCTCCTTGCACCTGAGGTGCCCCGTACGGTGTATTCACGACTTGCAATGGCAGGAAGCGACGAGAAAATGGACTGAAATTTATATACAGGAGATTTCCACAATGTACAGCATACTAAAGACAGTGGCAAATGAGAATGAAATGGCTAAAAGCAACATTTTCCCTCCTCGGCATAGCCAAAAATGCGGAGCATCTAAACTTAGCCCAGAACGACGGCTTGGGGTCCCGCGGTCTCGGTTTTAAACCCTCGGGTACATACAGGAAGCAGGCAAGCCTGAACACGATTGATGCATTGCCCCGTTCAACTTTGGCAGTATTAATAACTCCTCCCCAAAAGAGCAAGTCCAAAGAAGTAATCAATCTATCATCAAAATGCGATGCACAGAGCGATCTGCACAAAAGCGCGTCTCGCCCTACAACTTTGATAGTGCCCACGAAACCCTCACTCAAGGTAAAAAAAAAAGCGACGGATCCCGGAGTGCCTTTCTCCACGGGTCAATCCGGTGCCCTCGTAGAACACCTTTAGTTATTACCCCCCGTGCAATTCCCATGCTTAGGTCGTTGCGGTTAGCCGAAGAGGTCACTGTGGCGCAATCAGTCTTCCTTTGTGGGGGGGGTCTTTGTTGCGCCCCGTAGCGACCTCTGCTTTCGCCGGCGGTTTCCTGAAGGGACGGTGTCGGGTCGAGGGAAGATCTTCGGTTGCCATGCACAAAGGCATTGGCCCTTGCCATCTGACGAACGGTTGACAGCCGGCCACATGGTAGTGCCTATGTTCCCGACGGCTGCCGGTGTTCCGACAACACGGCGCCCGTGTAGCTATCTGCCTGTCACCAGACACCCTTCCTGCCCTACCCAGGCCATTACTGCGACAGATTTTGATGCTGACTCGTCGATCCCAACAGGTTACATAAGCGGTAGTCATGTTGGAGGCTGGCTTGCGACAGGGGTTTGAACCGACGTCATATGCACCCTCAATTCCCAGTCTTTCGTATCAAAATTGTGATGCAGTCGTTTGTCGTACAGCGTTCCGGCTAGTGTCATATGTGCGCGTGTGTGGATGGGTGGTGTCATACATCGTCGCTGGATTTCATTGTGGGCCTGTTGTGTGTGCGCTCGTGAAATGAACAGCGATCCATCAACGTCTAAAGTTTCGACATCGGCACCACGCGAAGTGAATGAAACGTGGTCGTCCACGCAAATGCGCAAACGCCGCAGATGCAAAAAATAAATTTAATGCATGTACGACCATTACGCGCGTGAACAGTGCTCCCAGGGACAGTAATGCTTTCGCATCCTCACACGCAGGCACTCTTGAGTGTCTCTGCCCAATTATTTTTTTTACTGAGAAGTTCGATGTACGTTGTCCTCGGCGTTCCTCTGCGAGGGGGCCGCTGTCCTTGCTCAGTGCCTGCAGCGTGACCGACGCGTGCGACCATGCGCAGATATTTCTCCCGGGAATCCTAGCTACACCCCAAGCGGGCATCTACACTTTCAACGGGCCCGGCATAAGTCCCGTCGGACTAGGAAGCAGATGTACAAGCAGCAGACGGAAGAATACAAGCGCCGCCAAACGTAAGTACATGGATTGTAACGCTCACCAGCTGGCTATATCTAGAGGGGGGAGCCTCAGTCGAACCACGATGGTTTCTTTGAGAGGAAGTGCTTTTGGGATCGGCTTGGGTATATCCGCGCTTCAATTTTAATTGCACGCACTTATAATTTACTGGTAGAGCGCTGCCATTTCAGCGCTAGATTAGAGAAGGAAATACGTTGACGAAAGGAAAACGTGTGCTTCTTCGCTGTGCTTCGTAGTCGTGCGCTCTATATTTGAGATGCATGACCGAATACAGCTACTTAGCGATGTCAGTGTTTTACTGAGAGGTGAACAGTTTAGTGTTAACGGGCATGGAGGAGCCACGAGTGGATGAGACTTTTACTGAAGGCCATGGACGATTGGCAGGTCAAAGCAGTCGCAAACAATCTCGCGAGAAACTTGGCAAAAGGGCATGGTGGGATAACTGTGTGAACATTGAAACAGGACACTTACCATCTTGCACCTTTTCTCATAACATTAAGGAATCAAGCTATTTACTAATGTATACATACGGATATTTCAAACATTCGTAGAGAGCACACAAGGGGAAGGTAAAATAAGGGCTTGTTATGACGTATAAATGACGGAAGCCATTAGTCACCGAAAGCACGAAGCATAGGGGATGTATTGTTTTAAAAATAATTTCCTGTGTTAATGAATGAGAGCTTAATAAAATAAATATTTTTTTGATAATTGATTCAAAAGCAGAAGAAAAAGCAACCCATGCCGCCGGTGGGATACGAGGTCGCGGGATCAGATCCCACCGGCGGCGTGTGGTTGTTTTTTGTTCTCCTTTCTGATCAGTTATGCTCAAATAAATACCTATTGATCTCGCATTTATGAACGCCACAAATTATTTCTAAAACAATACATCCCCTGTGCTTCGTGCTTTAGGCGACTGTTGGCTTCTGTCATGTAAGATTCCAAGAGTTATCCCAGTTAACTAACACGTTGATATGGTCTGTCCAGCTGGCTTGGCTAGTAGGCATCTCGGGTTTAACGTCTCAAAGGGACTCATGCTATGAGGGACGCCGTAATGGACAGCTCCGGATAATTTCGGCCACGTGGGGTTCTGTGACGCGCAATAATTATCATCGCACAGTACACGAGCCTCTAACATCCTGCCACCACTCAAATTTGACCGCCGCGGCCAGGACCGAAGCTATGCAGTTATCGACCAATTTCGGTTCTCGGTATCATTAATATTGTGTTCGGAAAATCTGTTGCTATACAACAATGAGAGAACTAAAACGATATCTCAATGTCAAAATGGCTCAACAACACGTATACAGCTACAACAGTAATAACATTGTCTCATGTATTATGTTCATACTTGCATAATAATGAAATAGGTGTAGTTATGTTCCTAGACGTACGGAAAAGAGCATTTTACGCTGTTAACCCTTTCCGACACGCATTATGTTCTACAATAGAGGAATATGTGAAACATTTTGTATGTAATTTTCCTACTGCCTATTTCACGAACAGAACATGAATGGCCCAAAGCCTAGGAACTCACACGTGGCGCACACTTTCACGATCACTGAATTTCAACCCAATTCTTCGAAAAACACATTTATGCCCAAATAATTATTTCTTTTATCATCCGAAGCCGCTGCCGCAAATAAAAGTATCCTGTAAATATTTTGTAAAATATTCGATCGTATGATCGACGCTACCGCATCGAACAGCACTTCCTAGGTGCACCGTGGAACTTCGTTACGTCCTTCTTTATTTCTTGTTTAAAAGAATGACCTTCTTTTGTAAGCGCGAAAGGTCTTGCCGTTCCCTATATCAGGGATTTAAAATGTTGCCGGCATTACTGACTTTCCGAAAGCAGGTGTAGACGCTTCGAGACAAAGTTGTGAAAAGTCGCTTGCACGATCACAGACGCCATTCCAGCGACCGTTGTGCGCAAGGGCGGAAGTTTCCAGTCGCCCAAAATATAGAAGCTGTCATACGCAACTTTTGTCTCTTAGTCATGCATTGCAGGTTTTGGAAGTTGCCCGGCTGCCGCCCGGTTTTCTTCTCGTGATGATATTCGTGCGGATATAAGTCACTCAAGTCGTACAATGGGCTGAGACAGGCGGTGTTTTGCTGAGCCTTATGGCCAAAGACAACCCAGGCAAAACTCCAGGAATCTATACTCACCCCTTTTGTACTTACGCATAAGTCTTCGGCCCGCCGCGGCGGCTCAGTGGTTATGACGCTGGGATGCAGATCCGAAAGACGCGGGCTTGATCCCGGCCGCAATGGTCAAATTTCGATGGAGGCGAAACTCTAGAGGCCCGTGTGCTCTGCGATGTCACTGCACGTTAAAGAACCACAGGTGGTCGAAATTTCCGCAGCAATTCACTACGGCGTCCCTCATATCCTTAGTCGCTTTGGAACGTTAAACCCCAAAACCAAACACGCATACCTCTTCGCACGAGTGGTTGCGTGCCTTGGTATCGATGCGGCCGGTGATTGCGTTTAGCTCGTTAAGCAGATCAGGCCAGATGTCGTATATTTCGTTAGCAGTACAATCCTCTCCCCCAACGACATCCGTGGTGTGTGTGTGTGTGCGTATATGAAGCCTCTACTCTCCAGCAGCACCCGCCGTGGCTTAAAGGCATCTCTCAGGTACAAACCTCCAGCTTCTAGCTAGAAGGCCTCCACCTAGCACAAGGCCACGTAGCAGCGGAGTTAAGGACGACGAAATCAAATTCAGAGATGCACTGGGAGGCGATCATTGTAAAAACGAAAATGATAAAGGTAAATAGTCGAATGTTTAGGGGAATCCCCTAAGGTGGATTAGGTCCATAATAAAGGAGTGTTTATTACAAGGGAGCTTACGTTTGGCTTAATTGGTAGAGCAACTGCTCCGGATAAGCGGTGGTCCCGGGTTCGAACACCGGGTCTCTCTGCAAGCTTAAATTGCGAGCGCCGTCTCTGCGGGAACGTAAGGCATCCGTGTGCTGTGCTGTGCGCCTTCCACTACGGCACCTCTTTCTTCATTTCTTCTTGCACTCCCTGCTTTATCCCTTCCCTTACGGCGCGGCTCTGGTGTCCGCCGATATGCGAAACAGATACTGAGCCATTTCCTATCCCCCAAAACCAATTCTCGTCTTCCTTCGTGGGGACAATGGAGCGCGGGGAAAGGGAACGATTAGCAGCGCACTCACTATGTGGCAAACGTGCCGCCTGTGCTTCTCTGTCTTGGAAGGCCTGGAGCAGCGTGCAGCGGCATGATTCGTAGCGCGGGAGAGACAGAGGTCACGTGACACGTGCGCCACGAGGTGGTGTGGTTTAGGGGTTGTTGTTTTGCGCGCGCCTTTGCGTTTTGCGCAGGCCGCCATCGCGGACACCAAGCTACAAACTCGGGCAAAGAGAACGACAGCAACGATTCACAGCAAAGCGCATTCTTCCTGACTCCCTGCAGAGAATGAATGAATGAATCGACGGTTTATGCCACCGCTACTGCACAAATTGATGTTCCATGTACTCCTCATTCAAAAGGGCCGCGCAAAAGATTCTCAGATGAGATTGATAAGCCCACTGCGTTGGCTTCATACTTTGAGGCATTGAAAACGAAACTTCTCTCACGTCACCCAGCACTCTCAGTCGCGTTCTGAATGTGGATGTCATTCTCGACATGTAACATTAAAGCGATCAGTCATCCCAGGCGCGGAGGTGTAAAAAAATAATAGGCGACATCACGATATTTTGATATCGAACAAAAAGTACATCAGATAATGGAGAAAGCAGCGGGAGCAACGTATACAACGTGCCGGCCACTATGCGAGTACATACTGTGCATGAATCACCACGTGGAGTCCGGAAACGCGTTAAATGTAAATTTTTTACTGAGCTATTTCGGTTCCGACAGCCGACCTGTTCTCATATGTGATCGCTCCTAGCACTTTAGTTAGCGAGAAGAAAAAAACAATCGAAAAAAACTCAGATTCTTTCGTGCTTTAAATCATTCCGACTTTTACAGCCTGCCCCTCAATTAAACCGCAGTTGTAAATACTATGATAAGGTAATACCTTGAGACCCGCAACAGAAGTAGCAGCACGTCAAAAGAAATTACTTCACTGGCGCAGGCGAATGTCACGCGGCCAGTTAAGCATGAGCATGCATAAGTCGCCACATGGTATTCGTTTACTCAGGTCATGCACCAAAAGCCGCAGTGATAACTATGATGAGATGTCGCGAGACCTGCAACAGAAACAGCACGTGAGAAGAAATTTTTAACAGGCGCCGGTGAATACCACGTGGCTACCTAATTATACGTGCAGCAATTACAGTCGCCCCGTAGTATTCGTTTGCTCGTCTTGAGCACCTTTACAAACTGGAAGCTCACAATAAAAATTTGGTGAACTTTATAAAACCTCGATTACTTATAAATGGGTCCAAAACGCACGTCGCGGCATGCGAAAATCAACCTGCCACCCATGACAGCGGCGCCCACGCAAGGACAAAAAGTTGCGCACGCATTTGCATTCAGGTGAGGTCATATATATATATATATATATATATATATATATATATATATATATATATATATATATATATATATATATATATATATATATATATATATATATATATATATAAGCAGAAAAGACAAATGAAATGAGGGGCTCGTTGGACAAACATATTAAGGAAGTTAACAGTCACCGAAACCAAGGTGCATAGAGGAATGTTTTTTTTTTAATTTGTAGTGCCAGTCAATTGGTTTAAAGAAAATTATTTATAAAGCAGCAGAAAAAACAACCATGTCGCCGGTGGGGTCCGAACCCACGACCTCCGAATATCGCGTCCGGTGCTCTACCAACTGAGCTACGGCGACGGCTGTCCAATCTGCTGCTTTAGTGGGTATTTATGTTTTGCGTATAAGCTAATCTTGAGAGTGCTCACCAGCGCCACTCTCCTCCATGGCGGTGGACGTAGCACGTCCTGTAATACCGCGAGTGTGACGTAGAACGTCATCTAACGGTGAGGGCGGAAACTGTGTGAGAGCCCTCGTATGCTACCTATGGCATCAAGACTGCCAGAACCGAGACCCCCGCTAAGCTATTAGCAGAAAAGACAAATGAAATGAAGGGCTCGTTCCCCTATTCACCTTGGTTTCGGTGACTGTTAACTTCCTTAATATGTTTTCCAACGAGCCCCTCATTTCATTTGTCTTTTCTGCTAATAGCTTAGCGGGGGTCTCGGTTCTGGCAGTCTTGATGCCATGGGTAGCATACGAGGGCTCTCACACAGTTTCCGCCCTCACCGTTAGATGACGTTCTGCGTCACACTCGCGGTATTACAGGACGTGCTACGTCCACCGCCATGGAGGAGAGTGGCGCTGGTGAGCACTCTCAAGATTAGCTTACACGCAAAACATAAATACCCACGAAAGCAGCAGATTGGACAGCCGTCACCGTAGCTCCGTTGGTAGAGCACCGGACGCGATATTCGGAGGTCGTGGGTTCGGACCCCACCAGCGACATGGTTGTTTTTTCTGCTGCTTTATAAATAATTTTCTTTAAACCAATTCACTGGCACTACAAATTAAAAAAAAAAACATTCCCCTATGCACCTTGGTTTCGGTGACTGTTAACTTCCTTAATATGTTTGTCCAACGAGCCTCTCATTTCATTTGTCTTTTCTGCTAATAGCTTAGCGGGGGTCTCGGTTCTGGCAGTCTTGATGCCATAGGTAGCATACGAGGGCTCTCACACAGTTTCCGCCTTCACCGTTAGATGACGTTCTACGTCACACTCGCGGTATTACAGGACGTGCTACGTCCACCGCCATGGAGGAGAGTGGCGCTGGTGAGCACTCTCAAGATTAGCTTACACGCAAAACATAAATACCCACGAAAGCAGCAGATTGGACAGCCGTCGCCGTAGCTCAGTTGGTAGAGCACCGGACGCGATATTCGGACGTCGTGGGTTGGGACCCCACCGGCGACATGGTTGTTTTTTCTGCTGCTTTATAATTAATTTTCTTTAAACCAATTGACTGGCACTACAAATTAAAAAAAAAACATTCCCCTATGCACCTTGGTTTCGGTGACTGTTAACTTCCTTTATATATATATATATATATATATATATATATATATATATATATATATATATATATATATATATATATATATATATATATATGAACGGTTCGCTGCCGCACACACAAAAAAACGCGTATTCTATAACTACAGCGGAAACATGGTACACGATCTGGATAACGCTTGCGAACTGAATACGCAACGAGCCTCAGTTATGCGACGCTCGAGATATTCGCAGTACATCAGCACAAGACTGCAACTGAATTAATAAAGCCCAGCAAAGGCATATACAGCTGAAAAATAGGCGGCTGTTCCCTCCAGAAATCTGAACCAGTACACACAATGAGACCCATACACCATTAAAAGTACAAAACAATTGGGAAACCAATAGCCTATCAGAATATTGACAGCTATGGGTGTGTGAGCGTGCTGGTTTTATGGGCCTGTTGGTATATACCGTTGCACTATTTGGCCAATAATATCAATATTCCAGCAAGCCTACAAGACCAGTACACTGACACACCCATAGCTGTCAATAATCTGATAGGCTATTGGTGTCCTATGGGGTTTTTCGCTAGGGTTCTCAATCCCCGCCAGTGTGTCAGAGTTGTCATGGCCGCCAAAGCAGTGCAAATGTAAACCTAATGAACACGAATCCGATGTCTGCAATGCAGCGCCAAAGTGCGCAAACTGTGAACAGGTCCGCTCCGCGTATTGTAGGTGAATGAATGAATGATGATGAATTTTTGTGGCGCAAGAGCATCATAGGCTGAAGAGCGCCATTACACAAGGTTGTTTCTTCTACTCGTGGTGGGGTCAAAGACAAATTTCCGAAGCATTTCTCCCTAATGAAGCCGAGCACCTGGCGGGCGAAAGCTTGTACCCATTGTATCACCGGTGGGTATCCGCCGGAACTGGGTATCGAATCCCGCAGCTCCTGCATGCGAGGCGGATGCTGAACCACTAGGCCCCCGCTGCGGTGCGTATTGCAGTTCTTGCCCATCCTGGAGGAAAGCAAATAACAACAAAAATGTTGCCCAGATTTGTGAAAATTGTTTCCACGCTTCCTGGAATCTTTACTTTAGATTTAATAGCTAGTGTAAAGACGACGACGAGCAGATGGGCAAGCCGCATGTTCATCGCCTGGTGCATGCTCCTGGCTCCATTGTAAAGAAGACGACGAGCATATGCGCGAGCTGCGTGGTCATCGCCTGGCACACGCTCTCGGCTGGACTAGCTGACCCGCTGTTGGCCCTGCTCCCGTTAGGAAGCTTCTCAGAATAAACCCCACCTTACATTTGGTGGAGGTGCGGGGTGCGTCCTCTCGCCTTGGAACTCCGCAACCGAATGCTACCCCCTTCTGCGATGACTAACCACCAAGCCGTCCAAGTGAGCCCGGCCGCTGTCATCTGTGCTGGTTCTCTCCGCCAGCGAGACCCCGCTATCTTCAGTGGCACGGACGACCATGATGTTGAGGTTTGGCTCGCATCGTATGAGCGGGTGAGCGCATACAACAAGTGGGACGCGGAAACCAAACTGAACAATGTGATTTTCTATCTTATGGACGTTGCGAATCTGTGGTATCGGAACCACGAGGCGGACATTACATCATGGTCTGCTTTCAAATCTAACATCTCAGAGGTATTCGGCAGCCCGGAAGTGAGAAAACTCCGTGCAGAACAGCGCTTGCGTGCGTGCTCACAGCAGGTTGGCGAGAACTTCACGAGTTATGTCGAGGATGTCGTCGATCTGTGCAAGAGGGTGAACGCTCAGATGCCCGAAGCCGACAAGATCAGGCATATTCTCAAGAGAAATAATGACGACGCCTTTCAGATGTTGTTGGCGCGCGACCTGCTCACCGTCATGAAAGTCGTCACCCTGTGTCAGAGCTTCGACGAACTATGCAAGCAGAGGGTGGCTCTGACACGCGAACACACCGCGAACGTCGTCTCGCTTGCTGGCCTGAACGATGCAAGAGACCAGTCATCGCTCCTACCGCACATCAAGAGCTTCATCCGAGAAGAAGCTGCTCGCCAGCTCTCGCTTATTTCCCGCCATCAAGAGCCATCACCACACATAACTCCGAATTTGCGGCACATCATTCAAGAACAGGTCGCTGAAGCTCTCCTGCAAGCCCCTCAGCCCACACCTCTTGCGGCCCCACTGACATATGCGGATCTTGCGCGACCTCGTCCACCTACCTATGCTGCGCCTCCTGGTCCCGTTTGAGAGCCCGACGCTTTTAGCTTTTATTTAGCCGCCTGCTCATCTGTGGACCTCCTAGGGCACGCCTGATAATCGACCGCTTGCTCAACTGGGAAACTCCTGGCGCACGCCTGACAACCGCCCAATCTGCTACTTCTGCGGCTTGCCAGGTCATGTGGCGCGGCTTTGCCGTCGACGCATGAACATCTCACGAACACCTCCTGAAGTTTCCGGTTACTGGTCCCAGCGTCAGTACTCACCTCATGCTGAGCCTCCCCTAAGCCGTTCTCTGTCTCCTGAGCGCACCTACTTCTCTGGACGCCGTGCGCCTTCACGTCGGCGCTCCATCTCTCCGATGCGACGGCGTCCCTCGACCACTCAAGCGAAAAACTAGGTGCCGCAGTTCTGGAGGCGAGAACTGCGCAGTCGTCGAAATTTGAAAGGCCTCGTCTGTCTGCCGCCAATTTAATTGAAGTTTTTGTAGAGGGCGTATCTGTGATGGCGCTTGTGGACACCGGTACTGCGGTTTCTGTCATGGATGCAGCGCTTTGCCGATCTTTGAAGAAAGTGAAGACGCCCCTTTCTGGCCAGTCGTTACGAACTGCAAGTGCGCACCTCATCCAGCCGTTAGCAGCGTGCACTGATCGAGTAGTCATAGCATACATTCTATATTTGGTTCAGTTCATCGCTCTGCCGTCATGTTCGCATTCGATCATTTTGGGCTGGGACTTCCTATCGCTTCATGACGTGGTCATCGACTGTGTCTGGCTCAAGTAGCGCTCTCCACGTTGCCGAATCCCGTGGCAGAGACTGAAATTTGCGGTGCCCCTGTTCCTGCTAAATCCTTTGTCGCCGACAGTACCGATATTCCTGCGTGCTCTTCCGTGATTGTGCCTCTCTCCTGTGCTTGTGTTCGCGATGGCAGTGTCCTCTTCATGCCGTCCCCTACTTTTCTGCGTCGCCATTGCTTGCCGCTGCCTTATGCCCTGCTCACTTTCTCCGCCGGACTCACTGCATTGTGGGTCTTCAACCCGTTTTCAAGCCTCTCATTTTGCGCCGTGGTGAATGCGTCGGGACCGTGCAGCTCTCTGATTCTGTTTTCAACCATCCCGACGCTGGCGCAGAATCATCGCCGGTCGCCATGAACGCCCTCCGCTCTCCAACTCCTGCACCCGCCCCATTGTTGACCGACCTATTCCTTCGCTCTATCGACGCCACTCTACCTCCAACTAAGCGAACCCAGCTTCTTGCGCTACTTGAGGAGTTTCGCTCGTCCTTCGATTGCCACCAAAGCGGTTTGGAGTGCACGTCGACTGTCGAGCATCACATTGAAACCGGCGCCCATGCCCCTGTGCGACAGAGCCCATATCGTGTTTCCGCCGCTGAACGAAGAGTTATTGAAGAACAGGTAGACACCATGCTTCAGAGCGGCGTCATTCAGCCTTCCACCAGCCTCTGAGCCTCCCCGGTTGTCCTCGTCAAAAAAAAAGGATGGCTCCGTTCGGTTTTGCGTCGATTACCGCCGCATTAAAGGGACACTAAGAAGAAATTGATGTTGGCTCGTATCGATAGAATACCAGCTCCTGATTACAAAAACGGCGGTCTTACTGAAAACAAAGCTTTTGTAAGGCAGAAAATAGCAAGAACCAAAATACAGGTATCGCCGCCACAGGCCAAACTCGCAAGTACAAGCGTGGTGACGCCATAGGGCAAGAGACGCCACCTTGGAGGAATTTTTCATCCTACATGGTTTCGCGAATCTCTTAGGCTGTCTTGAACAAACAGCGCGAACAAAGACGAGCACAAAAGACAAGAAAGCGAACGACACGGCGCTGACTAACAACTGAGGGTTTATTGCTGATCACACAAGTATATATACATGGATGTCGGCAATGAGGGAAAGGTTTACAAAGTGCAAAAACCAAAAACAAAACGTAAATGTGACAACAGCAACATAAGCACGCTAGAAATCAGCAGAGATTATCAACCCCCAGGAGTGACAGCTCTTTTTGCAGAAGTGTTAGCGAAGGGGTACTTATACATGCATTTCCCTGCTTGAATATGTTGTAAGCCTCGATAATTTCCCTCGCAGTTTTTTCCCGATTTTTGGCAATGACCTTGGTTTCATGATATAGCGGTACGCACTGTTTTTTCTCTTTCTTTGCCCATTCACAATCCCGGCAATGAATGCCGAGATGACCTGAAACTACTTTTGACACTTTATAGCTGTGTTCGCTCAGCCTTTTATTTATGCAACGTCCCGTCTGTCCAACGTACTGCCCTCCACAAGGCAGAGGGATGTTATAAACAACCCCCTTATCACAAGGAACGAAGCGTGATTGGTGCTTAGTTGTGCACTTCGCCACTTTTCCTTTGAACTCATTAACAGATCGGCACAAACCGGCCAGACGATCAGGCGCGGAAAACACAACATCAACACCTGCTTTTTTCCCCCCTTTTTTCAGGGAGTGTGAAATTCCATGTAGATATGGAATCACAGCGACACGTTTGCGGTTGTTGTCCGATTCCTGGCCGTCTCGTGTAGCTGGTTCTGACTTGCTCTTCTTTAGGGCCGACTCAGCTACTGACGTGATAAGTTCTAGTGGGTACCCTGCCGAAAGCAATCTTTTTACCTGGTGTGATACGCTGGAATGCATTCTGTGGTGGCAGGATTTTGTTAATGAGCTGTTCAAACAGGATCCTATGATACCCCTCTTAATGAGCTTGGAATGGCAAGAACCATAGGGAAGAAGGGGCTTGTTACCTCGGGGTTCGAAAGCCCAGCAAACGTGGCTAGGAGTGAAGTACAGGCCAAGGTCTAGAAACTTGATGTGGTTGTGAACAGGGGTTTCATAAGTGATCTCAAGGGGGGAGAGAGTGTCAGAGTGTCTCTCTCTCTCCCCCCTTGAGATCACTTATGAAACCCCTGTTCACAACCACATCAAGTTTCTAGACCTTGGCCTGTACTTCACTCCTAGCCACGTTTGCTGGGCTTTCGAACCCCGAGGTAACAAGCCCCTTCTTCCCTATGGTTCTTGCCATTCCAAGCTCATTAAGAGGGGTATCATAGGATCCTGTTTGAACAGCTCATTAACAAAATCCTGCCACCACAGAATGCATTCCAGCGTATCACACCAGGTAAAAAGATTGCTTTCGGCAGGGTACCCACTAGAACTTATCACGTCAGTAGCTGAGTCGGCCCTAAAGAAGAGCAAGTCAGAACCAGCTACACGAGACGGCCAGGAATCGGACAACAACCGCAAACGTGTCGCTGTGATTCCATATCTACATGGAATTTCACACTCCCTGAAAAAAGTGGGGAAAAAAGCAGGTGTTGATGTTGTGTTTTCCGCGCCTGATCGTCTGGCCGGTTTGTGCCGATCTGTTAATGAGTTCAAAGGAAAAGTGGCGAAGTGCACAACTAAGCACCAATCACGCTTCGTTCCTTGTGATAAGGGGGTTGTTTATAACATCCCTCTGCCTTGTGGAGGGCAGTACGTTGGACAGACGGGACGTTGCATAAATAAAAGGCTGAGCGAACACAGCTATAAAGTGTCAAAAGTAGTTTCAGGTCATCTCGGCATTCATTGCCGGGATTGTGAATGGGCAAAGAAAGAGAAAAAACAGTGCGTACCGCTATATCATGAAACCAAGGTCATTGCCAAAAATCGGGAAAAAACTGCGAGGGAAATTATCGAGGCTTACAACATATTCAAGCAGGGAAATGCATGTATAAGTACCCCTTCGCTAACACTTCTGCAAAAAGAGCTGTCACTCCTGGGGGTTGATAATCTCTGCTGATTTCTAGCGTGCTTATGTTGCTGTTGTCACATTTACGTTTTGTTTTTGGTTTTTGCACTTTGTAAACCTTTCCCTCATTGCCGACATCCATGTATATATACTTGTGTGATCAGCAATAAACCCTCAGTTGTTAGTCAGCGCCGTGTCGTTCGCTTTCTTGTCTTTTGTGCTCGTCTTTGTTCGCGCTGTTTGTTCAAGATGCTTAACCAACTAGCCCGCCAAAACGTGTTAACTCTTAGGCTGACAAAGGTAGGTTCCGCAGATCAAAATAGACGTGAGTTTTCTTTTAAAACCAATAGTGCACTTTTATCAAACAAGAAAGGTAGGCAAAAGACAACCTTAATGTTAGAAGCAAAGAAAACCGATGCTTGGCGGCGCCACAGGCGGCCAATAATAATAACAACAATAATAATATTTGGTTTTTGGGGAAAGGAAATGGCGCAGTATCTGTCTCCATATATCTTTGGACACCTGAACCGCGCCGTAAGGGAAGGGATAAAGGAGGGAGTGAAAGAAAGGCAGAATACGTGCCGTAGTGGAGGGCTCTGGAATAATTTCGACCACCTGGGGATCTTTAATGTGCACTGACATCGCACAGCACACGGGCGCCTTAGCGTTTTTCCTCCATAAAAACGCAGCCGCCGCGGTCGGGTTCGAACCCGGGAGGCGGCCAGGAGAGTTTCGATTTTTTATGGCGCTTCGCGTCTATGAGCTTTGCGTGCCCCGTGGTTTTGTTTTTGACGCGCCTAGATTTACAAGCGCCGAACAGAAGAGGAACTCCAAGTGCCGCTTCAAGAGCTAGTTAACCTTTGAAGGAGCCTGTTAAGGCTTGTCAAATGATCGCCACGGTCGATGAAAAGCTATGATGGCCCGATGGTCGGTGATCGTACAAGGCAGGACTTGAGTATTCGCACGCTTGCCAGGCGAAACATTCTCGGCTGTGCCAGTAAACTTCAAACTACTTAACGAAAATCGTTTATTAGGGACGGGAGACAAGAAGGCAGTTCAGAAAATTTGCGGTTGGCCTAGCTCTGCTAGGCCAGGATATACCTAGCGAAAGCGCGGAGATTTCTGCATCAGACGAGTGCATTCACTAGATGCGCCTTTATTGACGGCTGTAACTTGAGCCGTCGTGGCGGAGTGGCAGCGTCACCGCCTCGAACGCCGAACGCCCTGTTTCGATTCCAAACCTCGGCGCAAGACTTTTCTTTTATTCAGTGAGTGGGCGGGGGGTTTCAGTGGCTCCCATGGATGCCACCGCCGAATACGTTGGTTCGCGGTTAAGCGCAGGCTCTGTTAAGGCGCGTTTAGGCTGCGGCGAGAAGCGCGCGCGCTGCACGGCGAAGTCGCGTCGGTCAAAGCGAGACCCTCTATACTACAACTGCGCTTGACCGCCGACGCGTTCGGCGGCTTCGGCGCACTCTGACCGCACTGGAGGGGATTTGGCTCCGCGGCGAGGTGCGCGTTGTATTCAGTAGCTGCGGCAGTTGGGCGGAGCTGTTCTTTTCGAGCTCGGCTAATTTAATCCATTCACAGTACATATCTGAAGGTACATGCAAGTGGGCGAGAGAGCCAGATCCAGTGGACCCGTTGGATCTAGCGGAAGCCGTTGAAGCGTCGTGCGCCGCGTTTAGTTTCAACCCGCCGACTTCAAACGCGACCGCCCTTGAGCACCCATTTGTTTTTGTGGCAAAAAAATAAATAAATAACTTGACCCTTGCAACCGTGGGAGACCGCGCCGTTCAAGGGATCACAATCCGTTGGCCCGAAAGCCCCGGCCAGGCTCCGATGGGCGCAAGGCGCCGACCTTGTCCTGGCCCCTTGCGACTCCCCGAAGAGGGGTTATGATATTTAGTTTGCAACGGATGCTCTCTGAAGAAGGGGGAAACGACCCGCCGGCGCCTAACATAACCGTGCTCCCTAAAAAGCATCGCACGCTCTGTGGGGCTGAGGTCGCTGAAATGCAGGCCGGTGTTTTTGCGAGAACTACGTCGTCTGGTTCGGGAACGGGATTCATCGTAACGTTGGCAAGACGCCGGTGCAAACGTAAACGAAGCGAGGGTAGCGACCCCCGATAGATGCCTTCAACGTGCGGCGGCGATAGCTTTAATTTCGGTAGCTGCTAGACCGCACCGCTAGCAGTCAGAAATCACGGAGTCTCCGTTTACGTCACATTTACGTCACTCTGTTCTGTGGCATCATAAGAGTTCTCCGTGTCGTCATAAGGGTTCTCGAGTATGAATTGGAGCAGCAGCGGGAAATAAATTTTTCAACTTCGAATCCAAATTTCTTTGAAATAAATGCATCTTTCGCTCCCGGACAAGCGGCAACAAAGCCATGAAATGCCGAAATATCAGATATTGCTAACAAAAAAAGTTGATAGGATTCTCCTCACTGTCCCTTTAATAAGATCACAAGCAAAGATGTCTACCCTCTGCCCCGTATTGATGCCGCCCTGGAATGTCTACAAGGCGCGGAGCTCTTTTCTTCCCTTGATTTGCGCTCTGGTTATTGGCAGGTCCCAATGGCAGCTGCAGATCGTGCCAAAACCGCGTTCGTGACCCCTGACGGCCTCTACGAGTTTACCGTCATGCCTTTCGGCCTGTGTAACGCTCCTGCTACTTTTGAGCGAATGATGGATACCGTTTTGCGTGGCCTCAGGGGGAAGACGTGCCTGTGCTACCTGGACGATATCGTTATCTTTTCACCCGACTTTCAGACGCATCTATCTCGCCTGCGGGACGTCTTGACATGCCTCGCAAACACAGGCCTGCAGCTCAACTTAGAAAAATGCACCTTTGCAGCCCGTGAACTGACAATTTTAGGTCACGTTGTGTCGAAAGACGGTGTACGCCCTGACTCAGCGAAACTTCGTGCAGTGACTGAATTTCCTAATCCTTCCACCACTAAGGAACTTCGCAGCTTCCTAGGGCTCTGCTCTTATTTTAGGCGTTTCATTCGTAGCTTTGCCTCAATTGCTGCCTCTTTGACTCAGCTGCTCGGCGCCAAAGTCGATTTTTCGGCTTGGTCACCCGCCTGCGACGACGGCTACAACACCTTACGTCGTCTTCTCACGGCACCTCCCATCTTGCGTCATTTAGACCCGGCGGCCCGGACTGATGTTCGCACGGGTGCCAGTGGTATTGGTCTCGGTGTAGTGCTCGCCCAGCGCAAATATGGATACGACGAATATGTCGTTGCCTATGCCAGCCGCACACTTACCAAGGCTGAGTCTCACTACTCTGTGACTGAAAAAGAGTGCCTCGCCATTGTGTGGGCCTTAGGCAAGTTTCGCCCTTACGTGTACGGCCGTCCTTTCGACGTCGTTACGGATTATCACGCCCTTGTTGGCTTTCCTCTTTGAAATCTCCTTCCGGCCGCCTGGCGCGATGGGCGCTGCGTCTTCAAGAATACAACATCCGAGTCGCGTACCGGTCGGGCCGCAAACATCAGGACGCCGACGCCTTGTCTCGCTCCCCGCTCCCCCCTGAACTTGCTAGCCTCTGCGAAATCGAAGCCCCCGAGCATTCTCCCACCGTCAGTGACATGCCTTCTGAACAGCGCTAGGATCCATGGATTCGTGCTCTTCTGGACTTTCTCTCCGACCCATCGGCGGTTAAGCCATCCCGCGCGCGGCGCCGTCAAGCTTCCCACTTCGAGATCCAAGATAACCTGCTTTATCGAAGTAATTATCATTCTGATGGACGAAAATGGCTCCTCGTCATTCCTCGTCACCTACGGTCCTATATCTGCTCATGTTTTCACACTGACTTGCAATGCGGTCACGCAGGTCTTTTCAAGACTTACACGTGCCTCCGCCTCCGCTACTACTGGCGTGGCATGTACAATTTCGTTTTGAAATACGTACGCTCGTGCCTCGACTGCCAACGCCGCAAGACATCCACTACTCCTACTGCTGGCGAGTTGCAGCCGCTATCTTGTCCGCCTCGCCCTTTCGACCGTATTGACATTGATTTATATGGGCCCC
Source organism: Amblyomma americanum (assembly GCF_052857255.1). NCBI lineage: Eukaryota > Metazoa > Arthropoda > Arachnida > Ixodida > Ixodidae > Amblyomma > Amblyomma americanum. The sequence goes on from NC_135503.1 coordinate 131,765,769, forward strand.
TCCTCTATACTGCTTCTGGCAAACGATGGATCATTGTTGCCGTCGATCACCTCACGCGGTATGCTGAAACCGCCGCGCTCTCTGCTGCCACGGCACAGGATGTGGCATCCTTTCTTCTGCGTCGGTTCATCCTTTGACACGGTGCCCCTCGAGAACTCCTCAGCGACAGAGGCCGCGTCTTCCTATCTGATGTCATCAAATCTCTGCTCCATGAGTGCAACGTCATCCATCGGACTTCCACCGCTTACCACCCTCAGACCAACGGCCTCACTGAACGCTTTAACCGCACTCTGGGGGATATGCTGGCTATGTACGTCCGTTCGAACCACACGACCTGGGACCTTATTCTCCCGTATATTACGTTCGCGTACAATACTGCTACGCAATCTACGACAGGATTTTCTCCTTTCTTCCTCTTTTATGGCCGCCATCCCTCCGTTCCCATTGATACTGTTCGCCCCTACTACCCTGACGCATCTGAGTGCACCACCGTTTCCGAAGCCGCCAGGCACGCCGAAGACTGCCGCCATATCGCCAGGTCGCTCACGGCAGTTACCAAATCCCTTCAAAAAACGCACCACGATAAAGATCAACGTCCCCAACATTTCTCGCCCGGCTCTCTTGTCTGGCTATGCATACCTTCCAGTACTCCGGGCCTCTCCCGGAAATTGCTGGCTAAATATCAAGGGCCCTATCGTGTCCTGGAACAAACTTCTCCAGTCAACTATATTGTTGAGCCCCTCACGCCGTCACCCGATCTGAGACGCCGCGGCCGTGAGACTGTACATGTCCAGCGCCTCAAGAGATACGACCCCGCTGTCTTGTCCGCCCCTTAAGTCGCCAGGATGGCTCCTCTTCTGTCCGGGTACCATTGTAAAGAAGACGACGAGCAGATGCGCAAGCCGCATGGTCATTGCCTGGTGCATGCTCCTGGCTCCATTGTAAAGAAGACGAGCATATGCGCGAGCTGCATGGTCATCGCCTGGCACACGTTCTCGACTGGACTAGCTGACCCGCTGTTGGCCCTGCTCCCGTTAGGAAGCTTCTCAGAATAAATCCCACCTTACACTAGTTATATAATTTTCTTGCCCATCCTGCAAAAAGAAAACAAAATTATATAATTAACTATTAGAACTAAAGAAAACAACATTCCAGGAAGCGTGGAAATAATTTGCAGAAATAAACGTAACATTCTCGTTCATAGCAAGAACGAATTTCGCCGATGCGGAGCGACGGGGCGGGGCACCTGTCGCGAAATAGTAGCGCGTCCCCGACTTTCCGAAGCGGAATGGTATCGCGTGGAAGTTCGAACAAGAGAACAAAGATCAAACAGAACAAAACGAAGCCGTATTTATAATTTAGAAGAAAGGGCCGGGCCAATAAGAAACAGAAACGAAAACAAGAAAAACACACACTCAACACGCCTACAACTCTACAGAATAAAGGAGAGAGAGCACCAGATATTGAGCGTCCTAGGTGAAACGGGGATGCCTTGTAGACAGTACGGGACGCTGGTTGATGAATCTCGACCTGTCGCTGGCGTTGTGTCGACGGAAGAGGCGATAGAGAGCGAGGTGGTATTAGGAGCGGAGAAAATGGCAGGAAGACACCGGTGGCCTTCAGTCAACAGCCCGAAGATTCTGGCAGTAGCAGAAAGAACAGCCGAGACCCGTCGACGGCGGCGCGAAACGCCAGAGGCTTGAAGCAGGCTATCCATGGGTGCCTTAGGCAGCACGCACCCTAACACAATCGGCTGCCACCTCCATGCTTGCATGGAACGCATGAGGCTTGCGTCGGTGATCCAAGGGAGGTTCACGGCCGCACAGACCCAACGTCTGACGGCTGCCACCTCCACACTTGAATGACCCGATCTCCGCTGCGCTGTCTTCCTTTACACCTCGGTTTTCTGATACGTCAGCTCTCCACTCCTCGCGCTCGTCACGCGTTCTTTGTCGCCCTCGCCTCGCACACATCCTTCGCACGCGCACACGAGCAGCGCTGGGCTGGCAGCCGCAGCGCTCCGCTGTCCGACGCACCACTGTCGACGCACCGCGTTCACAAATCCTCCGAGGATCTTTTGTGCACCTCAGAGCACCCCATCAGATTTCAGCATCTGACCAGGACACACATACAGTGACCTGAAGCAGGGCCATCCGCGCCCCTGGCAGGCGCAGCGACGGCTGCCCTGCCATCATCGAAAAAGGGTCTGCAGGCCTCTGGGTCAGCCGCCCGCAAGGGTGCCCTCAGTCGGGAGATGCCTACCAACAGCACACCCGTGGGTTCTCCGCGGTACTCCAGAGCCTCTATTGAGGCAATGAACATAACACCGAGCTGACCTCTGCTGCGGCGGCGGAGCTCTCTTGGCCGAAGAAAAGTAAAAGTCCCAATAAGTGTCCCTAAAGAAACAGAGACCTAAGTTTTTGAAATGAATCCCCAAATAGTCATAATGACATTTCTAACACAATGGAAGTGCAGGAGACTATTATTATCTTAAGCGATATGAAAGACATGATATCCACATTCGCACCTGTGACATTATGTATTCAAAAACTAACTTAAGTCCTCATAGCATAAATGTACTCAAGAAGCATATAGTCCCCTTAACATAAATGTACTCAAGAAGCATATAGTATTTCTCTGCCACTGAGAATGCAAGCCGGCTCTGAGGTGGCGTTGCCTTCGTAATAAAAACTGACCTCTCAAGTCGTGAGCTTATACTAAAGACTAAATTTTGAGCTGTTGCAGCCACTCCGCTTACAAACAAAACAATAACAATGTGTTCTATATATATATATATTGACCCTTATCGCACAGTAACAATACATGAATTAAAAGAACATTTAGAGCAGCTACCAGAGACTTATCCGGTAGTGGTGATTTAATGCCCATTCCTCCTTCTGAGGGAGTGATAAAACGGACACGTACCCGAGGTGGTGGTGGTGGAATCTATTAGACACAGGGGAGTTTAGGACGTGCAGGTCCTTGGACCCCCCGCGCAGCGCCACTGCACTCAAACGTTCATGTACGTCCCGGAGGCTCATGACGCTGGCAGCCCGGCCTGTGGCGATGGCTTGCTTGGTCGGGTCCTCGGAGCGCACAAGGGTCTCCGAACCCTGCAAAGTGGTAATGTGATCCAGGCCCCGCAGGGGAGGATCCGCCGGGCAGAGGAAAAGAATATGATCGAGAGGGGCTTTGGGGTGGTGGCAGAGGGTACAGGAGGGGTTTGTGTGGACTTGGTGATAGCGCGAGCGTATATAAGGGGAGGGTAAGGCGCGTATTTGGAGCCGCTTCCAAAGTGTTTGGTGATAATTTTCGAGAGCGGAAGGGGGTGGGGGGTACAGCTGACGCTCGGCTTTGCAGGCCTGCGTCAGTTCACTGAACGAATGCATGCGCTTCCGTGAGAACCCCAGATCGGAGGCCGCCGGTGCCCGGTTGAGAGAACCTTGGTCTAAAGCGTTGGCAGCCTCGTTTCCGGGATTCCCGGAGTGGCAGGCTCCCATAAGAGCTCCATGTGACGGGGAGGGTGTGCGACGAGAGAGTTCAGTGTGCGAAACGCAGTGACGTGAACTCTCCCGCGGGCGAAATTTAGTATGGCAGTTTTAGTGTCCGATAGTATATAGCCGCCACCTTGTCCCCGAGCGGCGCCTTGAGGACAAAGAAGTAAGACGCGCGTGTTCTTTGCAGCTGGGACACTTCTTGATTCCTTGCGGCCTGCGTCTAGCCTTTTTGATTCTGCAACCCATTTTTGGCATTTCTTGGTGGAGATTCTGGGTAAATCGCTCTGGTATATGTCGCACACCACTCCGAACACCGAAGACCCTAGACCTCTCCCTGTCCACACGTCAGTGCACCGGGTCAGCAGCCGAAATCTTGGACTGCCCCCTCAGCATGGGGTATTGGAGACAACCTCGTCGCCTGGCGGGCTGCCTCCTGTGCTCATGCCATTCGACTTCTTCCTCGGCGCCTACCGCTCAACCGGCATGCAAGGCGCCGCGTACTACACCCTCCAGAACCCACGGCTACCAAAGTCCTTTCACGGGACTCAACTGGAGGTCATGGAAGAATGGCTCCTCTAGTTTGAACGTGTTACGGCATTTAACCAATGGGATGACTCCGCCAAGCTGAGGAACATTTTCTGTTGCTTGGAGGACGGTGCTCATACGTGGTACGAAAACCGTGAGGACACTATTATATCATGGCCTGAGTTCCGACGTCAATTGCTCGCCGCGTATGTCAGCGCTGATCGTCGGGAGTGAGCTGAAGGAGCCTTGCATTCCCGTATGCAAATGCCCAAAGATACGGTTACCATGTACGTCGAAGACATGACGCGGCTCTTCCGATGTGCTGACCCAGCATTGTCGGAAGCCAAAAAGCTGCGCCACCTAATGCGCGGTGTTGAAGAACATCATTGCGCCGGCCTAGTGCGTAGCCCCCCAGCACTGTTGCCGAATTTCTAGCGGAGGCAGTCACGATGAAGCAGGTCCTCCTGGTGCGTTCCACTGCGTACGACCGGCCAGTACTTGCTGCTTCTGTAACGAAGTCCCTCCCGGTTTTCAACTGCAATATCTACTTTCTCCGCGACATGATCCGCGCTGTTGTCCGTGAGGAGCGAGAGAAGATTTGTCGTTTGTCGCAGCCAGCCGCCAGCTCCCTTATGAGCGTTATCCGCGAAGAGGTGCAGCAAGCTATCAGGCCTCCTTTACTACACGCCGAACCACAGCCTACCCAGACAGACTACTGCCGCCCGACATACGCTGAAGCTCTGAGGCGCTCTGCCTCAAATCCACCGGCAATTTCACCGCCTAACCAGACAGACTACTGCCGACCGACCTGCGCTGACGCGCTGCAACGCCCTGCCCCTAGTCCAGCTTCAGTTTTTCCCAACCATCACGACGTCTTGCTACCCCCCGTGCAGCCAGGGCAGCACCGCATCCCGAGTGATCGAACATTCCTGCGCAGAGCGGACGTCTGGCGCGGCCCTGACCGCCGGCGTTTGTGCTTTCAATGTGGGAAGCCCCATCATCTGTTCCGCCGGTGCCCATATCGAGAACTTGGCCTGCAGGGTGTTTCCTTCGATGCGCCAAGACCCCGCCTTGGTCAACGGTCCCGTGAGATTGAAGAGTACCTGACGCAGCAACCTCAGTGGTCCATGGCGTGCCATCAGTCCTGATCACCGTCACCTCGCCGTCCATCGTTTTCACCGAATGCGCAGAACTCCTCCCGAGTGACGGCGGACCGCTCGCCCAGCCCTCGCCGGGAAAACAAGACAGCGACCTCCGGGGGCGTGGTCGCTGGATATCGACGCAGTAAAGACTCCCTGGCAATCCAGACGACGCACACATCCGATTATAGAGCTTCGACGACGTCGATGACAACAGCTTAACTAAAGGACCGCTTCTCCCTCGACATAAACGTGCTTTTCGATGGTCACAGAATTAGCGCGTTGGTGGACACAGGAGCGGAGTTTTCAATTATCAGTCGCAAATTGGCAGCGCTTCTATAGAAAGTTACAACTCCTTGCTCTGGCATGCAGATCCGGACGGCTGGGGGAGGGCGGGGGCATATTATCACTCCGCTGTGGCAGTGCACGGCTAGGGTCCAGATCAGCGACTCGACGTACATAGCTAGCTGCCTGGTGCTCCGCGACTGTTCTCGTGACCTGATTTTTGGCGTAGATCTTCTCCGTGAGAATGGTGCTGTTATTGACCTACAGAACAGAACCGTTACGTTTTCGACAGCTAAAACCGACAACACCCCCGACGTTCGGCAACGCAGCTCCGCCCTGCGTATTTTCACTGAAAGTGTATTGATCCCGCCGCACTCCAGTGTTTTTGCAAGCGTCGAAAGCGATGATGGGCTACGTGATGGAACTGCAGTCGCCAAGGGCAACCTTTCCGTGCTGCGAACAGATGGCATTTGCGCGGCGCGAAGTGTTGTCCACCTCCGTGACGGTCGGTCGGAACTCCTCATTACTAATTTTGCGAGCGAACATCGTCACCTTTACCGAGCTACTGCCGTCGCATGGGCCGACCAATTGGCCGATGTTACTGAGTGCTTTGTGTCCGAGGCCATTGACCGTACGGACACGTCCCTGGATCGCATCGATATTAGCTCCGGGCTCTCAGCGACTCAACAGCGCGACCTCCGCGCCCTACTGCTCCAGTACAAAACCTGCTTCGCATCCTCCTCGAAAATGCGGCAAACGACGATCACGAAGCATCTGATCATCACTTCCGATGACGCTCGCCCCATACGACAGCAGCCGTACCGCATTTCCCCGAAGGAACGCGACGCTATCCAAACATATGTGAAGGAGATGCTAACAGACTACATTATTCAGCCCTCGACATAGAGCCCATGCTCGCCGTCCGTCGTGCTTGTTAAGAAGGATGGGACACTGCGCTTTGGCGTGGATCACCGTAAGCTGAACGCCATAACGAAAAAGGACGTCTATACGCTGCCCCGCCTCGACGACTCGCTCGACAGACTTCATCGCGCCAAGTATTATTCGTCAATTGACCTAAAGACCGGATATTGGCAGGTTCAGGTTCATGAACGTGACCGCGAAAAAATGGCATTCATCACGCCCGACGGCCTATATGAATTTAAGGTGTCGCCCTTCGGCCTTCGCTCTGCGCCGGCGACGTTTCAGCGTATGATTGATACTGTCCTGCCTGGCCTCAAATGGAAAACCTGTTTAGTTTACCTTGATGACGCGGTGCAGTTGTCAGAAACCTTCGAGCAACACCTTGAACGCCTGCGGACAGTGTTGGATGCCCTGCGGTTTTCCGACTTGACACTTAAACCTGAGAAACGCCACTTTGGCTACAAAGAGCTCAAGTATCTCGGCCATGTGAGCGCCGATGGCATACGACCCGATCCCGAGAAAAGTGCCAAGTTTCCCCGTCCTACTACAAACAAAACGATCAAGCGCTTCTAGGTTGTGCGCCTAATACCGACGTCTTATCGCCGACTTCTCCAAGACCTCTGAAGCCCTCACCCGTATAACACGTGACGATACACCGTTCGTCTGGACTGCCGAGCAACAGGCTGCTTTTTTTACCCTCATCAGCACGGTTTTAGAAAAGGACTGTCATGCGATACTCAACTCATGGAATTTACGCACGAAGTTCTGACTAACATGAATGATAACCAACAGACTGATTGCATTTTCATCGACTTTTCTAAGGCTTTTGATCGGGTAGCACATTGTCGTTTAATTGCCAAATTCTCTGCTTTAAATATCGACTCATTAACGCTATCATGGATTAGAAATTTTCTCTCATTTCGCAAACAATTTACCAGTATAAATAATTGTTCATCCTCTCTCTCTGAAGTATCGTCCGGTGTTCCCCAGGGCAGTGTCCTGGGCCCATTACTATTTTTAATATATATTAACGATCTGCCAACCGACATTACCTCTAACATCCGTTTGTTTGCTGACGACTGTATTATTTACCGCAGAATTTCTAATCAAACCGATCATATCGCTTTACAGAAAGATCTAGACCATATAACAAACTGGTGTTCCATGTGGCTAATGCCGGTCAACACTGATAAGTGTAAATTAATGACTTTCAGCCGTAAACTTTCAAACTCTTCTTTCACCTACTCGCTCAGCAGTAATCATGTGACAACAGCGTCCTCATATAAATATCTTGGCATTCACCTAAATCGAAACCTTTCCTGGTCGGCACACATTAATAAAATTACAGCTAAGGCTTCACGAACCCTTGGATACTTAAAGCGTAATCTTCATGGTGCACCATCTGACACTCGAAAACTCGCCTACCAGACGTTTGCCCGCCCACAACTAGAATTTGCATCACCCATCCGGTCACCTCACCAAGCGTATCTAACACGTAATCTCGAATCTATACAGAACCGTGCGGCACGCTTCATCGCTCGTGATTATAACCGGCATTCCAGCGTCACTAAGATCAAGTTATCGCTATCACTTGAGTCTTTAGAATCACGTCGTACCGTAGCCCTTCTTTGCTTATTTCATAAAATGATTTTCAGTCTTCACAGTCACACATTACCTTTGTCACGGCCATGTCGCACATCTCATCGCCTCCATAATCATAGCAGCTTTACGCGTATTTTTGGTCATACAAAAGCATTCAACATGTCTGCTCTCCCACGTGCCATAAACTATTGGAACAGCCTTCCTGACGATGCTACTAATACCAAAAATCCTGCTACATTTCGTGATAAAATAACCGCAATCTTCGCCTAGTTGTCTCAGTTCTGTGTATTCTTGCGAAAAATGTTTTATTGCTGCTTAGAGTGAACTAACTTGTGCACTTTTTAGCCTCTCTGTCAAATCGTGTTCCATTTCCATGTTGCCACATTTTGAAACACGTAATTATTGTGTGTTGTATTACTTTATTTGTATTCTTCTGAGTGCCTCTTGCTAACTATTGTATAAAGTTTTTCTTCTGTCCTTATTTTCTGTCCCTATTTTGTGTTTTTTTTGCGCTGTTCTCTAACTTCTATGTACTGCCCCACTCACACAATGCTCCAATGTAAAGGAGCCTGTGAGTAACTTGAATAAATAAATAAAATCTGCGCCAATGGCTGCACACTACCCCTCTGGTGGCTCACTTCGATGAGGAGGATGCCACCGAGATACACACCGACGCTAGCAACATCGGGCTTGGTGCCGTCCTCGTTCAGCATCAAGGCGTGGAACGTGTGATCACGTACGCGAGTTGCACCCTCTCGCTCACCGAACTAAACTACTCTAACTAGGAAAAGGAGTGCCTCGTTGTCGTATGGGGCACGATGAAATTTCCGCCTTTAATCTATTGTTGTCATTTTAAAGTGGCCACCGACCACCATTCCTTGTGCTGGGTTACCAATCTCCGGGAGCCATCAGGCCGCCTAGCCCGCTGGAGCCTTCGCCTTCAAGAATTTGATTACACAATGGCCTATAAGTCCGGACGTAAACACGAAGACGCCGACATGGTCTTGCGCGCACCCGTCGAGCAAGCTGATGACAGCGCATAGGATGACAATCGTTTCCTAGATGTGATCAGCAGTTCGGACTTTGTGGCAAAGCAGCGTGCTGACGCTGACCTGCGGTCTGTCATGGATCGCCTGGAGTGCCATGCTTCCAACGTACCTCGACACTTTTCCCGCCACATGTTCGCTTTTTGCTTTCGCAATGGCGTACTGTTCAAGAAAAACTCCAGCAACGGTGGCCGGTCCTACCTCCTAGTCGGGCCGTCAGACCTCCGCGACGACACCCTTTGGGCGTGTCGTGATGAGCCCACCTCTGGCCTCTTGGGATTTTCACGCACGTTCGCTCGAGTGCGTCAGGGCTATTATTGGCCTAAACTTGCAAAGACTGTATACAGCTACGTCAGAGGTTGCCGTGAGTACCAGCGGGGTAAGTCGTCACCGTTCAAACCCGCAGGTTTGCTCTAACCAATTGCGCCACCTCGCAGACCTTTTGACCAAGTCGGCATTCATCTGTGCCCATTCCCTGAGTCGTCTTCTGGCAATAAGTGAAGATTATAGTGGCGACGAATTATTTGACGCGCTAAGCGGAAACCCACGCGGACCGCGCAGTACATCCTCTGAAATCAAGCTCTTCTTTATACACCACATTGTTTTACGACATGGCGCCTCGTCATCACCGATAGGGGCACCGCGTTTACAGCACAGCTCATGCACGAGGTGTTCCAGCTTAGCCACACGAACCACCACAAGACTATTGCATACCACCCGCAGTCACACGGGCTCACGGAGCGCCTCAACAAAACCTTAGCAGACATGCTCGCAATGTACGTCGACGTACAGCATAAGAGATCCACCCATATGTGTCGTTTGCCTACAACGCGGCAATTCATGAAACAACTCGATTTACACCGTTTCGCCTCGTATACAGGCGTGATGTCCAAACGATGCTCGCCGCCATGCTTCCGTGCCCCCTGACGACCAGGCACTCACGCCAGACGGCGAGGAATTTACCCGGCACGCAGAGTAAGCCCGCCAATAGGCACGTATGCACATCCGCCGGGAGCAGGAAACGGATGCAGAACGGTATAAACAACGACATCGCCACGTCGAGTACCACTCCGACGACGAAGTTTGGGTATGGACCCCAGTACGTCGCCCCGGCCTGTCGGAGAAGCTCCTGAGCCATTACTTTGGACCCTACATAGTGCTGCGCCGCATCACGGATTCCTCCCCATCACGGATTCCATCACGGAGTCCTCCCCGATGGCACTTTGCCCAGTTACCGCTGTCGACCGCAGCCTGAGGTCATGCACATAATGCGTATGAAGCCGTACTCTACGCAGTAACGGGCACCTCGTTCACTCCAAGCGCGCCTATAATTTTCCTTCCTTTCTTGGATGGGGAGGGGAATAATGCCGCCAGGTGTCCCCGGGCGGCGCCTTGAGGACAAAGAAGTGAGACGCGCGTGCTCTTTAAAGCTGGGAAACTGCTTGATTCCTTGCGGCCTGTGTCTAACCTTTTTGATTCTGCAACCCATTTGTGACAATATATACACCGGGCGTCGATGGGCGTAATGGCTAGGGCAATAGCGGCCTCTTCAACCTCCTCTGAAGTGGCAGTGGGGGATATGTGAAGGGTGGCAATCGATTGTAGGGAGGGGTTCGTGATGGCTAAAACCGCGTTCTCGCCTGTGCATGCGACATCCACCCGCACGGCATCCGGTTCCATGCCATAGTGTTTATGGAGCGCCCGTGCGCGAGCTCTGCGGCAGAGTTCGTGGTAGGTGGGGTGTATGTTTTTGGGGAGAGGTTTAATAAGTAGTTCGTGGTGAATGTGGTGGGGGACCTGGAGCTGTGCGGGATCCGTGGCTGGTATCCTGATACCGAGGGTGTGTAGGATGTGTCTGCTGGTGGTGGTTAAATTTTCGCGAGACTTATGTATTGTGTCTGTCGGTGGGCCTCGATAAACTCACTTATCGTGTTGCGTAGGCCTAGCTTGAGGAGTTTTTTGGATGAGGTATTTAGGGGTAGGTGTTGTGCTGTCTTAAATGCTGTTCGAATCGTAGCATCTAGGGTGGAGATTTCTGTGCCCTGGAGTTTCAGATAGAGGAGCGTGAAGGAAAAGAGGCTGAGGACGAAGGCATTAATGAGACGACATAGGCCATGCTCCTTCATGCCCCGGTAGTGTCCAGAAACTCGGCCCTGTACCCGGAGAGTGTGTACCTCCGGGATGTACCGGTTTTCCAGTGTCACGATTATCGGGGCTGCGGGGCAGTTTCGGGTTGTGGGGCGGTCTATGAGGAGCGCCGACTTCTCCGGAGAGCATGAGAGTCCGATATTCCGCGCATGTGTTTAGGTGAGGGTAGCTGCCGACTGCACAGTAGTCTTTAATGCAACGCCATTGAACCTACTGAACGCCGGTGGCCTATTCCTTCAGCGCGAATTTTCTTCCATAACATTGTCAACGCCACGCAAGCGGTGCACACCTTTCTGTCACTACTGCCAGCGATGTAGCTCGAAGCGTGATTGAAGTGTCGAGGAAGCCAGTTACGAGCTTTTCCTTTCCTCAAAATCAACAAAGCCTAAAATTTTAATGCAACGCCATTTAACCCAATGAACGCCGGCGGCCTGTTGCTCCAGTGCGACGTTTCTTCCAAAACATTGTCAACTCAATGCAAGCGGTGCAAACCTTTCTGTCAATACTGCCAGCCATGTAGCTCAAAGCCTGATAGAGGTCTCGAGGAAACCAGTTATGCGCTTTTCCTTTCCTCAAAATCAGCAGGGCCTAAAACTTTAATACAACGCCATTGAACTCAATGAACTCCGGAGGCCTATTGCTTCAGTGCGACGTTTCTTCCAAAATATTGTTAACGCAATGCATGCGGTGCACACCTTTCTGTCACTACTGCCAGCCATGTAGCTCAAAGCGTGATTGAGGTGTCTGGGGAGCCAGTTATGCACGTTTCCTTTAATTTCCTTTTGTGACTTTTGCGCGCAGGTAAAAATTAATGAAGACAACTACGTGCAATGCACAGTGCGAGAGGGTGCTGCAGTTTAACACAATGCGCGATAGGCTGCGGCGATAGCGTACTGCTCTCGTGCAGTGGGCAGTGAAGGTGATCTGTTTGCACTGCCTCTAAAGAACAACAAGGCCAGAGACATTGATGACTTAGAAATCAAACCTGTAAAATATGTCCTCGACCTTCTAGTACCCCAACTTTGTTTTATCTTTAATGCTTGCTTACAAGCAGGTACTTTCCCAGAAAGCACGCAGTTTTCCAGAGTAAGTGTTATACATAAATCTGGTGTCAAAAACAATTTATCAAACTATCGGCCAATCTCTGTGCTACCCATTTTTTCCAAAGGATTAGAAAAGATTATATGCAAGAGAATGTCGTTCTGTGACAAGCATATGATTTTATCGGAGCAGCAATTTCGATTTCGTAAAGGTAGATCTACAGAGTTTGCCCTCTTGACGCAGAAAGAATTATTGCTTAAAGGTTTTGAGGAAAATATACTTACTTTGGGTGTTTTTATCGATTTCTCAAAAGCGTTTGATAGAATCGACCATACAATCCTGTCTACCAAATTAGACCATTATGGTTTTCGCGGTATTCCTGGTACACTCCTTAAATCATATTGTCACGACTGAAGTCACAGGGAAGGTACACGTTGCCGAGGACCAGAGAATAAGGTCGGCTTGCCGTTCCGATCACAGAGTCACAGAGACAAGCACCAGCGCGCCGCTCGTGCCCACAACAACCGCTTCGTCGTCGTCGGCACCTAACAAGGCTGTCGCGCGGCGCTAGGCACGTGGCAATATCTTAATCATCGCAAGCAGTGTGTTGTAATTAATGAATGGCGTTCTAGTGTACTAAATATTGCGGCAGGGGTACCACAGGGCAGCGGATTGGGACCGATACTATATAACATCTATATAAATGGTATAATAAATATCAGCAGACATGCATATTTCATTATATATGCAGATGACACTAGCCTTTTCTTCCCGTCGAATGACTTAAACGATTTAAATTTTTCCGCAAATACAACACTAATGAAATTGCTTCAGTGTACTAAATCAAACGGTTTAGAAATCAATACTAGCAAAACAAAAGATCTGTTATTTCCGCCTGGGCAAAAAATATTACTAGGGATCTCAACATGTAGCTTGGATCAGAGGAAATAAAACTAGCAAGTGAAGTTAAAAGCTTAGGGGTAATCTTTAATGAAAACTTAAGTTTGAATACGCACGTGGACCATGTGGCAGGGAAGCTAGCGAAAGCTACGGGTTTGCTTTCTCGGTTCCGGCACATGCTTCCAGTGAAAATTAAACTTATGCTTTATAATTCTTTGTTTCTCCCCCATATCAATTATTGTAGCCTTATCTGGGCTGACACAAGCCAACGCAACATAAACAAATTGCTTCTGCTGCAGAAGATAGCCATTCGTCACGTAGCAAATGCTCCCTACGATGCCCATACACAAGTACTATTTTCCTCCTTTAATGTGCTTGCTTTCTTTACAGCATTCCCACCAATTTATCCTCATTATGAAATACAAAAAAGCCATAAAAGATGACAGCGTCACTTTTATAAAGCTTTGTAATCTCAGGAAAAATCCAGCAGCACCCTATCCCATTAGAAAAAAAACAATTCTGGTCAATTCCCTTTTCACGCTCAAATTATGGCCTACACAGACTACAGTACCACATACCGAAGTACCTTAATCTATTGGAAGCAAATAATATTGACATATGTAACATCTCAAAGAAAAAATGGAAAGAATACCTCATATCTCAAAGCATGTAACTCTGCTATTTTTTTTTATGATTCCCGAGTGGCAAAGACTGTATTTGACACAAATGTGCATTTGAATGTTCTATCCTTTTTATGTTTTCTGTCTTATTGTTGTTGTTAATCTGACCTGTAAATGGCTTATGCGATGTTGTGTTTGAGCGCGTGTATGATTATGGCGTTATTTAGGTTTTGTACATAAGTGCCTGTTGTCTGCTACCCATGCCAAGACAGGGGCAGGAACCCCGTCAAGCTAATAGGATAGTAGCTTTTTGTTCCTGTCTCAGTGTTTTTTCCTGGCTTAATATGGAAAAAAATGCTGAATAAAAGGATTTGATTTGATGTGCTTGAAAGCATGTGGCGGCAATATATATTTTGTCTGTTCAGGTAGCTGAAAGCTGAAAGCTGTTCAGGTAGCTCGCATTTTTTTCAGGATTGCTAGTGAAATAGTAGTTTCGCACTAGAAGCAGCATTTGGCTGCACTGGGCAACGGCCCGCGGTGTCCATTATTACTCCGCTGGCAATTTGCAGCAGTAAACGAACTCAGCTGTTTAATGTTTGACTATATTAGACAAGCCGAACATAAAAATTCGAGAGCTTATGTTTTTTTCCCTTTGATAAGCATCTTGTTTTGGTTCAAGAAAAGTTTCGCCGACGGACTACTTTTTTTTGTCGCGGAGGAATTCTGAGCGTCTGTCCTGAATGTGGACGGAGCCTCTCTACACACTTAAGTTGTATCCGACTAGTAAATATCAGTCAAGTTCAGCGAACAATGATGTGATGTTCTCTTTCTAGCATTATTACAATCTCACGTATTTCAAAAACGTCCCGCTGTGCTGGCGATTTGGATTTGTCGTATGAATACTTGGTTCAGAGCGGGCTACTCTGCTTGTGCGGCACACTTTGCGGCAGAAGTAAGCTGGTGCGAAGAAATGCGTGGTGGCGATGATGAATGTGGATCATTTAAAGGACGTGCCTTTTTTCGTTATGGGAATGGATTTTCTGTGAAGCCCTGGATGAATTCCTTCCAGAGAAGTTTAGGGAACCATGAAATGAGAATATTTCGCTGCAGTATTTTTAACATCCTGAACAGAGAAGAGAATAATGAGACTGGCGTGCTTATTAGATAGTGGCTCCACCCAGTGTAGCCCAGGTTGCAAAATAATTGCACAATGTGGGCTTTGGCATCCTGAAGCGACGCATGGGCTATAAGGGGCGCGATAGAGTAGGGCTTCGGTTTTATATAGGCTTCACGGTGTAATTACTGAGCGCTAACATCGCAGAGTACACAAGCGCCTTTTGTATTTCGCCTCCATCGAAGAATTGCGACCGCAGCGGCCGGTACTGGGCGTGGGTCCTCCGGCTCAGTAACCGAACGCCATAACCAGCGATCCAGCGCACAGCATCCTTTCCAAGGTTGCTTTAATTTAAGAGAAACAATCTGGTGGAAGGCAAATTTACCTTCTGTTCCTCGCAGAGAGCCCTGCTCAAATAAACAAACCGGGACAAGGTTGCTTTCAATCAACAAGGTTCGCTATGGGCAATAGAAGTGATATGTGCCTTTCTTGTTTTTAGGTTTACCCCTGAGATGAAAGCACAAGTCTGCGCTGGTTTTCCTTTTGCTGTGTAGGACGTGGAGATCAGGAAATACCATGTTTGGAACAAGATATCGATGTGCGAGTTATGCTATATTATATAATAGCCAAATGATGTATATAGATATTAATTCGAAACCACCCTCGTAATAGCGTCGACCCTCGTTATAACGAAACAGTTTATAGAGAAATATTGGATGTAACAAGGGAATGACCATTCCCCTTAGAAGATCGGTCAACATGGGCAATAACTAAGCTGCGGTTATAACGAAGTGATCCCTGGACCCAATAACTTCGTTATAACGAGTTTTAACTATTTATCTTCTTTGTAACAATTTGGCAGTTGTTTTGAAAGCCTAAATAACTTATTGCAAAATGCCTCGATATTCTTCATCATTCATGTCAATGTGGAATTGGCTCATTTTGAACCCCCAAAAATACCTGCTCGTATATGTCAAGAGCCTTTTAGAAACGTTTTTCGCCTAAGTTGACTGCTGAAAACAGTACGCGAGCTTCGTGCGAGCGGAGGTGCGCAGAACGTTCCTTCAAATTTGCATTTCAAGCTGTTCGAACCAAACTTCTAAAAGCAAGTAGCACGTTGTTGCTTACTTCCGCGGCCGACAGTACTTGTTCAGAGCCATGTTGCGCAAGTCAGAGGATATTTTTTGTATGGTTCCTTTGGGTTGCGTGATTACGATTAGGTGCGCGAATTCTAATCTTCTTATTTGATAGCGCTGCAATTTTTTTAAAGGATCCAAAGCTTGTTCAGAAGCGCCCTAACTGTCAACCTCATTTCGTCAAGTTGCCGCGTGACCAATTCTTTCTGCAGTGCTGACTTCCTGCATTATTTGTTTTGTAACAGCCATGGATTTTTATTGGTTTTGTAGACTTACCGCAATCTGCCGGAGGTCATGCAGTAGGGAGAGGGGTAATAGGAAACACCGATAAAAAAATTCACAGGACGATTACCACTGGTTAACACCAGATTCAGCGACAGCTGTTGAGGTATTTTTATTTTATGATAACTTGTTGTAGTGATTATAAGAGCGAACTTATATAATTCTAGGGCGCTCTATTTACAGTTTTCCACACATGGTCATTTTTCATTCGTCTGCTCTCTAGTCCGCAGTTCTAGAAGCGCAGCGTGGCTGACGGCCCTCTCCTCGGTCGGTGAAAGTTAGTGCATTGCCCCCCTGCACCGTGCACATTCCTTCCACCTAGCACAGTGCATGGCAACACATCCACTGGTTAAACTGACGACGGCATCCTATTACGACGCGACATCCAGGAACGGGCACTTAACAGCTGTGCTGTAAAACATGAGCGATATATGCCTGGTCATTGTGCATTCGCTTTGTGTGTGAAACGTGCCGCGTTCGGGTCCCATTATATTCAAAGACTCTCCAGTTTTATAAAGGCCACAAGTGTCCCAGGGCCATATGCTCGGATTTCTCAAAGTTGAAACTCCTGGAAAAATGAGTCGCAGTGAGAAAGCTGTCACTGATGGCTCTTTGCAATGCAGCGCCTTTCTTTACAGCGCATAAGAAGTTCGCATTTAAAATCATCTTGCGGCGACAAAACATGTAGGATGTTTCTGGTGCAGTTGTGCTGGTTTTCAATATTTTTAACTCCCCTAAGTGACCGTGCGTAATTTATAGGACTTCAGCACGGTCTTTTACTCATCCCGGTGCGATGCAAAAATGCAGACTTACACAACGCGGCTTCCGAAGATACGCAGGTGGCCTGATACGCACACTCAACATTCTATGCCATTTTTTAAACTTCGCTTAAAGTTGGGTGCAATGCCTGGTGGAGGCCGCCTGAGGCTACATCTTCATTTAGAACAAAAAGGACAAGGTGACCCCGAAAAATATATGTGGAGGTAATCGGCTGTTTCCTGTCACCCAAGTGGCTGTATTTGTGTGCTTACAGTTTATTTATTGTTATATTTGGAACTTACATGTTGAAGTGAGAAGCTGTACTGCGACCTGTAGGTCCCCTTCGAGCTGAAGCCTCACTGCCATTTTGTCCGTACTTATGTTCAGTAGTCCTAAAGGATGCAGTTGTGCGTCATTGCTTCCGGGGACACAGGAGAATGCCTCTGCTATGATATATGCCTCACAAGCGAAACGGCAGCTAGTCGTGCACACCGGCATGCAAATTTCATCGTGCACCCCAAAAAAGTTTTTCTCTTACCGCGGAGCTGAAAAAGGAGTAGTACTGCTGTGTTGGCATTATTTGGTGCCTGTTTTCCCGCAGGCTTCCTTCCAGGAGTCCGAGGATGCTGGAGTCTGCGCCGAAGGAGGGCGTCTGTGTGACGCTCCCGTGGAGAGCTGTGCGATCATGGGTAAGTGATCGCCCAGGGAACGAGAATCGTTCATTCCCTAGTTTCGCATGTTCGAGAATCAATAGACAGGTTAATGAATTAATAAGTACAGCAGTTGTAATTAATAAATCAATAAATCAGTTGAAGAATCTGTCTCGGAATCACTCGATCAAGCGATGTATTTGAAACAGTCGATGGATCAATAAATCGGTCAGCAGAAAAATTGTTTGCGGCCAGGCTCTGTTAGGCCAGGATATACGTAGCGAAATCGCGGCGATATCTGGTTCTTAAGAGCTAATATATAAAACCCGTGCATTCATTAGGTGCGCCGTCAGGTCGGAGTGGTAGCGTCTCCGCCTTAAACACCAAAGGCACTGGTTTTGATATTTTTATTCAGTGAGTGTGCGGGAGGTTCAGTGGCTCCCGCCACCGGCCACCTCGTTTGTCACGTGGTGCAGAGAAGCTGCCGGCGGCACGGCGCCGTGTATGGTCACGTATTCGTAACGCGGTTGGTCACGTGGTACGGTGCGTCCACGGTGGGAATGCGAGCACGGCGAAACTGCGAGTTCCTGGCCGATTTAGCAGCTTTCACTACGAAAGAGATTATTTATTAATAATCTCTAAGGCAATTGAGGAATCGATGGATTGATCTATCAATGTTCGGGCTCATGATGCGGCCCTAAACCGCTTTATTAGCTCGGTTTTACTGCCTCTCTCAGCCCTCGCCACCTATTCGTGATGGATAACCCTCCCGTTTGAAGGCCCGTGAAAGTTAAGTGGCCCACCTAGTTCGCCACCAGGCTCAGACACAGGGGAGATATCGTTTGCTCACGTATCATTGGGAAAGTCGATAAAAGGTTCAACATGGTGCCTTGTAGTTGACTGCGCATACGGGACAGGGAGTATCTCGCAAAGCGCGAATACTGGGCATGTGGTCTGCAACGCCTACAACCGTAGCGGCAGAATACAGTAATGTGAATGTTGGACTGTAATTTTTGAGATCGGCTTTGTGGCATACTGCATTAGCACCTTGTTTCAGACGTGGGGGACAAAAGCAGAATAGCATTCGGTGCTTGCGAGTTCTTCACACAATCAGCAACTCAACTACAATTTTCTTTTACTGTCTAATACCCCTGTCCGGACAGGCCGCCATTGGAATCTGAACCTGGCAACGTTTAACGCTAGAACTTTAGCTAGTGAGGCTAGCCTAGCAGTGCTGTTCGAGGAACTAGCGGGAATTAAATGGGATGTGATAGGGCTTAGCGAAGTTAGGAGGGCAGGTGAGGCGTATACAGTACTAAAGGACGGACACATACTGTGCTATCGCGGGTTAAAGGATAGACGAGAACTAGGTGTGGGTTTCCTCATTAATAAGGATATAGCTGGCAACGTAGAGGAGCTCTACAGTATTAACGAGAGGGTAGCAGCAATAGTAATTAGGCTAAATAGGAGGTACAAGCTGAAAGTGGTGCAGGCCTACGCGCCCACATCCAGCCATGATGACCAGACCGTTGAAAGCTTCTATGAGGACGTAGAATCAGCAATGAATAGAGTAAAATCGCAGTACACTGTACTGATGGGCGACTTCAATGCGAAGGTGGGCAAGAAGCAGGCTGACGACCACGCGGTAGGTGACTATGGGATAGGCTCTAGAAATAGCAGGGGAGAGTTATTAGTCGAATTCGCGGATAGAAATAATTTACGGATCATGAATACCTTCTTCCGCAAACGAGAAAACAGGAAGTGGACCTGGAAGAGCCCCAATGGGGAGATTAAAAATGAAATCGACTTCATACTATGCGCTAAACCTGGCATCATTCAGGATGTGGCCGTCCTCGGAAGGGTGCGTTGCAGCGACCATAGAATGGTAAGGTCTAGAATTAGCTTAGACTTGAAGAGGGAACGGAAGAAGCTAGCGAAGAAGAAGACCATTAACGAGTTAGCCGTAAGAGGGAAAGCACAGGAGTTTAGGATAGCGCTGCAAAACAGATACTCGGCTTTAACTGAGGAAGATGATCTTGATGTTCATTCAATGCACGATAACCTGACATCAATAATTACGGAGTGCGCAGTAGAAGTAGGCGGTAGGACAGTACGAAAAGATACCGGGAAGCTATCTCAGGTGACGAAAGATCTGATTAAGAAGCGCCAAAACATGAAGGCATCTAACACTACCGATAGAATAGAACTAACGGAGCTATCAAAGTTAATAAATAAGCGCAAGGTAGCCGACATAAGGAAGTTTAATATGGAGAGAATCGATCATGCTATAAAGAACGGAGGTAGCCTAAAAACAGTGAAGAGGAAACTAGGCATAGGTAAAAACCAGATGTATGCATTAAGAGACAAGCAGGGCAATGTCATTAGCAATATGGATAAGATAGTTAACGTAGCCGAAGAGTTCTACACTGAGCTGTACAGTAGCCAATGTAATCAGAGCGCCAATGAGAAAGACAGCAGTGCACAGCAATGCGTCATCCCGCCAGTAACGAAAGATGAAGTAAAGAAAGCCTTAGAAGCAATGAAAAGGGGAAAAGCAGCTGGGGAGGATCAGGTAACAGCAGATCTGTTGAAGGATGGAGGGGACATCGTGCTAGAAAAACTAGCCACCCTGTATACGCAATGCCTTATGACCTCGACTGTACCAGAAGCTTGGAAGAATGCAAACATTATCTTAATTCATAAGAAGGGAGACGCCAAGGACTTGAAAAATTACAGGCCGATCAGCTTACTATCCGTTGCCTACAAAGTATTTACTAAGGTAATCGCTAATAGAGTCAGGTCAACGTTAGACTTTAATCAACCAAATGATCAGGCAGGCTTTCGTAAAGGATATTCCACAATAGATCATATTCACACTATCAATCAGGTGATAGAGAAATGCGCAGAATATAACCAACCTCTATATATAGCTTTCATTGATTACGAGAAAGCTTTCGACTCAGTGGAAACCTCAGCAGTCATACAGGCATTGCGTAATCAGGGGGTAGAAGAGCCTTATGTCAAAATACTGGAAGATATATATAGCAACTGCACAGCTACTATAGTCCTCCATAAAGTCAGCAATAAAATTCCAATAAGGAAGGGCGTCAGGCAAGGAGACACGATATTGCCAATGCTGTTCACCGCATGTTTGCAGGAGGTATTTCGATGCCTGAATTGGGAACAGTTGGGAATAAGAATAAATGGAGAATACCTAAATAATCTGAGATTTGCTGATGACATTGCCTTGCTGAGTCACTCAGGAGGTGAACTGCAAATCATGATCAACGAGTTAGACAGGCAGAGCAGATCAATGGGTCTAAAAATTAACATGCAGAAAACCAAGGTAATGTTCAACAGTCTAGCAAGGGAACAACAGTTCACAATTGGCAGCGAGAGCCTAGAAATTGTGCCGGAATACGTCTACTTAGGGCAGGTAGTGACAGCTGATCCGGATCATGAGAGGGAGATAACTAGAAGGATAACAATGGGGTGGAGCGCATATGGCGAATTCTCGCAGATCATGAGTGGCAGTTTACCAATTTCCCTCAAGAGGAAAGTGTACAACAGCATAATCTTACCGGTACTCACCTACGGGGCAGAAACGTGGAGGCTAACGAAAAGAGTTCAGCTTAAGTTAAGGACAACGCAGCGAGCCATGGAAAGAAAAATGATAGGTGTAACGTTAAGAGATCGGAAGCGGGCAGAGTGGGTGAGGCAACAAACACGGGTTAATGACATCCTAGTCGAAATCAAGAGAAAGAAATGGGCTTGGGCAGGGCATGTGATCCGAAGGCAAGATAACCGCTGGTCTTTAAGGGTAACGGAGTGGGTTCCAAGAGAAAGTAAGCGTAGCAGGGGGCGGCAGAAGGTTAGATGGGCGGATGAGATTAAGAAGTTTGCAGGCAAAGGGTGGATGCAGCTGGCAAAGGATAGGGTTAATTGGAGAGACATGGGAGAGGCCTTTGCCCTGCAGTGGGTGTAGTAAGGCTGATGATGATGATGATGATGACCCCTGTCACACGGGCACTTTCGATCCTCATTGAGCTAGATCTGCATCGAGATTTTCGAGCTCGCTCGAAACATCCGGTGCTACACGGGCATTTTCAATGCTCATTGAGAAGTTCCCCTTATGTGTGTTAGGTGGCGCCAAATGTTCCGCCGACAGCCATAACATGGCGATGTCCGGCAACACTGTGCAGTCGGGGGCAGCGGCAGCCAAACGCGTAGCCATATCGGTACATTGCGTAACTGCGCCAGGTTTTTGTGGCGCCCCTGTGCTGCTGTGCGATGGAACCCAAGGGCCTGCAACGCCTCCGCGATTTCTGCACAGACTGCGGCGTTTCTCTTCTGGCGCCGCAAATTATTTAGGCGGTCCTGCCAGCAGTCGATGAGAGCGGCTGTCTCGCGCTCGCTCCACAGTTTCCGCGCCGACAAGCAGGAGGACGCCATCTTTGTTTACACTGATGGCGAAGCTTGGAGCGTGGTCTAAAGATTATTTTCAAATGTTTGCATATAAGCAGGCATAGTACCTGAAAAATGTTCTGTATTACATTTTAATCAATTACAACGACAACAATTGTGGTTTGGTTTTGTTAACTTGTGTTTATTTTTATAGCTTCATGAGAGCGAGAGTGTTTTCGATTGTGCTTGGAACCTCAAGCACTCTTGAGGAATCGGCATCGAGTCAAGCAGGATCGCGCTCGATTGCGCTGGAAAGTGGCCGTGTGACAACCGTCGATCTGCATTGAGTTCGATGAGCATTGACTCAATGAGGATCGAAAGTGCCCGTGTGACAGGGGTATGATTCAAAATAATCAGCATAATAATCGAGCCACCCCCAAAACACTGCAATACTAGCGAGGATATTCATCGCGGCAGACACGGAATATCCTCACCGGATTGCGCTCAAGGGAAGCGGCGCAGGTGAGGTGCTGTGAAGATCACGGGAACCATACTCAGGTATCTGGTGGATGGACGGAGTGATGAACAGTACTGTAAAGCAGGGGCACAAGGCAGCGCCCATTTGCTGTAGCCACCACAGCCCTTCATGTTTTATTTAATTCCTGTCCTGTGTTGCAACCAGCCGTCGTGAGCATGAACGTTCCTGACTGTTCTTCAGGTTAGGCTGTACTAATAAATAATTCCGATCTCACTTTGAAGCGGGCTTGTCTTCGTACGAACTCGTCCATACAGCTTTTTTTTCTCCTGCACACACCGCCAGCTGAGCAGCTGAGGGAGCACACCGTCTCCAAGTCGGGAGTCTCGACCCTAGCGGGCCCGCCACCAGAGGCGACAGTTGCGGGCTGGCAGTCGGCCGTGCCGCCGGAGCCAGCATCTAATGACAAGCATGTGTCGCCACTCCGGCCAGCAACGACCGCAGCTGCCCAGCCAGCTCAGACGGCCCCGGAGGTTCGGGTATGTGAACGGTGGCTTTAGCGGGGCTCGCGTGGTTTTGTTTAATTGTTTCTCTAAGCCATATTTCAAAATCTTCATAGCACACTCTTGGACAGGTTCCCGCGGGAGTGGAAGCTATGAGCCTGCACCACTAGCTCACAGGCCTGTGTCTTTGGAAGAAAATAAAATCCAATGAACATATTTGTAACTGAGAAAAAAGATACATAAATGGTCGCTTCCATATCCCAGGTGCCCTTGCCACATTTTCTAGATTGTAGTCGGCGGGGTATATATGTTTTGAAAGCTGAAATTTCGCGCAATGAGGACAATTTATGGGTGCGCACTATATATATACGTGACAATTTTAAAGATCATTTGAGGCAAAGAAGCCTAGAATGGCTTTCATATAGAAAAAGAAGGTCACATGACTGTGCCTGCAACTTCGTACCATGCTAAATCAGATCGTGACAATTGGCTTCCAGTGCTTGGATTTGTGAGCACATGCGCAAAACCTCGGTTAATATAAATAAATGAATAAATATGTGAACTCCTAAATGTAGAAGCGACACCAAAGGTGGCGCCGTCCTTGAGCGGTTACGATGGCTTCAGAAACTGTTAATAGACTTCACAGCAGCATTCAAGCTCAGTCTAGTCAAGCATGCTCAAAGACGAAAGTAAATGCGAGCAGCAGCGAAACAAGTTGAGCTCATTGATATAAGTACAGATGTGGACTGTAACAGAGATGTAGAATTCTGAAGACGTTGAAGACCCTTTTGAGTCATTTGTAGAATCCAACAGGCTTAGTTTTTTATTTATTCCGACAGCCCCTGAGAAAGTCATTTTGAGAGGTTCGAAAACTGGTTTCGAGTTGGTCTGATAAAAGACGTAGAGTTTTACTCCTTGACAACGAAGGTTTTATGTACCTGTTGTACACTACTTGCGAAAATTCTGAGAAAAACGAATTTTTATCCAAAATTAATTTGTGTGGACTATACGCCAGGTACAGACTATCTAAGCAAGAACATTTTATTTTGACCTGAAATTTTTCTTGCAGACAAGGTGCAGACTCTTGCCAGGAAAACGCGCTACTTAAAAGTAGCTATTGCGCGAAGAGAAACATGGGCGCGCTAGTGAAACACTGGGTGCAACGGATGTAGAAATGCATATTATTCTGACCGATTGCGCTGTTGACTTTTTACTGAATACCGAAGCTTTCGTTTCAGATCCTTTTGGGAGCACTTGTACAAGGGGATGTATTATCTAGGCAGACATCTTTGTTTTCCCTCTTCTTCACCTTCGTCTTTTCACAAGCTCCGTTAGATAACTTGCACAACCTGTACTCTTGTTCCGTTGGATAACTTGCACTTGCACAACCTGTACTCTTGTCTATATGGTCATTATGCGGTGTACGCTTACGGTGATGTGGGTGCTCTTTATTATTCAGCTGAATTTAGAGCTATAGTGTTCTTCAAGGGAGTTCTGCAGTGCGGACGCAAAAGTTTTGCTGTGAGTATGCACCAAGCTAGCCCTACAATGCATTAATTTCTACATTAGAAGTCTTCCAGCGATACCTGCTTTGTGCTTCAGCAGTTTTTCTTGACCTGAAAGCACACTGAACTACCCGACTAGCAGTTGAGCTTGATACGAGTGCATTGCAAAACAGCGGCCGTACTTCTCAGAGTGCTATCTTTAAATGAACAGGAATTGCCGTATAATTTTTGGTGGCAGTGAGCAATGTTGAGACAGCTGGCCAGTTTGCCATTGAAGTTCCTCCCCCTCCCTCCTCACACCTTTTTTTGCGCAATTTTCCACCGATGTATTTGGGTATCTGGCATTAATAAGTATAATCAATTCATTGATGCCTGTAGTTTGTGCACTAAAGAGTTTACCGCTGTAATTTGTGTGAGCAGCTCTGAGAATGTTTTCAGTGCGAATGATGAGTGTGCCGGTGAGGAGCAGCCAAGAGTTACCTTCGTATTCAGATTGCGGTTCACATTTTAGCATGTGCTGTTTGATGTGGTGCTGTGTCATTACTGCCTGATGCGGAGACGGGTTAAGTGCGGTGCACTCTGTTATTTGAACTTGAGGAATGCTACTGCAAATTGGCCAAGTATATGCTCCCTGAGCTTGTGTTCTGTGATTCAAACTATTTGACATCAAATGGTTCTTAAAGGCTACGGAATGGCACAGGGCGAGGAGACAAAACAGTGATAAGAAAGCGTTGGCTTGCCTTAATCTGAGACATCCCATTGTGCTGATGAAATCCTGTCGTGACACTATTAACTAGCACACACAGCCAGTACTTCTGCTATGATTTCATTGAAATAAAAGTGTGAGTGCTTGAAAAACATGTCAACCATTTGGCGTAGTTTAGAATATGTCAACTTTTTCTTTTCGAGCTTAATACCAAACGAACTGACTGCCATTAGCCAAGTCAAAGGCAAACATTCTGAGAAGCTTCAAGACAACATGCACATTTTTTCTTCACTGATGGTTCCAAGAGGACTACTGCTTGCAACGACGTTTATTGTACTCCCAGCCATTAGGTGAAATAATCTTGCACTCGAGTAGCGACATGCTCTAGGTTCTGTCAATGATGAAGGGACCTGTGTGCTGTTCAAAACGTCTCAAAATTTTTACCTTTAACTTGGTCAGCGGTGGTGAGTATGTTCTAACTAGTTCGTGGTATTGTTTTGGCGTATAAAATACCTTAAATATGCACGCTTGCCCCTTCTTTTAAAGGCGGTTCCCAAGTGTGCCGAAGAAGATGCGGTGGCTGCATTCCTGCAGGGCGAATGAACCAAGGTGGGGCGTGCCGGCCAGGGCAATTACTACGACCCTGCAAAGGCGCGCAGTGGTCGCCGAGGTGTCTGAGGAACCGCATCACCAATGGGCTCTGTTCCTCCACGTGGCCTCGGCGTTTTTTTCCTCGCACAACCAATGCTGGCCCGAACAACCACAGATATCCACTGAACGGTTGACGGAGGTCCGTTTTAGATGTTCCGGACGTCTGCTGAACATCCGAAAACAGTCGGTGGACGTCCGATGGGAGTCCAAAGGTATACGTTTGTCTCGCCGTCGGACATCCGTTTGAGGACGTCCGTTGCCGGATCTTTCTCGGATATTTGCACATATGGTGCATGCATGCTTTTTCACTTCTTCGAGGCAATAAAATGGAAAACAGTTTAATGTACAGCAGGCATATATTATTGTCGTTGATGTACATAACCAGAGGAGTGGCTTATATTCGTAAAATATCTTACTTCAGGTATGACAAGCTAGCAAAGCATATCCATAATCTTCCCGCCCACAGAATTTCTGAAAAGACAGAGTAACAAACATCAGTCTTGTAAAGCTCGTGCAAAAATGCAGTAGCCTAAGGGAACTCAACCAATTAACACAAGTGTTTACAGAGCACTCCTATTACTTATCAAGTCGTCAAGCAAGCATTTTACACCAAAATATATAGCCTTTTGATGAATGTAGAAAGAATAAGTATACCGCCATTAAAATTTAGGTGTGTAGTATAACTTTCATATCATTCATCTTTTCTTACTGATACTGCTATCACTAGACAGTGACAGTGTTTTACCAGATAACACCAAACGAACCTGAATGGCACTTCATGCACTGAATGTCAACTGTTTCAAATCTAGTGTGACAGGAGTACAAATACATTTATGTATCCAACATGTCTCGGAGCACTGCGAGTAGTAGCAATGATATCTTCACGTCGCCGTGGAAAAACAGATCACACAGGAAATAGTGAAGTAGCACTCATTTTTCACATAAAATATGACTTGAAAAGTAGATGAATAATGTATTAAAAACTGTGAAACTGATTATGATGGAAAGATTTTGAGCAAAAAGAGCACCTAAATCAGATTATCTATAGCGATGGTAGAAAGTGAACAGGCACAGTATATCACACATTTTGCGCGGCAAGAATGTGATGCTCGCGGCTAACAAAGAAGCCATTACCTCGTGCTTTCAGCCCCAGTCTCTTACGAACGAATGCGGTATGATCCTTCTGCATTCCAAAAGTAATTTTCAAGTAGTGTACTACTCACTTTCATAGGCAACCACCTATGACATTCACACTAAGCCTTCTTTCATCCAAAATCCAAAGTCGGCGCAGTACGGCATTCCAGCGTTCCAGAAGAGCTTCAGGCGCTTCCTGCGTCTTTCGAATTGCTCAAGTGCCACACCACTTTTGTCGGCAGACCAAACAAAACCACGCTTTGGTAATAACAATGATCTAATGCAGCACCACGCTACACAAGAAAATGACAACGGCAGAACGGCGCCGCAATGTTGACTGTTGGATTGGATTGGACTGACCGCAAAGTGACGTACATAATGACGATGACAGGAGTATTTGGCGGGAGTTTTGAATTTACGAATGCTTTGAATCGTGTTTAACGAACAAAGTGTGCATGATGTCGCACAATTTCGATAATTTCTAAAGGTATTATAAACTTAGAATTAGTAACTGACATGCTTCAAAATTGTGCAACACTTGCTTCCACCCGTAAAATATTTTGGGTCATTGGCGGCACTTGCACTACAGAAAGGATTGTGGAATCGGTCCAATTTACAAACGTATTCCCATCAAGCCCTGTAGCTGACGCAAAACGTTTCACTGAAGCAGATATGCAGCTTTAAATAATGCGATTACGAGCCAACTTGCACATACAATTCAAAAAGATTATTTCCGGGATAAGTCTTTCTCATAAAAAGAATACAAAATATATATACACGAAAGGCGCAAATTTTCTGTGTGAAAAATAAAAAAACCTCCATACTCATGTCCTGGG
The DNA here is from genome assembly GCF_052857255.1 of Amblyomma americanum. Classification (NCBI taxonomy): domain Eukaryota; kingdom Metazoa; phylum Arthropoda; class Arachnida; order Ixodida; family Ixodidae; genus Amblyomma; species Amblyomma americanum. The sequence goes on from NC_135503.1 coordinate 131,793,648, forward strand.
AAAATACTCAGCCGTACATACCTCGGACGTATACATCGTTCCTCATGCGTATATACTAAACCGGACACTTCGTATGTCCGATGAACGTACGGATAAGTATATCCGAAGACGGATTCTGTTCGTACATCCGACGGACGTCCAATCTCGTCATAGGACGTTCGGATCTAGTTCGGACGTCCGAAATATAGCTGTGGTTGCTCGAGCGCTTCTTCTCTTCTCAAAGTCTGTGCTGAGGAAAATCGCAACATTGCTGCACGCTCACTCTTAATTACGGCCGACTTTCACACTCTCCTTTACGACCTAGTCATATCATCCAGTGTTTCATAACTTTTTGTTACTGAACCACCTGTTAAAGTTCTTTCGTGAGCATCTGGGCGTGTCAAGACTTTAAAGGGCCTGAAAAACACATGAAACCTGTGCAATTAAGGTACATTAGAAACTTTGTGCGTTGTCTGCCCCTTTTCGGGGTGACGGCGCTCTTATGCCACAGTGGTGCTGGGCGCATCTCTGACTGTGTTCTGCCCTTCTAGGTCCAAGAATGCCCCCTCCAGGAGCCGCCAGCATTAATGGCCGACTCGCAAAGCCTTCATCTTGTCGCATCAACCCACTGTGATACCGCAGCAACTGCCAATTTGTATCTGGAATCCCGGAAACCTGCCCTCCTGGACTGTGCATGATTTCTCTGAGAGCTTTTATCTTGCACATTTACGGTGATATTGTTTCTAGAACAGATTTTCTTCTCACATTTGGCAGGTAGGCTACAGGTATGGCACACGAAGCATTGTACAGCGGAATATCTGCATATATACTATTCATGCAGTCTTGGTGTGTAATAGTCGTAATAGCACTGCCAAGTCATTAGCTATTTTGGAGGGACCAAGAAACCAGCTCTAGCTTAGTGATCACTGTATTGGTGCCGCTGGTGAAGCCCAGATAATTTGTAGGTGGCAGGTCGCTGTGCACAGGTACCTTACACTGGGTCTCGTTTCTGGAATGAATTCCTAGTTTTCTTACCACTTCAGTGCCTTATAGGAGGCAAACATTGCGCTCGATTTGTGCCATCATATCAACCTTCGGCCTGTGCTGATCTCGCATGAACCCTGTGAACTTCTAGCTTGTGCTGTTCTCACGTGAACAGTTCGAAGTGTCAGCTTCTCACAGGCCAAGCTTCACCAGAGTGCATGCTGAACCCCCATTGATTAATGTGGTGCTATGGTTGTTGATCTCTTAGTCATTTCTGTGCATTAGGCTTTGGACTACTACTGTGGCCACAAGGTTAAAACCAAACACGCCGTGTTCTGATTAAGTTTCAGGAATGGCTACTCATGGGGATCTACAAGTGGCGATGAGGCGATATGCGTTTGTGTGCTTTGTAAGTTCTCAGAGGGTGTGGGTTGTAGGCAGGGTTGCAGAGTTTGCTGCGCTGGGTTAAGTAGCCTCAAAACTGTCACTGGCAATTAAAATTGGTGCTTGCAAGATGCCCCACTACAGGCCATTGAATAAACGGCAAGTTTTCCTTGATTCATCAGTGTGCTTACAAGCAAATGAAGTTCTTTCAAAGCGTCGTGATTATGGTAAAGTATAATAGTGCAAGGTTGTCACCACTGGTTGAGTTTCGCTGAAGTGAGGTACAGCAATCCCTGAGAGGAAAAAAAAAATCTCCGGGTGTTTGTGTACCGAGTCCTGGTGGGTTGTGTCAAATTGTGTTTATATTTTAATCTTCTAAAACCTTTGTTTCATTTAGACTAGTGTCCCAGGTGGATGGTGTTTTCCCACAAAATCATAGGCACAGGAGACAGCTTCCAGACACTGTTGGAAGTTTTTTTAGTTTTTGGCGCTTAGTTTTTTAAAGGTTCATAGTCAAAGCGTGAAATTTCTATAATTAAACCTTGGTGGCCTTGCCTTCATATTTTTGTGCCTTTTAGGCTCGCAAGCGAATCAGTCAACGTTCCTCCAAAGCGTCACGTTTATCGTAGAGTGCAAAAAAGTGGAGGTGACATTGCTATACAGCCACCACTAGACTTTCGCTAATGTGTGATGTGATAATCGCTTAGTGAAAAAATTAATCTTGTTCGAGTACAAAGTTTGGTGATTTGGTGTCGCAAGTTTCGTTTATCTTATATTTATCTCTAGTTTCCAGATGAGTCACTTTCCAGTTTCCAGATGATAATAATAATAATTGTTTTTTGGGGAAAGGAAATGGCGCAGTATCTGTCTCATATATAATTTGGACACCTGAACCGCGCCGTAAGGGAAGGGATAAAAGAGGGACAGAAAGAAATGGAGAATAGGTGCCGTAGTGGAGGGCTCCGGAATAATTTCGACCACCTGGTGAACGTCACCAAGATGGACGTCTCGCTGTGTTAAGTGTAAGTGGCTGTCCGAATTCTTTTCTTAATTTCTTCGTACTAGCGTTTCACCTGGAACAAGTATCGACCGTTGTTACTGCAACAAAAGATGCCCTGCAGACAGTAAAAGCTTTTCTTTTCGTGGCCAAGAAGATAAATACGTTTGAGACCCAAACACAACGTTTTGGTGCCAAGCAGCGATCGCGCCTCGCTGTTGCTTTTCTTTTTTGCAGCAGCAGCATTAGCAGTCACTTTTGTTTTCAGTGAAAACTAGTGTAGATTACCTTATTGTTGTATCGTAGTAATGATAATTAGCAATGAAACAGTACACGTAGCATACGGTCGAGCCGATCTGTATTCTCCTACTTCGTCGTCTTCTCTCCCCCCATGCGCGCGAGTGCGTGCAGCGCACTTGCCACACTTCATCTTTATCACATTTCCGCCGCACTTTATAAAAAACTGTCTAGCGGATGTCATAGTCTTTGAACCATGCGGGCCGCTTCTTTTTGCGAGTACTTCGGCGAGGCGGCGCAGGAGGTGAAGCCGCAGTTGCCGCTGTGGATTTACTGCACGAGGGTTGAGGAGCGGCTGCCGATTCCGGAGCGGGCGGAACGGCTGGCATCATATGGATTGAAGGCGCGTCCGAAGAAGGACCCTGGACCACGGTTCCGGACTGTGGACTGGGCGGCGGCATTCGGTTGCCGTCGATAGGCGGCGAAATATCAGCGAAAAGGGCCGCTGGAGCTAAGGAGGACAATTGCTGCTGAACTACTTCTGGGCGAACCGCTGAAAACTTGGACGAGTGCCACACTCGCCCATCATCCAGCAGATAAGATGCAGGTCCACGCTGCTCCACAACCTTCCGAGGCTCCGAAAACCGAGCTGACAGTTTGCCTCGCACATTTGGTTTGCGGACACGCACGTACTGGCCAATCTAGAAGTCACGACACTGGGCGCCACTCCGCTGGTCCGCATAAAGCTTGTATTGCGCTTGTTTCTCGTCAAGCCTCTGCCGCAAAAGCTTAAGCGCTTTTGTCGGATCCATTGAGAAGGACTGATCCGGCAGTCCTACGACGTTGTCTTGTGCGGGGCAACCGGCCATGAAGTAGGACAGCTGGTGCAATTCCTGTCGTGGCATGGGGCGTACAGCGGTAGACACTGAGGTAGTCCACAATCGCTGTACTTAGGTCGCGTCGCTCGCACAGAGCTAGCTGAATTAGGACTTAAGCACTCGATTGAATCGTTCAACGAGTCCATTAGCTTGGGGATGGTACACTGAAGAGTAGCAATGGCGTATCCCCCGTTCGCGGAGGCAAGTTTGCATGGCCATCGATGAAAATTGAGGGCCGTGGTCAGAGACAATCTCTTGAGGGTAACCCTCACGAGCGAAGAGGCCAAGCAGGAATTCTTGAACGGTTTGAGTTGTGATGGCATCAGCGAAGACAACTTCTGGCCACTTACTGTAATAATCCATGAGAGTAATCGCGAAGCGGCAGCCACTGGGAGCTTGGTCGAAAGGCCCCACGATATCAATGGCAACCTTATCCCAAGGTTTCTCTGGGAAGGCGACAGGTCGCAGAGGAGCTGCCACCGGACGAGCCGATTTGTCACAGGACTGGCACACGACGCATGTCCGTACCATTTCTTCGACGTGCTCGTCCATTCGCGGCCACCAGTAGAGCTCTCGCAGTCGACTTTTCGTGCGGCTGATCCCGGGGTGTGACTCGTGCGCGATGTCCATGAGGCGTCGTCGCAAACTTTCGGGAACGACGAGCCTGTCACCTCGGTACAAGACGCCTTGCACGACGGACAGCTCCAAGCGCAGGAGATAGTATGGCCTAAGGTTCTCCGGTAGGGATTTCTTGTCCAGCCATGTCGTCGATGTAAACTGAATGGCTTGAGCAACTGCCGCGTCGCTGATGGTTGCCTCTTGAAGCTCTTGTAGAGACACGGCTGGCGATAGCAGGCAGATGAAGTCGTCGTCACTGGCGTCGAACTCACTGGGCTCACTGCACGATGTGGTCGGTAAGGGAAGGCGAGACAGAGCATCCGCAACAGAGTTGTCATTGCCTTTGCGGTACTCTACAGTGTAGTTGTAGCACAACAGGAGAGCCGACCAACGTGAAATTCGCAACGGCCGATGGCCCGTTCCTTTCGTCGACAGCAAAATGACAAGTGCACTGTGGTCGGTGCGTAGAACAAAAGGCCGGCCCCACAAATACACGTGCCACCATTCGCACGCCCAAACGCAAGCTAGGGCCTCACGTTCACCAACAGAGTACTTTCTTTCTTGGGGTGTCAAAGCACGGGAGGCAAACGCAACAGTTTGCAGGGAATGGCCGTTGTCTTGCTGAAGCACTGCCCTAAGGCCATATCCGGAAGCGTCAGTCGTTACGACCACGGGAAGGGCAGGATAAAAAAAATGCAACACGTCACATGACGTCAACATGGACTTCAGTAGTTTGAAGCTTGAATCCGCAGCAGCAGTCCAAGTGAAGGCGGAGTCGCTGCCTCGAAGTAGGGCGCGCATAGGCTCAACGACGTCGGAGTAATGCGGGATAAACTTGGAGTAGAAACCCGCAAGTCCAAGGAGGGAGCGAAGCTCGCTGATGTTAGATGGAGTCGGAGCCTTCGTAATCGCCTTGATGGCAGAAGAAAGCAGAAACAGTCCTTCACCGCTGACAACATGCCCCAAGAAAGTGAGCTTCGGAACATCGAAGACACATTTGTGGTTGAGCTTGAGTCTGGCTTGGGACAGGCGCTCGAGAACAGCACGAAGGTTGGTCAGGTGCGCCTGTCGGGAGGTGCCATGGACTATGATGTCGTCGATGTAGAAGAGGACACCTTTGCATCCTTTTAAAATTAAGTGCATCATCTTCTGAAAAGCCGAAGGCGCCGAAGCAAGGCCGAAACACACTCGTTTGAAGCGGAAGAGGCCATCATGGGTAATGAATGTGGTCAATTCCCGACTTTCAGGGCTAAGTGGTACTTGATGGTAAGCCGAGGCAAGGTCCAACTTCGAAAAACGCTGTGACCCGGCCAAGCTATGTAGAAGTTCTTCCGTTTGAGGCAAAGGAAAACTGTCGACCACAATAGCCTTGTTGGGCTCACGCAAATCGACGCACATTCGGATGGAGCCATCTTTTTTCCGAGCCACGACTATGGGTGAAATCCACTTGGAAGCGTCGACCCGTTCAATGATGTCTTGAGCTTCAAGCTTCTGGAGTTCCTCGGACACCTGCTGACGAATGGCAAACGGCAGCCGTCGGAGCTTGCAAGCAACAGGAGAAACGGAATCCTGCACTCTTTGTGCACGTAGCCACGAGCAACTCCGAGTTCCTTGGAGAAGAGATGTTCGAAGTGTGGACGTAGCTCAGGAGGTAACAGAGGCGTATCAGGTGTCATGGAAAGACATTCCAACGATGCACCTTTGATCTTCATTTGTAGAGCGGCAATGGAATCCAGGCCCAGCAGCGTTGTGCCTCCCGAGACAACGTACAACAGGATGCAGGCGGTACGGTCGTGGAACTTTGCTGTGGCAACAAAACACCCTTGGACTATAATCCGAGACTTAGAATAGTCCAATAGTTGAACTGCAGTTGATTTAAGCGGGAAACATTTAGCGAAGAATCGGTGGTATAGATCTTCAGAAATAATTGACACAGATGAGCCGGTGTCAATCAGGAAGCGGATGAACTTGCCTTCAATCAGGACTGAGGCGAAAATTCCGTTTTTTTTACTTTCAACATTGAGAATAGACGCACTGCTGGAGCCATCCGGCATCGACGATGTGTCAGCAGTATCTGCAACTTGCTGAACTTGAACAGGACGGTCGGACGACTTGCAGAGAGAGTCGAAATGGCCCACCTTGCCGCACCGACGACACTTGCGGTTGCGGGCTCGGCATGCAGGGTTGTTCGCTAGGTGAGTTCTAGAACCGTAGCGGTAGCACATGCGCTCTGGTATTGCAGCAGCAGGTTGTGGTGGTTGACTTTGGCACTTGCAGCAATGGGCCTGAGGTGGTGTTTGTCTCGATCCGCGCTCGCATCTCACACGATGTACTGGAGCAGCCTCCTCAGCCAACTCCCTGGCTTCCCGGGAAGCTTGCTCACACTGTCGAGCAAGGAGCATGGCGCGCGACAGAGTCAAGGAGGAGCCTTCCATGAGTAGGCGCTCACGCAGATGGCAACTCGAGGTCTTCTCCACCAGCTGGACCCTGATCATATCGTCCGCCATGGTCCCAAACCCGCAGTCGCCGACAAGGCTGCGAAGGACAGCGACGTACTCATCGGTTGTCTCTCCTGGAGCCTGAAATCGACAGCGAAAGCGATGACGTGCGGCGATTACATTCACGAACGATTTGTAATGCTCCGACAGGATGGATATCTCCGCATCAAATTCGTCAAGGCGGGGCGCCTCGTCACCGGAGTGCGAAGCCGCAGCTGTAGGCGCTGGAGTGGACGACGGCGGCGCCAATGTATAAAAAATGCGCTGACCTTCCAGTCCGAGGTAATTCAGCAGAATGGCCTTCCGCCTGTCCGCGCCCAGAGTAGAGGCACCAGAGGCCAGCATGTAATTCCGGAACGCCAGCTCCCATTGCTCCCATGGAAGGGCAGGACGACCAGGAGTCGGCAGGAAGGGTGGTGGTGGCTGAATCCCAGAAAAGCTCATGACGGATGGTGAGCAGGCCACGTGAAGGTCCCGAATCAAAACAGCATCCTCGTCGCCAAAATATGTTGTATCGTAGTAATGATAATTAGCAATGAAACAGTACACGTAGCATACGGTCGAGCCGATCTGTATTCTCCTACTTTGTCGTCTTCTCTCCCCCCATGCGCGCGAGTGCGTGCAGCGCACTTGCCACACTTCATCTTTATCACACTTATCACTACCTCCAGAGCACGAGCACCTTAGCACGAGTAGCAGATGAAGGATAACACTGCAGCTTACCAGCTTCTGCCGAAATTAACCAGCGGACTTGTCTGCATGGTGAGTTTTCCGACGCTGAATCGGAATTCGACAGCCGCTTTTCTTTCACTGCATAGCTTGGAGACCGGAAGTGCTTATAGCTGTTTGCTTTCTCATTAAATCATTGTAAAGCGAGTGCAGCGGTGGCCAATGCTCGTCACATGCCACGGTCCCAGTGCCATAGGTGGCTGTCAGGCTGTGGTAGCTACGCGTAGGCTTCCTACGTAAAGAAGCATAGCTGTTTTAGCGTGTTATAGCATTTCCCTATTGCTGTGTGTGCAGGTCACTGCATTTGGCTTACGATACGTCTATACGAAGCTGCATGAAAAACATGGTTGGATTTCCAGATGAATCACTTTCCAGATGAGCACGATGGAAGGTGAGCATATGACGCATGTCAGCGCGGTCAGTGTGCGTGCAACCCCCTCGTTCTCCGTCCTGAAGCGCTGTTGGAAAATTATGAATACTAACTAGCCCAATCTGCAGTTATTCAGCATAATTAGCTCTGCGTAAAAGGTTATAGTCATATGTGCCTTTTTTCCCGTGCTTGCAGGACGTTGTGAAATCTCGCATGTTGCCTTTGAAATTCAAGCATATGATAATGTCCCGCATCTGCCACGTGGCATGCTTACATTCCATCTTCTGGCTGGACCTCTCATAAGTTTTTAACTGGTCTTGCCCCTATCATGAGTTGGCGACTATTCCCGTGACCCCACGCACCTGTCAACCAGTAGCTTGCGTGTTAAGCTCTTTACTCCCCGTTTTTCTGGTTGCAAGTGATGTTTTTACTTGAGTGCAATGGTATAAGCAGTAACAAACTAAACGAATTATGAAAAGAGTACACTGCTATGTTTGTGACAAGTAGGTGCAGGATGCATGCACGCTTGTGCTTCCCACCTTTGAACAACTACATTCACTGTCCCCTTGACTGTTTTCAACAGGAATCCGTTCACTGCTGAAAAGAAAGTATTTCCTCATCCGTGCCCTACAAAATGCAAAAAAGGCCGTGAAGTATTCATTATGTAGTTATAGTACAGTAATGTGCAGTCTAATAGCTAGCTGATGATTGAGACAAAAGGAATTAAACATTCTGAGTAAGAAATATCCTGCTATTTCTTCCATGCTGTGCATTTCTGTTGCAGCTGTCATCCTTAGTTTCCTCAGAATTGAAGTGTGTGAGCAGGTACAACACCGAAATGAATACATAGCGATAAAAATACAACATGTTGTATGTTCATTACAGCAGGCAAAACAAAATAATACATCAAACTAATAGCGCCTTGTCTGCAAGAAGTGTATTCAGTATGTTAAGTGTCGGTAATCAAAATATTTAGAGCTGCAAAATTGTTGCATAGTGGTGAAATGGCTAAGCGCAGAAGCACACCTTGCCTTCGTTTAAACGGCATGTGTGATTGGGTTACTGCTGCTATGGGCTGTTTACAGTGTTTTATGCCTGCCACAACAGTGAACATCATGCTCAATAAAATTTCAGGCATGCTTGTAATATATTTCTGTCGCAGAACTATATTGACAAAAGCTAAAAGCACATCTTCAGCGTTTTGCAGGGTTCGTTGCTTTTCACTGAAGGGCACACTAGAGAGAGCATAAAATTTAATGAGATACGGTACACTTAAAAAGAAAAAGCACTTTGTACACCGAAAAGAAAAATCACTGAGTATTTTAAACTAATCTGTGCTATTTTACTGAGGTGTCGTCACGTGATGCTGTGCACTAATAATGCCAGTTTCACCGCAAGATGGCACATCAATTTGTTTTATGTGATTTTCAATCCCAAGTTCAAATTATAGACAGTCATTTCTTCGATATTGCAGTGGTCAATCTTTACAATATGAGGCACGACCTTTTCATTTCTGGCATAGTCTAATGACACATTTTGGCCACTGGTTGGTCCTTTTAAGATCCGATTACTTTTGGTAATCTCGGAAGTGTGAACAGCCCAAGACATGGTAGCTGTGATACAAACTCGGAAATACTTGCATCTCCGAGCCACTGGTTATGAAGGATCTTTGTTAGTATGAAGTCGGCAGTGTGTGAGATGTTCTTGATATACACTTCTTTATCAGCCAGTAAACATTATTTTGAAGGGTTCTTGTCATCGGTGCAGGTATTTTGCAGCACACTACATAATATTGCCAGCAAACACATTAATGTGCGGAGGAACAGAGGGAGATGAGCCACTGATGTACTGCCTTTGCCAAATGTTAAGAGGCCAAGCAGGTTACTCCTTAGCTGTCCAACGGGTCTTGTAGCAATCGCGGAAATTATAATTTCCCGTGGGCAAGGGTGATGGTGCCTGCCTCCTTCGCGAGGTTTGGAGCACCACCGCAGCGGAGGCCGAGTGGTTGAGCATGCGCCTCGCATGCAGGAGCTGCGGTGTTCGATCCCCAATGCCGCCGTGTACCCACCGATGAAACAATGGGTACAAGCTTCCCCCTGGTCTGGTGCTCGGTTTATTTAGGGTTAAATTCTTGGGAAACGGGTCTTTGACCCTACCTTGAGAAATCGAAAATACCTTGTGTCATGGCGCTCTTTGGCCATAGATGTGCTTGCGCCATAAAAATTTATAATCATGATCGTTTGGAGCACTGCAGGTTCATACCTCTCAGCATATCCTAAAACAAACCCCTTGGGTTCTTTAAAACTTTTGACAAAGGCTGTGCCACGGAGCAAGATAGACAGGAGTGCCGACACCGCTCATAAGAGGTGCTCAGTTTTGCTACATCGGAGAGAGCTCGATGTGGCATCTGATAGATGGTGCACAGATTTGGCATTGGGGCTGGTCCAGCACTGCCCCTGTGCCACTGCTCTGGCGACGCCGGGGTGTGCACGCGTAGCCGTGTGGCGTGCATCGTGGTTGTCTGCTTCGTGGCGCAGCACTGGGGCCGCCACCTGCGTTGCCATGTCCGCCGCCTGCTTTTGCGTGCTTCATACAGCTCACCTGCCATGTTGCGCTGGCTCCTATATATGCGCACTCCCCATGCAGACGAGTTTCGCGCCTGTTCTTTCAGTCTTTTCTCTTGCATTCCATAGACAGCCTTGTAAGTATTATTACTGCATCAGGAAAAGGGTAAATTATGTTAGGTTGAACGTCCGGCATCTGCAGATGAGCTAATGAGAAAGCGTAGTGAGGGGCTCTGGATTAATTTCGGCCACCTGTGGTTCTTTAATGTGTGCTGACGTCGCACAGCACACATATACTGTGCGTATTAAGGAACTTTCCTTAACTCAGCTTGGTAGATACATCATCGCTTGCAGAATTGCTCTTCTCTGCTGCATGAACAACTTTCCTTCGTCATATCCTGGTTTATACCCGACAAAACAGTTCGTCGTCTACCCTCACACACGCAGCAGTAGCATTCAAATAACACAGCACAGCATGCACTTCTCACGTTTGCCTGGTTGTCTGGGTACTAGCAACCTCTTGGGTTCATTTGTCACCTGCGTGCCCCTGTGGGTTCATGTTCATGGGTACACGCAGATGACACGGCAAAACAATGCAGGCGGTATGCAGACAATCCAGCGTCAAATAAGAGTAGCGGGCTGCTTCCTTCAGTGAACATGTATTTTTCGGAGCTGTCTGCAAGGCACGCAATATCAGTAACAAATGAACAGCGAACAATAAGACAACCAAAATAAAACAAAACAAAAATTTATTAGGACATGGATGAATAAAACCCAGGTTTATTAACACCTCTGAAGGACAGTCATCGCACCTTCAAAGTGAAATTACCTGTGATTGTGCTGAGTTTCTCACCACTAAGATTGTCTCGTTTTGTAGTTCGACCTGTTTTACCCACGTTTCATTTGTTGGTGATGGTGCATTGGCCGATTGATCAAAAGAAAAAGCGTTATCTTGCAAAGCAAAGAGGCTATTGCTCGCTCAACGGTAAAAGCGATTCTTTTTATGCTTTTTCTAGCTGGAAGATGACGCTCAAAGGCGGCATCTCGTCATCTTTTTGCTCGATGGTCGCCACAGCATTTCGTTCGTGGAAGTGTCAACAGGTGGCGCATAAATGAGGCTTTTTCTGCCAAGGAGGACAGGGTGAGGAGAAAGCATGCACACAGCTGCTTCCGTGAGCAAAGGGGAGCGGAGGGAGAGAGTACAGCGCAACACTGAGCACCTACGTGTGCTGGGCATTGGTGTAGCAAAATCGCGCCTGCCGAATGCATTGCGGTATGTCAAGAGTCTACGTTCCTGTGTATCTTTCTCCGTGGGCGGTACATTGCAAGAAGTAGACCTGCTACAATGGCTCAGTGGCGTCTGCATTCAGCTGCTGGTCCCAAGAACGCAGGTTCAATTGTGGCAGTGGCGGCCATATTTTGTTGGAGGTGAAACACAAAACTGGCATGTACTGTGTAATGTAAGCGCAAGTTAGCAGATCCCGAGGTGGTCTGCATTAATCCGGAGCTGATGATGATAGTGGATTTTTATGGCGCAAGGGCATCTGTGGCCAAGGAGCGCCATGGCACAAGTATTTTAATTTGCTCAAGGTTGGTTCAAAGACCCATTTCCCAAGCATTTCATCCTGAATAAGCCGAGCACCCACAGTGGAACTATCCACCGTGGCGTTCCTCGCAGTCCATGCATTGCTTCAGGATGTTAGACCCCACCATTTGCAATTTCAAAAAAGTAGTATGCCAAGTTCAGTCGGTAGAGGTACTGTGAAGCTTAGAGAGTACTTTTTTCAGTATTCACATTAGGGGATAGGCTGGAAAGAATTTCAAGCAAGTCAGAACATTAGCCTCAAGGTCAAGAGTTAATGCAACTTGTGCGGTAGTGACCAGTGTTGTATACTTCGTGAAAAATGTGAAAAATGCAGCTGTCCAATGAGGAATGATCATGATCAGGAATGGCATTAAGTTTGGGGCTAAATGATACTACTAGTGTCACGTGCGTGCATCAGGTGTGGCTATGACCATGAAAGAAAAGTTTAATTCCAGATAATCATATTTTGTGCTCTGAAATTATTGCAGAATACTATTTTTTATCTGGCCACAAGACTATTTCATCCATGTGCAGAAACCAACACGGTAGGATATCTCAGTTTACAAAACATAAATATCGTTAATTAAGCCGAACTGACATTTATGACCCTGTGCCACACAGGTTTATCGCTTTCATCATTGTTGATCAAATTTTTTCATTGCATGGTGAAACAGTGCTGGGACTGAACAGACAGAAGCACTGGGTTATAGCGTACTTATGCAATTGCAGTACTTATACAAAACCTGACTGTTTATGAAATTGTACGCTATTTTAGAGTGTCATGTCTATTACATTCAAGGCACAGCTCATCATATGCAGAAATGAGATGAAGAGACGAGCTCAGCTGCGAACATTAAGTCAACGTATAGATTTTACATGGCAGTAAAAATAATACATTTGCTACCTTGGTGCCTCCATCCAGCAGGACTGAGTATTCTCCTTTAGTGTTCCTTAAAGATGGCCCAGGTGGGGTGTTGTAATTTGATGTGGTGATATCTTTTTGTTGACTTTGGACTTATTAATGGTTCGAAAAATCTTCCTTTTCCTGTCCACACCATTCAGTCTGGAAGGATGGCGAGGAAGACCGAGAGACGGCCCGTTTTATCACTTCTGGAGGGCCAAAACGGTCAACCGCAGGAGCGACAAAGAATATCCTGGTTTGCCATCGCTCTGGCTTCTATGAGAACATTACGGTCACCCAAAAGAGCTGAGACATCAGCGCTTGTCAGCAGGTGATAAGGATTGCATAAAAAATTAACTACTATTGGGCGTGCCATCTAAAGTTGTTGTTGCAGATGCACGTTCATCATCTGGTAAACTGGACCGAATGCACCTGCTTACTTCAAAGGAGGTTCAAATCTCCGTGTGAAGTACATAATCGGCTTCAAAGAACAGAAAAACAAAAATGATCTCGTCAGTCATGGAATGTGGATTGACCAGTTGAAAAGGTGCTCAGAGCCAGTTGTCCTGTATGCAGATGAAGTTCGTCTGATACAACATGTGGCTAATTTTGAGATGACATTAATGAACACTGCCCAGCAAGAGCTGTTACTTCAGTGCGGTCTGCAAGCGGTGTGCATTGACTCAACACATGGCACTAATGGGTACGACCTCCAGCTGACGACACTAATGGTGATTGGAGGCAATGGTTCAGGCGTTCCATGTGCGTACCTCCTCTCCAAAAGCACATCAGAGCAAACAATGATCAGGTTTTTTTGAAGCCATCAAGGAGAGGATTGGTGTGGCACTAAATCCCAAATATTTCATGTCGAATGGTGCACAAGCGTATGCCAATGCTTGGACTACATACATGGGAGCTCCTGGCAAACGATTGCTCTGCATCTTCCATGTGTGGCGAAGCTGGATGGGAAGCATCAACAAGGTCATTGGCTACGAAAACAAAAAATCAGTGAAAAACACTGCATGCAATAATGCATTGCCCTGATAAGACAGAGTTCCAGACACTGTTGTCAAAATTTCTTGCATCAAAATCTGAGTCTGGACTGAAGACCTTTGTTGAGTACTTTGAAAGAACGTACTCTAACCACTCAGAGCAGTGGGCCCTGTGCAACAGAGAGTGCACTGGCCTGACGACGAACAACCAAATCGAGTCAATGCACAATGACCTCAAGCGTAATTACTTTCAAGGGAAGCACAACCAGAGGCTGGACAAGGTGTTGCTTGTATTATTTGAACTCACACGTGACCGATTCATCAAACTGCTAATCTCCCAGGTTAAGGGTCAATCTTACCACCACACAGCTGGTCAATTCAGGAAACATTGTGCTGGTGTCAAAATTTTTAACTCTGGAAGTGTTTAAAAACTGCCAGAAGGAGAGTACACTGTGGCGTCTCAATCCCAGGTGTGTGTAAACTACAAAGTTGTCTTGACCAGTCAATGTAAGCAGTGCACATAAGCCTGTCGAGACTGCAGCGCCTGTGTCCATAGATTCTGGTGTGAATGCATGGATTTTTTTGTACAGTCCAGAATGTCCAATCACATCCATGCTGTAGCACATTGGGAGTTGTTGCAGAAAGGCGACTGTCACGATCAGGCCAATGAAGATTCAGAGGTTCGTCTGTCAACTGCCGATGACCATTCTCCTCTGTTGCACAATCCTCAAGCTCTGCTAAACAACATCCAAAGCAGCATGAGCCTTGAGGCACTGAATTCTGATCGGGCTGCACATATGCGTGCTGAACTATCTTTTGGTGACCAAATTTTTGCCAACAGAATTATTGATGAGGCAAGAGAACAATCGGCTCGCAAACTTATTGCGAGCTTATTCGGCTAAGAAGCGCCTGTCAAGGATGCGTCAGTTTCTTCTGTCACTCCAGTCGAGGATGTGTCAGTTTCCTCAGTCACTCTTGCCAATAAAAATCTAGAAAAGCAGCCGAGATATTGGCACAAAAGCAAGCGTACCTCTAGCTGTGCTTGTCTCCCCAAAAAAGGCCCCACACGTTTGCAGCAGCATTATGTTAAGCAGCAGCTGATAGAGGGTGGAGAAGTGCCAGTGATCCATACTGGAAGTGGTCATGACTATGTCGAGAAGCCCACTTACAGCGCAGCCCACTTATTGAGCTATTTTCAAGTTGCAAACTGCAAAGATTTATATAATACCTGGATGTTAAAGAGCCCCGAAGCTTCTGGTGCAATGTTTGGTGTGCACTGCATGAAAGCACTACAAATTGCTTTTGTATGTAGTGATAAGGGTACAACCCATTGCTGCTCGAAAATTTCAGTTGTGAAAAAACATCAAAGTGCAGTTTGGTCCCCACATCATTTGGCATTATGTGCTAATTTTATTTCTTTCCTTTATTGATTTTATGGCCGTGTAAAAATACTGCAGAAATTTGATCCCTGAATACAATTACTCGAGTTGTGCAGAAATGTTCAGCTTAACAATAGGAACTTTATACGTGGACTTTTGTTGAATGGTTTTTGCAATAAGTGGTCTGTACTGTATGCATTTGCACCCATTCATTAATTGTTAAAGTCATAGCTGCTGTTGTACTCTTACGGTGGCATTGTTTGCTGTGATGAAATGGTATCCTCCATATGGGACACATGATAGTATGCAAGTTTTTGCAGTGGGTGGTAATTCTATAAATATTTTTCCGCATTTTGTCATGGCAGATAATGCTTCCATGAAATGTCAGAGCTGCTTCATTGTCTTGTAAATGTTGCTCCCTTGTAACATAAGACATGCTGCAAGGTAAAAGGTGTATAGCCTGTTTTGTAAGTCATGACTGTCACCATCTTAATTAATTTTGCCAAAAGGTGGCTCATGTTCACGGGATGGCACGTGCTTACAGGCAAGATGTGTGTCCTTTGTCATGAACCACTTGAAGTTTAATAAGGCTTCCAGCCTGTTTTGCAGGGACGGCCAGTTTTAAGTAATTTCGCCAACAGTTGGCTCATATTCACGGGATTGCACATGCTTACAGGCAAGAGGTGTGTCCTTTGTCTTGAACCACCTGAAGTTTAATAAGGCTTCCAGCCTGTTTTGCAGGGACTGTCAGTTTGAATTAATTTCGCCAACAGTTGGCCCATGTTCACGGGATGGCAAGTGCTTGCAGGCAAGAGGTCTGTCCTTTGTCATGAATCACCTGAAGTTAAAGGTTTTTCTACAATATTTGGTACGGTAACATTAACGTTGACAATGAATGTTAGTTGCGAGTCAGCGCTCGTCCTGTTTTCTCTTTGTCCACGCCTTTAGCGGTGTTTATTCATTAAGGTTTTCTATTTGGTATTTTCACTTCTGTCAGGTGTTGCAGTGTAATAGCTGTTAAGATTATCTTTTATCCAAAATACCTGTTGTGGCAAACATTGCCTGCGGACCTTAAGTGTATCGAGGTGCCTGGTTTCCCAATTCAGAGTAGTCATGAGGACTGTCAACTGACACATGAGTGAGGGATGAGCTAGAGTAAGTGTGCTAAGCTCCTGTCGGGCATCGGTGCTTTAAATGAAACATTTTTAACATTAGTGAGGAGGTGCGACTCATTGGCTTTAAAGAGCTGCAATAGCAACATGTATATAAACATGGTTACTCTAACGTTTCATATCGTTCAAGCAGGTCCGATTTTGAGTTCTGTTATCAAAAGCCATGATGCAGGCATAAAACAATTCTAGTAGGCAAAAAGCTGCGCACTGCAAATTGCAGCACTTGGATATCAAACTCGTTTTCAGCTCGCAGTCCAAGGAAACAGCATGATTGTTGCATACTACACTGCATATAAAGGAAATGTCATCCTTTCAGTCTGTGCATGTACTTGTTGCATTCTTGTTCCTTTTTTGGGTGTTTGTGTGTGTATGTGCAGATATTTTTGTTGCAGTGCCTCCTGCACTTCAGGTGCAGTCGAATATGACTGGGTGTTCTAATATGACAATTGCTTGTTCTATATATGTACCATACACACTTGACTAAGGGCCCTGCACTTTAGTATATGTCACTATGCCCAACTTGGGAGCCACTAATTATGGGAGGGAGCAGGGGAGTTTGTGCAAAACAACTACTTCATGTGCATAAATTTTCTTGTTTGGCACGCTACCCGGGAGCTACCAGGTGATGACAGCTATCTGCTGCTATGGTTATCATCTTCCAGCGTGCACTGCTCTGCAGCTATGTGCCATTTAAAGCTCAACTCGGGCTGCTGTGCTCAGAGTGGATGGAAACGGCGAGCCATGAAATGATGCCGACTGGACAAGTAAGACGGACATAACTGTTACTTGTCTGTCTGTGAATTTTCATTTTTTGGTGTGCGGTGTCTCCCGACATTATGTTTTACAATTACAGGAATTTGAGATGCAATGAATAGAACAGAGGTGACTTCATTTACAAGTGTAGCAAGAATTCGGGCCTAAGCATCAGAGACAGCAGTAGTGACGAAGCATAAAAGCGGACATAGCATCAAGCCATGTGGTAAAGCAGACCAGTTCTCCCGAAATATGATTGGAAAATTGAACCACAAGTGCGCTTTCCTGTAAGAGCCACACCCTGCCAAAATCGCGAAATGGAAGTGCGCACCTTAGTCAAGTGTATGCGGCATTTCTTTTAATTGCTTCTGAGGTTTTATTTTTTAATGTGAGAATATTGGACGCCGCGTTGGGGAAAAATGTTAGTCATAAAATTCGCCGATTGGTTGGAGGGAAGCGAGGTAACTTGTGGTAAATGCGCCATAAGCTTCTAATGCTATTACATTGCTAACACACAGGGTAATTGGGTGTTCCTGTGGATTTTTTGGATGAGTCTGTGGTTTGCCTTTCTTAATGCAGTTGCTTTGGTTGGCTGAAGCAAACCACATCTTGAAATAATGGCATGCCAATACCTTAAATGAGGCACATGCATTCCGAGGCATGTATCCTTGGCAGAGTTTGTTTCTGTGTGTATTCTCACGTGGTTTATATCTGTTCACAGGTTTCGGCGTGGTCTTTATCACGCCGCTTCTGGTCCACCTACATTTTGCCTGCCCGCAGTGTTACCAAAATGCTTGGATATTGCACTGCTGTTCATGAGGAAACCTGCAAGCTGCCTGCATTGCACCACTCGGATGTTTTGCTATTGTTTATGCTAGTGTCCAATCATGAAGTACGGCCAGTAGTTAAAGTGTGTGCAGCAGCACATATTTGCTTTTTAAAACTGTGCATGTACCTGATCTGCCTTTCGATAGCATGTGCACCCCTTTGGGAGCAGCGTTTGCTTTTTTCCCCCATCCAACGTGCTCCTTCCTTTGATGTCAGTGTGAGCTTTTACAATGAAGATGTAGATGTGAACTTCTGCATGCTTGTGATACTTTCTCTCCTGTTCCTATCTCTAGATTATGAATGCTCTGAGCCGACAGAACCGGTCAGTGATGCTAACAGAATAAGAATACACTTGAAGGGCCTGCCGTAGTGGCTCTGGCTGCCGATTCCAAAGTCGTGGAATCAAATCCTGGCCGTAGTTACATGGAGGTCTTAAAACTCCCGTGTGCTGCGAGATGTCGATGCACGTTAAGGAACGCACAGATGTGGTGTAAATTAATCCGGAGCGCTCCAATAGGACATTTCTTACTGCCACTGTGTACCTTTCAGGCATGAAACCCTGCGTGCCGTACCACAGCAGTATGGTTGAAGGGCCCAGTTATGTCAAAACGGTCGAGATATTTCTTTGAAAATATTTAAAATTGGTTATCAGCGCTAAGAGTGCAGCTCTGCACAATGCCTGTGATGACTAGTGTGCCATATATCTTGTTGCCACGGCACTGGGCTGAGGCTTTTAGTATAAAAACATTTCAGTGCATACACATCCAGCTGATAGTTTAGGACTATGGTTCTTGAATGTGATGCCAAAGTGCACTAAAGAGGATTTCTTGCGGCATCTCAATGTACGTGCTGCACACATTCTTAGAAATGTCCCGGCTCCCACATTTTTTTTTAGTCATCGCGGAGAAGAGGAGGATCCAACCAACAAGGTTGCTATGGTGAACAACGTGTGGAGTGCCTTTCAGCCATTTGTGTAGCAGCTCTGCTCCGCTGATGGCAGAGTAATATGCAGAGTGATCTTGGGAAATGTCCAGGCTGCTGTTCGGGCTATGTACATCTGTCGCAGTCAGTCGGGCACATCACCCCTGCAGCAGCAGACGAGAAAACATTGTCTGTTTCTTCAGACTTATTTCGGTGATGTATTCTCTGAACAACAAATATGTACCAGTTTTATCAGGTTGTTACACTAGGTCCAAAAAACAGTAGTAAAAATTACTTTTGGTATCTTAACGTAATATAGTATTTTCATTCGGCATCGCAGATTGATGGGTCGAGTATCTCAAAACCAAATAGTCCTTGCGTATTTTATTTCCGCAGGTCTAATTTGTGGCTATGTTTTTTGCAATTTAAAGTTTTCGTTCACAGAAACACCCCCTACCGCCAGAAAAAAAAACCGACAAAGTCTTTCAGAATGATATTTAGAGCACCTTAAGTGCCTGTGTTGGTTTTTGAAAATCGATACAGGGCTTGCTCATCTGCCTGAAGCTGCTTGAGACTTCGCTGCAGCACATTTGATCACTTGCACATGCTATTGAATAAAGATTTTTCATATATTATATATGCTTCAGTGAACGAGCTCCAACATGAGATTCCCGTACATGCACAGCATGCACAGGTCACAGACTGTTTCCAAAGAAAGGGCAATGTAGAGCACGCACTTGAGAATCCGATGTTGGTCTCTCGTATAGATCGTTCTTGACACCTCATGACATTTAAAGAAGAAAAGAAATTCTTTGTCACAAACTTTATTTACACGACGCATAGTTGACATATTCCTCGGACAATGGTATGCTGGCCGTTTGCTTTCACAAAGAACAAAAAGGAAGTGAAAGCTAGCATATGCACTTTCGATGGAGCTGCAATGCAAAAGTGCCTGTGTGTTGTGGAAGTGCATCAGATATCTGCAGGGTGTTAAATCTAACCACGTCTTCCACAATGTAGGTTCTTCTAGCTCGTGCGCAATTTTGGGATAAGGCTTGCAGTGAAATTTGGTCAGGCCAAGTACATGTGGCCAAAGCCCAGCCTTCCCACAGCCTGTGCTGCATCTAGGGCACACCGTAGGGTGTACTGAAAAGTGCCTCTTCGCAGCAGACTTACGTTGGCTTCAGATAAATTTGTATTGCACACAGCTGGAAAACCATCAGGGCAAGCTTGCCGTTGCATGCAGAGAAGCCACAAACCCCGGAATGCATGCATATTACCAAAACATGTATAGCCTGTTCACAAAGCTGCATGTGAAAAAGAACTGTCGTGCCTCTTCACAACCTTGAGGCTCGGCTTGCCCACAAAACTCTGCACAAAGATGCAATTCTTGTCATGCCCAAAATCCGGATAGCTCGCACAACCTTCACGACCAAGCTGTTCTGCTGAAAGCCAAGATTCAGCTTTCTTGGCTTGCTTCGTGGTGAGGAATTTGTAATAATGCTTGCAGCCTGTTCAATCAGCTGGGTGCCTAATGACTGCAGGAAACGACCTCCTTTTAATATTGACACTCGATAGCATCTCTGCAAAGCATTTACAATGCTCATTTGAGCCAGCAGGCCAGTGTGAAGTGTGCAGCAGGTAACCCACGTGTTTTACCCTGGGATTACACCTTGGCACACACATAAAGGGACACTGAGGACAAAGCGAATTGGCCAGTTGCTGCATTCTAATAACGAAGGCTACATTTGCAAAAAGCAGACCTTTTTTAAGCTAGAATATGCCGAAAAATGCAACACAGATGTCCCTATTCATTTTCGCAAGCAAAGTGCGATGATGTTAATGCGTTTTTATATACGATTCTGAGTTTGACTGCACCGTCATCCACGTCCACGCAGCCAAACAATTTCATCAGTTTCAATTCAGCAGCAGAAAAAGTGTTTCATTTTAAACTCTTAATTCCTTTGTAGTACACCTTATCCTGCCAAACAAACATCCACGCAGCCACAAAGAGCCAGAGAGCCACCTTTTGTTAAACCCGTAAATTGGGTGGTGATGTCCTTGGTGTCCGTTTAAGGAGGAGCTGGCGGCTAGTTGGATACTCTTCGTTCTCAGCAGCACGGCACATTTTTGAAATAGTCCCTGCTCATGACCATTACACCTTCTGAAAGCCAGGTCTAAAATTAGTGCAACTGGCATACTGCCCAACATCCTGGCGCTTCAATTACTTTCTTTTTCCCCATGAAAACAACGCATTAGCTTGCGTCCAGTTGGTGTGATGTCAAATCCAACCATGTTTTTCATGCAGCTTCGTATAGACGTATCGTAAGCCAAATGCAGTGACCTGCACACACAGCAATAGGGAAATGCTATAACACGCTAAAACAGCTATGCTTCTTTACGTAGGAAGCCTACGCGTAGCTACCACAGCCTGACAGCCACCTATGGCACTGGGACCGTGGCATGTGACGAGCATTGGCCACCGCTGCACTCGCTTTACAATGATTTAATGAGAAAGCAAACAGCTATAAGCACTTCCGGACTCCAAGCTATGCAGTGAAAGAAAAGCGGCTGTCGAATTCCGATTCAGCGTCGGAAAACTCACCATGCAGACAAGTCCGCTGGTTAATTTCGGCAGAAGCTGGTAAGCTGCAGTGTTATCCTTCATCTGCTACTCGTGCTAAGGTGCTCGTGCTCTGGAGGTAGTGATAAGGTAATCTAAACTAGTTTTCACTGAAAACAAAAGTGACTGCTAATGCTGCTGCTGCAAAAAAGAAAAGCAACAGCGAGGCGCGATCGCTGCTTGGCACCAAAACGTTGCGTTTGTGTCTCAAACGTATTTATCTTCTTGGCCACGAAAAGAAAAGCGTTTACTGACTGCAGGGCATCTTGTGTTGCAGTAACAACGGTCGATACTTGTTCCAGGTGAAACGCTAGTACGAAGAAATTAAGAAAAGAATTCGGACAGCCACTTACGCTTAAAGGCGCGCGCACACTAGCGGGAAGCTTTCCGCGCCGGCACAGCGTCAACGTCGACGCTGCCTCGCAGCTCCTCAGAATGACGCTCACACTGCGCACGTTTTCTCGCTGCGGTTGTCTTGGAATGTGGAGAGAGGAGGCGCTGAGGGAGGACCCGAACGAGCAGAAAGAGAAGGGGATAGTCACGTGACACTAGAGAAGACTGGAAAGCGCACCCTGCTAGCTCCCCTCCCGTCGCCCTGGCAAAGCAGCCGCCGAGTGCCCGACGCGCGCAGCCTCCGCCTCCGCCGACGGGGTCACTGAACTGGGACCGACGTCACGGTTCACGGTCGGCGCCCATTGGCTGTTCTGGTCACCGGCACGGGAAAAATAGGTACCGAACCCATCGCTCCGCGGGACGGCAGAGCAGGCTGTCCGCGGGAGAAAAACCGGCTTGCGCGGGAAGCGGCACGCGGAAAACGTCCAGCGTTGCGCGTTTTCCCGCTAATGTGAGCGCACCTTAACACAGCGAGACGTCCATCTTGGTAACGTTGCTTATGAAAGCATTTTGGTATACAGTCATCAGATGGCGCAAGAGTGCAAACGTTTCATTATGAAAGCATTTCGTTAAAAAGGCGATAGGTGGCGCCACAGTACAATAGCTGATGATGATGCTTACAGAGCTATTATAATATGCCAACTTTTTGAGTTTGTTCATAACAAAGCGCGGGAAAGTTTAAAAACGTAAACTAGCTGTCCCCATGTGTGCGCGCCGCCCTTGAATAGGTAGGCAGGGTGGTAACAAGTGCATTCGATGTCGTACGTAGGATAAAAATACATGCCAACATACATTATCAGCATCGTGCATCATTTTTGGCTACCCTTAAAATTAAGCTAGTATCTGGACTACACCAGGTCCTGTCTTGTCCACATGACCGTCCATACTAGCTCAGAAAACCAGGCTTTTAAGAAAGTTTTACTGAATGATGCTGCCATCTTTGTAAAATTATGATCCCTCAGAACTGAACGCATTGCTTGCTCTTAAATGATCAGAGCGAAATAGCTGTCTTCATAAAGTCTCTGTCACTAAGTGCAGCAATTTGTTGACATTCATCAGGCTTTGCAGCTGCGGTGGCTACAGGCTGAAGTGCAATGCGCAGACGAGTCGAAATAATGATATTTGCAACCTACAGTGCCGTAAGAAGCATTGTACTGCTTTCCCTTTTAGCACCACATTTCTGGAATTATGCACTGGTTTCAGCCACAAGTCACACAGTAATGGGCTTTTGTTATGTATTTACCAGCAGCGCCCATGTTAACTTTTCACATTATTACAAGTAAGCAAAGCTGAGTCCTTTTCCGCAACAGCTTTCAGAAACACACAGCAGCCTTTGTCTGTAGTTGCTCACAGCTAGCAGACCATGGCAGCGACTGGACACTGATGAGCCTGCAAGGTATCTCATTAAGATCAGAACTGTTCATTTCCGAACTCTGTGTTGCTGGGTACCCCAGCAGACAGCAGTCAATGGCTCTGGGGCACCAGGAGGATTGCATGAAAATCAGCACAAAACACTGCCAGGACCTTGCACATGTGGTGAATGGATATAATTACGAATTGTAACACCACAGCACAGAGCAGAAGAGTAAACAAAACTGCAACAAAACATGAACTAAGAGTAAACTAAAATGAAAGGTGCAGTTGAGTTTCCCCTTCCCTGTGGCGATGAGAGGAAACTACTTGATGATGAAATCGGGGTTTCTTGATGACCCGATGGTTCTACTCGCAAACATTCACATTGCTCAAGGAAAGGAGAAGGTTAACTATTTATTTACAACATAGGTAAAAAACGAGAAGAAACAAAGCAAGGAGAAAACTATTTACATGACTAAATCGTGGATAAGACGAAATCAGCCCCCGCTCAACCCAGAGCGCTTGGTTTTAAACCCTCTGTCTCCGCCCTTAGCGGGGACAGCAACCAATAAGATAACAAACTACCGATCTCGCCAATCAGTGGTTAGGGAAAGGAAAACAAGGTCCGCCCACTGATCAGAGATTGGGGAAAAAGTACTGATTAAACATTTGGGAAAGGAGAGGTTGCAATCAAATAGACAAACAACACAAATGCGACTTCCGTTTCCCACGCCACCCACGGCACCACAGACGCTAGAAACATGTGCCGACGAGGCGATGACTCAGGTTGTTGACAGCAACAAAGAGAACACAGTCGTTAAGGGAAGTAGACAGTCGTTACAGGAATAGTGGGTTTCCGGTCACCCGGCTAATACTCAGCCGTATCTCGTGCGCCCCCGAAACCTTGTCAGCCCCTTAACAACCACATGTCGACAGCTGTACTTGGTTCGCGTTTTTCCCGGCGGGTCATCCCCGTGACGGCGCGGCGTAAACGAGGACGTCCGCTGCACAAAGGGGAGGCAGGGACGGGACGGGCCCCTTTGTTGGGGACTTCCGACCCCGCTGGAGCAGCCTGCGGACACAATATCAACGAGTTCGCGGAAAGGTCAGCGAACGCCACACCTCCCAACCAAGAATGTCACGCGGACACTTGCTGTCAGTGTGACATAAAAGTCCGGCCACAAGGTTCCAAGCAGCACTGCGCACACACATACACAGCCTCAATTCGTTCCGTGCACACAAGGTTAGGACACCAATCTGCACATTCCAGAATCCACCATGTCAGATCGGTGCACCAAATTGGCAGAAATTACTTCTAGCCGCCTACATCTCGAAAAAGAAGTTCATATTTCTTTTTGGCTTTGTCAACAAGAGTGGACCAATATTTCAAATTGTCCGGCACAGCGCCGGTTGCAAAGGCTGCCGCCGCTATCAGATCTCCCTTGTCGCTTTTCTCAAAATTAATAGAGCTTACAGACTCCCCACGGGCCACGAAGGCTGCTGTTGGTATTGCGTCTGCATTCGTCCTTACTTTGAATTTTAGAATAGGATTGGGCCTGTCATCGGCAACTTGACCTACATTTTGACATGCAGTTTCCGGCAGTGCCAGCTGTTTCCAACGTTGGCAGCCGGCGTTCTCCTCAAGGAAAAGCATGCGCTCTTTCGTTATCATTTTACGATCATCTTCGCCGCCTTGCTTCCACACTTTTGCTAATGGGGCAGGTTGCTCCATGTGGAAACCTACAGGAATGGAGGCATTGCCCGCATCCACCAGTTTCCTATGCGCTGCGAAACTCTTTGCAGCTGCCCCTGTCAGCTCCCAATCTGATGCAGAAACATTTGCAGCTTCCGAATTTGCCTGAAGCTCCACTGAAGCCTCAAGTCTGTCTCGAACAGATTCGTGCGAGATTCTGAAACGCTCATCGAAATCTGAGCTCTGATGTTCTTCATCTGGCTGGTCCCTTTCTGGCTGCTCTAGTAGGGAGTTTGTTTCCGATGTTTCTAGCTGCCCTACACCTTCAGCTAGATCTGTCAGCGCGCACAGTGACAGCACCGACTGGCAAGACAACTCATCTTTGGCAGCTGGATTACTATCTACAGCGAAGAGCGTTCTCACTATCAGATCCGCCTTCTCCCCGTCCTCGACCCTTGATGCTGCGTCAGAGTTAACGCACACTGGCTGTGGCGCGATGCTGAACTCTTGTTCGCGAGCAATACACTGAAGTGTCTCCTGGGTCTGGTCTATATTGGGTTGATCTGACAGCATGTTCGTCACAGGAGTGACTAACACTCCTATGCCTATCTCTTCTGGCACGACACACAAGGTTAGGCCCTGTTGTCTAACCGCTGCAGCTGTCAAAGCTGTAATCATCGGCACACACGTCAGATTAACGTCCGCCACCTGGAGAACCGCAACTTCCTGTTTTGTTTCTTCAGAGCACTCACCCCTAGAAAGTAACTGAATTTGGTCTCCTGTTAATTTTATTTCAGTCCCTGAATCCACACAGGTTTCAGAACTCTGACCTTCGGTATGCAAGTCTCCGCATGCCGGATCATCCATCCCATCTGGTTGACTGACCTTATTAACAGTCATCTCCGACTGGGAATGTAGCTTATCAGGCGCCAGTATCTCTACCTGAGCTACTAGTTTGCACACATCTGTCCTCACAGCGGGAACATCTTGTTTTTGCTTTGAATTCAGGCAGTCAATCATCGAGTGTCCAAATTTCATGCAGGTATAACATTGAACTGCTGCGAATAAGACCTCGCTATCCACTTTCGTCCCCTGCCTTAATTTAAATTGCATCTGTGCAAGTTTTTTGTTTTCTAGTTCAATTTGGAATTTCAAATTTTCAATTTCACTCAGCTCTTCAGCCTCCTCCTGCTCAACACGTCGCATCCTGCCCTCCTGATCAGACCGTACGGCAGCCATCTCCGTTTTCCGTGCTATCGTTTCTAGCACTAAACACTACACCGACATGGTGAATTCGGAGAAAGCAGAAAGGTCTCCTACCTTACTGGTTGCTCTCTGCCCCGGTGATCTCGTCGTCCTCAGTGATGACGACAGGCTCCTCGATGCGGACGACTTGAGCTCTGGATCTCTCAGCAGCTCGCTGACTTCTGCCTCGTTAGACTGGCCTGACTTGGTCGCTTGGTTACTTTTCAGCAGCTCGCTGACTCGAACCCGTTCGATGTGGACGCCTGGTTCTTTTCAGCAGCTCACTGACTCGACCCTCGATGGCTTGTTGTTGCCCGGCTCCTTCAGCTCCTAGCTGACTTGAGCCTCCGACGTCCTCTCGAACTCGACCCGTGATCCTGAAGCTTTCGACGTCAGTCTTGCGACGCAGCTTCACGTTTTCTCCTTTAGGACAAACAGCTTGTCCACCGACTTGTTCTTCTCACCTTCCGCCCAATGCCTTGAGTAGAAAGAAGTTGCGATCCTGTGTCGACTGCGCCAGTTGAGATCCTGTGTGGACTGCGCCAGTTGAGTTTCCCCTTCCCTGTGGCGATGAGAGGAAACTACTTGATGATAAAATCGGGGTTTCTTGATGACCCGATGGTTCTACTCGCAAACATTCACATTACTCAAGGAAAGGAGAAGGTTAACTATTTATTTACAACATAGGTAAAAAAACGAGAAGAAACAAAGCAAGGAGAAAACTATTTACATGACTAAATCGTGGATCAGATGAATTCAGCCCCCGCTCAACCCAGAGCGCTTGGTTTTAAACCCTCTGTCTCCGCCCTTAGCGGGGACAGCAACCAATAAGATAACAAACGACCCATCTCGCCAATCAGTGGTTAGGGAAAGGAAAACAAGGTCCGCCCACTGATCAGAGATTGGGGAAAAAGTACTGATTAAACATTTGGGAAAGGAGAGGTTGCAATCAAATAGACAAAAAACACAAATGCGACTTCCGTTTCCCACGCCACCCACGGCACCACAGACGCTAGAAACATGTGCCGACGAGGCAATGACTCAGGTTGTTGACAGCAACAAGGAGAACACAGTCGTTAAGGGAAGTAGACAGTCGTTACAGGAATAGTGGGTTTCCGGTTACCCGGCTAATACTCAGCCGTATCTCGTGCGCCCCCGAAACCTCGTCATCCCCTTAACAACCACATGTCGACAGCTGTACTTGGTTCGTGTTTTTCCCGGCGGGTCATCCCCGTGACGGCGCGGCGTAAACGAGGACGTCCGCTGCACAAAGGGGAGGCAGGGACGGGACGGGCCCCTTTGTTCGGGACTTCCGACCCCGCTGGAGCGGCCTGCGGACACAATATCAACGAGTTCGCGGAAAGGTCAGCGAACTCCACAGGTGCCTGGCAGCAGTGTTGGGAGATATGTAGTGCTGGAAAAATCAGCAAGGACCACAGCTTCAGAGCACAAGACCACAGTCATGATTTCTTCATCACTACACACACTGACATTTTCCACGTCTCTACCTTTCAAATTCATTAAAGCACAGAAATCCAGGGCCTTTGGGCACAATGAACTTGCCATTTCTATTCTGAGTTTTCTTACAGAATAAAAGAATCACAATTATGTAAATGCAGCACTAGCAGTGCTGTTATAGGCATGGAAGCATATGCATGCAAGATGTGCATGGGTGTAATCCCCATGTTGCAGAGGTCGAGACCGTGAAAAAGCAACCAGTTTCTCTATGCCGTTGATTCAGCTACTTTCGAAAGGCATGTTTGCCACTGTAAATGCGTGCTAACTGCATGCCAATAATGACTCTAAAGCCAACGTCAATGTTTTCGTAGCAGGATTTTGTTTGGAGACCAAAAGGCCTCAAGACAGCCGATGGACTTAAGGGACGAACAGAGGGAATTTGCTCTACATCTGCAGAGCCAACTCTATGCAACTATTACGTGCAAAGAAAAATGGCTGTCCCAGATGTTCGTGAAAGCTCACAGGACCTACTAAGACAGGACTTCTTATAATTGAAGCGCTAGTCATCACACAGTTTTTGAGTGCTGTCACCCAAAAAGACAACTATGCAAAAATGTTGCTAGGACTGCCTAGGAACTATGCGTGGAAAGTATACGGGTTCGTCTTAAAGAAAGGTCACGTGACCTATAGCGTAACGAACAAGCAGGGACACGTGACCTTAAATTTAACGAACAAGCACGGAAACATGACCTAAAATGTAGCGAACAAGCAAGGTCATGTGACCAAAAATATAACGATTAAGAAAGGTCACGTGTCCTAAAATGTAACGAACAAGCATGGTCACGTGACTTAAAACGTAACAAACAAGCAATGTCACGTGGCCTAAATGTAACGATTAAGCAAGGTCATGTGACCTGAAACGTAAACTAGCAAGGTGACGTGACCTAAAACCTAACAAGCAAGGTCACGTGACCTAAAATATAACGAACAAGCAGGGTCAAGGTGACTTAAAAAGTAACGGACGGACAAGGTCACGTAGCCATTTGCCATCTCGACATCATGCAGAATTTCGTTCCCCATGAGGCCGTGGCAACTGATAACGAACTTCACTGCCTCGACGCTCGGGGCTTATTATAAAAGTAGACAGTCATATATACTGGTCCGAACCATTTGTTCCCATGCAAAAAACTCCAGGAGACATATGGCTCAGCATACATCTGACCAAACTAAAGTAGTCAATTCGAAGAGATCTACACGTCCTTCATTCAAGTTGCCAAGTAGCCAAGTATGCCTCCAAGCTTGATGCCAACTCTCGTTTCTACCAGATAAAGCTAAGTTCTTACAGCCACGAGGTTACTTTAAGACCATGCTCAAGTCTTCCGACCCGCCGCGGTGGCTCAGTGGTTAGGGCGCTCGGCTACTGATCCGGAGTTCCTGGGTTCGAACCCGACCGCGGTGGCCGAGTTTCGATGGAGGCGAAACACAAAGGCGCCCGTGTGCTGTGCGATGTCAGTGCACGTTAAAAATCTCCAGGTGGTCGAAATTATTCGGGAGCCCTCCACTACGGCACCTCTTTCTTCTTTCACTCCCTCCTTTATCCTTTCCCTTAGTGTGCCTTTCAGGTATCTACACATATGTGAGCTAGATGCTGCGCCACCTGCTTTCCCCAAAAACCAATTTGATTTATTAATTAAGCCTTCCATGCCAACATCTGTACAACTGCCCTGAAAAAGTGCCTCTAGCAGCACTGCATCTACTGGTCTCAGATTTATTCTCTGCATAAATAAATACGCAATAAATTTCACAGAACTTGACCATTACTGAGACTAGTCACGCAGCACACATCTATTGAACGCTAGTAAAGGGGTCATGAAATAGTTTACCAACAAGTCGTGCTTTTATGTTGCAGCTACTAGCCACAACGTTATTATGCATACTTAAAAAAGAAGTAGGGCTCTACACATGCATCTCAGATAGAACGACCATATTGAAGTAGCCTGAGTGACATCATAAACCGTCGCCTGCTGTAAAACGGCCGCGCACATGATCAATGAGGTGAGATGCTGCTCACTTCTTGTGCAGTGGCTTCTTGTTCTATCAAAGAACTGTTTCTCGTCATGGCACCCTCTGCTGCACTCTTGAATGTCCGTGCAATCCTGAGGTTCACCAAAAAGTGCGGGATTACTGGAGAGCATAGCCAAGGGGACTGCAACAGGAAAAATTTCCATTGAAATGCCACTGCACAAGAAGCAAGCTACAGCTCATAGTTTCTGCAGTGATGATGGGATGAGTTCTCCATCTCAAAAATAAGAAGACACAACAATGACTACTGCAAAGACCATCAGGGAAGGATTCTAAGAGTTCAATGAACTGTTCTAACAGTTCACTGAAACAGTTCAAAGAACTGCTAGAGCCCAAATCTGCATCCTTCACACTCTCCACGGTGGTGTCCCTTGGCTCGACAAAGAACACAAAATGGTGCTTGAAATCGAGCTGCAGCTTCCACGGCCCTGCCACGATGCTCACAGCCAAAGAGGGCGGCCACTCCCCTGCTCAAAACAAAAGCCAGCGCTTGTATGTCGCGAACACGGCATACATGATACTGGTCGACAGCAAGCATCTCCACGTTTGGTTGTCGCTGAGCTGTCAGGAAGAGGTGCTAGAAAAATAGGTACAATTGTGGTCAAGCCTTTACCAATCAACACCAAAACCATTACATATATTCTGTACAAGCTATGTAATTTTTAACGAAATGGGAATACAGAAAAATGTTAAGTTTTTTCAGGCCACTGGCATGCACCTGTCATGCATCAGTAGCCAGAGACAAACCAGATCCTGTTTCCTCACATGCAGATGAAAACAGAAATTTCATTGAAAGAAATATTCCAAATAGTAACTGCCTGGGTGCTAGATTGCAGGATATAATCTTTCACCCATAAAATGGCTTATATAGACTGATGACGCATACAGCTGGAGACATGCCAATGTGAACAAACTTGAAAAGAACATCATGGTCAAAGTGAAGTATGCCTATATCGCAAAAGGGTAGAAAATCGGGCAAGTTGGTACAGATCCATGTTGTTGCGGCACCAAACGAACAAGGAAGAAGAACAATACCAACTTGCCCAATTGTATTTATTTATCACAATACCTACAGCACCTGTTTGGCATTACAGGGGGGGGAAGAGTTAGAACATAATTATACGACATAGTGGCAGGAAAAGAAGAAAAAATACAGAAACACATTTCAGCATAATTTGATACAAACAAACACACGCATAAAACTAGAGCAACGCGGCAAACGATTCATTAGATTTTGCTGAAACGACTTCCTGGGGCAACGTACCCCATTAATTTACTGTTTTTGGAACAAATAATATCTTTAGTAAATCGATTCTGCATTTCCTTTCTTTTACTTTGAAAGTGTCGTCCCTTGTGGCAGATATATAGTCTGGTGGAAATAATGGTCCCTGTCAATACCTGTTTTAGAATGGTATTTATTATGGAAGAATTTCAGCCTAAGTACGTGTCTGCGTCTCTGCAGATGCGTACCCTTTCTACCCTTCTGCAATTTATTTCTTGTACAACGGGTTCCGTTCAATGTTTTAACACTATTTCTAGCAATCCGGCTCTGTTAACTTCCCTGTTCGCGGTATGTATTTGCAGTGCGCTGTCCGTTCCATGGCACTCAATATGGCCGCTCTGCCCGCCTGGGGTCCAGACAGCTTGTGGGTGGCTCCAGCCGTCTCTGAGTCATGAGAAAGGTTTTGCCGCCTCCTGC
Source organism: Amblyomma americanum (assembly GCF_052857255.1). Taxonomy (NCBI): domain Eukaryota; kingdom Metazoa; phylum Arthropoda; class Arachnida; order Ixodida; family Ixodidae; genus Amblyomma; species Amblyomma americanum. The sequence continues at coordinate 131,824,963 of NC_135503.1, forward strand.
GTTCGGAATTCTGGCGTCAAGCCAGGTTCTACAAGGATCTTCTGAGGGCACACTGTGCTTCAACGGACAGGCCTGGAAGAAGGAACAGCTCCTACGAGAGATGGTGCAAAGTTGCCGACCAGACAACAGAGTTTTTGTGGAACTCTATGCCTCCCATGCTCCCCTGAAAGAAGAATCGTGGCAAGGAAGGAAAGGTTCTTTTCCTGGGGCCGTCCTCGGTTCCGCAGTGCCATCGCAAGATTCTGCAGTTTGGACCAAACCACTGCTTTGAACTTCCCTTGAAGCCTGTTGAAAAACTGGCGATGTCTCACTCTGTGTCAGTACTTGTGCCAGAGGGATGTGTTTCACAGTGCCACAAGGATTGTTCTCGGGCTGTGTTGAACCCACAAGGTTGCCGAAAGTCCCTGATCGGTTACGTCTTTTGGTGTCGTATTTTTCGACGAATAATTTTAGGGCCATGGTCTCGGAAAAAGAAGGTTTTCTCGTGGCCATTCCGAAAGGACTGTTTTTAGAAGTCCGAACAAAGAATTGAGAAATTCTTCACTTGGCTGTCCGTAAAACCGTCTGCCATAAAAAAGAAAGCACTCAAGTTGCTCGGAGACCTCAACCTTGGGCGTTTGGTTTTTGCCGTTAACGGGGCGCAGGAAGGTTTTCTTTAGCTTTTTCTTTCTGCAAAGGAACACAAGCTAGACGACCCCTCCCGGGTCTCCACCAAGATAATTCTAATCCACAAACTGCTTCATAAACTGTGTCAACTATTAAGGAACAGCAGTTTTGGCGTATCCCACATCCTCTGTATTTAACCAACCTAACACCGCCGAATTAACATCCTGCTTAGGAAAGTTAATGGAACATATAATTCTCAATCGGCTACAAGAACACGCTGAGGACAATAACTGACTCCCTAACTCCATGCTAGGCTTCTGGGCTAATCTTTCTGCCCAAGATGTTATGCTGCAACTCAAGGCAGACATAATAGACATGGAACGCAGCAGAGGACCTAAAGCCATATTAGGCTTGGATTTGAACAAGGCGTTTGATAATATCACGCACGATGCTATCTTAAGGAATCTCTCGGACATCAACCCAGGGGAAAGAACTTTCCAGTACATCAAGTCATTTCTCAGTAACAGAACGGCAGAGATAGCAGTGGGAGAGATTAAATCAGACTCTATCTCACTTGGAGGTAAAGGAACGCCACAGGGCTCAGTCCTGTCACCCTTCCTTTTTAATCTCTAACCAATTAAAATTTCTTCTAAATTAGCAGCCATCCCGGGGCTGCAACACACATTCTACGCAGATGATATCACTTTATGGACCACAACTGGCAGCGATGGTCAGATAGAGGATACCCTGCAACAAGCTGTAGACATAATACAAAACCTGGCGGGTAAAGCAGGGCTAACCGGCTCGCCCTCCAAGTCCGAATTATTTCTAATCAGATACAAACCAAGGGGCCCTCGAGAAAAAATTACAAACCTCCGCCTCCACTGAAAATCTGGGTGGAAGGGCTCCCTGTAAAGGAAGTTCAAACTATAAGAATCCTAGGACTCCTCCTTCAGTCGAACCGGAAGAACAAGGAAACACTACAAAAACTCCAGACAACCGTCAATATGACGGTAAGACTAATTAGACGAATTCCAAGCAAAAGGAAGGGAGTGAAGGAGACAGAACTTTGCAAAATAGTACAAGCATTTGTAATAAGCAGGCTTGTCTACGCACTCCCATACTTAAAATTAGACAGTAGTGAAAAAGCCAAAGTAGAGTCTATGATTAGAACAGCATACAAGACAGCATTAGGGCTACCGAACTGTACCTCCACCGAAAGGTTTCGGGGCTTGGGAGTACACAACACGTTAGACGAGCTTACAGAGGCACACTTAACAACGCAGAGAGGCCGGCTTTCCCGCACCAAAGCAGGATGAACCATACTTGATCGTTTAGGACTAGGCATACAGTTGCCACTCCAAGATACCAAAACACCGATACCTAAACGCATCGCTAAGGTAATAAGAGTTAAGCCACTAGCTAAGAATATGCATCCTGCTCACCACGAGGGGAGAAGAAGGGCTAGGGCAAAAGCTCTACACAACATATACAACCAAGATGAACATGCAGTATATGTAGATGCCGCAGGATATCCCCAGAAACAAGCGTTAGCACTAACGGCGGTGGATACGCAAGGTAAACTGATAGTCTCCGGCACTACCATAACGAAATCCTCGGAAACGGCAGAAGAGGCGACAATCGCCCTTGCTATCATTAACACAGCAGCTACTACCATACTCAGCGACTCTAAATTTGCCATACGCAATTATGCGGGGGGCAGAATTTCTCAGGCAGCAATCAGCATATTGGGTCAAACCAAAGACTTAGACATAATTATTGAATTGATAAGGGTCCCGGCTCACTCGGGGAACCCTGGTAACGAAGCGGCACACATAACAGCTCGAGGATTAGTCAGCCGAGCAGGGGACGCTGTCGTTGCTGAGAGTTTTTCGAAGGACGGCCTATCATCTTTTCACGATATTACTTATCATTTTAAACTTGAAAGGAGGATATTCCCTCCTCCAGACAAAGCCTTTAATAAGGAGCAGGAGACCACTTGGAGGCGACTCCAGACGCGATCCTTCATGACGCCTTACCTGTTGTCAAAATTATACCCCGGTGAATACGACCCTGCATGTACATTATGTGGTGATTTAGCCACTTATGATCACCTATTGTGGAATTGTAAAGAGGAGCCGCCCCCGAAATCTCTAATACAGGTTCCTACTCTCGAGCAGTGGGAGGCCGTGTTGGTCATCTCAGACTTGGGAGTTCAAACCCGGTTCATTGAATGGGCTACCCAGGTCGCTGTCAGCCGTGGACTGATAGCCACCTAGCACGGATCGTCTGCATTCTGCCTTTTCTGACGAATTAAATGTTTTCCAATCATATCCTGTCTTTGTCCTGCTTCAAAATGTGTAAAGCGCAATGAAGTCCCACAAAAACAAAGGTCAGTCAGGAATGAATGAATGGCGCTAACCAAATGATTTTTCCTCACAATATATGGGCACTTACCAGATAAACTTAAAAGACGGCCGTGTTGAGTACTGGCAACGTAATTATTTTAGTGCCTTGATAAACCTTCTGTAAAAAAAACAGCTCCAGCTTAACACTGACTGCACTTCATAACGGTGTGCAAAAATGAAACGAAAGTGACAGAGGTGCACCTGGAAAGGAAGGTTAGGTATGCAATACTGCTAACTGGGAAAGAGCCAAGGGTGGAATGTTGGGCGAGTCGGTATTCATCCATGAGAAAAGGAGCGCGACAACAAAACGACGGACGAAGAAAGAATACACAGCACGAGCGCTAACTTCCGACTAAAGGAAAAACACAAAACCATGTCGACCAGGACTTGAGCCTAACGACGTTTTGTTGTCGCGCTCCTCTTCTCATGAAGAAAGAGCAAGGTATGTAAAAATGATGACATATATGGAGACTAGAATCAAGCGGCGCTTGCTACTATCAGATGATTTCTAGAACAGGTAACATATAAAAAACGACAGCCATGGGCAAACGCTAAGAACACAGCAAAAGTCAAGCAAGCTGTCCGGCTTCGTTGTTGTCTACTGACAGTGCACTGCATTGGTAGATCTGCAACGCTGCTTTGAGAGCAATGTGAACCATCCTAGGCTATACATAGCTTGAACGTGACGTCCCGACGGAGAGATCACTTCTACGGTTGCTATGTTTGCGAACCATTTGGCTGCCACACATGCTTCAAGACATGGATAAACAGACCTCTTTCGTCCTGCAGCCAGCTCGTTCGATCTATGTGTATAGAAATGCCTTCCCTTCTGAGTGTACAGTGCTTTCACAGGTACTACAGGTCGCAAGTGATCGTGTCAGTGCACGTTCAGTGCAAGGAAAAGGTTCGGCAGTGCAAGAACATCGGCCCCTCATTACTGCAAGCAGAGAAGAGCGCAGGCGTTAGCCTGTTCGTGGATATTACTCACATACAGATTGTCAGCTACTTTGCGACCAACGATTGAAAGTGCACAAATCATCGTAATCGCACATTTCCTAGTGCGTAGGTGAGAGCTTATTAGCCTTATCGACCTCTAAAGTTCTACTTTTGAGTCACCGCAAAACTTTTTCTTTGCTTTTACGCTCTTTGACCAGGGTGAACTCATCTTGAGGCATTGATGTTGTACTGCCAATAAATGTTAGTTCCTTTTTTTCTGAAAAAAAAAGAGTTCACAAAAACATTTATTTCTGCTGTCAGCTGTGGGTGGGATGAAAAAGATTGGCACATGGCTAGGGTGCTTTGATATGGAACGATGGAAATCAATTTTCATATCTTGATGCATCTGAACGATTTTCAGTGTCTGGTTTTATCTACACACATATTTATTTTTATTTATTTATTTAACAATACTGTTAACCCTCAAGCGAGGGTCCTTACAGGGAGGGTATGAAAACTTCGTAGAAAATAGAATTATTCACAATCACTAAACATATCAGCAGAGGACAGTACATTCGTTCAAGCATCAAATAGCACTTTCAAGCAGATGGTCATCCAGAGATCGCTCAAATTCATGCAGATCATTCTGTTCTACAACACTCATTGGCAAGTCATTCCACATTTCAATTACATGGGGGAAGAAGGAATTTCTGAAAGCTTCACTATGGGCGTAGTACGGCTGAATTATCCGACTATGATTTGTTCTAGAACTCCGTTTGCTTGGCGCTTGTATGTATGTTTCCTTTTGAATGTTTACCTGTCCTTGGAGCATCTGGAATAGTAGCTTTAGGCGATTTTTTTCTCTACGTATTTCTAATGAATCCAGGTTACAGGAAGAAAGCATATCTGTAACTGAGTCTGTCCTTCGATATCGGCAGCAAATAAAGCGTACTGCGCACCTCTGAACACTTTCTAATTGTTGCTTTAAATAATTCTGTTTAGGACTCCATACTACCGACGCATACTCAAGGATTGGCCTCACAAAAGCTTTATATGCAATTAGTCTTGCATCTCGTGTAGAATTCTCCAATTTTTTTCTCGAAAAACATAACCTCTGGTGTGCTTTAGAGCACACCTCTTCTATATGTGTGCCCCAATTTAAACTTTGTGTTATTGTCATTCCTAGATACTTAAACTGAGTTACGTTACGCAACTGGTTGCAGAACCATTCTCTATAATGTGTTTTTTCTCGAATAAATCCAGTTGGTAGTCAGCGTTCGTCCCATCTTCGGTCTTGTCCACTGTGTATCGCGCTGTTTACACATTATGTCCTGCCAACTAGTTCGGATTTCCATGTTACTGCATCAAGGCACCCTACGCACGGCTCGATCGGCGTCCCCGCTGCGCTGGCCTTCGGCATGCTCTTACTGCATGGGCCTCAGCTCGCCGCTTCTCGCTGTGTAGCATCTCACTGTGCGCTGGCGTTGTACGAAATCTTCATGCTTGGCGCCGAGCATGAAGCGACAGGGCCCATTCAGGCTTTGTCTTCTCGAGCTTCTTGGATGGTCACCATTCCAACAAAAAATATTCCCATTAATCAGTGACGCTTTTCCTGTTTCACCATTGTCACATACTCGACAGTTGAAATTGCGAATTTACCTGTTATGAAGAACGCACCACATACTTGATGGTAGTGGCTCTCATGGTCAAATTTGGCACGTTGAATGAGTGCCACATGCAAGCTCTATCACATTTCAGTGTGCCTTCATTCGTTTGCACAGGGAGGAAATTTGTGTTCGTCGGGTGTTTCCTACCGCAGCTGCCGCTGAGCTTGAACTGCCGAAATATAGCGCGCTGCCATATTGAAACGATGTGAAATGCATACTGCAGGAGCTAGTGGTTCATAAACATGGTGTAAGCATATCCTAGAAGGCCTTTCACGGACGTCAGTTCAAGCTATGTACAAGTAGTGCAGGACAACTCTTTAATGTAAAATACGCTTACGTCGCACCAATGTAAGGCGTCGCACCAGAAGCCTGTTCAGGTGAAGGCGGTCAGCATCCTTCACAAGCCCAATTTCGTCCCCTCGTGGCACTATTTTTAATACGAAAATGTGGGCTGCGTAGAGTTCGGCCACAAGCTCCTGCATAGAAAATATTTGATCATGAGCAGTGAACAACACTGCACACCGCCGCACGGAAGTGAATGCTTTGTTTTTGCAACACAATTTTTACATCGAGAATGTAGAAGGATGCAAAGTGCAAGCACGTGTTTTCCACATCTGTCTTTCAGCACCCAATAACATGAACAGACTGGCAGCACCCGGCTTTATTTTAAAGTTCAACACACAGTGAGACCTACGGTTTCAAAGACAAGTATGACAAAGCTTCACTGCCACAGGACTGCGAAAACAAGCTGCCACATTGCGGGGCTCCTAACAACACATGCAGGCGTGAAAAATGAACTGCTCCAGAAGGAGAAAGGTTAGCACTATCTGCGCACTGTAGAAACTAGTAAACCCAGCACTACCGCGGACAAAATGTCTACTTCTTTACCTTAAGGAAGTGTCCCCTGTCATCCATTTCGAACAGCAAAGCAGCATATGCCCCTAAACACAAAACAAATCCCACACACACACTGCTTCACTTCCAGACTACAAAACGCAGCGCACCATGACAAACATCAGTGACAGTGGCTTACCTCGAGGCGTGCAGCAATCCTTGAAACTGTGTCGCTGTTCCGAACGAACAGATCGTTTCCGCCGACACACACCGCGATAAAATCTTGATGGCCAAGGCGAAGTCCCCGGAGAAAACCTGGCAGCGTCTCCGTCTTGGCTCCGCCGAAGCTGAACGTGACGACGTTTATAGTGCTCTGCAGCGGGATTCGCATTCTTTCTAAAAACTTCACTTGGCTGTCGCCAACGGCAACACCGCGCACGCTGCACGTGTACTTCCCGCTGCGTGGACGACGAAGGCTAAAAGGTTAGAAGTCAAGTACCATCCTAGTGAGAAACTGACCGAAATAGGGACACCTTCATCCTGTTTTAGGTACTTTCAAAACACATGGAGTTTATTGCACATAGGAAAACCTGGGGACAATCTCAACTTCCTGTTGGCGGCGGATTTTAGTCTCGTGCAAACTAGGGTAACACGATGCCCGCGACCCTCCGCTTTTAGGGTGAGGACACTGCCCGCGACGGCAACATGTTGGGTCACACTCTCCCGTTCGGCTGCATAGAGCGCCATGCGGCGGCGGGCCGTTCGGAAGACAAAACTGACTCAATCGCGTTAAAATCCGCAAACCTGGTGTTCTAAAAAGAAAAGGTGGTACCAGAGATGTTTCAAACAGTGAATCGGAGTTAGTTAAGCTAAAATATTTCGTGTTTTGCCGCTCATCTGCTGAGAAATTCGGCGCCTTGCGAACATTTGTGTCATTCTCACAGCGGTTGTAACATTTCCAGTGCTATCTGTACACCCGGATGCTCTACATCTCGATTGCTTTTCCAACAGTCAGAGTTGCTTATTTAGATCTGGAGTTTCATAATCGACAAACACTGCCACTCGGGCAGTTGAGAATATCAAGCTATCCTGTCGACGACAGTTTCGAGGATGTTTGGGCATTAACTTGCTCCTCTGTTGCTACTGCGACAAAGCAGTGGCAGTATATAAGAGATAAATATATGAAAGCATAACGAATGTCAGAAGATTTTGACATACACTGCTCACCTCGTGTTTGGGGTGTTGTTGAAACAGACCAGTGAACTGTGTAGGAGTCTCACTGTTTAATGGTAGCACAAAATTGACACACTTTATTTACTGTTTGTCTCGCTTTCAAGAAATGTGTGAAACGGTCACATTTGTTGAATCTGCTATTGCATGGTTTTCTTTCGTAGTCTACAATTAACTTGTGCGTGTGTATGATTCACTTTGTACAAGAGCGTGATAACCATGACCACTGCTTATTCCCCGTGAAATTTTGACTTCAGTTTTGGGGAGGTTCAAGGCAATGCCAGCTCGTAATGACCAGCCTGTCCACTTCAACAAAACCAAATTAAAAGATATATTTGGTGTGTCGCTACTCCAAGCCCCCGCACTTTTCGCCATCGGAATACGGCGGACATCAAATGCACTGACCATAGGAGTCGGTGTTGCTGAGTGAAAGAAGCACGTAAGTATCAGAACAGCAAAGAATAATCCATTTGTTTACAGTATACATGATATTGCCACCTGGTGTTCTCAGGTGGCGCTGAAGTGTCTTCGAAGACGTTGAAGTGTCTCGCGCTGGCTGGCTGGCTGCTTGCTGTATTCTGCTGGTTAGCGACCTGTCTCCCTGTTTTCCGTTACATATTTTGGTGTAGGCGCTGGGTAAAGATCCCTGTATATGTCTCATACTCCTCCGGATACCCTGGGCTCCAGTCCTTCGCTAGTGGACACCCCCGTGCACCGTGCTAGCCGGAGAAATCAAGGCCTACCTCCCGAACACGGGCTTTTGGAGTCTGCCAGAGCACCCACCCATCGACCTGTCATGCCAGCTGCTGCCTACTACACCTTGCAGAATCCGCGACTGCCCAAACCATTCCACGGCAGTCAGCTCGAAGACGTAGAGGACTGGCTTCTCGAGTTTGAACGCGTGGCCTCATTCAACCAGTGGGACGACGCCGCTAAACTTCGAAACGTCTTCTTTAGTCTCGAGGATGGTGCACGTACCTGGTACGAAAACCGAGAAGACGCCCTAACATCATGGCACGAGTTCCGCCGACGCCTGCTGGAGACCTACACCAGCACGGATCGTCGAGAACGGGCTGAACGGGCTTTGCAGTCTCGCATTCAGATGCCGAATGAGACTGTAAGCATGTACGTGGAGGATATGACTCGGCTCTTCCGGCGAGCTGACCCGGCCATGCCCGAAGATAAAAAGGTGCGCCATCTCATGCGCGGCGTTAAAGAGCAACTTTTCGCTGGCCTCGTGCGCAGTCCACCTGGGACTGTTGCTGAGTTTCTCTCGGAGGCGGTCACGATGGAGAAGATGCTCTTGCGGCGGTCTACCACCTACGACCGGCCGGTACTCGCCGCTTCACTTACAGAGCCGCTTCCTGCCTTCGGGGCTAACCCTGGTCTTCTCCGCGACCTGATCCGCTCCGTTGTGCGCGAAGAGCTCCAGGCGCTTTTCGGTGCTCCCCTGCCGACGGCCGGCTCTCTCGCTAGCCTGGTCCGCGAAGAGGTTCAAGCCTTGAGACCTTCGTTCCCGTCCGTTGACCCGCCGCCTTTACCAACGGAGTGCCGTCGTCCAACGTACGCTGAAGCCTTGCAACGTCCTGCGCCCTCTTCGGCGCAGTTTCCTCCGTCCAATCAAGGCTCGCTGTTTTCCGCACACCCCGACACGTACTACATCGACAATCGACGATCACCCCAGCGGAAGACGGACCTGTGGCGTGCTCCGGATCGGCGGCGTCTCTGCTTTCACTGCGGGGAACCCGGTCATCTGTATCGCCAGTGCCCGTATCGACAGCTTGGGCTGCAGGGGTTCCCTATCGACATGCCCCATCCACCAAGAGGTCAACGACCCCGGGAGATCGAGGACTACGTAGCCCAGCAGCGCATGGCGACAATTCCCCAGCGGCAGTCTCGGTCTCCATCACCACGCCAGACGCCGAGCAGTTCGCTCAGCGCGCCGAGGAAGCACGTCAACTTGCCCGTCTTCACATTCAGCGGCAGCAGGGCACGGATGCACGCCGCTACAACCTCCGTCATCGGCACGTCGAATACCATCCGGAAGACCAAGTTTGGGTGTGGACCCCGGTACGCCGCCCAGGCTTGTCTGAAAAACTGATGTGCCGTTACTTTGGACCGTACCGAGTTTTGCGCCGCGTCACCGAAGTGACCTACGAAGTTCTTCCTGACGGGACTGTGCAGCCTCAGCGTCGTCCACCCCGCTCTGAGGTTGTGCACGTTGTCCGCATGAAACCCTACTTCACGCGGTAATGGATAGTACGCTCAGTGTTCTGCTAGTTTTCGCGTGGGACACCTTCGCCCACCTCCCTTGTACATTTTTGTGTGCTTGTGCTGTTTTTTTTTCTCTTTCCACTGCCCATACTGCAACCCCGCTTTTGTTTTTCTTTTTTTTTTGGAGGGGGAGTAATGCCACCTGGTGTTCTCAGGTGGCGCTGAAGTGTCTTCGAAGACGTTGAAGTGTCTCGCGCTGGCTGGCTGGCTGCTTGCTGTATTCTGCTGGTTAGCGACCTGTCTCCCTGTTTTCCGTTACAATATTGAATGTACACACTCCGCTCTCCGTTCTAAAACAAAAGGCAACTTGTATTCACTGAAGGCCTGCGCCTGCTACTGTTTTGCTTCCATAGGATCGGTCAGGAAGTTCAGGTGCGTTCATCCATCGTGAGAAAATACGAAGCCTAAGGGACACAAAACGGTCAACAAGTTTCTGGAAAATTTCTGAGTGCTGTGTGCACAAAACGTGTGGCAGGGCCACACTACTGATAATCATTTTTCTTGGTGTATTCATTGGCTTTTTGACACGACTAATATCCCTTGTTTCAGAAATACATTTAAATGTCCTTTCGCACTGCTCAACAATTTTCAGAACTTCTTGGCTTGCGTAAGTTAAAATTTTTCCACCTTGAACAAACTCTTTGAGCTGAACGGGTTTGTGCTGTTTTCCGGGCTCTTCCGCGGTCAGCATGCGAATGCAGACCAAGCAATGTTCCACAGTAGACAAAATTGGCCTAACTATGAATCCCCCTAAATTAGAAAGTATTTCGCCCTCGATAGAAGACACTGCGTGCTGATCGACATCAATGACCTCCTCATTTTCTTCAGATTCGCACTGCCTCGCATGCTGTATTTCTGGAGAGAGAAAATCAACTAGATAATCACTGTCGTCAATTTTGTAGCGAGATATTTTTGGAACGTTTAGAAACTGGCTCACAGACACAATTTTAAGGGCATTTATTAGATCATGTGAGCTGGGCACAAGCGCGCGCATTCGGATTACGGAAAATGAATTCTCCAAGCAGTCTTGGACCAGACTGCCAGTCCGGACAAATTTGTACCCGCAGTCTTTCTGGAGGTAAAGGTGTAGCTTCAGCACGACATCTGTCGACATGACTACGACTGACTGGCAGGGCTTCCAGGTTTTTCGCACGCGAATGCTGAGTTCCGAGACAACTTGTGACGCAAGGTTCAAAACTGAAACTGCTCGCTCATACTTTTCTTTGTCAATCATGCTTAAGGCGACCAACGGATGGAGAGCTGTCATTATCGTTTACCACTTGAATAAAAGCTCAAAAAACTAAGCAGTGTTTTCAGCTTCCGATGGTAACGCTCCTTGATCTGCAAAGTACCTAATTCCTGCAGGGGCTTCTCTGAATAGCTGCACAGCTATTCTTTATGACAGCAGCGAGGATGAGAGCTTGCCTGCAGCGCGTCTTTTTGCTCAACATGAGTCAAATCCTCTCCTTCTGTCCCTTCACGTCTTTCATTTCATTTCTCCATTCTGTCTCCTATCTTTTATTTCCGCTGCCCCAGCTCAGGTGCTTCCCTATCGATGGCAGATGCCGGGGTTAGCAGAAATCTTTTCCGTGCTTTTTATTATTTTAATAAAACCACTTACTACAACTAGGCTGGACCAGTACCTAATGAGATGTCTACTGCCTTGGCCAGCGACTATGGAGTAAGGCGGCAAGCCAGCGTCTTATGGCAACTGGTAGGCGGCAAACCAGCGTCTTATGCCAACTGGAGCAGACAATTCTGCTGAAGCGAGAAAGACGGCCTGGGTTGCTCCGACTCCCCTTAGTTGAGTTTGGCGTGAATAGTGGCATTGAAATGAAACAGTAATCTAGAGTTAAATTTTTCAGGTTCCTTTGTGAATCGGTCGTTTTTATTGTTTTTCCTTCATGCTTTGAACAGAAGGAAAAGCAAACGTTTTTGTAAACTTAGCAACTGAAATTTGTTGTTGCTATGTTGCCTTATTCAATTACAAATTTCACTCAACCGTTTCTTTTTATTTCTTTCCAAGAAAAACCAACAAAAACGACAGATGTTCTGCCGAATAATCAGAAAGGTGTCCCATCGTACTATCAATCAACGTCTATTCAGCACTATTCAGAGGGAAACTGACCATGTGCATAACTTTTTTGCGGAACAAGCCTTTAGAAAGCGAGAAAATATGAACGTATTGTTTCAGACATGTCCTCAGTTGTCCGTCCCAGAAGAGGGTGGCGACGGATCGTTTGGCAAAGAACTCTCCTATTACTGCTTGGAATCTTTTACATATGGCGGAGTAATAAGACAAAGTCATCGCAGTTCATGTTGGACAAGCGGGTGTTTATGTTCGGCAGATTATCCTCCGCGCTGCTGGAATACCTGAGAAACTTGGGATCTAGTAAACAATTTTTAATTTAGGACAGCAAAATGTAGCATAATGCAACAGTATTCGGCGACCCTGATACTGTAAATTATGACTACGAAGGAGGCGCCAATAACCGCAGGCTCTTTTTGAGTGTAGCCAGTGAGTGGGGAACGCAGCGGCCAGTCATAACTTTTCGATCGTCGTGCATTCGCAGCAACTGCGTCATGCAAGAAACGTTCAAAACTGGTAGAATATTGCTGCCCAGAGCGAAACAACCATGTAGCGTCAATTTACAGTTTATTCGCATCACTGCAGTCGCCACGCAACCGCACAAAAACGACGCCACATGTATAGCGCGCACTATACGCGACCGGCGCGTGTGACCCAACATGCCGCTGCGAGGGGGAAACGGCGGCGCGGGGTGCTACAAAGGGTGTCCTCACCCAAAAAGCGGAGGCGAGGCGAGCGGGAATCGAGGCACCCTAAGGAAAACTGCATCGAAACGCCATCTACCGACAGCAAAAGAAGGGGTCAGGAGAGCTCATGGGGGACCCATCTTGTCTGCAGGCATGTCAGTAGGCTCCTTTCGGGGTGTCGAGCGCTGCCGCAGCAGTACCGTACGTACTAATGTTGAGTTAAAATTGCACGCCACTAACATGGCCTTTTGTTCGTCGACTCAACGTCACGGGAATGACCATTACGGCAGCGATATCACAGCGCGGCGAGCGCCGGTCATGCCTTTGCCTTATCTCGACCATGAAATGAAAACAAAAATATAAGAAAACGCCACCCACGCAACTTTTATCGCGTCGGAGGGTTCAGGAGAGAAGGAGCTCGACGCATCGGGCCGAGCTAACATAAATTCTAGTAGATAAAATGGGGCACCGCCACGGCTGTCTCGATCCCAGATAGCTGTTGCTAGATGGCGTTGCAATGAAGTTTTCCATAGTGTTCCTGTATATGCTCCCGCGGGGCCTTGCGGGAGCATATACAGGAACACTAGTTTTCCAGAGCTCCGCAGCCGGCTGCGTGCTGTGTACCAGTTTTGCTCACGACTGTACAACCTGTGAACAGTGCTTATTTGACCTAATATATTTTCAACTGCTCTGTTCAACACAGAAAGGGACAAAAATAAATAGCCACACGAATAGTAATTATCATGGTATCAATCAGTACCATGCATCAAGCTGTCTCACGAGATGGCGCGCAGTCGTCTAGAAGGATTCCGCGATATTATTGTTATAACGCGCGCATGACACCGCATTACTACAACATGAAGTTCACAGTTATGTCAGCCTCACATACAAAATTGTGCTACGCTCTACGCTTGATATGCGAACATGAAAATGCTCGAGGTCTCGTTGGTGGTAAGTAATAAGCTTAACTCTGAGCGCTTGCCTGCGGAGTCACTTTTAGTGACTGTCTCGCATGGACCACGAGGAAGTCCACCAAGAACAGCAGCTGTAACGCGAATGCTTTATTCCGAATATGGTCCAAGAAAAGCGCGCTACTTGGACCGAAGTTCAACTGTATCACCATGACGTCATGTAATACACGGACTGACGGTAAGCGTTGTCCGCTCGCATGGCTGTGCATTGCACAATCTGCAGTAGCGGTATGTAGGAGCTTAAGTCATCCTTCTTTACCGTTCCAAGTTCGTCATCGGGTGCTCCTGTTACTAATGACCGCACACCATAATTTAAACGAGCAATGAGGTCTAGCTACACACGCAGACGCAACTGAAAGCACGAAGTGACGGTTTTGATTGCGGACCAGCTTGTTCATGCGGCTGTGTTGTGCACTTAAACTCCCAGATTTTCCAAAACGAAACCTTTCTTCCTATATTGGCTATCTATAACGCTGGCTGACGTGCATGGCGAACGGGTGCGAAGAGGGGAGTCCCTGTGCAGTTCGGCTCCGTGAAGCTCGCAAATGATCTTATCCCACACCTTGTACTTTCCGTCGCACTTCTCTGTAATCCACAACACAGCACGTACTTCCTCTGCCTTCCCACGTCTTCGTAGAAAGAACATATTCGGCAGCCACCTGCGATATTTGCACTCCTGCGTCGAGGCGTACGACTTACGAGGTCCGCAATAGCGCAGTGTTACGAGCACACCTGGCTGTGGCGCTATCTGGTCTCAAGCGGAAGAACTACGCGCTGTAAACGGTCTATAGCAGCCGGTGAGAGTATAGCGCATGCGCCCTTCCTTTCCTCAAAATCCTCGGCGTCTAGAACGTTGTCAACGCCAGTGATCACAATTGAACGCTGAAAGCTTTTGCTTGTATGGCCTGGATTAGCTGAGCTAATCCATGCACATTAATTTTTTCTTATAATGCGTTAGCGTTAGAGGGGTCGTCAGTGCAAGCATAAATGGTGACCGCCGTCCGTGAGTAAGTGTAGCCAGTGGAAGGTGGCCCACATGCCCCAGTGGGCAAGTACCAATTTGCCCACCGAACGAACTTGGTATACTACTACATATGCGAGCTATACCGTATATTATACCTTGGATATAACGAACTGTAGCGTCTTAACCTCAGATATAGAACGACATAACGAGCTTTACTGTGTTAATTGTAGCTATAATTGAAATTCCATGCGTTGATTGAGTACGACGAACTTTCGTGAGCTACCTCTGATATAAAAAGTAGCGCTTGACCGTGGTTATAACTAATTTGTACCTCCTCGGATATAACGGACTTGAGTTTGTCAACCTCAGATATATAAAGGTTACGATCCACTGAGGGTCGCATTAGAGTTTCTTAGGTTACTGTGGGTGGCTCGATGGTTGGTTGGCACCAAAATTATAACCAATCGTGCCGCCTTGCCCACTACTGCACTTGCGGAAGGTTATTCACATTTATTGAAGGTCCCGGTAGCCCCGGCTGGATCAGAACATAGCTAGGTCAGTGAAGGCCGCCTGGCGGAGGATAAAACTCGGGCGGCCGAGCCTGGCTACTTCAAAAAGGGCGAGGGAAACCAAAAGACGAGAATGATGACGGAGTGAACAGGCGGGAATAGTCATTCACGAATTGGCTGCGAGCTGGGTGCGCTCCAGTCGTATAATCTGAAATTATGGGACAGGCAGTGGGGCTGAAGATGGCCAAGAAATGTCAGTGCCGAGAATGCACCGGCGCCGGGATTTACGAGCGATATGCGATGTGCGCTGGCCGTGCAGGCGAACGTATGGCGTACGAAAACCGCCGCCTTAGAAGAGAAGGGGATGCCCCGGCCGCTGGCGACGTTGAAACGACGGCGCATGACACTGGGTTGGAGATCTGCTGCGTGGAGCTCGGGCTGCCGTGTAGGGAAGGAAGTGGTCGAAGCGGGCGACGGCAAAAGTGAGCCCACTGTGGCGTTAAGACCGCTTGCTGGGAACAGAGGGCACAAGTCCGGGACGTAGCGGTCGGAATGGGAAGAAAGGCGTCTTGCTGAGTCCATTGGCGGTGTTGGACGGGGCGCAAGCATGCCACCATGCTCTTCGATGGCTGTCTAGTCCGTCGCAGAGGCACAGTCACGTGAGAAGGCGCCAGGTGGGCAAGGATGCGTGACAGGCGGTTCGGGTGGCGCGTTATGCGCGTCAAGGCTTAGGTGTGGCGTGCATGCGTGCCTCGCGACAGGAAAGACAGATGGGCTCACTGTGGTTCAAGGCAGGCGCCACAGTTGGCAAGCAGGGCTGGGCAGGAGGCGCCCTCGGACAGGAGCTCGCAGGTGGAGCAAACTTGGGAGAGACCAACGTGGGGAGCGGCTCCGGTGGAGTAGCTGGTAGAGGGAAAGCCGAAGCAGCTATGAGGGGAGATTAGGCCAGTGGTCGCGAGGTGAGAGGCGGCGCAGCGTCCGAGCCCCGAATGGCAGCGCAGAGATTCGGTGGGAGCTCCAAGCCAAAATACGCCCTCAAGCCCCTTTTGAAGTCGGCGTAAATGACTGGAGGCGGCAACAGCAGTTTTGCCAGGAGACTGGGCGGCAGTTCGCGGCTGGCGGGCTGATAGCGCAGCAGCTGGCCGGACACAACATGAGAGTGAGAGTCCAGAAGCATTATGAGGTCAAATGGTACCCCATCCTCATTATCACTGCTTAAATAACGAATTCCCTGCGCGTCAAGTGGTAGCTCTTTTTTATTGTCCTTTGTAACACGTCCCAAAAATAAACCCCTTCCCAGCAATGCAAAAAACCGTGGTCTATAGTTTCGGGCTGTTTACAAATTAAGCAGTTCGATCCCCACGGTAAAAATAAATCCTTTCCCTCCAAAAACTCTTTAACTGGTAGTGTCCCGGTGTGTAACTTAAAAAAGAAGGTCTTTACTCCTGGTGGCACCTGCATTTTCTTCACCCTTTCTAAAACATCACCTCCCAGACCTCCACTGTACAAGGCCCTGTACATGGGCCCTGGGAAAACAATATCACAAAGATCATGGTACAACTTTTTTCCTTTAGGTTTATACAAATAATCGCTGGAAAAACGCGCTGAAAGAAACCTAACACTTGCTACGATCTCTTTGTAGTAACCAAAAATTCCACCCGCGACCTCTTCTGTGGAAACAACAAACTCGGGCAGCAATCGCCGCAGTCTCACCTGGCACACGGTGCGCAAGAATGGGTCTGAGACATCGCGAAAAAACGAAAAACGGTTCACCAGCTGCCTTAAAAAGAGGTGCCCTAGCGCCAGGCCCCCGTCTTTTACCCGCCGGAACAGGCTATTTTTATGACAAAGACGCACGACCTGCCCGAATTTATTTTTGGGAAAGAATAGACTGCTTTCTGGCCATCCAGAAAGCCGCTGCGGAGCCTCCCGAGTGGCTCTCGAGGCTAGAGCCGCTCTGTATGGTTCGTGAATTTTAGTATGACGAAGCCAGACTCATGCTGGCTGACCACGACAGTGTCGTATGTACATAGTGTTTTGTGTGTTTTTTGTTGAGTTTGCCAAAGCCAGGCAATAAAGAAAAAAATGAGAGTGAGAGTCCAGCAGCACCAGCCACTGAACGGGGTCCCTGGCATAAAACGCAGGCAGGCAGGGCAGCCGAGGAAGGAAGGAGCGCTGACACGGCTGGAGGAGCTCACCGGATGAGATTGCAGGCGCGGACTTGGTGGCGAGAAGATTCTGCCGAAAACCAGGCGCGAACAACGGGCGTGCAGCGGCAAGGCGAAGTGGAGGGACAGGACAGGCAGGAGTGCAGAGCCGGTGTGGGCGGCATTTCGTAGGTCGAAGCTGTCGTCCAGAGTCACCAGATGTGCGTGGAAGGTGATCCACATTCATTGGAGGTCCCGGCAGCCGCCGCTGGTGAGCCGGCAGAGCGGGCTGTCGACGTTGCTGGGCAGGCCGGTTGCCGAAAGCGTTATCATCTGCGCGAGCGAGCCCGCGCTCTGGACGAGGGGGAGGAAGAGTGCATAGATAGTTTCCTAAGATATATGCAAAGAACTCCTTGTCTACGTTAACCATCTTGTTAATATAGGTAACGGCATTGCCTCACTTATCTATCCTCTCGTGAATATCATTTTTGCCTAGCTAGTTTCCTCTTGCTTTCTTTCAGGCTTCCTCCGTCCTTTAGCGCCTGCTCGTTCTTCTGCATATTGTACCTCTTTTTGCCTTACCTTACCTTGCGCTTATTGATTGACTGTTATGCCGCTTCTATTCTATATATGGTGTTATAGGTGTCCTTGCTTTGGCGGTTCTCACAATGCGCCACAGTGGGACTTAATAAATATTTTTATGTCTCCTCAATGACATTACCAGTACTCTGACTTGCTATTCTTCCCTGTATTTCGAACTTAGTAATTATTTTCAGATTATACCAATCAGTGGATGAACACTAAAATGGCCGTCATCGGCTAAACCAGAATATCGGTTCTGTAGTAAAATAAGTTTGTTTTAAAATAAAAAAAGCATTGTTTGCAGTAACAAATGTGCACAGTGGTATACTACACACATAACCGTGAATTGTTACAGAGGGGAGATTGATTTTATTATATTTTTCCTGTTCCGAGGGTGCCAAACTGGGGGGCGGGCAAGAGACGGAAAAGTATGGCTTGTGTACCGATATATACCCGCCAGTGGTAGTGCGCTCGGCTACTGATCCGGAGTTCCCGGGTTCGAACCCGACCGCGGCGGCTGCGTTTTTATAGAGGCAAAACGCTAAGGCTCCCGTGTGCTGTGCGATGTCAGTGCACGTCAAAGATCCCCAGGTGGTCGAAATTATCCGAAGCCCTCCACTACGGCACCTCTTCTTCATTTCTTCTTTCACTCCATCCTTTATCGCTTCCCTTATGGCGCGGTTCAGGCGTCCGCCGATATATAGACAGATACTGCGCCATTTCCTTTCCATAAAACAAATTATTATTATTATATTATTATTATTATTATTATTATTATTATTATTATTATTATTATTATTATTGTTATTATTATTATTATTATGTACCGATATATGGCCAAACGGTGGAGATACAGTGCTAGTAGCGGAGCTTCCGCGCAGAACGTTGCTTCACACAATTTTCAGCAGTGAATTAAAATTGTAATCTGTAGACGCAAGGCAACATTTTTACATTTGCACCACGATCTTACATTAAAAGGGCACAAAAGGCGTGGACAGGGATACAAGAGGACATTATGCCATGTATATATACATGGAGTTTCACCTAATACTTTACACAGTTTTTAAAAATAGGCTTCTTGAGTTAGAAGAGCCTTTTTTTTTTCAGCATAACATTGCCAACTGTGTATATATCAGAATCCAGCTAAGACGTGCTAACTCTCAGGCTGGTTAACAAATAATAAATAACTTTTTAACTGTTACCTTTGTTGGCTGTTTAATTTTTAAGAGGCGTGTAGCCCACCGAAAGTAAATTCGATAAACGCGGCGGCCCTCGGCGTTGTGGCCCCACAAGTTTTGGCTATTTCCACGAGTTACGTGCCCTGGAGAGGGCGCTTTGCCCGCAAGCTTCTCCAAAGCGCATGCATTTTGGCGCGATGGAGCCAGAATTTCTTGGCCCACAGCGCCGATAGAAAACTTCTTTCTGAAATTACAAAAATGTGATATGGACATTAATAGCGGTCGGCTACATGCCTCTCAAAATTAAGAAGCCTAACAGTAATATTTTAAAAAGTTAACCATTCAATATCAGATAACCATCCTGCTGTTAGCACGCCTTACCTTTATTCTCACGTACTACGCTGCTGACAATGCCACGCGGAAAATTTAAAAATCGTGTGAGGTGTAGCAGCCTGTATATATATATACACACATAAGGGAATCCAACAGTCACCGAAGCCAAGGTGCATAGGGGAATGTTGTTTTTATTTTTGTATTTTTTAAATTTGTGGTGCTGATCAGTGGGAGAATCATACTTCGCTTAATCTGTCGCCTAAAGAAAACTACTCATAAAGCAGCAGAAAAACAACCATGCCGCCGGTGGTATCCGAACCCACGACCTCCGAATATAGTGTCCAGTGCTCTACCAACTGAGCGACGGCGACGGCTGTCAAATATGCTGCTTTCGTGGGTATTTTTGTTTACTTGTGTAAGTGATCCTTGAGAGTGTTCACCAGCGCCATATATATATATATATATATATATATATATATATATATATATATATATATATATATATATATATATATATATATATATATATATATATATATATATATATATATATATATAGTTGGGAGAGACTGCCGTCTGTGTTGTGCATTTGCCCGCCTCATTTGCGCTTCGAATATCGAAGGTGTGAGCACACAGCCCACCACACCTCTTGCCTTGCAAACCAGATTGTTGCAACCCGTTTTGGTCGGCTGGTCTCTCATTCTCAGTTAGCAGGAAAACTGTCGACACTGCCACCGATTTAGGTGTTTTCATCGTGAAAGGCATTAGCTCAGCGGAGTGTTTCGCCACTTGTCTGAAGTGGTGCGATGCAGAAATCAGATAATGGCCGGCGACAGTTATCTGTCTGCGCTTGGGCAACCCACGCACCGCTCGCGTGCTTATCCCAGCGCTTTTCAGTATTCCTTACGGGTATGGGCGTAAGGATATTCGAAACTTTAGAATAGGAATAGCGCGCGTCGAAATTTGTTCGAAAGTAATCGAACACGATCTCAAGTTTTCGAATAATAGGCGCAAAGTTCCAGTCGGGAACGCCGTACTTTTCTTCCATGTCTGTTTCGAAAACGGGGCCGAATCTCTGATCGCGAAAAGCATACCGTCGTATTTTGGTTCTAAGCGTTGAGTGCCGCTGTCCAATTTGTGTGGCAGCGTTAACGATGCTCATACACATATATGGCCTTCCAATGCTGGGCGACGCGACAATATCCAGCTTGGTCTGGCAAACTGCGCCTTCATTCCCGGAATGGGGGGCTACGGCTCATAACTTTCGTTCCTCCCATCGGCTGAGATGGGGCGCTAGTTTAATCGCCGTCATCAGCAGTAGCAAAAATTAACTTTTTGATATACGCATGACGTGACGTTTGCAGTGTTATTATAAACCACGTGCCCACCTAGTGCAGATAAGCGTTCTTTTTTTCGACAGCTACAGCTAACCCCACAAGTTGTAGCGCCGCGCTAGCCACTTAGCTGCTCGTATTAGATTCGGTTTCGGCCGATGATTCAGCAGAGTGGAGAGCTGGGCGAGTCGGTACATGATTGCAGAAAGGCAGAAAGAAAACCAGCGCAAAGGACGGAGATGGAGCGTCGTCCTGTGTTCCTGTTCTGTGTCTCCATCCTTTGCGCTGGTTTTCTTTCTGCAACTATTCGCACGCACCTACTTACATACCAGCGAGGGCAATGAAATGGGGGGGGGGGGGGGGTAACATTCAATGCATAAACACAGAAGGAATAGAACAACATGTTGCAAACAAAAACTTTAGTTCTAAACAAGATGCATCGTAATACCACTCCAACGATTACATGTTGCAGGTGAGTTTTAATCGCGCAAGGGCACAATGTGTTTTTTTTTCTGCACAAGTTGGGCTGAAAGATCCATTTTACCGTTACGATGTTTCTGTAGCTTCTCGTGGAAATATTGGTGGTTATATATGGAAGCGATGTGGTCAGAGAGATCATTCAAAGTTCTGATGTCAAGAGACAGTGAAGGTGAGCTTGAAAGTTAAATTGTCGTATGAGCATGCGCAAAGGTAGTTCAAGCGGCAATGTATGTGGGCATTTTTTTATGGAATATTTGTGAGAGTTAAAAGAGTGACAGTGTAGAGCGTATCTAAATATTCGAATGAAACGACAATTTTGATTTGAGTTATCCTAGAATTTATTCCATTCATTAAAGTGAGAGACCACGCACTTCTATTCGTGATCATTTGCAACATGCATCCTAGGCAGTCTCGATATGGTGACCTTGTACATTAAGTGAATTCTAGTTGTGGAGAAATTTTAAGTAACCGAGCTTGCGCACATCATTTTTGAAATCAAGGATTAAGTTTTGGCGTGGATAGCAGGAACGCGTTTCCTTCACACATGCATTCAGTCAGTTCACGGGTTATGAGCTAGTTCAGTGTTTACAGAAATAAAAGTATACTGCAGTTGGCTTTATTCCTTATCCCATTACAGCTTTCACAGTATGACTATTTAGAACTGATCTGGGAGGCGCGGCTGGCTTGGGTGGCTGAAGGAGCTGTGCATGGGGGTGAACTGAAATCACACCGTTTTACACAGCGGGAAGAGCACCTGCCACCACAACATGTGGCCACCGCAGTACTGATATTAAGGCGGTTCGAAAAAAGTTTGTTCAGCAAAATTAACAAATGCATGCTGTTGCTCACCGCGATCCTCATTGTGGGGAAACGCGTATCAGCTGCTGAGAACTAGGAGTAAAGCACACGTGATCACGCATGCGCAAAAAAACACGTGAATATAAACACAGGTACTCATTAGGGAAACTAGTAAATGCTAATAACATGTGTAACAAGAATGGGCAAACTACATCTGCTGCACGCATATCTGACAGCGGCTTGTAGGCTGCCATTACAGGAGTTTCAATCAGTGAAGCGCCAGCTCAAAAGGTGCCGCGTTCGCACTGTGTTCCGTAGCGGAGCGAACAATCATTCCTTCTGATGTGAGGAAGCAAAGAGTGACGTTCCATCGTAAGGTGATGTTCCAGAAATGTGACTCGTGGCCGAACGTCCGGTCGGCTAAGGCATGGCACCATCCACCGCACCACAGAAACAGTTCAGAACCAGCCGCTCGGTCACAAGAGAACCGCACCACACACGCGCACGACACGGTTGAAACACACAACGCGGGGTAGGTACTGACACAACTTCAATAGCGTCTGCTCTGTTCTAGTTGTCTTTGTCGCTTTCAGCGGCTTACTTGCTACCAGAGCCCTGCAGAAGAGAACCCAGGCGTGCCCTCAGCGGTTGCACGTCCTTCTCGGGGCACAGGCGCAGGCGGAACTCGTTCTGCAGCACCGACAGCAACTCGTCCACGTCGGTGATCTCCCGCTTCTCAACAGCGTCGTAGCCGGCGTGGCGCGGACGGCGCCTGAAGGAGCCGTTGAACAAAGTGAGCCGCGTGTCACCGTCCGAGCGCCCCACCATGAGCAAGCGCTGCATGACGGAGTCCCGATGCGTAGACATGTACCAGTTGAACACTTTGGTGTCGAACCAGTAGTGGTCCTCCACCTCGAGGCGGTACAGCGGCACCCAGTCTTCGCGCCCGCGCACACACAATTCCAGCGTGCCCGGTCGCCAGTAGTGGCTGTTTTCCAACGGCCTCAGCACGTACGGGTTATCCGCGCTGGCCGCGCTCTGATCCATGCGCAGGGGCAGGTACGGATTGGCCAGACCGAAACCAACGTCTACCAGGTACTCGCCTTCGGGCAGCTCGACGATGAGGACCAGGTGCTGCTTGACCGTGAGCGGCGTGTCGGGGGCTACTCCCCTGCGAACGCGGGCCATGCGCAGCCGGAGCCGGTAGCCCAGGGCCTCGAGTAGGCGGGCGAAGAGCGAGTTGAGCTCGAAGCAGTAACCGCCGCGACCGCGCTCGATCATCTTGGAGAAGAGTGAGTCGGCGTCCAGTTCGATGGGCCGGTCGAGCAAGACGTCGACATTCTCGAATGTGATGCGTTCGATGTGCGCTTCGATGAGGAGCTGCAGAGAAGCCAAGTCGGCGGCGCGGGGCCTGGCCACCCCGATGTAAGCCAGGTACGCGGCCGTCTGCTCGCTGCTCAGCGGATCCATTGTGCGCTGGCGCCTACGTCTGATGGCGTCGACTGCCTGCCAAGTGGTCTGCCGCCGCGTGTGCGAGCAGCCGGTGGAGAGGGAAGTTGCCTCGGCTCTTTGCACGGCGGACGACGCGCCGCGGCCTCTCGGCGCGTGAAGGAGGGGGCGAACGAGGAAACGGTGCTGATATTCTGCCGCCGCAACGAACGAGCGAGTTGTGCAATCGCTGGGCAACGCGAAGCGCGGCGCGAGCAGAGCAGACACAACAGTACGCTGAATTTCGGATAAGCACGACAGTGCGGTGAGTCGTTTTTACTGCGGAAAGCGGTTTGTGTCTCCTCGCCGTCGACGCGGCACCGCCAGAAGAAGCGAAAGCCGTGGGCCGCTTTCTTGCTCATTTTTATACTCCATCTCTGGGCGACGACACACCGACACGTTCTTTGAATGTAATCCGCTGGGATGGGAAAGGGAGGCTTTTGGACTCTGTACTTTTCGCTGCATGATACTTTACTCTTGCGTGAGGCAACGGCACTGAGCTAGAAATTCGTCTGCAGTCGTGCCAAGTTTGTGTTCACGTGGACTGCGAAAAGAAACCACGCTGAAGGCAAAAAATTATCGGGACTAAGAGCTGTTAGACGGTTGTCTGTGCGCTGTTTATCCGTAGTTCGAGTCGAAAACCTGGTTGCAGATCGAGTCAGTAATACTTAGCCGAAAAAACAAAATTGTACGGCGACATCACAATCATAGGAATTTAGACGAAAGTTACTATCTGATACCACCTGACAACTTGGGCTCTTGCGAGAGCAGGCGGTTTTTACGAGAGCTGTGCCCGTCTCGCAAAAATGAATTTCCAGCTAGCCCAATCCTAAACACGTTTTAACAACTTGTGAAGCGCTTTGGACATGCATTAAATCGTCTGGTCCCACAATGTTTCTAAACTTAAGAAGGGCAAAAGAATATCTGCGACTACATCATGCAAATTTATGAAAACTCACAGTGTACGAATTTTTCTTTTGTGTTTACAAAGAAATGGTTAATATCTAATATTACACAATTGCGCACCACAGGAAGCGTTTTTAAAGCCGGTTGATTTATCAGCGTCCCCTCTCGCCCCATGCTTTCTTCCCCGAAGTTACATATTTTTTCATGCTCCTTTCCCTGTACATTATTATAACCTTACCCCAAAAGAACCTGGTGCGACACACAATCATGTAATCAAGGGTGACTTGACGACCTTGACGGAATGTACCGCTTGGCGTTTTTTGCTGGTCTGTTGGTGGTCTGTGCGTGGCGCCTTATTTCAGTTATTCATTTACCCTCAGTGCTCAAGGATAACACTGAGAGTAAATGGTGAATCGAAGAAATATAAAACACAAAACAGCATGCCATGTGCTTCGGCCACAAAATACTCTCAGCAAGTTTATTGATAAGCTAAAGTATTACGGTGAATACGTAACAGGGAAAGTTGCCGCCCGTCCTCCCCATCGTTTTTTTTTTTGCCCCCCTCTCAGGCATCTCTTCTACTGCGAGCTTTGTGTGTTGAAGCTGTCCTTTAGATTTCGAGCCGATTTCACGAAGGGATTTTGTGGCTTATTTCATGGTTTCAACTTTTGAGTTCTGTTGTGCGCGATAGCATGTTGTGTGACGAGTGATTCCGTTTTATTCGAGCCACGCTTAACGCCACAGACGAACGGAAAGCAAAATAAAAATTCAGGACGATTTCTTTCGCTAACAACCGGAACTCTAAGCGAGTAGTTCTAGTTGGAGGTTGGTCTCGGAGAGCGCCACCCCGACACTGTTTACGTGTTCTCCTATAGTGGTCCGAGACCGAAGCCCTCTCCGTCCTCGACACGAGACCGTAGAACGAGTGGACGGAAATTTTGGATGTTCTTAGCGGTACGCTTCACAGAATCGACGTCCCTGCGTTTATCAGTGCGTTTTCTCAAGCGGGCTGTAAAGAATCAACCCGCCCGGCTCAAAGCGCTAAGCCTGACTCACTGCAACGTTCATTTGAGCCTGGCGAGCTAATTTTAGCCCGCGAAGCCGCCTAGACCAGACTGTCATGTATTCATGCTAGTTCATTACTGTCTGCGTCGTGCTTTTGTGTCGGTTAGTAAGACCAACTCGCTCACTTTTCCCTTTCCCTAAAGTTCACAGCCGCCAAGACCGATACCTACCGAAACTGGCACCGCGTTTTAAGGCAACAGCCGTTATTTCAGTGGACCGGGTTCGTCTTCGCAACTTCGTATTCTTCGTCTCTTTCACTTATTCATGACGTTCTCCTACAGCGCCCGCGTTTCGATAGAGGCGAAACGCGAAAAGGCGCCTGTGTACTGTGCGATGTCAGCGTCAGTGCACGTTAAAGACCCCGGGGTGGTTGAAATTACTCCGGAGCCCTCCACTACGGCATTTCTTTCAGAACGAAATGTCTACCTCACGACCGAAGCTGCATAAGCCGTTTCATCGGTGAACCCTGACCGAAATAAATATTGCCATGAACGGGTTTCGAACGCACGGCGGTTCGAACAGATCAGCTTCGCTGACCACTGCACGAGATCACCACGCTATCGCCGCAGCATATCAGGCCGCGTGTTAAACTGCAACACACCCTCGCGCTGTGCACTCCACGTCGTCGTATCCATCAACATCCATCTTCGGCGCGAATAGATCACATCAGATTAACCTCGATCAGAGCTCAACCCGAGTCAAATATCGTCGCCAGACATGCACACGACCTAGCACAGCAATAGCATTAGCCAAACAGGCTGAACATATGCTTTTACACGTGAGGTCGGTTCGAAAACGGTTAAACTCGACCAGTCTTTTTTCTTGCACTCCCACATTCCTCCCTTCCGTCACTGTAAAAAATGTTCCAAATTAAATACATTTCATAGGAAATATCGATTGCCTCACTGAAAGTATCCATTAGTGACCAAAGACAGAAACCTGTTCACGAATAAAACGGACATTTTCTGTTCTTAGAAGAGACCCGCCGCGGTGGCTCAGTGGTTAGGGCGCTCGACTACTGATCCGGAGTTCCCGGGTTCGAACCCGACCGCGGCGGCTGCGTCTTTATGGAGGAAAAACGCTAAGGCGCCCGTGTGCTGTGCGATGTCAGTGCACGTTAAAGATCCCCAGGTGGTCGAATTTATTCCGGAGCCCTCCACTACGGCACCTCTTTCCTCCTTTCTTTCACTCACTCCTTTATCCCTTCCCTTACGGCGCGGTTCAGGTGTCCAACTATATATGAGACAGATACTGCACCATTTCCTTTCCCCAAAAACCAATTATTATTATTATTCTTACAAGAGCTGCACCCGAAGTACCAGTCGCATGGTCTTCCGCTTTAGTAAAAAATACTTTAAAAAGGCGTAAAACTTATTATAATTCAGTTTTTATATTTGTACACTAAAACAGCGAGCATAGGCTGTTTTCCGAATGGATAATATGCATTGAGTGCTGTGCGGCCCTGTGTTTCGCTGCTGTCTTGGTCCCTTCAAGATGATGGCCGTCGTGTAGACGCTGTTGACGATGGCGCTGCAACCCCATCTCAGGCCACCAGTGTTAGGGATTGCTCTTCAACGCCACCTGTGCCACCAGAGTGGGAGACGGAGGGGCCCTTGAGTAGGCTGACTCGTTCAGCCCCGCAGGTTCCGTCTCCGAATCACGTTGTCGGACTCCGTTAAGCAGGGAAACTCTACTGTAGGGTTTATTTACGTTCTTACAAGCATGACAATCAAAAGTGGTGACCTGGCGCTTCACTTGCTGTCGAGTTTTATGTCGTTCGTCGTCCCTAGATTCCCCAGGTTGAGGATTCCCTCGCCGGGGTGGGAGTGGCCTGAAACTTTCACGCTCGCGCGCAAACTCACGACACCGCACATATGGACACGCCCCCGTCATATGTTGAGCCTGGGAGAGAGAAGGATGCCGTCGGGGTTATGCCGACAGCGGTAGGTGACGTCAACTGGCCAGCCAAAGGTTCCCACGCGCTGCTGACACCTGTTCTTCATCAGACAACAGTTCACGCGTGAGGCCAGAACGCAAGGTTGGGTAGAGAAGCCGAAAGGGGTCGTTTGTCCGTTGAGATGCTTGTGCAGATTGTGGACGATGACCGCCATCCCGCCGCGGTGCTCCCAACGCCGACGAGCCACCGGAAACGAGGCTCTTGTTTTCCCCGACATAGAAAACGAGATTGGGGAAGATAACGTCCGCTTGCTCGTCCTCCCGGCCTCCGCTCTTTCGGGTCCCATATTTCGGCCGGGCGGAGCTTGCTAATTGGAACCAGCTGACACCTGGCTCCATTCCGCGTGGTCCTTAACGGCAAGCCTTAGAGCAGTCACCATCGAGTTGCTCGGAGCCACTCAGTAGAAGCCTAAATGCTGGCTGCCAGCAGGCGAGACTTGTGGTCGTCCTTGCTAATCCAGTCTGGCAGTCGACGTTCGTAACAGCTCCTCCGCGGCCCGAAAAAGCTTGACTGGCCAGCGTTCCCGGCCGCTGGGCAGGAAGAGATGAGCTTGCGTCCGCGTTGTTTTCCTGGCTTGCGACACCAACTCCCAAGGCAAAAAACAAAGCACCAAACCACGAACAGAGGAAAGCGTCGGTGAGACGTTCCAAACAGCTAAGCACTGCTCCACACGTAAGCGCTCGGAATTCAGTCAGGACCCACCAGACCAAACACAATCCTGCTTCCTCTAGTGCCAACAATCCTCTAGGGCCAAACACAATCCTATTTCAGAATACTGACACCTCAGGTTTGCCCGAATTTAGGGTCAAACCAGCGTCCCATCTGAGGTCGCCAGAGACAGACTGCCATGTTGTACGATAAGCGGTGGAGTGTCAAAGCCTACGAATTTTGAAAAGAAACTCCATTCCCGTCTGCGTCTTTTGGCTGGGTACAATGCACCAACTAGCCCAACAACGTGTGTTTGCTGTGATTGTGTTACAAATATATTTGTTATGGATTTATTATCGGACTGAAAAGGTACAGAATGTTACATTATGCTAATCTTAAGCTGGTCCTTTCCTTCCAGCAGAGCCAACAAAGCTATGGACTTTGGGCAGCGTAACAAAGAAGCCCGCAAGGACCAGCGCGGCCTGGATCCATGATTCCCTGTGCTAATATTCCCACTTTAAATTTTCATGTTTTCAAAGTTCCCTGGCTGCTTTCTTCACATAGACATGATCTTAGACAAACCGCTTGGTGTCATAATACACGTTTAAGGAGCCATAACAACGAAATACATCACAAAACAGTCAAACAGAAAATATAAGGACACCAGAAACAGTGTGGGAAAAATAGAAAGACTTTTTACAAACATATTCTGTAAGTCAAAACAGAACAGGTATGTTGAAAAACAGGAAAGCTCAAAGCAGAAAACGTGCGTTAAAGAACAGAAAAGCTCAAAACAGGAAAAACAAAACTGCAGACATTTTTTGGAAACTGCACAACAGCGTTGTCAGAAAATTTCTGTATTTTTAAACAATTTTTTTACAGCCCTTAAATTGCGGCTGAGGTATCCGCTGAGAAGAGCGACCGCTCCTGCGGCACTTGTTTTGCTCAAAAACACTAACGACTGATTTCTTCAGCGGCTACAGTTATTGCTGACACCATAAGTGAACCAAGGCAGATGAGCACGAGAGAGAGAGCGCGTAGAAGACAGAGGAAAACTTTACTTCTCTTCGCATGCTCGGTTCCCTGGTTGAAGTGGGTGGTGTCGTGACCGTGCGGTGGCTTAGTACCGGAGCTGCAAGGAGCTGGGCTTTGCGTGCGCTAATCGGGCCTCGAGGAAAGAGAGCTAGTTCTTCAAACCATCTCCGTTTATTTCTGGAGCCGAACTGCCTAACTTGTGTAACAAGGGGACCAAGCCCATTTAGAGAGAGAGAGAGAAAGAGAAAAGGAGAGTGGGGAGAACATCACGTGAAACAGTAACAAAACGTCAGCACGGTGGCTTGCAAAGGGGCTGCCGTACTGTCCCTCTCGCCGGTCGGTCGTCGACGAACACAGCACAGTGACGCACTTGGAGTTCTTTGGAAGCGTGGTACATCTTCAAACGGCTTCGAAAGCGGCGCGGGTGGGTTGTTTACCCAAACTCGGGAACACGCAGACGCAGTGGACTCGGCGGGGCTGTCACCGGACACATAAATCCTGTTGGCTTCCCCAGCTCCCCACGCGAGTCGGGTCTCCGGCGCGCTTCGTGGAAAACGCAACTCCCGGCCCGTCGTCGCCGCATCGAGCGCCTCGCTGGAATGCCAGGCAAGGCGTCCCGATCACAACAGCTCCTCCCTCGCCTGGAACTCGCTCTCGGAAGGAAACGGTCGTCCACCGTCTCCTGAAGAGGCGATGCGATGCCACGCCGTCGGTGTGGGTCGGTGAGGCAGGCGTCCCCGTCTGAACTGCTTCTGTTTCTCCAAGCGTCTGTTGCTGGCCCTGCAGAGGGGCTCCAGGAATTTCACGAGCCCACAAGAAAACAACCAGCAAGTGTCCAACTCTCCCCCGGGAGACCCACCAGGCTCTTTTGGATAAAAACAAAGATATGGAGCGACACTCAGCGGAGAAACTCTTGCCGCGTCCAAACTGCTCGAGGACACACAGTCCACGCAAGCGCGAGGATAGAAAAAAACGTACATGTGCACACCGAGATACATAGCATGTGCACCCTCTTTTTTTTGCCCCAGGACCGATAACGCAGGTCTTGTTAGCACGCCCTTCTGCCCTCAAAAGCAAGGACTTAAGCCGTCGGCATTGGTGTTTCTGCTGCCCTTTTTGTAACGCATCTCGAAAGAGAATTGCTGCAACGCCAAGCTCCAGCGAAGGAGGCGCCCATTTTTTCCCGACATATTTTTGAGCCACGTTAGAGGGCAATGGTCTGTCTCCACAATGAACCTCGATCCTGACACATAGCAAGCAAGCAAGCAAGCCCACCCAGACAGGCGCATTCTTTTTCTGATGCGCTGTAAGCTTCTTCTCTTGCCGTGAGCTTTCGGCTCACGTACAGAACCGGGTGTTCATTTTCATCATTATCGTTTTGACATAGTACAGCGCCCATTCCTCTGTTGCTCGCGTCGCACTGTATAATGAATTCTTTCGCGTAGTCAGGGGACTTTAGAACGGGATTACTGACAAGCGCCGTTTTCAGTGATTGGAAGGCGTTCTCTTTGGCGCTGTCCCAAACGACACGCTCGGGTTTATCCTTCCGCAAAGCGTCGGTGAGAGGGCTCGCGATCTGTGAGTATTGGGCTATGTATTGGCGCTAATAGCCCACAAGCCCTAAGAATGCCCTGATCGCTGACTTTGTGGCTGGTTGGGGATAGGAAGATATGGCCAGCAACTTAACCTCGGAAGGCCGGCGGAGACCATTTCCTACTACATGACCCAAGTAGCTAACTTCCTGACGGGCAAGCTGACATTTTTCAGGTTTTACCGTCAGACCGGCGTCGTGTAACCTGCGAAAAACTACTCTCAAGTGTTGCAGATGTTCTTTCCAGTTGTTCGAATATATGGCTACGTCATCGAGATAGGGAACCGCGAAGCTCTCCAGGCCGCGCAGTACTTTGCTCATCAAAGTGGAAAAACAAAACGGAGCGTTTTTAGACCAAAGCTCAAGACAGTTGGGGCAAACATGCCGAAAGGCGTAACAAATGCGGCGTACCGCTGCGCCTTCTCAGTGTGACGTTTCGCCTACGACGCGTGGTATAGCCGGCGCGGATGCAACGGACGCCGGGGCTTCGTTCGAAGTGGCGGTCATTTTGGCCCGTTTAGCGCTGCCGCAACGCCTCCCGCCAAGCGCGTCCAGGCAGGTTTCAATGCCACGTGTCTTCGTGTGTGCGTGTGTGCGTGTGTGCATGTTGGTGCCCACGCCTGTCAAAGCGCGGCAGCCGGGGAGAGGAGCTCCCCAACTGTGAGGCGAGGAGGTCTGACCGGCGCCGGCCCGACGGACGCGCCACGTCACGTCTCAACATGTCCGTGCGTCGCCGTCTCGTGCGCCTCATCCCGAGCCGTTCCTTCTTGCCCTCGACTCCGAGGGTATAAAGGCAGCTGCCCCGGACGCCGAAGAGAGACTTCGATTTCTTCCGTCGAGTAACGTGGTCGCCCTGACCGGCTGCTCTTTTGCGGTGCTAGAATAAACAAGTTGTTCTGTTGGCAGTCGGCTCATCCTTTGCCAGGACCTTCGGATGTTTCCAGCTGTGCCCCAGGCCGCCAGGCCAACGCTACCCTTGGGGCTTGCGACCCATTTGCAACAACTGGTTGGCAGCGGTGGGATCGCGACAACGGAGGCCAGCAGCGAAGATATGCGGTCAACTGTATGCTGAGCAGCACAACGACCATCCGGGAGCAGTGCAACGAGGCCTGTGTGATGACGGGTTGCCTGCAGCGGAACGACTGCGCTTAATTCTTGGCTGCGAGGTTTGGTGAGTGCGGGACTTTCTTCTTCTGAGTTTTGCCAGGCTTTTGTTAGTGTCAGAAACAGAGCTGGTAATTGTGGCTGTCGTTGCTGCCGGGTTAGTTTGCGGCAAGGCAATAGTAGGCAGTAGAGAAAGCAGCATTCGGAGCAGCCATGGATTTGAAGTCGTTGCGCAAACCGAAATTGCTGGAGCTTGCAAGGGAGTTGCGTCTAAATATCTCAGACAAACTCAGAAAACCATAACTGCTAAGGGCTATCCTTGAGTTGGAGGCTGAGGATGACGAGCTGTCGGAATGCCTTGAGACCAATGAGGAGAGGGAGCAAAAAGAGAAAAACGAGCGCGAACGTAAAGAGCAAAAAGAGAAAGACGAGCGCCAACGTAAAGAGCAAAAAGAGAAAGACGAGCGCGAACGTAAAGAGCAAAAAGAGAAAGACGAGCGCCAACGTAAAGAGCAAAAAGAGAAAAACGAGCGCGAACGTAAAGAGCAAAAAGAGAAAGACGAGCGCCAACGTAAAGAGCAAAAAGAGAAAGACGAGCGCGAACGTAAAGAGAAAAAAGATAAAGAGAAAGAAGAGCGCGACCGTCAACACGCTTTGGAAATGAAGCGTCTCGAGGTAGAGATGGAACGCGCTCGTAATGGAAGTCAGGCACACGGTGCAGGAGAACGTGTATCGTTCAAAATGACTGACCTGATGCGGCCGTTTAAGCTTGGAGAGGACATTGGTTTGTTCCTGGTTAACTTTGAGCGAACGTGGGAGAAGCAGGGGTTCTCTCGGGAAACGTGGCCACAGCGCTTGCTCACTTTGTTACCCGGCGAGGCGGCCGTCGTAGTCGCTCGCTTGAAGAGAGAGGAGGCAGAAGATTTCGACCATGTGAAATCGAGTCTGCTCAAAAAGTACAGGCTGTCAGCGGAGGTGTTCCGTCGGAAGTTTCGGGAAAATGAAAAAGGCAGAAGTGAGTCATATACAGGGTATGCCTACAGGCTTATGTCAAACATGCAGGAGTGGCTCAAAGAAGAGAAGGCGTTTGGTGACCACGAGAAAATTCTGCAGTGTTTCGGGCTAGAACAGTTTTATAGTCGGTTACCTGAGAACGTGCGGTACTGGGTCTTGGATAGGCCAGACGTTAGTACAGTGGCTAAAGCCGCCGAGCTAGCCGAGGAGTTTGTGACGCGTCGGGCTCGCGGAGCTAAGGACGGTCAAAAGGGTGAATTTGGCTCCAAGTCTGAGAGGCCGAAGTTCACACCCATGGGAGCAAGGGGGGACACATGTAGTGCGGATGCGAGTGAAAGCAGTCCGACCGAACGTAAGGAGACGGCGGCAGCCGAAGCCGAACGCAGAAAGCGGTTCGAGAGGAGGCAAGCGCGCGTGTGTTATACGTGCCCGAAGCCGGGTCACTTTTCGGCGCAGTGTCCAGAAACAAAAAGAAAAGTCGTGTTTTTGTCATTATGCAGCACTGACGAGAACATGAAGCTTCTCGAGCCTTACATGCGAGACTTCCTCGTGAACGGGAAAGAGTGCCGAGTGCTTCGTGATTCCGCAGCTACAATGAATGTAGTTCACCCCTCTTACGTAGAACCCGATATGTTCACGGGCGAGTGCGCATGGATCAAGCAAGCCGTTTGAAGCTCACAGCGTGTGTCTGCCCGTAGCGAAAGTGCTTATTGAAGGACCTTTCGGAGCAATTGAGACGGAGGCCGCAGTGTCATCTATGCTGCCCTCCCCCCCCCCCCCCCCCCCCCAGTACCCGTACCTATTATCGAACAGGTCCGATCACCTCCTGCGCGAGAAGGGGCTTTTGTTTGGTGAGGCTAGCGTTCAGGCCTTAACCAGATCGAGAGTTCGGGAGCTCACTGCAAAGGCGGTAGTTGCGGGGCCGACGTTGTCGAACAATGAGAAAGGGTCGGAGGCGCAGCAAGCTGATATTCAGGGCACGTCCGAACTGAATAAAATTGAGCCTGTAGCGTTGAAGGCACCAGGTACTGGAGAGGAAATGCCCGACACGGGAAAGTTGGAAGAGCTATCTGCAGATTTGCTCATCGCGCCTACGTCAGATGGACTTAACAGGTTGCTAAAAGTCAGCCGGTCGGCTTTGATAGCCGAGCAAAAAAAGGATGGCAGCCTAGAAAACATGCGCTGCAATGTCAAGGAAGGTATCGCC
The DNA here is from genome assembly GCF_052857255.1 of Amblyomma americanum. NCBI lineage: Eukaryota > Metazoa > Arthropoda > Arachnida > Ixodida > Ixodidae > Amblyomma > Amblyomma americanum. The sequence goes on from NC_135503.1 coordinate 131,859,004, forward strand.
AAGAAAAATGCTCGTTTTGTGGAAAGAGGTGGGGTCCTGTACCGGAAGTATCTAGACCGCAGGGGAGTGGAGTTCGATCAGCTAATCGTGCCTCAGTGCTACCGTCAGGATCTGTTGCGCTTGTCGCATGGCGGTTCGTGGTCCGGACACCTAGGAGTTAAGAAGACTAAGGACCGTCTCTTGCAAGAGTACTATTGGCCAGGGTGTTTTCGTGATGCAGAACACTTTGTGAGGACATGTGACACCTGTCAGCGCGTTGGCAAACCAGGGGACAAATCGAGGGCGCCGTTGAAGTTGGTACCCATTATTACGGAGCCTTTTAGACGGCTCGTTATGGATACAGTGGGACCTCTGCCGGTAACAGCCACGGGGTACAGACACATTTTGACTGTGATCTGCCCAGCGACAAAGTTCCCTGAAGCAGTGCCGCTTAAAGAACTCAGCTCAGTTGAGATAGTCAATGCACCACTGTCCATATTTGCGCGAGTTGGTTTTCCTGCGGAAATCCAGTCAGATCAGGGCACAGTGTTTACTAGCGCTTTGACGACAGCCTTTCTCGAAAGGTGTGGGGTAAAGCTGTTACACAGCTCAGTGTACCACCCACAGTCGAATTCCGTTGAGAAGCTCCACTCCGTCATGAAGCGCGTGTTGAGAGCGTTGTGTTTTGAACAACAAAGTGATTGGGAGCTGTGTCTGCCTGGGGTGATGTTTGCATTAAGGACCGCGCCGCATGCGGCTTCGGGGTTTTCGCCAGCTGAGCTGGTGTACGGTCGCTCGCTGCGGTCTCCGCTTCGCATGCTTCGAGATTCGTGGGAAGGCAGGGGCGACGACCCAGTCGTGGTCGAGTACGTGCTCAGGCTCCTCGAACGCATAAGAAGGGCACATGAGTTGTCAGGTGAAGCAATGGCCAAGACCCAGCAGGGGGCCAAGGTTTATTATGATCGGACAGCCAGGGCCCGTCGTTTTGAGGTGGGCGATGAGGTAATGATATTGCGCACATCGCTAAAAAACAAACTCGACGTGCAGTGGGAGGGCCCAGCACGGATTGTTCAAAAACTGTCGGACGTTAACTACGTGGTGAGTCTGCCAGGAAAACGGAAAGCACAGCAAGTTTACCACTGTAATCTGCTCAAACCCTATAGACAACGGGAAGCAGTGGTGTGTCTGATGGTAAACGTTCCCGAAGAGCTTCCGGTCGAGCTTCCGGGACTAGGCTCAGTGACGAACAGGGAAGACACTGATCAGGTCATTAGTGACTTAATCATTAAAGCACCGCTGTCGCCTGAGCAGAAAACCGAACTACACCAACTCTTACAAGAGTTTCAAGGTCAGTTCTCTGAGAGGCCTGGTAGGACTTCTGTCCTTACTCATGATATAGAACTTACCTCCCCAGAGCCAGTACGATCCAAGGCGTACCGGGTGTCACCCCGCCAGCGAGATATTATGGAGGCTGAGGTAAAGAAAATGCTACAGCTCGGAGTTATTGAGGCGGGTGAGAGTGATTATACCTCCCCTTTGATTTTAGTTGAGGTACCGGGCAAGGAACCTCGTCCTTGCGTCGACTACCGCAGGCTTAATTCCATTACTAAGGATCAAATTTATCCGATCCCTAACATCGAGGAGCGCCTTGAGAAAGTTAGTAGCGCTCAGTTTATTTCCACCGTAGATCTTGTCAGGGGTTATTGGCAGGTTCCACTTACAGAAGAGGCTAGTAGGTATGCGGCGTTCATTTCACCAATGGGAACATTCCGTCCTAAAGTTTTGAGTTTTGGTTTGAAGAACGCGCCATACTGCTTTTCAAGCCTCATGGACAAAGTGTTGCGGGGACAGGAAGAATTCGCTTTACCGTATTTAGACGACGTAGCGATATTCTCTGCATCCTGGTCTGAGCATATGGCACACTTGCGGGCAGTGCTAACCCGCCAGCGCGAAGCGGGCTTGACAATCAAGGCTCCCAAGTGCCAATTAGCACAGGCCGAGGTTGTCTACCTCGGTCACGTGATTGGACAGGGTCGTCGCCGCCCCTCTGAAATAAAGGTGGCCGCTGTGCGAGACTTCCCGCAACCGCGCACGAAGACCGATATTCGGTCGTTCTTAGGTGTCGCCGGCTACTATCAGAGGTACATCCCCAGGTACTCCGATATCGCGGCTCCCCTGACGGATGCTCTAAGAAAAACAGAGCCCCAAACAGTCGTCTGGAGCGAGACAAAGGAAAGAGCTTTTAGCGCCCTAAAGAGCGCCCTAACAAGCCAGCCTGTGCTACGATCGCCAGACTACACAAAAGGGTTCGTTGTTCAGTGCGATGCTAGTGAGCGAGGCATGGGCGTTGTACTGTGCCAAAGGGACAATGGAGAAGTGGAACACCCCGTCCTGTATGCTAGTCGTAAGCTGACCTGTCGTGAGCAGGCATACAGCGCCACCGAGAAAGAGTGTGCGTGTCTCGTGTGGGCCGTTCAGAAATTGTCATGCTACCTAGCCGGCTCGAGGTTTATCATTGAGACGGATCACTGCCCTCTCCAATGGCTGCAGACCATCTCTCCCAAAAATGGCCGCCTCCTGCGCTGGAGCCTCGCTTTGCAACAATATTCCTTTGAGGTGCGTTACAAAAAGGGGAGTCTCAACGGTAACGCCGATGGCTTAAGTCGAAGCCCCTAACGTGGGAATCCGCCTCAAAGTTGTTTGTTAGTGATGTTTTCTTCCTGAGGCAGGATTTTTAACATATTGCTTTTGTTTAGTGTTTCAAAGTGATTATGTGCTTTCTAGTGCAATTTTCCAATTTGTGGACGCGTTCTGAGTGCTGCTTGACTACTGTAAGGAACTAGGCAGTAGTATAAAAGGGGAAAGAGCCTGGCAGAGCTTAGTCAGGGTTGTCTCGTGCTTGCTGACTGAGCGGTTGCGTTTCGGCGTAGTTCTAACGCTTGCTGGGAACGAGCACAAAAATGGCAACTCTCCCGAAGTGACTTTGCAGTGTCCTATGTGATCCTGAACCCGAGAACGAGGCCTTCTCTGTGCGCTGCGCTCAAGCAACGTCGAGGGACGACCGGTTTCGATTACGAGCATCATCGAGCGACATCCCTCTGGACAGCGGATGCAGTCCCCTGACCATCGGGATCTCCTTCTCCCGGCGGGGCGGTCTGTTACGTCTCGCCTTCGACGCGCGGTATAGCCGGCGCGGATGCAGCGGATGCCGCGGCTTCGTTCATCGCTGCCGCAACGCCTCCCGCCAAGCGCGTCCAGGCAGGTTTCAGTGCCACGTGTCGTCGTGCGTGCGTGTGTGTGTGTGTGCATGTTTTGCCCACGCTTGTCAAAGCGCGGCAGCCGGGGAGAGGAACTCCCCAACTGGGAGGCGAGGAGGTCTGACCGGCGCCGGCCTGGCGGACGCGCCCGTCACGTCTGGACATGTTGAAGCGACGCCGTATCGGGCGCCTCTTCCCAAGCCGTTCCCTCTTGCCCTCGACTCCGAGGGTATAAAAAAAGACAGCTGCGCCGGACGCAAGAGAGAGACTTCGATCTCTTCCTTCGAGTAACGTGGTCGCCCTGACCGGCTGCTCTTTTGCGATGCCAGAATAAACAAGTTGTTCTGTTGCCAGTCGACTCATCCTTTGCCGGGACCTTCGGATGTTTCCAGCTTTGCCCCAGGCCGCCAGGCCAACGCTACCCTTGGGGCTTGCAACCCAAATGCAACAACATGCATTCTACGACCTTATCAAGGTCACCGTAAACGTCAGCGCTTTTTAGCCACTCCACAAAGTTTATCTTTAGATTGTACCCGAATTCCAGGTACGTCTCCTCTTTTGATTTCATTCCTTTGCGAAACCTTTGACGGAATGCTTCAGGCGACAACCGATATCTCTTTAGGAGGCTCGCTTTTATTGTATCGTATATTTGTGAGTCCTCCTTGCTCAGCCTGGCAATCACATCCGCGACTTGACACGGCAACAAAGGCAACAGATGCTGCGGCCACGAACCTCTTGATGACTCCCTTTTTTCGCATGTCCGCTCAAAATTTACCAGAAAGAGACCAATGTCCTTCTCGCAGTTGAAAAGGTTGCATCAGATCTTTTATCTTAATAATGCCCCCATCTCCAACGCTGGTTGACTGACGAGCAGCAAGACTTGCCTCAGCTTTTTTCAGGTCAACGTCTAATCGCTTCATTTCAAGGTCATATTCGCGACGTTTCTCTTCGTCTGCACGACGTTTTTATTCTTCCTCTTTCTTTTCCCGTTCTTTAATCAGCTCCCAACACTCAATGAGCTCAGCGTCGTCTGCTTCGAGGGCGAGAATAGCATTGATAAGTTGGGGCCTGCGCATGGCCTTTCCCGTTTCCAACCCCAATTCTTTACACGTCAGCAGCAATTCCGGCTTACGTAAAGACTTGAGGTCCATGATCAGCTCGACACTCGACTTTCCCTGCTCGTTCGCCATCGCTACAGATCACAAACACCACGGTCTGTCACCGATAACGGACACACCTGCCAGCTCCGACACGTACTTCTAGAGCCTGGTAAATCTCAAAGGGAATAAGTCAGACACTCACGTAGCTGTAATCATGGCGCTCCGATGCATGGTGATCCCGTCGCTGCCAGCCAGTTTGTCGTGACCGTGCGGTGGCTTAGGACCGGAGCTGCAAGGAGCTGGGCTTTCCGTGCGCTAATCGGGCCTCGAGGAGAGAGAGCTAGTTCTTCAAACCATCTCCGTTTATTTCTGGAGCCGAACTGCCTAACTTGTGTAACAAGGGGACCAAGCCCATTTAGAGAGAGAGAGAGAAAGAGAAAAGGAGAGTGGGGAGAACATCACGTGAAACAGTAACAAAACGTCAGCACGGTGGCTTGCAAAGGGGCTGCCGTACTGTCCCTCTCGCCGGTCGGTCGTCGACGAACACAGCACAGTGACGCACTTGGAGTTCTTTGGAAGCGTGGTACATCTTCAAACGGCTTCGAAAGCGGCGCGGGTGGGTTGTTTACCCAAACTCGGGAACACGCAGACGCAGTGGACTCGGCGTGGCTGTCACCGGACACATAAATCCTGATGGCTTCCCCAGCTCCCCCACGTGAGTCGGGTCTCCGGCGCGCTTCGTGGAAAACGCAACTCCCGGCCCGTCGTCGCCGCATCGAGCGCCTCGCTGGAATGCTAGGCAAGGCGTCCCGATCACAACAGTGGCTTGAGGCTGCAGCTCGGCGCTGTGTGGCGGTTTCCCAACGCATGTGTCACATGCTTTGCCATAAGTGGCCCAAGTCTTGGGCGAAGTGTAGCATGATGAACAGAATAACTATCCGAGGAACAGGGTACTAAGGGTAGGAGGGGGCGAACTTGCATGGGAGGTACCCCGCTGAGTGACTGGCGCATGGACAGTACCGTGAAGTGCGTGCATTGTCAAGGTAGGCGCCAAAAACATCACAGCGAAGTGTCCAATGCGTTTGAGTATGTGGTAGTTGTAGCAACAAGGCAGGCACTTAGTTTGCGCTTGTGAATGTATATATACTCCCAGTGGGTGGGATGTGAGGAAGATGAGAAGACTAAGGATGGGGAGGTGGCGCAATGACTTCTTTGAGTATGCGGGAGGAGCGGCAGCCATTCGAAATAGAATAAGCGCATCTCTGTTTCAGTACCTGTGAAATGTACTGGCCTCGTGTGCTTGAGAATACAGAGGTCTTAAAAGGATAACAGGTGATTCTACCCGGTGATGCACAGAGTTCGCGTCTTTCAGCGCAATGAAACTTATTAACGGAAATTCTGTGACTTCCCCGATCTCCAGACTGCAGATATAGAAATGTGCACCTAAAAGAACACAACAACAAAGTGCGCAGTGGTAACGGTGAGCACCCGCAGGCGACTGTAAAGCCCCTTTACGAAAGGGCCGTAATTCTGTAGCATCGCGATGACCAGCTAACAAGAGACACTGTGGAAGCGGCCGAGAATGCGCGACAGTGGGCCGTTTCTATTGGTACTCTTGGCGTAGGCGGAAAAGTGATGGCATTATTATCTGTGTGTGTCCGTGATGTTTAATTTTGTTTCACTTTCTCCAGCAAACATAAAATGTATGTAGGTGTATATGCTCCCGACCGTGCAATAAATCGTCAGTTGAAAGTTCGTGCTTCTTCTTCATGTTCATTCTGTCGTAACGCGCTTATTTGTGCATTGTTTTTAATTTACTCTCTTTTGAATTTTGTAGGCTCGAAAACCATGGCAAGCTATCACCACTTCACGGACAACTGTGTTGATAGCGGCAAAGCTACCGGTTATATCTCTGTGAGTTGTGACCGTACAGACTTTTTTACAGGTCCTGCTGCAGGCGTAATTTCATTTCCTTTATTCAGTACCCACAGCGCCCCAAGGCACCACAGTGGGGGAAGGGTTACAAAGTTGCAAAGCAAGACCAGACACGCGAGCTCGTGCCAAGCGGTTATGAAATTCTCATTATACGCATAATACTCAAATGCAATGAACATTGAGAAAAGCAATACTCAGAGCCACAGTCAACACTCAACTGAACATCGAAAAGAATTAATCCTCCGATACAACGCTGGCAACAGTGCGAGGAAGATGGTTGAACTCTAGAATTCTTTTTGGGAAAATGAAGCTTAAATAAGACTGTACGGCAAAAAATTTCGCACTCCTTTAAATGATGGTCCGTACGTTCAGAGACGTAGTATAGAACGATTAATATATTTATCTGTTTATTATTCATGCCTGATATGTAATTTTGACATGTAATTCATGTCAAAAACTTCGTTCAAGAAGTTCGGATACTACTGCTGTATGAGGTGTGGGCGGGTTCGATACTTGAGATCTCCAGATTAACGCTAATAAACTTCAATAAAGTAAGGCCTTACACGGAACAGGAGTCGCCCCAGTGAAAAATGTGATGACAGTGAAATGGCGCATCAACTCACTTCTGTTGCTTAAAGGGTTATTATTTAGTGGCATCTGCTTTGCATAATTTCTTTACACCGGTTTGTGAGCACTCCTGTAGAAAATGGTTAACCCTTTCATGACCAAATTAAGAGTCTTCGCAATAATGATTTACTCACAGAGATATGCGTCTTTGGAACGATGAAAATTCAATTAGGTGAGCAAATCCGGTCTGCGCCTTTTCTTTATACATTTTTGCGTGGCTCCCGATGGAATCATTGGGCCTGGTGTTTGAGATATGCGTAACAGCATGAGTGGAGTAAAATATTTAGCCACGAAAAGCATTGGAACAATGCCAGTCTATATAACTTCAGAGACCTCTGACGCGCTTCTCACGTCGATGAAGCCAGTATAACGGGTTACAGAGCGTGCACCTGTGCTTTTTGTGCAGTGTTTGGGCCAGTGCACGGTCTAGTACAAGCGCTGGTTCTGCTGGGAGGATGTGTGCAGAGCGGCCACGTTTCTTTTTTTTCGTTTTCAATTTTAATGCAGTGAAGAGGAGGCCCTTGGTAGCATGCAGTCGGTACCGACGCTAAACCGTTTCTATATAAAGTAAAATTTTTTAAACGAAAGTCTCAAAGCTTGAGTCAACGAAAACATTTTGGAGTATTATAGTGGTAAACGTGTTCCTTCTTCTCACGGAGGTTCTCATTATTCTGTGTATTCCACCTTTGTAAGCAGTTAGCATGCTGTGTTCTCAAGAGCTTCTTTTTTTGTTCAGTGGTGACGTTGTTGGTGGTTTTCAAATGCCAGCGTCGCTCCCCAACTGCTGGGTTTTTCACTGTCTTGTAACTTCCAATTTCATGAGATGGCCGAACCCAACTTAAATAAGTGGCATTTTGAAACGCTGCACACTAATCTCTGCAGATACGATGGGGCAGAAAACGGGCCGTCGTTGAGTGCCGTCCTGAATAAGTCCCGCTCTCTTACGTAGCAGCAGCGGTTACGGCTGCGTTGGGAACGCCGATCGAAACCGATAAGCAGCGGATGGTGATCGCTGCTCCAACAGTTTGTTTCTCGGTCCCAGGATACACGGTGTGCACCCCACCACCATGTTAGGTCCGGAGAGGAAGGATGAGGCTGGGGATCGTCCCACCGGCGGGTCGCGGTGCCTAGGTGTCATGGATCCCCGGAGAACTCTCGGGCCGGGAGAATGGACGAGGCGACAGGTGTACCCACAGAGACCGACATTTAATGGACCCTACGTGACACAAACACTAGTACAAAAAACTAACTAGCAGAACTAACACAAAACACAGTAAGACTACCAATACACACGACCCGGGAGTACCCAGTCTACTAGCGTTCGGCGTTCGGGCTCACGGTTTGGTGCCGATGAAGCTTGCATGGGTCCAGTAAGTGGCATCCAGGTAGCCGGCGGGTAGGTGGAGTTAGAAGTGCTCACGCTGGCGTCGCTGGCCATTCTTCCAAGGCCAAATTCCAACTCATGACTTTACGATTGTTCACTTTGCCTTGGTTAAGTATTGTGGGGTTTGAATTGGGGAGATAAGTACGTTCTCCCCACTCAATCGCGGCTGACACGGTTCAAAGCCGCCCTGGTGGTGGTGGTGGTGGTGGTGAAAACATATATTACGGATGAATAGGAGGTATGTTTGGATCAGCCCGTAAGGGACCGATCCGTACAAGCACTAGGTGGAGGTGCCTAGTATGGGACCCCAGTGGCGGTTGCCGCCGCCCGGGCGCGCCCGACTAAGGCTTGTTGGGCCTGTAAGTCGTGGCAGCCGAGCAGGGTCGCCTCCCAGTCCTCCCGGGTTGGGTTGGGGATGGGGGGAATAGCGGGGTTGGAGGGGCAGGCCCAAACCATGTGATAGGTGTCAGAGGACACTGCACTACAGTGTGGGCAGCTGCCACTAAAGGAGGGGTCAAAATGTTTTAGCGCTGCCGGGCACAGCAATGTATTGGTGAGAAGGCGGAGAAGGAGCCGCTCATCCGCCTTCTTCAGGCCTTTACATGGACTAGGGTAAAGGCGATGACAATTTTGATAATATGTTGTAATATCTTTGAATGTATAGACCGGATTAAAATCGGGTTCCTGATCGGATGGGGAGGAGAAAACAGCCCGGTGAGAGAGCGCGCGGGCGGCTGCGTCTGCTGCCTCGTTTCCTGCCAACCCCTGATGAGCAGGGGCCCATATGAGGTAACGGTGTGCGGGGTCCGTATCCCGTATGCAATTTTGGTATATTCGATAGGCTAGGAAGGGAGTGCAGCCTTGTTCGACGTTCCGACAGGCCCCTCGCGAGTCGGTGATTATGTATTTTGAATTGGAATGTGAGGCCGCGAGAGCAATCGCGACCTCTTCTGCTTGTGTTACACTGCGGGCTCTGAAAGTTAGGCCGTTAACTGTGTTGCTGTTGTGAACTACCGCGGCCGTGTACCATCCCCCGTGGTGAGGGCCGGAGGCGTCCACGTAGTAGACACCTGTTTTGTTGCCATAACATCGGGCTAGCGCTTCCGCTCGTGCCAGGCGCCGACCATTATGGTCTTCGTGTGACATGTTTGCTGGAAGAGGCCGCACGTGGAGGGCACGTCTCCACAGTTCCGGGATGCGAAACCTGTCTTCCATTGGAGGGGTGTGTTGGATATGGAGTCGAGCAAGAAGGCGGCGACCCGACTCCGTTAGCGACAGGCGCGTGTACTGGTTTGTAAGGTGCGCCTCCCGGAGCTCCCGGAAACTGTTCACCACCCCAAGAGCCATAAGCCGGCTGTTTGAAGTAGTGATGGGGAGGTCAAGGGCACGTTTAACAATTTTGCGAAGGATGACCTCAAGGGCGTCCTCCTCTTGTTTCCGTAGGTGGAGATAAGGAGTCGAATAGAGAATTCGACTAGTTACGAAGGCGTTTGCCAGCCGCAAGGCATCCTTACTTCGTAACCCTCCGCGTTTGTTGGAAACCCGGCGGACCATGCGGCCCGCCCGGTCCCCCACCTTAAGGAGTTTGGCCAATGTAGTGTCTGGCCGCCTGTGTTTGTGGATGTAGAGTCCGAGTACCCGTATCTCATCACTTTCGCGTATGGGACCGCTCTCAAGAGAGAGAGATATTTTAGTTGTGCACTTCTGTGAGGGGCGGAGGTGCACAAATTCCGATTTTTGAGGGGAACATTGAAGACCGCAGCGGCGGGCGTAGCGGTCTACTATCGTCGCCGCTGTTTGCAGGCTGGTTTCAATGTCTCCTGTGCTGCCCTGTGTGGCCCACAGAGTGATGTCATCGGCGTACAGGGCGTGCTGCACGCCGGCGACACCACTCAGCTGGGCCGGCAGGTGCATCATGGCCAGATTAAAGAGCAGCGGGGAAAGTACCGCGCCTTGAGGGGTTCCCCGCGTGCCGAGTAGGTAAGGACCATGGTCTCTATCTTGAATTCGAATGTAGGATTGACGATCCATTAAAAATTGGCTTATGTATTGGAATGTGTTGAGGCCACAGTCGGTGTGACTTAGGTTAGTGAGTATGATCTCATGTGTTATATTGTCAAATGCCCCTTTAAGATCCAGGGCGAGTACTACCCGGTCATTATGGGGGCATTCGAGGGGGTCAAGGACTTCCCGATTGAGTTGCAGGAGGACATCCTGTGCGGATCTCTGTGGGCGGAATCCGAACATGGTGCTCGCAAAGACTTGTTTGTGTTCAAGATATGTAGATAACCGATCCCGCACCATCGTCTCCATTAGTTTGCCCACACATGAGGTGAGAGAGATGGGGCGGAGGTTATCTGTGTCAATTGGTTTGCCAGCTTTAGGAATAAAAGTCACCAAAGCCAAATCGCATTGACGTATTCCAGGAGGGACTGGTATGCCAAGTCGGGCAGGTTCGTCAAAAGCTTGACGGTGACCTTATCCCGTCCTGGCGCCGTGCCCCGTTTCATTTTGGCGAGAGCCGCCCGCAGATCATGGAGCTGGAAAGGTTGATCCAGCTCCGTGTTCCCTCTGCCTGCATAAGAGTACGCAGATCCACGGGGGTCTTGGGCTGTACACAGATACTGGTACCGACGTTTCTGTGCCAGTTGAGTCGTGTTGCCAGGAAAACGGTGCATGGCTCGCTGCAAATGTTTTTGTGTTTCGGTTCGTGTTTGGGTTGGGTCGAGTAGGGCTCGAAAGAGACGCCAAGTGTTTCGGCTGGACATTTGTCGCGCGGCCGTGTTGCATCTATCTACCCAGTTGGAGTCGCGAGTTGGGCCGCGTACTCTGCCGCTTTCTGGGTAAGCTCGGCAATTCGAGCTTTAAGCTTTCTGTTGTGTTTCTGGCGTCGCCAACGGCGGACGAGGCTGCGACGGGCTTCCCAGAGGTGTAGAAGGTGGTTATCCACGTCCGTGACCGCCTCTGAGAGGTGGATGTGTGTTTCATGCGAGGAAAGGTGTGCCAGCAGCTGTTGGGACCATGCTGTGTAGCCTTGCGCGGAAATGGGTGTATTATCAAGTGAGTTAAAATTTTGCCTGAATTTCGTCCAATCTGAGATATGGGCTTGTGTTCTGGGACGCTTGAGGGGGCGTGTGCGTAGTGTAGTGTTAATGATGCAGTGGTCGCTACCGAGGGTCTCCTCGGTGTTGAGCCAGTCTGCGTGTTGTATGTTGCGAGTGAAGGTAAAGTCCGGACACGTATCCCGTGTCACGGAATTTCCTAGCCGGGTTGGGTGGACAGGGTCCGTGTGGAGGGTGAGGCCCAACGTGGACGCAAGCTCCGCCAGCTTGCGCCCGCGTGACTCCTCCTTGCGATACCCCCATTGCTGACTGGGAGCGTTAAAGTCGCCCACAACAAGCAGGGGATCGCGGCCCGCTACTCTTAGCGCGCGGCTAAAGAGGTCCGCAAAAGTCACTCGCTTTAGTTTGGGAGAGCAGTACACGTTGAGTATATGCAACGGTGGGTCCCTGCGGCGGACTGGTAGGAGGGTCACCATTACATAAGAGTACTCTAGTGGGAGGTCGAGATCCACTAGATTTGCTGTGTAGTCTTTGTGGACAAGAAGACAAGACGCGGGATCCTGTTGGAACGTCATGTAATTTGAAATTGTGGCGCCCAGGCCTGGCTCTTGGAGGGCAACCACGGCTGGTAAGGACTCGAAATTTTCAAGGTAGAGGCGGAAATTGGCCCGCTTAGTGCGGTCCTTAAAGCCTCTACACTTCCACTGTGTTATTGAAGTTGACATGGCCGAATTGGAGATGGCGGAATTCCTTTGATTAAGGTGTCTCGCCATGATTTAAAATTCTTGGAGGGGGGGGGGGAGGAGGAGGGATTGGCTGCCTCAGAGCCAGCTACTTGCGCCATCAAGGGGGTGATGACGGAAGGAGCGGGGCAGTGGTCCTCATTGTCCGAATCAATAATCAGACGGGTGAATTTTGAAGGGCGGGATACGTCCCTAATGGGTCCCGTCCGACGGAGGAGGCGGGGGTTGTCTGAGATGTGTTTTGAGACCACCGCGGGGACGGCAGATTTGACCTTTGTCAAGATCTGGTCCATGGCGGTCTCGATCATATATCGCAATTTAGAGGTTAAGCGCTCCTCCATCGCAGAGATGGCTGTCACGAGGGCAGGCGAGATCTCCGCGTCGCTCTCCATTGCGTCCGAGTTCTGCGGGCTCGGTGCGGCGGACGCCAATTTTGATTCTAAATTTTGAATTTTGTTGAGCAAAAGCTCATTCTGTGCCCGGAGCACGTCTATCTGTTTTTTGTATTCCGCGTCGAGTGCGGAGACAGTTACGGGGGAGGGTGAGGGATGGGAGGAAGAGGAGGCGATCTCAGCCCAGCTGCTCACCTGTTTGTGGTGTTGAAGCGCTGATGCCCGGGCGTCGGCAGCGCCAATTGTCTTGAGGGCCGGGAAGTGGCCAGTGTTTCTGCCGCTGGGCGGTGGAGGCGCCGTCTTCTTCCCGGGCGCTGGTTTCACCGACGGTGAAGAAGGTGACGATGTCTTGTGGTCGGTGCCGTGAGCACCACGCGGCGTTCCGCCACCGGCACCTGGTTTTGAATGACTTGGCTGCTTGCCAGGTCGCTGGTTTTTTGGCACCTCTGGGCGCTTAGCCTTGGGGCCATGCACCTTGAGCTGCCGGAATTTTCCCGTGCAGTCGCGGGAGTTGGTAGCGTGGGCTTCCCACAGACTGCACAGGAAAGACTGCATTCATGCTGCGCCTTGACTCCGTCGACGGTCGGCGCCGTTTGGCCACACAGGCCGCACTTTTCATCCGGGCAGGGGCAGGTGTCTGCTCGGTGGCCCACAGTGCCGCACCGCACGCAGGCCGGAATGGTTCTCTTGTACGGACGCACAAGGGTCACCTCAGAGTTGTAATGCACAGATCCCGGCACCACTTTTCCCACGAAGGTGAGCGACGCGACGTCGGATTTGCCAAGCTTGCGGATATCGGCAAGCTCTCCAGCACGCCACTGGATCTTGTTTTGGAGGGACTCAAGGGTCTCGTGCTTGGCGACGGTGATGACGCCGCGGCACACGTCTCCAGTGAGTTTCAACTGGCCGTACATGGAGAGCTGGCCCTTCGGTGATGTTAGTTGAAAATCCCGCAGAAGCTTGTCCGCGACGTGCGGCTCTCTGGTGCCTGCGACGATCAGGTTTTGCTCCCATGTGGGGAGCAGGCTGAGGGATGCTGCGGCCTTGGCGCCCAGGTAGTCCGCGAACGCTGCTCCCAGCTCGCCATGTTGGTAGACATGCCTGAGAGCGACGGTCACCCGGGGCTTCAGGATGATGACGATGTCTTCTGGATGAAGACGCGGCAGTGGCTTTGGTTTCCAAGAGGGTCCGGTCTTAGACTGGGCCCCTCCGTGAAGCGCTGCAGCGCGCGCAGCAGCGCTGTGCCGTGTTGTGCGGCCTGCCGACGTGGCGTCCGCTTTCTTGGAGGCGGCGTCCCGCTTGCGGGAGCGGCGTTTCACTAGTTTGAAGAGCCTGGGGTTCTCGATGGGCGCAGAATCCGGACTCTCAGGCGTTGGAGCTGAAGGAACCTCGGACCAGGCCATGGCGTCCGGGTCGTAGCCGCGTTGTACTTTTTGGGCAGCCATCTTGACACGGGTGGGCGACTCACTCACGGCCGAGCGTCGGCGTAGGCGTTAGGCCTAGCGCCGTCGCCACGAAACGCAAGTGAGGATCGGCCCTAAAATGCGTAAATGTTGCCCCACCTGTGTGTGAGTGGTGTCCACAGGTAGCTGTCGACTTCGCGAACACAGACGCGGCTGTGTTGACGGGGTTCCGGCAGAGGAACCGTGGCTCCAGCCAAAAGTTGGTGGAGACGATGCGCTGTATGTCCACTCGCTTCGCGCTCTCACAGCGCCCCCTTCAAAGCCGCCCTGACCCCACCGCGTGATCGCGTACGCTACCGAGCGCAGGTCTAATTAAGCTTATTGCTTGCACCCTTCTTAGTGCAAGTGTGGACGACACAGCCAACGACGCCGCGACCAGCCTGAGCACGTCGAACGCCACCTCGACGTCGGCTACTGGACCCATGCAACGCCGCATCCGCACCGAACCAACAGTGAGAACGAACGCCGACCGCCAAAGTAAAACGCTAGTAGTTGACGCTAGTAGCAGGGTTGTCGGATCGTGTGTTTTGAAAGTCTTTGTGTTTTGTGTTAGTTTTGTGTTCTAGTGGCTGTGTCACGTAGGGTGTATTATATGTGCGTATTTGTGGGTACACCTGTCGCCTAGTCAGTTCTTTCGGTCCGAGTGTTCTCCGGGAAGATCCGTGGCAAGTGCTCGCCTGAAGGGCAACCCTTCTATGCCTAGGATTTGACGCTAATGGGCGCTATTTTGCACGCAGCGGAACCTTTCGTCCCAGGGACAGTTAAGGGTTCCACTCAGATATGGGGTATGTATTGAGCTTCAATTAGGCAGATGCCGTGGGGACTGACGAACGTACCCCGCAACTCGCTGTACTCTGGAGAGAGGAAGCTGCCCTGTACTGGCAGCTACAGACAGACACCTTCTCCTCACCTGGGAGCAAGTTCGTCCCACTTTTAATTAATTAATTAATTAATTGGTTTTTGGGGAAAGGAAATGGCGCAGTATCTGTCTCATATATCGTTGGACACCTGAACCGCGCCGTTAGGGAAGGGACAAGGGAGGGAGTGAAAGAAGAATGGAAGAAAGGGGTGTCGTAGTGGAGGGCTCCGGAATAATTTCGACCACATGGGGATCTTTAACGTGCACTGACACCGCACAGCACACTGGCGCCTTAGCGTTTTTCCTCCATAAAAACGCAGCCGCCGCGGTCGGGTTCGAACGCGGGAACTCCGGATCAGTAGTCGAGCGCCCTAACCACTGAGCCACCGCGGCGGGTCGTCGTCCCGCTTCCAACATGCAGATTTTGCACTGGCAGAACGATGAACAATTACATGTTTATCCACCTTCGAAGAGCCCTTATTCCTCCCCATCGAGGTCGTCATGATAGCAGCGTCTGTTCCTCCCCTTGCCCGGCCGTCAGCTTCTGCTGGCATGCGGTGTGTGGGGGATTGCAGCCTGCGCTGGGCGCTTGTAGCACGTGTTCGACTCTCACCTAAAAATTGTTTTTAAGGAAAGGAAATGACGCAGCAACTGTCTCGCATACATCGGTGGACACCTGAACCGCGCAGTAAGGAAAGGGATAGAGGAGGGACTGAGATAAGAAAGGAAGAAAGAGGTGCCGTAGTGGAGGACTCCGGAATAATTTCGATCCCCTGGGGATCTTTAACGTGCACTGACAGCACACAGCACACGGGCGGCTTGCGTTCCCGGGTGGCCGCTGCGGTCGGGTTCATACCCGGGCACACCGGCTCAGTAGACAAGCGCCTTAACCACTGAGCCACCACGGCAAATTTAATTTTTGCTTAGGGAGCCAGCTGGAGCCGGTTTTAATGCTTTCCTGCCCGTTCAGCGCAGAACCCGGGTTTGATGGAGGGTGATGGGCCCATGATACGTACAGCACTCGGAGGCCACGCAACAGGGTTTTGACTCGTCTGTCAGTTTGCGTCGCAGCTGCAGGCGCGGCGCTGTGAAGTGGCGATGGTTACCATGGGCCAAAATCCCGAGCAAGCCAGACACGAGGCACCAGCGAACACGCTCCCTTTACTTGTTCTGCCCTTCTCCCTCTTCTGCCCTTCTTCTTCCTCCTCCTCCTCCTCCTCCTCCCCCTCCTCCGCTCGCGCTAAACGCGCTATCCACATCATCGCCTTATCATCACGTTATCGCTCGCGACGATAGTCGGTAGGCCATAGCACTTTCCGCTTAAAAAGGCTTATATTTACGATTATGGCCAGTAAAAATCATGGCGCCGGCCTCGCTTCCTGATAACGAGGGCTTTAACTTATAAATGGTGTCGCCGGTGCCACAACTGCCTCAGTCATGCAGGTATTGGTATTAGCTGTCTAAACTTACTTCCCTACGATGTTGTTCACGTTGTGCAATTTGAAAAATTAGTGCCATGAATGTTCTTTTTAATTCATCTATTTCAGCGTAAATGCTTTGCCTCTAAAACGCGTACCTTGAGTTGCTTTGTTCATCCACCTTAAGGGTCATTGTAGTACAGAAAACATTCAATTGAATGGCAGGAACGATAGAAATGGTTTAAAGACAGCGCTGCAGATTTTGCAGTATTAGTGATGGTCGTCTTTAATTGCACAGCTACCCTATTCGACACGGCGGCAGCGGGAAAGTTATTACGTCATGACTGGTTTTACGAAGAATGGTATTTTGGGCGAAGTAACTTGAATGGCACTACGGACAACAGTAGCGGCATCTTAGCTCACGTGCTAAATTCCTTGTCGAGTTGAACACGCCACAGAACCTTAAGCACCAAATCTGTTCATTAAAAAAATGGTCCACGGGGCGCAATGCCTTCTCAGTAGCTCGGCGTCGCTCAGTTTGCGCAAGGCGATTTACTGGGCATGTAGGCGCGCTGATGCTTGTGCTTTCAGCTCGGGGTGGCAATTTTCCAATGCCAACCAGTAGCTAGAGCCATGGTCGACGATTGCTACCGCCGTGCTGCCTATTTAATAGTGCGCTTGCACTTGTAGTGGCGATTCTCCTCATTTAGCCTTTGCATGCTTGTCTGTTTGTCTGTCTGAGGCCAGTTTTGTGGCAGGCTGTTCAATGAATCGTTAAAGGCTGCTCGGGAAGAGCGACCTGGATCGCAATCCAACCCAGGCAACCCATGTCCTGCCAATGGCAGCGCCTGCGACAGAAGGACAGTGGCGCGTCGCTTGACCACTGCACCACTGCGCCAGCAGTGGCACGAAACTCCCAGCGATCTATGGATGTAGAGAATGACCAATTCTGCATATCTGGACAATAATCCATTAACGCTACCCGAACAACTGCCATCTCTAAACGCGGCATCTCGGCACAAGAGGCGAAGTGAAAACCGAACTGCTTGCGCACCTAATTCGCATTTAGCATAACTACGGAAGTCGAGCAGTATTTTTATTTATCTTTACGATCTCCAGAGCCAACTAATTTTCGCCCGGGATAGTGGCTCGCTGTCCAACAGGAATCATAGCCTGCACTGTGACCCCTCCTTCTAAAACGTACCGATACAAGTCCGAAAGGAGCATCGCGAAGCCAGCAGTACGAAACAATCTGAATCAGTTCCTGATCAAGGTGCTCCCTCCTTTGCTCTCGTTTGTGGGGAACTCGCTCCGCTTCGTCCCCTTTAGGGTTTGCTTCTCCGCTATGCACCCTCCCCACCCTGATTAATTACCGCAACTGACAAGGGGGGCGCCGGCGTCGCAGCGACACGAGCGCCATGAACGGCGTGATTGCTGCTCGCTAGCGCGGGGGAGACTAGCTCTCTCTTGGGCTCGGGAATTAGGCGCGCATGAACTGTTCGGCGTAACGCTCCACTCTTCGCCAGCGGGGCGACACCGTAGGGGCAGAACCTTCTCCCGCATCTCGTCCCGTATGGTTGCGGAGAGTCTCCCCTGCCCAAACGTGGGCGAACATTCGCTCGTAACAGTGCTGGTGAGTCGGACGACGTCGATTCTTTGGCTTGTTTTCTTGCTAGTTGGCGTTATTGTTGTTGTAGTATTAAGTGCGTGTTTGTGTCAGCCAATGTGTCGCTTCTTTGTTTCCGTCAGAGTAAGCCCCGCCGTGGTCGGCGTGCGCTCGGCAGCGCACGCGATCACGGGGCGGGGTTCGGCGGTTCTAAACTGTGGCAGTCGCGGTTAAGTGGGGAAAATGTATTTAATCCCCCTAATTATAACCATTTCCTCCGGTATAACTCCTTACGAAACGGTTCACCGACTGGCTGTCCTGTCAACCAAGGCCCCTTTGACCGTGTGAGTGTGGCGCCATGTATGGAGATATCATTGGTGGTCTCCAATGCTGTAGCGCATAAGAGCTTGGCGTCAGCGGGTTTACTGCTGAACCGACATGCTCTGACTGCCACAATGCGGTGAATCCCGGTGAATATCTGCCATGCAGCTCTCATAGGACACCTCTGCTAGCATAACTACAACCAAAACTGAGACAGCTCTGTGCCCAGAGAAACGAAGCAAACCTCGCAGCTGTAGTGCGATGGCAGCGGTACTCTACGGCTGTGCTCGCGGTCACTCTTTGCTAACCTGCCTCCATAGAGGTCTCAGCTCGGTGCGGGACGTTATAAAAGCGTTCAATTTTATCCACTTCATCTAGGTATATAAGACGGAATACGAATACTTGAGTACTTGAGTACTTGAGTACTTGAGTACCATTTCAATAGCTCCGATTTACATTGGAAAGCGAGTAAAACAGACATTTGTTAGCAATACAAACGTCACCTGATAAAACAATGTGTTTTATGTCGCGCCGTACCGGTTACATCAGCTACGTTGGATCATACAATACAGCGTATGTACACATGCCATTTTTATCGTATAAAGAGATGCCCTGGATTTACAGCTGCTTGTTTTCGATATATATCGGCGGATGTTATTTATAGGTCTTTCTGTTTGGGCCAGTTAAAATTGACACGGCAAGAGGCACGTGGAGCACGTAACCGCCGTGGTCTGCAGTATTTCCTTGTTCTGTGGAAAAGCATAAATTGGTAAGAATGGCAGCTACGAAAGGCCGCCTGGCTGAATAATGGCGAAGATGCACTCTTGTGCAGGAAGTGGCTTCGACACGCGTGTTTTGATAACTGAAAAGCCAAAAACAGTTTTTCTTTTTTCAATATCATCACGCGTCTTTAGAACCGCACTAACAGCATACATTGCCCCCATTTGTTTCCATGTCATATGCCACTTTATGTCCCATTTCCAGGAAGTAACCAGTCTGTATCGCTTTGGGTCTACGTGGGCTTAATGCGATTCTTTTTTACATTTGCATTCCTGCCTGTCACATATCTTATGATATGTTTTTAACCTTGGTATCGCGTGCCGCAACACGCAGTTTTTTCTGTTTGTTTCTTTTTACTGTTTCTCTTTGGTAGCTGACAGCGATAAATACGGTGGATGGCTGAGAGAGAAATAAAGCTGAAAGTGTTTCGTGCCGTCATTCTTCTTGTTGACTATCCGTGTCCGCTCACGCTAAATAGCGCCACGCCATTTCTAAATACGAACTCACTCACCTTGTGACTCTTACAATTGTCGCAAACTTTCAGGAACGACGACTCTGTCACTACGGCATAATACGTCCTACAGGATGTACAACACCGCCCGAATGAGAGTGTATGGCCTCAAATTTTTCGGCAGGGATTTCTTGTCAGGCCACGTCGCTGATGTAAATTGCATGCGCTGCGCAACAATGCCGCCGCTGATGGTTAGCTCTTGTAGCTCTTGTAATGTCACAGCTGGGGATAGTATGCAGACGAAATCGTCATCCCTTGCTTCGAACGTAGATCAGGAGGCAAAGGGGGCGTATCAGATGTAATGGACAGACATTCTAGTGACGCACCTTTAACTTCATTTGTAGGGCCGCAATGGCATCCAGACGAAGCATAGTTCTTCCTTCCGAAACACAACATACAACAGGATGCAGGCGGTACGGCCGTGGAACTTTGCTGCCGCAACAAAACACCTTTGGATAATTCTTGACTGAGACTAGTCCAGGAGTTGAACTGTGGTTTACTTAAGCGCGAAGCTATCCGCGAAGTATAGGCGGTAAAGATCTCCAGAAAGAATAGACACTGATGATCCGGTGTCAATAAGGAAGCAGATAAACGTGTCTTCAATAAGGAAAAAGGCAAAGATTCCATTTTTCTGACCGTCAACCAAAAGCAGCAACAGCAGCACCCTCCCACTGAAAGCCAGATGGCCTCCGCTGCATCGCGTGTGGCTTCGTCTCTTTGCCATGCACGCTTCAGTGCGAGCCAGGCAGTTATCTGAAGACGTTACTCCACTACAGCGCGCTGGAGGCGCACGCACATCGGTGGAAACACCTTATACCCAGTGTCGCAAGTACATTACCACACACCGAATCGCCCCTCTGCGGTTCCATAGCGCATGTGCTACCGTTGCGGTCCTCCTGCCCACCTGGCGAACAAACCCGATTGCCGGGCCAGCACCCGGAAGTGTCGCCGGTGCGGCAAAGTGGGCCATTTGGACTTTCTTTGCAAGTAGTCTGATGTTTAAATTTAGAAAGTCGAAGACTGCTGATGCACCGTCAATGCCGAATGACCCCAGCCGTGCGGTTATTTTACAGGTTGACGGTCAGAAAATTATGTCCTTATTGAAGGCATTTCTATCCGCTTCCTGACTGACACCGCCTCATCAGTGTATACTCTTTCTGAAGATCTTTACCGGCTATACTTCGCGGATAGCTTCGCGCTTAAATAAACCACAGTTCAAGTCCTGGACTGCTCTAGGTCTAGAATTATAATCCAAAGGTGTTTTGTTGTGGGGACAAAGTTCCACGACCGTACCGCCTGCAACCTGTTGCATGTTGTCCCGGAAGGGACAACTATGCTTGGTCTGGACGCCATTGTGACCCTACAAATGAAGTAAAAGGTGCGTCACTGAAATGGCTTTCCATTACACCCGACACGCCCCCTTTACCTCGTCATCTACGTTCGACGAAGATGATGACTTTTTCTTCTGCCTGCTATCCCCAGCTGTGACTTGAGAAGAGCTACAAGAGGCGAAAACTGCGACCGCATTGTTGCGCAGCCCATGCAATTTACATCTGCGACATGGCCTGACAAGAAATCCATGCCGAAAAATCTCAGACCATACAATCTCATTCGCGCGGTGTTGTCCATACTGTAAGACGTATTGTACCGTGGTGACAGAGTCGTCGTTCCCGAAAGTTTGCGACAATTCAAGAACAAAGCCGGAAATTCAGTTGGGTGATTTGGTATATATGCATCTGTTGTAAAACAGCGTGAACAGCGTCGGACAAGAACAAGAAGGACACGGGACGAGCGCTGACTCTCAACTAAGGTTTTATTAGCAACACCTTGTGCTTATAAAGGGAAAAATATACGCAGAGTGCATCACATGTTACGCTAAAAGAGATAAAACAAGAGGCAGATAAGCACGCGACGCTCAAAGGCCACCGATGAAACCTATCTCTTTGTCATTGAGAGCGACTGTCGGTTTGCTGACACACTTTGGCTATTGACTTATATAGAATGCTTCCATTACTTCTCGCGTTGTCTAATCACAGTGCGTGTACAGCACCTTTGCTGTTGTTGTTGTTGTTGTAGACCTCACACAATGGCACATACCCACATGGGGGGATTGGCCATAACCAGACGGTGACTATTTAAATGACCACTTGCATGTGGCAAGCCTGGGATGACCTACCAAAATTTGGATTGCACAGTTTTCGTAGCCGAGGTAGTTGCAGGAGGTTAGGCGGGTCATACAAACTAAAATTTAGGCAAAGAAGGGGTAGGGATTACTATAAGTGGTTGTAAAAACCGAAATACAGAAGCTGATACAGAATACAGCTGATACAGCGAAATACAGAAGCTCCGTGCGCGGTGCCACAACCTTCCGTTTTTTCCGACGGTACCCTCTCCCTTTGGATCGCCGGACATAACTGCTTTAGTTTCATGGGAGCTTATGCAGCTACATTTATTTCATACCGACTTGCCACATTTTTCAGCTCATGGGTGATGCGACGTAGGTAAGAAAGAACAGCAACTTTTTTGTTTTTTTCTTTTTGGTTGCCACGAGTCTTCCGGATGTCGTGCTGTTTCACCAATAGAGCAAACGAGAGCAGGCCTTTGTTATTCTGCAACTTGGGTACCCGGCAAGCCTAATCCTGGAGAGTTGAGACTGGAAACTGTCGCTGAGAGCATGGTGACAGGATTTTGTCATAGAATTACGAAGGCAGGAAATGACAATGCTGTTTTTACAATTTTTGAGTGACTTGAATGGGAACTAAGGAGCGGTTTGGTTCATCTATGGTTGTATTTCCAGCAGACATGATCGGGACCGAACCGCAGGCGCAAATCTAAGTACTGCAACTCATCATCGAATGGTGCCTCAAAGGTGAAATCCAGCCCTGCTCCACATTTTCTGAACACCTTCAAAATGTCAGGCATGCGCGATGCTAAACGATCACGGTCGGTAAGCACCAGGTAGTCGTCCACATACCTCACGGGCTTAAGGCGCAGTGCCGAACGTTCCCTCTCGAGGTCCCTATTTACGTACATCAGAAAAATTTCGCTAAGGACCTGGGCGATGCTTGACCCGATACACACTCCGGCCTTCTGTGAATAAAGTTTGCCCTGCCAATCCACTACAGTCGAACACAGGTAAAACTGGAGTAGCTCTAAGAAACTTTCAACTGTCAGGCCACACTTCGTGACGAAGGCTAGCTCATCATTATCTTCTGCAATACATAAGTTTACACGTTTCAAAAGTTTGTCCTGCAGCAGCCTGTAATATAAGTCTTTCACATCGATACTGAAGGCGACACGGCTTCCTGGGTTACGATCCTTCAGGAAAGAAACAAGCGCAGCGGAATTTAGAATCCTCAAGGAGTCATTTAAACACAGGGATGAAAGGTGTCGTTGCAAGAAGATTGACACATGCTGTTGCCACGTGCTCTTCTCCGAGACGATTGCCCGACACGGGACGTCGACCTTATGTGTTTTTGCACTGAAAAATATCTCCAGGTGAATTTGTTGCACTTGCCAACCTGTGTGCACAGCCGTTCAAGGCCAAGGTTGTTGTGAAGCGCCACGGCTTGATTCTTGGTGTCAACTTCCTTTAAGGATGAAACCTCCAAATTCCTGAAAATCGCTGCTAGCGCTTTTTCTTGGAACTGCTTTTTCAGAAAAGTTAGCAAAGCCGCCTTCTTTATCCGATAAATTCGCCCTCAAGTCATGCGAGCACATCCACTTTGCAATGACATGTACCGGACTGGGCTACTTCTTTTCCTCCTTTGTGCGGTCAAGGACTTGAACACACTCTGTAATACACCGGTGTCTTTCATTATCCTCCGCTTTTCTTGCAACTGATCTTCACATTGAAAGTTTCTCCGCCCTGTCTAGTCAAGACTCCAAGGCATGCTTAGGGCTCAGCTTGAGAACATCAGTTATGTCCGGCGGATATGTTCATTAGAAAAGATGAAAACCTTGCCTTCTTGGGGAGAGAAAAGGAACTACCCAACGGTCTGGACCCGCAGATGTCGACACCGCACGCGTTTATCTCGACGCCGGACGTCCAGCGCGCGCCGTCGGGGGAAAATCGCCGACATGCCGCCTTAAAACGGTACATATGTTCCGGCCTCTAAGTTGACTTAATTTCAATCCTGTAACGCTTTAGCACCTGCTGTCTGTGACAACTAATTCCTCCGGAAGTAAATGTTGCATAGAGTGATGGGGTCGTTGTGCCTAATGTTCAGATATTTATGGCACATGAAACATCGAAAGCGAAGCTATGTTCACTGTGTGCCTAATGGGTCGGAGCACCGCTGACTGCTGTTATAAAGATACTAATTAACTCCAGATTTCAAAACAATGTGGCGAACAGCGCTTTATCATTGCCAAAAGCACATTACGGAAACGTTATTAGGGCTCCTTTTAGACACTGGACTGGCTTCAATTTTGTTGTCGTGTACACAAGGTGCCATTTTCGCACTGCCTAAGGCAGTCAGCTTTCGCTGCGATATCTTCGCCCTAGCACATCTCCTTTTGTCTGAAAGAAAAGAAAAAAACATGCCAGGTTGCAAAAAAGTGGGGCTGAAACGAGTTCCGAATCGGTTCGGAACGGTTCCTTTGTATAATTACGGTTCGTGTTCAGTTCCAAGATGGCGAAAAAAACGGGTTTGGTTCCGGTTCGACTCCCTAGTGACAGCGCCTGCCATTGCATGGCAGTGGCTGGTCGCTTAACTACTGCACCACTGGCCCAGAAGTGGTACGAGTGTTCCTAGGAATCTGAACGTGATGCAGAAAACGACCGATTCTGCATATATTAAAATTAATCCGTTACGCTACGGCGTCATATACTTTGGGCGGAGCTTAATTTTCCCCTCCAGATCGGATAGCGAGGGCCTCTCCTAAGCTTTTCTTGCTATATATCGCAGGATGAGAGTGCTACATCCAATATTTTTACATGCTGTTTATTTGTAAAGTCACGGCGGGTTGGTGACCCCTGGCTCAATGGCGTTCGTGAAGTGTTCCCATAAAAGCTGCAGTTTTGGGCTCAGCGCTCTTCTGTCACGTTCTTTGTCTCGGATCTCATCTTTTGCACTTTTACTGTTTCAAAAAAAAGATGACCCATGAGTAGAACTGAAATAGGTTAACGTGATGCTTTTTTAATTAGCTTGTGTGGGTGTTCACTGAAGCTTATATTTAAGCAAGGACAGTGACACACTGGCTAGTTCTCTTCTTGGCTTTCGATGATTTATACTCTACCTACCTGTCCTTTTGTGAATATCGCTGTTTTTGACAGTGGCAAAGACTCCCATGAACGCTTTCGCAGCGGTTATGTGCATAATATGTAATTTTGATGGTGCTGTTTAAATTCTAGTTCTCGCGCGTGCCCACTGTCCGTTTCTGGACCTGAGTGTTTGCCTGCCGAGATCTTGTCTTGCTGTATACCTTCAGTGTCTAACACAGAATTAAATTTCAGGCGGATTTCCAATCCTATCGTCAATTTTTCACGCTGTGCTTATATTTTTAAATTCATCTTCAACATAAGGGCCTACGTTTCAATGTCGTAGTTGTAACCTTTGTTGTGGTTCTTTTATTAGAATGCAGGAAGAGCAGTCCCATCACCGTGAAGAAGTTTCTGCCTGATACATCCCGGTTGGCCTGCCGAAATTGAGCTCTGTCTTCGTTTCCTTTTAACGTGACGCGTCCGGTATTTACTCTTCTTCTTTTGCTTGTGCAATAAAAGTGGGTGCGCACCGATCTTCCTTGTATACAAATATCGCATTAAACTTAATGCGCTGCCTAAAAGTGAAAAATCACCTTTTTCGTCATTATTTCGCAAGCGCCGGACTTCTGGAGGAACCCTCGCTGCTAGATTGCGGCCTTTCCGCTTGTCGGCCAACAGCAATATATATTTGCAGCATCACATGTCGACCCACCTGGAAGATAAGAAAAAGAAACACGGGCAACGCACCGTGCCATGATTACTAAAGACAAGAAGGAGAAGAAGAAGAAGCACCATGCAGTTGCGTCTCCGTTTATCGTGGCGCACAGGCTTACTCTTTTATTGCGTCTATCCGGCTCTCCTGTACCCTGTACTGAAGGCCGAGGTCCGCTTCCTGCTGCGCTACCTCCGCACAGTGTCACCAATCGATCGGCTCTTCGAGACGCCCGGTTGCACAATGCCGCTCTACCCGTCGTTCCATTGGACTATACGACACGCCAACTGGACCGACACGAGTCTGCACAGGCGATGTCCTGGCCGCCGAGCCACCGTTGTCTACCGCCGCGGAAACGTCCTGTATCTAAACGATACCCGCATGGCACAGTACTACGGCGCCGAGTCTGCAAAACACGCGCAGTGCACCTACCGCGAAGTGCTGAGGAATCGCACCTCGAGCACTCCAGACTGGGGATACGCCCTCGGCGCTAGGAAGCCCATGGTCTTCGGCAAGTCCTTGTCCGAGGAATACGTGGCGGTGACATGCGTGGCGGGAATAGAGACGCTTTTCACCGATTACTTCCTCCTTCCGCAGCGGAAGGGAACGAAGGAGCCCGGAAGCAGGGTAAGAAAAGAGAGCGGCGTCAATGTGCTTGTCATCGGCATCGACTCGACGTCACGAATGAATTTCAACCGTCATATGAGGCGAACACGGAAGCTGTTGATGGAGAAACTCAACGCCTTCGAACTACTGGGCTACAACAAGGTGGGCAATTTGGCGATATAGTTGGGAGCTACGACAGCTAGTGGGAGAGCATTTGAAGAGCAGAGAGCAGTGAGGAGGTGTAGTATACCACCTGTGCCAATCTGTTCACTCGTTCCGTCACGCTGCTTTCTTAGGACGATGCAACGTGCGCCTGATTTAGGGGCACCGGAGCGTCAGCTCAGGCGATGCATAGTTCATGATATTTAGATAGCCATATAATCCTCAAATATTCATCGCCGTACCATGGGGTGTGCAAAGAGTTAAGGTATTCTCCTTGTAGAGTGCTTGAACGTCAAGAATGTGTCGTTGAAGTAGTGCATAAATAAAAACCACTGACTGCAGCTAGCCTGTTTCGTATCGTCATGAATGAAGCTCACTTCGTTCCATTCTTTTTCTCACCTCAAGCCTCGATGCTTACGATTTACGGCACTGTGCCTCCGGCCACATTTGTGACCGCAGGTGGGCGAGAGTTCTTTCGGCAACCAGATCCCGATGTTGACCGGCGTGGCTTCCGATGACGTGGACAGGCTATTTCGACACACTACCTTCGACGACCTGGCACACTTGTGGGGTGTTTACTCCAAGCGTGGTTACGTTACTCTCTTCCTCGAGGAGGGGGCCGAGTACGGCCTGTTCGTGTACCCAACCTACAAAGGTTTCCGGGATCCTCCTACCGACTACTACTCAAGGCCTGTCGTGCTCGCCATGAACCAAAAGGAGGAGCTTGATAACTACTGCGCGGGCTCTCGTCTTAAGACGCAGGTGATGCTCTAAAACGGTCTTTTAATGTTCCCACTGTACCATAATGATCTTCACCCCCATCGGGTTGCATGTACAGTGGTTGGTGAATCAGGATGCTAAGATTACAAATTAAACAATTCCTGTGAAAAAAACACTCGTTATATATATCTCAAAGCTGTTGCCGCTGAAGGTGACAATGGGCACCACAGTGTTCTAAAAAGTTTTTCAACTGTTCAGAATACGAGTTGTTTAAACCAAAGAATATATTGCTTCATGTTGGAGGTGGAGCCTTCCGTGACAACACTTTCTTCAGATCGAAACATTCATGTTGCTAAAAAGCAATGCATCGGCGAAGGGCAAGTGCGGGAAATGGAGCTTTAAACGGAAATGAAGCCAACTCTTTTTTCCAGTAAAGGAGTATTTTTCTGCAATATTTGTTAAAATTAGGGGATTTCATTCTTAGTGAAAGTGTGTATCAGAAAATGGCTGGGCAAATAATCTTTCTCAAACCAAAACCAAAATAAACGCGGGCACTGGCTACTGCCGCTAGTGACATATAGATAACAGGCTGGGATACATTCCACTCCGTGACATTGCAGCTTCGGTACCATGCTACTACCTGTAGCTACAGTATTGATCAGATGACCGGTGAAAGCGTATGCAGTGAGCAACGTGGGCTTTATCGACTTAGGTTGGGCAAAGCTGGCCTATAACTGGGCTAAGTGGAGCTCATTGGGAGAGATCGTCACCGTGCCGTGGGCCAACCGTGCTGCTGCTAACGATTGTTGTGACAGCTGTGAAATTGTTACATTTGGGAACACTGACTATAAGTTAAAACTATTCTGCGCAGGTTCACCTCGACTACGTCGGCGATGTGCTGCGACTAAATGCGGAGGACGGCCGGCGGATGTTCGCGTACGTCTGGTTGTCCGACGTTCCACACAGCAACCCCCAAGCGCTACTCGTACTCGACGGGCCCGTGCACGGATTTCTGCGAAATTTGCAGAAGCAAGGCGCCCTCGAGGAAATGGCGCTGGTTCTTCTTAGCGATCACGGCGCCCGGTTCGGTGTCAGCCGCTCAACACATATTGGACGTCACGAAGACAAGACACCCGCAGGATTTGTGGTGTTGCCATCGAAGCTGCTGCGACGCTATCCACAAGTGGCTGTCAACCTGGAGGTGGGCTGACCTGAGCCAATGGCTTTCCGAGAAACTATACACTTGAAATTCATATCAATTAATTTACAGTTGCTATAAAGCAGTGCTATGACATTTATCCGCTTTCAAGAGTCGTATGGTGTAATAATTAAAGCGACTACTCAGTCTTTCACTTATGTGTGAAGGAGATGTAATAATGGCGAATTCTTTGTCATATTAGATGTTCACTTAGTTAAAATTTTTTTCCTCGATGATTGCAGTGACAATAGCGTGCTAGGTATCTGGAAAATGATAAATACATAGCGTACAAATAACACTTTTGACGGGCGCATGTGAAACCAGCGACAGTTCGCTTTTCTTGGTAGCCTTTCCGGAATGTATCTCCGGTAACTAAACAAATCTCGCTAGCAACAACACGTTGCCCTCGGTATTATTACGGCTATGCATTTCGCAGGAGGACAATTCGATGCAATACCGATTTTAATTAAGGAAAAATGTAGCCTTGTTTGACTTCTATAGTGCATGTAACGAGGCGGGCTTGACTTATACCGCACTTAAGTGTCGGTCAATCATGGTGCTACGAAGAACCTCTGAGTATCTCGGAGCCAGATCACTCGGTTGCTTGACTCACCATCGCCTTAGCCTGTGTCTATTCGATCTATGCACCACGCACGGGCCCATGGCTGCTTTAGCAGATTACGTGCTGCTGCTCCCAGCTGCTTCTCTTATGAAGTTTCAATGAGCCCTGCCTCAACCTTTTGTTACGCGATGTGTCGTCTTCAGCCGCCTCCCTTCTTCTCTAGCAGCGTCCCTCTGTTCTCGTTCGAGGTGACGCGGTGTGGCCTTCGGTCGCATATATTCCGCCTCACCAACAAATTCAGGGGCCTGCGGCCTCCGCTGGTTTAATACAGTCTCGAGCGACAGGGTAAAGAAAGTGTTTCTGAAACTCAACTCTTTTCTTCCCCGGAATTCAAGTCGCAGTATAACTGGTTGTGTGATGAATGAGGAAAAAAGTGCATGAACCTGTAGGCTGCAGCCAACTAGGCCGCTATCACTGCCTTGTGCCTATAGCAAAGAGTTATAACTGACAGCGAGATCAAAGGATAAGGGGGAAAAGATAGACGTGTGTCGGACCCACGTCGTGCGCGGAACTTACATCAACGACGCTGTGATAGCCAAATACCCTCTGCCCAGAATTCATCAGCGGTAGCGTTTGCTATCTCAGAGACGCTTCAAAGAACATAACAGTGTTGACGTTCACCTTTGCTGTTTTCTTTTCCTCCCTCTTGCCCAACCTCACCGCACCTCGCGCCGTTTAAACAACCATCTCAGCTTCAAACGCCTTTCAGGTAAAACCGTTGCATTCAATTCATCCGCTTTGCCGCAGGCTATTGTTCACTGGAATGGTCTTCCGGAACACATCGTCAATATTCGTGATCCAGCTTCTTTTAGGACCGAAATAACAGCCATTTTTTCTAATTACTGACGCGTCAATAACTATTGTATAATGATGTTCTTACTGTTTAATGAGTACTAACAGTCAATCAGCATTATATAATCGTGTCATTCATGCTCCTGTTATTACTACTATTTATGTAATCCCCCCCTCACGCAATACTCCATGCTTGGAGCCTGTGAGGCAACGTGAATAAATAAATAAATAAATAAATAAATAAATAAATAAATAAATAAATAAATAAATAAATAAATGTGTGCATTTATGCAGCGACACTTGTAGTACTGACGCCTGCTATCACTGCACTAATAAGGTTTCTAGCGCATGGTGCCCTGTATTATTTATACAATACTGCAAGCCTTGTGGGGCTCAAGCAAGAGGGGCATACAAATATTTTACGACAGCATAATGACAACAGCCGCAAAAAAGTGGTTAACAGTTCCCCCTGCGGGAGATTTCCTCTCTGCGCCCCGGAGTTGCTTGGAATGGAGCATGGAGCAATGGAGATGTCTTACAGCGTCGGCTGTTGAAGGCACGTTCCCGCGGTTCCGAGCCGTAGTAATAGGTGGTAATAAGTGGTAACCACGGTGAAGGGGCAGGAGGGTGACCGTGGAAAGAGAATATTGTGGTGAAAGCGGCTTAATGCACAACGGGAGGATGGTGGCCACAGGAACCAATCTGGAGGTTGGTTGCCGTAGCCGGAGGAGAGTTTGGCGAAACCGGCGGAACTCGCAACTGGAGGTTTCTGCCTCGCGAAGGACATGAAGTCCGCTTACAACTGGAGGAGGAGGTTGTAGCGAGAGCAGAGGAATGCGTAACCGGAAGATGCTTACCGTGGAAGGGGGAGGGCAATGCGAGAGCGAAGGTAGGCCAAACGTGGGTTTGTCTGCCTGGGGGCCTACCGGAAGGTGGTCCCCTATTTTGTCCGTGTCTTTAGGGCTGTTGCCCTTATAATTTAGAATAAAAAGCGTGACGAGAGTGGAGGAGTGTGGCAGGGTCCGTACGCCGCTCCTGCTGTGGAACGCGGCACCCTGGAAGCTAGGCGGGCTGTAGCGGGGTCTAGACTGGAATGCTACTCAAAAGAGCCCATTATGCGGAAAGCTAAAACGCTGCTCCATTAATATACATACATCCTTTTTCCTTTCAAATTCTTTATGTAGACATATCGTAAAATAAAACTATCTCAATACTTTACACTGATAACCGTCCTCTGAGTTTTCCGTTTGCATGAATGTGGATGTTGGCCCTCATATTGACGTAATAACAAACTTATTAGCATTTGGTATAGAATTTAACTTACTGTCGTGGATTTAGTTATTTACAGAATAAAAAAACAATGTATGAAAATAGGTGAACATGTTTCACAGAGCCTGGATGTTTGTTCAGGTGTAGCCCAGGAATCCGTTTTTGCACCTATTTTATTCCTGATATACATTATTGACATTCACTTCTGTGTCCCTTCATTATTTCAACTCCTCCTTTATGCCGACGATTGTGTTTTGTACACACTGTAGAAAAATTAGAAGACCAAAATAATTCTCCTTAACTATTCGCTGAAGTCAATCAATCCTTGCTTTGGGACACGGTGTAAGTGTAGTTTACTCTGACACCGTGGTCTGGAATTTGGGAAATGCAATCAAATGCGAGCAGGCACAAGAACATCACAATAACTAATAAGAAGTAGCCTCTAAATTTTACATACACGCGTGGCGATACAGGTTAAAAAATACGACCAGGTGATGTATCTGGCACTCACCCTACAATCTATGCTTCATTTAGATCCGTGCATGATATCCGTTTGTTCTAAACCTGAAGATGAAAAAAAATATTTTCGGGGAAAAATACGCAGGCCCCGCCGCGGTGGCTCAGTGGTTATGGCGCTCGGCTACTGATCCGGACTTCCCGGGTTCGAACCCGACCGCGGCGGCTGCGTTTTTATGGAGGAAAAACGCTAAGGCGCCCGTGTGCTGTGCGATGTCAGTGCACGTTAAAGATCCCCAGGTGGTCGAAATTATTCCGGAGCCCTCCACTACGGCACCTCTCTCTTCCTTCCTTCTTTCACTCCCTCCTTTACCCTTCCCTTACGGCGCGCTTCAGGTGTCCAACGATATATGAGACAGATACTGCGCCATTTCCTTTCCCCTCAAAACCAATTATTATTATTATTATTATTATACGCAGCGCGCCTGCTCATATCAAACCCAGTGCATATAAAACACTTATCAGGTCCACCTTGAAAAATGCAGATCTGGGCTAGCACCCCTACCAGAAAGCCTTGTGTACGTCCATTGATTCGATTTTTAATTTTATTGAGAGCTGTAACTTTGATTTTAACTGTCTTCCTTCATTTGTGTGTACCATGTTTTAAGAGCGTTAGCTCTTGCTGCTTACCTCTGGTCAAGGACGCGTCTCTCTGCAATGAAGGTCAAATTGACCAATACTGTTACCCCGTGACCGAACTGTCTCACATAGCAAAAGTAGGCGCGTAGCGCTCATTTGATGCATATACTTTCCATCGTTTATATATATATGCCTGTATAACTTCCATCGAAGTGGGAGCCACCCCTCCCCCCTCTTCACTGGCCTCCTGCACCACCATTTGCACAAAATTTGTGGCCACCCGTTTGACGCACAATGTTGGAAGTGGTTCGAAGTTACTTCGAATGTCCGTGAGGACAAAATTACTAATTCAAATGAAGCCCAAACTATGTGTAGAACTCGCAGCGAAGACCTTTCCGCCTCCAAACCGTGCATTCCGATGACCTTCAGACGGCTATTACGGCCGAACCGCTTCTCGCAGGGGGTTCGGGATCGGGTCAAACGATTCGTATTTTTGTGATGCAGACTTTTATAAAATGTGTTAACTGAGATAACCAGGAAATGTACCTGATATAGGGAAGGCGGCTGTAAATCACAATAATAGTGCAAAATCCATGGGGTAGATGGCGCTGCTTGTGTCTTAGAAGGGATGCTTGTGTTTGGCCTTATCCATGTTAGCTGAGCACAGCGATGTAAACACTTTAAGCTCGCGTAGCTAGCGCTCTGAAGTTGGACATTCAGGGAGTGTTGGCGGAGAATTTTTTATATATGAAAGAATTTCATTTCTTTTGTGTTTATACAAGCTGTTTTTGCCACAAGGATGCTTTGTAAACACTCCTGCATGGGCCCGAAAAGGGCCCGCAGTATAGTTAGATAAAGACAAAAACTGTTTATTTGGAATTGGTGCGATCGACGTTTGATACGGCGTAATATGTGAAAATATTTCTGGGAAAAGGTTTACTAAGATTACAGAAAATATGGAGCTAGATTCGGTTCATACTAAATGTGTCGCGTTTCGTGCTACATTGCTGTGGATGTCGCAACAGGAAAGGCGTTGATTTTCAAGAATATTTTGACGCTCGATGTCTCCCAGGAGCTAGTTTATAGGGAACACGCAGCCTGTGTGTAGAATACTAATTATGGGAGAACTATGCCAATCTAGAGTGCGGCAAGGCGAAAGCCTTTGGCCTGAGCTTTTGGCCTTAGTTGCGATTCTAACTTCGCAGGTTCCCATACCAGTGGCACTCCCAAAGGCTTTTGCCTTGCCACACTTTCGATCTAGATGACGTTGTTAGCGCTCGCGGTCTGCTTTTCTTCTTCTCTTCTTCTCTGGCTTCTGGATTCTGTGGTGGTGGCGCACACGTGGCGATATATCAACGCGTTTTGCTGTCTTCTTAGTTTTTTGCAATAATTCTCTATAATTAAATAACTTATCACGGTAAAGTCATAACACTTAACATGTAGGTTACAGTTTGTCCCCTCTATCAGGTGCTAACATTCGTTTTCTGCTTTTCTGAACATTTGCCGCGGTATTTGTGGAAGTCAGCGTCACAACGGACAAACGAGTTTGAGCCGTTAAAGGCTTTCGTCTTAAAATGTAAGGTTCGAGCTCCATCATATTGGGCATCAGCCGCAACTTTGACAAGTGGCGAAAGTTGTAATGCAGCAAAACACGATGGTGAACCTAAAGCAGCCGCTACGCAACTAGATAGAAATGCCAATACATCTCGTTTAGTAGTTAAAGAATGCACTCTTACTGCTTGCACTAAACATTTTGTGTTGAAGAGGATTTATTTAGTGATCAGAGTACAAATGGCAGAAACCAGTGAACGGCTAGCATAAGACGTGCCGCAGTCCGCCGAGTATTCGCTCTTCGAACTCGTCGTCTTCCACTTTGAGCGAAGCTTGACGCGGCTTTGCAATTTCAGTAAGTTTGGTATCAGCCGTTTCTGGGCGGCACCCAGCTTTTTTTTTTTTTAGAATTCAAATTTTCCTGTATTACAACTAGTGACTTCTTGAACTACGATATAAATGCTTGTAGCAGCTTGGCACGTTTCTTATGCTTGATAGCTCCACATTAGCAGACATGCAGGCCAGATTGATACCCTATCAAGCGTTTTAAGCCAGTGGGACATATCGTCTCAACCTCGTTTCGCTCTGAGCGCAGGTGAATCAGCGGCGCTTGGTGACGTCCTACGATGTGCATGCCACCCTGCTGTCACTCTCCCGCTACCCTGACGATGGCTTCGAAGAACCCCTTGCCACGCAGAGGGGCCTTAGCTTGATGGGTACCGTTCCACCCGAGAGGAACTGCGGGGATGCTTTCGTGGCCGCGGAATTTTGCGAGTGCCTGGGTGCTGACAGTGACTTGGACGAACACTCACAGCTAGTGCAGTCTTTCGCCAACTTCGTGGTGGAGTACCTGAACGCGGTCAATCAAGCTAACTTTCCTGCCATGTGCACCAGGTGGGTACAGAAAGCACTCCATGGTGTCTGAAAATATTAGCGGCTGGTGAATTGCTGCATGGCGGAAACACTTTGAAATGAATAGGTGTATATGGAGCTTTTTTAATAAAATAAATGTTCGCGTGAGCGCCTTTTATCATGAAGGAAAATTCTGTGGTCAGGTTGGCCGACTAAATGTATGCAACAGATCAGGGCATTGCCACATTAACTTGGCCGGTGCAAATACAAGGCGTATACAACAGAGAGTCGAGTCGCAGAACTAATTTGAAGGCTTCGATGGGCTTTGCTACCTCAGAATATAGGTTCCAAACAATCAGCACCTAGGTTAGACACAGCAATTAGGAACCATTACTTCTTGAAGAAATGCTCGATGTATAAAAAATGTATTAAGTGCAATTTTACCTGAAAAAGATAAAAGCCCGGAAGTACTCCAACATCTGCGTCATGTGAAATCCTCTTCACGCCATACCTGATGCCTGAGTGGACTGAATGAGGTCCCCTTGAATAAAATGGAGGGGCCATGGCCTCGACCCTCCAGCTATTGTTTTGCAAACGTTGCCGAATTGGCACGTATTGATATCTTGCCTGTGGTGGCACGCACGGCATGTGACAGTACTTTTGCAACAAGATAATGGCTGCAGCTTGGAGAGTAAAAAGAATCCCTCATTAAAATTTTAAAGCTTTTGCTTGGCCCATATAGTTCTCACATGATCTCGCTCTCTGAGTGTGTGTCTCTTAGAGTTGTGTTCTGAAGCCTAGCCGTGGAAGGTGGGCTCACGTAGGTTAATTTAGTGCTTTTCCACATCCACGAAGCTGAACATGGGACCGTGGAATTGTGCTGCTGTCGTTGGAATAAAAGATGCAATCGGATTTTGCGCATTCATACAGGCTTTTTGGTGACAAGGATGACACTACGTAGAAATATTTAGAAGTGTTAGAGGATGCTATTCGGAAGGATGGTTTTTGAAAAATGAAGCTTAGATTTAATACATGAACCTGACACTTAAGCGATTCAGTTGCCGAGACTGTGTGGACGGCATTCTACAGAAGATATGCAGGCCGCAGTTCCCGTATGACAAGGGAGTCGCCGGGCACTGGAAGAAGCGTGTGCTATGTTAGAAGTAGTACCGTGGCTTATCTGTCAATTTCCTTATTCTGGCACGCTCCCGTGCGATCAGAGCTACCGCCACTGCACGTATAAAATATCATTTTTGGATTTCTGGTAACCGGCGATACAATGAGCTGCCAGCTACACGTTTTATTGCTTTATGTTGTGAATGGCATTCTGTTCATTCGTGTAAACAGCGCACAAGGATGAGCACTGGAAGCGGACAACAAGAAGCTCAGAGCGAATGTGCACTGCGTTCCTTTTTCATTAGTTTTTCGTCTTCGCCTGTGTCCGCCACAATAACTTCGTGCATTCAGATGTGACTCCGCACCTTTCTAGAACGCTTGGAACCTTTTCTGCGGTGCGTTCTACAGGTGGAAGCTTGCGGCGGTGAAGGACGCGTCCGCGATGGGCGGAAGGGTTAGCGGGAAGATGCTGCTCCGGGCTCTCGTGACCACACTGCCGGAGGCGCACTTCGAGGCATACGGCGAGGTGCGCGAAGGGTGGCGACAGCGGGTGGACTTTATTCAGAGGCTGGACTGGTACGCCAACCAGACCGGTTGCCTTCCGCCCAACCGCTGGCAGAAATTCTGCTGGTGCACCACGGAGGCCACAAGGAGCCACAATCACACCACGGTGTCCAATGCTTCGCAGCTATAGGAAATGCGAGCACCTCGCCTTGGAACAGCTATTACTAATTTATTGACATCTGATGTCAATAATAAAGCTGCACTGAATGCTTAATGCCGCTGAAGAGACATTGCTTGTCTTAAAATGAGAGATTTTGGTTCATCACGTTTCGGAATGTCCCCATCATAAAGATTGGTAGGGGTTGAAATTAGTTAAACCGAGTGGATGTGCGAAAGCAGATGTTCATTTTTCAAGTGGAGAGGGATCTTAAGCTCCGGATTTAAGGCATGACGTGATATCTTAAATTGGTGAATGCCCATATAGGCGGAATTGGGGATTCTCTACTTAACATTCAAAGATGGCGGTGAGTCGTCATGCCACTACCAGCGCACTGGCGCCGCGGTTAAGAGATGCGCCACTGCACAGAGAGCAAGTGGCTATTTCTATCACAGCCGCCGGTATAAGGATTGTGCGACCCATGCTGCTGTTCCCGTGCACCCTCTCGCGCCGCTGGCAAGACGCTCCTGCGAACTTAGCTTACCCGCGTTGTTGCCCGAGCTTAATCGGCGAAGCTCAGGTAGTAACTCGGGTTTCTAGGCAACTACACAAGATCGTACTGTCGGGGACAAAAGCTTCCAGGACGCGTCATCGGGTAAGGAGGCTGACAGCTCTGTGGTTAGCAGCTGGCGGGAGACCACACTTGTCGAGCTGAAAGTCGGACTCTCGTGCTGTGATGTATGCAAGTGATATCAGGTGATTGCTAACAAACATGGCAGCTATTGGCCAAAATCGCTTGTCGTGCGTCCTGGATACTTTTGTAACCTATATTACGTACGGTGTCAAGATTCTTGGTCGGTGTTGGTGAGCGTATGAGCGATTTCGCACTAAAAATGTACTGACATCGCGTTGTTGATAATGGCTACCTAGAGCTGCTGTACACAGGCGCCGGGCATTTGAGATGCATAGCAAAGCATTCGGCGGCACCATCTGAACGCTAGTCCAGGACTGTTACCCGGAGTGCGCCGTAGAGCACTAACAATAGGCGCTTTCTGCAGATCATATATGAGGTGCAGGCCAAGAGAGCACTTCTATTATATTGACCTGAGACTTCTCACAAGAAGAGTACCGACACAATTTTCTCGTTTGAAACATAATGTGCTCCTGCCAAATGATTTATAGTTAACTACGCCAACCAGACATCAAGGAAACCAACTAAAAATGGGGTAGTGGCGGCATCATTTCTGTGTTGGGGCGAAGTTGGGCAGCATCAAAATATCTTTGCCGAAGCCGGAATTTTCACATTTTTGAGGCAAGTACTTTTGCCAGTCCTAGTTGATTTCTTCGTGATTAAATTTCCTAAAAGGTGAATAAAGCATTAGCCGCGCTATCATTGA
Organism: Amblyomma americanum; assembly: GCF_052857255.1. Classification (NCBI taxonomy): domain Eukaryota; kingdom Metazoa; phylum Arthropoda; class Arachnida; order Ixodida; family Ixodidae; genus Amblyomma; species Amblyomma americanum. The sequence goes on from NC_135503.1 coordinate 131,896,400, forward strand.
ACGAACTAACGCCCTGAGCGCAGAATCTCGATGAGAACGTGGCAAGGGTGAGCTGCAAGCCGAGCAGGCATTTTTGCATTTATATGAAGACTGTTAATTGGGGCTGACGAGAAGCACGACACTGGACAACTGGCAATAGCTTCATGCGTAACTCATTGTTTATTGGATGAGTGCCCACTAAGAGAAATTAACTGGGCGATAGACACAAAGCGTTCCTGAGGGCGCGTAATCAGGTTTCAGAGGCTGAGCATAAATACTTCCGGGAGTACGCAGCACCACTTGGATGCTTTGTACTTCACAGTACAATGCTTCCTGTAATCGCTGGAACTGGTACCGGCCGCAGAACCGGCGTAAATGTTTTCCGATGAGTCTGAGTAGAAAATGCGGCATCCGCACTTAAACGCCATCACTCAGCTATAATTTCGAGTCACATTGGCAAAGTAAAAATTCACTTTGGCGAGTAGGTATGACTTCAAGACTTAGGTGGACGAAGCACGGGCACTGTCTCAACTTTCTTCTTGTTTGTCGTCTATTTGCGCTGGTTTTGCATCACGACATCGGCAAAGATTCTAACAATGGAATTCGTTGAGCTGTTGGGTCATTATCCGACGCAGGTAGAGTTGTCCGGCACACAACACAGGATAAATTGGAGAGATATGGAGGAAGTCCTTGCTCCTAAAGTTGGCGTCGTCAGGCTGGTGCTGCTGCTGATGGTGATGCAGACAGTGACATCCTGATCTGCGTCATCAATAATGTGTTGTAGAACACTGTCGAGGGGAGTTTTCATTGCTTTGCCCGGGTTTGAAGGGCGTAAGTTTTTTCGCATTTTGTACAGCCGAGATTTATTCTGCACATTACTCTTTCCATCTTGCCAGGCTGTGCGCATAGACCGACATTCGGGGACAAACGAGATCGTGCTTTTCATCGTCAAAATCATCAGCCTTACTACGCCCACTTGCAGGGCAGTGACCTCTGCCATGTCTCTCAAATTAATCCTGCCCACCTAACTTTCTGCCGCCCCCTGCTACGCTTGCCTTCTCTTGGAATCCACTCCGTTACCCTTAAGGACCAGCAGTTATCCAATTGCCTTTTTACATGCCCTGCCCAAGCCCATTTCTTCCTCTTGATTTCGACTAGGATGTCACTAACCCGTGTTTGTTCCCTCACCCACTATGCCTTTTCCGGTCTCTTAACGTTACACCTATCATTTTTTTGCATAGCTCACTGCATTTTCCTCAACTTAAGCTCACACCTTTTCGTTCACCTCACATTTATGCCCCCTAGAAAGAGCTGGTAACATACAGCTGTAGCATAATTTTGTCCTGAGGGATATTGGTAAACTGGCAGTCATGATCTGAGAGAACCTGCCACATGAGCTCTACCTCATTGATATTGTTCTAGTTATTTCTCTCTCATGATCCGGATCAGCGGTCACTACCTGCCCTAAGTAGACGTATTCCATTACCACTTTGAGCACCTCGCTTTCAATTGTGAACTGCTGTTCCCTTGCTAGACTGTTGAACATTACTTTGGTTTTCTGCTTGTTCAGTTGAAGACCTACTTTTCTCCTCTACCTGTCTAACTCAATTATCATGCTTTCCAGTTTTGCAGATAAAGAAGCGAAGTCATTTAAAATATATTGAAAAGCAACGGAGACAAAAACCCATCTTCAGGGAACGCCGCAGTCAGGTTCGTGCCAGGGTTTGGACCCGACGTTTAGATGAAGGCGAAACGCAAAAGGCGCCCGTATGCTATGCGCTGTCAGTGCACGTTAAAGCTGCCCAGGTTGCCGAAATTTTTTGGAGATCTCCACTAAGGCACCTTTTTATTCCTTTCTTCTTTCACTGCCTTCTTTATCCTTACCCTTGCGGCGCGGCCCTTGTGTCCTCCGAGACAAGTGATACAGTTACTCCAATTCATTTCCTAAAAAAACGAATTTTATAAAAAATGACTCCTGAGTATCAGACGCTGTTGCTAAATAATTCGCTTTTTAAAGACGCTATTTATGACATACGCTATTTACGGCAGTGGTTCGGGAAGAGCAGCCTCGATCGCAGAAGCTGTAGCGGTGGCAGCACCTGCCATCCCAGAGCAATGAAGCAATGCTTAACCACTGTCCGACTTCAATGCCATTGCATGGTGTGGCGACTTTCAGGGATCTATGTATTTTAAGAGGAGAAAGAGAAATTCTGCATTTGCGAACATTAACTCATTAACTATCGCTTCATAACCTTAAGTCAGAGCGCGGGCTGCTGTACGACGCCGACTGCCTTCCTGAAGTTAGCGCGCAGATCAGAAGGAATGCGGTGGTGTCGCAGCGACGGCTACGTAGAGCCATGCAGATGTAGAATTTCTAGCTGCGTAGCATCGGTTTACATTAGGCCAGAGCACGAGGGAACTGTGTACACAAAGTGAAGGGGCGGGTATATGCCTTCTCACGTGTAAGCAGTCTTAAGCCTTACACAAATGTCTACCAAATTTTAATTCATTAGACCCCCGGCAATAAATTAGTTTGACGTCTAATTGCCGCTTATCTACTTTTTGTGGCGAGTTTCAATTTGAAATTGGCCATCGTGTTCCCACTGACTGTTTATTAACTCAAGTCGATACACTGGCAATTCATATTTAGTGGCCAGTTTATAAATTTTAAGTTCGCATTTAGTTGCATATTTATTAACTCTCAATTCATATTTGATGCCTGTTTATTACTACTCATTCTTAGTTATTCGATCTGCAGTTCACACTTAATTGACCGCTTATTGATATATGTAAATGCATCCAGTCGAGAATTTATCGGGTGTTTATGTATTAACTCTCAGATCAAGTTTTGTTGCACGTTTGTTTCCTCTAAGTTCATATTGAATTGCCTGGAAGTTAACATTTAATCGCCTGTTTATTACTTCCCAATTTTATTTAATTGATCTGCAGTTCTGAGGGACTCCGCGGCCACCATGGACGTAATCCACCCCACGTACGTGAACGCAGCTGATTTTACTGGGGAATGTGCAGGGATTAGGCCGGTGGCCGGAGAGAATAGCGCATGCTTGCCGATCGCACGAGTTAGAATAGAGGGCCCGTTTGGCGTTCTGGAAACAGAGGCAGCGGTATCACCGAATCTGGAAAAATTTCCGTATCTCTTTTCAAATCGGTCGGAGCAGATGCTCCAGGAAGAGGGTCGTAGTTTCGGCGATCGAACCGTCCAGGCGCTCACTCGTGCGAAGGCTCGCGAGATTGCAGCTGAAGTAAATCGTAGGAAGAACAAAGGCTCTCCCACGACGGGTCGGGCAGGGGCAAACCCAGGAGGCGATGCTTCTGAGACGAGCGGAGAGGCTTGCGGCAGGAACAGATGCGACGCCGAGTACAATGACTCAAAGGGGTCCAGTTCGATCAGCTCGTGGTGCCGCAGAAATACCGCACAGGCATCCTGAAATTGTGCCATGGTGGGGGTTGGTCTTGCCACCTTGGAGTGAAGAAAACTAAAGCTAGGCTTCTACAGGAGTTTTATTGGCCTGGCTGCGTCAGGGATGTCAAGCAGTTTGTAAAGTCCTACGACACCTGTCAGCGTGTCGGAAAGCCAGGGGATTTAAGGAAGGCTCCGATGAAGCTAGTGCCCGTGATTAGCGAACCCTTCCGTCGTTTGGTGGGGGACGTAGTCGGTCCTCTACCTGTGACTCAGTCGGGCTACCGCTACCGAAAAGGGCGGGAAGACGGGAATGCCGACAGTCTCAGTCGTAGCTTTCCTGCATAATCTGGCGTAAAATGCCCTAATGCTCGAGAAAAGCTACCGTATCATTTTTGGTTTTTGTTTTGTTTTTTTCTCTTGCTTCTCCGTACCTACCTCATTGCCGAAAAAAAAAGTTTCTTACCAAATTTCAGCCCCGCCGCGGTGGCTCAGTAGTTAGGGCGCTCGACTACTGATCCGGAGTTCCCGGGTTCGAACCCGACCGCGGCGGCTGCGTTTTTATGGACGAAAAACGCTAAGGCGCCCGTGTGCTGTGCGATGTCAGTGCACGTTAAAGATCCCCAGGTGGTCGAAATTATTCCGGAGCCCTCCACTACGGACCTATTTGTTCCTCTCTTCTTTCACTCCCTCCATTATTCCTTCCCTTAAGGCGCGGTTCAGGTGTCCAACGATATATGAGACAGATACTGCGCCATTTCCTTTCCACCAAAAACCAATTATTATTATTATTACCAAATTTCAGACGCATGTCTTTTGCGAAAAAAGGAAAAACAAAGCGGAACTAGTTTTGGTTCAGCAGACTTCCGGGCGTGAGCTGTTGGCGATGGTTAAGTCATCCAAAATTTGCAGCCATATTGCTCTGTATTTAAGACCTGGCAATGTTCTGAGGCTGGCCGCGTGCTGCCTAGCCGGAGGTAGGGGCTGAGCTCAGATCGGATCGCTAATGCTCCGTTGAGGACCCTTGCCAGCTGTGCAGGTCAAGTGGACTGACTACTACGAGGCCGACTGGGACTCTGACGCCCATTTGTGGTGCACCGACCAGCTGCAACCACTTCGTGGCGTCTTCTTGGCGGCGGACGGATTGTTGCGATCGGAGGCCCCGACAGCGGGAACAGACGAGCCCGGCAGGCGCCATCGAACTATGTTTGACCCAAAGGTGCTGTCGTCCTGAGAAGAGGATTAGGAACGGCTCCTGGCGACGGTGAGCTGTGACGAAAGGCCTCTGATCCCTTCGTCCGGAGTATGGAATGCGGCGTTTCTCCCGAACTGCGCCCTTACGTGGACCGGCAGAAAGACCCGAACAAAGGCGCCGGACCCGCCTCGCTCGCTTGCACTTGCGCGGCCAGACAAAGCGGGGGCGGACACGGCTGATTCATCTTACCCTCTGGAATGCCCGGGGGCGTCAGGACGCATCTTTCCACGGAGAGGATCACCGCCTACAAAGCCAACGACCTTATGCACATGATCAACCCGTCGGAAACCACATTCCAGGACGCCTCTTTCCCACGGAGGGGGTCACCGCCTGCTAAGCCAACGACCTTATGCACCTGCTCAACCGGTCGGAAACAGCATCCAGGACCTCAAGGCGCCAAGATTCCTTATCGCCTGTGCACGTGTTTGTGGGGGCGGAGCGGTCACGGGGTTAGGGAAGAGACTATGAAGAGTGTGTCTGCCCATTGGACGCTTGATCAGCCACCGGTTTCCCTAGCTAGGTGCCTAGGGAATATACACTGTATTTAAGCCGCGATTTGGCTGGTTTCACGGCTTCATCTCTGACTTTTGGTCTCCCTGCTTCTGTTGTAAAAATGTAGCACTTCATCTCTAACTTTTGGTCTCCCTGCTTCTCTTGTAAATATGTAAATAAACCTTCAAGTTTTCCAACCCTCCTGAAGGCTTCCCTCCGTCGTCTGCAGAGTTCATCGTCATGCGGTGAAGACCTCGGTCCCGATACCCAAGCATATCAGGGGCTTGTGCCGCGCTAGCTAGCCACAGGTGTTTTCCTTGCCGCAGACGCGTGCCTTGGTATGAACTTCGTCTGAGGAGCACGTAGAGGGGAACTTATAAATCGAGGCGTGTCAGCGCTGAAACAAGGACATGCGAAGCATCAGAAAATACAAAAACACCGGCTGGGGCCGCAAAATGGTAAAAATGGCGCAGTTAGACGATAACTAAACTGGCCAAGGCCGCGGTCTGTCCTGTGATGCAACATAGGTTTCCAGAATCACTGGATGCGAACAGGCCGCCATTAGAAACAGCCCAACAACGTTTAATGAAAATACTTGCTTGGGTGAGGCAGGTATAGCAGTAGTGTTTGATAAGCTGTCAAGCATTAAATGAGATATCAGAGGGTTAGAAAAATTATAGGAAGAGATGATGCACTCGAAACAATAAGGGGTAGGTAAGCATTCTACGAGTGTTTACCGGAGGGTAGGGGTGTGCGAGTAGAACTGAGTCGAACTCAAATAGTGAAAAGCATGACATAGACTGGAGCACACCCGCATTTTAAAAACAAAAGAATCGCCAAAGTCGTTGATATCTAGAATCCTTAATCATTCAGACAACTGAACACGCACTTAATCGCACTGACGGGGCACTTTCTAGTGCACAGGCCCGCTGCCTAGGGCACATTTCAAGCTTAAATAGCCACCCTCTCGCATCTCTACCTGTTCGTGAAGGAGGCTCCCGTGTGGGAGCCGAAACTTCATTTAAGTGTTCATTTTTATTTTGGTCGGTGTTCTGCCTTCTTCTTCTAGTACACCTCTGACCAGACGGGTTTCCGCTCAACCCTCGACTTCATTTCCTATTTGTGTGAATACTCGTACAAAATGTATCTATGCGAAACAGCGATGCACTATTAGCTCCTAGGTCATAGGAATCTGTCGCTATTCTAAGGTGCAACACTGATCTTCAGTAGAGAACACACGGCATGAATTAGGTCAGCATATTAAATCTGCGATCATCATGTCACATGCACAGGAAAATTTCCTTTTGCTACTCATTAAGAGTAAACAAACACGCGCCAAATCTCAGCCGATGAGAGGGATGAGGTTTTAGCTATGACCTCTGACACTGGGCATGAATGCAGGTTTTGCCCAACCTGCCTGAATCTTGTCCCATTGCTCAATATTAAAGGCCATATCTATGAGCATAATGAACCCCTCCACATAAATGGACCAAGTCGCTGCGCTAAACCCTCGTTTTTGCATTGCAGCATGCTGTGTGGTGTCGTCAAAATATAATAAATAATGGCATGCCCATTGAAACTTAGTGTGGATTATTCGGGAACCTCAGACCTGATTCGATTCCATTCCAAATACTTTTGAGCTTGCACTGTATGATGCACTATTTAAATTTTTCTAATGTCCGCGCACTACTATCAGGGGCAAAAACTATGAGCACGATACTTGATCGATAAATATATAGCAGGCAATGCACACCAATTCCGGGAGCAGTAATTAGAGGATGGAAGTAAATAGTTTCTATTTCATTTTGGAGGGTTTGACGTCCCAAAGTGACTCAGGCTATGAGAGACACGTAATTTAGGGCTCCGGAAATTTTGACCACCATGGGTTATTTAAAATTCTCTTACATTGCACAGTACAGAGGCCTCTAGAATTTTGCTTGCATTGAAATTGGACTGCCGCGGCCGAGATCAAGCCCTTCCCTTCCGGGTCAGCAGCCGAGCACCATATTCCACTGAGCTATCGTGTCGGCTGACGGAAGTAATTCTGATGGAGCTTAATAAAAATTACACGCTAAAGATTGTACAAGCCTATGCATCTACATGCAGTCATGATGAAGTTACGGTTGAAAGGTTCCACAAATCTTCAATGCGTCAACTATAGTGAACTAATATACATCAACTGTGGCAAAGCCTGGAGGGCGCGCCTAGCTTTCGGGTGCCCCTTTACGCACTGGAAAGCCGCTGAAGACCGTGCTGCTCTTTCATACAGCAGTGTAGCAGCAAGGTCAGCTGGGCGTCGCGGTGCATGGATAGGCAGTCACTTTCACTCAAAGTTTTCTCCTGTTGGAACCGCATTCGGACAGGGTACTTTAATTAGGGGTCATGCTAACACGAAAAAAGAAAGAAGATTGAGCGTGAATGCCAATATCACGAAGTTGTGGCTCAGATTACAGCATTTTATGTCTCAGTACGCCTACATTTAAGCCAACCTAGCATCAAAAGGTGCGGAGGTGCAAGGCGCCTTAAATTGAGAGGTTAAACTGCTTAGTGTACTTTGAGTAAACTAGACTTTAGCCCTGCCTTAATCTCTGGTCTCTTGGGCAAGCAGCTGCCTACCATGTGTAGAGCGTAGTATTTATAATCAACTGCTGTGAAAAAATTAGAGCAGAATCAAATGCCTAATTTGAAAAATCTGCATAAGCAGTTGAATTTACCCTCAATAATAAGTTTGACACTTTTACTAGAAGGTGAAGTGTCACACTTGACAGAGATGATCTGGAGGGTGAAGAAGGGGTAGGCAGGTGGGTGTCCCGCCAGCTAGAGGTGCCGATCATGGTTGCAGTTCTTTCTAGAGGACGGCTGGCTATCCCACTCTCTTTGAATTCGATTTGACCGTCATTTTTTCATTCTGATGCTGCGTGAGCTTGAAGTTGATTTCGATTATGTGGATGGATGAAGTAGGTGGACTGCTGGTCAGTGGCGCTTCTGGAGGGTGAAGCAGCGTATGGGTGAGGCGTTAGATCCTGCGTGACGGTGGGTTAGCGGACAACCTAATAGCTAGGGAGCATATGTGGGAGGGAGGTAGGTGCTGCTTCTGGAACGTGTAGGCTCCTTGCCAGGCTGGAGGTTTCACTTGAACAGCCGTCAACTGCCGCGGGGGGGGGAGTGACTCTAGCACTGTTTTCACAGTAAGAAACCTAAATTTAGTCTATGCCCTACATTAGGGAACACAGAGTGGCTGCTGCACCAAGAGGCATAAATTTATCTGTTTGGAGTGCAAGGTGTTGTAATGCTTATATCTTCAGATCAGCCGAGCTGAAAGGAAATGCGTATCATTGAGCACGTAGACAAACTACCCAGAACTAATGCTTACTGGCTTTCGTGACGACATTGTTAACAGACGCAAGCTTCGCAAAACTGGTCACGCATGCCTGCTTGCATCTATGAACAGTTTTTACTTTCTCAGCACAGCGTATTTAAGCGGCGAGTTCTCACTGAAGTGGAAAGGCAAATGCCCTCTTTTCTAGCCCCAGACTGCGATGGGATTACATGGCTGAACATGCATAGTGCTGCGTTCGATTTTAAACAAATATACTGGCATATTCACGACCAGGGCGTGAAAATAATGAATAGTCACACATGGAAAGTGTTCAGGCAGCAGCTCTGATATAGATAACTAAATTTACTGCATGGCGACCAGCCCCAGAAAATTCAACCCGCCGCACGACAGCACAAGGTACAGTTTGTTGCACGCACCATCTTGTGGCATCCATGAGGAAAGTGGGCCGCCTGACTGGCGCCGTTCGTGCCACCAGAATATGATCTAGTTCTCTACAACATCAACCAAAATGCCACACACTGTACGAATTGTCTATTTCACGCCAAAGCAGGCATAGCGTCCGGAATATCCTGGGGATAAGGTGCTAGCGGAATTTACAGAATTATAATTAGTTTGCAGGTTAGCATGGCTGCAGCTGGCGCAGAACTGGGTTAATTGGTGATCAGCCGGAGAGGTCACCCTATGCAGGATGCTGTTGGGCAGATAATGCTAATACATTTCTGAAATCCCTGCCAACAGAACTGCTTTGACATCGCCAAAGTCCCGAGAAGTGAAAGAAAGCGTAATAAAACTCGATGCCAGACCAAATCTCAAGAGTTACGCAGGACAATTAGATTTTTATATGACCGTAACACTGTGAGCTAAGTGTTTTAGGTAAGATGTTTGCAATAAAATACTTCGACACACTGATTATAAACGCAGGAAATGCATGAAGAAACAGAGTGCAACCAACAAAACAAAGAGGGAATGACAGCAAAAAGTGTTTCCAAGCTTTCCGTGCGATGGGGTTGTGCCACAGCCTCCTTTGGTACTGGCTCTTTTTCGGCCTTGTCCAGCAGGACATTTAGCCGTTTCACAAGCTTTGGAGATTCTGAAATTTAGCAGTAAAACAATAAAATAAAAGTTTAAGTGTTGAGAAACACTACACGTGAGCTAGAACTTGAGTGCCATAACGAGCGTTTGCTGGTGACATCTGGTAGTCTCCACGACAGCTTGCACTGTTGTCATAACTGAACATATTCTCTCTCACTGCAATTTACACACGTGTTACAGTAATGAATACATCCGGCATCATTCAATTTGCAAATATTTTACCATAACTACTTTTCTTTCATGTCATACCATGGCCTTATAGCACTCCAAAATCAGCGAAAGAAATAACCACTGCTGACTTACCCTGGAAATTCTCCGTCCTAGCCAACTATCGTTTGAGCGTGTTGTTCTCAACATGAAACAGCTTATTTTGAGTTTCGAGCTTTTCAACAAGCGCTGTAGGGCGCGGAGTGTCGGGCTGCAAAAAAATGTTTCACATATGAATACAGCACTCATCTCCACTACTATACAGCACAACAGATAAGTATTAACCAGGATGGAATGACGCACATGATAAATTCGCTAAAGCGGGGATACAAGAGTTATCGCTGATTCGCAGACCAGCACGAAATTAGTCAGACAACATCAAGCGTGAATAGATATTTGTTCACTTTTCTTGCCCTCTGCTAACTACCCTTTTGCGCATCGCTTGAAAGAGGTCGGAAGCGGCGATAAAAGTAGGCTGCGATGGACGCGTTGTAGTAGACACGCAGAAGCAGGCACAGTCACATGATGTCTCTGACATCACACAGAGTGCAGGATATCATACATTACATTTGCAAGCAGATGATGTCACGTTAACCTTTACCACCGATGGCTTTCTGCTTTTTGAGAGTTCGGGTTATTCTGTCTGACCGCTACTGTCACTCGTTACAGAGCTTCCTTGCAATGAAAGGTTGCAAAGGGTTCTTTTGGCTGGCTTAATGTTTGACACCAAAAAACCCAAAATGAATGCATTTCTTCGACCATTTGTGGAAATGATGAATGGCCTTTGAACAGAGGGTGTCAAGCGGACAGACATTTGTCATACAGAGCGAACTTCAAGAGCGTTTACTGGGCCATGCACTGTTGATAGTGTGGACAGGGCACATCTGTTGTGAATGACAGTTTAATGGAGAGTACGGTTGTGCTTGGTGCAAGGAGAGAGATGAAGTTGCACTGAAAGGTAGTGACCATTGAAGGGTATACCCTCCAACTGTTTCTGCACCCAAAATGGGAATCCAGGACTCATTCTTGAAACATGTTGAGAGATCCTTAACTGAGACATCGAAAGTGAGCTGCGGTGTCAAGGCTGTTAGCGTTCTCACCATACTTACTTTCTTTAGCTTCAGTTCCGACTTTATGTAGACTATATGCATGCTGTTTGTTCCAGCTTTGTAAAAGCTACACCACCTCTGTGGCTTGACTCAAAAGAATGCAGGGGATTTCTCTTGAGAAAGAGCTTACATGGAGCGAATGCCAAACTGATGACCAAGAAGCCAGCTTGGGAGTTGTCAGTTTTGACACGTCCGCTCCCTGAAGTGAAACATTGGAAATCACTGGAGGGGAGAAGCGGGCTTCTGTATTACTCTTCGGTTGTATTAAAAGATTATCTCCCGGCAATTCATTACAAAGACTGGATGGCTTCTATCGACTTTATGCACTGTATGCTGGCACCTTCAGTCTGTCTTGTATTCTCCCCTATTCTCTTTACCGTCGTAATGGCTGGTCTTCCTGATTCATTGCCAAAGAATTGCAGGAAAGTGCGTATGGTATATATGCTGAAGACATCTGTATTTATATTAATGAATAACCAACACAAGCGATTAGTCCTGATAGCTCGACAGGCTCTACTTTAGGTACAAGCTTACCTTCAAGGTGTGGGATTGTCTCTATCAGTAGAAAAATCCGGCTTTGTTCTGTTTCCAGGTGTAGGAAGACTTAAAACGCGGTTGAAGATAGACCTTTGTCACTCTTGCATCCGCCAATTCAACCACACGCGTTTCCTAGGCGTGTGGTTTCCTCTATTACTGACTCACGTCTACAGTGGCGAAAAGCTGTCGATGCGATTGTTTTATCTCTATCTTCGCGTCTCCATGTAATTTGTAGAATTGCAAGTGAGCAATGGGGAAGCCATCCTTTTTCAATGGTCAAACTTCATGAAGCGCTGGTGGTCAGCCGCATGATGTATGAATTACCTTTAATTTCTCCCTGGGCATCACAGCTTGAGCGTCTTGAAGTAGTCCACAGAAAGGGCCTAAGAAGAGCCAATGGAGTTCGTCAGGCGGCTGCGAACAAGGCAGAACTTTGAGTCTCTCGAAACCTCTAAGCTTTTGTCGCTTCTCATAGACAACTAATGCATCTTGGCTGTCTAGGAGAGACGGTAGCTCGGCGATGCCTTCTCCAGTAGCTCTGCAAGAGATATGAGTCGAAGACCTACTTGGCACTTAATACTCTTTGATCTTTAGGCCTTATTGTTCGGACGCAAAGGAAACTGTTCAAATCCGCCCGGTCTTTTCCGACCCTCGACTGTAAGGTCACAATTCCCCATGTGAACGCAAAGCGCAGCTCTCCTTTGGCAGCAACGCATTCGCTCGTACTTGAACATTTGGAAACAGAGTATGCCCGCCATCGTCAAATTTTCACAGATGGTACTATGGTACTGTGAACAAGGTCAAACAAGCTAGCGCAGCGGCTTTAGACATTAATCTTTGGACTGTAAGTGTTCTGTACGCTTTACTGCTGTTCTATCCTCCACAACGGCCGAACGTGTTGCTATTGAGGCGGCTTTGCAGATGTTAGGGCCTTGTCCGGCTCAACCTGTTGTCATCCTGATTCAATATCTGCCCTTCAGAGGTTAGAGCGTGGATTCCCTGCTGATGCCTTGTCTATAAGCTCTCTAGGCTTGGGGCAGAATTTGCGCAGCAGAGGCTTTACTCTATATTTCTAATAAGTGCCCACAGGTGGCAGACAGTCTCGATTATAAAGCTCTGTCAAAGAACCCACCAAAAAAGGTACCTAAAGATGGAAAAGTTCTCTGCAGAAAAACGGTGCTCGATCATTTCAGAACCCAGTGGAGTGCGCCCCACAAGCCATGAGTGACCAAGGGAGTGAGAAGATCCCAGGCCACTATAATACATCGAATTCGCACGGGCCCTGCTCGCACTCCTGCCTGGATGCATAAGATGGTCATGGCATCGTCTCGGCTATGTTCTTTATGAAGTGTGTGCGTGGACATCGAACATATATACGGTCCAGAGTACAACGCGGAGAGGTATGTGATGTTCGCTTCCTTAAAGAAGACAGGAACCCTCCTGTCGGAAATTGGTAGCGCGTCCCCGAGTTTCCGAAGGGGAACGCTATCGCGTGCAGATTCGAACAAGAGGACAAGAGAACAAAGGATGAAAGAAAACAAAACGAAGCCGTATTTACAGTTGAAAAAAAAGGGGCCAACAATAAATGGACACGAAAACAAGAAAAACACACACTCATCTTGCGTACAACAGTACAGACTAAAAGGAAAGAGTTCACCAGGTACTGAGCATCCCAGATGAAGCGGGGATGCCTTGCCGACAGAGCGGACGTGCACGAATGTAGTGCGATGCATCGCTGGCGTTGCATCGAAGAAAGCGGCGGAAGAGAGCCAGGTGTTGGTAGGAGCGGAGAGCAACACAAGGAGACGCTGGTGGACTTCCGTCAGCATCCCGATGAACTTGGCAGCAGTAGAAAGAACAAGTGTAGCCGAGACCCGTCGACGGCGGCCCGAAACGCCAAAGGCTTAACTCAGCCTATCCAAGAGCGCCTTTAGGCAGCACGGACAATCAGTCCATCGGTTTCCACCTCCAAACTTGCGAAGAAGGCAGGAGGCTTACGTCGGTGATCCAAAGGGAGGTCACGGAAGCACGGACCCAACGTCCGACGGCTGCCACTTCTACGCTTAAATGACTCGATCTCCGCTGCTCGGTCTTCCTATACACCTCGGTTTTCTGACACGTCAGCTCTCCGCTCCTCGTGCTCGCCATGCTCTTTGTCGCCGTCGCCTCGCACACACCCTTCGCAGGCGCACACGCGCAACGCTGGGCTGGCATGCTCAGCGCTTCGCTGTCCGACGCACCACTCTCCACGCACCACGTTCAGAAATCCTCCAAGGATCTTTTGTCCACCTCCACACCTTCACAGTGCCGTTCAGGACATTGTCTTCCCGTGTGGAAATCAGACATGCAGAAGGGAGGCTGCACGCCTTCTGAAGTTTCTGCAGGGCGCTGATCTTATTTCTAAATGGCGGGAGCTGGAACGGACTATGGTCTACTGTACGTGATTGAATGTGTACGTAGATGGTGTTTTCTCGAGTGGACAATGTTATACTGTGAGTGAATGTATGCATGGATCGTGGCACTGCAACGGTCTATGTTCGACTGTGAGTGAATATGTGCATAGATGGTGACTTCTGTAGTGGACTGCGGTGGGGACTGTGTGGAGTGAATGTGTTCACAGATGGTGACTGCAGAATTGGAATATGTGCTTTTTTAAGTGACTATGCGCATAGAAGGGTAGATCCGACAGGTTTTAGGAAAATTATTAACATAGAAGTGACGCCATGGTGGAGCAATTGCCGGCAGAATAAGCAAGGCTAATTCGACCTGTTGCATTCAACACCTCAACTCAACCTCGCCAACTTGAAGAAGTAACTGAGATACAGAAGATGATGCTGCTCTTTTTGGCAAGTTACCAAGACCTCTATGGGATAAAATATATATCCTGCAATGCGCACCTCCTGATACATCTTGTGACAGTGTGCGTGAGTGGGGGCCACTGTGAGGGTTTTCACTGTTCTCACATGAATCTATGAATGGGCAAATTGGAAAAACTGTGTCTTGCACACAATACGCAGGTGTGCAAATTTACGATAAATTTTTCTTTTGTCGGGCTCGCGCAAAACTTTAGCAAAATGTCTCATATGAAAATGGAAGAAACTGCATCTCTGTGGCATTCTGGTGCCTTTTTAAAGGGTATTCATTGAAACAGAAGTGCATAAGAGCTGAAAACATCATGTTGCTAGGAAAAGGAATCAGAAGGGACAGTGCGACCCGCTACACGAAAATGAGGATTGGTCTTTCCGCTTTTGCGTGGCATCTATGAGATCCATGTGCCCTTTTCGGATAATAGTGCGGGTAGAGAAAGGATTGTTACAGTCCATATAGAAGTTTTTCATAAAAGGTGAAGTATCCTTGGCACCTTCTTTGGGAATAGTGAAATATTATTTGCTGAGGTGGAACTAGCAGGGCAGACTGCAGCTGTCAGCGCTGTTTCATTCAGAAAGTGCATGGTTGTGCATGATGCCACAGCCAGTTATATTGTTTCCCTCACGGAAGAAGTTGTTTTGTGGCCACATATATCTGAAATGGCAGGTGAATGGTTCCTATCAGTGGTTGATTTGGTTTTCATGGCCCATAAGCAGATGAGGTGGCAAAAAAGTAGTTTGTTTAAAAAATTGCCTTCCTTCAGAAATCCAAAATACATGACAAGACTACAAAAGCGTTTTCTCCTAGGAGTAAGCTTGGATCGAAGATAATGTGTTGATTGTAAAATACAGGTAATGCTTCTTTTGTAGTTGTCATGTTTTGAGCATGCCTGATGAATATGGTTTATCATGACAGTATCTCTGCACACTTCATATCTAGGATTATTTTATTTTGTGAATGAAACTTTGTGTATATGGTGGGTGCGCCCAATGCGAAGGTGGCTTAAATTCACGTCTGTGAAGCATTCTTGTTGTCTATACAGTTTCCATTCACCAAGGGTTTGCTTTAATGTGTATAGTAGTTGCTTCACTATCCCAATTTGTCTGCTATTCACTGCTTACCATTTCTTCTACTAATTCCCTGCAATCTTTGAAAGTTTTTTTGCATTCTGGACTTCTCATTGGACATACATTTATTACACATAACTTCATACTCGTGAAACAGGGAAATCCTCTTTGTGAATTAAGTGCTGAAGTGTTGATAGTAAACCATAATTTATTTGCGTGCATAAGACTCGAAAAACCAAGAAAATAGCATTTTACAGTATTTTACAACAAGCATGTTTCTTTCCACCCAAGCTTGTCCTTAGGATGGAATCCTATGTTAGAGTTATTACGAATTGTTACATTCCTAAAATAGAGAAATGGTTTGGTATAATTTGCAGAATTTAACGCTACGAAGCTAGTCAGGCTATGAGGGATGCCGTTGGGGAGGGCTTCGGATAATATCGACCACCTGAGGTTCTTGAATGTGCACTAACATCTCGCAGTACACGGGCCTCTAGCATTTCGCCTCCATCGAAATGCAAGGGCAATGTCTGGAATCGAACCCACGTCTTTAGGGTCAGCAACCGGGCACCATAACAACTGAGCCACCGGAGCAGCCTAAAAGAGAAGAGAATGTCATCAGGAATTTGTTAACTTTTTTAAAGGACTTGTCCGCCCCTCAATAGTGCGCTGAGAGCCATGGGGTATCTGAAATAAACAGAGAGCGAGGTCTTACGTGCCTCGCGTTCGGCGCATGATAAAGTCAGCAGCTTATGTGCCAAGAAAACCCAACACACATGCATTCTAGACTCTTGCTTTTTGTGGCCATATTAAGCATCATTATTATTAGCCTGACTATGTTCACTGCGGGGCAACGGCCTCTCCCATGTCTTTCCAATTCACCATGTCCGTTGTCAGCTGCGACCAGCCTATGCCCACAAACTTCTTAATCTGATCCTCCCATCTAACATCCTGTTGCCCCCTGATAGGCTTGTCTTCTCTTGGAATCCACCCCGTTATCCTTAAGGACCAGCGGTTATTTAACCTTCGCATTATATGAACTTCCCCAGCCCATTTCTTTGTGTTGTATTCGTCTAGGATATCAATAACACGCGTTTGTTCCGTCACCCACTCGGCCCGCTTCCGGTCTATTTAGTTACACCTATCATTTTTCTTACCATGGCAATGGAATTCTTCTGTGGGGCAGTACACAAGTCCAGATTCACACTTATGTGAATGTTGCTGCTACGAAGGAAAATAGGAAGGTGGTTGCAAGCTCTCTACTTTCTCTGTTCACCGGTTTACGGACTATTCTTTAGTACAAGCTAAATTATAACATTTGGTCGGTGAAGGATCTTCGGTGTTTCGCTCGTGAGCAACCTCACCTCCAGAGGTTGCTACCTTTAGTTTCCCCTACGGGGGCTGGGAGACCTTCCTCGTACGGCGGGTGCGTAGTTGCGGCGTGGCGACACAAAGCACGAGGTTGACGGCGATGGTGAGCGCGAACGGCGGTTCAGCATGTACTCCTCTCGACGCAGGTACTCGTGGATTTCCTGCGGACGTTGGCCGTAGCGGGGTCGTGGGGCGTCAACGGCAAATCCTCGAAGACCGATACGTCAGTATGGGCAGTGACGAAGAATATGGCCAGCCTCACAGCAATGCAAGCACAACGGCAGGTTGTCGGAAGTCCTCCAGGCGTCGCATTTCCTGGGGCTTGAGCGTTGCTCATAGGCTGGGCGGGCGGTGGCAGGGAGGCGGCGTTCGGGAACAAGTGTTTCATGTCGGAGAGGACGTAGGGGTTGTTGTCGGCACTGAGGAGTGCCTACTGCAGTGGCTTAGGTCATGGCCGGGGGTTCTGCGGCCGTCGGGGTGCCAAGTGCCTGTTGCAGTTATTCCCTTACCGCAGCCATGAGAATCGCTGCTTGCGGCTGTGGGGAGGATGGCATAAATCGGTGAAGCTCCTCTCGGACCATTTTCGCGAATCACTTCCCGCAAGTTGTCACTGGTAGTGGTCGTCGTGTCCGGACGGATTGCACCGACATAGGAAGGGCAGTTGTACTGCCGAGCCCGGACATCGAGGGTCTTTTCGATCGTGCAGGCCTTCTTGAATTAATTCGTCGACTGTTTTTGGCGGCTGGCGGACGCGGCTGCAATAGAGTTGTTCTTTTACGCCGCGCATTAAATACTCAACTTTATTTTCCTCGGTCATCTCGGGGTCGACGCGGTGAAAGAGGCGCTTCATCTCTTCAACGTAACCGCGGACGGGGTCGTTCGGAAGCTGGATCCTGGACTGGAGCAGTCGTTCAGCATTCCTCACGGCACTGGTGATTACCTTCAAAAGTTCCTTCTTGAATAGTTGCCATGTGTGTTAGGTACGACTCATGGTTTTCGTACAACGTACGTGCTAAGCCCTCCGGTGAGAAAAATTCGTGACCAATTTTTGACCCATCATCCCAATTGTTCAAATATGCCACGCGCTCAAATTAGTCTTCGCCTTGGGATCCTCTGAAAGTTTGCGGCTCCCGCGGCTGTTTAAGTATGATCGGAGTCGGCATCGTTGGCGAGGTTGTGGTGCTCGCAGCAGCGTTTTTTCGTTTTCGGGTGCGGTCCGGCAGGGTCCCGAACTTAGGCTTCTCTCCCTGAAGGCGTCTAATGGCTCGGTTAACTGCTGGCTCGACCTCCGATGAGAAGCGCAGAGCGCGGGGGTCACGACTAGAAGGGGGCGCCCGGAACGTGGAAGGCTATCCCTCAACTCCACTAGATGTCGCGAAGTGGTGACTGTAGTCCGGAGAGCAGAAAGGCTGCGAAAGTGGTGTCTAAAAAAACCATTTATTTCAGGCTGACTTGCGCCCACAATGGACTGAATCATTCGGCGGCGGCGTAGCGACAAGCGTGCTCGTCACGCGTCTAACAAAATGCCCGCCGATGTCGGCCGTGCTCAATTTAAAGCTGATAGCGAACTGTCTAGATAAAGCGTGCAAAGTTACTAGAACATTCTGGAACAACGTAGAATCAGCTCTGCATGCATGCGATCAATCAAGATAGATCTGGTCGCGCCTTGCATCGGAAATAAAGCGATAAAGCTGCGTGGCGGCAGATTTGAAGAATGAACAAACACTCTACGAAGATTCGTGGCAATATCAATGTTTTAGATAGGCACAAAACACAGATAACCACTTAAGATAGACACCGACATGCAGCCTCACAATCCGTGAGCTCCTGGAAGACGCGTGCCCGACGGCCGCACATCATCATCCTCATCAACCATCATCATCAGCCTGACTAAGCACACTGAAGGGCAAAAGCCTCTCCTATGTCACTCCAATTAACCTTCTCCATTGCAGCTGTGGCCACTATATCGCGGAAACTTCTTAATCTCATCCGCCCTCCTAACATTCTGCCACCCGCTGCTATTCTTGCTTTTTCTTGGGATCCACTCCGTTACCGCTAAGGACCAGCGGTTTTCTTGCCTTTGCATTACATGCCCTGATCAAGCCCATTCCTTCCTCTTAATTTCGAATAGGATGTTATTAACCCGTGTTTGATCCCTCGCCCACTCTACTCTCTTCTGGTCTCTTAACGTTACCCGTACCTGTAAATTTTCTTTCCATGGCTCGCTGCGTTATCCTTAACTAAATGTGAACCCTTTTCGTTAGCTTCCATGTTTTGCTCTATATGTGAGTACTGGTAAGATAAAGCTGTTCTATGCGTTTCTCTTGAGGGTTATTGGTAAACTGCTATTCAGGATCTGAGAGAACATGAGATATGCGCTTCACGCCATTCTTATTCTTTTAGTTGTTTCCCTCTCTTGTTCCGGATCAGCGGTCATTACCTGCCCTAATTCCTTCACTAATTCCAGCACCTCGCTACCGGTTGTGAACTGCTGCTCTCTTGCGAGACTGTTGAACGTTACTTTGGTTTTCTGCATGTTAATTTTTAGACCCACTGTTCTGCCCTGCCTGCGTATCACATGATCATACTTTGCAAGTCATCTCCTGTGTGACTTTTCAACGCAATTTCTGCATAAACTATTACGCCCAACGTTTCCCAAACCAGTCCTCTGAACACCTCCTCTAAAGCGGAGTTGGATAGCATTGACGAGGTCGTGTCTCCGTGCCTGACCAGTGCCATTTTGAATTCTCAAAGCCTGCGCGCTTTTCTTTTTCCCCGCTCTGACGTCACCCACTTTGACCGCTGACCCCTCCGCATTCCACCGGCACTGAGACTTCTCCTTTCTTCCCTCAACCAGGCTTGCTCCACTCCGTTGTCGTGTTGCCGAACGTCTCAGCGTGCGCTGCTGGATTCCATTGCTGTTGCGTTTGCGAGTGCTGGCTAGAAAATGCCTTTTTTTCGTGATATCTAAATTTTTGCTTGTCCTGCCCCTGCTGTGGAAGCAATGGGTCTCTGCTGTGCTCCCAGCTGAAAAGTAAACTAGGGCAACGGGCCAAAAGTGTGCGTGTTTTCGCTCCCATATGACGCCGGTAGGATTACGTGGGAACGTGCACTTCACCGTGACGACGTCGTCATACGGACTCTAAGAGATCCTAAGGTACGTTGTTTCTGCGCATGGAAGCACTCGTTGAAGACTAATAATTTGGCACGATGTTAAAATATGGAAAAGATGCTGTTTTAAAATTCACGGGAGGCGAAATTCGCCCTAGACTGCTGGTATCAGTAAACATATCTTTGTCTCTTATGTCCCAGGCAGTGTTCTTCCGTGGTAGAATAGATACAATTTTTCAAGTTCAGTGCCCGCGTTCATGTCTCGGTTAATTAAATTTGCCTATGAATATCATCGAATAGTGTAGAAAGCACATATAGATTATCGAGTATTTTCCTACATATTGATTCAACTTTTAGACTCTATTTAGTGATTTTAGTGTTTTGGCTAAAGAACGCTTTGTATATTTAGTTAATTAAAGCTTTTATTATGCATTAGCACAATAACTGGGGGCGTCTATGTGCGCAGCCTAGCACGCAAGTAGCTTCACTAAACTTGGTTCAAATTTGAAATAAACAAAGGAACAAACAAGGCAATATTTTTTTTCCCGAAGGACTTTTTCCTCTAGTGCTTTTCAGGTATGTGGGCTACGTTTCCAACCCGAGTAGCTCAGGAACAAATCCGTGTACACAAACGGTGCTGGCAATACAATAGAATCACCCATTGGCCTTACAACTCTGAGTCCAGATTCAGTACCCACGATTTTTCCGAGCAGTCGTGCTTACCTGTCGAAAAGAAAACCAGTGCATCAGGAGCCGGATGAAAAAAGGAAACGCCTGGAATAAGTCCAGTTACAAGAAGGCATACAGCTTCAAATTTCTGCGCACGCCGAAGAGGAGCGAATCATTTGAACACCTTCTCACACGGCTGCAAGATTTTTAAATCTCCACTTCTGGGCAATAACAAAAGGCTAAAAGTGTGTCCCATTTCCGCACGTTGACGGCAGTGCAGGGCCACCGGAGGTTGAGCGTTCTGCAGTTGTAAATGATCTCATGAAAATCGCAGCCTTTTGGAAAAAAGTGAAGCTCTCTACAGATGAGGTCATCATTCCAGTGTAAATTGATGATTTGCGCATTATCCTGTCTGCCTTAAACACCATGCAGGAATCCTAAGCGCCGAATGTGTGCCAGCGAGAAGAAAAACTGAACGCTAGTTTCAGTTTACTTTTCACCCTTCTGGATGACCTGACGAGTGACGAGCTACTGCCGCGAGAAAAGGTTGAAGTGCTCACTTTCCTAGAGGAGCAACTCTAATTAATTCCCAAATATGAAGACGCCGTAAGGTACTGTGCAGAGCTGCTTGTATTTTCCAGCCTTGTTTTTACAATTCCCCCTTATGCCTAAAAATTCCTTCCTAGTAATGGAAAAATAGCTTTAGCACACCGATCAGTAATAATGAGAGTATGCAGTCATTATAATGCCAGTCGTGCAAAGGAGCAAAATGGCCAGGTGTTCCTGCGATACATAAAGAAGAGAGCAACCCATCTAAAGCCGCACAGGTGAGGGGTCACATTAATGGTTGAAGAAATTCACCTTCTACAATATTTTGATTTCAAGAGGGTATCAGTGACTGGAACGGGGTCGAACTCTTCTGAAGCGGCAAATACAGCACACGTCTTCATGACACAATCCTTGCTGTCAGCCAACAAAGATGTCGCACATATTCTCCCCGTAGCCAGGATCGAGGCAAGTCAGCTGCACGACGTTTATGAGAACCATTTTGAAAATAAAAAAAGATGGTTTCACGGTTATTGCTGTAATAACGGACAACAACGCTATAAACAGGAAGGTTATGTTGCTGTTTTCTGAACAGAACACAGTATAAATTGTTTATAAACATCCTGCTAACAATTCGAGGCCACTTTTTTACGTTGTGGGCCCAGGGCATTTGTTAAAGTGCGTAAGCAATAACTGGCTAAACAAAAAACCCCAGCACATGCATTTTTTACCCAGAATTTAGCAACACAGGGTCAATGGTACGAGTTAATTGCGCATAATTTAAGAATCTGTGAGCTCTTCAAGAAGCATGCGAACAACAGTGCTTGTCAAAGTTTGGCTAGTTGAAGTTGAATCTTATTTTGCAACACAGTGTTGCGAGGAAGGCCAGGGAAAAAGCTGTATAAACAGCTTGAGGGCTCCTGACTTCCCCTTTACACAGCAGCATTGATGGTGGCGGAAGAACTAGAACAAAGAAGAGCTAAAGGGAAAAATTGAAACATCATTAAACCATCATATAATACATATATACTTGTAACTAAAAATAAATATCTGAATGCAGCACGCAGAAGAAAAAAACTACAGGAGGGGGGGTGCTCACGAGAATAGCGTTATAGACCAACATTAATTTTTGTCGCAATTCTTGTGGAGAAACGTCGGACAAGTCAAGATTGTCACGGCAGGTAGCTGGTTCAGTAACTTAGGTAAAGTGTATTCCAACATCTGATGGCCATAATTGGCACGATATGTCTTAACATTCTAAGGCTCTATGCTGCGCATATCATACACTGTTTTGTTTTTCTCTAAACTAGCCAGATTAATCAATACGTCATCGTTTTTCATTATGGCGAGTTTACATTTATGACACAGCCAATAGTCATATATGCATTTTATTGGTATAATGTTGTCTTTTTGGAAAACATTTTTGGTGTGAAAAAATATGGCACTTTACTTACAATGCATACGATTCGTTTCTTTAAGACTGCGAGTTTATTAAGATTTTCTGCTGTTGTTGTTGCCCACACGAGGCATCCGTATTTAACTACAGAAGAGAATAAAGAGTTGTAGAGAAACATGCTAACCGCTAGACGAAAATTAAAGCAATGACGGCGCATGATACCGACCGTTTTGGAAAGCTTGTTAACTATGTAGGTAATTTGGTCAGTTCATGACATATCGTCTGTAAAGATGAACCCAGTGTTTTTATAGGCTGTACGAAATATACTGTGGTATTGTTCAATTCAATCAGAGGAAACGCGAAGTGTTTACGACGCGGGTGAAACATGACCGCTTTAGTTTTGTTAACATTGATTTGTAAATGATTGTTAAATGCCCAAGCATTTATTGCTCCCAGGGTTTTGTTTGCTCGGTTGCCAAGGTCAGCAGTTGAAGTATCAGAAAAAAACACACTAGTGTCGTGAGCATAAATTATGTACTTGGCAATTCTATCAACGTGGACAGTGTCATTAACACAGAGAACAAAAAGAAAGGGGCCCAAAATACTCCCTTGTGGAACGCCAGAAACTACCGGTTTCAGCTCGGAACATTCACCAGCTATACTAACGAACTGTGACCTATGTCGAAAATACGATGAAATTAAGAAGTGGGCTTTGCCTCTAATGCCATACTGATCCAATTTTACAAGCAAAACTGAATGATTAACTAAATCAAACGCTTTTGAGAAAGCTAAAAATAATCCGAGTACCAGATTTTTTTTTACTCAAAGTTTTGCAGTATCAATTTCTTCTGAGCAAAAAGAGCTAATTCTGTCGATTTGTTTTTGCAAATGCCATACTGAGCAGTAGTAACAATGTTTTATCTATCTGTGAAAGACGACAGCCGTTTTAGAATAACTTCTTCCAAACCTTTCCAAAAAACAAGCAAAATATTTATAGGGCGATAGTTTCCCAATGCATTTTTGTTTCCTTTTTTAAACGCTGCTAAAACATTCTCTGTGTGCATAAGACGCGGAAAAATGCCAGCCAGCAAACACGGATTAAATATATAGCCAAGGCGAGGCGCAAAAAAATTGATAACAAACTTTATGGGATGTATCTGCAAACCTGACGCGTCTGCAGCCTTACTGTTATTCAGCGATAAGAATGTTGTAACTACTTCATTTATTGTAACCGGTTCTAATAATAAGGTTTCACGGTTTTGGCCAATCATATAGGACAAATCTGCGTCACTATCTGATGAGTCGGCAAAGAAAATAAAGTAGTCGGTGAAAGCATTCGCTAACTCAGCGCACTTTAACTGATTTTCATCTTGCATAGTTTGCGCTGTTGGTCCCAGAGATTTTCTTAACATCGATTTTAACACCTTCCAGACATTCTCAGATCGCCCCTCTGTAGAAAATACTCGGTTAAATATATTGCTTTTTAGCAACGCGCAGTTGCTTAGTAACCATCTTCCTATATTTCTTGACCTTTTTCAACGCTTCAGGACACCTGCTTCTCAAAAATAGCTTTTAAAGCTTATCTCGTTCCTTTATTAACTGCAGCATTTCTTTATCGACCCATGGTTTCCTACTTTTCTTTGCTTGTGTATATTTCTACGCAGGGAAAGAAATATTGTGGATCTCGCAGAAGTTTTCTAAAATATCTTTATATGCTTCATCAGAATCACTTTCTGCAAAAACTTTTTCCCAGTTAGCGATAGATAAGCGCTACTGAAACTCATATAATGTGCGATCCTTCATAAGTTGAGAAGATGACGTTGTAGTTTTGTCGTAGAATTGAGACTCACATTGGCAGATATATATTGGCAAATATTGGCAAGTGACTGCTAAATGCGCGATCGATAGTACCGGATTTTAGGCTTTTTGAATTAAAGTTTGTGATGAAGAGGTCAAAGAGCGTTTCAGATTCTGAGGAAATCTGTGTGGGTGACATGATAACATTTTCACAGGAATGAACGTTTAGTAGGCTCTTTAATTCTATTGCGGTGTTACTATTGGCTAGCATATCAACATTAAGGTCACCACCTAAAATAAACTGATAGTGGTTCATGCTGACAAATTCTAAGAGTGAATCTAAAAATGAGAACTGAGTAGAGCTACTACAGGGGGGCCGATGGCATTCAGAAAATATCCGCGGGCCAGACACCTAACTGTAAGTTCTTATTAACAAGGTATACAACAATATTCAATAAGTATTTCGGATTACAAATCATTCGAACCTAACATAGAAACACCTCCTCCTCTTCTAGCAGGACTGTTCACATTGTAACACTTGTATGTTGGAATCACATAACCATCCTCTACACAGGCAAACCAAGTTTCCGATAACATAACAAGATTAAAGCGTGTTTGCACTTCAGTAAAAAAACAGTCAAGTTCGCCGTGCTTATCTCGTCCAGATCTCAGAATAAAATGGATGCAGGTGCAACTTACAAAGCTCTTCATCCGTAAAACATTAAGCGTCAGAATTTAAAGCTCGCTCTAAAGGTATTGTACCCAATTGTGGTACAGGCCTTTGGGTCAGGCGGAACTCAGCTTAGTTTGCTGTATGCGACAGGCACAGCTAATTTAATTGAGCATATCAATAAGTGGTGGTGCACTGCTAATGTGAAAACCCCTTCGAATGGGCGACACCTTAAAGATCCCCTCCAAAAGCCAATTAGAAGCATCAACGATGCACAAGTGGAGTTGAAGAAGCTACCGAAGATGCTACTGAAGAAGCTACCGTGCGAATTCTATGCTGACAGCTTAAGAACACAGGACAGAGAACTGGAGGGCAGTGTATGTTCTCATAAAAAACTTGACGAGAGGCATTGTCAAGTTCCCCCAGACAGTTGTCGTCAACGCTGTCTTGCATGCACCACTAGTGCTTGAAAAACTGACAGCTAAAGAGAACTCCGCCCAGGTTTCATGCCGCAGGCAACCAAAGACACGTAGTTGTTGCACTGAGACTTTTTTCAGACAGTGAAGATATAAATATTTTCAGCAATGGACACCACCCTGACATGGTGCTGCAGAACATCTTGCGCGATGCTGTGAACAAGTTGAAAAATTACGTGCATGTAAAAGCTGAGAGCGTCAGTAATGGGTTGTCCGCAGGAAAAACACAAAAAGGGAAGCTGAAAGCCTTAAAATATGATCCTATGGGCTGGCGCACAAACGGAAAAAAGCCTTGCAATTTGAAAATATGTATATAATTTGAAAATATATGATCAAAATATTGTGGGCACTGTAACTTTTGATCTCCTGCGTTTCTTTACGGAAGTTTCAAATCTCCATATGCTACGTTAAACGTACACCGCAATAAGTTTCCAGCGCTCCCTTTTTAAAGTACGATGAAAACCCACCCATTCAATGCACACCTTTCTTCCTTTTAGCCCAATGCAATTAAATAGCAGGCGCCAACAGCTTACCCCTCATCAGTACCGGGCGCACTCTGCACGTGCCCCTGCATGGGAGGAGACGCAGGGTGCGGCGGCTTGGTCGAGCTGGGTGACGTCACGGAGGCAGCGTGCAGGCCTTGAAGTGTCTACGTGGTGTTAGCCTGACACCTTTGGTTATTTGAATTTTTTAGCCAACTTTATGGAGGCCTCTGTTAGGTGTGAAGTTGATATAGATGTATTCCATTATTTTCGCATAAAATACTTCTACAACTGAATCCGCAACGCCTGCATGTCAGCTGAGGTTTCTATCCAGTCAGTTGCTGGCGCGTAGTCAATGAAGGCTATATATATATATATATATATATATATATATATATATATATATATATATATATATATATATATATATATATATATATATATATATATATAGTGGTTGGTTATATTCTGTGCATTCCTATATTATCTAATTGCTAGTGTAAATATGGTCTATTGCTTAGTATCATTTACGAAAGACAGCCTGTTCATTTGTTTGGCTGACGTCTAAGGTCATCCTGATTCTGTTAGCGATTGCCTTACTAAATACCTTGTAGGAAACTGAGCGTAAGCTAATCGGTCGGTAATTTTACAAATTCTTGACATCTCCTTTCTTGTGAATTAAGATGATGTTAGCATGCTCCCAAGTTTCTGGTACGCCCTAGGTCTAAGGCAGGGCGTATACTACAGGGTGGTTAGTTGTTCTAGCACAATCTAATCTTCATCCTTGAACAAATATGTTGTTACTTGATCCTGACCAGCTGTTTTTCCCCTTTGCATTGCTCTTAAGGCTTTCTTTACTTCCGATTTCGTTACTGCCTGGATGAGACATTGTTGTGCGCTACCGTCTCTCTCGTTAACGTTCTGATTACATTGGCTGCTCTATGTATTGTGCGGAATCTTTGGTCACTTTAACAATCTTATTCATGTTGTTAACGGCATTGTCCTCTTTGTCCCTTAGCGCATACATCTGGTTTTTACCTATGCCAAACTTCCTGTTTACTGTTTTAAGGCTACCTCAGTTCTTTAGAGCATATACCATTGCTTCTCCGCAAGGAAATCTTGAAATTAGATTTCCCGTCCTTGTCACATCAGGGCACCTTTGCGCACCAAAAGTGCCAATCCGCCCACTATGCCAACTTAACCCATGTCAGGTGATCCTACTGCCAAATTTTTTGGATGGGGTCAACAGCCAACTTTCGAGGCTGGGCCAAGTGTCAAATGTTTGGGGTGAGTAACTGAAATTGTGTGGTGGGCCGACTGCACAATTTACCCGAGGTGAGTCTCGACAGATATTTGGCGGTTGCACCAAATGCCAAATTATGGGAATTGGTCAAGTGTCAAATATAGTGCTTGGCAACTGCTAAATGAGGGGTGGGGCAACTTCCATTTTTTAATTTGCGCCAACTAAGCACTATGAGGGTTAAATTAAGTAGCAAATCTTGGGGTGGGTCAAGTGGTAAATGTTGTGTAGGTGACTCAACTTGAAAATTTGGTGGCTGGGCTAAGTGCCACAGTTGTGGGGCCATGTCAAATGACAAATATCATGGCAAATAATTGTCCAACGCCGCAATTTTGAGGGCAGGCCAGCTTAAAATTTTTAGAACTAGGTCAATTGCCAAATTTTAAGGGTGAGCCCAGCGCAAAATTTTTCGGTTCTGCCAAGTGCCAACATTTGGGGCTGGTAACTGCCAATTTCTGAGATGGGTCAAGTGCAACATTTAATGGCTGGGACAAGTGCCAAATTTTCTGGAGGTGGGCAACTGCAAAATTGTGGCCGTCCTTTGGGGAATTACAAATTAGACGATGGGCCCTGTCAACTGTCAAATTTTGGGAGGCATTTAGATTGTAAGAGTTTGCGTTGCTTTCTAATTGCTTGCTATTGGTTCACTTGACCTTGATGAGTTCATCTGCCAATTGACAAATCAAGAAATTTCGTTACAGCGAAACTGGGCTGATTTTGTGAGACGACAATCTAAATGCTAGGACATCAAAAACAAAATCAGTTGTGCATCATTTCACAGATTGCTGGCCTCGCTCTATGCGGGCCTGCGCTTACTGGTATAACGCGACTAGACCATGAAAAAGCAGCAGCACCATGCGCTGGCCAATTTTTTGTGCACTTCTAGGCAAGCGCGCCGTGCGTCGGCGTGCGGAAAGAAGCTGGAGTCTTCTAAAGAGCGCTCTGGGTCTAAAAATTACTATGCGGAACATTAAAATAGCTTCAACAGACGTGGAAGAGAACATCAGCTTACAGATGGTGGCAAGGTGCTGGAAGTGGTAAGGGATAACCTCTACATAGGAGACCGCAGATTTGGACAGTGATAGTGAAATAAAAGGAACAATAAGAATGGGATGGAGTGCATATGGCAGGTTCTTAGAGATCATGAATGCCATTTTCCCATTATTCCTGACAAGAAAAACATACCACGGCTTTATCTTACCGGCAGTCTCCTAAGGGGCAAAAATGTGGAGGCGATGGAAAATGGTTAAACTTTAGTTTTTGCTATTTATGGTTCATTGGGGTTTAGCGTTCCAAAGCGAGTAAGGCTATCAGAGACTTCGTATTGAAGGGCAACGGGAATTTTTACCTGGGGTTCTTTAAGGTGCACTGACATTGCATCGCACACTACACGGGCTTCTCGAATTTCGACTGTAGAAAAATTCGACCACGGCGGCCGGGATCGAACCCGCGTGTTTGGGGTGAACAGCCGAGTGCCATAAGAAGTGAGCTGCCGCGGCGCCTTTCATCTTAAGGATAATGCAGCGAGCTATAGAATGGAACATTATAGATGTGACGTCTAGTGACAGGAAGTAGGCACAGTGGGTCAGGAACTAAACGCAGGCTAATGATATCCTAGTCGAAATGAAGAAGTGGGCTCGGGCAAGTCACAGTTTGCTAAGTCAAGATAGCGATGGTCGTTAAGGGTAATGCACTGTATTTTAATAGAAGCCAATTGTGGCAGGAAGCAGCAGAAATTTGGGTGGGTGGATCAGATCAAGACATTTGCGGGGAAAATTGAGAGCGTATCTAGACCAGGACAGTATTATTTAAAGAAGCATGCCAGAGGTCTTTGCCCTGCAGCGGACATAGTGAAGCTGATTATGATGATGCGTTTATCAGGAACAAACAAAACATCCTATAACGACTGACATCATTCATTATACTTACAGCAGAGGCTTATGCGACCGAGAGTGCAGTTTCCTCTTGTTAGTTTTACTTCGTGCCTTTTACTTGTCACGACTGCTTTTCCGCAGCACTGCGGCGCACGATGCGGCTGTTCAATACAGACCTGGGTTATACTCAGAATTTGCTTTAGAGGTTCCTTAAAATGTTTACCTGGTCAACTTTCAACACGGCATTCCGTTCTCCCTTTCTTCTTTAACTCATACCTTCCTCCCTCTCTTTACGGGGCTTTACGGGTGGCTGCCGATATATAAGATAATTACTGCCCCATTTTCTTTCCTTAAAGGCAAAAAAACAGGGTTGACATATTTTCGAACAATGCATATTTTTTGCTATTGTATGGCTGGCCACTGTGGCCGCTAATCGAATTCGTGAAAACATCCCCGTAATTCATTAAAATGCTGAATGGCTTTTTTGCGCCACCGCCCTCAACTATGAAATAAGTCTTGACTTTACGCCTACCTTCCGGTAATTCGCAATGCGCCTATTTGAATTATTCCTTCTTGTGGTTTTCAACGTTCTGCCATCAACAGCAGACAGTCTTTTCTTTTCGATGTCTTTATCAAGTTCGCGAGAAGCTGCATAGCTTATGCTCGATCGAGCCATGAGTTTTTTTGCTTGTGTTCTGTGGGTTTGGGCCAGAAATTGCTTTGTCCTGGCTACTGTCTCGCGTGCCACTGAATCTGCCACTTCACTTGTCAGTGGCACTTTCTTTTGCTCTATGGTTGCGCACTTTCGTGCCAGTCGGCGCCTGGACGTTTCCCTCCACAAATAGGAAACCTTTCCGTGGAACAAGGTTATCTGACCGGTTGGAAAGCAGATGCGGACACTCTTCGTTAGCCCCGCCGCGGTGGCTCAGTGGTTAGGGCGCTCGACTACTGATCCGGAGTTCCCGGGTTCGAACCCGACCGCGGCGGCTGCGTTTTTATGGAGGAAAAACGGCAAGGCGCCCGTGTGCTGTGCGATGTCAGTGCACGTTAAAGATCCCCAGGTGGTCGAAATTATTCCGGATCCCTCCACTACGGCACCTCTTCTTCCTTTCTTCTTCCACTCCCTCCTTTATCCCTTCCCTTACGGCGCGGTTCTGGTGTCCAACGATATATGAGACAGATACTGCGCCATTTCCTTTCCCCCAAAAATCAATTATTATTATTATCTTCGTTAGGTCGGGTGACAGGACAGCTTTCGTGCAACAGGGACCTCTGAAGGCACCCTGAATACAAAATATGGGCATACTGAAGGCGCACCTCCAACTGTATCTCTGAACCGGGCGCACTTTCCCGTAAGCGGCTTCCCTCAACGTGCGATAGGTCTGCAGCATGCATAGTAGCTGCTGAATCTCTCGCCACGCGACACCCTCTGCCGTTGACAACAAGACAACAAATGTACATGTTCAGGAGCTTCGTACCTTTGCTGTCAACGAGGAAGCAAACGAGTGTGGAACTCCTGCAGCGGCTGTCACATGTCCCAGCTGCTGGAAGTTGTAGCACATGGCTGTTTCACCTTTAAGACTTTCTTTTGACGTTCTGCCTAAACATCTGGGAAACAGAGAGAGAGAGAGAGAGAGAGAATTTTAATGCTTAGAATAGTTAGGTGGGTCCTCATTACAGGAGCCCATTGGCTTTTGTCGCCGCTCCGGTTCACCAGCGAAAACTACGCTTACGAGTGTGAGCTTGACAGCGCCTGCTCCCTGTTCTCGGTTGTTGGGTTATTGATTCTTAGAATTGCTGGGTATTCTTGGCATGCCCATACCATATGGTATAAGTCAGCCACTTCACAGCAGAAGGCAAAATGCGGATGGTACGAATTTGGGGCATATAGCTGAATTTTACGAGATTTATTTATGTATTGGATTGAAATTCCTTAAAATGACCTTCTGTTCCGTGTTTAAATTTTTGTGCCGTTCGGCGTGTACTGTCCTTGTTAAACCTAAATGATGAAGGAAAACCCTCTAGCCTAATAGCGGTTAAGAATGACAAAACGTGACATTGAAGGTGCCGACCACTAAAAGAAAAGAACACACAAAAAATGTTTCGGCTCCCATATGGGAACCTAGTTCACAGAAAAAAACGAGAAGCGGGTGCGCGAGCTTATGTGTGCTTGAGAAGGGGGCGCAGGGAGCGTGCGCAAGCAGCGGTCAGATTTCCGCCGTTTCAGTTCAAGGTGTGAAAGGTCGTTTGTATAATAAAAGACTGCAGGTGAAGGCGAGGGAATTTCCTCTTTTCTGCTGCAAGAACTTGTGCCTTGCCCCAGTCGATAATGTGCTGTTTCGATATGCAGTGTTCTGCGATAGCACTGGAGTCCATTTTCCTGTTTTTAACGTCCTTTTTGGGATCTCGTTTAACGTCGTTTTTGTGTGCATTGTCCTTTCTAGACGCCTTGGTAAAATGCGATGGTGGCAAACTATCATTCAGCGTTTTTAGGAGACCTACCCACACGGGACATTATCTCAACTTTAGATCTGTCCACCCAGCCCCACATAAGAGATCGGTTGCTACCACCTATTAAAAAGGAGTCAACGCATTTGCAGTGTCTCCCGTGCAAACGACTTTGATATGGCGGCTAAAGAACTTTAACTCAATAAATACTCAACATCTTTCGTGGCATCGGTCGAAAAGCATCTGTGTCGACCATAACGTGAAACTGCTGTGTCTTCCCCCTGAAACCTGCCGCTGTTCCCTACACCCCTGGAATCAGCGAGCTGTTGGCATGCATTCTGCGCACCTTCAATGTTGACATTGCCCAGGTTACGACAAGAAAACTCCGACATGCTTTGGCCAACGTAAAGGACGTTCTTTCAAAAAAAATTATCCCGGCACGGTTTACAGCATTCCCTGCTCTGACTGCGACTGCGTGTACATTGGCGAAACTTGCAACATTGAAAGGCGCCTAAAAGACCACAAAACGACGTTAGAAACAGGAAAGTCGATTCCAGTGCTATTGCCGAACACTGCATATCGAAACAGCACATTATCGACTTGGTCAAGGCACAAGTTCTTGCGGCAGAAAAGAAGAAATTCTCTCGCCTTCACCTGGAATCTTTGATTACACAAACGACATATCACACCTAGAACCGAAATTGTTGAAATCTGACCACTGCTTACGCATACTCCCAGCGCCACCTTTTCAAGCATACATAAGCTCGCGCACCCGCTTCTCGTTTTTTACTGTGAACAAGTCTCCCGTATGGGAGCCGAAACGTCTTTTGTGTGTTCTTTTCTTTGTTGTTGTTGCGTCTTCAATGTCACGTTTTATGATTCAACCCGACCACATCAGTTTTCGTCCAACTCTTTATTTCATTAGGGTTCATAATAATTATTTTCCTGCGAATTTTGGGAAACCCGGTGTAATAGCGCGCGGGCAGGGGCGTGACCGCCTACGTTTCCAACATACGCAGAGAGTCCTGCAGCCCACATGACCGTTAATTTAAAGGCTGCGTCTTCTTTAGTTCTGAGTATCCTGTTCGCGTGTTTAGAAATCGTTTGTATGGTATAGGTGCGACATGCAGTCGGGAATTACGCATGAGACCTTCTTGGAGACCATCGCTAAAGCAACCACCGCTTCCTGAGCCTGGGCGATTCTCGAGCATCGAACTGATGCCCCATTAACTAATTTCCCTCGCGCATCCTTGCATGCTGCCATGTATATCCCGCTCACCGGACTTGTCGTATCTACGTAAATTGCCTCTTCCATGGCGCCCCATGTTCTCCTGATGACGTTCGCACTAGTCATCCTCCTTATAAAATTAGGGGTGCATAATTCTCTAAATAGTCTGCACATACATCTTGCTTCTAAGTTGGCCTCCTAAGTCTTATTTGTCCTCCGTAGACAAAATGCATGGGAGCCCTAGTCTAACAAAAACGTCGCTTTATATCCTGCTTCCTGATAGCCGTCCTTCTGTGACGTCGAACCGCCTTCAATAATTTCGTCTGCAATATTCTGAACGCCCATCTGTAGTAATCGTTCTGTACCAGCATTGACCGGGATATCAAGTCCACCTTTGCATGCTTTGCGTATTATTACTTCTAACTTGCTCTTCTAACTTTCCTTCCAATTCAGATATGGTGCTCTATAAGCAATCCTGCTCGCAATAAAAGCCTTTATTAACTTTGTGGTTTCTTTCCTTAGGTCCATGCTTGTGGTGTGATAACCTATTAATCATTCTCGCCATTTGCTCTGTTGTTGCCTGCTATCGGCTAATCACTTCCGCGTTATTGCCCTCGGCTTCTATTAACAGAGAGAATATTTTCGCAACTGGCTCCTTTTGAATTTACGCTCCTCCCAAAAAATCTACAACAGGGTCAGAGTCTCCTTTCTGCCTAAATATTAGTAACTCTGATTTGATGGGCGCGCATTGGTGTCCACAACTATTGCCGTCTTGTTGCATTATATCCGCCGCACGGTGTAGTCTTTTCCTGCATGCTCCCGATTGACCCACCGGAAGTTCAAATCATAATGTCGTCAGATTAAGTGCGTGCTTGACGCACTGTATGATGTCCGGTCTCCTGGGTAGTCGTAATAGTGCAATGATGAAGAGCAAAGGGGACATCACTGCCCCCTGCGGTGTGTCGGCACTTTCCAGTCGGGTGTATTTTGACTTACTTCTCCGATATTGAAACTTATTCTTCCGTTCAAGATAAATTATTTAAAATAATTATACGTCCTTGCACTACAACGCAGTTGCAGTCCTGTAAATTAAAGTTAGGGGTTGGCGTTTCGGTTAAAACCAGGAAAAATTATAAAACTACCGCAAATTCAATGTAAGAAATTTAGATTTATCAGAAAACACAAGTTTGCTTAACATGACGCCAAAATTCTCTCGTTTTTGAGTAAGATTTACAGTCATTCATAAAACAATATCGACAGTGCTGAACCCAAGGCGAGACGTGGTTAGGTGTTCCTTACGTTTAAGTTGCGCATTTGCGCGTTTAGAGGAACCACATAGATATCTTACACGCCTCTGCAGACTGGGATACTGCACATCGTTGCTGTCTCGGTAATGACCCGTTTAGGACATCTTCTTATTTACCTAGGTTTGTCCTCTGCACGCAGGCGGAGGTGCGAAGCCATGCAAAACTGTCAGGAAAAAGCGGCATACTCTGGCTGCCGAGGCGATGCAGCGGCAGTTTCATCGCCACTGTCAGCAGTCAGACCACAAGATTTCCTGCCCTCTCGTTCCGCCCTTAGCAGCAACCTGGCTACACCTTGGTAATCTAGGGTTTAGAAGAAAACTTCCTCTTGGACTCTTTTAAAGACGGCTCATTATTTAGAATCATACACTTTTTTTAGAAGAATTATGCGTTCGCTAAATCGAGACCTTGTGCGCTCTATGTCAAGTCCTTCACCATTACGTCGCTGTGCCTGGGCTGTCGCGTTAGAAACCTGAATCCATATTATATGCACTTGCCGCTAAATTCACTTCGCACCTGCTTCCTGCACTTAAGCCTGTAGAGCCCGTTCGCAGGCCGACCACTAAAATCCCGCGCCTCTTGCCGCGAGTATCATTGACCTCTCTTCCTCTCCTGAGTGGGGCATGGGGAACCGGGCTGCGCAGTGGGGGCTATTTAAGGGAGGGCCGAGAGTCGAAGTGATCTCTTGATCCCTACCACTGAAACCGCTGACCTCCTGCCACGACAACACCTGGTTCCCCGCCTCGACAACCCCTCCAGTCATGTGAGAATAAACCTCTTCTTTCTTACTACCTGGCACGATCCTTCCCGTGTGTGCGTCCTCCCGCAAAGAAATCGCCCACAAGGCGCATATTGGGGCCTATTTGTTCCCTGTCGCCATGAAGGCTTCAGCGGATTACGGTCTGAACGACCTGCTTCCTCCGTCACATTTCAACCCCATTTTTATAAGGGGTGTTTTCGCATGCAGTTTGGCGTTGTCCACGTCCAAAATCATTCGACCGTCAAGGTAAGTGCAATTCTGTCACGAGAAAGATGAGAAACTCGCAAATCGCCATGCCATGGTTTTGTGGCACCCTTTGTGAGCTGCAGCGTGAACTAGCTCTTTTGAGCAATGCCACCGCCGCAAAACCAGGAAAACAGCTAAGAGCAATTAACGCTACAAAATAGCTGGATATCGCAGTTCTCTATACCTTAGCTGTATAACGCAGTCGTTTATGAAGCTGCCTATTAAAGCAGCTTCATTAACTATGACAGCAGTGCGCGACCTTCAAGGCTGCGGGACCGTCAGTATGAGAGGCCAATTACCGGGCTTAAAACGAGCGCTTGCATCGTATAGAGCTCACTACCTGAAAAGAATCGGTCGTTGCATCGCAATTAACACGTACCTTTCTTCTTTTAAGCATATAGTCTAGAGGATGAAGACGGTGCTTATTTTTTCCCTAAGCGCGCGCAGCATGCTTCTCTTCGGGGCGTGCCATTCAGCCCGAGGACACCATGATCATCATCATGATCATTCTCTTCGGGCGCGTTCTTAAGCGCAGTGAAACATTATCGCAGCCATGAAATGTGCGAAGGGCGAGCCAACTAAGAAGGAGGAAAACAGCGAAACGAAGCCTCCGACTGGGCCAGCGGAGGCCAGTAGGCGCCCGCACGCCGCCAGGTCCGAGGAGGGGCCCGCTGGTGCCGGAAGAGACACCGAGGTCAGTAGCAGCTAGTCGCCTCCCTGTACCCGGTCGCAGACGGCGCGCTTCGAGCGACGACACATGGAAGACCATCAGCTTTCGAAGGCGGCCAGGGCGCCCTCAGAGATGGGAGTGGATGGCTCTGTCTTGAGAGCCATGGAAAACCTCAGCGTAGGCGACAGCAAGGAGGCTGCTCCGAAGAAAGGTCGAGCAGCCATGAAGGAAGCCGATGCAAGGGCTCCTGAAGCTGGCGCGCCGGCCGTAAAGAAGGAGCAAGGAAAGCCAGAGCAGCGCCCGGATACTCCGCGTCCGAAAAAAGTTCAGCCTTTTCCGAGGGTGCCTCAGAAAACTGATCTCGGAGCCTGCACTCCGGCGGCGGCGCTGAGCCGTGACGGGCAAGAAACAGACGGCCAGAGCAAGGTTAGGAGGGAGCTGTTTCAGCGGCGAGATGTCTAGCACGGCTGCTCTTGTCTCGTTCAGGCACTCGGAGACTCGACAGCGACGGAGTACAAGGCAGCAAATGCGTAACTTTCGTTGCCAAATAAATACCTCTCACGGAAGCTTGGATGTTTTCTGAGTTTTAATTCGAAATTCCACAGCATAAATCATTCCGTACGGTAAGAAATCGTGGCACTAGGTTTTAGAGTTTCCTGCATGCACTACAAACGTCCTATATGGGGGAAAACGTCCTGAGAACATGAAACGCGGCAAAGATTTCGAGTGGCGAATAACAGCCTGAGGGGCGAGTTGGTGCATGATGAAATGAATGGCGGCACAAACGGGGTCACTAACAAGAAAGAAAGAGACACCACGTACGCATGTGGTGTCTCTTTCTTGTTACTGTCCTTGTTTGCGCCGCCGTTCATTTCATTTCGACTTGCGAACAGTTTAATCGCCTCTGGCGGAGTACGGCGTACACGTGAGTTCTCGCACGGATAATCTTAATTAGCAGCAAAAAGGTCCAGTGGGTTGCAGAAGAGAAAGAATTTATTGACGAACCCACAGAAATAAAAAAACTGACAGGAGAAAGGTGGAGATGGATAGAAAGAGTAGGGTCAATTAGGCACGATCCATCACCATCATCAGCCTGACTGCGACCACTGCGGGGCAAAGGCCTCTCGCATGTCTCCAATTAACGGTGTGCTTTGTCAGCTGCGCCTATCGTATGCCCGCAACCTTCTTAATATCATCGCCCCCCCCCCCTTTTCTGCCACCCTCTGCTACGCTTGCCTTCTCTTGGAACCCGCTTAATGATACAGTCAACTACTTTAGCTTAAGTAGCTCCTGCTGGCGATGATGATGATGATGCATCATTTTACTGGTGCAAGAGCAGCTTTGGCAAAAAAAAAATGCCCATGGCACAAGTGTATGTTAAGTGGTATGGGCGAAAGCCCCGGAGGCACAGATGCGAGGCTCCCGGTCGGGTGGTAGATGAAATAACACGGTTATTGGGCACTGCAGGGGCCCGGAACAGGTTCGCAAGGTGGCCGACACTGAAATATATTCAAAGGGGCCAGGATCATAAAGTGGGTCGTTCTGATCATATTTGTGACAACCCTTCATTTCTAGTACGCGATATTGCAAAGTACAGGGAGGTGGGCTAGTTGGCAGCATTGCTATTCGTAAAGCAGCTCATTTCCGAAACCTAAACGCATCATGTGCGAACAGACGTTATTGATTGCCTGACATTTGTTTGTGAGCATACTTAGTAGATCAGAAAAAAAACTTTGCCCAAACTATTTCACTGCCGCCGAACACTGCTCGCATGCACATCTTTGTAAAGCTCCACGTTATGCGAAACGGGATAGTCGGTGATGCATTTAAATGGCACACAGCGGGAAGGACGAAAACAGAAGCCGAGGAAACACTGGACCAGGGCTCAACTCACAACTGAAGGGTTAATCATAGGTGTGCTGTCCCGAGCTTAGTTTCGAATTTCCCGCCCAGGCGCCGGCTTCATCTGCGAACACTGTACTCCTCTCTTCTTCCCTCTGTTTCTTCCTTCTCCCCGTGCGCCTTCACTCTCGCCTGCCTTCTTTCTCCCTCTTAAGTGCTCCCTCTCCCGGAGTTTTCATGTCAGGGACTCGTGACTCAAGCAAGCAAACAAAAACTAAAGCAACTCTTGCTACGTGGACTCAAAGCTATTGCTACGTGGACAGATGGCTTGCTGATATACAACCTTTTGTTTTTCCTTATTTGATATACTTCCATAATGTCTAGTTTTAGAGGGGCTGGGTGTTTGAGCAATACATAACCACAATGCAAAAATGGGAAGGAAGAATTGCACTCTCGGCGAAGGGAATCTAGATTATTAGATTTATTGGCATCTAAGGCATTTAGATGTTCTTTCAGACGCGTGTTTATGCAACACCCAGCCTGGCCAATTCAGAATTCCCTACAGGCGAGAGGAACTTTATACATCATCCCTTTAGAGCACGGTACAAACTGTGTTGTGCTTCACTGCACCGCTGCTTTGGGATACATTTGGTTTTCGAGCCTTTTTGTAGCGTGAGCTGCACTGGCGAAGGTTGAGCAGTTTCGCGTGGCTCCTGGAGAGCCGCGCTGCGCATGCGCGAGAAGCAGTGGCGTCACACGGCGCACAGCTGGCGCGCCGGAGTCGCCACCGCCGCTGCGCGCGCCTCGCCGGTCTGTGCATTCCAGAGGAGTGACTTCATAGCCGCGGCAGACGCACTGGCGCCGGCGCGTGCCCAGCTATGCGCCTCATTTGCCCAGTAGGCAAGTCTGCCGCAGCGCGGGAGCTGATTTATAGCGCCTCTCATTTTGTGCGCATGCAGAGAGGTATCAATGGGGGGTTTACATATAGCTGGGCGTTTGCCAGAGTGGTATAGCCATGGAGGAGAGTGAAATTGCTGCTCAGCGCAATTGATGCTCAGCGGCTCAGCGTAGCTCACGCTACGTATATCCTGACATAGTTGAGCTAAGCCACTGCTAAATTTTTTTTCCAACAATCGCGCAAACCTTTTTAAGTTTCTAGGTGCTGAAAAGGCAACCCCTACGTCAACCTATATCTAGTATATTTTAGACTGTGCGAAAAGCAGTGCATCTACTGGAGAACTGCAAACTTGTTTCTTTGCTTACCTTAGTCTTGCACAAGAAACAAGTTTGCAGTTCTCCCGCCCCGTACAGACAACGCCTTTCACACAATCAAAATATGTGACAAATAGGTATGGCATAAAGGGTTGTCTTTTCAGCACCAAATAAACTTAGAAGCGTTTGCACAATTGTGGAAAAAAAGGCTTAAATACCATGGTGATCTCTTTTCTGTTGTTTACGAGGGTGTGGTTGCGGGCTAGTTTGTTTAACATGGTTGGAAAGGAACCGTGCAAACACAGGACGAAGAGAGAAACGTACAACACAACGGTGAAGTGGCGAGAAGCTAGCACCCATTCCACTTCTAGGACATCCACTGCCAACACAGCAGGAAGAACCACCGGAGGAAGACGCGCCTTCAACAGGAACGCGCCGCGGTGGCTCAATGGTTAAGGCGCTCCTCGACTGAGCAGGAGTACACGGGTTCGAACCCGACCGCGGTGGCTGCGTTTAGATTTAGGCGAAGCGCAAAAGGCTCCCGTGTGCTGTGCAATATGAGGGCATGTTAAAGATCCCCACGTGGTCGAAATTTTTTGCCGAAGACCTGCGCAACGGCGCCTCTTTGTTCCTTTTTTTTCTCTCCCGCCTTTATCCCTATCATTACGGCGCTGTTCGGGTGTCCACTGAGATATGTGAGACAGTTACCGCTTCATTTTCTTTATTCGAAATCAATTTTTCTTCCCCAGGAACTCAACCGAATGGTGCTGCGGAACATGACCTGTCAGCAGCGTCACCACTCTGTCCTCAGCAGACTACATAATCCAACCGTAATGCCTAGTCCTGTTCCATAGCCTTCGTCAAGATCTCCGCGACAGCGACGAAGGCCAGAGTATTTGAAGGGTTATACCCTCTAAGCGGGGAGAAGTCTTAATTAGGCGACGATAGGCACAGCGCAGAGAGCTGGGGTAGTTGCTTCTGGGTATAATTATGAGACATCATTCCGGCGTACAGCGCACAGCGAACAGGTACAGTAGCCGATGTGTTGAATGTGAGGGGCAAGATACTCTTATGCCTATGTTTTTTGCTTTGCTTTTCGTTTCGATATCTGCTGCCTTGAATAATTGTTATCTGGTGGCGGAAATACTTTCCAGCCCCAGCGGTCACTAGTAATCCTTTGCGCATTAAAAAGCATGTTTTGTCGAATAAACTCC
The DNA here is from genome assembly GCF_052857255.1 of Amblyomma americanum. Classification (NCBI taxonomy): domain Eukaryota; kingdom Metazoa; phylum Arthropoda; class Arachnida; order Ixodida; family Ixodidae; genus Amblyomma; species Amblyomma americanum. The sequence continues at coordinate 131,936,383 of NC_135503.1, forward strand.
AGTTTAATTACGGCGTTAGTGGTGTCTACGCTTTTTGTCCGTGTGTTTCTGTAATGATGTCTCAGAATTAAACAATAGGCACTGCCAGGCGACATTGCGCCAGTGTTGTGATGGTGTGATTGGTAGGCGTCTTAGTGTAACACCAGTCTAGAATAAAGACACAATACACAGCATACTGCACACAGCTCCACGAAATAACTTCCCTTCGTAGTTGTGGCCGGGCTTTTCAAGCTGTATACGAGGTGCACTTTCTAGAAAAAAAACACGGTGCAGCTGCGGACGATCACCCTACCTGTTGTATTCGCCTACGGGCTTCAGTATCTCCCGCGGCTGCGGCAGCACGACGGACGGCGAAGTGATAGCAGTGTGCATGCTTATGGGGGTTCAAGTCTTCGCTGAATGTCTTGGTGGACCAGGTGTCAGTGTATTTATTTATTGATTCATTTATTTATATATTTGCATATACTGCGGCTTCGACGAGACCAATCAGGTGGGCGGGCTTGAACAAACACATTTTCTTTTCATTAACATTACAGAACACATACGATGTTGTGCTTGACGTACACAACAGAAAAAGATTAAGAACAGAAATCAACAAGTTGGCACTAAAGTTTTGCCAAATAGTGGTCTTCACGTAATGAGAACAAAAATTGCACTTCCCCCTGAATAAGGATAACCGGTGAATCGATGAAAAAGCAACACTGAAAATTACGAAGCAATATACACGAGTTGCGTCTGATAGTAATTTTGAGTGACAAAAAATTGGAGAGGGGAGACCATTCAACTGAACTGAAAACAAAATTTTTAAACAAGCTACTGCGTGAATGGAAAGGGAGCACATTGTGATCGTGGCGGTGCGTAGACGCACGTGGCAGGTAATGTTGAATGCATGGTGGTCCATACCGTAGCAGGGGCATTGCGGCCTGAACATCCGCCTCTCATGCTGGATGTGCGGGGCTCGGTCTCCAGTGCCGTCGGGCATACACCGGTGATACAATGGGTACAAGCTTTCCCCTGGCCTGGTGCTCGGCTTCTTTGGGGTGAATTGCTTGGGAAATGGATTTTTGACCCCACCTTTAGTAGATGAAAATACCGTGTGCCATGGTGCTCTTTGGCATCAGGTAACCTTGCATGATAAAAATTCATCATAGTCATAATCATTACCATCAGCATTGGGGTCCTTTAGATTCCGGCGACTCGTTATGCATAATACAAATAATTTAAGCATTCCTAGAGTTTTTTGCGACTATAAGATTGGGATATGGTTGGCAGCCAAGAGCTGTGACGGGGATTCAGCGCAGCTGAAATTGTTAAAATCGAACTACACCGCCCGTCTGTGAGCCATTTCAAATTTATGTGTATCCTTTAGGCAAAAGCCATCCCATACAATTCCTGCGTGTTCTAATTTTGGCAATATATAAGTTCTGTAGGCTAGATGTTCTAAATCCGGAGGTGCCGTTTTCAGTTTATGACGTAGAAACCAGGTTCTTAGAGGCGCATAGGGAAATGTTCTAGATGTGTTTAGACCATGAAAGAGTGTAAGCGTGTTGCCTAGGTATTTGTATTCTGAGACTTCCATTGTTTGATCATTATTGATTCAAAATGAAAAAAAGAATGGGTTGCTTTTCGTTCATCCCGCGAAGTACAACCGTTTATTTTCAGTGTTTAAGGTCATACACCAGGTTGTGCACTATTCGTTAAGTTTGGCTAGACTCGTCTTTGACTGAAAATTGCCATGGCATGTGACCTGTTTAAAAAGCAGATAATCATCGGCGAACAATCTGATGTCAACATGATGTTGAACGACAGTAGTTACACCAGTAACATAAATTAAGAAAAGAATCGGTCACAGTAAACTTCCTTGAGGCACTCCGAACGGAGCCGGCAAATACAGGGAAAGCATTGCCCTTAACGTCCACGAAAGGAGTATGGTCCGAAAGGTACGCTTTTATCCAAATGATGATTAACGTAGAAGGCCAATATTAGTCAGGTTTTCAACAGTTCCCATGAAGCACGCGTTCAAACGCTTTGGCGAACTGAATGACTATAAGATCAGCCTTGAGAGAATAATCACACGTTTGAGCGATCTCTTGAACAGTCGCTAATAATCTGTTGATAATCTCCTGTGAAATCTATTCTGAAACGGAGAAAGTAAGTTGTTCCTTTCAATAAAATTCGTTATGTAGTGAGTGATCATGTGTTCTATTGTTTTTCACTTGTAAATGTTAGCGAAAGGAGACGATAGTTTTCCGCAAGCAGGCGGGCAACCTTCTTGTAGACTGCTACGACACGAGCCAGACATCAATCGTCAGATGAAGTTGCCATGCTCAACGAGATGGGCGCAATGGGCTAGGCGTAACGGCGAATCAAAGAATTTGATATGCCCTTAAGGCTCCACAAGATTTTTGTTTCACATTTGGCAATAACGAAAACACATCCTCAAAAGGTATGAGCTCTAGCACTTGGCGCAGGGAAGACGAAGCCTCTATTGCACTATCAACAAGGCTGACTACAGAATGAATGTATTCATTCAAATATGTTAGAAATTTCCTAAGGACCGGCGATTACATTATCACGCTGCCTTATTTCTTCCATAGGATGCGTTTTCATTGCCATGGTGTCGCAAAAATATATCGGAACTAGTTTTCAGGTAATTCGGCAAGTACTGGAAAAGAAGCTCTGTCGGGCTATCCAAAATGCATCAGAAAGCTTGATTTTGCAGTCGGCAAATATCTTCAGTGTTGTGTTAAACTTTTTCGCGCGTTTTCAGCTGTGCTTTATGTGTATAAATGTTTTGCCAACCCAAGGGTCTGCTCGCTGTGATTTAATGTGTTTGGTCGAAACAAAGGTGTAAGTGAAACATTTACATCAAGATACAAACGCCTGTCATAGTGAACTAACAGCAGTTCTTTATAAGTTGCCAACCAGCCTCCAAAGTTCTTGAAGGAAAGATTGATCACTGGCATGACTGAAGTCTTTAACGCTTTTGCAGGGATTAATATATCTCTTCTTATATTTGTCAAGCCTGCTACTGGATAGCACAAGTCTGCGGTCAGATGCTCTTTTACCCACACAGACGCTGAACCGCGTAATATTTTTGCGAATATATGCAAGATGGAATATTGAGCCGGTGTCACTATTATAACGCGTGCTCGCTGTGCTTTAATGTGTTTGGTCGAAAGAAAGGCGGAAAAGCATTTCCAGCAAAGTACAAACGCCTGCCACAGTGAACTAATATCAGTTCTTGGTAATTTTTCATCCAGCCTCCGAAGTTCAAATGCTTGCATTATGTCCAGAAGAGGGCTATAGACAAAACTGCATTTCCAGCCTATGCAGCCAGTCCACGAGAGGTGGATTAAATGACCCTTTGTAATAATTTTCTCCCAGAACAGCCAAATAGTTACGTAGTGATTCCAAGCACTCAGGAGTGTAGGGCTAAACTAAAGGCCCAAACTCCGGTTGCAGACACTGAAGCCGTCGTCTCTCTCGATCGGTACGTGTACCTTCGATGGCAGGAGATACGCAAGCGCTCGAGTCCTGGCTTTCTGTAGGCGTCCGGAGCATGGGCTGCGCATCTCCCCGACCTGCACCAAGTGCCACATGTGAATAAGCAAAGGTCGCAGCACAGTCCGATCAGCAAAGGCAATTCAGCGGCAGTGGGTGTTGCACTGCGAAAGTGCGAACGTTGGCCTAAGTACGCACGCAGTTATCTTTTTGCCACGAGGAGGTACACGCACGAGGTGAGCAGATGAGCGCGAAATGAAAATCGAGAATCCAACATATTAACATCTAGTCAAATAAAATTGCTCCTTTTGCATGTGCGTTTTCAATCCTACGAAGGAAGCAATCTGAGGTATCATAAGTTAACTTCTGCAGCTTTTACTTCAATTACAGGGCATTTCTCAATGTCTATTTGAGATGAAGACTCTAGACATTTCTGACATCTTCCCCAGAGCTTCGTCTAATGAATAAAATATCTTTTTTCGTTATTTCAAAAGAACTTGTGAAGTTTTCGCTCTGTAACCTCTGCGCTGGCTGCTCAGACAAATTGCATGTGGTAGAAAGGTTTTCCAGAGAGCACATACTTCAGCAGGAATTCAATAACATCCAACTAAGAGCATATTTTAATGAGGTACGGTTGCTCAAATTATTTTTCTTTGCAAAATCTCTGGCAGCGAAACACAGGAGAAGAAATGAAGAGAACGTCATTAACTAAGACAAGAAACCCGTTTGCCACGCCGTGCTGTGAGAAAGGGACCAGAACGATTTACAGATGAAAGAGAAAATAGATCTTGGTTTCGGTTTTGAGACCAAAGATGACTCGCCTCATGGGGCGCTATATTGGCGGCGCGAAATGTATTTAAGGCGCCGCGTTCTGAGTAAAGGGGCTCTACGTCACGTCTGCGTCCGTGTCTGTTTCTCTTCGGGCCGCCCTCCCTTCGTCCCAAACGTGCTCTGGCGTGGCGTTTGTGGCGACCACGCCAACACAACATTCTGGCGACGAGGATTCAAAATCTGCATGCATCCGGCGTACACATAAGGGAGGAAATTCTACGTACTTTACCATTACGTCCACTACTTCTGCTGCCCTTCCTTCACGCAGATTTTTTGCACTTTGCTGCTTTTTGAGGCTACTGCGGCGTCTTCTGGCCGGCTTTCCCTAAGCCATGGTTCCGCCTGCTGTTTCTAGATGAAATGGCAATTCTTCCGCCACCCTTCTTCTCATGTCCCGGCGAACCGGCTGTTCCTTGGCTTAAATGGCGACCTGTTTTTCAGGCTTACGTTGACACCGCCGCCAAGACCGCTACGCCGGACCACAAGAAAGCGCTTCTGCTCTACGTGCTCGGGGTAGAAGGCACCAGTATCTACTGCAGCCTCGTCGAGGAAGAGACGCAGGATGGGACCGACGTGGGGACAGGCGACTCCGAGGCAACGTACGTATACAATGCGGCGCTTCAAGCACTAGACAAGTCCTTTCATCAAGAAGAAACGAATATTGCATCCCTGTAAATTTAAAACGCAGAGTGCGGAGTCCTGCTGAGCCAACTGCCTAAAACATTCGAGACGTCCAACGGCTCGCCAAACCATGCAAGTCTGGCACCGCTATTTACATCATGGTGCAAGATCAAGTCCTCTGCGGCTTGCAGTCGCATCAACTTAGCTGCTGGTTTACTCAACTCTCCGACGGGCCGTGAAACCTGTGGCGTGTAAGTCGCGTTGGCCTCCTTCAAACTCATCTTGCAATCCTCCGGTTGTAAGAACTAGGGTGCTCCGTAGACGGCAATACCTGAACAACACGTGGATGTAAAGAGGGGAGCAAAGCCTCTATGTATACAGATTGGGAGTACAGTAAGGGTACGCATTTCAGGGAAACGTCTAAGTACAGAGATTCTTTTGCAGTACTGTCCAAGATATCGCAAAATGCATTTAAGCTGAGTGATGGAAATATTTGGAATGCTTTCAAATTAGTCCTTGTGCATGCAGAGAGCCACAATAATGATGACCAGAACACACAGTCCTCTGACAATTGCCCTTTGTTACAGCGAAGCCCTCAATCCTTTTCATACGAGATTCCTAGCTTGGTAATTATCCTCATTACCGCAGTGCAATCGTCTTCAGCCGTAAGGCGAGATAAGCTGCGTTTTAAAATTCCAACTGACATGCCCTGTCGAAATCCTACGCTTACAGCACCAACTGCTGAGCGTTTCATAGGATCTGAGGATTCTATTCAGGCACCAATTCCACAAGCGGCTGTGGTGCCCAGAAAACATTAAGTTCTTCTTTTGCATGATAGGCGTGTCACTCAACCTTATGGCTCAATACAGGCACCTTCACAACGAATGATTGATGTTTCCAGTCCCCATGCTTTCTCTGAAACATCTACCGCTCATGTCTCTGAGCCGTCGTGCTCACTTGCATTTCTTGTTAAGTCTTCGCTCCAATATCTAATTACATTCAAAGACATCACTACATATTATAAGGGCAGTCAGTGTCGCTTTCCGGAACCCTGTAAGGGTCTCCGGTGAGCAGACAAACGGCTTCTTCTCAAAATTTTTACAAATACAATGCTGTCCCGGCAGTATTGAAACACTTCAATTCAGAATTTGATTGTGGCTGCAGGCTGTGCGGAGCGACATTCTCGGACGTTTTCCATATGGTCTGGGCCTGCCCTTCCAATCCCTACCCTTCCCAATCCTTCATCCCCCACCCTTCTAGGGAGGCCTGGGAGGCGGCGCTGCTCAGCTGCCATGACCTGCAGTCCCAACGGACCTTGGTCGCCAGGGCGCGAGCGGCGCTAGACGCCATTGGTGCTCCGGAATAGGGGCTCCACCTAGATTTGTGAGGACCTGGGCCATAAGGCCTGAGCCCAAACACCTCCTTGTAATAATAAATGTTTACCACCACCACCACCCAGCTGTGCCTGAGGGGCGCGCCACTGAATCTTCGGACTAGTCTGAATCTTGTTATTCGTCTTCAAAGTCGTCTGAGGGGCGCTTGAGTGAGCTCCGAAGCTCAGATGCCAAGCCGCTATCTCCGCCCTTGTTTCGCCTGATGGATGCTTAGCTTAGCAGCAAACGTCAAATGCAACTTCGAAGGTTAGGAATGCACCTCCATGTACTGCAGTTGCCTCGGCGGTTAAAAGGCGGCGCCAGAAACCGCCTCAAATAGATGATTTTGTTGCATGACTCTGGGTCGTGTTTATATTCCCCATGTGGCCATATTACTTGCATTTCCACGTGCTACACCTAGAGAGGTGTTCAGATATGTTGCTGGCTAGCAGTCCACCAGTCCTTTGTGTTGCCACATGTTCATTTTTTTTGTTTTACCGAGTGGTGCATTTTGTGCTTTTTGTTCCACAAAGGGGGACAGAGTTGGTAATTGCAATGTAAAGAGAATGTATATTATTAATAGATGCATTATGCTGTTGCTTCCCCGACCTTCTGTTCCGCAATTATTTTCAAAAAAGAGGGGGATGATGTTGTATCGTGGTTTCGGTTTCGAGACCAAAAATCACTCGTCTTAGGGGGTGCTGTATTGGCGGCGCCGAACATATTTAAGGCGCCACGTTCAGAATAAAGGGGCTCCCTACGTCGCGTCTGCGGCCGTGTCTCACGCGTTCTTCTGGCCGCCGTCCGGGCATGTCCCAGCGTGCTCCAGCGTGGCGTAGGTGGCGGCCACGCCGACAAAACAAATCTCATAATCTATCTTACACCCTCAAGGCACAGAGCAGTGCCTGGCAAGCCTTTACTGCCGATGCAAGCTTAAATTTCACTTAGTGTCTAGTCCTTATTCTTTCTTTCAGATTGCTTTCTGGGCCCTATTCCCCGCCCACCTTCGTTTACTTCTTCCCGTTAATTTCAATTCAAAAGTCTTTGTCGTCTAGCTTTGTCAATTAGTCACATACGAATTGCTTTGAATGCCGAAATAAATTATCAGTGATTAGCGAGTTTGCTCTCAAGTATGTATCCAGGTTTTGGCGGGTTCTTTTTGCAAGAATGCGGGCCTTTCTTGGACCTTAGATATCTCATGTAAAGCCGGGCACCATTAAGACCTCGTTAGCTTTATAATTACATTCAACCTAAGGTAGCTGCACGCCTTCAATCTATGCGGAGAGTTCTCGGAGCTCTCTGCCTGCGCGTCTCGTGCAAACATGCACAAAGGCGCGTAAGTAATTGTCGACTAAACATCGTTGCTACGACGGCCGACTACAGGCATTGTTAGGCGCGCGTATCCGCCGGCGGACGAAGGAATCAGGCATGGTGCGTACAGAAGGTAGGTACTAGGCGGAAGGTGGCACCACTCGATCTGGTCTGGCGTTTCCACGGCAGCGGAACCCCGTACCTCTTCAGCGGAAACATGCCAGCCTACGAAGAGTTTCCCGAGGGGCTCTTTTGTTTACAGGGATTCTTGGAAGCGGCGCGCTGCTCTTATCATGCATCCACCATCCGACTGTCAGTTTGCGAGCACACGTCCTCCTTACAGAAGTGATACGCGGGTGACGTGACCGGACGCGAAGACGCTCGTGCAGAATGGGAAGAGAGAGAAAATCACGCGGAGGGGGCGATGAGTCACGTGGAGAGGGTGTCCGGAATGTTTTCTTTATGTGTTTCTTTTTTCTAGCGAGCTTCGGGCCTAAGGTTGTAGCGATCCTTCAGGGGCTGTGGCTACCTTGTATTACAGCATTATCGGTTAGCGAAGACTAGGACGGGCCTTCAAACATGACCGCCCTAACGTCTCTATTTGAGGACCATATACCAAGGCAATAAGTGTTTCCCACCAGTCTTGTCCAGTCAAGCTAGATGCTCCGTGCTCGGCACGTATACTTCTGTGAGTACCTAGTCTTTAAGCTTAGGTTGATAACTAAGGTCATGTAGTGTGTTTCTCTGTGTGAGATCAGTCCTTTTCAGTTACCGTTACTGAAATCTTAGTTTCTTCGTTTTCATAACTTGCAGTTTTAAACTTTCATATTTTCTATAAATATGTTTCTTTGTCTCCTTATTCTGCATTCGTCGTCTCTCCCTTCATTATCATCGAATAACCACGTTTGGAGAGGCCTCAGCTTGTGCAAAGAACGCAAAGGAACGATCTCAGAAATTACTCATCATAAGGCCATTTTTGCTAAATTTGAATTGTAATGAAAACGTGAGATAAGAGAAAAGGTTTATTAATAAGCGCTATAATGTGGCAATACTCGTTTTTAAATTGCTATCAATCCTTTGGCCGGGCATGATTCCGTTCTGTCAATAGCACAGTCCATAACTTGCATTAAAGTAGCACCCACCCAGCGGCAAAAAAGAGAAATGTCATGAGAGTGAACAAGACTGCAGATAAAGCACTCATTCCCATCGGTTCTGTGGCATAGTGGATTAGTGCTGCGTTTTTGAAGCCAAGGAGGGCAGCTCGGTGTTTAAAAAGCTGCGAAACGAGTCGCGAAGTGCAGTGTTCAGCACCACTGAGAGACCGGAATAAGCGCAGAATTAACAGCACGAGAAACATTTACTGCCTTCCCTGGATGTGCTACCTTTTCTGTTGCCTTTTGAAATAGGTCTGAGCCATATTCTCCGCTTCAAATATTTTCATTTGAGCTGGAAGGCGAAAGAAGTTCGGCTGCTCTACCGTCTAAAGATAGGAATAACCCATCCATAGCAAAATCGGTTGGCAGTCAATTTAACCCTGCATTAAGAACCAATTAGCATGTATTGGCAGTTCGTATATGCTGCCCAGTTACCGCCATTTTGTGTCCCTATACACTACTACAGGTGGATATCAGCAGAAAATGGGAAGCGGCCCATCAATTTCGTATTTAGGCTGCGTTGAGTACAAGCATGCCCCATACACACAGCAATGCAGAAAAATGACCTCGAGTTGTGGCTGTTCAATGTAGTTAATAGCACTTCTACGCGTCCCCTGGCGTAGTGAAACGCTAATTGAAAGAAGCGAAGAAAACGAAGTTCTTGAACCTTCTGCAAGCTAGCAAAGAGGCGCGTTGCGTGGATTGCTCCTTTTTCTCTTCATTCTTGCGCGTTAACTTTAAGGAGCACATTTTGCAAAAAATCCAGCGTTGCCGTCGGCGTGGTCAACTTCGGCACCCGTGACCGTGAGTAAAACTGCACGAAAAGTCCTCAGAGAGACATCATAGAAGCAGGTGCGCCACCTACGTCACGCAGCCTTGCGGCGGCAGCATGCTCCGCCCACAGGATTGTAAGCAAGCTGCGCGCCGTGCAGGTGGCAGTTAAATTATTGACTCGTCGCGAGAGGTTGCCCGGGAAGAGCAACCTGGGTCGGGCAAACCTCACCGATAGCAGCAGCTGGCATCGACTGACCGCTGCACCACTGCGCCAGGAGTGGTGTGAAGACTGCCAGGGATCTTTGAATGTCTAGTAGAGAATGACCAATTCAGCATATATAGGGATTAACTCGTTAACACAACGGAATTATACCTTTAAGTTGGAGCATAAGTCTCCCCTCCAATTTTCTCTTTCGCTTTCCTTTTGTTTGTCTGCTCTTACTCTGTTAACACAAGCGGTGGAGTGCGCGCAAAGGTGGCTTAGGTTAAAAAATATCTGCCAGAGAGACGGCCTGGCCACTGTCAACCCGCATACGAGCTACCTGCAGCTTTCTACGTAGTGGCGTCAAGGATATTCCTCTCAATTAGTGCTAAATAATCAAGGCTTCCTCTCCGTGAAGCACTCTCCTACTGCTTCAGCCGGTCACTGTGCGTTAGAAATGCGTCGCATAGGTACGTATATTGATCACAGTGGCGTGCTCTTAAGATCTCCAGACTAGTACTGTGCTATGAAAAAGTCAGCTGCACCGCCTTTTCACCTTTTTCTTTGAGTACATTCGCTCCTCTTTCCTTTCCTTCACTCACGAGGTTTTTTCCTGATGCAGACACCCTGCTGCGATCATCTGTGCAGTCTGTTGGACGTGTGCGCCCCGGCTGTCAGCGTAATCACTCTTACACCACAGTGGCTGAGAACGTACAGGCAAAAACAAAGGTCGCCATGGCCACATAAGCTGATAAAGCGAGCTTTCGGAGGACAAAAAAGCACCTGCTTATTTTTCCGATAAACCACTAAGATCACGAGCTCTGCAAATAAATAACACCTCATGCTTTGGCCGTATTGCGAAAGTTTCATATTTGATTGTTGTGCTGTTACTGGAGGAATTCTTATTAATTAACCGGCCACTTTATAAACTTGCAAGCTGCAAAGACTACCTACGCGCTAACACAAGAAATCAAAAAGTGAAGAAAAACTTGAAGTCCTGCTGATCATCGAATTGTAGCGCTGATCTCACGGCGAGTGCGCTGCCCAAGGTAATAAGGTATTGCTGCGCCGTGCCTGGCAATCGTTTGCTGCGAAAACCACCTTCTCCTGTATTCCGTAAATTAGACCCACCGCATTGGCTCATTGCTTTCATATTAGGCTAGCTGTATGGAAGTAACCCACAACCTATCTCGTCGTCGACAGTAGCGGCGGTCAGGAAATGCATAGGAGAAAAGGTGTTCCGTTTTGCAAGACCGCTCATAGATGGTGGCATCAACACCCGGGTGCTCCTCCGGTTTCTCAGCAGCCGGACCCCCATCTGCAGCAGCTTCTGGTCTTCCAGCTATGCAGCGCGCATCAGCCGAGTGGTTGCTGTAGCAGGCTCCGCTACCAGCCGCAATTCTCAATCGGGTAGCACGCTTAGCTTCTTTCGCCACTTTTGGTGCTTCATGTTAAGCCGCATTGAGTAGCTTTTTTTTATCGTGGTAGCACTACTAGACAAATTTTCTGATTTCGGACATATGAACGTCCCTGAAGCCTGCTTTGTGGAAGACGGGCCACGTGCCCACTAGGCTGTGAACAACCTGCCAGGTGTGTACACCTGCAGGCTTTCACCTGGGTGAAAGGTACACACCTAAGTGAATACCTCCAAATGCTTTCAGGGCAAAAGCCTTTGAGGTAAATGCGTGTATGTCAAATGCTATTAGGCTCCCCAGGTAAAGACCCTTATGTAAAAGGCGTTTATGATAAATACCTTCAGGTCAAATGCCTTTAGAACGCGAAGTTTCTTTCTTTCGTGCCACTACCGAATCGTGTTAGATGGACGTCACGACTCAAGACCGATGAAGAATTGTGTATTGACGCCATCGCTGTTCCACTGTGGTACAGTAGTGAAGTGTCTGAATTAACCTCACGAGGTCATCTGGTTGTAACGTGATGACCCTCTCAATCAATATGAATTTTCTTGACAACGCCGGGGCAGGTTTTCTGCCGGGCGCGACCCTTGACGCTATCGCGTTAAAATTGCAAATGGGGACGGCATCGCTCAAAGTCCGCGTGTCGTTTCGGGAAGTTACACAGTTTTTTCTTCGAGGCTCTGTAGTACATAGGATTGTTGGGACATTCTTGTTTATTGCACCAGGGACTTTTCTGTTGAAAGGGTACTGCTGTTCATATTGCGGCGAATATTTGCAGTGACAATATAATGCGTTCGTTTGTAAATTATTACAGTAGTTATTGTTGAATTCTAATTTACCGTTTATATGTGGTACATGCCAGCGATCAGCGAAATTGCTAAATTTTCCTACGTTTCAAAGATACTGAAAAACCACGTTCCTATGTTTCAAGGAGAGAGAGGATTATTGCGTTGATGAAACATGTTCTTGGCACAGTAGGCGGATAAAGACAGCTTAAAACAGTTGCCCCTAAGGGCAGCGTACAATAAACTGAAATGAATTTTAATAATTGCTGCAACTTTTGCACGGAATATTGCACTAGCCAGCGAAGAATTCCACATTCACAGCTTTATTCCCTGCCCCAGTTTAATAATCTGCTTGCTGTGTTCAATTTTCTTACTTCCCTGAAAATGATTCCGGCACCACTCAAACATAGCTACTTGAGTTTGACTGCACGGGTTAGGCCGCTCGACTACTGATCCGGAGTTCCCGGGTTCGAACCCCACCGCGGAGGCTGCGTTTTTATGGAGGAAAAACGCTAAGGCGCCCGTGTGCTGTGCGATGTCAGTGCACGTTAAAGATCCCCAGGTGGTCGAAATTATTCCGCAGCCCTCCACTACGGCACCTCTTCTTCCTTTCTTCTTTCACTCCCTCCTTTAACCCTTCCCTTACGGCGCAGTTCAGGTGTCCAACGATATATGAGACATATACTGCGCCATTTCCTTTCCCCCAATACCAATTATTATTATCATTAATTGCGACTACCTATTCTTGTTGATGCAACGTTTCGCACCTCACTCCTTAAGGACATAACTTCCCATATCTTCATGAATCCCTGCACGGTCCCGCTAATATCAGCGGCTCAAGCCAGCGTAAAACCTGTCCCCTGCTTCACTTAGTGTGACGCCTCCGAGAACAAAGTGTCGCTTCCCATATAACCGTGTAACACGATGTAGATGACAAAACTTCTGCTGCGTTCGGCACTGTGACTAAAAGCTCTGAAGGCATCCGAAGCACTATTATGCTTCTTAACAGCATCGGGGCTGTGTCGTGGTTTATAATATCCTGGCACAGATATAAAATTATTGGCTGTAAATGTCTCCGAGTGCGTAAACACAGCAACCTCGTTTGAGTGCTTTTCTGCATCCCTAGTTGTTCCAGCCTACCTTTCCATATTTATCGCAGCCGTCGGCGTAGAAGTCGCCGTGTCCGTATGCTCTCGATTTGGTGTAAAAAATGCAAATGTTCCTCAGAAATCCCCAGGCGGTCGAAGTTATTAAGGAAACCACCTGTACGGCATCTTTCAGTCTTTCTTCTTTCCTCCGTGAGGGGAAGGAGGACTACACCTTTCTTCCTTCTCTCAAGGCACGGTTCAGGTTTCCGCCGAGAAGGGAGAGTTATTGTGCCATTTCCTTTCCTCAAAAACCCTTAATTTTTTTATGGAAGCAAAAAGGCACAATGAGTTTATCACTTCTAGATGAACACCGCAACCAGCACCTCTTAGACGTGGTGTTGCTCTGGCTGAGTACACGAGCCCGAATTTTCGTTTTCATGCAGAACCAGACGCACCACATCATCCAACACATAGGCAGTAACAAGGCCGGTCATTACATAAAGGGTTTTGCATAAAACTCTTAGCTTTCAGTATGCGTCTGCTAGCCATGATTTCTCAACGACATTTCTTAAAGATAGCAGCCCTTGTTTACATAATCTGTTGCAGATGAAGCAAATCGAGCTTTTTAGATATCTATGCTGAGTGACTCTCCTTAGGTTTCTTGGGGAATGCATGTCACCCGCTGAAGAAGTGACGTGGGAGCGCTAATTAAGCGCGATAATCCGTTGCATGTACTTCGGCCACCTAGCGGAAAATTGTCGTTGGCCGCGGGGGCCGGTACCGGGCGCCCTCCGCATCGTCCTGATCCGAACGGCGGAGGGAGCCGCGGTCGGCACCGGACGAGTCAACATGAACACGCACTGGCTCTGGCTCCATGTGTAGGCTGGCCTGCGCATTCAGGCAGCATCTTGTCATCAGCGGGTGCTTTGTGGTGTGCATATTAGACCCTGACAGGCAACGCCTTCAGGTATGGAAGCTATAGCGTCACGCCTCCCGTAGCTGCCTTTCAACTTCCTCGTTCCTCCCCTACCGAGAAAATGCGAAGGATGGTTCGCTGAATCACACTGGTTGCCTGCGTTGCGCAATTACACGCAACTCAACAGATCACTAGCAGTGAATACCAGCACTCCTCTAAGATACCGCGCTCTTATTTGTGGTAATGGCATATGCTCGAGAATTTATAGATAATAAGGAGGTGCGCCTCAGGTAGCTTCCTTGTCGCCTTTGCTCTTTAAAGACAAACAAACCAAAACCCGTTCCACTGGCAACTCGTGCTGCCGCAGCATCTGGAAGAACCCTCAAACCAACAATCATCACCGGGAACCTGCGCGGCCCACTGCGCATGGGGAAGGCTACCAGCGCCACCAAAACTCCACAGTAAATATGGCCTCCCCGAACGTAATGCTGACACTGGGCACGGTGGCACTACCGGCATGCGGTGGCATAATCCTTTTGCCTTTATTGTGCAGATCCTCATCGGAGCGCGGTCTCAAACCAGCGCTAGTATCAGCAACCATCCAGAAAAAAATGCGATCGATCACTGACAAACAACCCACCACCCGTTCCACGTGCGAGTCGTGCTGACGCAGCATCTGGAAGAACCCTGGAACCAACAATCATCATCGGTAACCTGCGCGGACCACTGCGCATGCGGAATGCTACCAGCGCCACCGCAACTCCACAGTATATATGGCCTCCCCGAACGTAATGCTGACACTGGGCAGGGCGGCACTACCGGCATCCGGTGGAATAATCCTTTTTGCCTTCATTGTGCAGGTAAGGAAACAATTCGGATAATGTTTTTATTCAGATAACCGCTTTCTACTGGTGCTGCCGTGCCCGCAGCTTCAGAGTTTAGTGCATGATACTGTGGTGTATGTGGAAAAATTGCTACTTTTAGGTGGAGACGTTGAAACTAACCCTGGCCCTGACATTAAACAGATTGCAAAACACCTCAAGGACATAGCCAGTGACATAAAGGACATAAAATAAAATCGACTTACAGAAATGGATAAGAAATTAGATGTATTGTGGTCGTTGGAAAGTAAAATAGCGTCTTGCCTTTGTGAAGTTTCTCGCATGAATGAAATGATTGACAGTCTCGAAAAACGGATAGACGATTTTGAAAATCGCAGCAGACGATCGAATCTATTAGTGTATGGCTTAGGGAAAGTAGAAGGAGAGAATACTGAAACGCTCGAGCAGGCTGTTAATGAAACAATTATAGAGGACACTTTTCGGCTCGACCAGGTCGACATAGAACGAATCCATAGATTAAGAATACCGCACAACAACAATCACCGACCGGTTATATTTAAACTATTACACTCGAAGCAAAAGACAGCTATACTGAAAAACGGTCACAAACTAAAAGAAACGCGATTTTGTATTGACCAAGATTTTTGACAAGGCGCACTTATCACCTCGAAAAGGGCGCAAGAACACCCTTCATGTCTGCGTCACGTCTGTTTCAGAAGATACATTCTGAAGAAAAAATGTACAAACACTTCATCACTACACGCAATCCAGAATTATTAAAAAAATAAAATATGTTTCGGAATTAGTTAACTAAAGAGTTAAGGCGTGCTATAGGCTCGTATTACTACTGTAAATTTGAATCTTGCAACGCCGATATTCGAAAGTTATGGCACCAGATTAACTCCGTTATTTTACGCACACCACAGATTAGCTCTCCCGAAGAAGTACTTGTTCAAGGACAAAAAGTCAGCCGGCGCGAATGAGCAGAGGCGTTCAACCAATATTTTGTGACTCGAGAATACCAAAGCTGCTCAAACAAAACATATGAAACTCGCATCAGGCCCAGTACTAATTCTAAGTACTTAAATCCAACTACATGTTCTGAAATATTCACAGCATTTCTAAATATGAAGAAAAGCAGATGCCATGATATAGATGATTTGCAGATTCGTAATGTAAAACATGTATTGGGTATTTTAGCCCCAGTTTTAGCACATCTATTTAATCTAAGACTAGAATCCGGAGTGTTTCCAGGGCGCATGCAAACTGATAAAATTACTGCTCTGTATACGAAAGGCGATAAACTGTATTTTGAATTATAGACCAGTTTCAGTGCTGCCAATCTTTCCTAAGAGATTAGAAAAACTCATTGACACTCGTATAGCATGCTTTTGTGAGTCACACAAATTTATAACAGATTCACAGTTTGGTTTTATAAAACATAAGTCAACTGAGACCGCATTACTCAGCCTGAAAGAGTATATCTTGCAATGTTTCGAAGACAAGAAACTTGCTCTCGGTGTTTTCATAGATTTTTCGCAGGCCTTTGACTACATCAGTCATAACCGACTCTTGGCAAAACTGTTTGACTATGGTCTCAAGGGTCCTGTTCATGCACCTCTTGCGACTTATCGTGAGCACCGCTTTCAGTTTACCAATATAGCTTCCGATCCTCGGTAAAAAGTAACCGCTGGCGTTCCTCAAGGCAGCATTCTCGGGCCTCTACTTTTTAATTTATACATTATTTATATGTTAATGAATGGCCTAATGTGAAATGTGTTATGTGTGCAGATGATGTCTCAATTATTTTCTCGTCAGCCACAATTGAAGAAGGCATACACCAGGCAAGCAGAACATTGAGTACACTGCACGAATGGTCACTTGCAAATCAGTTAAAAATTTATGCAACAAAGACAAAAGCTGTTATCATCTGACCAAAAAATAAATGCATTACGACACCGTGCGATCTTATGCTTGGTTTGGAAAACATTGAGGTTGAAGAAAATATTCGGATATTAGGGGTAAATTTTAATTGTCAGCTCAGATGGAGCAATTATGTTGACGCTGTCATTAGTCAATTTTCTCGTGTCACGGGTATCATCAACAGACATCGGCACATGCTTCCATACAAAATTAAGCTTCTCCTTTATAACTCCCTATTTATGTCCTGCGTGAACTATGCTTACCTATTTTGGGGAAGAACTACAGTTGCAAATAAAAATGAAAAATATATTCTACAGAAGAAAGCTCTGTGTGCCGTACTTAATGAAGGTTATGAATTATATACATGCGATCTATTCAACCAACTCAGTGCTGTAAAAATATTTGAAATGTACCATGTTAGGCTGAATGAAAGATAAAAAAGGAAATAAAACAAAATTTAAATCACAAGAGCGATATGGCGCACCTTTCAATAAAATATACGAACTTACCCACACAGACATAGCGAATTGTGGCACGTTCCAACATGCCGCACAATGTATGGTACACATAGCCCAGCAAAAACGTTACCCCGTCTTTTAAATAAGTTTCATGCTGCAAATGTTGACGTGTCCCGAGTGTGCCGCAAAGATATACAGAGTGTATGTGCTACATTTTTGATTGTAACATGCATATTTCACTGCTTCTTTCGAATTCTTTTCATGAAATGGCGTTCTTGAAATAACCTCCGACGCACTTAGTTTGCGCGATTTTTTTTCCTTTCTGTTTGTTATAATTGCTGTTTTATCGCCTATCTTGATAGCATATGTTCCTCTTCATGTTGCCTGCTGCCCTGTGTGTAGGGGCCGAGAGCACGTCAAGCCACATATTACTGTCTTTTTTCCGTCGACCCTCTTCATGTGTACATGGGAAATAATGAATTGAAATTGAATAAATACTCTCTTGAGCTCTCTTGCTTTTCATCGCAGAGTTAGCAGTTGCGTCAGTGCAGGTGGCATAGCATTTCTTGCGGCTCCCACTGACATTCCATCTCAATGTGTTCTTTTTCAGCCCTGTATTGGTACCCGGGAACATTGATTCCATAACTTACACCTCATGGAAATTGCGCTATCCTTAGTTTTCGATACGAGATCTCAAATTCGCCTATCATACCAGCTTGAGCCTATTACACTGGTACGAACTCTCAAATTTCTGGACACCACTTCAGCAGGAAGGGGGCGACCTGAAGGGGTTTACCTATATATTCACGAGGTAATTAAGTTGATGCTGATGTGCGTGGGCCACAGACAGATATTTCCTGATGTCCGCAAACTGCACCTCAACCTCGAGCAAGACTTCGAAGTTTAATTGAGGTCCTCGCTTGGCGAGACCAACTTACTAAGGCGAGGTCTCCATCCCAATACAGGCTCGAGCATACAGAAGCGATTCGTAGCGATGCCTGCTGTAAGACTGCCCACTTCTTAAGGCGTAGGCCTCACTTACCCCATTCGCAGGCAACCTGTGTGTGTGTGAGAGTGTGCGTGTGCGTGTGTGAGTGTGAGTGTGCGTGTGCGTGTGCCTGTGTATTAGATGTTGACAGTTGGAAAACGCTCGGGGATGCGGCGCCTCTTTCGTCACCGCTTTAAGCTCAGAGAGGCGAGCGCCATCTCTATGTTGTGAGCATGGTCGTGACTGTACCACGTCCGTTTTACGACGCCTATTGGCTGCGCCTGGCACCGTGGCCCGTTTGCTGCTTACATCGATGGCTGCATAACTGGTCTAGGCTGGCTCCCGCCTCGCATCAACTGCGCAGGATGGGGTTGCTTCTTGAGCATACTGGTAAGTTCGCGTGCGCTCTACATCACGGCAAAGTTTAGCGCATCCACGACCAACGACAAGGTAGACAAGACGACACAGGCGCTTACAGGCTGCAAGCCTTTCCTTGATATAACCACCATCTTGTTTCGCCATCCAGACCACTTGAATGGAGAAATTGCTGGGGCAAATCATATCCGCATGAATGAGCCGCAGTGTGTGTGGCTGATCCTGGCAGTCTTGCATGCGCGAGAGTTTTGATATCTAGAGGCACCTGCTTGATTATATTCTATGCGCCAGCGTTAATCTTTGTTTTGTTGTTGATGTTTCGTGTCTTTCTCTTTATATGCTGCGTTTTTTAATGCAGCATATAAATGCAGCGTTCATGGCATACCCGCCCGACGCTGAAGTTTCGGCTCGTGATTTGGAGATGTGTTCTAGGGATCAAGCTCTATATCTACACGCCTACTAAAAAGAAGTCAAGTGTTCGGTATCAGCAAGCGAACGTGACGGGAACTCCTAAGCAAAACTTCTTACTGATCCGACGACACAGGCGGGGAGAAGACAAAACAGGTACAGTGTAATGGATGCGCGGAGCGGCAAACCACGTAGAATCGCTGCCAGGCGCCTTGCCGAAACGCGCGGAACTCAAGTTGCAGTCGTAATTCGTCCGCAAATCGTTCTCGACAAACCCGATGCCAAGAACGCCAGCATAGATTCCGCGCCGAAAAACCGGCAGCAAGCCGCAAGCTTCGTGGTGAACGCGCTTTGGATGCGCGCTCCCGACAAAAACGCACAAAATTTTTTGTCGCGAATCTGTCGCGCGACACAATTTTGTGTAGCAAGACAAGCTGTCTTGTGACTTCTGTCGTGCGACAGAGGTTCGTGTCGTTGGTTCTTTCGCGCGACTAAGGTGTTTGTAGTAGGTTCTGCCGCACGACAGACACCTTTCCTGTATTTTGTCGTGCGAAGAAGGACCCTGTCGCAGCATTTGTCGCGCGACAGGTTCTTGTCGCAGGTACTGTCGTGCGACAGAGAGAGTCGTTCCGCGCGACAGAGACTGCGTTACTCAACAGAGTTGCCTGTTGTGGGTTCAATGGCGCGACAGACTTCTAGCACGCCAATTTTCATGCGACAAAAGTGCCTGTCCTGCGGCCTGTTGCGCGAAAGAACAGGTTGTCGTGGGATGTGCCGTGCGACGATGCCTGTCATGGATTGTGTCGCGCGATAGATTCTTATCGTGGGATGTGTCTTACGACAGATTCCTGGCGAAGATAATCGTTTTACAGCAGAGTTCTAGAAATACTGTCATGCCGTCGTGTGACAGCAATAGGATCAAATTCACCAAAGGTGCGTTAAAACGCGTTCAATGTAGCGAGCCGCGAAGAGGCTGCGAAGTTCTCTGGTCATTTGGTGACGGGCACCGAGCGAAATGAAGTGCTAATTCATATTGGCAAGTCGAGTTTTCAACTCACTTTCCGCGATCTGGCTCTCTTTCCGAACGAGAATTGGCATAGAGAAGAGGCAATGCTCGAGCACCCACCTAATTCCCTTCTGTTGAGGAAAGTAGTGCCTGCTCGAGAGAATGCGGCTTTGAAAGCGCAGAAAGCTATAATGCACAAGCGACGTAGCCAGTGGTGTCCGCGTATCCCCACGTGCTTGCGGTGGCGGCATGTAGCCAGCCGCGACAGCGCCTGCACACCAGTCGCCGTGCGCAAGTCGAATGGTGCTACTGGAAGTCAGTGTCCTCCTGGCTGCTGTGACGTGTTCGTCAAGCCATGTAACAGAATGTACCACTATTACTACATGCACAGAAAAGGCCAAGGACACATATACGCTCGTCGTGGAAAAGAATGACGCTAATCGTCAATCAGGAAAAACTACTCGCCTTAATCATCCGGGTATCACAAAGGCAGCATGTATGTACATGCACACAGCTCTCTGTATAAGTGTTCAAAGAAACCACAATATAATTTTTCCACGTTTCAGTTTTAAGAGCGTCCGCTCTTACTACTTACGTTTGTCAAAGAAACGTCTGTCTGCAGGGAAGGTCAAATTGGCCAAGACAGTTACCACACTATATAACATGGCAACAGCGGGCGCGTAGAGCCTCAGTTGTGGCCCCTACCTTCGATTCGTTTTTACATAAGCCAGTAGAGCAGCTTTCGATGTGAAACCCCGGGCACACCTATTTGCATCAAATTTGGGGGCCGCCCGTTTGACGCAGAATGCTCGAAGTGGTGTCAACCCAGTCAAAACGCACTACAGGATTCTAAGACAGAAAATTTCTGTAGCCTTGTCGTATTTTGGGCATGTCTTGTGTAGTCTGTCTTGTCTTTTGTAGTCTTGTCTTCTGTAGTCTGTCTTGTCTTTTATAGTCTGTCTTCTGTAGTTTGTCCTCTCTTTTGTAGTCTGTCTTGACTTCTGTAGTCTGTCTTCTCTTCTGTAGTCTGTCTTGTCTTCTGTAGTTTGCCTTGTCTTCTCTAGTGTGTCTTGTGTAGTGCTCGTGCACTGTGTAACAGTCGTCACTGTCACCTGTCAATTAACACAGGATTTGTGTTCCGGAGTAGGCTATGCACAAAAATGCACAGATTGGTAATGGTCGCCTGTCAATTAACACAAGCTTTGTGCATTCCAGAGTAATTCGTGCACAAACCCACTAGAATTGAAATGAAAATGATCAATATTTATTTACTGTTTCGTGCTTTTTTTTCGAGCTCGCTGATGCATGCTGTCCAGCGTTGTCCTGGCCGCAGGTTCCTAGATACATCGCCCATGAGCCAAGAAAAATGGTTTTTGTCTTGGCTGAAAAAAACAAAAAATAGAAATCACCGCTGCTACCTGCGCAAAAAAATGTGAAAGCGTTGATGCTTCCTCGACACTGGTCGCCTTTCAAATTTGGCGCCATGGTTGTTTTGTTGACTTTGATTGGTTATCAATTAACTCTTAGTTTACCCTCATTTCATCCCAGCAACGATTTCGAGTTTTCAAATTTCCCTCCATGATCGTTCCAGCCCACTCACTGAATACCCGCCCATTCTAATCCCGCGTTCATTGCCTTTCGCTTCTCAATAATAACCTAATTGCCTCTAATTTATCATTCTTTTTCCTATCACTTGGTTAAGTATAGGACACTTATCACTGGTCACGTGATTGCTCATTTCGAGTTTTCAAACTTGGCGCCAAGCTTTGGCTTTGTCCATACTTCCAGTATTTCAAACCTGACACTACGCTGTAGCTCCACCTACTTTCAGCGTTTTCAAATTTTGCGGCACTTTTTCTCTGGCCCAGCCACTTTTTGGACATTTTTGGCTGTAAATAATTATCCGAATATGAAATTTTCTTTTCGAGCAGCATCCTCACATCATCCTCTGCCAATTACACAACCAATCGTATGACGCTATCTGTTCTGAGTTGCCCACAACTGCTGCGGACACGATCCCCAGCAACATAGCCTAGTGAACTTCTCACGTTATTCAAAATGTTGTAATACTGAACAAGGCTTATGACTGGCCGAGTTGGTACTGACTCACCTTAAAACCAGCCACAACACACAAGAAGACATGAGCTCAAGAGGCGGGACTAACAAAAATTTAATTGAAGATTTTGATTATTTGATTTGTGATGGATTAACGTCCCAAAGCGCCTCGGGCTATGAGGGACGCCGTAGTGGAGGGCTCCAGAAATTTCTACCACCTGGGGTTCATTAGCGTGCACTGACAACGCACAGTACACGGGCCTCTAAAATTTCGCCTCCATTGAAATTTGACTGGTGCGGCCAGGATCGAACCTGCGTATTTTGGGACAGCAGCCGAGCTCCATAACCACTGAGCCACTGCGGCGGCATCATTGAAGGAAAGCCGAAAAAGGAGACCCGCGAAGAGATGCAAGCGCACAATAACCCAAAGCAGTGAAAGGGCGAAGTGCAATCAAAGGTCACTGGCATACTAATGAATCATCTAAAAAAGCAAATTCCTTACGGTGAAGGTTTTCCGATGGCTTAGCCACACGTGTCCTTAGCCTTACCGATGTAGTAAGCCTCAACTATCTACCGACAGATTTATCCCTTCCATAAACCACTGATGTGTCGTGGAAATTAGGCGTGCAAAGAGACATGTCATCCTCAGATTTGCATTCACAAGATTGAGCATACAGTGCCAGATTAGAATTTGCCTTCCCCCTATAGAGTGAAAGTGCTCAGTCAAGTGCAAATTCAAATATCTGCCTGTCTGCCCATATTAGTTGCAGCCATAGGCAGTGGAACGCAATAAACACCATTACTTTTGCAAGTGGTGAACCTTTTTTTGTGACACTGTCCATTGTGGACAAGTACCCAGTTTTAACAAGCCTTTTTAATGGCGGCGCAAAGGCCTCCTGTCTTGCACTTCGCTGTTAAGACAACAGCAGCATTACGCTTTCCTGCGACTTCTTTGAGACTGTGAAATACTGTGGAGGTAAGGTGTATCAGCATCATCGGAGTATGTGCTCCTTACCCTCAAGCGAGTGAAAGCATACTATGACAGGTTGTTGAGATGGGCAAGTGGGAACCCAGCTGCTTTGAAACCTGCTACAAGAATGCGTCCTCAGCAGTTATGGCATGACTTATCTAAAGCTGATGTCATGTACACGATTGCACACCCATCAAGTGTTTCCATCTTTACTGACCTTAACCAGCGACAAATACACCTCTTCACCATCCTCCCCAACAACGAGTGGTCCAACTCGTAGCTAAAAAGAGCCTTCCCCGATCTTTAGCTGTAGCCCCGACAAACATATTCGTCCACAAAGCGCAAGTCTGCATCAAGAAACTGCTAACGATTCTGCTTAGACAATTCTGATGTAAAAGACAGGCCTTGACTGCATGCCTTAAAGACTCCTAAAACATCTTGTGCCAACTTAGCTGAGCCTTCTATGTCCAGAAATATTACAGTCATGAACATAACGAAATGCTACTATGCCAAGGTCTTCCAAACAGGGCTCTAATGCCTTATTGACTTTAGACAAA
Source organism: Amblyomma americanum (assembly GCF_052857255.1). Classification (NCBI taxonomy): domain Eukaryota; kingdom Metazoa; phylum Arthropoda; class Arachnida; order Ixodida; family Ixodidae; genus Amblyomma; species Amblyomma americanum. The sequence goes on from NC_135503.1 coordinate 131,959,939, forward strand.
AAAATGTTGCTGAGCAAAGGTACGACCTGCGTGTAAATACCGCCCTGCCAACTGACAAATGCGGATTTGCAGTAAAAGGAAAACAGCCCCAAGAACCCAGCAACCTAAATCACGCAATCATCTGTAAAATCATGTTCATTGTTCACCCTGATGCAGTTTGCACATACCTCAGAGGTCTATCATGTGACAATGAATAGTGCAGGCCCTCCATGTCGATGCTCACTGCAGAGCACCTGCCCAGGTTGCTGTCCACAAGAAACTAGAACTCCACAGAACTCCACTTTTGTGAGTTGGCAAGGCGGTATTTACATCAGAAATCAGGCATATGCAGAGGGTCCCAGGTTGCACTGTTGCTCCGCGACATTCTTCTGTCCAGAGTCGATACCGCATCAAAGCCCTGTTTTGAAGGCCTCGGCATAGTAGCATTTCGTTATGTTGATAGCTACCTAATTTTTTTTGCACAGGGAGGGCTCAGATAAGTTGGCACAAGTCGTTTTAGAAATCTTTAGGCGTGTGGTCAAAGCCTATCTTTTAGGTCTGAATTTCACTAAGAATAACCGTTTGTAGCTTCTTGACTTAGACCTGCGCTTTGTGGACGACCACATATGTTGGCGCCAAAGCCAAAGATCAGGAAGCCTCTTAGCTACGAGTTGAACCATTCGAGGCTGGTGAAGGACAGGTTGGCAATCACATGCATCACGACTGCTTTATGGAAGTCATGCCATCACAGTGTTTAGAATGCCAATGGCAACTGGGTTCCCACTTTCTCATCTTGCGCACCTGTCAGTGTGTGTTTTTACTCTCTCGAGGGAACGGAACACCATTCACATGATGCTGACGTAGTTGAGCAGCACAAAAAGACGGGCTCTATACCTTACCTTCACGCCATTTCGCACCATCCCAAGAAAGTTGCACCAAAGTATGATGTTGCTGTTGTCTTGACCGCTAAAAGTAAGGTAGGAGCCCTTTGCTTCTTCGTCCAAACTAGGCTTGATACAACTACGGGTAATCGTCCGCTATGCACAGTGGCAGATAAAAAATGTTCACCACTTGCAAAAGTAAACCGGTTTTTTGCATTCCACTGCCTCGTAGCTGAAACTACTATGGGCAGACAAGCAGATATCTGAATGTGCGCCTGGCTGAGAGCACTTTCACTGTATAGAGAGGAAGGTGAATTTTCACCTGACACTGCACGTTCAATCTCGTGAATGCAATCGGAGGACGACCTTTCTCTTTGCACGCCTGATTTCTGCGGCACATAAGTGGTTTAGGGAAGTGATAAATCTGTCCTGATATAGTTGAGGCTTACTACATCAGTAAGGCTAAAAACAAGTGCCTGGCTAAACCGTCTGTGAACCTTCACTCTAAGGAATTAGTTTTTTAGATGGTTTACTAGTACGTCAGTGCCTTAGGATTTTTTGCCCTCTCACTGCTTTGGGGTCTTGCGTGCTTGAATCTCTTTACAGGTCTTCTTTTGCCACTTTCCTTCAATGAAATTTCAGTTGTTAGACCAGCCTCATCTTGTGCTCATCTCTTCTCCTGTTTTGTGTCTTCCGGCTGGTTTTAAGATGTAATGCTGAATGCCGAAAGAAAGCCATTTTAGAGTCAAGTGCACTTATAATGGCCACAGCTATAATGAATGTTCATTTATTACAAAATATAGTGCTTACTTCATTAATTTATGCATGAAGTATATGACACTGCATCAAAATAAAAAAAGGACTAAGCCTCTAACCCTCATGGCCAAACTGCAGTTACAGCAAACAAAAGGACACCATAAATAATAATAATAATAATTGGTTTTTTGGGGAAAGGAAATGGCGCAGTATCTGTCTCATATATCGCTGGACACCTGAACCGCGCCCCACATGCAAAAGCTTGCAGTACAGGCCAATGCACAAATAAGATCAGATTACTTCCCAAACTGCATGACACTGCCACGCAAAGTAAAGATTGTGACAGGCAACAAAGGAGCAACAAAAAAGCAAACTGTAGGTAGCAGCCAATCTCATGCAGACAAGCTACAAGGTCAGGCCAACATAGACGTGGAAGAAATTTGAAAAAAAAGCCACAACAAGCACATAATAATTTTTAAGGTTTTCACAGCCCTTTAAATGGCAAATACTTTCCTGAAAAAACATAACAGAAGCGTCAATTTTTTGTCGGCAATCAATTTTTTTCATGTACTTCATTATTCTTGAAGCATGGGCGGGCATAGAGTAGTCAGATTAGTGCATGCGTTCCTAAGCAATGCCATGCCAAAAACTGTACTTACAGAAAAAGCTTGCCTTACTGAGTGAACACCACTGGCCATCCACTAATTTCCCAGCCTGCTCCAGGTCACTGGCAAAAATCGTGCGCAACTTGGTGGCTTGCACAACTTCCATGCAACTCTTGGTCTTTAGCTGGAAAAAAACTGAGGGATCAGTGAGATACAAAATTTTACATGCATTGCTTTGTTTCAATGACCGACTAAGAAAGAAACAGCAGTTTCTGTGAGCGCAACTATTTTTTCACACTAGCTTTCTACAGTAAACCATGTTTATCGCGACATAATTCACATTGACTTGCTGCACGGCCCCAGTACTACTGTGTATAGCTCTATGGTTTCAAATGCTTGTTAGCTCTGAGCCCTTGGGTTTGCACTCGTTAATGCAGAAAACCTCGGAAAGGGCAACCAGAGCTTCGAGCTTTAAGCCATAGGTATTCAGAAGCTCAGTGGTCTGTGGGAGAACTTTTGGCTGGGTGACACAGTAGCAAATGCTTCTCCAGCTACTTTCACTCCACTGCAAAAAACTCGCACAGCAGAGACCTGTCCTCCATTTTGCATTGCAGAAACAATGACTGAAATTCAAAGCACGCATACTAAATGCACACCTACCTTCCAACACAGCTTCATAATAATGGGTATAATTATTGGAATGAAATACCAGTCAGTACATGTAGTTTTCAGTTTATCCAAAAATTATAAGCAACCGACAAACAATAAACATTAAAAGAGAAATAAAATAACCAGAATTGTTTAAAAAATCTGTCAGAAGAATTATGTGACATCCACTACACTCCAGCAGTTCTTCGCATATGTGCACCTTCAAACCACACTTTCTTACAGGCACATTTACACAGAAATTGGGTTGAACCTGATCTTTAAGAATCTTTTTTGGTGCAACAGTAGGAAGAAGCCAGGTTTTACCCAAAAACGAAGCACCCTACACATTGCATCACAAGCCCAGATGGTGCGCTTGAGTCTCCTCTTATGCTTATGCAAGAAACAGGAACAGAGATATCTTGACTAAATCAAAAAAAGAGGAAGTGCAGTGCATGTGTAATGCAGAGAAGATATAAGCAATACCACAATAAAACACTGGGAGGATTCCAAGAGTAGGTGAATGCATGAATGGGTGGCAATCAGGTGGCTAAATGAGATTAGGAAATTTAAGGAAAAAGGGTGGTAGCATGTGGCACAGGAGACAGTTACCTAAAATGAACTAGAGAACCATTGTTCTGCACTAATTTTAACAGCACATTCACACGACAGACAAAATAACTAACTCCAGGAACAGACTGAGCATCATGCAACTCAATGTCAATCACCATTGCAAATGGCACCAGCACCGCAGACTGCACATGAGGAAAAGTAGACATATTTTTGCTCTCAACTTTGAGCAGCAGTCAGCTGTGCTTTTAGGAGCAAAGCTCTAAAGTACGGCAACATTGGCGCTTTGTTTTCCTGACATGAGGGTGCTTGTGAGCATGCAAGTCCCATGTTTGTTTTGCACCAAATGTGTTAATTGCGAGGTATGTTTAACTAAAGAGGGGCATCTAACATGGGCATCAGCTCTTCATTACTTCCCTTCTATATCCCTTTTTTATATCACGGTTCAAGTGTCCACCAAAATGTGAGACAGTTACCGTTACATTTCCTTGAATTTTCCTTCAACTAATTTCAAATTTTTCAAGTATACAGCTTTAAGAAGGTAGAGGTACAAACTGTGCAGTATAACCATATGCTATGTCAATAAACCAGCAATTAATCTGTGCTGACAGCAGCTTGCCCAGTGCATTGCAAGGATGCTATACCATACAAGGATTGGTGTCATCGTGCAATGTTACATTACTGACTGACAATTTGGTCTCTGTGTCAGAAATACTGGTATACCATCATTGTAGAGCACAATGTTTTTAAAGAAATAAATGAACATATAGGTCCTTTTCGAGGACACATATGCATACCAGGCAACAGGTGTGCAATGTCAAAGCACGTTTATGTTAACAGCAGCTGCGTCAAGAGCTACATCAGCCACTATATTTTGTACAAGTCTACAGTTCCGGTAATTATAAGCTGAGGTACTGCTGTGAAGTGCATGTAGAGTTTCATGCATTTCTAAACCTAGCTGCAAGCCTATATTGAAAATATTTTTCTAAATAGGCAGCTATGATATGCATCACTGAAAAAGAATAACTACCATGAACGGATCAAGAGGGATGACACAGCCGAAGGCAGGAAGCACGCATGGCCCAATAGATGCTGGCCGCTGGCAACTGCAAATAAATATATCCAGAGCAACAGGTGTCAGTGGCTGTAGCCATGTCATGAATGACAAGAGAGGAAATCGTCTACTGCTTTAAAAACTAAACTTAGACGTAATATAAGTAAATAAAAAACCAATGAGCTAGCCCATGACAAAACAAATGAACAGATTTTATGTAATGCACCCATATACACTCTTTGAGAAGAGCCACAATGACTGTTATAACCACACTGAAAGATGAGCTGGCTGAAATACTGCACACCAATTTGAATATAGGATGTGCAGGTTTTCATTAATTCCTATCATGGTTCCTCGCACCAATGTCTAGGTATTAAATTGAAAGTTGCAACCAGTCTGCCTTGGTTAAATGAGAAGAAAGAATGGAAAAAAGCATGCCTTCACTAGCAAGAAGCTTGATATCTCACAGCACAGCTTGGCATCATAGAAAAATTGCTAGCGCATTTAACAAATCTGCATACAATTAAAAACTGCACAAATGTGTCGACTGGCAATGCAAGCAAAGGCAAGAGAAACAAAAAAATACCAAAGAACACTCGTGAGTGCGGCGAAGGGAGGTCTGTGGGTAGGATCCCGTGCCTGGGAAGAGTTCAGAGCTCGGAGAATAGCCGGCAGCACAGCTGATGGCACGCAACCAAGAATAAATAACAAAGCGAAAATAAGTAACAAAAAAACCATCGACAATGGCGAACGACTGGAATGCGGGCCACAAAAGCGAGGGATATAGCAAAAAGGTAGAAATCCTAAATAATTGTGCAGTTGCATATCCGACAGCTCGCAGTGCTCAGAAGGAGAGGAAGCATCAACGTTTACAGCTCAGGACACGCAAGATTGATCTTTGACATAACACTGCCTCAAATCCTGTTCCACTGGGGAAGCACAGACAAGTTTACAAATGACAAGGCGATGAATATGAACTAGCCTTTCGCATGCGATCACTGTCTCAAAATTTAGTATGACGCATATTAAGGCACAAGCACTCATCCGATGAGTACTAACCCTGAGCAAAATAGTGCGGTGTCTGATCGCAGCTGGCCTAGCGCGAGCGCTCCGCCGCGCGGCACTTCTCGCTCATCGTCTTCTACGCAGTGCAAATCCATGCTTTTGCACCGAGTGTCGAAGCGCTAGCAAGCGAAAGCGTAACTCTGTTGTGATATCTGGTGCGATTTTATTTACCACGGCACGCGAGTAATAAATGCACATAAAGACAATGAGAACAACACTTGTCATGCAAGATATAGGCCCTGCTTTTTTGGTGCCGCATTATAGCTGCGGCAACCGCAGGCGGACTGCCTCCACTCACATCCCTATATAGCCGCATACAAATAGCGCGTGTGAATAGAGATCATCAGCAAAGAAACGCAGAGCGGGACTCACCGGCCATGCGATTCATCCAGGCTTAGTAAAACGGCGCAGGAGTCTTCGTTCCCCTAACAGATGAAAAGTCGTCGCAGCACTCTTCATGGCGTACCCGTTGAAACTCGCCAATGTTGACAGGCCGAAATCCTGGTCGTTGGCTTCCAAAACACACTCCTGCTCACCTTCCTATTGAATGAGTTCTTCACACGTGTCCGCCGTACAAGTACTCAAGCAATGCCTCAAAGAGGCAAATAATACAAAACACGACTTGTCGGTTGCGCTGCAATGGCGCTGACGGCTGCGCTTTCGTGTCGGTGAAAAATGACAACCGACAAAAAAAATTTGTTTTTTCAACCATGAATACTTATATTATCTTCACAACAAAGACACTGCATTTATTTTAAATTATTTTTAGATTATTTAAGAATACTAAAGCGCTTTCAGTTACTTTTTCTGACATGTCGTTTGTAGAAGCTGCGATCCTGTGATCCCCTGAAGTGACTCGGATGCCCTAGCAGACGACGGAGCAGACGACGGTGTTGACAGAATGCAATTTCGTTTAATGCCAGATAAAATCACTAAGTTGCGACAAAAACAGCGAAGAAAAGCGCCGTATCTCAAGCTGGCGAATATCGTGGATAAGTTGAACGCAATTGGCACGATGGAGAGTAGCTGCGATGCATTAATTTGCGCGACACTGGCATGCTCAACGGCGATCATGAAACTTAACAGCTTAATCGGTGACCAGTACAAGAGGAGTGCTTTGATATCAACTGCGTTACGAAACTACGTCGATACTTGCGTCTCACTTTAGCTAATATGCAAGAGTGGCTAGCACTCACCGCATCCTGATCGCGTGTAGCTTAACAAGCAAGAGCCCACTAGCGCATCGAAGCAGGCGTGTTTTCGAGCTCGTATCGTTACGAAAAATACGAGTTGTTTCGGCACATACTGGAATAGAAGTTCTCAACCTGTGCGTCACGGACGGTGAAGATGGCGTCGCGGACGATCTTAACTAAGACTCGCCGCAAAGCAGCCGATAACCCAAGCATATGTGCGTTAAATGTTGTTCACCAGTAGTGCAAGCGTGGGCATAAAATATCACTCAGTCGCAGCGCCAGTCGCTCGCTTCTCGATTTTCTAGCCTTCCGAGTGAAGGTCGCAAGCTGTTGAGCCAATCAGTGAGCCAGCGGGAGTGAGCGAGGCGAGCTTTCGGGAACGACGCCGCCCGCGGGCGCGCCGGGCAATGAACTACGCGCTACCCCCTGGCTGCCCTAGTCGTCGCTAAGCCTAGCCGGTTTCTAATCGATGCAGCAGCTGAGTGCACTTCGAAACTGGCTAGCGCTGAGGTGCTGCTCTCGTCATCGTTTTACTGTGAACCTCGTCTCATAGTAAAACAAAGATATGCTCGGTTTCCGCGACACCTTCAGGAGCGGAGCCAGCTGAGGCCAGGGGAGCCGCGATTGAGCAGCAGCAATTAAAGGCGCGGTGGGGAGACATTTGTTTGTATTCCTGTTATCGCTTCTACCAACGACTCGATATTGGCCAACGATACTCCATCCGACGGCTTAGTATGGACTTGAACAAACATTACTGTCGCATTTTTCTGACGCTGGCGGCCGGTATTCAGGCTGGCATGCTGCGCCCGTACGTTATCATGTCGCTCAAATGTATGGCCGTGGTGCACATCAAAACCCCCAGACATCTTCCTTTTCACTCAGATTGTCATAGCACACAGTCACACTAGGACCAGAGTAGTCTAGAGGACCGAGTGCGGGTGCACAGGAGCTAGACTGTGTCAAAGCAGTCGAAACTCTTTAAAGCGCGCGGTTGATGTCTGTCCCAAGACTTTATTCTCATTTCGACCGAGAATCAAATCGGTTCAAACTCGCCGGCCGCCGCATTTCACCTTCGGCTACATACGCTGCTGTCTATATTTAGCGACATTTTCGTGTCACCGTCATGAAATTTTCAGTGAAGGCAATGAACGACATCTTAAACTATTTTTTTTGCTATTTTATGATAAGCACCACGTCACTGCCGCTAAAAAAAATTCTCCGCCAACACTGCATCAGCGTTGGACTGAAGAGCGTTAGCTACGAGAGATTCAAGTGTTTAGATCGGGGTGCTAGATCGGGGTGCTCAGCAAACGTGGAGAAGACAAAATACAAACATCTGAGGGCATTTCGTTTCGGAAACATTCGTTCTAAGATACAAGCAGCGTTATCTACTTCAAAGAGTTTGCACTACTATTGCGATTTACAGCCACCTTCGCTATATCCGCTATGTTTCCTCCTTATATATCAGTTAACGAATTTTATAAACGTGTGCATTAGAAGATGAATTGTTTGACTGCATCCGGAACTCTCTGCGACAAACGATTAGGCCTTATGGCTGTCTGGAAGTCCCTGGAATGCACGGTTTGGGGGCGAAAAGGTCGTCGGTGCGAATCCCACACATATTTTGGGCTTCATCTAAATATTTATTTTATCCTCAGGAACATGACAATTCAAATGACACCACTTCGATCGTTATGCGTCAAACGGGCGGCCCCCAAATTTTATGCAAATGGGGGTCCCCGGGGTTCCACTTCGATAGCCGCTATACTGGCATATGTAAAACGGATCGAAGGTATCTGTGACAACTGAGGCTCTACGCGCCCGCTGTTGCTATGCGATATAGTGTGGTAACTGTCTTGGCTAATTTGACCTTCCCTGCAGACAGACGTGTCCTTGACAAACGTAAGTAGTAAGAGCTGACGCTCTTAAAAGTGAAACGCGCGGAAAAAAGATATCGGGGTTGCTTTGAACATTTATACAGAGAACTGCGTGCATGTACACACATGCTGCCCCTTACAAAAATCAGCATTGCCATTTCGTTGACCAAATGTTGACATCTTATAGAATCAACAACTAGTCAACAAAAACAAAATGTTTGTTGACTGCAGTCAACAGCAATCAATAAAATTTATATTACACTTTGCCAACACAGTCGGTGTCATTGACTGCAGTCAACAGGAGTCAACAAAATTTATATTAAACTTTGCCAACACTGTCAGTGCCATTGACTGCAATCAACGGTTATCAACAAAATTTACACTTACCTTTTCAACAAAGTTGATGCTGTTGACTGCATTCAACGGGTATCAACAAAATTTATGCTTAACTTTTCCAACATTGTCAGTGCCATTGACTGCAGTCAACAGGAGTCAATAAAATTTATATCAAATTTTGCCAACACTGTTAAAGCCATTGACTGCAGTCAACGGTTGTCAACAAAATTTTTATTTATCTCGTCAAAAAAGTTGATGCTGTTGACTGCATTCAACGGGTACCAACAAAATTTATGCTTAACCTTGTCAACACTGTCGATGCTGTTGACTGCATTCGAGAGGTGTCAACAAAATTTATACTCTACTTTATCAACACTGTCAATGCTGCTAACAAAAATCAGTGAATGTCAAGATTTATATTTACCTTGTCAAAAGCTGTTCTTAAACACGCGTTGAATTACAGAAGCATAGTATGGGTAAACTAGGCCGAATGTATATTTAACTTAGGTATTCAAGGAGCAATGCCTTAATATATAAAAACCTTTTATTAGCACTCAAATAGGCTGATACATGCCTGCTCTTTTACCTTGGGAAAGACTATCAATATCTTGCTGATTCTTGAAAAGGATGAGGTGGGATCATGCATCATGTGTAAAAAAGCACCATGGAAGTGCGACATTTAGTTAGGCGATTTCCAAAAATCTGTCCTTGAGCATGTAATTCTGTTAGCTTTAAAGTATAATTCAATGTTATTGTGTTCATAGGTGCAAAGTAGATAAAAATTCAGTAATATCGCAAAACCCCAAAGAAGGTCCTTGCACATTTAAAAATGCAAGCTGTAACTTACAGGTGATATAGTTAAAAGCTATATATATATCTTTTGTGCCAACAGCTTTGTGTTAGTTGCTGCATTATGTAGAACTGTCTTCTAGCCAAGTAAGAGGTAATGACAGATTAAAATTTTGGGGAAGTCCATCAACACTGCTTATTTGAAATATTAGGAATATAAGGGTTGCCACCATTAATTCTGTGGCAGAAGATGACGGTAAGAGTCACATCTGAATCACTCTGAATCACGGTACTCGGAATCTTCAGGACTTGCAGGCAGTGCGCCAGATTTGCTGCGACGATGGAAATGGCATTTCGAGCGATAGGGAACGTCAGCGGATGCGTCCCAAAGATATCTGCCGAATTCTCGCTTACGGGACATTGTAAATTGTCCACCATGCGGCAGTCCTTCGCCTGTTGCACGCTGTAGCGGTGATATCACTCGCACCGCCGCAGTAGTGCTGGCACTGCTCAGTAAACGTAAGAAATTTTTCCTTTCCTGCCCATCGGTTCTTCGAGGCGCACGCTGACTTGGCAGAGGAGTAGTTGACACGGAGACGAAGCTTGGCCGATCACTTTCGGCGAATAGCTGAACTGAACTTTATACAAAACACAAGTCATAACCCAGACGAAATAGTAGCGATTCCACTTCCAGTTACAAAACCGGCTCAAAATTATGCGCAGCTACAAATTCAGCCGCGTATAATGCAACTCTGTAATCGTCTCGCCGAGATTGACGAACTGAAAGCCGCCAGCGCCGGATTGCCGCGAAGGGCGGAAGTGGTGCCATCAAATGACCTGCACAGTTGTAATGCTGACCTCGGCGCACCTCGCGTCGTGGTGCTTTCTTACGAAAACAACAGATGGCACCGTTAGCGCCCTTTGGCGAGAACCATGAGTTGCGACTTTCGGTTCTTCGATTTCGAGGCAGACGATTACGGGTTTCCATCATGCGCGGGTGATCATGCCCGACTCGCTTAGCCCACCGTGTCTCCGCAGTTTTGTTTAGTAAACGTTGCACGATGGCACGACCGTAAAACAACGCGATTCGGCAGAAACCAATGAGGCACAGAAGGAGACGCCGCGCGTGTTCTCGCCGCGACCGATGCGACCGAGCAGTTACTATATGCATCTATATAGTAGCTTTAGCACTCTCTTACAGCCAGCGCCCTCTACGCTTTTCATCGCTCCAGCGACCAACACAGCGCGGACTGTAAATTGGCGGGCTTGGCAGACGTTGGCGGGAAGACGTAGGCGGGCTTTGTCGTCGTGACAACGTTGCTTTGTTCGTGACTCCCATCGGTCTACCCACACCCTTACAAAAATCAGCATTGCCATTTCGTTGACCAAATGTTGACACCTTATAGAATCAACAACTAGTCAACAAAAACAAAATGTTTGTTGACTGCAGTCAGCAGCAATCAATAAAATTTATATTGCACTTTGCCAATACAGTCAGTGTCATTGACTGCAGTCAACAGGAGTCAACAAAATTTATATTAAACTTTGCCAACACTGTCAGTGCCATTGACTGCAATCAACGGTTATCAACAAAATTTACACTTACCTTGTCAACAAAGTTGATGCTGTTGACTGCATTCAACGGGTATCAACAAAATTTATGCTTAACTTTGCCAACATTGTCAGTGCCATTGACTGCAGTCAACAGGAGTCAATAAAATTTATATCAAATTTTGCCAACACTGTTAAAGCCATTGACTGCAGTCAACGGTTGTCAACAAAATTTATATTTATCTCGACAACAAAGTTGATGCTGTTGACTGCATTCAACGGGTACCAACAAAATTTATGCTTAACCTTGTCAACACTGTCGATGCTGTTGACTGCATTCGAGAGGTGTCAACAAAATTTATACTCAACTTTATCAACACTGTCAATGCTGCTAACAAAAATCAGTGAGTGTCAGGATTTATATTTACCTTGTCAAAAGCTGTTCTTAAACACGCGTTGAATTACAGAAGCATAGTATGGGTAAACTAGGCCGAATATATATTTAACTTAGGTATTCAAGGAGCAATGCCTTAATATATAAAAACCTTTTATTAGGACTCAAATAGGCTGATACATGCCTGCTCTTTTCCCTTGGGAGACTATCAATATCTTGCTGATTCTTGAAAAGGATGAGGTGGGATCATGCATCATGTGTAAAAAAGCACCATGGAAGTGCGACATTTAGTTAGGCGATTTCCAAAAATCTGTCTTTGAGCATGTAATTTTGTTAGCTTTAAAGTATAATTCAATGTTATTGTGTTCATAGGTGCAAAGTAGATAAAAATTCAGTAATATCGCAAAACCCCAAAGAAGGTCCTTGCACATTTAAAAATGCAAGATGTAACTTACAGGTGATATAGTTAAAAGCTATATATATATATATCTTTTGTGCCAACAGCTTTGTGTTGCTGCATTATGTAGAACTGTCTTCTAGCCAAGTAAGAGGTAATGACAGATTAAAATTTTGGGGAAGTCCGCCAACACTGTTTATTTGAAATATTGGGAATATAAGGGTTGCCACCATTAATTCTGTGTCAGAAGATGACGGTAAGAGTCACCTCTGAATCACTCTGAATCACGGTACTCAGAATCTTCAGGACTTGCACGCAGTGCGCCAGATTTGCTGCGACGATGGAAATGGCATTTCGAGCGATAGGGAACGTCAGCGGATGCGTCCCAAAGATATCTGCCGAATTCTCGCTTACGGGACATTGTAAATTGTCTACCATGCGGCAGTCGTTCGCCTGTTGCACGCTTCAGCGGTGATATCACTCGCACCGCCAGACTAGTGCTGGTACTGCTCAGTAAACGTAAGAAATTTTTCTTTTCCTGCCCATCGGTTCTTCGAGGCGCACGCTGACTTGGCAGATGAGTAGTTGACACGGAGACGAAGCTTGGCCGATCACACTCGGCGAATAGCTGAACTGAACTTTATACAAAACACAAGTCATAACCCAGACGAAATAGTAGCGATTCCACTTCCAGTTACAAAACCGGCTCAAAATTATGCGCAGCTACAAATTCAGCCGCGTATAATGCAACTCTGTGATCGTCTCGCCGAGATTGACGAACTGAAAGCCGCCAGCGCCGGATTGCCGCGAAGGGCGGAAGTAGTGCCATCAAATGACCTGCACAGTTGTAATGCTGACCTCGGCGAACCTCGCGTCGTGGTGCTTTCTTACGAAAACAACAGATGGCACCGTTAGCGCCCTTTGGCGAAAACCATGAGTTGCGACTTTCGGTTCTTCGATTTCGAGGCAGACGATTACGGGTTTCCATCATGCGCGGGTGATCATGCCCGACTCGCTTAGCCCACCGTGTCTCCGCAGTTTTGTTTAGTAAACGTTGCACGATGGCACGACCGTAAAACAACGCGATTCGGCAGAAACTAATGAGGCACAGAAGCAGACGCCGCGCGTGTTATCTCCGCGCCGCGACCGATGCGACCGAGCAGTTACTATATGCATCTATATAGTAGCTTTAGCATGTATGGATGGATGGATGGATGGATACGGCTGAACCCTTTACATCGGGCGGTGGCTCAAGCCACCTAGCCATGTCTTGTGAAATTTTACTCCTGTCTTGCTTTTAGCCACCAATCAGATAACCTTCGCTTGGTTACTTCTAACCTCTTAAAATCCACTTTCCCTTCACTATCCCTAAACCCCAATGCCTTGGGTAAGTCAGCCCCACTGCCTTCCACTGTAGGGTGAAGCCCTTTACAGAAAAGTATCAAGTGTTCAGCCGTTTCCTCCTCCTCTCCGCACGCAATGCACAAAGTGCAAAGAACTTCCCCTACAATTATCATAGATATTTTCTTTGACAATTTCCTGTTTAAAGGTCCGGTATGTTTCTAGTGCCGATTTCGTCAGCATCCCTGTTTTCCACAAAGCTCTCTCTGTTCCTTTAACCTTTTTCTTAACCGATAATTGCTGATTTGCCCCCTTACTGCTGTCCAGATATTTGCTTGTCAATTTTCTAGTTCGCTTTCTCCATTTCGTGTCAACATTCTTTATATACAGGTATCTGAAAACTTTCCTAGCCCACCGCTTTTCCTCCATCCTTCTCAATCGTTCCTCAAATGCTATCTTACTGCTAGCCTCTCTGCTCTCGAAAGAAGCCCATCCCATATCACCCTGTACCCCCTGATTTGGTGTATTGCCATGTGCTCCCAAAGCTAACCTCCCTACTCCCCGTTGCCTAATTTCCAGCCTTGCTTGAACATCTGGCCTCATACACAGGACCGCATTCCCGAAGGTCAGGCTAGGGACCATCACCCCTTTCCAGATCCCTCTTACCACCTCATACCTATTGTAATTCCACAGTGCCCTATTTTTCATGACAGCTGCATTCCTACTAGCTTTATTCATTACATATTTTTCATGCTCTGTCAGATACTCAACACTGTTATTTATCCACACCCCAAGATACTTGTACTCATTCACTACCTTTAGCACGAACTCCTGTATTCTATGCTCGCCGCCCTCTTCATTAAATGTCATGACTGCAGATTTTTCCTTACTATACTTGAAGCCTAATCTATCTCCCTCTGTACTGCATATGTCTAACAACTTCTGCAGGTCTTCCTTGTTGTCAGCCATTATCACTATATCGTCCGCATATATTAGTCCCGGTAATGTCTGTTTAATCAATTCCCCTTGCTTGAAAAAAGATAGGTTGAAACCTAGTCCGCTCCCCTCTAGCTTGGCCTCCAAACCTTGCAGGTACAACATGAACAACAAAGGGGACAGAGGACATCCTTGTCTAAGCCCCCGCTGTATCTCTACAGGCCCTGATACATTTTTTTTCCCATTTTATGAGCACTCTGTTACCTCTATATATATCTTTTAAAAGATTAATTACTCCATTTTCCACATCCAATGTGCCCAATATGTCCCACAAATGCTCCTGAGTAACGTTGTCATAGGCTCCCCTAATATCCAGAAATGCTAGCAATAAGGGCCTATGTTCCTTTTCCGCAATTTCTATACACTGTGTCAATGAAAATAGATTGTCCTCCAACCTCCTTTGTTTCCGGAACCCATTCTGTAGTTCCCCTAGCACCCCCTCGTTCTCCACCCAAGCCTGCAGTCTATCCTTTATAATTTGCATCACCACCCTGTAAACCACAGACGTCACTGTTATGGGGCGATAGTTACTTACGTCTGCTTTGTCCCCCTTTCCCTTATATATCATGTTCATTCTACTTAATCGCCATTCATCGGGGACTTTCTCATCCACTATCATTTTGTTCACTACCTGTATTAATGTTTGCTTGGATTTTGGTCCTAACTTCGTTATCAACATAATCGGGATACCATCTGGTCCTGTTGATGTGCCACTCTCTTACAGCCAGCGCCCTCTACGCTTTTCATCGCTCCAGCGACCAACACAGCGCGGACGGTAAATTGGCGGGCTTGGCAGACGTTGGCGGGAAGACGCAGGCGGGCTTTGTCGTCGTGACGACGTTGCTTTGTTCGTGACTCCCGTCGGTCTACCCACAGCGACCCGCGGGAAAGTTTGCATTGACGTTGTGCCGGAAAATGACGCACATACTTGTGAAGTGGAAGGACGAAAATAAGTGGGACGTGTACCCCGTGAAAATGATCGAGGATGCCGCTGTGGGCATCCGCCTGTTAACCCAGGGGAACGCCATTAGTGAACTGCGCGGCCAAGAAGTTCGGGTGCGCTGGGAGGAGGGTCAGGATGCTGCACCGGCGGAGCTGCTTGCTTTCGGTAAGTTTTGTCTGTAACAACGTTCCAGCGCATGACTACGTAAAAATGAAGCGCTGGGTAGGTTGAGTTCATATTGGAGCTTGTTTTAGAAGGACCTCGCCAGTCCTTACCATCTATAGTCAACGCACAAAGAAATTGGACCAGCGAATGACCTGTTTACGTTGCTTTCTTTAGTTGCCTAAATTGCCAGTTTTCGCGATAACTCGCTAGGGTCGAAAAGTTTGCACATCGGAAACTCTTGCGATGTAATATCACTTCCTTTGTCGTCATATGTTGTATGAAAGGCGCCTTGTGTTGTATTTTTTTTAAAACATATATAACTGTAAGCAGGCTGGAGTGCTCAAGCAGTTTAACAAAGCAGAATATTTGTGCACCTGTTATGGGCTTGACGATTTTCTATGGCGTTTGTGTGCTTCGCGTCATATCATTAGTGCAAACAGTCTCTGAAACTAAGCAGATTCTTTAAAATTTCGCTTCTCTTGTTCCGGAGAACACCGCTCGAACACTCTAGGCTAGTGCGCTGATGACTACACTGTAAGAGCTATCTGATGTGACGTTTTTAGTGCAGATGATTTTGAAACAATGCTTTAAGATCAAGATTGAGGGCTCTCTTGCAAGCATATTTTGTGCCACCTGAAGGCCCTTTAGGGGCATTCATGACATACGTTTGTGCATTATGTACCATCTCTATTTACAAAACATTACACCACGCTGCATAATATTGTTTATGCATTGTTTCAGGGAAACCAACTGTTCTTGAGCGGAAGAGAAAAAAAATTGTTGCTGCAGCGGCCAGCGCTGAAGAGATTGCGACTGCATCTTCAACAAGTGTTCAAGGGAGTGGGTCAGCATCACCTGTACAGGTAGTAACTCCTGGCTTTACTTTAAACATCATTCATTGTGTGTCAAACATGCTGATCCATGCTGACCCAAAAGACGCGGGTTTGATCCCGGCTACAGCAGTCGAATTTCGATGGAGGCGAAATTCTAGAGGCCCGTGTGCTGTGCGATGTCGGGGCATGATAAAGAACCCCAGGTTGTCGAAATTTCCGGAGACCTTCACTACGGCGTCCCTCGTAGCCTGAGTTGCTTTCGGGCGTTAAGCTCCCATAAGGCAAACCAAATTCACATTTTTACTTTCTTAGGGCTGTGGAAGAAATGTGCGTGCATCTAGGGATATTGCAAATGCTAGGTTCTGAAGTTTTTGTTGTGTTAACTGAAGGTTTAAATTGGGTGGTCACCAGTCTTTCCTGAAATGTGTATTCTTATCGCTTATTTTTCGTTTAATGCATGCACCTTATCATAGCTGGTTAGCAATTGGTCTCAAAATGCATACATAATAGAATAATTTGGGCGAGTTGGTTACGGACTTTCATATTAACAGCAACAGTCCAATGACTGCACAAAAGAAATGGACACCAATTATGATAAGCATTTGTTATTATTATTGACATTTATACAGTATTGACTCATTTTCCATTCACTCCGCATTATCCTACAGATATCTTGGCCTCCATCTAACACCATCGCTATCATGGGTCACTCACGTTCAAAACATCTGTGCTGCAGCCTCTCGCACACTCGGTTACCTGCGTCGTAACTTGAACGCCGCATACCCTGACATAAAAAACTAGCATGTATAACATTCATTCGGCCAATTATACTAGAATATGCATCACCCATTTAGCACCCATCACAAGCATACCTCGCCGCTGACCTTGAAGCCGTACAGAATCGCGCCATCCAATTTATAAGGCCTTTGCTATTCAAGGAAAACCAGTGTCACCGCACTGACACACTCCCTTGCCATTCCATCACTCTAGTCATGCTGCATCATATCTTGCCTCTGCCTTCATCATTTCTATTATCACTCACGCACGAGACACGAAAAGCTACAACCCCCGCACAGGACATCTAGCCACCTAAGCTATGACCATAGTATTGCACGCATCAGCTGTCGCACCTTAGCACTAAAGTCATAATTTTTTCCGGACGCAATAGCACTACGGAATGGCCTGCCAAATACCATCACATCATGCGCTGACCGCAAATCATTCCAGTATAAACTAAACGACCATTTTTTATGAGGGCAAAAAGTTCCTGCCATATTCACCTCGGCATTTTGAACAGCTGTTTATTGTTGCTTTTCTTTTTTATGTCATGCCTTTTGCATTGTTTTTCCTGTTTCGATCCCATGCATTCCACTTTGCATTGTATACATGTCACAAGATTATTTAACTGTTATATACTGTTTTTTTTCTTACTGTTCACTATTATGAGTCTATTCTTTGTCTTTTGGCCTTGATTTTGCTCCCCCTTATGTAATGCAGCAACTCTGCTGCAGTGCCGCACTGGAAATGCCTGAACTCCTGGCGAAAATTGCGGAGTTGACTGCAGAGAATGAGGTGCTGAAAAGGAAACTGGAGTCAGCAGAGACTACAGTTGGTAAATAGTTTTCATCAGTGCGTTATGTTGTCTCAGTGGCTCAGCACGTGGTGTCTAATTTTTTCAATCTATTTTAAGCACAGGCATTCACTTTCTGCCACGACATCTGTCATGCTTCTGTACCCTTGTTATTGAAGGGCAACTCTGAAGGTTCTTATAGAGCCTTCTGAGTTAATAATCAAAATGCATTCCTTACAGGTCACTTAAGCTCCGCCTTTAAGGGTATGATGCGACAGCTTTGGTGGCTTCCGTCTGCGGATTTCCTTGCAGATTCTCGTTCGCGTACATGCGCTTCACACATACTCGCACATACTCTTCAGCATGCACTTGTAAGCTACCACATTATGTGAAAGACCCACAGACAGATATGAAGCCCTGCTTAACCAGGTCATATGAACGTGCCTGTGTGGCCTAGAGGTAGCATGTCAGACTCCGAATGCAAGGGTCCTGGAGGGTTCATACCCCATCACTTCCCATCTGAAATAAGGAGCACGAGTTCGCAGCTCCTGCCAAGTCAGCCATGTTACATGGTCGCATGACGTTGCACAACCCTATGTCGGATCAGTGCCTGGTCATGTCAGCTGGCAGGCACCACCTGCCAGAGCCATGCCTGTGATTTTTCGCTCACAACGCTGACATCGGATTTTTTGGGAAACGGAGTCTTTAATGCTGTTGTGTTAAAAAGCAGAAACTAGGTCACTGAAACTGGCCTTTGACCAAACGATGAGGGTGCGTACAGGTCCTTGAAGCCTTTGAATTTGGAAGTCTCATATTTCTGAGCACCAGTTCTGGCAGTTCGGGTGCAGGTCTGGTTGTCTGCTAGTTTTAGCGTTGCTGGCAAATTGCAGCCATCTGTGTGCTGCCCATATCAACAGCTGCCAACATCCCAAACTGCGTGAGGAATTTTCAAACAGCACATTGCAATGAATGTTGCCGTGAGACAGCCTGGGTGCATGCGTATTGCATGGCAGCTGGCATGAAACACACGTGCAGTTTTTCTGAATATGACTGAAGTGCCAGTATGGTGCACGCGTTTGCTTGCATTTAGTCGTGCCATGTAAGCATAGCTGCAACTTGGGCATTGTTCTCAATGATGTGTTTTTTACTTTTTGTCCTAACACGCGAGCTGCATAATCTGTTGCCACATTTGCACTGGCTGCACCGTTCTGGCACTCTCCAATAAGAAGGTTTACCTGAATGTTTCCTTATCTGAACCTGCATAGTGTCTGCACTTTTTAAACAAATGGCTTCTTGCAGAGGGCACTGTGTTGCACTGCTGAAACCGATGAGGAACAATTCATGTACGACTATGAGAAACAGCTCATGTACTGCAGGCGAATCGAACAGACTGCTAGTAACATTTACTGCTGAACACAGCTGCCTCAAAGGGAACTGGGCAAACTCGCTTCATGCAGTGCAGACATACTTCATGTTTTCTACATGCGTAGCTTTGATACCATTTCTTCGGGAAATTCAATAGATATGCCAGAGAATGAGGAATTGCGTACCATAAACTGTAATACATTTTGCTGGTAAAAATATTCTTAATGGGGTGCAAAAGACTGCTTGAATGGATGCCGGCTATACTTCAGATGGATTCTTTGTCATGCAGATGCTGACTGAAAAAGAATTAAGGGAATGCAAAGGAATGGGAGTTATTCAATGAAGAAATTTCAAAATACAAGAAAACAAAATGCCGCCCTCAACCCTATTAGCACTGTGAATGTAATCAGCTGAACTCGTGTGCACTGATTAACTCGGCAATGATTCCATTTGTGTGCTTGTTGCAGATGCATACAAGATGGTGAAAAGGCTGAAGGGGATGATGGCCAAATTCGAAAAAAGTCCTGGTCCCTGCACGCCACCCGATAAGGTATGTGTGCTTGTTCACTTGTCACCATCAGTGTGTAGGCATTCTCATATTTCTACTAGACAGACTCATTGCAACTGGATTTTGATCAGGTGGCATTCGGACTAGACAAAGCTCGGCAGTGCTCCACAGCTATTTTCAGGGATAATGATGACATTTGAGGTTCACTCACAGATTGCTGTCATAACTTTGTGTCCCTTTTAAACATGTAACTGGATACCAAAGGAATGTGAATAACCCTTTAGCATGCTTTGCACACAATTGTGCACAAAGCGAACTCATAGCTTTTTCTGAGACTGCTGCACCTAGTTGTGATTTCCTTGTTTCAGGTAAGTTTTGCATACTTCATGTTTCAAATAAGGTGGTTTCTTATGTCATGTAGCAAATGCAATAAGTTATATTTTGCGAAACAGTGAATGTTGCAGCTTGTTTGATATCTTTTTGGAGGCATATAATCTACCACTAAAAGTAACATCACTTTTTTTAAATGCGAAAGCACTATATGGTTACATCGCGTCAGCAAAAAGTGTCTGCAAATTTTGTCTGCATGATTATGTCGTGTGGAGATAAATCTGGAAAAGCTTGATTGTGTCAGGTAGTGCGTGAGTAGGTCGTGAGATGAAAAATAGTTTTGTTGATGAATTTTATTATTTAAATAATTTAATTCAATTAATATCTGTAAATGCTGTGTTTGAAGCAGGTTTTGCGTGACTGATTTAAAGAAAGTTTATATAAATGCATGAGAAGGCTTACTTAGAATAAAAATAAAATGAAAAACAATAAATAAATGAAATAAAAGGCAAGAAATTTTTAAAAATGAGAAATTGAGGGAGGAAGAAAAGAAATGGAAATGTGAAACTTTTAAGCAGACAAGTGCAATCCTGTAATTTTTCTTTCATAATCATAAGCATAATGCATACATACTAAATTGAAAATATTTTTGCAATTTTTATGGTATTAATTTGATAAATTGCATTTCGATGGTACCATTTCCATTAGCCATGACATTTTGAATGAAATTTTTGACATCCCCACAAAAGATTACCTGCTAATATCGCACGCTGGAAAACTAATTGTCTTTATTAAGGGTATTGTATACCATTTAGGTGGAAAAATATTTCTTCAAATATTTTTCTTACAGATTTACAAACAATAAACCTCCAATGAAACGCAGCCGCCCAAGGTCCGGTTCGAACCTGGGTACTCTGGCTCAGTAGAGGAGCACCTTGGGGGGGTGTTTGCTGAATTGCTTTTGAGGTCATGTCATGTCTCGCTTTGAGCGTTCTTTTTTTTTTGTCATATGCCTTTAAATGGGAGCTCAGTGCTACTGTTGACTGATTTAATTTGTACGTTGTTGCTCTTGGGCTGCTTTTACCTCGGAAGGTGCTCCTAAATTTGTTTTTCTATTTTGCTACATAATCGCTGGATGCAAGTTAGGCTTTTGTGATGACCATTTCTCGGAAGTGCTCCTAAATTTGTTTTTCTATTTTGCTACATAATCGCTGGATGAAAGTTAGGCTTTTGTAATGACCAGTTCATCACATTTGACTCTTTTTATGTTATTGGTATTTGAATTATTTATATTTTGGGCCATGTTTATATTGCGCCACCTTGTGAAAGCTGTTCTTCCTCAGAAGATGCTTATGATTAGCCCCTCAAAATACAAAGCTCTTTTGCCTACTGCCCTTGTAAGAGTTATTTTACAATATGCAAGCACTCTTTGGTTCCTGCAATCAATCACTGGTGTCACTCAGCTTGAGAGAATGCAACGAAAAGCTGCAAGGTTCATTCATAACAAATACAAACCCTCTGACTCCCCTACTGATACTACAGCATTAGCTGGCCTTCCATCACTATCACCTAGGGGAAAAGAATCTCACCTGAAGTTTTTATACCAATTATTATGCAGCAGCTATAGTGTAAATGTGTCTACATATGCATCCTTCTGACACTCACTGCAATCCCGGCACAAGCAAGCACATACACTGACTGAATACTCACGTCAAACCAACATTCTCAAGCATTCTTTCTTTACTTTAGCCATCAGCAAATGGAATTACCTCAATCCATTGATTACTAGTGCGTACTCACTTCACTATCTTCCTTCACCTCTAGATTAGGATTCAACAAAAATCAGTAAAGTGGTCATAGTCCTACATTCTACCAGATGACTGCTCAGCCATTACTTGTTGTGTTGCTATTTCTTGATATGTTATTTTTACAGATGGTTGTGTGGACCATTGTGACCTGTCACCTTCTATTTCTAGCATGCTTACAAACAAGAGTGCTGCTCTGTTTGTTTTCTTTTTTTCTGCTGCTCTGAATTTTTAAGGTATTCTTTGGTAACCTGCCTACTAGTATTATATAACATCTATTTTCAAAGTTTCCTTTCTGTTCATCCTCTGGAAGCAATTTCTCTTTATTGTTTTGAACTTTGTATTGTACTGATTGCCCACCTCCTATGGTCTCGTATTGAGACTAGCAGTATTGTAAATAAATAAGCCAATTATACTGTATCTTATGGCACAACCCCATAGTAGGAGCATATTTCCTTATTAGGTAGCAGTTTCTGTGTGGTCACTGTAAAACAAGGCCTTCTATAAAACTTTGTTCTCTTCTCTTTTGCTGTCTTGCGAATGCTTTTGTCACAAAGGTGGAACATGCTTTGTCTTTGCAGGTTGATATTGGTGGTGGCGTTCTTGTTGATAAATCGGTGCTCGGGCTGTTGAACCATTCGAACAGTGGGCCTGGGAAGTATGCCCGTGCGCTGCTCCGCCATCTGTTTTCGCCTGAGGAGCTGCAGGGCAGCTCTCTCTTTGGGCAGCAGAACACTCGCACACACTCCAAACGCGGGTCTCTGGACCAAGAGGTCTCGGCAGTAATTGGTAAGTGTACTTTTCAGACATATCTTTATGTAGGAAGCCATCAGAAATACTTTTTATAAATCCATATTGCTCATTTAGAGCTTAGAACTCTATTGCTGAGGGTAGAAAAATTCAATATCCTAGGTTGAAAGCACTTGAGATTTTTTTGCAAACAAAACAGGAATCCAAACTAGAGAAACAGATGGTACTTTTTTAAATTGAACATGAGTAGTGTAACTGGCCTACCGAGTTTAAAACAAATAGATATTTGTGGCAATATTTGCTGCTTGTGCAAATAATCGGACAAAACGGAAGAATAGCGTTAAACATTGATGTGATAGCGGCAGCAGGGGCGTAGCGAGGGGGGGGGGGTGAAGCCCCCCCCCTCCCCCCCCTTCGAAATTTGACATGAGCCCCCTCGAACAAAATTTCTGGCGGTGCCACTGCAATTGAGCTACGGCGACGGCTGTCCAATCTGCTGCTCTCGTGGGTAATTTGTTTATTGCGTGTAAGCGAACCTCGACAGTGTTCACATGCGCCACCCTCGTCATACCGGCGAATGTAGCGCGTCTTTTATTACCGCGAGTGTGACTTGGAACATCATCCAACGGCGAGGGCGGAAACTGTGCGAGAGCCCTCTTATGCTACCTAAGGTATCAAGACTTCCAGAACCTAGACCGTGTGTGTGTGTGTGTGTGCGTGCGTGCGTGTGCGTGCATGCGTGTGTACACACACAATACAGGGCGGCTCGACATGAGCCCCTCCCCCCTTGCCCGAACAAAATTTCTGGCAACGCCACTGAGAGGCAGCGCTGCAGTACGATTCTAACTTACGGAGTTAAAGCTATAGCTTTTAATTATGCAGCACTGATCTCCACTAAGGTGCTGCGACATGAATTCATTATGTTAACTCTATGAACGTCAAGTTATGCGTGTACAAAAATTATTTTCTTATTGACAATGACAGAGAATAAACCAGAGCCACAGCTAAGGGCATGAGAGGGGCAAAAGCATATATTAGCCATGGCCTCCATGGCTGTTAAACTTGGCGAAGCCTAGCCGTGTTGTCGTGTCTTAGAGGTCATGTATGAGCATTACGAATGCTGCCACACGAAAGGACCATGTAGTGGCACTAGACCCTTCATCACACAGATATTGATCACCGCAGGATGGTACCCGGCATTAGTGTGTGCCCTGTTCTTTGAAAGAACAATCATTGAGGGAATATACCATGCCAAGCCTTATTTGAACATTATGCCAATTGTTCAAAAGCTGTTCGAAAGTTCATAGCCAATTCGATCCGGTTCAAATAATTTCCAAAATACACTATTTGACTTGTTCGATATTTTATAATAGTCCACCGGCCGCAATGGCCGAGTGGTTATGGTGCTCAAATGCTGACCCGAAAGACGCGGGTTCGATCCTGGCTGTGGTGGTCTAGTTTCGATGGAGGCGAAATTCTAGACGCCCGTGTACTGTGCGATGTCAGTGCACGTTAAAGAACCCCAGGTGGTCAAAATTTCCGGATCCTTTCACTGCGGCGTCTCTCATAGCCTGACTCGCTTTGGGACATTAAACCCCATAAGCCAATCCAAGTCAAACTGATTTTCTAATATTCGCGCACACCTAACACAAAGCATATAGCAAGACCTCACCAAATGGTATATGGCCGCCGTGGTGGCTGAGTTGCTACGGCGTTCGGCTGCTGACCCGAAAGACGCTGGTTCGATCCTGGCCGCAGCGGTCAAATTTCGATGGAGGCGCAATTCTAAAGGCTAGTGCACATGTACTGTGCAATGTTGGTGCACATTAGAGAACTCCGGGTGGTCAAAATTTCCGGATTTCTTCACTGCAGCGTCTCTCATAACCTGTCTCGCTTTCGGACATTAAACCCCCATAAAGCATAAACCAAATGGTATGTAAAAAAAGAAAAGAATAGGAAAGAATGCGAAATGTCATTGCTGAATGCCTTGAAATTGCAGATTGCATGCACGCATACAAGAATACTGCTCGCACTATTGTGACACGTATCTGTTAAACTGCATGAAGTAACTTATTATATTTGCCCTTATTAGCAATAGCTTCACACTGCACATTTGAGAGGGATATGGCTGTATTCATTATATCATTGCTTATAGTTTTATGGAGCAAACAAGATTTACAATACAGAGAAGGAAAAGGATAGGACAAGTCGATTTGGCAAAGGCATATATGAATGTTGCAGAAATGTGAGGGTGATACCACACATCAAGTGCTTTGGCACAAGGTTTTTTTACTTGTTCAACATCAGTTTGCTATTTTGTTTTCAGGCTTTACATGCAGGAAGTTCCCAGATGCAAGTGCAGCCCTAATCAAGAATAGCCTGGCGAGCTACCTGGCTCGCCTCAACAATGGCCCGGCAGCAGCAACGCCAGAGCAGGCCATCTGAAAAATAGCGTCACACGCCATGTGACGCGCCTCATTACATGGAACCCCGTTCATATGTTCTTCACCAGACCGGGGAAAAAAACCACATAACAGCCGGGAAACTGCAATAGTGAGGAAAGCTCCGAAAATGAATGAAAACAGTGCAGCTTTGACTTTAAAACTATTTATTTCCACATAAAAAATCGATAATGATGGATTGCTGTTTCTTTCGCTCGCTGGAAAGCGCCACGCATTTCTAATAGCCTGGAAGGCCGCATTGTTGTCAGCATAGCTTTGAGGTGTGACGTCCCTGCGCAGGTGGTCCAGAGCCACGATGGCTTCTCCAAAACTTGTATCTCCCAGCTCCCCGGAATCATGCGGCTCGTGCTGTTCATCATCATCTCAGTCAGCGGCTTCACTCGCGACCGAGTTCGCAACGATTTCGATCATGCTTTGGCACCCCGACATCACTACGGCAGCATCCACGGCGACGTAGTCGTCCATACTTGGCGCCACCAGCCTGCTTAGCTTTCGGGCCAAACATCGCGGCATTCGCTTCTATCGGCATGCTTCGAGACAATGCTGTTAAGCGTTGAGGGAGGCAGACCAAGGTCTTGGCGTTGTGGACTATATTCCGCGCTGGCTGCCTGTCGACTGTGTTTAGTACGTCGAGTTTTTGCTCAAGGGGAAGCGCCTTCCACTTTCTTGATGCCATCAAAGCACGACAAAAATTGCAGTTACATTGTTCGATGTTCACGGGGCAGATGGCGATCTAGTGGCGACCTCTCCAGCTCTTGTGCGGCTTCTTGCAGCCACTTGCATAGCAAAGCCTGGCCAAGACTTGTCAAAAGTAAAAGTGGCGGTTGGCGCGCATTGCCCAGACGGGTTCGGGGTGCCAGGTTGCGACATATCATTCTGGAATGGTTTCACACCTACAACATAACAGTGGGGTTCCCAATACATTGGATCCTTTGGGAGATATTGCTGGGACTGGATGAAACCGAGCAGCAGCCGGAAAAATGTGCAGTGAAGAACATAACAGCGGGGTTCTACTGTAATGGGCCGGCAGCAACATTCACCTGCTGTGACATATAATTTTTAATTAGTTTATTTCTTAATTAAAACTTCAGCTCTAGTCAGGCACCTGTGATATTTTACAAATAAAACAATTTTTAACATTTTTTTCTTGTACATCTTGAAGTGCATGCAGGTACGTGTGCCACAATCCTCATTTGCATATATATGTCCTTCCAGCAGGATTGCCTTTCTGTGTGCATCAACAAAATGACTACAACTTCTCCACTCAACAACGGTTGAACAGGGGATCAACAAGGTTATCTTTTTGTGTGCATCAACAAAAGGGCAACAACTTCTCAACTCAACTGGTTTCAACAGATGGTCAACAAAAAAAGTGTGCCAATATGCAAGAATTTGGCAACAATAAGTTGCATAGCCATTTTGTTGCCATGTTATTGACTGTGTTGACGGAAGTCCACGAAACGATCACTAAAACAACACACCGATTTTTTTAAGGGGCCTTTGTGTAGCCGGATGGTTATGGCGAGTAATTTTCTCTGATTGACGATTAACGACATTCTTTCCGCGACGCATAGAAGTGTCCTTGGTTTTTTCTGCGCATATAGTAGTTGCGGTATATTATGTTACATGGCTTGAACATGTCACAGAAGCCAAGAGGACACTGATTTTCAGTAGCGCCATTCGACTTGCGCACACCGATTGGTGTGCAGGCGCTGACGTGGCTGCAGCTACATGCCGCCACCGCAAGAGCGTGCGGATACGCAGGCACCGCTGGCTTCGCCGCTTGTGCATACAGCTTTTTGGGCTTTCAAAGCCGCATTATACTCTTGAGCATGCACTACTCTCGTCACATTGTCATGTGGGAACAGAAGGGAATTAGGTGAGTGCTCGAGCAGTGCCTCTCCTCTAAGCCAATTCTCGTTCGGTGAGAGAGCCAGGTCGCGGGAAGCGAGTTGAAAACTCGATTCGCCAATGTGAATGACCACTTCATTTCGCTCGGTGCCGGTCACAAACAGACCAGAGCACCTCGCATCCTCTTCGCGACTCGCCACAGTGAACGCGCTTTGAAGCATCTTTGGTCAATTTGATCATATCGCTGTCACACGACCGCACGACAGTATTTATAGAATTCTGCAGTAAAATAATTACCCTCACCAGGAATCTGTAGTATGACGCATCCCACGATAGGTATCTATCGCGCGGCACAATCCACGACAGGTATCTGTCGCGCGGCATATCCCACGACAAGCTGTTGTGTCGCGCGGCAGGCCGCACTACAAGTACTTTTGTCGCGTGAAAAGAGGCGCGCTAGAAGTCTGTCGTGCGACTGAACCCACGACAGGCAACTTTGCTGATTCACGCAATCTCTGTCGCGCGGCCCGACTCACACTGTCGCGCGACAGTACCTGCGACAGAAACCTGTCGCGCGACAAATGCTGCGACAGGGACCTTCTTCGCACGACAAAATGCAGTAAAGATGTCAGTCGTGCGGCAGAACCTACTACAAACAACTTTGTCGCGCGAAAGAACCCACGACACGAAGCTTGCCGCACGACACAAGCCACGACAAGACAGCTTGTCTTGCGACACAAAATTGTGTCGCGCGACAGATGCGCGACAAAAAATTTTGTCGCGCGTTTTGATCGGGAAATGACTTGCAATGTTCCAGAGGATTAAATAAATATTGATATGAAGCCCAAAATATATGTGGGATTAGCACCGACGACCTTTCCGCCGCCCAGCCATCCATTCCGGAGACTTCTAGACGACCATTAGATCCCAATCCTTGTCGCAAAGGGTTCCGGATGCGAGTCAAGCGATTCGTCTTGTTGTAATGCACACGTTTATACAATTAATGAACAGATATATAAGGAGGAAACATACCGGATATAGCAAAGAAGGCTGTAAATCGCAAATGTAGTGCAGAATATTTGGAGCAGATGGCGCTGCTTGTATCTTAGAACGAATGTTTCCGGAACCAAACACCCTAGGATGTTTGTATTTTGCCTTCTTCACGTTTGCTGAGCACCCCGAACTGAACACTTCAAGCTGCCGTAGCTAACGCTCCTAAGTCCAACAGTGATCCATTGTTGGCAGAGAATTTTTTTTAGACGCAGTGACGTGCTGCACATCAAGAGATAGCAAAAAAATATACTTCGCTGAAAATTTCGTGACGGTGACACGAAAATGTCGCTAAATATAGAGGACAACGTATGCAGCCGAAGGTGAAATGCGGCGGCCGGCGTGTTTGATTCGATTTTAACACGGACGCCCAGAAACTTCACGCGCACGGGGTGCTGCTTGACGCCTTCGGTTGAATTTCCCGGCGGAACAAGAACCCAGATATTGGTCAGGTGGCGTGGCGTTATACCCGGTGACACTGCAGATTAAGTGAGGAGTGTTGTGAAATTATGTCACAATCGAATTCTATTAAAAGGTGTACCTGTTCGTCCCCACCTGACCATTGGGCTTAATTAACTTGCGCGAACTCTGGGGCTCGCTACTGTGAACGCACAATAATGCCCATTTAGACTTGCAAGCCGCAAAGGGCATGCGATCAGCAGACGCTTGTGATTAGGCAGCAGCTCAACAAAGTAATTGCTCACACCTGCAAGGACGACCTGTGGGCATCCCTCTCGTTGGATTCTCGGTCGAGACGAAAATTAAGTCTTGGGACTGGCGTCAATCGCGTGCTTTCGAGAGTTTCGTTTGCTTTGGCACAGTCTAGCTCCTGCGCCTCCGCGCTCGTTCCTTTAAAGGGATCCGGCCTCCAGTGCCACTGTGTGCTACGACAACCTGAGCGAACCGAAGGATGCCTGGTAATTTTGGTGTGCACCTCGGCCATACATTTATGCGTCATGATAACGTACGGCCGCCCTTCTCGATGCCGGCATACCAGCCTGGAAGCCGGCCGCCAGCAACAAAAAATGCGATAGTAATGTTTGTTCAAGTCAATATTAAGCCGTCGGATGGAGTACCATTAGCCAATATTGAGTTGTTCGTAGAAGCGATAACAGAAATACAAACAAATGTCTCAACATAGAGCCTTTAATTGCTGCTGCTCAATTGCGGCTCTCCTGGCCTCAACTGGCTCCAACTGGCTGGTTGTTCCATCGGCAGCACTTCGATGTCCTTGTATAAGCGCGAGATATGGCTGATGGAACAACATGGGATCCTGTAGGTGCTTACGTTGCAGCAATTGTTATTTTTCTGTATTTTTCTTTCTGTTTAGGTTGTAGTTTGTGATGATGACGTGAGGCTCTGACGCGGCGATGAGAGATTTTAAATATGTGATTTTACGATTAAACAGACATTTGTAAGTCAGCGCGTGTCCGTGTATCCTTCTTTTTCTGATACTTTGTTTGAGTTGCGCTGTTTCGTACCTTAAGGTCTCTGCTGTGCGAGTTTTTTGCAATGGAGTAAAAGCAACTATAGCAGCGTTTGCCACTGTGTTACCCAGTCAAATGTTCTCTCACTGGACCACCGAGCTTCTAAATACCTATGGCTCAAAGCTCGAAGCTCTTATTGGCCTTTCCGAGTTTTTCTGCATTACCCAGTGCAAGGCCAAGGGCTCAGAACTAACAAGCATTTGAATCCATATCACTATACACAGTAGTGATGTGGCCGTGCAGCAAGTCAGCGCTAACGAGGTCGCGATAAACGTGGCGCACTGTAGAAAGCTAGTGTGAAAAAATAGTTGCCACATCTAAATCTCATGAAACATGTCAAGGAATGTATCACAGGGGACAACGACGAGAGTCGGTTTGTGATGCAATGCAGAATTTCAGTAGATTCATTCTGGGACCTATTAAGCGAGTATCTGCAGGGTACGTTGGTGGCGTTGCGAGTTGGCACATATGTCCAGAGGTCAGGCATATGCAAAGGCTCAAGCGCAGCACCTGTTCTGAGCAATATATATTTAAGCGCAGTGGACAGGGCACTGGAAAAAGAACTCAAGGATTGTACTTCAAGCATCCTTAGATATGTGGATGACTATCTTGTGGCACTACCAACGGAAGCCAGCCCTCAAGTTGTGAATGACATCATGAAAGTATTTTAAAGCACGGCGCCTCAACTAAGGTTCAATTATCAGATGCCTTCTGAAGACCGCCTGCAGTTTTTGGACTTAAACTTCAAGTTTCAAAGGCACCATGTTTGTTGGCGCTACGCCCCAAGAACGCAAAATCCACTTCTCGATTTTGACTCCAATAATTGCAAGCTGGTCAAGAATGGGATCGCCATGGCGTGCCTGGGAGCGGCTATAAGGAAGTCGTGCTTACATGAAGTGGGTTCGAGCTTTGACACACAATGGTCTCGTTGTAGAGCGGCAAGTTTTCTGGAAAGTGTACTAGTGTCCGCGTGCAACAGGCTACTCAGGAAAATGAAAGCAAAGAAGAAATAGCAGCTGAAGATCGCAATTGCAGTAAGAACAAAGCGGCGGTCATCCCATATGTTCATCGCCTATCGCACAGATCGAAGAAGACAGCGAAGAAATTAGGTGGCAAGATCCTGTTTTCTGCGCCAAACAAATTGAGCAAGGTTCCGGCGTTAGTGAGACGCAAGAAATTCGTAACACCAAATAAGGGTGTGGAGTTCGTCATGGCCCTCAGTTTGTGCAGTGCAGCGTTGGAGTGGTTTATAAGATTCCGTAACTGGTAAGTGCCTCAATGATCGCCTGTTGGAACATGCTAATTCTTTGGGAGGCTCTTGCTCATCAAAGTTGGTTACACATTGCAAATCCTGGCTGTGTACACCGTACTTTGACAATAATGTGGTGCTGTATCGTCATAAAGAGCAACTAGTACGAGAAGTAGTAGAGGCGTATTATATCTTCACAGAAGCTGACTCTTGTGTGAGCAGCACTTCGATGGCCTTGTCTAAGCGCGAGATATGGCTGATAGAACAACATGGGAGCCTGTAGGTGCATACGTTGCAGCAATTGCTATTTTTCTGTATTTTTCTTTCTGTTTAGGTTGTAGTTTGTGATAATGACGTTAGGCTCTGACGCGGCGATTAGAGATTTTAAATATGTGGGTTTCTGATTAAAACAGACAGTTGTAAGTCTGCGCGTGTCCGTGTATCCTTTTTCTGGTCCTTTGTTTTAGTTGCGCTGTTTCGTACCTTAACGTCTCTGCTGTGCAAGTTTTTTGCAATGGAGTGAAAGCAACTATAGCAGCGTTTGCCACTGTGTCACCCAGTCAAATGTTCTCTCACTGGACCACCTAGCTTCTGAATACCTATGGCTGAAACCTCGAAGCTCTTATTGGCCTTTTCGAGTTTTTCTGCATTAACCAGTGCAAGGCCAAGGGCTCAGAACTAACAAGCATTTGAATCCATATCGCTATACACAGTATATGCCTGGGGCCGTGCAGCAAGTCAGCGTTAACGAGTTCACGATAAACGTACTTACTGTAGAAAGCTAGTGTGAAAAAATAGTTGTTCTCTCCGAAAACGCTTTTTCAATGCATATAAAATTTGATATCTTGCTGATCCCTCATTTTTTTCCAGCTAAAGACCAAGAGTTTCATGAAAGTTGTGCAAGCCACCAAGTTGCGCGCGATTTTTGCCAGTGACCTGGAGCAGGCTGGGAAATTTGTGAATGGGCAGTGTTATTCAGTCAGTAAAGCAAGCTTTTTCTCTAACTACAGTTTTGGCATGGCATTGCTTAGGGATGCATGCATTAAACTAACTATCATGCACCTACTCATGCTTCAAAAACAATGAAATACATGCAAAAACATTTATTGGCGAAAAACATTGACGCTTCTGGTATGTCTTTGCAGGAAAGTATTTGCCTTTTAAAGGGCTCAGTGTACTGTGAAAACTTAAAAATATTTATGTGCTTGCTGTGGCCTTTTGTCAAATTTCTCTTTCACGTCGTTGTTGGCCTGACCTTGTAGCAAGTTTGCATGAGATTGCATGAGATTGGCTGCTACCTACAGTTCGCTTTATTGTTGCTTTTTTATTGGTTGTCACATTCCTTGCATGGCGGTGTCATGCAGTTTGAGAAGTTATCTGATCTGATTTCTGCGTTGCCCTGAAGTGCAAGCTTTTGGATTTGGGGCAGGTTTAGGGTGCCCCCTTGTTAGCTGGAACTGCAGTTCGGGCATGAGGGTTAGTCTTTTTTATTGTAATGTAGTGTCATTTACTTTATGCATAAAGAATGAAGTAAGCATTATTTTTTTGTAATAAATGAACATTCATTATAAGTGCGCTTGACTCTAATATGGCTGTCTTCCGGCATTCAGTAATACATATTAAAGGGGCTGTTAAGGGTGCTCTAATAAAGTTGCGGCATTCCTGGGATATTGAATTACGCCGCTTCACGAAGAGTGTCCAGCAAGAATTTTTTAAATGCGCTTTGTAGAAGCTTAGTTATCTGCAGTTAAAATTTGAATTTGAGCGTCTTCGCGCCTTTCCCTCTCCTCTCGTCACTTTTTGCACGCTGGAAGGTAGGCGCTCCTTCGCCGACCCTCCCTCTGGGAGTGGAGCTTCCCGACCCACCGGAACTAAACGGCTTATTCGCCGCGGCCATGGTAGCTGCCTGACGTCTGAAAGAATATGGGCTCCTCTAAACTTGTCTACGCAGATGCGGGGGACGGAGGAGGGTGCGGGAATAAAAAAGCCGCCGGGAAGGGCTCGCCAACTTTGACGCGTGATTATGGGTCGTCTGCTGAGTGTAGAAGAGTATTATTTGGCTCTGGTTTTCATGGCAACATTGTGCAGTGATTGAGTTAATGTGCTCTCCTCGGAAGGCGTTGCAGAGCCCCCTTAAAACCAGCCGGGAAACACAACACAGGAGAAGTGAGGAGCACAAGACGAGGCTGGTCTAACAACTGACATTTTATTGAAAGAAAGAGGCAAAAGAAGACCTGCAAAGAAATGCACGCGCGCAAATCCCCAAAGCAGTGAGAGGGCGAAAAACAATCGGAAGACACTGCCATACTAGTAAACCATCTGAAAAACAAATTCCTGAAGGTTCACTGATGGCTTAGCCACGCACATCTTCTTAGTTTTACCGATGTAGTGAGCCTCAACTATATCCGGACAGATTTATCACTTCCATAACCACTGATGTGCCGCAAAAATCGGGCGTGCAAAGGGACCGGTCGTCCTCCGATTGCATTGACGAGATCGAACTTGCAATGCCAGATAAGAATTCGCCTTTACCCCTATACAATGAAAGTGCTCTCAGTCAGGCGCACATTCAGACATCTGCCTGCCTGCACGTTGTAGTTTCAACTACGAGGCAGTGAAACGCAAAAAATTCTTTTACTTTTGCAAGTGATGAACCTTTTTTATCTCCCACTGTCTATAGCGGATGATTACCCGTAGTTTTATCAAGCCTAGTTTGAACGGTGGTACAAAGGGCCCCTAACTCGCTTTTAGCTGTCAAGACAACAGCAACATCATACTTTGGTGCGACTTTCTTGAGACTGCGCGAAATTCCGTGGAAGTAAGGTATGGAGGCCAGCTTTTTGCACTGCTCCAATACGTCAGCATCATCTCAGTGGTGTCCATTTAATTCAAGCGAGTGAAAACACTGAAAGGTGCGCGAGATGGGCAACTGGCAACCCAAGTGCCATTGGCTTGCAAACCAGCTCCGAGAATGCGTTCTCAACACTGCTATGGCATGACTTCCGTAAAGCGGTCGTGATGCATGCAATTGCAAACCCGTCTTTCACCAGCCTCGAGTGGTTCTACTCATAGCTAAGAGGCTTTCCTAATCTTGGGCTGTGGTGCCAACACACGTGGACAAAGCGCAGGTATAAATCAAGAAAATGCAAACGGGTCTGCTTAGTGAAAGTCAGACGTAAAAGATAGGCTTTGACCGCCTGCTTTAAAGATTTCTAAAACGTGTTGTGCCAGCTTATCTCAGCCATCCTTGTCCATGAAAATTAAGTTGCCACCAACGTAAAGGAATGCTACTGTGCCAAGGTCTTCCAAACAGGGCTCTGATGCCTATCGACTCTGGACAGAAAAATGTCGCCGAGGAATGGTGCGACCTGGGACCCTCTGCATACGCCTGATTTCTGATTTAAATACCGCCCTGCCAACTCGCAAAATTGGAGTTTTGTTGAGTTCTAGTTTCTTATGGACAGCAACCGGGGCAGGTGCTCCGCAGTGAGCATCGACATGTAGCACCTGCACTATTCGTTGTCATATGATGGGCTTCTGAGGCGTGCGCAAGACTTCATCAGGGTGGAGAATGAACAGGCTTTTACAGACGATTTTGTGATTTCGGTTGCTAGCTTTATGGGATTTTGTCCTTTTATAACAAATCCCTATTTGTCACTTGCCAGGGCGCTATTTGCACCCAGGTCGTACCTTTGCTCAGCAACATTTTTTCGTCTAAAGTTGATATGGCATTAGAGCCCTTTTTGGAAGATTGGTTTGGTTTTGGTTTTATGGGGGTTTAACGGCCCAAAGCGACTCAGGCTATGAGAGACGCCGTAGTGAAGGGCTCCGGAAATATCGATCACCTTGGGTTCTTTAACGTGCACTGACATCGCACAGTACACGGGCCTCTAGAATTCCGCTTCCATCGAAATTCGACCGCCGCGGCTGGGATCGAACCCGCGTCTTTCGGGCAAGCAGCCGAGCGGCATAACCACTTAGCCACCGCGGCGACTCTTTTTGGAAGAATTAGCATAGTAGCATTTCGTTATGTTCATGACTACCTAAATTTCCTGGACATCGAGGGCTCAGATAAGTTGGCACAACGCATTTTAGGAGTGTTTGAGTCGTGCGGTCAAAGCCTGTCTTTTACGTCAGAATTGCCTGAACAGAACCGTTAGCAGTTTCTTGATTCAGACCTGCGCTTTGTGGACGACCATGTTTGTTGGGGCTACAGCCCAAAACCAGGAAAGCCTCTATTTATCTTTTTAGGTACGCGTCGTACCACTGGTGGTTGGGGAAGGACGGTGAATAGGTGTACTTATCGCTGGCTAAGGTCAGTAAAGATGGAAACATTTGATGGGTGTGCAATCGCATGCATGACATAAGCTTTACATCACTCATGCCGTCACTGTGCTGAGGACGCATTCTCATAGCAGGCTTCCAAGCTAATGGCAGCTGGGTTTCCACTTGCCCATCTCACCAACCTCTCAGAGCGTATTTTCCCTCGGCCGAGGGAAAGGAATACATACTCGGATGATGCTTATATACCTCAACTTCACAGTATTTCGCACAGTCTGAAGAAAGTCGAGGCAAAGTATAATGTGGCCGGTATCTTAACAGCTACCTTGAAGGTGTTGGTGAGCGCTACCAAAATACGGAAAGGGACGAACACACAAGACAAGCGCTTTGTAACAACTGTTTTTTATCTGAAGGAGCATGCCTATATACACATATTAACGTCAAGTCATACACAGAAGAGGGAAGAGCACACGACGCTGACAAGTGCGATATGAAGGAAAATATATAAGAATAAAATATCAACACGTGCCTTTACGACAGCCGAAGATTGCAATTCCTGAGGTAGTTTAATTCGGTTCTCCCTAGCATCACTGACGGGGAGCTGATGCATTGGTTATCTGGAGCAACGTGCATAGCGAAAGCTTCGATAATTTCGCGTTCCCGTCTGTTTCTGGCCCGACCTATTACCTTGGTGTTGTTTAGCATCGAGGTGCATTTGCAGTGTGCGCAATGTGGTGCCAGGTTTCCTCATTTCGCTACTTGCTCGCATAATCTTTCGTACTCTCTGAGCCTCTTGTTCAGGCATCTACCCGTTTGCCCTACGTAGGTTCGTTGACAGCTAAGTGGAATGCTGTAAATGACGTTTTCTTCACACTCTCGATAGGTGATGTCGTGTTTGACGTTGCACCCAGGTTTCTTTTTGTGGTCTTCATTCTCGTTGACCTTTTTGCACATTCCAATGAGCTTATTGGGAGCTGAAAAAACCACCTCAACTCCGTACTTGTTCGCTGTCTTCCTTATTCTGTGGGAGATGTTGTGAATGTATGGCATCACAACGGGGCGTCCTTCATAGCTCAGTTTTTTATTCTTATCGGACCCAGTAACTTCCCTTATTAAGCATTCTGCAATGCCGCCAAGTAACTGCTCAGGATAGCCACAATCCCTCAATCGGGAAACCTGTTCAACAATGCTGTGACTAATCGAGTGGGGGCATGATTTTTTTATAGCTAGTTTTAGGCAAGAAGTTGCTACAGCTCGTTTAACAGCTAATTTCAAGAGGCCTTCCCGCTCTCATTAAAAAATGGCTTGATAAAACTATGGGTAATCGTTCACAATGGACACTGTCACATAAAAAAAGGTTCACCACTTGCAAAAGTAATGGAGTTCAATGCGTTCCACTGCCTTATGGCTGCAGCTACTATGGACAGACAGGCAGATATCTGAATTTGCACCTTACTGAGCACTTTCACTGTAAAGTGGGAAGGCAAAATCTAATCTGGCACTGCACGCTAAATCTTGTGAATGTAAATCTGAGAATGGCCTGTCTCTTTGCACGCCTAATTTTCGCCACACATCAGCGCTTTACGGAAGGGAGAAATCTGTCTGTAGATAGTTGAGGCTTACTACATCGGTAAATCTAAGGACACGTGTGGCTAAGCTGTCAATAAACCTTTGACCGTAAGGAATTTGCTCTGTTAGATGATTCATTAGTATGCCAGTGACATTCCATTGCATTTCGCCCTTTCACTGCAATGGGGTATTGTGTGCATGCATCTCATGGCGGGTCTTTTTTTTTCGGCTTTCCTTCAATAAAATTTCAGCTGTTAGTCCGGCCTCTTGTTGAGCTCATGTCTTCTGCTGTGTAGTCTTCTGGCTGGTTTTAAGGTGACGCAGTACCAACTCGCCCAGTCGTGAGCCTTGTTCAGCATTACAACATATTATAAAGCGAGAACGTTACTAAGCTATGTTGGCGGGGATCAAGTCCGCAGGAGTTGTGGAAAAGTCAGAAGAGATAGCGTCAAACGAGTGGCTGTAATTAGAAGAAGATAACATGAGGATGCTGCGCGAAAAAAAATTCGAAATCGGATAATTAGAGCCAAAAATGTCCAAAAAGTGGCCGGCCGGAGCAAAAGTGCTGCGAAATTTGAAAACGCCGGAAGTAGACGGAGATAAAGCGTAGCGCTAAATTTGATAAACCGGAAGTGTCGACGGAGACAAAGCGTGGTGCCAAGTTTGAAAACTCGAAATGGGCAATCACGTGACCAGTGATATAAAACCTATACTTAACTAAAAGATATAAAAAGAAGGATAAATTAGAGGCTATTAGGTAATTATTGAGAAGAAAAAGGTAATGGACGGGTAAATAGACTGGGCGGGTATTTAGTGAGTGGGCGGGAACGATGCATGGTGGAAAATTTGAAAACTCGAAATGGTTGCTGAGTTTAAATGAGGGTGAAATAAGAGTTAATCGATAACCAATCAAAAGAACGAGAAAAATACCATGGCACGAAATTTCGAAGGAGACCAGTGCCGAGGAGGCGTCAACGCTTTCACATTCTTTTTGTGTCGGTAGCTGCAGTGATCTCTATTTTTTTTTCAGCGCTGTAAAAAACCACTTTTCTTGGCTCATGAGCGATGTAGATAAGAGCCAGCGGCCAGGTCAACACTGGACAGCATGCATAAGCAAGCTTAAAAAAGCACAAAACAGTAAATAAAAATTGATTATTTGCATTTCAATTCTAGTAGTTTAAGGCATGAATTACTCTGCAATTCAAAAAGCTTGTCTTTATTGATACGCGACCATTGACAAGCTGTTCATTTTTGTGCATTGCCTACTCCGGAGTACACAAACCTGTTTTAATTGGCAGGTCACACAGTAACGACTGCTACACAGTGTACGAGCACTACAGAAGACACACCACAGAAGACAAGACAAAATACAGACGACAAGACAAACTACACACGACAAGACAAACTACTGAAGACAAGACTGAGTACAAATGTCAAGACCGACTACACAAGACAGGACAGACTACAGAAGATAGACTACAAAAGACAAGACAGACTACACAAGAGAAGACAGACTACACAAGACACGCTCAAAATACAACACTACAGATTACAGAATTTTTTGTCTTAGAATCCTGTTTGTTTTGACGTGCCCGAACGGCTCCACTGCGCCCGAACGAGCCTAGTGGGAGGCGCTGACGTCGCGCGCTATCTGTTGGGGCAGTGGTCTATACTGCCAGGAGGAGGAGGAGGAGGAGGGGGAAACGAGATTTTTCGCTCACTTCCAACGCCGATCACACCGGCTATTCTCAGACACGGGGCCCGTAATGCTGTCGCGTTGAAACCTGTTTATGCAGCAGGAGCTTTTAGCGGCGCTCATCTTCGAAGACCGAAGTACTTATGTATATACGGGAAGAGTATATATAAATAAAATATACGTTTCGACGTTAGCTCCGCCCAATTATATCTTGTTCCTTGTTTTGTGTTTAGGGAAACGCATAGGGTCCGAAACTAGGAGACAAACATGGCTATGGACGAGTATCTGCCAGATATATGTTTGAGTGGTAAAACAGTGCAGATGTATTCTTAATGTGTCATGGGACAATAGGTAATATGATGCCATTGGCATAAGCGCCTTTTGAACAGATGTGGCCCATTCTGTGACTTCTTAATTAGTGTCAAGTAACTTCAAGAACATTTGGTTTGGGCCTAAAGGCAAGCTTAGCAGGGGGCAGCCGATAGTTCTGTAGGTGTACAGATTATTAAGTTTGCTGAAATGAAGTGGCTGCAGCTGGTCAAGGATAAAATTATTAATGCTATATAATTAGAAGCACCCCCCCCCCCCGCCGGTGTTCTGGTCTCATAAGTTTTTCTGCATTGGTCGACACAGCTATGACGTCCTCAGTCACATGACGTACCGCCTGCCACACCTACCACGTTCCCCCGAGCCACTTCACCCCCGCCACCTCTGTATCCCACAGCCTCTAACCACCTGCCTCGCCGCAAACAGACGCCACATCAAGGAAGAAACCAGGTGATGTGGTCTGTCACAAATTCACTGGTTCAATTTGTATCAAATTTTTAAGACATATAAAGGTAAGTTTCTTCTTAGTTCTTATAAATGTCATTGAGACAGTTCTTTGTCGTCCAGAGGACATTGTTAGGCTCCTGGTGATGCTGTTCGGTTCAGTTGGCATTAAAAACTATCAGGCCCTTAATCCTCCACCATATATCCAGTTATTAGCAGGAATACAACGAATAGAAGTACTTCCTACAACCACTTTTCATATATATAGGTAGACCTACGGGGGGCGTAAAATACCCGAGGACAAATGTCGCACCAGCATGTTCAAGAGTAATTTTTTATCTTCACATGAATGAATACGAGCGCTTACAAGCTGTGATGGTGGAATTCACTACCATTCCGCTGCTTGAAGCCTTCTTATCAGATTTGTAATCTAGAGGGCACTGAGCCATTTCTGTAAAAATAGCTTGACCGGTTTTTGCAATAGCTTTTTCTCGTATGACATGTATTGCTGTTCTCAGCCTTGAATTAATGAGCCAGGCCGGGCAGGAATTGTACCAATGAAAAAGGTGATGCAGATTTGAATTTATGCACCAATGGACATAAAAGTAAATGGGGAAATTTTTAAATAAATTTAGCATCAAATTTGGAGTTCA
Source organism: Amblyomma americanum (assembly GCF_052857255.1). NCBI lineage: Eukaryota > Metazoa > Arthropoda > Arachnida > Ixodida > Ixodidae > Amblyomma > Amblyomma americanum. The sequence continues at coordinate 131,999,706 of NC_135503.1, forward strand.
TATCTCTGTGTAGCAGGCCTTCTCCAGGGTCTTTGTACCATAATAATCCGCCACCACAATAACCTCGAGGATCAGCACCGTATAGTGGTGCAGTGAGTAGTAAAACTGCCGTTTTACTTGCTGGAAAATGAGAATCTCATTTCGCTGTACAAATAATTTGGAGCGCTTGAGAAAGGGCAGAGCATGACTGCATGCAATAGCGTGTTGACTGTTTTCCAAGGAATAGGCCACATCACAATGCAGCCTCAGGTAACAGTGATCCCTGAAACATCGTTCTTGTGTGATGCGTTACTTAGCACGTAAGCACCTAAAGCAATAATCCAGAAACTGTGTGACTGGCTAGTTCTACAGGAGTATAGACACCAAATTATAGGTTGCCTGTTTTTCTTTTAAGAGCCTTAGATTTTACTCATCAAGTTTTGAGATTTCCTGGGGTCTGCTGCCACCCTTGCTCACAGCATCATCTGTGGCAGAAACTACTCATCACATTTCGATATTTGTGAGGTATCCTACCACACTGATATCAAAGCGCCATCTTTGGCTGCAACTAAAAAACAGCGCATCTCACATTGAGACTTGTAGAGCCACCTACAACTATATTGTAGAAACAACCGCATGCCGCGTGTCAAATATGGTGGATTGAAGTGGAACTGTTTGAGTGTGACGTCAGGGGACAAAACGGCGGCATATTTTCGGTTTCTCGAATCCAAGGTGGCGGCCATTAAAATTGGTTCTGCCCCCTCATTCCTTTCCCCCCCTACACAAAAATGTCCCAAATCGAGTAGGCAAACTGTCCTGGTACAGCACGCTATATATTTATAGATTCGTTCTGCAATATATACTGCGACAACAACAGGCACCCATCCGGGGACAATTGTATACCAAATTTGGCAGGCAAATAAAACTCTATGTGTTAAGGTATTAAAATAAAACCACAATTAAATAATAGGCAAATATTGTATGCATGCAATTACTAATTGAAGCGCTACCATATCACAGCGCAAGCCGAATTCTAGACCCACATTGGCCCCCAAACGAAATAAATTCCGTCTGGGACTTATGTTGAGGGGGTGCAACTCGACAATGGGTAGACGTGCATCGTAATGTCTCAGACTCGCTGATATATGGCGCTAGGTGGCTATCGTTCCGCTAGGCGGCGTGCGTGCACGCGTAGACGAGCATGGTGGCAGTCCACCCAGTTTCAAAGGGTGCTACATTCAGTTTCTCGAGACGAGCGGCGCGTTCTTCTTCGCTTTCTTCATCTAGTAAACCAAACAGCTAACGCTCGTTACTTCAACGTCTTCGAGATGGTAGCGGCCTTTTTTTTCCTTTGATCCGTAAGATATTAGTCTACACGGATCAGCACGCGACAGTCGCTTCCGACAGCTAAACAATTTGAAAGTTATATTCTTTTTTTATGCGTTTTGAATTCAACTGGGCAGTCATGGCTATCATGGGAAAGGTCAGTACAGGTCCCGTGCGGGGTCATCGCTGCAACATCATTGCTGATTCGTCGCTTTAATTTACTAAATTGCTAAAGGAAGCATGCCTTAGCAGCCGGAATCACAGAGTAAGGAAGCAGCAATTAAAACTGTCGTTCATTTAATTATAATTGTGCGATCGCAGATTGTTAGAATAAAAGTATATCCTTGCTTTGAATTGTTTCTTTTTTACTTCTCACCAACTCTTCACAATTTCTTACATAATTGCCATGTATTTCTTTGCTCATTAATGGTTGCTTCCCGAACATTGCTGAGGAAACTCATCAACTTTGAGTTGTTCTTTGTTGAGTCATTCGTAGTCAGTTTCATTTTTACTGAGTCATGCTTAGCAGATTTGGTTTTCCTTAGCGATTCTTAGTCATCTTTTTTCTATCCAAATGTAGTCATTGATTGTCTATATCAATTTTACGTTCATTTTCTGGAGGGCGGGGGCCTGGGAACCTTCTCGTGGCAGTCACCTACCTGTCCCTCTACCTCCTCACTCCTACAAGTCGAAAGGGTATTTTCCTCTCCCCACGTTGGCAAAGCCCAGGCGTGGCACGCGACTGTTACGTGCACTAACCGTGGCCGATGGCAGGTATAGGCAACACTACTCTGCAGAACGATGCCACAATGTTCTTAGTGGGGCTTCTAATGCTGACATGAATCTTAGTTTTCTTATTAATGGCGTTACATTTTATCGCCTTTGGCGTCATAGCCATCGTTGAGACATAAAAGGGCAGCACAAAAAAAAGCGATACGGAATACAAATGCAACACAGAAGACACGCAGGACGAGGCTGACTACCAACTGTTAGTTCTGAAGCGACCCCGCCAATATAAAGCCTTTCTTCAGAATAAAGAGTTTGTAGTCAGCGCTCGTCCTGCCTTCAGTGTTTCTTATGTGTTCCGTATCATTTTTTTACTTCTCTCCCATGCACAAAGACAAGTTTCAGCCAAAGCCTTCGTTCGGATGTTGAAACCAAAACAGCTGAAAGACGAAGGCGCAAATTCTTTTGCGGTCGTTTGTGAATGCCTCGTGGTGATCTATGTACAATATAATCCTAAGCACTTTTAAGGAGAAGGAGCATTCAAGCAAAATATATCGTCTATACACCTAAAAGGGCCCTATTTCCGAGATTGTGGCGGCATGCTGCGTAACCGCTGCCATAGCGCCTCGCGTGGCCAACAGCCCAGATTAGTCCAGTGGGCCACACTCGTAAACAGATCGAAAGCATCTACTGCCGTATCACTGCTCAGATACGCATTCATGACCCAATGAGTGGGACCGATTTCATCGGTTGGACATTTCAATATCGACATGAAATCGGCCACCTTCGTTGTAGGCTTCAAGAGGACACTAATGCTGTTTGGTTTCAACCTCACCTTTTACTGTTGCTGTTTGAAAACTGCGACCTTTCTAACAACATTCAGTATCATGCAATATGTATCTGGCTTTTCACGTACATCTCCAAGCCATTTTATTGATAGTAAAATCTCAAACTATTATCAAAATTACATCACGTCAAGAAATACACGAGAGGACTACTTTATCGAAGCAACACTCTTATCCGACTACGTAAGGCCCCGTGCCTGTCGAAGTGTGCCAGCTGGCGAGGATGCTCGTCACTCCACATACTCTACCCGTCCTTGAAATTCGTTTTTTTCCTAGCAATGAATGTAGTGTTATTACGGAAATGCTAGATATAATTCCAACACTCGCATCGGAAATTTATTTCGTGTTAATAGAACTAAACTGCCGAGTAACATTTTACAAATTAAGAAGGTGTGAAAGGTGCGCGTATTTTAGTACACTGAAAAATGTTTGATTAACAATTTAGCGAATATATATTCGTTGCGCGGAGTTCAACCTGAACATAAGTTACCAAGCAGGGACTGCGGTGGCTTCGTTGTTGTGAATAAACATTCGATGCAGTCTACAATGTGTAGTTAGTGACTGCGTAGTTGAGTTTCCCCTCTTCAGACTGCGCTAGTTGCAATTCCCTTCAGGTGGCGATGAGATAAAACACCTTGTAGATGATGAAATCTGGGTTTCTTCATGACCCTGTGGTTCTAACTCGCAAACATTCATGTTACTCCAAGAAAGGAGAAGGTTAACTATTTATTTACAACATAAATAAGACAAGAACAAACAAAAGCAAGGAGGAAACTATTTACATGACTCAACCGTTGACCAGACGAATTCAGGCCACGTTCAACCCATAGCGCTTGTTTTTAAATCCTCCGTCTCCACCCTTAGCGGAGACAGCAACGAATAAGGCTACAAGCGACTCACCTCACCAATCAGTGGTTAGGGCAGGAAAGTAACATTTCCGCCAACCACAGATTGAGGAAAGAGTACTGATTAAACATTTGCGAAAGGAGAGGTTGCAATAAAATACACAAAGAACACAACGCGACCACCCTTTTCCAACGGTACCCACGGCGCAGCCGTTTCTACTTTCCTAAGATTGTCATTGGTTTTTTCTTTCGCACACGCGACAAACATAGGCCGACGAGACGATCATTCCAGTTGTTTACAGAACATCGAAAGAGAAGAAGACAGTCGTTACGCGATTAATCAATTGCATGGTCACTCAGCTCCTACCCAGCCGTTCCTCCTTCATTCCCGAAGCCTCGGCCACCCCTTGACAGCGCACTCATGTCGACAGCTGTGTCTGGTTACTGTTCTTCCCGGTGAGTTGTGCCCGTGACAGCGGGGAGTAAACAAGGACGTTCCCCACAAGAAGTGAGGCCGGGACAGGACGGGTCCCTTTGTTGGCGACTTCCGAGCGGCTTTCCTTGCGAACACAAGACCAACGAGTTTGCGGAAAGGTCAGCGAACTCCCCAAGGGTAATCAATTATGAGCTCGCATCTGTTCTGCAAAGTATGAAACACCGACCAGAAATTTTAAACTAGAAAAGAAGGACACCAAAAATTTGCAAACCCGACGTTATATATCATGCTCGCTTCCTTCATTAGGTGTGACAGTAGGAGAGTTGCAGCTTGCCTTATTAAGTCATCTTTCGGGCAGCTGTCGGACCACTGGCTGTACACCCTGGATATAAGAGCGAGGAAAGATTCTTTAATGACCGGTTAGGATTTCTACGCATCTGTTCAATATTCTACGACTCAACTAAGACCCCTCTAAGCGGTCGTGGCTGCAGTCCAGCAAAACGGTAAAATTAAAGTTTATTTTGCGTACCAGATAGGACTCCATGGAATGTTTTCTTTTGGCCCAACGAGAAATAGTTTCTTTATTACGAAGTTTTAAGTCGCGCAGCTATTTTTCAAGCTGTAATTGCAGTCAGTCAGTAAGTTTCCAGAAGGGCAACAACCAGCAGCTATGAAGACTTCTGAAACGCTCCATGAGGATTTAGACACCCTCGCTGGGCGCTGGAACTTCTAGCACGCTCTTATAGTGCCGAAACTTGTTTGATGTCCGGTTCGCTAGCATCACTCCAAGCAAAGTGGCTCGGGTCGATTATGTGATCAAATAGGCTTCAAAAAAGTTTACATTTGTAGAGTAGCAATATAATTAAACCAAACGCTGTTATGACGGCACGTCCAAACGAACTGCTGACCCCAAGGACGCCGGTTCGATCCCGGCCGCGGCTATCGCTTTGCGATGGAGTCAAAATGCTAGAGGTCCGTGTACTGTGCGATGTCAGTGTACGTTGAAGGACCCCAGGTGGTACAAATTATGCGGAGCCCTTCACTACTTCTTCCCTCACAGCCCGAGCTCCCTTGGGGCGTTAAAATGCATAAAATAACAGCAAACTAAACCAAACCGAAGCTGCCCGCATAAGCAAAGAAAAAAATCAAATCACATTTTTCGGTGTACCACAGCCACAGATAATCAAGGCATATTAAAGCGAGCATTAAGATGACTGAAAGATGTGACTAGGGTTTTCGTACAATTTTCGTCTGTGTTGCCGAGTTTCCTCTTGCAGGACTGCACATGAAATTCATTGCACACTGATGGCATGCGCGTATTCGTCACACTGGTCATATCATCTCAAACTTTTTATACATTCTCAATATACCTATGAAGATACACAAAGCTTGTAGCGCAAAAAATTCTGTTGGTTTATAGAAGCTTTGAGTAAGACATTGAATTCTTTTATATGAGGCTATCGTATGGGTTTTCGAGGTTATGGCGGCACGTCCAAAACGAACTGCTGACCCGAAGGACGCGGATTCGAACCTAGCAGCGGCTGTCGCTTTGCGATGGAGGCGAAATGCTAGAGGCCCGTGTACTGTGCGATTTCAGTGCACGTTAAAGCACGTGTTAGTGCGATGTCAGTGCACGGCTAACGTGAATACGTTAGATAGCTGTCTTTGTTGGAAACAAACAATGCAGAACAAGCAGCCCTACCAAATTATTCAAATCGTACAAATAATAGGGCATAACTTTAAAACAATTCGAGGTTTAAGTCGTGCAAAGTCCAATTTTAGGCAGGAAAACTCTCGTTATATCCCCTTATATCAATTATATCAGTGTTTTGATCTATTTAACGCGTTTCTTGATGCGACAGTAACATTCTTCACTGGAAAGAGAGCTTTAGAGAAATTTGCCCTCAACCAGGATACATAAAAGGACAGCTGCACATCTCGTCACATGCGCTACTGGGTGTATAAGAACTGCCAAGCACCCGAAGCTCACGCGATTATTTTGGAGGCATTTTTAAGAGCACCCATATCATCCAAGTTTCAATAAAACTCATGCTCCCCATACAGAAATTGCTAAAATACAACAACGAAAGATGCCGCATATGACCGAGAAATGCCCCCGTAGAGATCTTTTCGCTTTTTACTTTAATTTTCTGTGCCGCAAGCAACTCGCTGACGTAAAGAAATAGTACTGTGCAAGATGAACAAATTCTTAAAATAGAACAAGCAAAGTAACGCGACATATTTGGCTTAGCGGCAGCAACTGATATACATGTACGGCTCTGAAAGAACATCTCAAAAGGAATTAAAGAAATCAATCCCCACCCCCTTAGCAAGGAAAATGCGAAAAGCCGATTAGAAGACACAGAATAGCGCGCGAGATATGCTGGTTCCACAATAATGCACACGAAGGTTCACAGCGCACAGAGAATTGCAGCGGGTAAAGTGGCACAAAAGTGCTAGCCGCTTATCCAAAAGAGCACGCATATGGGTTGAAGCGGCAGAATGACTGTTTTAGCTGAAAATACAACCACACGCCTCACAGAGCAATGGCATGGAAATGTGTCTTCTTTCTGTGTGTCCGTTTTCCTTGCGCCCCATTTTCATCGTGGACAGCTTCCAGCCAGCCCAACTTTCCATTCTATTCAAATGTGATCGCATATCAACAATGCCCATGCTTCACAGCATTTGGACTAGCACTTCCATGGCGCCACGGGCAGCTCTCTTGCGTGCTTGACGTTCGTTGCCTAAATCACGTAGGTCGGTCTGTTATGTGCGCAAAGTCCAGGCCCATGCTGGTGAGCTTTTTGCAGGTACACAGTAAACAAAACAGAACGCGCCTGATGTCCATGAAAAAAGAAACAACTTGGCCTAGAACCAATACTACAAAGTACAGCAGAATAGCGGGTGCAAATTAAACATAGCATTTATCTCCATGGGAACAAAAGAACGTGCCCTCCACAAGCTGATGTATAAGGGTCGACCTCGACCTCGTGCTGAGATGTAATAAGTTTTGCCCTCAGCGTCCGTAACAGTGATCCCGGCTGCTTTGCTCGGCTGCTCCCGTTTTCTGGACGTAACCTGGAAAAAAAGAAAAAAAAAATTTAAGGCCACGCCATGTAAAAACCCTTGAGGCATAAGGAAAACAGTTTTCTCAATTTTTTCTTCGCAGGACAAACACTTGTTGTCCGTTGCGCCCTGTAGGACAAACACTTGTCCGTTGCGCCCATGTAACCATGTAAATAATTGAAGGGACGCTAAGTTACATTCCATTCGATCTGCGTGTCCTCCTTAGTCACTGCTTGTCGCCGCATACGCCGAGCCTGTGCAGCCAACGATGCTGATTCGGCAACATACTTCCGTGGTTGCTCGCTCCGTTGCAGGGATATTCCCCCCTACGGCGGACACCCGCGCCGTTCATTCTGGCCGCATTCCAACCTTATACGCCGAACCGGGTGGACAAGTCACCATGCTTTCAAACACAGCTGCCAACTGATGCCGAGCCCGCCATGCCATGTGACCATGCCACATGGTCTCATGGCGTCAGAATCCCTCTCATTCAATTAGAGAATTTTATGACAGAAAACGCCGGACGCTGCCGTGTTCTTCCTTCGGTAACTCTCTTAATGCTCTCGCACTGAAAGGATTCTCACAAATGCAGGAATATTTGTATAATGGTATCTTGATAACTTATTTCTCAGATTTTCAACAATACAAAATCTCTCTAATTGTTATCCAGTCTCCATTCGACTTTTGCCAAGGCTACAGCACTCCCTCCCTTGCGCCGTTCCAGGGTATGCCGGGAAAGCTCATGGTGACCTCGTAGACGTAGCAAAAAATTCTAAGCAGCTGTCAGTGTTACAAAGCCACACGACACACATGCTAACAAAAGCGGGAATGTAAACTTGAAGACAAGCTTAACTGGAGATAAAGAAACATGATGACGACCTTTGCATTTCATGGCCAGGTTCATTCCGATCTTTTAAATTGCAGAGGCAGTACCCCGGCCACGAATTTTCTTCAGGCAGGTAGTGATCGAATGTTCGGGCGGCTTTTTGAAATCACGCGAAGCACGCAATATCTGACTGCAGCCCGGAAACATATACACACGACATGGCGAGAGGAATATCTTATCGACGAGTTTAATGACGACCCCAAATTTAGACAGTGGTCATTTACGTGTGTTCTTTCCATCTGCAAACAGGACAACAGAGGAGCACGGCTCGATAGCTGCTGTATCTAGAACACTGTCTCCCCCCTCCCGAAACGCCACCAGAGAGGCAGTGTAGACAGCCAGCGTCTTTTCCCGCGACTTCTGGGATGACGTACTTCGGCTGCCCGGGCGCACCCGGGGGCAATATTGCGGGGCCGTTCTCGGGTGGATTACTTATATGTGCCAGGTGATACGGTAAGTCGATAGGCACAGTGTCCTGAACTTATTAGCTCAAACTATAAAGGCACACCTGCTTCTGCGACCATATAATAATAATGATGATGAACGATCATCTAGCCCTTTTTAAAGCGCTACAGATCTAGCCCATCACCTTCACCGAGAATGACGTTTTCTGCAATACTTTGTGCTTATTGTCTCAACAGTTTTTGCGTTGAAACTTTACCTCATCGCTGGCGCTATTAGTGTAGTCTCCTCGTGTGTCGCGTCATCGGCATCGTTCGGTTCTTTTGTCTACACGGAAAGCAAAATATCCACGGAACCAACATGGCCAAACAAACTTTAGCCGGAAGCCCCATCGCAGGTTCTTATAGAGTGTATTGCTCTGTCACAAATCCACCCCAGTCATTCATAGCCTTCTGCAATTATTGGTGTTTATATGGTCGCGTTCCGGGGCAGTAAAACAACCACCAGCGTAGGAGAGCTCTGAGGGGACAGCCTTCATCCCGGTCGGCAAAGACGCGTCGCGACAAGCTCCTCTCTTAACACAACTAAAAACGCGTTACAGGTATGACGGTGTAAAAATGCTATTGGGAGAATCCCGCCAAGAAACGCACGTTGTTCAAATAGCCTCATATTTGATGTCCACGCAATTATCACTGCGAATTGCAGACTGTAACCGTCCCAGAACATAGACACAGTTATCGTAGCGGGATGTGTGCCTTAATCACTGTGTTGCTCCTTTACCGAACCCGCTGCTGCTGAGCCGTCGTGGTACCCTCATAATAGGTGGTTATAATAAATACTTTGCTTGTTTATCATCGCTAAACTAGCTCACAATACCTGTGTACGTACCGCTTTCCTGAATGGCGAGATAGCGAGCGTGCACTTTTGTATGTAGTTGGAACACCTTATGTTGTTTTCCCACGAATAACTTCAAGCATCTAAACTTTATACGACGTAGAGCAGATATTTCTGGAGTCTGGGTCAGGTCGGAGCAAACGTCTTTAATTTTTAAGATGTAGAATAATTCCTAACAGCAAGACGACTGGTTGATCGAGAAGGCATACAACAGAAACGAAAGAAAAATTGGAGAGGGCACTTAAGCTCCCCCTTGATATTATGACGTGATAGCGTAGTGGGTTAGGATTTATTAATAATAATAATTGGTTTTGGGGAAAAAGAAATGGCGCAGCACCTGTCTCATATATCTGCGGACACCTTAACCGCGCTGTAAGGGAAGGGATAAAGGACAGAGCGAAAGAAGAAAGGAAGAAAGAGGTGCCATAGTGGAGGGATCCGGAATAATTTCGATCACGGGGGATCTTTAACGTGCGCTGACATCGCTCAGAACACAGGCGCCTTAGCGTTTTGCATCCATAAAAGCGCAGCCGCCGAGGTCGTGTTCGAACCCGTCAACTCCGGATCAGTACCCGAGCGCCCTAACCACTGAGCCACCGCGGCGGGCATTACACACTGTAAATTTTCGTAATTAGTATCATCAAGCATTGGCTTTTCATTCGAATCGTTTTGACGGATTTGAATCCTATTTTTACAATTTTTCAATTCTTTAAATTATTCAATAACAGATTATTTCCAACGATTTCATTGACTCCTCACTGCCTATCAAACACAAATTGATCATCAATCACTAGAACTACAAATTACCATGATACGATTTTTTTACGCAGCCTTCTGCTTCCTCTTTTCCCCTCCCCCCCCCCCCCCTCACCTGGTCCTTTCATGAAACATAAAAGATATTACCTACCAACCCTGAATATATGTCGCCGTTTCGAATTCCTGCCGCGAGGTAGACTTTAACCGCGTAAAAAATTACGCAGCCACCGATAATTTCCGACACGCGGTTTTTACTACGCCGAAGGCTTTTCGACCAAACAAGCTGCATACGCTATCACGTAATTTTGAGTGCCGCTATTTTTATAGCGCTATGCCTTCATCTGTTCAACGCGCACTTTCGGGCTGCCACACGAAGCGACACGACAAAGGGCGCATACGGGAGCAAGAGGCTAAGCGGCACTATTGGAACATTGACCGACGCAGTAATTAAAGACATTATTTACAATTACCAAGTTAATTGTTTTGCGACTTTAAGCGAGGCCGTTGTGTTCACAGGTGATGAGTCAACTGGGGCAAATGCCTTCTGACTTTCCATCCGATTTTCCCCAATCATTTCTTGTTAGAAGTCCGCGAAACGATAAGGCAGAATTCAATATGCAGTGAGCATTGCTACAATTTCTTCATGTGTATGCCAGCCTATTGTGCCATAACGCGGGAATACCTGTATAGCCACTGTCTGAAATCTCCAAGGAGGGCACTTGTAGCGAACCACAAACGACGAACGCCCGTAGCCGCGATGTTACGTAATCCGAGTTATGCGATAATTTTTGGGAACCCCAACGAAGCATTTCCTTTTATATAGCACTCATGCTATAAATCACCAGCCTATCTCACATTTGTACGGCCTAAACTTGAGTATGCTTGCGCTATCTGGGATCGTAATCAAAATAACATTTTAATACGCTAGAAGCAATCCAAAACTGCGCCGGTAGGTTACTGTGATGACCCCCATAATGCGCAGGTCCACACGGGACGGAGAGGCAAAGAGACACCGTATGGCTCAGTTTAAACAAACAGGTATATTCAATAATTACACATGATTAAGGTTATACATCAGAGGCTGGGGCGCCCGAGCTTACGTGCCAACGACTTCATGGGGGCGATGGAGTGGCTCCGGAGTTGGGCTCGAGCGGTTGCTGGCAGAAGCTGCACGCCGTCGGGCTTCGGCGCTGAAGGCCCTCTTGGCGAACGATGTCGTCCTGAGCGTTCTTCTTCCGTTTCTTCGAGGATGGTACACAAACCCTTCCTCTAGTGTCGTTCGGCTTGGAAGATGAACAGGAGGCGAGCTTGTAGATGATGACAGCATAGCATAATTTTACAACATACATATACAGAGAGTTAAACTGGAAAAAGCAGAACTGAATTTACAAAAGAACAAACTTTGCACTACTTTACTCATCGACCGGGCAGGTTAGTGCCTAAGTAGCATCACATTACATGCTAAGCATGGAGCCCCAGCTCAGACTGGACTGCATCCGTTTACATGTGCTTTTAAGCACTTGATTAACAAAGGACTAAGGGCGGTCATTTCCAGTGGCCCGCCCAAAGCATCAATTCTCCAATCCAAAATAACATGCGAGATGGGGACCACCCCTTTGGGTTGGGCTTAGCCTCGAACCCAGAGTCTGTTAACAATACAAACTAAATAAACAACAAAAACGCCACCACCCTCTCTCAAGTGAGAGTATACACAGGCTCTCTCTTCGGAGCTAATTCACTAGCGCCTGTCTTTCCACATTCTTGGCGAGTACTGCCTGTCCGCCATGACAGGTGTCCGTCGCGGCCCTTCTGGGAAGCTGTGGGTGCCTTCCCGGCGATAGCCCACGACAAAGGGGGGGGAGGGAAAGAATGTCGTCTTCGCGGTAGAGCATAGCGTCGGCTGTGGTGCGGCGCGCTCTGGCCCGCTGACAGCTCCCTTGTCCTGGAATGTAACCGGAAATTGGGGAGGATAAAGCCTGTTTCCCCGGGGCGGCGGCGGGTCCGGTTTTTCTGGTCGTCACTCAAAGAGCATGGCTGGGTAATTGATGATGCCGCTGTCACGGGTCTCCGTCTACGCCGCGCCGTCGAACGTGGATCCTCGTAGCACACACGGAATGTCACACTCGCTCACCCTCCAGAAGAATGTTCTCCGAACATTTGAGTCCACGCAGCTCCCCTTGTCTTTCTGAATCGCCTCGCACAGTGCGTCCGACAAAACACTTTTCGCTGCACTCAACACCACTGCACAACACCATATGCCTCCGCTGTCAATACTGGCGTCTCCAGGGGCAGCACTGATCTTCTTTTACAGATAATCATGAAACTCAGCACCCAAGCCTCTCCTTTCTAGTCCAAACTGGACGAAATAAATTTACCACAGTTACAAAGGAGCTCCCACTTCTAGCACGATCACGGCACAGACAAAAATATAGATAACGAAAGGAAGTAGGGCAGGTTCTGCATGCGCTCCGCATGCTCTCCTGTGCAGGTGTTACTTAATGACAGAAAGGTTTAACTACCAACTCCGATAACTTAACACATAAGCACATAGCAATGTTATGAGCTGCGGCATTACACAATTCTAACCAGTTCACAACTCCGCTCTGTTTACGCCATTAGTCCGACTTAGCTTTCCGATTTCGCAGCGGATATCGGCCTTCATGAGTCATACTAAGTAAGTCTGTGCCCCTTTGTCTGCTTTGGGACACGCGAGGGCTCGTGGCAGGAGCCTCTCCTGGCGTTATCTGCGCGGCAACCTCGCGCGCTTCTTCTTCTAGCAATGCATGAAGTAAATCCGGTGGCATTCCGGCCGTCACCTCGGGCGCCTGCCGAACAAATGCAGGAGAGGGCGTTTCTTGCGAACTATCTGCGCGCTCCGCTTCACTTCTGTCCCCATCAAAATCCGCGCTTTCCCTTTCATCATTTCGTGAACACTGAACCGGTGCCGACTTGAGGCGATTTGCGTGTATCCTTATCAAACGCCGGTTCACGTCTCGGACTCTGAAGTTTACCGGAGAAAGCTTCTCGACAACCTCGCACGGTCCTCTCCACTTCGTCTGGAACTTACGAGCTAGCCCAATCTGCCTTTGGCAGTTTTCAATGTACACGCTGTTCCCCACATCAAACGGCGCGTCTCTAGCACTGCGATCGTGCACCTCCTTCCTGCGCTTCGCCGCTTTCTTTAAGGCCTCCTTTGCGATGTCCCTCGCCACTTGCAAGCGCGATTCTAGCTCCACCTTATAGTCGTCCAGTGAAGCGTATGGGACACGACGGGGGCCCTCTGGCACTTCACTAGGCTGGTCCGGGTCTCGGCCGTAGAGAAGAAAGAATGGCGATTCGCCCGTGCTCTCGTGTGCTGCGGAATTGTAGGCAAACATTGCATACGGGAGCCACAAGTCCCAGTCCCGCTGGTCGCGCGAAACAAAATGCGACAGGAACCCGGCCACGGTTTGGTTCAGTCGCTCCACCGCGCCGTTGCAAGCCGGATGGTACGGTGTTGTCTGCTTCTTAGCGATCTTAAGCAGCTCGCAAACTCTCCTCATTAGCTGCGACACGAAGTTCGTTCCCCGATCTGTCAAGAGTTGCCTCGGGGGTCCATGTCGGAGCACGATCTGTTCGACAAATGCTCTTGCAACCGTGTCTGCCTTCTGATCTGGGAGTGCTACCGCTTCCGCGTATTTTGAAAGGTGGTCGACAAATACTAAAATGTACTTGTTTCCGGAAGTGGTCGTGGGCAATGGGCCCATTATGTCCATACCTGTCCGCTCGAAGGGAGCCGAAACCTCAGGGAACGGCTGAATTGGAGCTGGTCTTCGTCCCTTGGGTGTTTTTCTTTCGAGACAGGAATGACACTTCGCACAGTAGTCTCTAACATCCTGTCGCATGCCACTCCAAAAGTACAAACGCTCCACACGCCTGCGTGTCTTCGCTACGCCAAAATGATCGGCGCATGGCGCATCGTGAAACGCGCGAAGAACCCTTTCTGTCCACGACCGAGGTATGACGACTCTCTCCCAAGCGGTTTTCTCTGGTCTCCCTTTCCTGGTTGGCCTCGTGCGCCGACACAGGGTGCCGTCTTTGTCAATGAAATAACCTAGCTGATTGGGATGAGACGGTGCGCCCTCTAAGCTTTCGATTCTTCGCTTCAGGTCAGGATCTTTGCACTGCTCTGTGCGTAATTCGGCGGGGTCGACTACGGGGACAAACTCTTCTATAGCTGCCACGGCAGCTGTGCGGCTGAGTGCATCAGCATTCAGATGTGTCTTTCCTGACTTGTGCTCAACTTCAAAGCAGTATTCCTGCAGGTGTAGATTCCATCTAGCGAGTCGCGAGCTAGGGTCCCTGACACTCATCACCCATTTCAGAGGATGGCAGTCTGTGACTAGCTTGAATTTGCGGCCGTAAAGGTAGCATCTGAAGTGCTTTACTGCCCAGACAACGGCGAGGCACTCCCTTTCTGTAGCTCCGTACTTTTGCTCTGTGGGGCTCAACTGTCGGCTAGCAAAAGCAACGGGATGTTCTTTGCCCTCGATAACCTGAGATAGCACGGCACCAACTGCGAACTTTGACGCATCTGTGGCCATAACGAAGGGCAAACTAAAATCCGGGTGGCGTAACAGCGGTGCACTCATTAGCTTCCTTTTCAGGGCCCCAAAAGCATTCTCCGCGTTTTCGTCCCAATGAAAGGCGACATTTTTGGCTGTTAAGGCGGTGAGCGGCTTAGCGAGCTTGGCGAACTCCTCTATGTGCCTTCGGTAGTAACCGATCAGGCCGAGAAACTGCCGGACCTGGCGGACGCTAGTCGGGGATGGAAAATCCGAGACACACCTTAGTTTCTCAGGGTCCGGTCGCACGCCGTCAGCTGAAACAACGTGCCCGAGGTATTTCACCTCGTTTTTGAGGACTTGGCACTTAGAGGGCTTCAGTTTGAGACCCGCTGCTCTTAGTCGCACCAAAACCTGCTCAATATCGCGCAAATGGTTATCAAAACTGCCACTGTATATGATAATGTCATCCATATACACGAAGCACAGCCTCCCCAGAAGACCTGCCAGGATAACATCAGCGGTTCTCTGCCAGACAGCAGGGCTGTTGGCCAGACCCATCGGCATTCTTTTCCATTCATAGTGCCCTGAGGGCGTGTTGAATGCCGTTTTCTCGGCATCTGCCGGATCCATTGCTATCTGCCAGAATCCCGCCGCCATGTCCACTACCGTGAAGTACCTGGCAGAGCCCAGCTGAGAAAGCGTCTCCTGTATATTGGGGATGGGGTATGGATCGATGCGAGTTACGGCATTTAGTTTGCGGTAGTCCACTACCAATCGATACGAGCCATCTGGCTTTTCCACCAATAGTGCTGGTGCTCCCCAGGGTGACTTTGAGTGTTCGACAATGCCGCGATCAATCAGGTCCTGCACCTGCCGCTCCATCTCCTCACGTTGGGAGTAAGGAATCCTGTACGCACGCTGGTAAACGGGCGATGAAGTGCCGGTTTCTATCCTGTGCTTTATAACGCCACAGCAGCCCAAATCCAGGTTGGACGCGGCGAATACCTCCGAGTAGTCGTTCAGCAAACCAGCCAGAGCCTCCCTCTCCCTGGATTTTACGTGAGAAAGATCGAACGACACCTTTGGAGCAGCCGAAGGACTAGCATGCTCTACAGTTGCGAGTACCGTATCGGTGGGCTCACGTTGCTCTATCGCAGAGGTGAAGAAAGCCAATGTTTTGTTCTTGGGAAGGCTCAGTGGCTGCTGGCTACAGTTAACCACCCGTAGGGGCACTCTGTGGGCGTCATTAACTGTCACGAGGCACGCGGCTGCCTTCAGGCCATTGCTGAGAGAGTCGACCGGCTCAAGCACTCCCACGGCGCCGCTCTCTACATCTGAAGGCACAAACGCGTACAAAATGTGCTCCGACCAAGGAAGGACGACCGCCTCCTCGACCAGCCGGACGGCACCGTGAATATACCTTCTCCAATGATCCCACTGTTTGACGGGCGTCAATATCGGTAATGCGAATCTCAGCCCCTCTCCTGTTCAAAAACGGAACTTTTGAGCCGCCCGCATTAACCTCTTCCTCAGAGAATGAGACTACTACCTTCCCTTTTCTCAAAAAATCCTGCCCTAATATACCTGACACTCCGTTTGGCAGAGACACCGTGTCCGGGCATACGTAGCAGGGGTGCTCCAATGCAATTCCGCCGAGAGAGAAGTGTAACCGGTAGAGTCCACTTATGCCAAGAGGATCCCCCGTTATGCCTACAAATTTGGTTGCCATACCACCAGACGCTTCCAACACCTCGCGGTCCCCCTTCCTTCGAAGCGTGTTAAAACTGCTCTCCTTAAGCAATGTCACCTTTGACCCCGTATCTATCAACAATTCCATACAACAACCATTTAACTTGCAACGCACAACAGGGCATGCCTCGTCGGCCACACAAACTACCACCACCTCATCATCTACTGCTTCCTCCCCAGGCTCCTCAGGCTGGGGAGGACTAACTAGTTTTTTGACTCGGTATCTGGAGCCCCGCTGTAGGCATGCTTAGGGCGTGTCTCGCCTGCTTCTCTTTGTGGCTCCCCACGGCGCACGTTTTGGCAGAACCTGGCGATGTGTCCGCGACCCTGGCAAGCGAAGCATACGATTTCTTCAAAATCTCGCATACCGCGCCTGTAGCTTTGTGGCGGTCTCCGGTTTCCAGCGAATGGGCGCTGTTGAGCGCGCGCTTCAACCTGGCACTCTACCTGCTGAGATAGCAGCTGTTCTAAGCGATCTAACCGCTCTGTCAAGAGAGCAACCTCAGGGTTGAGCACCGCTCTCTCTATGACGCGTACTCTCGCTGCGGCTGTCGTTAACGCCTCATTTTGTTCCTCATCCAATGCGGCCTCCACGGCTTGGTCGAAATTGCTCGGCTTGCGCGAGAGCACGAACCGGCGCACGGGGTCTTGCAGACCAGCCACGAACAAAGCGGTCATTTCCTCTTTAAGTAGATCCTCCGCGTATTTCTTCCTTAGCTGGTCTCCTTCCTCCTCCCTGCTTAACGTATCGCGTGCTAGGCGCTGAAGCCGCGACGCAAATGTTCGCACGTCCTCCCCTACCATCTGCCCGGCGTCACGGAACCTCTGTACCCGCACGTGACGTGGTTCAGTGTCGAAATGTTCAAACGCGAGCTTCTTAAATTCCGCAAATGATTTTGTGGATTTTACTTTTTCGTCTCGCCATGCAAAATCATGAGCAGCTCCTGCCATCTTACACCTCGCCATTCCCAGCATTTGAGCATCGGACCATCCCCCCATTTTCCCAATCTCTTCTAGCATGGAAAAGAAATCGCAGATTGGAACCCCTGTCTTATCTCCCGTAAACGTCGGAATGACGCTTCCTAATGCCAGCATGCTTGTTCCGAGCGACGGCTGTGGAGTGGGAGCTCCCTCAGATACAGTCATTTTTTTTTTCAAGCCCTCCAGTGCCTCAAGCCTCTCAAATGGGGGTAAAAGTCCCACAATCAGTCCCGTGATTCCCTTTTGATTACAATTTTGAAGTCATGAATGTCACAGCATTCAGAGGACATTTGCTTTTGAGACCCCACTTCTGACACCAGTGTGATGACCCCCATAATGCGCAGGTCCACACGGGACGGAGAGGCAAAGAGACACCGTATGGCTCAGTTTAAACAAACAGGTATATTCAATAATTACACATGATTAAGGTTATACATCAGAGGCTGGGGCGCCCGAGCTTACGTGCCGACGACTTCATGGAGGCGATGGAGTGGCTCCGGAGTTGGGCTCGAGCGGTTGCTGGCAGAAGCTGCACGCCGTCGGGCTTCGGCGCTGAAGGCCCTCTTGGCGAACGATGTCGTCCTGAGCGTTCTTCTTCCGTTTCTTCGAGGATGGTTCACAAACCCTTCCTCTAGTGTCGTTCGGCTTGGAAGATGAACAGGAGGCGAGCTTGTAGATGATGACAGAAGAGCATAATTTTACAACATACATATACAGAGAGTTAAACTGGAAAAAGCAGAACTGAATTTACAAAACAACAAACTTTGCACTACTTTACTCATCGACCGGGCAGGTTAGTGCCTAAGTAGCATCACATTACATGCTAAGCATGGAGCCCCAGCTCAGACTGGACTGCATCCGTTTACATGTGCTTTTAAGCACTTGATTAACAAAGGACTAAGGGCGGTCATTTCCAGTGGCCCGCCCAAAGCATCAATTCTCCAATCCAAAATAACATGCGAGATGGGGACCACCCCTTTGGGTTGGGCTTAGCCTCGAACCCAGAGTCTGTTAACAATACAAACTAAATAAACAACAAAAACGCCGCCACCCTCTCTCAAGTGAGAGTATACACAGGCTCTCTCTTCGGAGCTAATTCACTAGCGCCTGTCTTTCCACATTCTTGGCGAGTACTGCCTGTCCGCCATGACAGGTGTCCGTCGCGGCCCTTCTGGGAAGCTGTGGGTGCCTTCCCGGCGATAGCCCACGACAAAGGGGGGGGGAGGGAAAGAATGTCGTCTTCGCGGTAGAGCATAGCGTCGGCTGTGGTGCGGCGCGCTCTGGCCCGCTGACAGCTCCCTTGTCCTGGAATGTAACCGGAAATTGGGGAGGATAAAGCCTGTTTCCCCGGGGCGGCGGCGGGTCCGGTTTTTCTGGTCGTCACTCAAAGAGCATGGCTGGGTAATTGATGATGCCGCTGTCACGGGTCTCCGTCTACGCCGCGCCGTCGAACGTGGATCCTCGTAGCACACACGGAATGTCACATTACTCATAACTGTTTATTATCATAAACGTGTCACCAAAATAAAACGTCATGCTCATCTCACAACTTTAAGTTGTCGACGTCACATCGCAATATTATGTCTATCACAAGTTCTATTCTCATGTTCCGCACAAGTCTGTAATCATCCCAGCCTATCGCACATCAAGCCGCACGAACCATGATAAAAATCACCTATCCTCCGTCTGCCCGCACATCAGTTCATTTGTCCCCATTTTTTGTACGCACCGCAAAAAAACAGGAATGACTTGCCCGCCAACGTCGTGCTTCATACTGATCCTTCACTATTCATGTCATCAATTGAAGCAATATTATGCGCGGTTACCCACTCCCTCCCGTGATACCCCTTATATGGGGCCTTTGAGGTAGTAATAAATAATTATAATAATATTAATAATAATAAATGGGAACCGGTTCCAACGACAACGATATGGCTAACGGTGGACTGCCCCACTCTACCAAATTGTCATCTATCCGTCATATTGCAAGGCAAGCGTGCTATTTCAGCGCAAACACATATAGCGGTGCTGCTAACGTCTGAACACAGGAAACCAACGCTTTGCTTCGGGCTGCACTTGCGTCGCCGGGCAGCAGCACTGGCGCAGGGTTTCTCTCGGGTAGTGTTCTGGTTACTACGATTGGTACAGGTCATCAACCACTCTGGATAAGAGCTTCGCACGAACATAAGGCCCCAAAAAGCTGTCAACCTATGTGTACAGTGGGAAACCAATAGGGGTGGGGGGGGGGGGGGGGCACGCATTTTCCTTAGGGAAGAGAGCGGCAGAGCATTTCGCAGCACGAAAAGAGGCTTTCAAATTGACAAACGAGACGTTTATTCACCCCGTCCCGAATTCTCCGAGCATGCCCGCATGCTGAACACTCCGCAGCGGAAAAGCACACAACAATCCCCAACCCAGGTGCTTGTTTTCCTCTTGCTCTAAATGCATGCGTAGATAAGGCAGTGCTGCCCAGATGACTTCTTGGAATTTCGGGAGGAAACGGATATGTTTAAACATTCAGACAGGTTACAAAGCTCGTTGGTACATAGCACAAGAAGAATTTTTGTTGCCTCTTGGCAAGCCGGCGGAAGATGGCCACTGGAGCCAGGATTTGAGAGCGCGCGCGTTCCGGTCCCGGAGGAAGAATATCGTAATCTGATCTATAAAAACGGGCCCGACAAGTGTCAGCAACAAATAGGGTAACACATAAGGAGGGGCTTCAAAATAAAAAGAGGGAAGGTTGGCCCGATGTTTTTTTTAGAAATGAGGGGCTACTAGCTGCATGTGCTGCTTTTTTTCGGGCTAGTTGGCGCATGAAGTCGAGTGATGGAGACGAAGCAGAAGACAGGGACTGACGCGACCACACGATCCAATAGAGCCAAAACGCTCTGATAGATTGCATTTCTTCTACATAGGTTCGGTTGACATCCCCTTTTCAATTTGAAGCCCCTTTTTATGTGTTAACCTAATGTTGCTGCGACTTCTCGGGCCTGTCTTTATATCTTCTCGATCATCCACTCCCACCTTTCACTACACGTCGTCTTTTGTTTACATCTATTCTGCCATCTTTAGGCCACAGTTAAACGGCTGTATAGTCGTGTCACGTCCCTTTCATTTGCTCCGTTTCCTTCGCTTCACTTGCTGCACCAACAAACTCACCCAAAAGTCTTATTGGATTATCTGCATCACAAAAGTATTGCTTAATTTATTTGCTTCTGTAATCAGGCCAAGGAAAAAAAAATTTGCGTTTGACTTTTCGATTTCATTCATTGCGGAAATCTATTGTACAAACAGCCTTATGGATGACATTGACGTTTCTCTGTAGATATATAACCGCGAGATTTGTGGAAGATTAGATAGTGAGACCCAGTCACGTAAAATTCCATCGCATAATATTGGTGCCTAAGAACGGTGTTATCTAGTACTTACAGGCACTCGACGCAGAAATCTCGTCGTCAAAGTGAGATTCCTCGTTGCTCCCTCGTTGAACTCCTGAGCCTGCACTGGCTGCCTTCCATTAGGCTGCGACGGTGGTAAGGTGAGTTTGACAAAACCTGCTTGCTGGGGCTGTAAATCCAAGGAGAGTTGGCAGTAATCATTCCTGAAGTTTTGGCGAGACGTTGCACCGAACAAGGCTGGCAGTGAATTCCTAGTACCATTTACCAACTCTGGCAAAAATATCTTCATACACCTAGCTTCTAGGGTACGGGCTTTGCACCTTTGACATTTAGGTTGGAAGGACCATCTGAACGATCAGTTACCTCTATTGACAATTATTCTATGGACTTTTGCGGTCTGAACAAAACAAAACGTCTTTCGGCTTCATTAATATAGCCTGCATTAAGCGTAAGTGCCTTATGCTGGAGTGAACGTACCGGTTTTGGGAAGACTGCGGCCTGCTCTAGGCAGTGGCATGTCGTTAAGGCAAAAGCACCCGAGCTCTGCGCGCCTCCAGGGTTCGCTCGAGCGCTTTTCTCCTCTACGGAGGCCTGCATAAGAGTCTGAGTTTATTAGGATCGGTTTGCAAAAATCCCGCTGTCCTCAATGCCCCCGAAAAGTCTCATAACTTGTTGATATTCAATTCTCATAAACATATTCTCATTATTTTCCAGCGAAGGACAGGCGAGTCTCGCGGTGCCCGCTAAAGAGGAGTGATTTTGTTTAGTATACCTTAATTCGGAAGGAGTGGTTCTGTACCCCTCTCCCGAGCTGAATATCGGATATCTGCTGCCGGGATCACGCTAGGAGCCTGCACCCTCCAGGAGTAACACCCACAAGCCCCTTCTCCACCACATTCCCCCATCTCGTTGCCTGCCCAGCCGCCCACCATCGTCCTCGATCTACCACCCCATTCAATAACCATGAAACTTTTCTCTCCAGAAGGTCCATCGTCCACCCTTCCACCGTGCACTACGCCCCAGAGGCACCCACTACCGCCATATTTTCTGCCTCCACCCTCATCAAGCCCTTCACTATGAAGAAGACTACACAGCAGCAGAACAAAAAAAGTGACGGGGAAATCAAATTTAGAGGCTCAGCCGCAGAGGTAGCTGGCCTCCAGAAGCGCGAGCCACCCACCATACTTTCTTTGCTGGGAGGCTGCCTGCTGTCTCACCAGCACCCTCCGCCCACTTCCGCCCTTTATCATCATCGTGCGCCTGACTACGCCCAAGGCACGGCTAAGGCCACTCCCATGTCTCTCCAATTATCATTTACTATGCCAGCTGCGGCCCCGTATCTTCGAAAACTTATTTAATCGCATCAGCCCACGTAAATTTTTGCACCCGTTGCAAGCTTGTCTTCACATGGAATCCACTCAGTTTATCTAAAAGACCTGCAGTTATCTTGCCTTCGCAATACGTGGCCTGCTCAAGCCCATTTCTTCCTCTTGATTTCGACTAGGATGCCACTAACCAGCGTTTGTTCCCTCGTCCACTCTGCCTACTTTCGGTCTCTTAACGTTACAAGTATCATTTTTCTTTCCACAGCTTGCTGTGTAGCCCTTAACATAAGCTGTATCATTATTCTTTAGCCTCCACGTTTGTGCCGCATCCAGAAAAATTGTATAATGCATGTAAAACCGTCACCTTGGAGTAGCATATGACAATAATCATCAAGGTTAAATTAAACTAAATTTTTAAATACGCATTGCTAATTAGCCTGTGCTGAGGGCTGTCATGGAGCCTCTATTCCATGAGCTAGCTAGACACCACACTACTTTGATGGCTTTTTCTCTCCCTCCGTGACCCAATTGTAAACTTCATTGCACCGCCACTCGGTGTGCGCTTGTGCAGTAGGGCAACTTCGGCGGCTACGGCGATGGCCCGTTGACAGCGGAGAAGCGAACGATCACTGCTGTTGTTGCGCCGTAAACAATGTGATTGCCAGGTCAACCATGTATTGTGGCTACCAAAACTATTGAAACAATAAGCGTGGAATGCAAACCGAGTGGACATAGACGCGTGCACCTAAAACCAAATACAGGGTTAAAGATGTGTACGTACATTCTTTTCAAACTGGACGAATACATTTCCATTATAAGGTGCATACTATCTGCACCAGACGCGTCCAAGCGCCTCTTCGTGGCTTCGTCGCTGTGAGCGCCTCCTTATCCAAGGAGTGGGCAGCCACTGTGTGTGTGTGTGTGTGTGTGTGTGTGTGTGTGTGTGTGTGTGTGTGTGTGTGTGTGTGTGTGTGTGTGTGTGTGTGTGTGTGTGTGTGTGTGTGTGTGTGTGTGTGTGTGTGTGTGTGTGTGTGTGTGTGTGTGTGTGTGTGTGTGTGTGTGTGTGTGTGTGTGTGTGTGTGTGTGTGTGTGTGTGTGTGTGTGTGTGTGTGTGTGTGTGTGTGTGTGTGTGTGTGTGTGTGTGTGTGTGTGTGTGTGTGTGTGTGTGTGTGTGTGTGTGTGTGTGTGTGTGTGTGTGTGTGTGTGTGTGTGTGTGTGTGTGTGTGTGTGTGTACGTGTGTGCGGATTACCATAGGAGGGAAGTGAAACGGGCACATTTGACAAACACAGGCAGGAAGCCGACAGTCGCCGAAACCAAAGTGCGTAGGCGATGATTCTATTTTCTAAATTGTAGTGCTGATCAATCGCAGATTAATACTTCCATTATTCTGTCGATTAAAGAAAATTAACTAGCAAGCCGCAGCAAAAAAACCACGCCCCCGTGGAATCCGAACCCACGACGAGCCCCTCCTTTCCCTTCCCTTGTCTGCTACTAGTTAACAAGGGTCTTAGTTAAGCCAGTCTTGATGCCATATGCAGCACAAGAAGGTTCTCACAAAGCTTCAACCCTCGCTTTTAGATTACGTTCTACGTCACACTCGCGGTAATACTCGTCGTACTACGTCCGCCGCTATGGACGAGTGTGGCGCTGGTGAGCACTCTCAAGGTTCACTTACACTCAAAACATAAATACCCACGAGAGCACCAGAAAGGACCGCCGTTGTCGTAGCTCAGTTGGTAGGGCACCGGACGCGAAATTCGGAGCTCGTGGGTTTCTTTTCTTCATGTTTCTGGGTTTTCTTGGGTTTCTTCAGGGACAGAATAATCGAAGTAGTATTCTCCCATTTATCAGCATACAAGTAAAAAAACATAGAAATATTCCCCAATGCACCTAGGTTTTGGTGACTGTTGGATTCCTTGATATGTATATACAACTAGTAAATTGGGATTACCTCACAAGGTGACTTCGCCAGCGTAGCAAGTTGACAATAATCAATGCAAAACAGTGTTTACATAGCGCTATCGGACCTAATTCAGATTTGGGTTTATAGTGCAAGTCGGCCATCCGCCTTAATGTTTTTGGTCTGCTGCCATTTTCTTTCGTATATGGCTAGTTTAAATCTGCAGGTGTTGTCTTTATTGTTACCAAAGATTGTTACAGAGAACAGGTCTTTGTTCCATCGCACTGGATCAATCTTTTGTAAGAATGATCCAACTAGCCCAGACCACAATCCTTCTTCACGATGTACGACACCTGGGGTAATGTGATGGAGACTTAGTTTAACAGAGGGGCAAGATGCCCTTTAGTTCTATGAGTTGTTAGAAAACGGCAAATAAAAAGAATAAGACATAGCCACATAAGCATACTCTAGCCTAGCTTTTTTGCATGCACACTAATGTTGCTCTCTATACAGCCTTATCTTGGCGATTGCTCTAAATGAGGGCTGCCTAGGAGAGCATTTCCTTCACTCTTTTCTTTAGAAGAGCCGATTTGTGATTACGTCCGTTTAGCGTTGTTAGGCAGCACGATTTCTCACTTGCCAGTCGGCTACTGAGAAAATTTGGTTATGGTGAATGAAATTATTACCCGCTTAGCGAAATTCTTTCCCCTCACTCTTCCTTTGGTAACCTACGCCCACTGATAATAATCGTTGAAATGGAGAGTTTTGTGGAGATTCCGGACGTTTCTTGGTTTTCTTACAAGAAAACCTTTGTCCGCACACAGATAATTCCGTATGTTGCTGGAACCGAAATCCTTCCGACGCTGCGCGAATGAACGCTGCGACTTTGCGCTGAGCCCCGAAACTCCACTCCGTGCCACAGCTTACCTCAAAATTTGCATCCGCTTCGTCCCGTTCCGGCGACTTAAGCGATTCCATACTGAAACACAAACAATGTAAAAAAAATATGATGAAAATCGTGATGGTAGGGTTATCTACTTGTCGTGATAAACGGTTTACAACCTCTCGAATAGACAGATTGTGTGTAAGGGACTCCGTACAGAAGGTACGGAATTACATAGACCCCTTGAGGTTGTTTAATGCCGGAATTAGCCACTAGCGGCGAAAAAATGGCAGCACAAGCGTTAAAAATTTTGATACATTCCAGAACAGTGTTTCAATTTTACTATAGAGAGCATGCGCAGTGCTTCGGGAACGTGGCGGCATCTGGCGATGAAAAATGTTTTCATAGTGCCGCAAACGCATCCCACTTCTAATAAAGGGCACGAATTTGGCCACTTACTTATTCATGCCAAAATGCTGAATTCTTACCAAAAAAATGTTGTCCAGTGGACACTGTACACAAGCGACCTCACACCGCTGCGTCCTTGCTATGCTCCGACCTTTGGCTAGGTAGAATTTGTGTTAATTTTCTTTAGGGTACATTCCTTTGCTTGGAACGAGTGTTCCGGCGAACAGCAAAGAAGCGGGCCAGGCCCCTCATAAGACCACGAGGAGTAGAAACATGATGCTAAATTTAAACTTAAGTCACGGTAAGCTCGAGTGATTTCTGACCAAGAATATTTATAGAGGAATCGCCGTCTCCACGCAGTATGCCACGCGTGTCATCTGTGCCAGTCGCATAACGAGCGCGCAGCGTGGAGAGACCTCACACCCGAGCATATTGCGGCGCGTTGGCTGAAGCTAATTGACAGCAACACGAGAATACATACTTGAAAAAAAGACGTAGCACAAAAGGGACAAGCACAGGACGGAGATACAAGAAAGAACGTCCTTGTGTCTCCCTCCCGTGCTCGTTCCTTTTGCGCTACATCTTTTTTCAGGTATGTTTCACCAATTCGCCCAGCAACAAGTTTTACTGAACGAGAATACATAGATCGTGCAATGCTGCATCTTGGCACGCACTCCCCTGGTTTCTTTAATACTGCACTGATGTCTCAGCTGGACAAGAGTAACCGCAGTGACCAAAAAAGCCGGCTAAAACTTGCTTACGATCAAATAAAGCTTGGCGAGCTTTAGATACCGAAGCAACGTTCCTAAATTGTACAAAGCCGATGAGGAGGAGAAGCACAGAACGATACGCACAGCGCTCTATAGTCCTATAGTTTTGTGTCGCCATTCTGTGGTTCCACACTCTTCGCCGTCCTGGTCTTTTCTGCTCCGCCCAAAATTCGGTGAGGAACTCTTCCAGCCATTTAGTATCACCAGCAATTCTCCACTAATTAGGGGAGCTCATTCCTGCGTAAGTACACTCTGTTACGTTGAGCAATGCCTGCCATACCAGAGGATCTCTAAGGTTTAATAGGGGGATAAATAAGTGTTCCCCATTAAATCTCTGCTGACACAGTTCAAAACCGCAGAAACCCACTCCGTGGTCGAATACGCTACGGATAAATACGTTTTACTCATATATAATCGCGGCTGACACAATTTAAAACCGCAGAACCCCTCCTCGTGCTCGCGTACGCTACCGAGAGTACGCTGACCATGGCGGGTCTTGCTTTGAGGGAACAAAGAAACGAGACTCTGGCTGAAACAACCAGGGATTTATTGCTATAACAGAAACAACACCGGCTAGCAACAAAACACGCTGAGGAATCGAGGTCGTCCGACTCCACAGCAGGGTTACGAGCGAATGTTCGCCCACACTAGGGGCAGGGGATACTCCTTGGCCGGACGGGACGAGATGCGGGAGAACGTTCCTCCCAATTACGCCTCGCCACGCTGGCGGAGAGCAGAGCGCTGCGGCGACACGTCCGAACCCGAGCTTCTCAGACAAATAGGATGTGCTCTCGTCCGCGAGCGGGCAGCAATCACGCCGTCTGTGCCACTCTTGTGGCTGCCACGCTGGCGCCCTTCCTTGTTAACAAGTTAAAGCAGCTAACCAGGGCGAATGCGCCGCGGGAAAGCAAACCCAAAGGGGATGCCGTGAGGCAAAGTCCCTACAGATCCTAGGGAACCGCATCACCACATTATCGCCCCCGGCGCGTAATTTTATTCCTATTATAGGAGCATAGGATCGCCGGGCATAACTTCCAATTGCATATGTCACATAATCATCACGCGGCCGTCCAGTTTATTATTGAAAAAGCATTACTTGTGTATGTCGGCGAGGTCTTGTCATCAAAACATGTCCGCAACTGTTGTGGCGTTCTCAGAAGAGGTAGGATCAAACGAATGGTTGCAATCGAAAGAGGATGATACGAGGATGATGCGCAAAAAATGATGTGCATAGGATGATTAGATAATTATAGCAAAAATGTCGAAATAGTGCGGACGTCGAGATTGTCACAAGGTGGTGACTGCAATCCGGGGACCAGAACGGCAGCGAAAATGGTGTCTAAACAAAACCCTTTATTTAGGATGACTTGCGCCCACAATGGACAGAATCAGTTGGCGGCCACGCAGCAACAAGAGTGCTCGGCGGTCGACGAACAGAATACCCGCCGCTGTCGGCCGTGTTCCATCTAGACCTGATAGCGAACTTTCGAGATAAAGCGTGAAAAGCTGCTAGAACATTCTGGAACAATGTAGAACATGCTCTGCCTGGATACAAACAATTGAGATAAATCTGGTCGCGTCTTGCTTCGCAAACGAAGCGATAAAGAGGCACGCCAGCAGCTTTGAAGAATGAACAAACAAACACTGCAAAAATTCGCGGCATTACTCCCATGTCAAAGAAGCATCTACCCGATGCATTAAAACAGATAAGGCGATTAGTAACAGGAAAATGGATCGCGCGAAAATAAATACAGAGTGTGGAAACACATCATCCTTTAGCGCGCAAAATAAGGCTTTAGACGGATGACATGGACAACTGAAGGCTGTATGAGGTGTCGCAGGGATGAAGCCATTGCGTCAGGAATGACTTCATAATTTAGTTCACCTAGTCGGCGAAGACGAAATACCGGCGCAAAATCTTTTCACTCCAACCACGGCGGCGAATGGCCGTCCAAACTCAGACTTCAGGAGAGCAAGCTGCCGGGCTAGTTGGTGATACATGTTGTAAACTAGGAAGTGCAAATTGTGTCAGCCGCGATTATATATGAGTAAAACGTATTTGTCCGTAGCGTATTCGACCACGGAGTGGGTTTCTGCGGTTTTGAACTGTGTCAGCAGAGATTAAATGGGGAACACTTATTTATCCCCCTATTAAACCTTAGAGATCCTCTGGTATGGCAGGCATTGCTCAACGTAACACAGTGTACTTACGCAGGAATGAGCTCCCCTAATTAGTGGCGTATTGCTGGTGATACTAAGGGCTGGAAAAGTGCCTCACCGAATTTTGGGCGGAGCAGAAAAGACCAGGATGGCGAAGAGTGTGGAACCACAGAATGGCGACACAAAAAGATAGGATTATAGAGCGCTGTGCTTATCGTTCTGTGCTTCTTCTCCTCATCGGCTTTGTACCATTTCAGAACGTTGCTTAGGTATCTAAAGCTCGCCAAGCTTTATTTGATCGTAAGCAAGTTTTAGCCGGCTTTTTTGGTCGCTGCCGGTTACTCTTGTCCAGCTGAGACATCAGTGCAGTATTAAAGAAACCAGGGGAGTGCGTGCCAAGATGCAGCATTGCACGATCTATGTATTCTCGTTCAGTAAAACTTGTTGCTGGGCGAATTGGTGAAACATACCTGAAAAAAGATGTAGCGCAAAAGGAACGAGCACGGGAGGGAGACACAAGGACGTTCGTTCTTGTATCTCCGTCCTGTGCTTGTCCCTTTTGCGCTACATCTTTTTTTCAAGTATGTATTCTCGTGTTGCTGTCAATTAGCTTCAGCCAACACGCCGCAATATGCTCGGGAGTGAGGTCTCTCCACGCTGCGCGCTCGTTATGCGACTGGCACAGATGACACGCGTGGCATACTGCGTGGAGACTGCGATTTCTCTACAAATATTCTTGGTCAGAAATCACTCGAGCTTACCGTGACTTAAGTTTAAATTTAGCATCATGTTTCTACTCCTCGTTGTCTTATGAGGGGCCTGGCCCGTTTCTTTGCTGTCCGCCGGAACACTCGTTCCAAGCAAAGGAATGTACCCTAAAGAAAATTAACACAAATTCTACCTAGCCAAAGGTCGGAGCATAGCAAAGACGCAGCGGTGTGAGGTCGCTTGTGTACAGTGTCCACTGGACAACATTTTTTTGGTAAGAATTCAGCATTTTGGCATGACTAAGAAAGTGGCCAAATTCGTGCCCTTTATTAGAAGTGGGATGCGTTTTCGGCACTATGAAAACATTTTTCATCGCCAGATGCCGCCACGTTCCCGAAGCACTGCGCATGCTCTCTATAGTAAAATTGAAACACTGTTCAGGAATCTATCCAAATTTTTAACGCTTGTGCTGCCATTTTTTCGCCGCTAGTGGCTAATTCCGGCATTAAACAACCTCAAGGGGTCTAAGTAATTCCGTACCTTCTGTACGGCGTCTCTTATACACAATCTGTCTATTCGAGAGGTTGTAAACCGTTTATCACGACAAGTAGATAACCCTACCATCACGATTTTCATCATATTTTTTTACATTGTTCGGGTTTCAGTATGGAATCACTAAAGTCGCCGGAACGGGACGAAGCGGATGCAAATTTTGAGGTAAGCTGTGGCACGGAGTGGAGTTTCGGGGCTCAGCGCAAAGTCGCAGCGTTCATTCGCGCAGCGTCGGAAGGATTTCGGTTCCAGCAAAATACGGAATTATCTGTGTGTGGACAAAGGTTTTCTTGTAAGAAAACCAAGAAGCGTCCGGAATCTCCACAAAACTCTCCATTTCAACGATTATTATCAGTGGGCGTAGGTTTCCAAAGGAAGAGTGAGGGGAAAGAATTTCGCTAAGCGGGTAATAATTTCATTCACCATAACCTAATTTTCTCAGTAGCCGACTGGCAAGTGAGAAATCGTGCTGCGTAACAACGCTGAACGGACGTAATCACATCGGCTCTTCTAAAGAAGAGAGTGAAGGAAATGCTCTCCTAGGCAACCCTCATTTAGAGCAATCGTCAAGATAAGGCTGTATAGAGAGCAACATTAGTGTGCATGCAAAAGAGCTAGGCTCAAGTATGCTTATGTGGCTATGTCTTATTCTTTTTATTTGCCGTTTTCTAACAACTCATAGAACTAAAGGGCATCTTGCCCCTCTGTTAAACTAAGTCTCCATCACATTACCCCAGGTGTCGTACATCGTGAAGAAGGATTGTGGTCTGGGCTAGTTGGATCATTCTTACAAAAGATTGATCCAGTGCGACGGAACAAAGACCTGTTCTCTGTAACAATCTTTGGTAACAATAAAGACAACACCTGCAGATTTAAACTAGCCATATACGAAAGAAAATGGCAGCAGACCAATAACATTAAGGCGGATGGCCGATTTGCACTATAAACCCAAATCTGAATTAGGTCCGATAGCGCTATGTAAACACTGTTTTGCAATGATTATTGTCAATTTGCTACGCAGGCGAAGTCCCCTTGTGAGGTAATCACAATCTACTAGTTGTATATACATATCAAGGAATCCAACAGTCACCGAACCCTAGGTGCTTTGGGGGATATTTCTATGTTTTTTTACTTGTATGCTGATAAATGGGAGAATACTACTTCGATTATTCTGTCCCTGAAGAAACCCAAGAAAACAAAGAAACATGAAGAAAAGAAACCCACGAGCTCCGAATTTCGCGTCCGGTGCCCTACCAACTGAGCTACGACAACGGCGGTCCTTTCTGATGCTCTCGTGGGTATTTATGTTTTGAGTGTAAGTGAACCTTGAGAGTGCTCACCAGCGCCACACTCGTCCATAGCGGCGGACGTAGTACGACGAGTATTACCGCGAGTGTGGCGTAGAACGTAATCTAACAGCGAGGGTTGAAGCTTTGTGAGAACCTTCTTGTGCTGCCTATGGCATCAAGACTGCCTTAACTAAGACCCTTGTTAACTAGTAGCAGACAAGGGAAGGGAAAGGAGGGGCTCGTCGTGGGTTCGGATTCCACGGGGGCGTGGTTTTTTTGCTGCGGCTTGCTATTTATTTTCGTTAAGCGACAGAATAATGGAAGTATTAATCTGCGATTGATCAGCACTACAATTTAGAAAATAGAATCATCGCCTATGCACCTTGGTTTCGGTGACTGTCGGCTTCCTTCCTGTGTTTGTCAAATGAGCCCGTTTCACTTCCCTCCTCTGGTAATCCGCACACACGTACACGCACACACACACACAGAGTGGCTACCCACTCCTTGGATAAGGAGGCGCTCACAGCGACGAAGCCACAAAGAGCCGCTTGGACGCGTCTCGTGCAGATAGTATGCACCTTATAATGGAAATGTATTCGTCCAGTTTGAAAAGAATGTATGTACACATCTTTAACCCTGTATTTGGTTTTAGGTGCACGCGTCTATGTCCACTCGGTTTGCATTTCACGCTTATTGTTTCAATACTTTTGGTAGGCACAATACATGATTGACCTGGCAATCACATTGTTTACGGCGCAACAACCGCAGTGATCGTTCGCTTCACCGCTGTCAACGGGCCATCGCCGTAGCCGCCGGAGTTGCCCTACTGCACAAGCGCACACCGAGTGGTGGTGCAATGAAGTTTACAATTGGGTCACGGAGGGAGAGAAAAAGCCATCAAAGTAGGGTGGTGTCTAGCTAGCTCATGGAATAGAGGCTCCATGACAGCCCTCAGAAAAGGCTCCTTAGCAATGCGTATTTAAAAATTTAGTTTAATTTAACCTTGATGATTATTGTCATATGCTACTCCAAGGTGACGGTTTTACATGCATTATACAATTTTTCTGGATGCGGCACAAACGTGGAGGCTAAAGAATAATGATACAGCTTATGTTAAGGGCTATACAGCAAGCTGTGGAAAGAAAAATGATACTTGTAACGTTAAGAGACCGAAAGTAGGCAGAGTGGGCGAGGGAACAAACGCTGGTTAGTGGCATCCTAGTCGAAATCAAGAGGAAGAAATGGGCTTGAGCAGGCCACGTATTGCGAAGGCAAGATAACTGCAGGTCTTTAAGATAAACTGAGTGGATTCCAAGTGAAGACAAGCATGCAAGGGGTGCAAAAATTTATGTGGGCTGATGCGATTAAATAAGTTTTCGAAGATATGGGGCCGCAACTGGCATAGTAAATGATAATTGGAGAGACATGATGATGATAAAGGGCGGAAGTGGACAGAGGGTGCTGGTGAGACAGCAGGCAGCCTCCCAGCAAAGAAAGTATGGTGGGTGGCTCGCGCTTCTGGAGGCCAGCTACTTCTCCGGCTGAGCCTCTAAATTTGATTTCCCCGTCACTTTTTTTGTTCTGCTGCTTTGTAGTCTTCTTCATAGTGAAGGGCTTGATGAGGGTGGAGGCCGAAAATATGGTGGGTAGTGGTGCCTCTGGGGCGTAGTGCACGGTGGAAGGGTGACGATGGACCTTCTGGAGAGAAAAGTTTCATGGTTATTGAATGGGGTGGTAGATCGAGGTCGATGGTGGGCGGCTGGGCAGGCAACGAGATGGGGGAATGTGGTGGAGAAGGGGCTTGTGGGTGTTTCTCCTGGAGGGTGCAGGCTCCTAGCGTGATCCCGGCAGCAGATATCCGATTTTAAGCTCGGGAGAGGGGTACAGAACCACTCCTTCCGAATTAAGGTATACTAAACAAAATCACTCCTCTTTAGCGGGCACCGCGAGACTCGCCTGTCCTTCGCTGGAAAACAATGAGAATATGTTTATGAGAATTGAATGTCAACAAGTTATGAGACTTTTTGGGGGCATTGAGGACAGTGGGATTTTTGCAAACCGATCCTAATAAACTCGGACTCTTATGCAGGCCTCCGCAGAGGAGAAAAGCGCTCGAGCGAACCCTGGAGGCGCGCAGAGCTCGGGTGCTTTTGCCTTAACGACATGCCACTGCCTAGAGCACGCCGCAGTCTTCCCAAAACCGGTACGTTCACTCCAGCATAAGGCACTTACGCTTAATGCAGGCTATATTAATGAAGCCGAAAGACGTTTTGTTTTGTTCAGACCGCAAAAGATCATGGAATAATTGTCAATAGAGGTAACTGATCGTTCAGATGGTCCTTCCAACCTAAGTGTGAAAGTTGCAAACCCCGCACCCTAGAAGCTGGGTGTATGAAGATATTTTTGCCAGACTTGGTAAATGGGACTAGGAATTGACTGCCAGCCTTGTTCGGTGCAACTTGTCGCCAAAACTTCAGGAATGATTACTGCCAACTCTCCTTGGATTTACAGCCCCAGCAAGCAGGTTTTGTCAAACGCACCTTACCACCGTCGCAGCCTAATGGAAGGCAGCCAGTGCAGGATCAGGAGTTCAACGAGGGAGCAACGAGAAATCTCACTTTGACGACGGGATTTCTGCCTCGAGTGCCTGTAAGTACTAGATAACACCGTTCATAGGCACCAATATTATGCGATGGAATTTTACGTGACGGGGTCTCACTATCTAATCTTCCACAAATCTCGCGGCTATACATCTACAGAGAAGCGTCAATGTCATCCATAAGGCTGTTTGTACAATAGATTTCCGCAATGAAAAATCGAAAAGTCAAACGCAAATTTTTTTTTCCTTGGCCTGATTACAGAAGCAAATAAATTAAGCAATACTTTTGTGATGCAGATAATCCAATAAGACTTTTGGGTGAGTTAGTTGGTGCAGCAAGTGAAGCGAAGGAAACGGAGCAAATGAAAGGGACGTGACACGACTACACAGCCGTTTAACCGTGGCCTAAAGATGGCAGAATAGATGTAAACAAAAGACGACGTGTAGCGAAAGGTGGGATCGAGAAGATATAAAGACAGGCCCGAAAGTCGCAGCAACATTAGGTTAACACATAAAAAGGGGCTTCAAATTGAAAAGGGGATGTCAACCGACCCTATGTAGAAGAAATGTAATCGATCAGAGCGTTTTGGCTCTATTGGATTGTGTGTGGTCGCGTCAGTCCCTGTCTTCTGCTTTGTCTCCATCACTCGACTTAATGCGCCAACTAGCCCGAAAAAAAGCAGCACATGCAGCTAGTAGCCCCTCATTTGGTACTATTGGATAACATTTCTAAAAAAAACATCGGGCCAACCTTCCCTCTTTTTATTTTGAAGCCCCTCCTTATGTGTTACCCTATTTGTTGCTGACACTTGTCGGGCCCGTTTTTATAGATCAGATTACGATATTGCCGCGAATATTTGCAGTGTTTGTTCGTTTTTCAAATCTGCCGCGACACCACCTTATCGCTTTGTTTGCGACGCAAGACGCGACTAGATTTATCTCGATTGATCGCAGCCAGGCAAAGCTGATTCTACGTTGTTCCGGAATGTTCTAGTAACTTTGCGCCCTTTATCTCGAATGTTCGCTATCAGCTTTAAATTGAGCACGGCCGACAGCGGCGGGCATTCTGTTCGACGACCGCCGAGCACGCTTGTCGCTTCGCCGCCACCGAGTGATTCAGTCCATTTTGGGTGCAAGTCAGCCCAATAAACAGTTCTTTTAGAAGATCCTTTCGCCCGTCTTCATCGCTGCTTCGACTGCCGTCACCACTTCGTGACATCTGGTGGAGGTGCGGGGTAGCCTTCCATGTTCCGGACGCCCCCTTCAAGTCGTGAAGCCAGCCCTGAGCGCTTCGCACCCGAGGACGAGCCAGCAGCTCAGC
Source organism: Amblyomma americanum (assembly GCF_052857255.1). NCBI lineage: Eukaryota > Metazoa > Arthropoda > Arachnida > Ixodida > Ixodidae > Amblyomma > Amblyomma americanum. The sequence goes on from NC_135503.1 coordinate 132,034,458, forward strand.
GAGCCAGCCGACGTCTCCAGGGAGAGGAGCCTGAGTTCGGGAAACTGCCGGACCGCACAAGACAGCGAAAAGACGCGGCTACGAGCACCGCAATCTCGCCGAAGATGTCGACACCGATCATACTGCAGCAGCCGCGGGTGCCGCCAACTTTCAATGGATCCCTAGGCGAAGACCCTGAAGAATGGTTGGATCAATTTGAGCGCGTGGCGTCATTCAACAAGTGGGATGATGCGGCAAAGATTGGACACGTTTTTTTCTCATTGGATGGCTCCGCACGCGCGTGGTACGAAAACTACGAGTCGTCCCTTACGACATGGGAGCTATTCAAGAGAGAACTATTGAAGGTATTTACCAGTGTCGTGAGGAAAGAAAGAGCCGAACGACTCCTCGAGTCCAGGATCCAGCTTCCGAATGAGCCCGTCCGCAGCTACACGAGGAGATGAAGCGCCTATTTCGCCGCGCCGATCCCGGGATGACCGAGGAAAAGAAAGTTCAGTTCTTAATGCGCGGCGTAAAAGAACAACTCTTTGGCAGCCTCGTCCGTCAGCCGCCAAAAACGGTAGAGGAATTCATGCAGGAAGCCTGCACGATTGAGAAGACCCTGGACGTCCGAGCTCGGCAGTACAACCGCCCTTCCTCTGCCTATGCAATCCGTTCGGACACGCCGGCCACCACCAGCGACAGCTTGCGGGACGTTATCCGCGAAATCGTCCGAGAGGAGCTACGCCGATTACTGCCATCCTCCCCACAGCCACAAGCATCGACTCTGATGGACGTGGTACGGGAAGAAGTGCAACAGGCACTTGGCACCCCGACGGCCACAGAACCCCAGGCCATGACCTACGCCGCTGCAGTAAGGACTGCTCAGCCCCAACGATAACCCCCACGTCCTCCCCGAGATGAGCCACTTGGTCCACAACGCCGCCTCCCAGCCCCCGCCCGCCCAGCCTATGACCGACCCTCAAGCCCCAGGAAATGCGACGCCTGGAGGACTTCCGACAACCGGCCGTTGTGCTTCCATTGCGGTGAGGCCGGCCATATTCTTCGTCACTGCCCGTACCGACGTATCGGTCTTCGAGGATTTGCCGTTAACCCCCCACGACCACGCTTCGGACAACGTCCGCACGAAATCGACGAGTACCTGCGTCGAGAAGAGTACACGCCGAACCGCTTTTCGCGCTCACCATCGCCGTCAACCTCGCGCTTTGCGTCGCCACGCCGCAGCTACGCAGCCGCGGTACGAGGAAGGTCGTCCAGCCCCCGTAGGGGAAACTAAAGGCAGCAACCTCTGGAGGTGAGGTTGCTCACGAGCTAAACGCCAAAGATCCTCCACCGACCACGCCCCATGAAGACGCTGCACCCGCGACGCCGCATGAAGAACCGACACTCGCTGCACCGACGCCGCACACAATGAGAACCTCGACCACGACGCAAGCTACCTTGAAATCGACGCCGCCACCCAGAGGAGCTTCGACCACACGCCCAACCCGTGACTCGCATACGCAACGAAGCCGTGACCCGACGCCGAGAGCGACATGCAATGCAAGAGCCAGGACCTCCGACCTAGAAGTGACTATCGACGGCCGGAAAGTTACCGCTCTAGTCGACACAGGAGCCGATTACTCGGTGATGAATGGAACATTCGCTGCGCAGCTGAGAAAAGTCACAACGGCTTGGGACGGCCCAAAAATTCGCACCGCTGGGGGCCACCTCATTACGCCATCAGGACGATGCACAGCGCGAGTGACTGTCAAAGGACATACCTATCCTGCGACCTTTGTTGTGCTACCGCAATGCTCCCGCGAAGTGATCTTGGGTATGGATTTCCTGAATGAGCATCAGGCGATCATCGACCTGCGATCCAAGCTGATCACGCTTTCGACGGATGAAGCCATCGCTTCGATGAAAACTCGGGAAAATCACGTTGCCCTAAGTGTCCTGGAGGAAGAAGTGAGCGTCCCACCCCGTTCAAGCGTTATCGTGACCCTAGGCGCCACGAAAGCCATAAACACTGAAGCCATCATCAAGGGGAACATGCAGTTGCTACTAGACCGAGGAATCAGCATCGCAAGAGGCATCGCACATTTCCGCAATGGCCAGGCCGAAGTACTGCTGACTAACTTCAACGAAGAATACCGGCATATTAACAGAGGAACGACGATTGCTTTCTACGACGAAATATCTGACGTACGAGATTCCTTCGCCCTCTCCGACCCCTCCGCAGAAGATCCGCCTGACCAAGAGAACTCGCCCACTTTCGACATCAACCCAGCCTTGCACCGGAACAGACAAGACCAGATCCGCAATCTGCTTCAAAACTACAGTGAGTGCTTTTCGACATCGCCGAAGGTGCGACAGACGCCAATTGCCAAGCATCGCATTATAACGGATCAACACGTCCGACCTCTCCGTCAAAGCCCCTACCGTGTGTCTCCGCGAGAACGACAAGCCATCCGGGACCAAGTCGAAGAAATGCTTCGCGACGACGTCATCCAGCCTTCAAACAGCCCATGGGCGGCACCGGTTGTTCTAGTGAGAAAGAAAGACGGCGCACTTCGATTCTGCGTGGATTACCGCCGCTTGAACAACATAACAAAGAAGGACGTCTACCCCCTCCCCCGCATCGACGACACACTGGACCGCCTCTGCAACGCCAAATATTTCTCATCGATGGACCTCAAGAGCGGCTACTGGCAAATTGAGGTCGACGAAAGAGATCGCGAGAAGACAGCATTCATAACTCCGGATGGGCTGTTTGAGTTCAAGGTGATGCCATTTGGTCTCTGTTCCGCACCAGCGACGTTTCAGCGAGTAATGGATACAGTGCTGGCAGGCCTGAAGTGGAAAATTTGTCTGGTATATTTAGATGACGTCGTTGTCTTCGCCTCGAACTTTGAAGAGCACCTCAAAAGACTTCGAACAGTACTAGACGCAATCAAGTCGTCTGGCCTAACCTTGAAAGCAGAGAAATGCCACTTTGCCTACGAAGAGCTGCTGTTTCTAGGCCACATCGTTAGCAAGGAAGGAGTACGCCCAGACCCGCAGAAAACAGCCGCTATTGAACAGTTTCAACCGCCGGCCGATAAGAAAGCAGTGCGCAGATTTCTCGGACTATGCGCATATTACCGACGATTTGTGAAAAACTTTTCGCGCATCGCCGAGCCCCTGACCCAACTGACGAAGGCAGACGTGCCGTTTAAATGGGAAGCGCCGCAAGCAGAAGCCTTCAAAGAACTTCAGAGTCGTTTACAGTCCCCACCGATCCTTGCGCATTTTGATGAAAACGCCGATACGGAAGTTCATACCGACGCAAACAGCGTGGGACTAGGCGCCGTTCTCGTTCAAAAAAGTGATGGGCTGGAGAAGGTCATCGCATACGCTAGCCGTTCCCTTTCTAAGGCCGAGGCTAACTATTCGCCCACTGAGAAGGAGTGCCTTGCCATCATCTGGGCTACGTCGAAATTCCGCCCCTACCTCTACGGACGGCCGTTCAAGGTGGTCAGCGACCACCACGCGCTCTGCTGGCTTGCCAATTTGAAGGATCCCTCTGGCCGACTCGCTCGATGGAGTCTGCGTCTCCAGGAGTTTGACGTCACCGTCGTTTACAAGTCCGGACGCAAGCACACTGACGCCGATTGCCTCTCACGAGCCCCTGTAGATGCACCGCCGCTGGACGACGATGAGGACGCCTTCCTGGGACCCCTCAGCGCAAGCTCTTTTGCTCAGCAGCAACGCTCGGACCCCAACCTAAAAGGCCTCATCGAGTACCTGGAAGGGAAGGTTTCTTCACCCCCCGCTTCATTCAAGCGAGGACTGTCTTCTTTCTGTGTGCAGAATGAGGTCCTTGTGAAGAAGAACTTTACAGCGAACAAAACAGCCTACCTCCTTGTTGTACCTGCTTGTCTCCGCGAAGAAGTTCTACAGGCTTCACACGACGAGCCGACAGCTGGACATCTCGGGTTTACTCGCACCCTCCGCCGCATTCAAGACAAGTATTACTGGCCCCGACTGTCTGCCGATGTCGCACACTATGTGAAAACATGCCGAGATTGTCAGCGACGAAAGACTCCTCCCACACGACCAGCAGATTTCTGAACCCCATTGAACCTCCCTCAAGACCCTTTCAGCAGATTGGCATGGACTTGCTTGGCCCTTTTCCAACGTCAACATCTGGAAATAAGTGGATCATCATAGCGACCGACTACCTGACCCGCTACGCCGAGGCGAAAGCCCTACCGAACGGAACAGCAGCAGAAGTGGCCAAATTTTTCGTGGAGTGCATTCTTCTTCGACACGGCGCCCCTGATGTGCTCATCACGGACAGAGGAACAGCATTTACGGCGGAACTCACGCAAGCCATCCTGCGCTACAGCCAAACCAGCCACCGGAGGACAACTGCATACCATCTGCAGACCAACGGACTGACCGAGCGCCTGAACAAAACCATCGCCGATATGCTCGCTATGTATGTCGATGCCGAACATAAAACCTGGGATGTCATCCTGCCTTACGTCGTCTTCGCCTACAACACCGCAGTGCAGGAGACCACCCAGATGACGCCTTTTAGGCTCGTCCATGGCAGGGATGCCAGGACCACGCTAGACGCCATGCTGCCCAACGTAACAGAAGAAGAGAACGTCGACGTTGCCGCCTACCTTCAACGCGCAGAAGAAGCTCGAAGGCTTGCCCGATTACGGGTCAAAGATCAGCAGCGGTCCGACGCCAGACGCTACAACCTACGAAGACGCAACGCGGAATACAAGCCAGGTGACCAAGTCTGGGTGTGGACACCCATTCGCCGCCGTGGATTGAGTGAAAAGCTTTTGCGCCGCTATTTCGGCCCGTACAAGGTTCTTCGTCGGCTGGGTGAACTGGATTATGAAGTCATTCCTGACGCAATGACTGCATCCCAGCGACGCCGCGTACGACCAGAAGTTGTTCATGTAGTCCGTCTGAAGCCGTATTATGCGCGCTAAAGGCCGCTGCATTTCCATGCTCTATTTTCGCAAGATCCGTTTTTTTTCCCTTACTAGTCGCATTATTTGTTTTAATGCATCGGGTCGATGCTTCTTTGAGAGGGGAGTAATGCCGCGAATATTTGCAGTGTTTGTTCGTTTTTCAAATCTGCCGCGACACCACCTTATCGCTTTGTTTGCGACGCAAGACGCGACTAGATTTATCTCGATTGATCGCAGCCAGGCAAAGCTGATTCTACGTTGTTCCGGAATGTTCTAGTAACTTTGCGCCCTTTATCTCGAATGTTCGCTATCAGCTTTAAATTGAGCACGGCCGACAGCGGCGGGCATTCTGTTCGACGACCGCCGAGCACGCTTGTCGCTTCGCTGCCACCGAGTGATTCAGTCTATTTTGGGTGCAAGTCAGCCCAATAAACAGTTCTTTTAGAAGATCCTTTCGCCCGTCTTCATCGCTGCTTCGACTGCCGTCACCACTACGTGACAATATTCTTCCTCCGGCACCGGAACGCGCGCGCTCTCAAACCCTGGCTCCAGGGCCATCTTCCGCCGGCTTGCCAAGAGGCTACAAAAATTCTTCTTGCGCTCTGCACCAACGAGCTTTGTAACCTGTCTGAATGTTTAAACATATCCGTTTCCTCCCGAAATTCCAAGATGTCATCTGGGCAGCACTGCCTTATCTACGCATGCATTTAGAGGAAGAGGAAAACAAGCACCTGGGTTGGGGATTGTTGTGTGCGTTTCCGCTGTGGAGTGTTCAGCCTGCATTGTTACCCATCAGGCGTCAAATATTCTGACCAGCGTCAAATATGAATGGCCGTGGTGCACGGCAAGAAATACGAGGCAGGTACGAAAGCACTAGTAAATACTGTGTTTGAAACGGTTTACCGTTTACTAGTGAGTGGCCATCGTAATATGTTTAGTAGAATTCAGTGACCGTGCTATGGGATCAAGCGGGCATGCTCGGAGAATTCGGGACGGGGTGAATAAACCTCTCGTTTGTCAATTTGAAAGCCGGTTTTCGTGCTGCGAAACGCTCTGCCGCTCTCTTCAAGGAAAATGCGTGCCTCCCCCCCCCCACCCCCCCACCCCCACCCTTATTGGTTTCCCACTGTACACATATGTTGACAGCTTTTTGGGGCCTTATGTTCGTGCGAAGCTCTTATCCAGAGTGGTTGATGACCTGTACCAATCGTAGTAACCAGAACACTACCCGAGAGAAACCCTGCGCCAGTGCTGCTGCCCGGCGACGCAAGTGCAGCCCGAAGCAGAGCGTTGGTTTCCTGTGTTCAGACGTTAGCAGCACCGCTATATGTGTTTGCGCTGAAATAGCACGCTTGCCTTGCAATATGACGGATAGATGACAATTTGGTAGAGTGGGGCAGTCCACCGTTAGCCAAATCGTTGTCGTTGGAACCGGTTCCCATTTATTATTATTAATATTATTATAATTATTTATTACTACCTCAAAAGCCCCATATAAGGGGTATCACGGGAGGGAGTGGGTAACCGCGCATAATATTGCTTCAATTGATGACATGAATAGTGAAGGATCAGTATGAAGCACGACGTTGCCGGGCAAGTCATTCCAGTTTTTTGCGGTGCGTACAAAAAATGGGGAAAGATGAACTGATGTGCGGGCAGACGGAGGATAGGTCATTTTCTCATGGTTCGTGCGGCTTGATGTGCGATAGGCTGGGATGATTACAGACTTGTGCGGAACATGAGAATAGAACTTGTGATAGACATAATATTGCGATGTGACGTCGACTACTTAAAGTTGTGAGATGAGCATGACGTTTTATTTTGGTGACACGTTTATGATAATAAGCAGATATGAGTAACCTACCGGCGCAGTTTTGAATTGCTTCTAGCGTATTAAAATGTTATTTTGATTACGATCCCAGATAGCGCAAGAATGCTCAAGTTTAGGCCGTACAAATGTTAGATAGGCTGGTGACTTATAGCTTCAGTGCTATATAAAAGGAATTGCTTCGTTGGGGTTCCCAAAAATTATCGTATAACTCGGATTACGTAACATCGCGGCTACGGGCGTTCGTCGTTTGTGGTTCGCTACAAGTGCCCTCCTTGGAGATTTCAGACAGTGGCTATACAGGTATTCCCGCGTTATGGCACAATAGGCTGGCATACACATGAAGAAATTGTAGCAATGCTCACTGCATATTGAATTCTGCCTTATCGTTTCGCGGACTTCTAACAAGACATGATTGGGGAAAATCGGATGGAAAGTCAGAAGGCATTTGCCCCAGTTGACCCATCGCCTGTGGACACAACGGCCTCGCTTAAAGTCGCAAAACAATTAACTGGGTAATTGTAAATAATGTCTTTAATTACTGCGTCGGTCAATGTTCCAATAGTGCCGCTTAGCCTCTTGCTCCCGTATGCGCCCTTTGTCGTGTCGCTTCGTGTGGCAGACCGAAAGTGCGCGTTGAACAGATGAAGGCATAGCGCTATAAAAATAGCGGCACTCAAAATTACGTGATAGCGTATGCAGCTTGTTTGGTCGAAAAGCCTTCGGCGTAGTAGAAACCGCGTGTCGGAAATTATCGGTGGCTGCGTAATTTTTTACGCGGTTAAAGTCTACCTCGCGGCAGGAATTCGAAACAGCGACCTATATTCAGGGTAGGTAGGTAATATCTTTAATGTTTCATGAAAGGACCAAGTGAGGGGGGGGGGGGGGGGAGGGGAAAAGAGGAAGCAGGAGGCTGCGTAAACAAATCGTATCATGGTAATTTGTGGTTCTATTGATTGATGATCATTTTGTGTTTGATAGGCAGTGAGGAGTCAATGAAATCGTTGGAAATAATCTGTTATTGAATAATTTAAAGAATTGAAAAATTGTAAAAATAGGATTCAAATCCGTCAAAACGATTCGAATGAAAAGCCAATGCTTGATGATACTAATTACGAAAATTTACAGTGTGTAATGCCCGCCGCGGTGGCTCAGTGGTTAGGGCGCTCGGGTACTGATCCGGAGTTGACGGGTTCGAACACGACCTCGGCGGCTGCGCTTTTATGGATGCAAAACGCTAAGGCGCCCGTGTTCTGAGCGATGTCAGCGCACGTTAAAGATCCCCCGTGATCGAAATTATTCCGGATCCCTCCACTATGGCACCTCTTTCTTCCTTTCTTCTTTCGCTCTGTCCTTTATCCCTTCCCTTACAGCGCGGTTAAGGTGTCCGCAGATATATGAGACAGGTGCTGCGCCATTTCTTTTTCCCCAAAACCAATTATTATTATTAATAAATCCTAACCCACTACGCTATCACGTCATAATATCAAGGGGGAGCTTAAGTGCCCTCTCCAATTTTTCTTTCGTTTCTGTTCTATGCCTTCTCGATCAACCAGTCGTCTTGCTGTTAGGAATTATTCTACATCTTAAAAATTAAAGACGTTTGCTCCGACCTGACCCAGACTCAAGAAATATCTGCTCTACGTCGTATAAAGTTAAGATGCTTGAAGTTATTCGTGGGAAAACAACATAAGGTGTTCCAACTACATACAAAAGTGCACGCTCGCTCTCTCGCCGTTCAGGAAAGCGGTACGTACACAGGTATTGTGAGCTAGTTTAGCGATGATAAACAAGCAAAGTATTTATTATAACCACCTACTATGAGGGTACCACGACGGCTCAGCAGCAGCGGGTTCGGTAAAGGAGCAACACAGTGATTAAGGCACACATCCCGCTACGATAACTGTGTCTATGTTCTGGGACGGTTACAGCCTGTAATTCGCAGTGATAATTGCGTGGACATCAAATACGAGGCTATTTGAACAACGTGCGTTTCTTGGCGGGATTCTCCCAATAGCATTTTTACACCGTCATATCTGTAACGCGTTTTTAGTTGTGTTACGAAAGGAGCTTGTCGCGACGCGTCTTTGCCGGCCGTGATGAAGTCCTTCTCCTCAGAGCTCTCCTACGCTGGTGGTTGTTTTACTGCCCCGAAACGCGACCATATAAGCACAAATAATTGCAGAAGGCTATGAATGACTGGGGTGGATTTGTGACAGAGCAATACACTCTATAACAACCTGCGATGGGGCTTCCGGCTAAAGTTTGTTTGGCCATGTTGGTTCCGTGGATATTTTGCTTTCCGTGTAGACAAAAGAACCGGACGATGCCGATGACGCGACACACGAGGAGACTACACTAATAGAGCCAACGATGAGGTAAAGTTTCAACGCAAAAACTGTTGAGACAATAGGCACAAAGTATTGCAGAAAACGTCATTCTCGGTGATGGTGATGGGCTAGATCTGTAGCGCTTTAAAAACGGCTAGCTGATCGTTCATCATCATTATTATTATATGGTCGCAGAAGCCGGTGTGCCTTTATAGTATGAGCTAATAAGTTCAGGACACTGTGCCTATCGACTTACCGTATCACCTGGCACATTCATGTAATCCACCCGAGAACGGCCACGCAATATTGCCTCCGGGTGCGCCCGGGCAGCTGAAAGTACGTCATCCCGGAAGTCGCGGGAAAAGACGCTGGCTGTCTACACTGCCTCTCTGGTGGCGTTTCGGGAGGGGGGGGGGGGGGGAGTCAGTGTTCTAGATACAGCAGCTATCGAGCCGTGCTCCTCTGTTGTCCTGTTTGCAGACGGAAAGAACACACGTAAATGACCACTGTCTAAATTTGGGGTCGTCATTAAACTCGTCGATAAAATATTCCTCTCGCCATGTCGTGTGTATATGTTTCCGGGCTGCAGTCAGATAGTGCGTGCTTCGCGTGATTTCAAAAAGCCGCCCGAACATTCGATCACTACCTGCCTGAAGAAAATTCGTGGCCGGGGTACTGCCTCTGCAATTTAAAAGATCGGAATGAACCTGGCCATGAAATGCAAAGGTCGTCATCATGTTTCTTTATCTCCAGTTAAGCTTGTCTTCAAGTTTACATTCCCGCTTTTGTTAGCATGTGTGTCGTGTGGCTTTGTAACACTGACAGCTGCTTAGAATTTTTTTCTACGTCTACGAAGTCACCATGAGCTTTCCCGGCATACCCTGGAACGACGCAAGGGAGGGAGTGCTGTAGCCTTGGCAAAAAGTCGAATGGAGACTGGATAACAATTAGAGAGATTTTGTGTTGTTGAAAATCTGAGAAATAAGTTATCAAGATGCCATTATACAAATATTCCTGCATTTGTGAGAATCCTTTCAGTGCGAGAGCATTAAGAGAGTTACCGAAGGAAGAACACGGCAGCGTCCGGCGTTTTCTGTCATAAAATTCTCTAATTGAATGAGAGGGATTCTGACGCCATGAGACCATGTGGCATGGTCACATGGCATGGCGGGCTCGGCATCAGTTGGCAGCTGTGTTTGGAAGCATGGCGACTTGTCCACCCGGTTCGGCGTATAAGGTTGGAATGCGGCCAGAATGAACGGCGCGGGTGTCCGCCGTAGGGGGGAATATCCCTGCAACGGAGCGAGCAACCACGGAAGTATGTTGCCGAATCAGCATCGTTGGCTGCACAGGCTCGGCGTATGCGGCGACAAGCAGTGACTAAGGAGGACACGCAGATCGAATGGAATGTAACTTAGCGTCCCTTCAATTATATACATGGTTACATGGGCGCAACGGACAACAAGTGTTTGTCCTACTGGGCGCAACGGACAACAAGTGTTTGTCCTACTGGGCGCAACGGACAACAAGTGTTTGTCCTGCGAAGAAAAAATTGAGAAAACTGTTTTCCTTATGCCTCAAGGGTTTTTACATGGCGTGGCCTTAAATTTTTTTTTTCTTTTTTTCCAGGTTACGTCCAGAAAACGGGAGCAGCCGAGCAAAGCAGGCGGGATCACTGTTACGGACGCTGAGGGCAAAACTTATTACATCTCAGCACGAGGTCAAGGTCGACCCTTATACATCAGCTTGTGGAGGGCACGTTCTTTTGTTCCCATGGAGATAAATGCTATGTTTGATTTGCGCCCGCTATTCTGCTGTACTTTGTAGTATTGGTTCTAGGCCAAGTTGTTTCTTTTTTCATGGACATCAGGCGCGTTCTGTTTTGTTTACTGTGTACCTGCAAAAAGCTCACCAGCATGGGCCTGGACTTTGCGCACATAACAGACCGACCTACGTGATTTAGGCAACGAACGTCAAGCAGCAAGAGAGCTGCCCGTGGCGCCATGGAAGTGCTAGTCCAAATGCTGTGAAGCATGGGCATTGTTGATATGCGATCACATTTGAATAGAATGGAAAGTTGGGCTGGCTGGAAGCTGTCCACGATGAAAATGGGGCGCAAGGAAAACGGAAACACAGAAAGAAGACACATTTCCATGCCATTGCTCTGTGAGGTGTGTGCTTGTATTTTCAGCTAAAACAGTCATTCTGTCGCTTCAACCCATATGCGTGCTCTTTTGGATAAGCGGCTAGCACTTGAGTGCCACTTTACCCTCCGCAATTCTCTGTGCGCTGTGAACCTTCGTGTGCATTATTGTGGAACCAGCATATCTCGCGCGCTATACTGTGTCTTCTAATCTGCTTTTCACATTTTCCTTGCTAAGGGGGTGGGGATTGATTTCTTTACTTCCTTTTGAGATGTTCTTTCAGAGCCGTACATGTAATCAGTTGCTGCCGCTAAGCCAAATATGTCGCGTTACTTTGCTTGTTCTGTTTTAAGAATTTGTTCATCTTGCAGAGTACTGTTTCTTTAGGTCAGCGAGTTGCTTGCGGCACAGAAAATTAAAGTAAAAAGCGAAAACGATCTCTACGGGGCATTTCTCGGCCATATGCGGCATCTATCGTTGTTGTATTTTAGCAATTTCTGTATGGGGAGCATGAGTTTTATTGAAACTTGGATGATATGGGTGCTCTTAAAAATGCCTCCAAAATAATCGCGTGAGCTTCGGGCGCTTGGCAGTTCTTATACACCCAGTAGCGCAAGTGACGAGATGTGCAGCTGTCCTTTTATGTATCCTGGTTGAGGGCAAATTTCTCTAAAGCTCCCTTTCCAGTGAAGAATGATACTGTCGCATCAAGAAACGCGTGAAATAGATCAAAACACTAATATAATTGATATAAGGGGAGTTTTCCTGCTTAAAATTGGACTTTGCACGACTTAAACACCGAATTGTTTTAAAGTTATGCCCTATTATTTGTACAATTTGAATAATTTGGCAGGGCTGCTTGTTCTGTATTGTTTGTTTCCAACAAAGACAGCTATCTAACGTATTCACGTTAGCCGTGCACTGACATCGCACTGTCACGTGCTTCAACGTGCACTGAAATCGCACAATACACGGGCCTCTAGCATTTCGCCTCCATCGCAAAGCAACAGCCGCTGCTAGGATCAAATCCGCGTCCTTCGGGTCAGCAGTTCGTTTTGGACGTGCCGTCATAACCTCGAAATCCCATACGTCAGCCACATATAAAATAATTCAATGTCTTACTCAAAGCTTCTATAAACCAACAGAATTTTTTGCGCTACAAGCTTTGTGTATCTTCATAGGTATATTGAGAATGTATAAAAAGTTTGAGATGATATGACCAGTGTGACGAATACGCGCATGCCATCAGTGTGCAATGAATTTCATGTGCAGTCCTGCAAGAGGAAACTCGGCAGCACAGACGACAATTGTACGAAAACCCTAGTCACATCTTTCATTAATCTTAATGCTCGCTTTAATATTCCTTGATTATCTGTGGCTGTGGTACACCGAAAAATGTGATTTGATTTTTTTCTTTGCTAATGCGGGCAGCTTGGATGTGGTTTAGTTTGGTTTTATTTTACGGATTTTAACGCCCCATGGGAGCTCGGGCTGTGAGAGAAGAAGTAGTGAAGGGCTCCGCATAATTTGTACCACCTGGGGTCCTTTTACGTACACTGACATCGCACAGTACACGGGCCTCTAGCATTTTGACTCCATGGCAAAGCGATAGCCGGGGCCGGGATCAAACCGGCATCCTTGGGATCAGCAGTTCGTTTTGAACGTGCGTCATAACAGCGTTTGGTTTATATTGCTACTCTACAAATGTAAAACTTTTTTGAAGCCTATTTGATCACATAATCGACCCGAGGCACTTTGCTTGGAGTAGTGCTAGCGAACCGGACATCAAACAAGTTTCGGCACTATAAGGGCGTGCTAGAAGTTCCAGCACCCTGCGAGGGTGTCTAAATCCTCATGGAGCGTTTCAAAAGTCTTCATGGCTGTTGCTTGTTGCCCTTATGGAAACGCACTGACTGACTGCAATTACAGCTTGAAAAATAGCTGCGCGACTTAAAACTTCGTAATAAAGAAACTATTTCTCGTTGGGCCAAAAGCAAACATTCCATGGAGTCCTATCTGGTACGCAAAATAAACTTTAATTTTACCGTTTTGCTGGACTGCAGCCACGACCGCTTAGAGGGGTCTTAGTTGAGTCGTATAATATTGAACAGATGCGTAGAAATCCTAACCGGTCATTAAAGAATCCTTCCTCGCTCTTATATCCAGGGTGTACAGCCAGGGATCCGACAGCTGCCCGAAAGATCACTTAATAAGGCAAGCTGCAACTCTCCTGCTGTCACACTAATGAAGGAACCGAGCATGATATATAACGTCGGGTTTGCAAATTTTTGGGGTCCTTCTTTTCTAGTTTAAAATTTCTGGTCGGTGTTTCATACTTTGCAGAACAGATGCGAGCTCATAATTGATTACCCTTGGGGAGTTCGCTGACCTTTCCGCAAACTCGTTGGTTTTGTGTTCGCAAGGAAAGCCGCTCGGAAGTCGCCAACAAAGGGACCCGTCCTGTCCCGGCCTCGCCTTCTTGTCGGGAACGTCCTTGTTTACTCCCCGCCGTCACAGGCACAACCCACCGGGAAGAACAGTAACCAGACACAGCTGTCGACATGTGTGCGCTGTCAAGGGGTTGCCGAGGCTTCGGGAATGAAGGAGAAACGGCTGGGTAGGAGCTGAGTGACCATGCAACCGATTAATCCCGTAACGACTGTCTTCTTCTCTTGCGATGTTCTGTAAACAACTTGAATGATCGTCTCGTCGGCCTAAGTTTGTCGCGTGTGCGAAAGGAAAAACCAATGACAATCTTAGGAAAGTAGTAACGGCTGCGCCGTGGGTACCGTAGGAAAGGGTGGTCGCGTTGTGTTCTTTGTGTATTTTATTGCAACCTCTCCTTTCGCAAATGTTTAATCAGTACTCTTTCCTCAATCTGTGGTTGGCGGAAATCTTACTTTCCTGCCCTAACCACTGATGGGTGAGGTGAGTCGCTTGTAGCCTTATTCGTTGCTGTCCCCGCTGAGGGTGGAGACGGAGGACTTAAAAACAAGCGCTATGGGTTGAACGTGGGCTGAATTCGTCTGGTCAACGGTTGAGTCATGTAAATAGTTTTCTCCTTGCTTTTGTTTGTTCTTGTTTTATTTATGTTGTAAATAAATAGTTAACCTTCTCCTTTCTTCGAGTAACATGAATGTTTGCGAGTTAGAACCACAGGGTCATCAAGAAACCCAGATTTCATCATCTACAAGGTGTTTTATCTCAACGCCACGTGAAGGGAATTGCAACTAGCGCAGTCTGAAGAGGGGAAACTCAACTACGCGGTCACTAACTACAGATTGTAGACTGCATCGAATGTTTATTCACAACAACGAAGCCACCGCAGTCCCTGCTTGGTAACTTATGTTCAGGTTGAACTCCGCGCAACGAAAATATATTCGCCAAATTGTTAATCAAACATTTTTCAGTGTACTAAAATACGCGCACCTTTCACACCTTATTAATTTGTAAAATGTTACTCGGCAGTTTAATTCTTTTAACAGGAAATAAATTTCAAATGTGAGTGTTGGAATTATATCTAGCATTTCCGTAATAACGCTACATTCATTGCTAGGAAAGAAACGAATTTCAAGGACGGGTAGAGTATGTGGAGTGACGAACATCCTCGCCAGCTGGCACACTTCGACAGGCACGGGGCCTTACGTAGTCGGATAAGAGTGTTGCTTCGATAAAGTAGTCCTCTCGTGTATTTCTTGACGTGATGTAATTTTGATAATAATTTGAGATTTTACTATCAATAAAATGGCTTGGAGATGTACGTGAAAAGCCAGATACATATTGCATGATACTGAATGTTGTTAGAAAGGTCGCAGTTTTCAAACAGCAACAGTAAAAGGTGAGGTTGAAACCAAACAGCATTAGTGTCCTCTTGAAGCCTACAACGAAGGTGGCCGATTTCATGTCGATATTGAAATGTCCAACCGATGAAATCGGTCCCACTCATTGGGTCATGAATGCGTATCTGAGCAGTGATACGGCAGTAGATGCTTTCGATCTGTTTACGAGTGCGGCCCACTGGACTAATCTGGGCTGTTGGCCACGCGAGGCGCTATGGCAGCGGTTACGCAGCATGCCGCCACAATCTCGGAAATAGGGCCCTTTTAGGTGTATAGACGATAGATTTTGCTTGCATGCTCCTTCTCCTTAAAAGTGCTTAGGATTATATTGTACATAGATCACCACGAGGCATTCACAAACGACCGCAAAAGAATTTGCGCCTTCGTCTTTCAGCTGTTTTGGTTTCAACATCCGAACGAAGGCTTTGGCTGAAACTTGTCTTTGTGCATGAGAGAGAAGTGAAAAAAATGATACGGAACACATAAGAAACACTGAAGGCAGGACGAGCGCTGACTACAAACTGTTTATTCTGAAGAAAGGCTTTATATTGGTGGGGTCGCTTCAGAACTAACAGTTGGTAGTCAGCCTCGTCCTGCGTGTGTTCTGTGTTGCATCTGTATTCCGTATCGCATTTTTTTGTGCTGCCCTTTTATGTCTCAACGATGGCTATGACGCCAAAGGCGATAAAATGTAACGCCATTAATAAGAAAACTAAGATTCATGTCAGCATTAGAAGCCCCACTAAGAACATTGTGGCATCGTTCTGCAGAGTAGTGTTGCCTATACTTGCCATCGGCGACGGTTAGTGCACGTAACAGTCGCGTGCCACGCCTGGCCTTTGCCAACGTGGGGAGAGGAAAATACCCTTTCGACTTGTAGGAGTGAGGAGGTAGAGGGACAGGTAGGTGACTGCCACGAGAAGGTTCCCAGGCCCCCGCCCTCCAGAAAATGAACGTAAAATTGATATATACAATCAATGACTACATTTGGATAGGAAAACGATGACTAAGAATCGCTAACGAAAACCAAATCTGCTAAGCACGACTCAGTAAAAATGAAACTGACTACGAATGACTCAACAAAGAACAACTCAAAGTTGATGAGTTTCCTCAGCAATGTTCGGGAAGCAACCATTAATGAGCAATGAAATACATGGCAATTATGTAAGAAATTGTGAACAGTTGGTAAGAAGTAAAAAAAGAAACAATTCAAAGCAAGGATATACTTTTATTCTAATAATCTGCGATCGCATAATTATAATGAAATGAACGACAGTTTTAATTGCGGCTTCCTTACTCTGTAATTCCGGCTGTTAAGGCATGCTTCCTTTAGCAATTTAGTAAATTAAAGCGACGAATCAGCAATGATGTTGCAGCGATGACCCCGCACGGGACCTGTACTGACCTTTCCCATAATAGCGATGACTGCCTAGTTGAATTCAAAACGCATAAGAAAAGAATATAACTTTCAAAATGTTTAGCTGTCGGAAGCCACTGTCGCGTGCTGATCCGTGTAGACTAATATCTTCCGGGTCAAAGGAAAAAAAAGGCCGCTACCATCTGGAAGACGTTGAAGTAACGAGCGTTAGCTGTTTGGTTTACTAGATGAAGAAAGCGTAGAAGAACGCGCCGCTCGTCTCGAGAAACTGAATGTAGCACCTTTTGAAACTGGGTGGACTGCCACCATGCTCGTCTACGCGTGCACGCACGCCGCCTAGCGGAACGATAGCCGCCTAGCGCCATATATCACCGAGTCTAAGACATTACGATGCACGTCTACCCATTGTCGAGTTGCACCCCCTCAACATAAGTCCCAAACGGATTTTATTTTGTTTGGGGGCCAATGTGGGTCTAGAATTCGGCTTGCGCTGTGATATGGTAGCGCTTCAATTAGTAATTGCATGCATACAATATTTACCTATTATTTAATAGTGGTTTTATTTTAATACCCTAACACATAGAGTTTTATTTGCCTGCCAAATTTGGTATACAATTGTCCCCGGATGGGTGCCTGTTGTTGTCGCAGTATATATTGCAGAACGAATCTATAAATATATAGCGTGCTGTACCAGGACAGTTTGCCTACTCGATTTGGGACATTTTTGTGTAGGGGGGGAAAGGAATGAGGGGCAGAACCAATTTTAATGGCCGCCACCTTGGATTCGAGAAACCGAAAACATGCCGCCGTTTTGTCCCCTGACGTCACACTCAAATAGTTCCACTTCTATCCACCATATTGGACACGCGGCATGTGGTTGTTTCTACAATATAGTTGTAGGTGGCTCTACAAGTCTCAATGTGAGATGCGCTGTTTTTTAGTTGCAGCCAAAGATGGCGCTTTGATATCAGTGTGGTAGGATGCCTCACAAATATCGAAATGTGATGAGTAGTTGCTGCCACAGATGATGCTGTGATCAAGGGTGGCAGCAGACCCCAGGAAATCTCAAAACTTGATGAGTAAAATCTAAGGCTCTTAAAAGAAAAACAGGCAGCCTAATATTTGGTGTCTATACTCCTGTAGAATTAGCCAGCCACACAGTTTCGGGATTATTGCCTTAGGTGCTTACGTGCTAAGTAACGCATCACACAAGAACGATGTTTCAGGGATCACTGTTACCTGAGGCTGCATTGTGATGCGGCCTATTCCTTGGAAAACTGTCAACACGCTATTGTGTGCAGTCGTGCTCTGCCCTTTCTCAAGCGCTCCAAATTATTTGTACAGCGAAATGAGATTCTCATTTTCCAGCAAGTAAAACGGTAGTTTTACTTCTCACTGCACCAGTATAGGGTGCTGATCCTCGAGATTATTGTGGTGGTGGATTATTATGGTACAAGGACCCTGGAGAAGGCCTGCTACACAGAGATATGAACTCCAAATTTGATACTGTATTTCAAAATTTCTCCATTTACTTTTATGTCCATTGGTGCATAAATTCAAATCTGCATCACCTTTTTCATTTGTTACAATTCCTGCCCGACCTGGCTCATTAATTCAGGGCCGAGAACAGCAATACATGTCATACGAGAAAAAGCTATTGCAAAAACCGGTCAAGCTACTTTTACAGAAATGGCTCAGCGCCCTCTAGATTACAAATCTGATAAGAAGGCTTCAAGCAGCGGATGGGTAGTGAATTCCACCATCACAGCTTGTAAGCGCTCGTATTCATTCATGTGAAGATAAAAAATTACTCTTGAACTTGCTAGTGCGACATTTGTCCTGGGGTATTTTACGCCCCCCGTAAGTCTACCTATATATATATATGAAAAGTGGTTGTAGGAAGTACTTCTATTCGTTGTATTCCTGCTAATAACTGGATATATGGTGGAGGATTAAGGGCCTGATAGTTTTTAATGCCAACTGAACCGAACAGCATCACCAGGAGCCTAACAATGTCCTTTGGACGACAAAGAACTCTCGCAATGACATTTATAAGAACTATGAAGAAACTTACCTTTATATGTCTTAAAAATTTGATACAAATTGAACCAGTGAATTTGTGACAGACCACATCACCTGGTTTCTTCCTTGATGTGGCGTCTGTTTGCGGCGAGGCAGGTGGTTAGAGGCTGTGGGATACAGAGGTGGCGGGGGTGAAGTGGCTCGGGGGAACGTGGTAGGTGTGGCAGGTGGTACGTCATGTGACTGAGGACGTCATAGCTGTGTCGACCAATGCAGAAAAACTTATGAGACCAGAACACCGGGGAGGGGGGTGCTTCTAATTATATAGCATTAATAATTTTATCTTTAACCAGCTGCAGCCACTTCATTTCAGCAAACTTAATAATCCGTACACCTACAGAACTATCGGCTGCCCCCTGCTAAGCTTGCCTTTAGGCCCAAACCAAATGTTCTTGAAGTTACTTGACACTAATTAAGAAGTCACAGAATGGGCCACATCTGTTCAAAAGGCGCTTATGCCAATGGCATCATATTAACTATGGTCCCATGACAGATTAAGAATACATCTGCACTGTTTTACCACTTGACTTAAACATATATCTGGCAGATACTCGTGCAGAGCCATGTTTTCGTCTCCTAGTTTCGGACCCTATGTGTTTCCCTAAACACAAACAAGGAACAAGATATTAATTGGGCGGAGCTAACGTCTAAACGTATATTTTATTTATATATGCTCTCCCGTATATACATAAGTACTTCGGTCTTCGAAGATGAGCGCCGCTAAAAGCTCCTGCTGCATAAACAGGTTTCAACGCGACAGCATTACGGGCCCCGTGTCTAAGAATAGCCGGTGTGATCGGCGTTGGAAGTGAGCGAAAAATCTCGCTTCCCCCTCCTCCTCCTCCTGGCAGTATACACCACTGCCCCAACAGATAGCGCGCGACGTCAGCGCCTCCCGCTAGTCTCGTTCGGGCGCAGTGGAGCCGTTCGGGCACGTCAAAACAAACAGGATTCTAAGACAAAAATATTCTGTAATCTGTAGTGTTGTATTTTGAGCGTGTCTTGTGTAGTCTGTCTTCTCTTGTGTAGTCTGTCTTGTCTTTTGTAGTCTATCGTCTGTAGTCTGTCCTGTCTTGTGTAGTCGGTCTTGGCATTTGTACTCAGTCTTGTCTTCAGTAGTTTGTCTTGTCGTGTGTAGTTTGTCTTGTCGTCTGTATTTTGTCTTGTCTTCTGTGGTGTGTCTTCTGTAGTGCTCGTACACTGTGTAGCAGTCGTTACTGTGTGACCTGCCAATTAAAACAGGTTTGTGTACTCCGGAGTAGGCGATGCACAAAAATGAACAGCTTGTCAATGGTCGCGTATCAATAAAGACAAGCTTTTTGAATTGCAGAGTAATTCATGCCTAAAACTATTAGAATTCAAATGCAAATAATCAATTTTTATTTACTGTTTTGTGGTTTTTTTTAAGCTTCCTTATGCATGCTGTCCAGTGTTGACCTGGCCGCTGGCTCCTATCTACATCGCCCATGAGCCAAGAAAAGTGGTCTTTTACAGCACTGAAAAAAAAATAGAGATCACTGCAGCTACCCACACAAAAAGAATGTGAAAGCGTTGACGCCTCCTCGGCACTGGTCGCCTTCGAAATTTGGTTCCATGGTATTTTTCTCGTTCTTTTGATTGGTTATTGATTAACTCTTATTTCACTCTCATTTAAACTCAGCAACCATTTCGAGTTTTCAAATTTTCCACCATGCATTGTTCCCACCCACTCACTAAATACCCGCCCAGTCTATTTACCAGTCCATTAACTTTTATTTCTCATTAATTACCTAATTGCCTCTAATTTATCCTTCTTTTTCTATCTCCTAGTTACGTATAGGTTATATATCACTGATCACGTGATTGCGCATTTCGAGTTTTCAAACTTGGCACCACGCTTTGTCTCCGTCGACACTTCCGGTTTATCAAATTTAGCGCTACGCTTTATCTCCGTCTACTTCCGGCGTTTTCAAATTTCGCGGCACTTTTGCTCCGGCCGGCCACTTTTTGGACATTTTTGGCTCTAATTATCCGATTTCGAATTTTTTTTCGCGCAGCATCCTCATTTTATCTTCTTCTAATTACAGCCACTCGTTTGACGCTATCTCTTCTGACTTTTCCACAACTCCTGCGGACTTGATCCCCGCCAACATAGCTTAGTAACGTTCTCGCTTTATAAAATGTTGTAATGCTGAACAAGGCTCACGACTGGGCGAGTTGGTACTGAGTCACCTTAAAACCAGCCAGAAGACAACACAGCAGAAGACATGAGCTCAACAAGAGGCCGGACTAACAGCTGAAATTTTATTGAAGGAAAGCCGCAAAAAAAAAGACCCGCAATGAGATGCATGCACACAATACCCCATTGCAGTGAAAGGGCGAAATGCAATGGAATGTCACTGGCATACTAATGAATCATCTAAAAAAGCAAATTCCTTACGGTCAAAGCTTTATTGACAGCTTAGCCACACGTGTCCTTAGATTTACCGATGTAGTAAGCCTCAACTATCTACAGACAGATTTCTCCCTTCCGTAAAGCGCTGATGTGTGGCGAAAATTAGGCGTGCAAAGAGACAGGCCATCCTCAGATTTGCATTCACAAGATTTAGTGTGCAGTGCCAGATTAGATTTTGCCTTCCCACTTTACAGTGAAAGTGCTCAGTCAGGTGCAAATTCAGATATCTGCCTGTCTGTCCATAGTAGCTGCAGCCATAAGGCAGTGGAACGCAATGAACTCCATTACTTTTGCAAGTGGGGAACCTTTTTTTTATGTGACAGTGTCCATTGTGAACGATTACCCATAGTTTTATCAAGCCATTTTTTTAATGAGAGCAGGAAGGCCTCTTGAAATTAGCTGTTAAACGAGCTGTAGCAACTTCTTGCCTAAAACTAGCTATAAAAAAATCATGCCCCCACTCGATTAGTCACAGCATTGTTGAACAGGTTTCCCAATTGAGGGCTTGTGGCTATCCTGAGCAGTTACTTGGCGGCATTGCAGAATGCTTACTAAGGGAAGTTACTGGGTTCGATAAGAATAAAAAACCGAGCTATGTATGACGCCCCGTTGTGATGCCATACATTCACAAAATCTCCCACAGAATAAGGAAGACAGCGAACAAGTACGGAGTTGAGGTGGTTTTTTCAGCTCCCAATAAGCTCATTGGAATGTGCACAAAGGTCAACGAGAATGAAGACCACAAAAAGAAACCTGGGTGCAACGTCAAACACGACATCACCTATCGAGAGTGTGAAGAAAACGTCATTTACAGCATTCCACTTAGCTGTCAACGAACCTACGTAGGGCAAACGGGTAGATGCCTGAACAAGAGGCTCAGAGAGCACGAAAGATTATGCAAGCAAGTAGCGAAATCAGGAAACCTGGCACCACATTGCGCACACTTCAAATGCACCCCGATGCTAAACAACACCAAGGTAATAGGTCGGGCCAGAAACAGACGGGAACACGAAATTATCGAAGCTTTCGCTATGCACGTTGCTCGAGATAACCAATGCATCAGCTCCTCTTCAGTGATGCTAGGGAGAACCGAATTAAACTACCTCAGGAATTGCAATCTTCGGCTGTTGTAAAGGCACGTGTTTATATTTTATTCTTATTTATTTTCCTTCATATCGCTCTTGTCAGCGTCGTGTGCTCTTCCCTCTTCTGTGTATGACTTGACGTTAATATGTGTATATAGGCATGCTCCTTCAGATAAAAAAAAAGCAGTTGTTAGAAAGCGCTTGTCTTGTGTGTTCGTCCCTTTCACTATTTTGGTAGCGCTCACCAAAACCTTCAAGGTAGCTGTTAAGATACCGGCCACATTGTACTTTGCCTCGACTTTCTTCAGATTGTGCGAAATACTGTGAAGTTGAGGTATATAAGCATCATCCGAGTATGTATTCCTTTCCCTCGGCCGAGTGAAAATATGCTCTGCGAGGTTGGTGAGATGGGCAAGTGGGAACCCAGCTGCCATTAGCTTGGAAACCTGCTATGAGAATGCGTCCTCAGCACAGTGACGGCATGAGTGATGTAAAGCTTATGTCATGCATGCGATTGCACACCTATCAAATGTTTCCATCTTTACTGACCTTAGCCAGCAATAAGTACACCTATTCACCGTCCTTCCCCAACCACCAGTGGTACGACGCGTGCCTAAAAGACAAATAGAGGCTTTCCTGGTTTTGGGCTGTAGCCCCAACAAACACGGTCGTCCACAAAGCGCAGGTCTGAATCAAGAAACTGCTAACGGTTCTGTTCAGACAATTCTGACGTAAAAGACAGGCTTTGACCGCACGCCTCAAACACTCCTAAAATGTGTTGTGCCAACTTATCTGAGCCCTCGATGACCAGGAAATTTAGGTAGTCATGAACATAACGAAATGCTACTATGCTAATTCTTTCAAAAAGAGTCGCCGCGGTGGCTAAGTGGTTATGCCGCTCGGCTGGTGGCCCGAAAGACGCGGGTTCGATTCCAGCCGCGGCGGTCGAATTTCGATGGAAGCGGAATCCTAGAGGCCCGTGTACTGTGCAATGTCAGTGCACGTTAAAGAACCCAAGGTGGTCGAAATTTCCGGAGCCCTTCACTACGGCGTCTCTCATAGCCTGAGTCGCTTTGGGACGTTAAACACCCATAAAACCAAAACCAAACCAATCTTCCAAAAAGGGCTCTAACGACTTTAGACGAAAAATGTTGCTGAGCAAAGGTACGACCTGGGTGCAAATAGCGCCCTGGCAAGTGACAAATGGGGATTTGTTATAAAAGGACAGAACCCCATAAAGCTAGCAACCGAAATCACGAAATCATCTGTAAAAGCCTGTTCACTGTCCACCCTGATGCAGTCTTGCGCACGCCTCAGAAGCCCATCATATGACAACGAATAGTGCAGGTGCTACATGTCGATGCTCACTGCGGAGCACCTGCCCAGGTTGCTGTCCATAAGAAACTAGAACTCTACAAAACTCCAAGTTTGCGAGTTGGCAGGGCGGTATCTAAATCAGAAATCAGGCGTATGCAGAGGGTCCCAGGTCGCACCATTCCTCGGCGACATTTTTCTGTCCAGAGTCGATAGGCATCGAAGCCCTGTTTGGAAGACCTTGGCACAGTAGCATTTCTTTACGTTGGTGGCAACCTAATTTTCATGGACAAGGACGGCTGAGATAAGCTTGCACAACACGTTTTAGAAATCTTTAAAGCATGCGGTCAAAGCCTATCTTTTACGTCTGACTTTCACTAAGCAGATCCGTTTGCAGTTTCCTGATTTATACCTGCGCTTCGTCCACGTGTGTTGGCACCACAGCCCAAGATTAGGAAAGCCTCTTAGCTATGAGTAGAACCACTCGAGGCTGGTGAGGCTGGTGAAAGACGGGTTTGCAATTGCATGCATCACGACCGCTTTACGGAAGTCATGCCATAGCAGTGTTGAGAACGCATTCTCGGAGCTGGTTTGCAAGCCAATGGCACTTGGGTTGCCCCTTGCCCATCTCGCGCACCTTTCAGTGTTTTCACTCGCTTGAAGGAAATGAACACCACTGAGATGATGCTGATGTATTGGAGCAGTGCAAAAAGCTGGCCTCCACACCTTACTTCCACGGAATTTCGCGCAGTCTCAAGAAGGTCGCACCAAAGTATGATGTTGCTGTTGTCTTGACAGCTAAAAGCGAGTTAGGCGCCCTTTGTACCACCGTTCAAACTAGGCTTGATAAAACTACGGGTAATCATCCGCTATAGACAGTGGGAGATAAAAAAGGTTCATCACTTGCAAAAGTAAAAGAATTTTTTGCGTTTCACTGCCTCGTAGGTGAAACTACAACGTGCAGGCAGGCAGATGTCTGAATGTGCGCCTGACTGAGAGCACTTTCATTGTATAGGGGGGAAGGCGAATTCTTACCTGGCATTGCAAGTTCGATCTCGTCAATGCAATCGGAGGACGACCGGTCCCTTTGCACGCCCGATTTTCGCGGCACATCAGTGGTTATGGAAGTGATAAATCTGTCCCGATATAGTTGAGGCTCACTACATCGGTAAAACTAAGAACATGTGCGTGGCTAAGCCATCAGTGAACCTTCAGGAATTTGTTTTTCAGATGGTTTACTAGTATGGCAGTGTCTTCCGATTGTTTTTCACCCTCTCACTGCTTTAGGGATTTGCGCGCGTGCATTTCTTTGCAGGTCTTCTTTTGCCTCTTTCTTTCAATAAAATGTCAGTTGTTAGACCAGCCTCGTCTTGTGCTCCTCTCTTCTCCTGTGTTGTGTCTCCCGGCTGGTTTTAAGGGGGCTCAGCAACGCCTTCCGAGGAGAGCACATTAACTCAATCACTGCACTATGTTGCCATGAAAACCAGAGCCAAATAATACTCTTCTAGACGCAGCAGACGACCCACAATCACGCGTCAAAGTTGGCGAGCCCTTCCCGGCGGCTTTTTTATTCCCGCACCCTCCTCCGTCCCCCGCATCTGCGTAGACAAGTTTAGAGGAGCCCATATTCTTTCAGACGTCAGGCAGCTACCATGGCCGCGGCGAATAAGCCGCTTAGTTCCGGTGGGTCGGGAAGCTCCAGTCCCAGAGGGAGGGTCGGCGAAGGAGCGCCTACCTTCCAGCATGCAAAAAGTGACGAGAGGAGAGGGAAAGGCGCGAAGACGCTCAAATTCAAATTTTAACTGCAGATAACTAAGCTTCTACAAAGCGCATTTAAAAAATTCTTGCTGGACACTTCGGGAAGCGGCGTAATTCAATATCCCAGGAATGCCGCAACTTTATTAGAGCACCCTTAACAGCCCCTTTAATATGTATTACTGAATGCCGGAAGACAGCCATATTAGAGTCAAGCGCACTTAAAATGAATGTTCATTTATTACAAAAAAAAATAATGCTTACTTCATTCTTTATGCATAAAGTAAATGACACTGCATTACAATAAAAAAGACTAACCCTCATGCCCGAACTGCAGTTCCAGCTAACGAGGGGGCACCCTAAACTTGCCCCAAATCCAAAAGCTTGCACTTCAGGCCAACGCAGAAATCAGATCAGATAACTTCTCAAACCGCATGACACCGCCATGCAAAGAATGCGACAACCAATAAAAAAGCAACAATAAAGCGAACTGTAGGTAGCAGCCAATCTCATGCAATCTCATGCAAACTTGCTACAAGGTCAGGCCAACAACGACGTGAAAGAGAAATTTGACAAAACGCCACAGCAAGCACATAAATATTTTTAAGTTTTTCACAGCACACTGAGCCCTTTAAAAGGCAAATACTTTCCTGCAAAGACATACCAGAAGCGTCAGTTTTTCGCCAATAAATGTTTTTCATGTATTTCATTGTTTTTGAAGCATGAGTAGGTGCATAATAGTTAGTTTAATGCGTGCATCCCTAAGCAATGCCATGCCAAAACTGTACTTACAGAAAAAGCTTGCTTTATTGACTGAATAACAATGCCCATTCACAAATTTCCCAGCCTGCTCCAGGTCACTGGCAAAAATCGCGCGCAACTTGGTGGCTTGCACAACTTTCATGCAACTCTTGGTCTTTAGCTGGAAAAAATTGAGGGATCAGCAAGATATCAAATTTTATATGCATTGAAAAACAGCGTTTTCGGAGAGAACAACTATTGTTTCACACTAGCTTTCTACAGTAAGTAAGTTTATCGCGAACTCGTT
This sequence comes from Amblyomma americanum, assembly GCF_052857255.1. Lineage (NCBI taxonomy): Eukaryota > Metazoa > Arthropoda > Arachnida > Ixodida > Ixodidae > Amblyomma > Amblyomma americanum. The sequence goes on from NC_135503.1 coordinate 132,060,653, forward strand.
AACGCTGACTTGCTGCACGACCCCAGCTATATACTGTGTATAGCGATATGGATTCAAATGCTTGTTAGTTCTGAGCCCTTGGCCTTGCACTGGTTAATGCAGAAAAACTCGAAAAGGCTAATAAGAGCTTCGAGGTTTCAGCCATAGGTATTCAGAAGCTAAATGGTCCAGTGAGAGAACATTTGACTGGGTGACACAGTGGCAAACGCTGCTATAGTTGCTTTCACTCCATTGCAAAAAACTTGCACAGCAGAGACGTTAAGGTACGAAACAGCGCAACTAAAACAAAGGACCAGAAAAAGGATACACGGACACGCGCTGACTTACAAATGTCTGTTTTAATCGGAAACCCACATATTTAAAATCTCTAATCGCCGCGTCAGAGCCTAACGTCATTATCACAAACTACAACCTAAGCAGAAAGAAAAATACAGAAAAATAGCAATTGCTGCAACGTATGCACCTACAGGCTCCCATGTTGTTCCATCAGCCATATCTCGCGCTTAGACAAGGCCATCGAAGTGCTGCTCACACAAGAGTCAGCTTCTGTGAAGATATAATACGCCTCTACTACTTCTCGTACTAGTTTTTCTTTATGACGATACAGCACCACATTATTGTCAAAGTACGGTGTACACAGCCAGGATTTGCAATGTGCAACCAACTTTGATGAGCAATAGCCTCCCAAAGAATTAGCATGTTCCAACAGGCGATCATTGAGGCACTTACCAGTTACGGAATCTTATAAACCACTACAACGCTGCACTGCACAAACTGAGTGCCATGACGAACTCCACACCCTTATTTAGTGTTACCAATTTCTTGCGTCTCACTAACGCCGGAACCTTGCTCAATTTGTTTGGCGCAGAAAACAGGATCTTGCCACCTAATTTCTTCGCTGTCTTCTTCGATCTGTGCGATAGGCGATGAACATATGGGATCACCGCCGCTTTGTTCTTACTGCAATTGCGATCTTCAGCTCCTATTTCTTCTTTGCTTTCATTTTCCGGAGTAGCCTGTTGCACGCAGACACCAGTACACTTTCCGGAAAACTTGCCGCTCTGCAACGAGACCATTGTGTGTCAAAGCTCGAACCCACTTCATGCAAGCACGACTTCCTTATAGCCGCTCCCAGGCACGCCATGGCGATCCCATTCTTGACCAGCTTGCAATTATTGGAGTCAAAATCGAGAAGTGGATTTTGCGTTCTTGGGGCGTAGCGCCAACAAACATGGTGCCTTTGAAACTTGAAGTTTAAGTCCAAAAACTGCAGGCGGTCTTCAGAAGGCATCTGATAATTGAACCTTAGTTGAGGCGCCGTGCTTTAAAATACTTTCATGATGTCATTCACAACTTGAGGGCTGGCTTCCGTCGGTAGTGCCACAAGATAGTCATCCACATATCTAAGGATGCTCGAAGTACAATCCTTGAGTTCTTTTTCCAGTGCCCTGTCCACTGCGCCTAAATATATATTGCTCAGAACAGGTGCTGCGCTTGAGCCTTTGCATATGCCTGACCTCTGGACATATGTGCCACCTCGCAACGCCACCAACGTACCCTGCAGATACTCGCTTAATAGGTCCCAGAATGAATCTACTGAAATTCTGCATTGCATCACAAACCGACTCTCGTCGTTGTCCCCTGTGATACATTCCTTGACATGTTTCATGAGATTTAGATGTGGCAACTATTTTTTCACACTAGCTTTCTACAGTGCGCCACGTTTATCGCGACCTCGTTAACGCTGACTTGCTGCACGGCCACATCACTACTGTGTATAGTGATATGAATTCAAATGCTTGTTAGTTCTGAGCCTTTGGCCTTGCACTGGGTAATGCAGAAAAACTCGGAAAGGCCAATAAGAGCTTCGAGCTTTGAGCCATAATTATTTAGAAGCTCGGTGGTCCAGTGAGAGAACATTTGACTGCGTGACACAGTGGCAAACTCTGCTATAGTTGCTTTTACTCCATTGCAAAAAACTCGCGCAGCACAGAACTTAAGGTACGAAACAGCGCAACTAAAACAAAGTACCAGAAAAAGAAGGGTACACGGACACGCGCTGACTTACAACTGTCTGTTTTAATCGTAAAATCAAATATTTAAAATCTCTCATCGCCGCGTCAGAGCCTCACGTCATCATCACAAACTACAACCTAAACAGAAAGAAAAATACATAAAATAACAATTGCTGCAACGTAAGCACCTACAGGATCCCATGTTGTTCCATCAGCCATATCTCGCGCTTATACAAGGACATCGAAGTGCTGCCGATGGAACAACCAGCCAGTTGGAGCCAGTTGAGGCCAGGAGAGCCGCAATTGAGAAGCAACAATTAAAGGCCCTATGTTAAGACATTTGTTTGTATTTCTGTTATCGCTTCTACGAACAACTCAATATTTTCTAATGGTACTCCATCCGACGTCTTAATATGGACTTGAACAAACATTACTATCGCATTTTATGTTGCTGGCGGCCGGCTTCCAGGCTGGCAAGCCGGCCTCGAGAAGGGCTTCCGTACGTTATCATGACGCATAAATGTATGGCCGAGGTGCACACCAAAATTACCAGGCATCCTTCGGTTCGCTCAGGTTGTCGTAGCACACAGTCGCACTGGAGACCGGATCCCTTTAGAGGAACGAGCGCGGAGGCGCAGGAGCTAGACTGTGCCAAAGCAAACGAAACTCTCGAAAGCACGCGATTGACGCCAGTCCCAAGACTTAATTTTCGTCTCGACCGAGAATCCAACGAGAGGGATGCCCACAGGTCGTCCTTGCAGGTGTGAGCAATTACTTTGTTGAGCTGCTGCCTAATCACAAGCGTCTGCTGATCGCATGCCCTTTGCGGCTTGCAAGTCTAAATGGGCATTATTGTGCGTTCACAGTAGCGAGCCCCAGAGTTCGCGCAAGTTAATTAAGCCCAATGGTCAGGTGGGGGCGAACAGGTACTCCTTTTTATAGAATTCGATTGTGACATAATTTCACAAAACTCCTCACTTAATCTGCAGTGTCGCCGGGTATAACGCCACGCCACCTGACCAATATCTGGGTTCTTGTTCCGCCGGGAAATTCAACCGAAGGCGCCAAGCAGCCCCCCGTGCGCGTGAAGTTTCTGGGCGTCCATGTTCAAATCGAATCAAACACGCCGGCCGCCGCATTTCACCTTCGGCTGCATACGTTGTCCTCTATATTTAGCGACATTTTCGTGTCACCGTCACGAAATTTTCAGCGAAGTATATTTTTTTGCTATATCTTGATATGCAGCACGTCACTGCATCTAAAAAAATTCTCTGCCAACAATGGATCACTGTTGGACTTAGGAGCGTTAGCTACGGCAGCTTGAAGTGTTCAGTTTGGGGTGCTCAGTAAACGTGAAGAAGGCCAAATACAAACATCTTAGGGTGTTTGGTTCCGGAAACATTCGTTCTAATATACAAGCAGCGCCATCTGCTCCAAATATTCTGCACTACATTGCGATTTACAGCCTTCTTTGCTATATCCGGTATGTTTCCTCCTTATATATCTGTTCATTAATTGTGTAAACGTGTGCATTACAACAAGACGAATCGTTTGACTCGCATCCGGAACCCTTTGCGACAAGGATTGGGATCTAATGGTCGTCTAGAAGTCTCCGGAATGCATGGCTGTGCGGCGGAAAGGTCGTCGGTGCTAATCCCGCATATATTTTGGGCTTCATATCAATATTTATTTAATCCTGAGGAACATTACAAGTCATTTGACACCACTTCGAGCATTCTGCGTCAAACGGGCGGCCCCCAAATTTGATGCAAATAGGTGTGCCCGGGGTTTCACATCGAAAGCCGCTATACTGGCTTATGTAAAAACGAATCGAAGGTAGGGGCGACAACTGAGGCTCTACGCGCCCGCTGTTGCATTGTTATATAGTGTGGTAACTGTCTTGGCCAATTTGACCTTCCCTGCAGACAGACGTTTCTTTGACAAACGTAAGTAGTAAGAGCGGACGCTCTTAAAACTGAAACGTGGAAAAATTATATTGTGGTTTCTTTGAACACTTATACAGAGAGCTGTGTGCATGTACATACATGCTGCCTTTGTGATACCCGGATGATAAAGGCGAGTAGTTTTTCCTGATTGACGATTAGCGACATTCTTTTCCACGACGAGCGTATATGTGTTCTTGGCCTTTTCTGTGCATGTAGTAATAGTGGTACATTCTGTTACATGGCTTGACGAACACGTCACAGCAGCCAGGAGGACACTGACTTCCAGTAGCACCATACGACTTGCGCACGGCGACTGGTGTGCAGGCGCTGTCGCGGCTGGCTACATGCCGCCAACGCAAGCACGTGGGGATACGCGGACACCGCTGGCTACGTCGCTTGTGCATTATAGCTTTCTGGGCTTTCAAAGCCGCATTCTCTCGAGCAGGCACTACTTTCCTCAACAGAAGGGAATTAGGTGGGTGCTCGAGCATTGCCTCTTTTCTATGCCAATTCTCGTTCGGAAAGAGAGCCAGATCGCGGAAAGTGAGTTGAAAACTCGACTTGCCAATATGAATTAGCACTTCATTTCACTCGGTGCCCGTCACCAACAGACCAGAGCACTTCGCAGCCTCTTCGCGACTCGCCACATTGAACGCGTTCTAACGCACCTTTGGTGAATTTGATCCTATTGCTGTCACACGACGGCATGACAGTATTTCTAGAACTCTGCTGTAAAACGATTATCTTCGCCAGGAATCTGTCGTAAGACACATCCCACGATAAGAATCTATCGCGCGAAACAATCCATGACAGGCATCGTCGCGCGACACATCCCACGACAGGTATCTGTCGTGCGACATGTTCCACGACAGGTGCCTGTCGCGCGGCACATCCCACGACAAGCTGTTCTTTCGCGCGACAGGCCGCAGGACAGGCACATTTATCGCATGAAAATTCGCGTGCTAGAAGTCGGTCGCGCCATTGCACCCACAACAGGCAACTCTGTTGAGTAACGCAGTCCCTGTCGCGCGGAACGACTGTCTCTGTCGCACGACAGAACCTGCGACAGGAACCTGCTGCGACAGGGTCCTTCTTCGCACGACAAAATACAGGAAAGGTGTCTGTCGTGCGGCAGAACCTACTACAAACACCTTAGTCGCGCGAAAGAACCAACGACACGAACCTCTGTCGCACGACAGAAGGCACAAGACAGCTTGTATTGCTTCACAAAATTGTGTCGCGTGAGAGATTCGCGACAAAAAATTTTGTCGTGCGTTTTTGTCGGGAGCGCGCATCCAAAGCGCGTTCACCACGAAGCTCGCGGCTTGCTGCCGGTTTTTCGGCGCGGAATCTATTCTGGCGTTCTTGGCATCGGGTTTGTCGAGAATGATTTTCCGGCGAATTACGACTGCAACTTGAGTCCCGCGCGTTTCGGCAAGGCGCCTGGCAGCGATTCTACGTGGTTTGCTGCTCCGCGCATCCATTACACCGTACCTATTTTGTCTTCTCCCCGCCTGTATCGTCGGATCAGTAAGAAATTTTGCTCAAGAGTTCCCGTCACGTTCGCTTGCTGATACAGAACACTTGACTTTCTTTTTAGTAGGCGCGTAGATATAGAGCTTGATCCCTAAAACACATCTCCAAATCACGAGCCGAAACTTCAGCGTCGGGCGGGTATGCCATGAACGCTGCATTTATATGCTGCATTAAAAAACGCAGCATATAAAGAGAAAGACACAAAACACCAACAACAAAACAAACATTAACGCTGGCGCATAGAATATAATCAAGCAGGTGCCTCTAGATATCAAAACTCTCGCGCATGCAAGACTGCCAGGATCAGCCACACACACTGCTGCTCATTCATGCGGATATGATTTGCCCCAGCAATTTCTCCATTCAAGTGGTCTGGATGGCGAAACAAGATGGTGGTTATATCAAGGAAAGGCTTGCAGCCTGTAAGCGCCTGTGTCGTCTTGTCTACCTTGTCGTTGGTCGTGGATGCGCTAAACTTTGCCGTGATGTAGAGCGCACGCGAACTTACCAGTATGCTCAAGAAGCAACCCCATCCTGCGCAGTTGATGCGAGGCGGGAGCCAGCCTAGACCAGTTATGCAGCCATCGATGTAAGCAGCAAACGGGCCACGGTGCCAGGCGCAGCCAATGGGCGTCGTAAAACGGACGTGGTACAGTCACGACCATGCTCACAACATAGAGATGGCGCTCGCCTCTCTGAGCTTAAAGCGGTGACGAAAGAGGCGCCGCATCCCCGAGCGTTTTCCAACTGTCAACATCTAATACACAGACACACGCGCGCGCGCGCGCGCGCGCGCACACACACACACACACACACACACACACACACACACACACACACACACACACACACACACACACACACACACACACACACACACACACACACACACACACACACACACACACACACACACACACACACACACACACACACACACACACACACACACACACACACACACACACACACACACACACACACACACACACACACACACACACACACACACACACACACACACACACACACACACACACACACACACACACACACACACACACACACACACACACACACACACACACACACACACACACACACACACACACACACACACACACACACACACACACACACACACACACACACACACACACACACACACACACACACACACACACACACACACACACACACACACACACACACACACACACACACACACACACACACACACACACACACACACACACACACACACACACACACACACACACACACACACACACACACACACACACACACACACACACACACACACACACACACACACACACACACACACACACACACACACACACACACACACACACACACACACACACACACACACACACACACACACACACACACACACACACACACACACACACACACACACACACACACACACACACACACACACACACACACACACACACACACACACACACACACACACACACACACACACACACACACACACACACACACACACACACACACACACACACACACACACACACACACACACACACACACACACACACACACACACACACACACACACACACACACACACACAGGTTGCCTGCGAATGGGGTAAGTAAGGCCTACGCCTTAAGAAGTGGGCAGTCTTACAGCAGGCATCGCTACGAATCGCTTCTGTATGCTCGAGCCTGTATTGGGATGGAGACCTCGCCTTAGTAAGTTGGTCTCGCCAAGCGAAGACCTCAATTAAACTTCGAAGTCTTGCTCGAGGTTGAGGTGCAGTTTGCTGACATCAGGAAATATCTGTCTGTGGCCCACGCACATCAGCATCAACTTAATTACCTCGTGAATATATAGGTAAACCCCTTCAGGTCGCCCCCTTCCTGCTTAAGTGGTGTCCAGAAATTTGAGAGTTCGTACCAGTGTAATAGGCTCAAGCTGGTATGATAGGCGAATTTGAGATCTCGTATCGAAAACTAAGGTAGCGCAATTTGCATGAGGAGTAAGTTATGGAACCAATGTTCCCGGGTACCAATATAGGGCTGAAAAAGAACACATTGAGATGGAATGTCAGTGTGAGCCGCAAGAAATGCTATGCCACCTGCACTGACGCAACTGCTAACTCTGCGATGAAAAGCAAGAGAGCTCAAGAGAGTATTTATTCAATTTCAATTCATTATTTCAAATGTACACATGAAGAGGGTCGACGGAAAAAAGACAGTAATATGTGGCTTGACGTGCTCTCGGCCCCTACACACAGGGCAGCAGGCGACATGAAGAGGAACATAAGCTATCGAGATAGGCGATAAAACAGCAATTATAACAAACAGAAAGGAAAGAATATCGCGCAAACTAAGTGCGTCTGAGGTTACTTCAAGAACGCCATTTCATGAAAAGAATTCGAAAGAAGCAGTGAAATATGCATGTTACAATCAAAAATGTAGCACATACACTCTGTATATCTTTGCGGCATACTCGGGACACGTCAACATTTGCAGCATGAAACTTATTTAAAAGACGGGATAACGTGTTTGCTTGGCTATGTGTACCATACATTGTGCGGCATGTTGGAACGTGCCACATTTCGCTATGTCTGTGTGGGTAAGTTCGTACTTTTATCGAAAGGTGCGCCTTATCGCTCTTGTGATTTAAATTTTGTTTTATTTTCTTTTTGTCTTTCATTCAGCCTAAAATGGTATAATTCAAATATTTTTACAGCACTGAGTTGGTTGAATAGATCGCATGTATCTACTTCATAACCTTCGTTAAGTACGGCACACAGAGCTTTCTTCTGTAGAATATATTTTTCAATTTTATTTGCAACTGTAGTTCTTCCCCAAAATAGGTGAGCATAGTTCACGCGGGACATAAATAGGGAGTTATAAAGGAGAAGCTCAATTTTGTATGGAAGCATGTGCCGATGTCTGTTGATGATACCCGTGACACGAGAAAGTTGACTAATGACAGCGTCAACATGATTGCTCCATCTGAGCTGACAATTAAAATTTACCCCTAATATCTTAATATTTTCTACAACCTCAATGTTTTCCAAACCAAGCATAAGATCGCACGGTGTCGTAATGCATTTATTTTTTGGTCAGATGATAACAGCTTTTGTCTTTGTTGCATTAATTTTTAACTGATTTGCAAGTGACCATTCGTGCAGTGTACTCAATGTTCTGCTTGCCTGGTTTATGCCTTCTTCAATTGTGGCTGACGAGAAAAAAATTGAGACATCATCTGCATACATAACACATTTCACATTAGGGCATTCATTAACATATAAATAATGTATAAATTAAAAAGTAGAGGCCCGAGAATGCTGGCTTGAGGTGCGCCAGCGGTTACTTTTTACCGAGGATCGGAAGCTATAATGGTAAACGGAAAGCGGTGCTCACGATAAGTCGCAAGAGGTGCATGAACAGGACCCTTGAGACCTTAGTCAAACAGTTTTGCCAAGAGTCGGTTATGACTGATGTAGTCAAAGGCCTGCGAAAAATCTATGAAAACACCGAGAGCAAGTTTCTTGTCTTCGAAACATTGCAAGATATACTCTTTCAGGCTGAGTAATGCGGTCTGAGTTGACTTATGTTTTATAAAACCAAACTGTGAATCTTGTAATTTTGTGTGACTCACAAAAGCATGCTATACGAGTGTCAATGAGTTTTTCCAATCTCTTAGGAAAGATTGGCAGCACTGAAACTGGTCTATAATTCAAAATACAGTTTATCGCCTTTCGTATACAGAGCAGTAATTTTATCAGTTTGCATGCGCCGTGGAAACACTCCGGATTCTAGACTTAGATTAAATAGATGTGCTAAAACCGGGGCTAAAATACCCAATACATGTTTTACATTACGAATCTGCAAATCATCTATATCATGCCATCTGCTTTTCTTCATATTTAGAAATGCTGTGAATATTTCAGAACATGTAGTTGGATTTAAGTACTTAGAATTAGTACTGGGCCTGATGCGAGTTTCATATGTTTTGTTTGAGCAGCTTTGGTATTCTCGAGTCACAAAATATTGGTTGAACGCCTCTGCTAATTCGCGCCGGCTGACTTTTTGTCCTTGAACAAGTACTTCTTCGGGAGAGCTAATCTGTGGTGTGCGTAAAATAACGGAGTTAATCTGGTGCCATAACTTTCGAATATCGGCGTTGCATAATTCAAATTTACAGTAGTAATACGAGCCTATAGCACGCCTTAACTCTTTAGTTAACTCATTTCGAAACATATTTTATTTTTTTAATAATTCCGGATCGCGTGTAGTGTTGAAGTGTTTGTACATTTTTTCTTCAGAATGTATCTTCTGAAGCAGACGTGACGCAGACATGACGGGTGTCCTTGCGCCCTTTCCGAGGTGATAAGTGCGCCTTGTAAAAAATCTTGGTCAATACAAAATCGCGTTTCTTTTAGTTTGTGACCGTTTTTCAGTATAGCTGTCTTTTGCTTCGAGTGTAATAGTTTAAATATAACCGGTCGGTGATTGTTGTTGTGCGGTATTCTTAATCTATGGATTCGTTCTATGTCGACCTGGTCGAGCCGAAGAGTGTCCTCTATAATTGTTTCATTAACAGCCTGCTCGAGCGTTTCAGTATTCTCTCCTTCTACTTTCCCTAAGCCATACACTAATAGATTCGATCGTCTGCTGCGATTTTCAAAATCGTCTATCCGTTTTTCGAGACTGTCAATCATTTCATTCATGCGGGAAACTTCACAAAGGCAAGACGCTATTTTACTTTCCAACGACCACAATACATCTAATTTCTTATCCATTTCTGTAAGTCGATTTTATTTTATGTCCTTTATGTCACTGGCTATGTCCTTGAGGTGTTTTGCAATCTGTTGAAGGCCAGGACCAGGGTTAGTTTCAACGTCTCCACCTAAAAGTAGCAATTTTTCCACATACACCACAGTATCATGCACTAAACTCTGAAGCTGCGGGCACGGCAGCACTAGTAGAAAGCGGTGATCTGAATAAAAACATTTTCCGAATTGTTTCCTTACCTGCACAATGAAGGCAAAAAGGATTATTCCACCGCATGCCGGTAGTGCCGCCCTGCCCAGTGTCAGCATTACGTTCGGGGAGGCCATATATACTGTGGAGTTGCGGTGGCGCTGGTAGCATTCCGCATGCGCAGTGGTCCGCGCAGGTTACCGATGATGATTGTTGGTTCCAGGGTTTTTCCAGATGCTGCGCCAGCACGACTCGCACGTGGAACGGGTGGTGGGTTGTTTGTCAGTGATCGATCGCATTTTCTTCTGGATGGTTGCTGATACTAGCGCTGGTTCGACACCGCGCTCCGATGAGGATCTGCACAATAAAGGCAAAAGGATTATGGCACCGCATGCCGGTAGTGCCACCGTGCCCAGCGTCAGTATTACGTTCGGGGAGGCCATATTTACTGTGGAGTTTTGGTGGCGCTGTTAGCCTTCCCCATGCGCAGTGGGCCGCGCAGGTTCCCGGTGATGATTGTTGGTTCGAGGGTTCTTCCAGACGCTGCGGCAGCACGACTTGCCAGTGGAACGGGTTTTGGTTTGTTTGTCTTTAAAGAGCAAAGGCGACAAGGAAGCTACCTGAGGCGCACCTCCTGATTTTCTATAAATTCTCGAGCATATGCCATTTCCAACCAATAAGAGCGCGGTATCTTAGAGGAGCGCTGGTATTAACTGCTAGTGATCTGTTGAGTTGCGTGTAATTGCGCAACGCAGGGCACCAGTGTGATTCAGCGAACCATCCTTCGCATTTTCTCGGTAAGTAAGGAACGAGGAAGTTGAAAGGCAGCTACGAGAGGCGTGACGCTATAGCTTCCATACCTAAAGGCGTTGCCTGTCAGGGTCTAATATGCACACCACAAAGCACCCGCTGATGACAAGATGCTGCCTGAATGCGCAGGCCAGCCTACACATGGGGCCAGAGCCAGCGCGTGTTCATGTTGACTCGTCCGGTGCCGACCGCGGCTCCCTCCGTCGTTCGGATCAGGACGATGCGGAGGGCGACCGGTACCGGCCCCCGCGGCCAACGACAATTTTCCGCTAGGTGGCCGAAGTACATGCAACGGATTATCGCGCTTAATTAGCGCTCCCACGTCAATTCTTCAGCGGGTGACATGCATTCCCCAAGAAACCTAAGGAGAGTCACTCAGCATAGATATCTAAAAAGTTCGATTTGCTTCATCTGCAACAGATTATGTAAACAAGGGCTGCTATCTTTAAGAAATGTCGCTGAGAAATCATGGCTAGCAGATGCATACTGAAAGCTAGGAGTTTTATGCAAAACTCTTTATATAATGACCGGCCTTGTTACTGCCTATGTGTTGGATGATGTGGTGCGTCTGGTTTTGCATGAAAACGAAACTTCGGGCTCGTGTACTGAGCCAGAGCAACACCACGTCAAAGTGGTGCTGGTTGCGGTGTTCATCTAGAAGTGATAAACTCATTGTGCCTTTTTGCTTCCATAAAAAAATTAAGGGTTTTTGAGGAAAGGAAATGGCACAATAACTCTCCCTTCTCGGCGGAAACCTGAACCGTGCCTTGAGAGAAGCCGCCGCGGTGGCTCAGTGGTTAGGGCGCTCGACTACTGATCCGGAGTTCCCGGGTTCGAACCCGACCGCGGCGGCTGCGTTTTTATGGAGGAAAAACGCTAAGGCGCCCGTGTGCTGTGCGATGTCAGTGCACGTTAAAGATCCCCAGGTGGTCGAAATTATTCCGGAGCCCTCCACTACGGCACCCCTTCTTCCTTTCTTCTTTCACTCCCTCCTTTATCCCTTCCCTAACGGCGCGGTTCAGGTGTCCAACGATATATGAGACAGATACTGCGCCATTTCCTTTCCCCCAAAACCAATTATAATTATATATTGAGAGAAGGAAGAAAGGTGTAGTCCTCCTTCTTCTCACGGTGGAAAGAAGAAAGACTGAAAGATGCCTTACAGGTGGTTTCCGGAATAACTTCGACCGCATGGGGATTTCTGAGGAACATTTGCATTTTTTACACCAAATCGAGAGGATACGGACACGGCGACTTCTACGCCGACGACTGCGATAAATTTGGAGAAGTAGGCTGGAACAACTAGGGATGCAGAAAAGCACTCAAACGAGGTTGCTGTGTTTACGCACTCGGAGACATTTACAGCCAATAATTTTATATCTGTGCCAGGATATTATAAACCACGACACAACCCCGATGCTGTTAAGAAGCATAATAGTGCTTGGGATGCATTCAGAGCTTTTAGTCACAGTGCCCAACGCAGCAGAAGTTTTGTCATCTACATCGTGTTACACGGTTATATGGGAAGCGACACTTTGTTCTCGGAGGCGTCACACTAAGTGAAGCAGGGGACAGGTTTTACGCTGGCTTGAGCCGCTGATATTAGCAGGACCATGCAGGGATTCATGAAGATATGGGAAGTTATGTCCTTAAAGAGCGAGGTGCGAAACGTTGCATCAAAAAGAATAGGTAGTCGCAATTAATGATAATATTAATTGGTATTGGGGGAAAGGAAATGGCGCAGTATCTGTCTCATATATCGTTGGACACCTGAACCGCGCCGTAAGGGAAGGGATAAAGGAGGGAGTGAAAGAAGAAAGGAAGAAGAGGTGCCGTAGTGGAGGGCTGCGGAATAATTTCGACCACCTGGGGATCTTTAACGTGCACTGACATCGCACAGCACACGGGCGCCTTAGCGTTTTTCCTCCATAAAAACGCAGCCGCCGCACTCGGGTTCGATCCCGGGAACTCCGGATCAGTAGTCGAGCGGCCTAACCACTAAGCCACCGCGGCGGGTGTAGTCGCAATTGCAGAAAACAGGTGTAAGTCTGGAATTTGCACGGTTTGTACCGCTGAAGTCTCTGTAGCAAGAATGGCTGATAAAGAGAGAGTAATAGATAAGAGCGAGTGAATACTGTTGCAAGCGAGGCAAGAAAACTGCCCCAAGGTTTCTGAAAAAAGTACATTAATGAAGATGTGAAATTTATTCCAGGCATCGCGAAGAATAAATAGAGCTGAGGGCCAAGTCAGCTTTTTTCTAGCGGCAGCCTGTGACTGAAGACTAAGATTAAGGTCCAAATAAAGCGAATATATTTCGAAACATTCGAAGATTAAAAAGAACTAGCTCACCAGATACTAAAGCGCCTGCTCTTGTTGCCGCGATAGTCCGATACTCTTTCATATATCAAGAGAGATCCATCTAAACCGCAACATTTATGTCCCCGGACACGTCACTCCAGCACAGCGAGGTACAATTGACCACCGTCACCAAGGAAAGCCAACTACCGTTTATTAAACTAGTCCCCTCGTCCGGCAAGACCGCTGGAGCCCTGTATTGAGGAATCCAACCAGCAGCTCTGCAAACGCCTTTTCATTAGTTGGATGGTTGGCCTCAAATAACGCCTTAGTCGATGTCAGTTTTTCTTCCTCCTCTTCCAAAGCGTGCTCGCGCATGCTAGCTCGTGCTAGCCACGCCTTCTCAGCGTTCGGCGCTGGTGGTTGGGCTTTTACTAATAAACTAGGTGACAACCGCTGCAGCGTAGAATTAAAAGTGCGAAACTCATAACTCATCGGTGGGAGGATGGAGAAAAAGGGCATGTCAGCCGACTCGGCTCAGTCATAAGGATGGCTTACTTCAATAGGCATTCGATCGGCGTAGGGTTAATAGAAGAGATGTGGTAGAGGCTTTTGCACTGCCGTGGGCGTAGTCAGGCTGATGAAGATAATGATGGATTAAAATGTCCGACAACGAAAGAACGAAGTCGCACAAACTTTCTCCTCCACTCTCGAATTTGAAAAGCGGCGAGAAACCGTTTTTACTCTTGGACTCTAGCAGGCGATGAATGGAAACATGCAATTTAAAATGCAACACTGGAAAAAATTGACCTCTACGTGTCGTATTGACCGGGTGCTGCATTGCAGTTTTACGCTTGTAGCGTCGCAGTGCAGCGCCATATGAAAGACTGGACTGACAAAGAGGAAGTTGTGTTACTAGAAATCCAAGTGGTAAGTTGAGCAATTTTCTCTCCTGTGTAGTTTATTTTTATTCCTTCTCCTTGCGCTACCTTGTCGTTGTTTGATTACCACGCATTGTAGAACCGGTCAACGAAGCCTGAAATCGGCGCAGACTTTCCAGCAAAGCGACTTCTCGGTAGCGACCGTGAAGTCGCTTGTGGCTCCTGTGTAGTCCCTGACGACCTCACTGTACTATTGTTGACTAACGTCGCTACTGTTTGCAGGCTACGTCACTATTTGAAACAGCCGTATTATGGCCCTTGGGGTGGCGAATACTTTCCGAGGGCTCCGGAAAGCGGAGCTTACGAACCAGTACACGCGTTTGTCTCAAACGGAGTCGAGTCGCCGCCTTCTTGCTCGACTCCATATACAACACACCAATCTCACGGAAGACAGGTTTTGAATCCCCGAAATGTGGAGACGCACCCTCCATGTGAGACCTCTTCCATCCAACGTGTCACACTAACATCATAATGGTCGGCGCTTGGCACCAGCGGAAGCCATAGCCCGACATCATGGCAACAGAACAGGTGTTTACTACGTGGACGCCTCCGGCCCTCACCACAGGAGATGGTACACTGCCATGGTAGTTCACAACAGCAACACAATTAACGTCCTCACCTTCAGAGCCCGCAGTGAACATTCGCAGAAGTCACGATTGCTTTCGACGCTTCGCATTCCGATTCAAAATACATAATCACCGACTCGCGAGGGGCTTGTCGGAACATCGAACAAGGCTAGACTCCCTTTCTAGCCTATCGCATCTGCCTAAATTGCATACCGGATACGGACCTCGCACACCGTTACGTTATATGGGCCCCTGCTCATCAGGGGTTGGCAGGAAACTAGGAAGGAGACGAAGCCGCATGCGCGCTCTCTCACCAGGCTGTTTTATCCTCACCCACCTGATCAGGACCCCAATTTTAATCCGGTATTATGGCATGCTATCAATATAGTCATCGCCTTTACCCCCGCCAATGTAAAGGCATCAAAAAGGCTGATGAGAGGCTCCTTCTCCGGCTTCTCACTAATACATTGCTGTGCCCGGCAGCCCTAGACTATTTTGATCCCTCATTTAGCGGCAGCTGCCCGCACTGCACTGCGGTGTCTTCAGACACCTGTCACATGGTGTCGGTCCGCACGTACAACCTGAGTATTCCTCCCATCCCCAACCCAACCCGGGAGGACTGGGAGGCGACCCTGCTCGGCTGCCACGACTAACAGGCGCAACAAGCCTTAAGCGGGCGCGCCCGAGCGGCGGCCAACGTCACTGGGGTCCCAAACTAGGGACCTTCATCTCGTGCTTTTAAGGACCGGTCCCTTACAGGCTTGTGTAAACATATCTTCTGTCTTGTGTATATCTAATAAATGTTTTCACCACCACCACCACCTATCTATACAACGAGAAACAGGACACTTTTACGTTTTGGTGTTGAGTTCGCGTAATTTAAAAGCCTTGCACGACACTCTGTTAACTTTAGCCAAGCTATGAACGTTATTCCGCCTTAACCACAATACACCAATATTCCACATAAGCAGCCCACATGTCTCCTTAGAAGAAATCATTTTTTTCTTACGCTATAACTCCCTGAAATTTTTTTGCCTAATTACATCGCTTTATGCACTCATCAGAATAGAATTCGTGAGAAATTTAAGGAAAGGAAAACTTTACAACCTGTATTCTTGGCTTCTGCGAACATGGTAGCGTTTTCAGAGGCCTTCCTCCATTGAGTTATCCCCGGGGTCGTCTCTGTCTTATCTTATCCATCCGTGGTCAATAGTCGGTTGCCCTTATTCCAGGGCCACGCTAGCCTCTGCCGCCCGTTGGGCTCGCTGAGCTGGACCCAGACCGCGGTCGTCTTTGCAGCGGTCGCTGGGCAGCAGAGTCTCCCATTGCTCCTCGCTCGGGTTTTGTGTTTTCGGGACCACGCCAATTTTCTAACAGGTCCACGTGATGTCGTATAGTGTGGGGTTTTCGTAGCCCAGGGAAACGCGTTGACGTCTATCGTGCTGTGCATTTTGTTTAGTATGTGGAGGTTTCGCAAAGAGATTGTCTGTAGTTGTCTCTAGGTGACAGCTTCTCTGTAGAGCGATTTGAGTCGCGGGTGATATCGTTTTCTGCTGCCCCCATAGTTGTCTGGTATGACCAGTACATCTAGGGTACTTTCCTGCTTTCCTCGAGATTTTAGACCTCGGATCTTCGGAGCTTTGTATCCTCCAGCTCCTGTCAGCCTCATGGTTTCCTGCAACTCCCGTGTTTGCCGGTACCCATAGGATCATATGCCTTATCATTGTCGTGTCGTTTTTTTCTCGTGTTCTGTATGACTGTCGCCCGCTTCGAGGAGTGCACGTATGTCTAGGTGACCTACTCTGCCATTAATGAAATTTCCGCAGGCTGTTTGATAGTCTGAAAGTACTTCTAGCGAAGTCACGGCTAAAGCAACAGCTCCTTCCTCGGCCTCGGCTGCCGTGAATCTCGCGTGGACGCGGTGGTCATTTCGCGGAGTTTATAGTCGAACACTGTGGCCACAGCTGTTTTATTTCTCTTCCTTCCCCTCTGGCGTATGTAGCCGTCAAGGTACTGCTTGGTCCTGTTGCTGGCGGCACAAGATCGTTGGATGAATTGGGGCCGCGTTAGACGTTGGAGTCCATATTCCTTAATATTGGCGCTACCTCGAGCGTACTACGATACTCATCGAAGACCGTTTCTGTTGATGTCATTTCTCACATCTGCTCATAGTGTCCGAGTCCCTGTAGAAGCGCTCTACCCGTTTTGGTTTGCGGTGGGCTGAGGTTTTGCGATTCTAGCTGTGCCTCTCTTAGCTACTCGAGACTGTTTTTCATAGAGTAAGGCAAGAACCCAGAAGAAGCATTTACGTCACATTTTTTTAAGCCGTCCTTGAAGCCCCCCCCCCCCCCCCTCCACCCCCCGCTTCCGCTCCGCCTGCTTGCCCGCGGCCTGAGCGCGAATGCTCATGTGCAGCAGACAATGCAGCTGACGACGCCGATGTGCCCAGCGTTACTATTGGCTGCGTCGTCGGCCAAAGACTCTCAGTAGGCCTTGCACATGACTTCCGGCACATTTTTCGGCGTGCAGCTCCCCAGGTGGTCGAAATTACCTGGAGAAATCCACTACGGCACATCTTTCTTCCTTTCTTCTTTCACTCCCTCCTTTAGCCCAAACCTTACGGCGTCGTTCGAGAGTCTACCGAGATATGTGAGAAAGTTGCGCGTCATTTCCTTTACTCGAATCTGATATTCATATCTTGTATTTGTACATGGTGTATATTAACCCCTACACCTACCCTTTCTTGCTATCGCTTCCTTCTTTTCTCTCTCCCTGTACTTTTATTCCCGCTGGTCACAGCTCAGGTGCTTGAGGTATAGATAGCAGATGCCACGGGTTCAACATCATTTCCTTCCACTCTTAATTTATTCATAAATAGCCACTAACAACAGTATATTTAATAGGATAGAGAAGGCTTTTCCTGAGCTTTCGTTCCTCCATGGTGATTTGAAAGCCCAGGTCATTTTTCTTTTGAAGTGTTTTGTGGTAGTCGGTGCGCTATCTTATAAGATTTGTGTAAGAGGGATTCCGCTTGTATTTCACTCTTCTTAGGGCACTATAGAGCAGGCTGCGCATGTATGGACCGCAGCAGACGACGCGGTTTTCTCGTTTCGGAAGACAGCAGCTTGTTCTTGTGCGTCCGTGATTAACTGGCTTGTGCACGTATTTTTTGTTGAGAGACGTGTAGTGATTATTTTCCTGTGTGGCTGCTTTCACGTGCAATTCATCGCGTCCGCACCTCCGAGTAGTTCTGTGGTGAATTCGTTGGTGTTGTGTGCGCGTTGTGTGGTGCGTGTATCCGTTCTGCGTGCTTTCACCATGTAGTCAAGTCATGTAATGAGCTCTCCATTGTGTTTTTTCTAATGCCCGTCCCTAAACGGGCTACGTGTGACTGCACAAAAAGTTGTGAAAGTCCAAGCGACAGTGCAAAGAGAAGACTTGCTTTGTGCCATAGTGTAAAAGCGGTATACCGTCGAACAAGGAGCGCGTTTCAATGTGTTTTTCAACATCTGATGATATTTGCAGAATGGGAAAGAAACTTCAAAAGAGAAGACGGAAGGCTGACACCAGCTGCCGAATTTTGGGAGTAATATTTTTAGAGCAGTTTTACGGAGCGCATGTTCAGTATCACCGAAAAGTGGTAGCAGCCCTGTCTAGAGCGCGGTGACTGTGCTCTACGAATCAAGTCAGCGCCACCTAGCGTTAGGGTCTGGGCTTGAGTTATGCGTCTCATGCGCACGAGCGGCAAAAAATAAAGCGGTGCCTGCTCGTGGGTTCCCGGCCTCATTTCAGTTCCAGCCTCGCGGACGGCAGACTATTTTGTAGTCGCTCTTTGGGAGTTGCGGTAGCGGCACTCGCCTTTTGATAGCGGGCTGCTTCCGTTTCTTCTTGGCAGGAACGCCGGAGTCATCGTTGGCGGCGTCAGCTCAACGATGACGACTTTGCGCCACGCCAACTCGAACTCGCCATGTGCGCGGCAGCCAAGGTTCCTCTTCAGGCCGCACTAACTGAAGACACCATGCGTGTTAATTCTAATAACACGCTCACTCTAAGCACCCCGGCACGCCAGCGAGCTGCAATGTACTCTGAAGTCAAAGCGTTCCAGCTTGGAGATCACACCTATGAAGTGGCGACGTATGTAGCAGCGCCAGACGACTCAGTCAGAAGTGTCATTTATCAAGCCTACGACGGAAACTCGCCGGAGGAAGTCCGACAAGGCTTCATTAATCGCAACCCGGGTGTCGTGATCCTCGACGCTCGTCAACTGGGTCGTTCAAAAACGATCCAGATAACATTCCAAGAAAACAAAGTTCCGAGCCAGATCTACTATTGGGGATCCGTATTCCATGTGCACCCTTACCGGGAACAAGTCGAAACCTGCTACAACTGCAGGAGAGTCGGACATAGAGCCGACGTCTGCTACAGACCCAAAGCCAACCTGTGCCACCGATGTGGCGAGAACCATCCTGCACCTCCTGATGGGGAGCCACTCACATGTAAATCCGACTGCATCGTGTGCCATGGGGCACACCACACCGGGAGCCGGAATTGCAAGCACCGCGTCATGGTCCGGAGACAACAACCACATAGGCTTAACGAGGGTGCGGCCCAGCATCACGTGGAAGGTGCGGCCCAACATCACGTGGAGCATCACCCGAGATCCAGGCACCGATCTTCGAGCCAGGCGAGGAACCAAACATGGAACCAGGGCAGGGATAGATCCAGTTTCTTCTCGCCGCTGAGTGGGGCGGCTGATGGAGAGAAGAGCACAAATTCAGACCGAGGCAGAAGCAGCAGCCGAACCAACAAAAAGGTGAGCTGGCCAAATCCGGCCTCCCAACAGATGAGCGCTCGGGAGAAGGAACTTATAGAACAATTCCACAAAGAGCTTAAGGCGCGTGACGAGGAAAACGCCAGACTAAAGAAAGAAATGGCGGAGCTTCGTCGACTTGTCATGGCCTCGAGAGAGCAAAGAGCACAGTCACAGCAAACACCTGTGCAAGCCCCTCTTAAAGCACCCATTCCCGCAAGCGAGGCTATGGAAACAGACAAACGCACCGCAATTAAAAGACGCCCTCCCCCCGCGGAGAATACCAAAAACAAACGAGCTGCCGAAACCTCTGCAGGCGATGTACCGCAGCCGGCTACGCCCGCTCCATTAAGAGCTGACCCTAATGCAATCACTACAAGAGTGGATAGCATTCAGAACAAGGTAGACAGCCTAGAGGTTAGAGTAGGAAACTTAGAGGCTAAGCTAGATGTCTTAGCAGTGGAATTCAGACCGTTCCAAACTCAAGGAATGTCTATGTTCCAACAAGTGATGGAGAAGCTGACCGCATTGGAGAACAGCTTAACATCATTAGAGCAAAGAGTGGATCACCAATATGGCCCCGTCGCAACAAATGGAGGTATGGCAGTGGAATTGCAGAGGCTTCCGGCGGAAACGGGGGAATCTGCAGTTTCACATTCAAGCACAACAACGTCCACCAGACATTATTGCTCTACAAGAAGCTAGTGGCGCGGTCAAATTACCGGGCTATAAGGCGTTTCTTCCGCCAGGATATGATGCCGGCTCAATTACGGGCGTGTCCACCGCCGTATTATTCCAACGCAATATTACTGCTCAACAGCACTCCATAGAAAGTTCAAAGGAAGACTACGTCCTCCTTGAGATTTTACCCAAGAAACGAGGAGATACAAATTTGTTTCTGCTTAATGTATATAGCCCACCCAAAGATAAGGGTACCGGTATACCGGAATTACTTATCAAGACTCTGAAACTAGCGACTAAAGCCCAGCTATTAATAGTAGGGGACTTTAACGCACCACACCCGGAATGGGGATACACTAGAGCCGGTCCCAAAGGCAGCAGGGTATGGCAAGTGGTCCAAAATCTAGGCCTAACTGTCCTGAACAACCCCCAAGAAATCACGACACTAGGCAACAGTATATGTAAAGACACGTCGCCAGACCTAACCCTGGCAAAGAACATACAAAACCGAACATGGACTAACACAGGACACACGCTAGGCAGTGACCATTACATTATATCTACCACCTTTGAGACAGCAAAGCATAAATCAGTCTTCAACAAAGTAAAAATTACGGACTGGGACAAGTTCAGGGTAATAAGAGAACAAAGACAAAAAGATGAAAGCACAGACCCAGTAACTGAACATCTCGGGGACTGGGTGGAATCAATAAAAATGGACATTAAGGCTACCACAGCCGAAATCGGCTTGGAAGAAGGACAAGTCACTGTCTCTAGGTTATTGCATATGTTGGAAGCACATTTCAGCTTGCAAGACCGCTGGAAGAGGAACAAACACAACAAAAATCTTAAAAAGAGAATTGCACAGTTGCAGAGACTAATTGAAAAATATACTCTAGAGCTTCAACACAAACAATGGGAGCAAATTTGCAACCGCATGAATGGCAAGCTCGAGTGCAGGAAAACTTGCCATCTGCTAAGGCACCTTCTTGACCCCACAGAGGCTAAATCAACTAAACGAGGTCAACTTATGAGATTAGTGCATCAGTATCAAGGCACCACAGAGGAGCTCTTAACGGAACTATGAGATCGATACTTAACCACAACCCCAGATGGACCGCTGCCAAACTATCAGGGAACACCAAACGACGACTTGGACGCTGAGATTACGGAGTCGGAAGTGTGGCTTGCCACGGGGCAACTACGCACCACGTCTGCAGCCGGGCCTGACGGTGTTACTAAAAAGCACTTAGAAACTTGGACGCAAGGTCAGTGACAGCACTCACTGATCTCATGAACAAATACTGGACAGACGAAAACATTCCACAAGAGTGGAAACATGCAAAGATTACATTCATTCCAAAGCCAGGGAAGAAATTGTGTATAGAGAATCTACGCCCAATCTCTTTAACATCCTGCTTAGGAAAGTTAATGGAACATATAATTCTCAATCGGCTACAAGAATACGCTGAGGACAATAACTTACTCCCTAACTTCATGCTAGCTTCAGGGCTAATCTTTCTACCCAAGATGTTATGCAGAACTCAAGGCAGACATAATACACATGGAACGCAGCAGAGGAACTAAAGCCATATTAGGCTTGAATTTGAACAAGGCGTTTGATAATGTCGCACGATGCTATCTTAAGGAATCTCTCGGACATCAACCCAGGGGAAAGAACTTTCCAGTACATCAAGTCATTTCTCAGTAACAGAACGGTAGAGATAGCAGTGGGAGAGATTAAATCAGACTCTATCTCACTTGGAGGTAAAGGAACGCCACAGGGCTCAGTCCTGTCACCCTTCCTTTTTAATCTCTCACTAATTAAAATTCCTTCTAAATTAGCAGCCATCCCGGGGTTGCAACACACATTCTACGCAGATGATATCACTTTTTGGACCACAAATGGCAGCGATGGTCAGATAGAGGATACCTTGCAACAAGCTGTAGACATAATACAAGACCTGGCGGGTAAAGCAGGGCTAACCTGCTCGCCCTCCAAGTCCGAATTATTTCTAATCAGATAAAAACCAAGGGGCCCTCGAGCAAAAAAATTACAAACCTCCGCCTTTACTGAAAATCTGGGTGGAAGGGCTCCCTGTAAAGGAAGTTCAAACTATAAGAATCCTAGGACTCTTCCTTCAGTCGAACCGGAAGAACAAGGAAACACTAGAAAAACTCCAGACAACCGTCATAATGACGGTAAGACTAATTAGACGAATTGCAAGCAAAAGGAAGGGAGTGAAGGAGACAGAACTTTGCAAAATAGTACAAGCATTTGTAATAAGCAGGCTTGTCTACGCACTCCCATACTTAAAATTAGACACTAGGAAAAAAGCCAAAGTAGAGTCTAAGATTAGAACAGCATACAAGGTAGCGTTAGAGCTACCGAACTGTACCTCCACCGAAAGGTTTCTGGGCTTGGGAGTACACAACACCTTAGACGAGCTTCCAGAGGCACACTTAACAATGCAGAGAGGCCGGCTTTCCCGCACCAAAGCAGGAAGAACCATACTTGATCGTTTAGGACTAGGCATACAGTTGCCACCCCAAGATACCAAAACACAGATACCTAAACACATCGCTAAGGTAATAAGAGTTAAACCACTAGCTAAGAAT
The DNA here is from genome assembly GCF_052857255.1 of Amblyomma americanum. Lineage (NCBI taxonomy): Eukaryota > Metazoa > Arthropoda > Arachnida > Ixodida > Ixodidae > Amblyomma > Amblyomma americanum. Next base: position 132,083,866 of record NC_135503.1, read on the forward strand.
AGGCATCCTGCTCACCACGAGGGGAGAAGGGCTAGGGCAAAAGCTCTACACAACATATACAACCAAGATGAACATGCAGTATATGTAGATGCCGCAGAATATCCCCAGAAACAAGCGTTCGCACTAACGGCGGTGGATACGCAAGGTAGACTGATAGTCTCCGGCACTACCATAACGAAATCCTCGTAAACGGCAGAAGAGGCGACAATCGCCCTTGCTATCATTAACACAGAAGCTACTACCATACTCAAGCGACTCTAAATTTGCCATACGCAATTATGCGAGGGGCAGAATTTCTCATGCAGCAATGAGCATATTGGGTCAAACCAAAGACTTAGACAGAATTATTGAATTGATATGGGTCCCGGCTCACTCTGGGAACCCTGGTAACGAAGCGGCACACATAACAGCTCGAGGATTTGTCTGCCGAGCAGGGGACGCTGTCGTTGCTGAGAGTTTTTCGAAGGACGGCCTATCATCTTTTCACGATATTACTAATCATTTTAAACTTGAAAGGGAGATATTCCCTCCTCCAGACAAAGCCTTAAATAAGGAACAGGAGACCACTCGGAGGCGACTCCAGACGCGATCCTTCATGACGCCTTACCTGCTGTCAAAATTCTACCCCGGTGAATACGACCCTGCATGTACATTATGTGGTGATTTAGCCACTTATGATCACCTATTGTGGAATTGTAAAGAGGAGCCGCCCCCGAAATCTCTAATATACGTTCCTACTCTCGAGCAGTGGGAGGCCGTGTTGGTCAGCTCAGACTTGGGTGTTCAAACCCGGGTCATTGAATGGGCTACCCAGGTAGCTGTCAGCCGTGGACTGATAACCACCTAACACGGATCGTCTGCATTCTGCCTTTTCTGACGAATTAAATGTTTTCCAATCCAATCCGATCCCGGCCTCATTTCCGCTCAGTGCTTGCGCTTCACGCCGCCAAGACCGCGCTGAATGATTACGAACGCGTTTCGCGCGAGTCACAAAGCGGCTAGGCAAGCAAGTGCAGGTGATATCGGGGGATGGCGCGTTTGAAAAGCAAGTGTGAGTGATATATCGGGTGATCGCACGTTTCAAACACGCACCAGGTTAAGAGTGCGAGAATCTGGCCTTGTTGGTTCTTCGGTGTCTGTTTTCGTCTTGCCCCTATAAGATCAGCGCATTGCCACCCCGCACCATGCGTTGCAGGTGCATTTTTACGGCGTGTCTCGTGTCTTTTCGCTGTGTTATCGGCTAAAAGGGACGCGGCGGTATGGCGACAGCCTGTCCACTGTCACAAATAAAGGTAGCGCGACCCTTGCGGCACGAAACGAACTCGAAAGGCGGGGGCTGGACAAGGAAGCGATGAGCAGGCATCCCTCTGTTTTTGCCACGCATGCGCACGGGACGCGTAACTCCAACCCAGAGCCTAACGTTAGATGGCGCTGACTTCCTCCGCAGAGCACCGTCGGCGCTCACCAATGTACATAGTAACCAGCGAGCTTCCCCTCGGTAAACCGCGTCTGAAACCCGACACCATGCCTAAAATATTTCCGCATTATCTAAAACACATTGTGCTTAAGATATCAGCAAAGAGGAAAACTAGACATTTGTGCGAGCAATAGCCTCCAGCAAAGCGTCGCCGGCGACCTGCGTCGGAAGGCTCCGGGTTAATTTTGCTCAGCCATTGAGAGTCGGAATCGGTGAGCCTGGAACGGTCTGGTGCCGGCAACGGAGTTTTAGTAATTTAAAAGTGCACCACACGCTGTGGTTCTGTAAAGAAACAAGCCAATGGTGAATTGGTAAATCGCAAAATGCTTGTGAACGTCTGCCGGCCACAAGCGCGAGCGCACCAATTTTTCAACGCCTCCGAATTCCAGTCACATGAATGGAAATGCCATTTGTACAAGTGAATTAATTAGCTTATGCCTATTGTGAAGCTGAAGAAAACAACTTGCTTGATGGGCCATCAGCGGTAGCCGCGTAGAGTCTCAGGGGAAGAGAGAAGTCAAAACATACCATTTTAATGAACTTGCAAAGAGGCCGTATCCTTGATCATGGAGGTTTCTATTACAAATTTTTGTGATGAATTTGGCATAAAGCCGTCCTCAGGAAAACACACTTCTAACAAAGGCATGTTTGTTGCTGAAAAGTGTTTATTAATTATACATGGTCCGATGAAGAGTATTATGCTTTCTTTAAGTAGGGAAGAACCCTGGCTGAAAACCAAGCACGCAGAACACCTGAATAAAAGCCAGTAAAATTCTGACGTGTTTAATCTGCTTTGTTCGAGAAAATGTTGCCAAAAGAGTACTCTATAAAACAGGCTTATGTTCTATCGGCTATGGAAAACGTCTTGTCTGTTCCTTTCGTAAGCACCGGATGTTCGAAGGTCGAAGATGTGCTGAACTTCATAGAAGCTTTCGCGCTTGCAACAAGCCCTAAATATGTATCTTTTAGTCAGAGACTCAAAAGAAACACTGTAACCTGCCTCCATGAAAGCTATGGTCGCTTACGGCTTAACTAAAGCAAACATGTAGCACTCATTTTGCTGATGTCGCGAGAGCGAGACGGCGCGGTCCGCACCCTCCCGACTTGCAGCATGCGGTGGCCGTCGGCATTCATCGCTCTCGGTGCTACCAGGGAGGCCATGGTCGGTTCACTAACCGGTATATCGTAGGCACTACACTTTTTAGTTCGAACCCGATCGCGGCCAACGTTTTTAGACCCCTTTTCAGTTCGCAAGCTCCCCCCGAGCAGCGCACCAGAGGCTGGCCCCCTGCCGTTTGCCCTCACCACGCGGCGCTGCTGTCGCTCTCGGCCCGATGCGCTACGCTCGCGCTGTTGCGGGCATAGAGTTAATGTTGCGGGAAACTTTTTTAGATGGTTGCGGGAGTCTTCTCGGCCATTTAAATTTGCTGGCTTTTTCTGGAATGTCACGTTGAAATTTCAGTTACGTGGTTAAAGAACAATATGGCCTGAGCGGTAAGGGTGAGATAAAGAGCAGGCCCACGCAAGGTGGCGAAAAGCCGGCCTTTAATTTCTTCATGCTTTATTCATCGCGTTGCACTTGCAACTACCCTGGGCATTTTAGTGTTCGTTAGAGTAATGGTTACTGGAAGTGTGCAGAAAATAACAAAAAGATATAGTTACCTTTGTTCCGTTCCTAGAAAACGGTCACTAAATTCCGCGCTCAGTTACCGCCACATGCTGCACTCTGTGCGGTGTTCCATGCGGTTTTGTACGTTAGTGTTCAGAATTGTAGTTTCAATGAACACAAACAGGCATCAGATGATGACAAACTTAGTCAAAACTGCGAAAGGAAAAGCTACAAGAGACGAGTTTTTTTTATTAGCAATGGGGACATTTTTTCTGTTTTCCAGCCGCTGAATCACGTCTCTCGCATGAAAATGCATGCGTGTCACAACGACGAATTGCAGAACCTGCCATGTAAAAGAAGACATATGCTCTTCACATCTAAGTCGTGCAAGGTTGACCAATTACAGCCCGTCTAGTACGTCCCAGAAGATATCCCCCAAAGCGGGACCATCTTTTAAGGAGATAGAAACTGCTTTGTTTACAATATTTGTAAACTAGCATTCTTTTGGTTGTATGATTTAGGCACCCTTGCTTGAAGCTCTTGTACACCGTAAGGTATGAGTCACTGCCAACAACTGCCACTGGAGAGCTAATATCTTCCATGCAGGAAGGGCAAGTTATGCTCTTGGAGAATTTGTGTACCACATAGCCTGAAAAGTAGTATGCGATGCTTTCATCTACTTCTGCCTTAGAGTAAATGTGGTCACTGCCACAGTGTTTGGGTGAGTCAGCTTGGGAAGTTAACTCAAGAATTCTTGACTCGATCAGTTCATACAGGTGAGCTTGCTTCCAGTGGTGTGCTTCTCTTGATTTCTTCAGTGTGTGCTGAACACCCACAAGCACAGCACTCGGTGCACCCTCCACACTTCCACGCAGACCAGTCTTGATAGGTGTGTACGGACAAAACAGCTGGAATATTTAAGTGCACGTGGTTTCCGTCACCAGGTATCACCATCCTTAGTAGCAATCCTTAGCATCCTTAGTTCGCGTGCCTTCGCCAGACCATGTCATAGTGGTTAGTAGGCCTTTACAGAAGCTACACGTTGGGCGTGAATTGGTGGGGTGCTGGAAGTGTCGGTTTTGAGCGATAGAGGTTTTGATTCCTCTATTGGAAGGGAAATGAAATATGTATATAGCTCAAAATAACGCGAAGAAACAAAAACTTTGGGTCACAAACGCAGGATAATTAAGGTTAGAAAAAAAAACACGAAAAACTTTTACAGGATACGCTTTTCGCCACTGTTTCGAGGCGTGCAAGATACTTTTTCGAGAAAATGAAAGAGGGAGTCCTCCACCACTGCACTTCTTTCTTCCTTTCTTCCTAAACTCCCTCCTTTATCCCTTACCATACGGCGCGGATCGGGTGTCCGCCGATATGTGCGTCAGATACAGCGCTATTTCCTCCCCCTCCCCCCGAAAAAAAATCAATTTTCATAGCTATTTTTTTTCATTCTCAACCACGGTGCTGTCATCAATTTTATTTACGAAGTAGGCTTCGATAATATCCCTTGTGCACTGTTTACGTCTCTTGCCAACTAGGCCAACTTTGCTGAATAGCTGTTGGCATTTCCAATTTGCTCAGTTTCTGCACGAATTATCGCACACTGTCTTCTATAACAAATATGTGTGTTAGAACTAACCGATATTAAGGCAACGGCTGGTCTGGCCGACACAGTATTTCTAACATGAAAGCCAAATCGTTTACTTTACTTGCTTGTCTTCCGCATGAAATTACTCGACATTTTTTCACTCTTGTTACACTGTTTGAACACGGAGAGATTTTCGTTATTTCACGGCTTTAAGCTACAGTTCTATTTCATTCGTGGTAAAGAAACCAGATGGGAGACAGCGTTCCTGTGAGTGCTGTTCTTTACGTCTTTGTCGTTTCGCGCTGAAGTCTATTTATGAACCCACTCCAAATAGTCCAGTTAAGAGCACTCGAGGTATACAGCTGATCTACACCATTGCAGCTCGCTTCCCATACGACGTGCACTGCTGACACGGCGTCGCAGCCCGAAGTTTTGAGGTTATAGGTTTTTCCAGGAAAGTGATCGAAGCTGGGCAAGTGCCCTCCACCAGCCAAAGGGTCCACAACTGCATTTAAATCTGCGCAGGATATTGCATGCATGGCCTGAGGACAAACAACCTGAAGTGTGCCAACTTATTTGCCAAAGATGCGACGCACTGTCCAACTATAATGAATGCGTCAAGTGGTGCACCCGAACACTCCCCTCTTCCGTCATTCTGGCACTGCTTCAGATATTCGGCATTCTACTCGACCTTAGCTAGACTTACAAAATGCGGGGTTGGGGTTTGACTACCCAAAGCGACACTTGGGCAAATGCGGTGCGCCGTATTGTAGGGCTTGGGATGAATTGTGACATACCACACCATACGGGGCCTTTCTATTGCGCCTTTACTGAAATACTGCCGCCGCGGTCGGCATCGCACTCGGGACGTAATATATATATATATATATATATATATATATATATATATATATATATATATATATATATATATATATATATATATATATATATATATATGTGTGTGTGTGTGTGTGTGTGTGTGTGTGTGTGTGTGTGTGTGTGTGTGTGTGTGTGTGTGTGTGTGTGTGTGTGTGTGTGTGTGTGTGTGTGTGTGTGTGTGTGTGTGTGTGTGTGTGTGTGTGTGTGTGTGTGTGTGTGTGTGTGTGTGTGTGTGTGTGTGTGTGTGTGTGTGTGTGTGTGCTGCGCGCGTGTCTGTTTGTGTTCGTTTACACTACTTATGGAGCGTCACCACATTCACGGATTCCACGGTTTAACCGCGCATGTGTTTTTGTGAGCCGTGATGTGGGCGCGTGGCAACGTCGTGCTGGGCTATGAAATGAAATCCCCATGACCGCCTCAGGAGGCCGCCGTCTTGCCACTCGCCTTCGCACTGCCTTCTGAGAGAGTCGTCCTCTGCCAGCGCTCTCGCGAAGCCTTAATGTCGAGCTTGCAAGCTAGGTAAAGTCCGTAGACTATCTGATCAAGCTAATATATTCTAGATGGGCTAGGCACAAATGAAAGCGGGGATATAGTTTGGCCTTAAGCAAAACTTTTTGCACAATACTTTCGTGCTCATCTAATGCTTAACGATATTCCCCAAGGTGATGTAAATTTCTAATAAGGGACTAATTACTCACTAGCATCCACCCACTCGCAGCCATACGGCTACAGAGGAAAGCTACAAAGCTTTCATAGGAAGTTCGTAATTGAAGAAAAACTCATCCTCGTACGAGATTCGAATACGGGACCGCCTCTTTTCCTGGCCATTCACTATTCCACCCGAGCTAACCAGCTTGGCTAGTATGTCAGATGGTAAGGCGATACCGAATAGATTGGCTACCCATGGTTAACCGTAGGTAGAAAAAAATTACGCGACACTTTGCAACTTAAGTGTTGAGATGTGAAAGCCGACCACTGTGTGAGAATTTTCACGATGCCGTGACGAGTTGCGGTGGATGTGACGTCACACCGTTCTGGTGACTATATCAACACCCAAATTATACATTTTTTTCGGGATCCTAAGTATTAATTACGCTGAATTACACATTTTCCTATCTAATTTGACACGAATCCGACATTTTTCCGACCAATCTGACAATTTTTGCTATGCCATGACGATTTTGGTGGATGTGACGTCACATTGTTGCCGTGGCTATATCGACGTCCGCGATATTTCGACGCAATTTATAAATGTTTGCCTATAAATTATTAACTAATTACACTACAGTCAACAAACTTAGCTTTTAGGTTCTATTTTTTCACGTCTATCTGAAGCGGCCATTCTTTTTTCTGCTATCTTTTCTAGTTGCCGAGTTAAACGTGTGACACCCTCTGCGAACGGACGACAGTATGAGCCATTAAGGGCTTTCGCCTTAAGAGGTTAGGACTGCGCGAATGGGACAGGACAGGAGAACGAGGAGCAAAAACGACAATACAGGCGTTTTCCTGTCCTGTCCTCTCCCAGTCGCGCAGTCCTAACCTTTTTTCTATAATGAACCAACTAGCCCGCAACAACGTTCTGCTTTAACCGTACGGCTTGGACTTGGGTGGATGTTCAGTATCATGATCATCAACCTGGCTGCGCGCACTGCAAGATAAAGACGTCTTAAGTATCTCTACAATTAACGCTGACGTGTGCCAGCCTTGACCACCTTATCTCCGTGGCGATAATCTTGCTGATGAGTGATTACTGCCTTATTGCTTGAGTATTGTGGCTAGCATATTGAGAAGTAGGAATTAAACTCTCTTCATGTCATTTACGCCTGGTCCTGATGTGCAGTTTCTTTATGTGATGCCAGTGCAGACGAAGGCGCTCCAAAAACTCTCAACGCAGCATATCCCACTGTGCTGTCATATCGTTTGAAACCCTACCATATTAAAGCTCACCTGTACATTGCTGGTGTGTCCTTAGCGACAGCTTTCCGAGTACACACTTAAAATGCTGGCTAATCCTTATGGCACAAACCCCGCGGACCAGCTGAGCTAAATGGCACAGAAAGCTCATGGTTGGGCGAGAGCGAATTGATCAATAACTCGAGGCTTTCCTTTGTAGCCCGACGGCTGCGCTTGAGTGAATGATTACTTCCCTATTACAAATATACTCTACCTAGGGGGATTCCCCTAAACATTTGACCAATACCGGAGGTCTTGTTCCCGCCGAGTTTTCGCCTAGGTGTGAAATTTGTACTAACGTTCTGTTACATGCAACGTTTAAGTGCAGTACTGTCCTTATTAGGTATGAAATAAACGTAGGTCCGCATTGTTACACCAACACGTAACAAAAAAGTGTTCGCGAAGGCGCTACCGGAAGTGCCATGCACACCTCACACCATGGTCGCATCTCCAACAAAGCGCCCTTGAGCTGAGGTGAGCAGGGCGCTCCCGGTAGCGTCTGTGCGAAGATATTTTTGAGGTGTTATACCACTCTGTTGCGGCGCTCGAGTCTTCGAACTCAAACAAATGGCAGCACCAGTACCATTACTAATATTTTTCCCAACTCTATCTCCTGCAGGAGCTTTAGGCTTTGGTTTATTTACGGGCTGTGACGGCCGCCCTGAGTTGCAGTTCGCTCTGTCTGAAGTAGGTAAGTTGCTCGTTAAATGCACAATAAATCATATCAGTCGCCACATTCTGCACCCGGCACGTGATTTACCTCTCCTGAAGCAGTTGAGCCGAGAGAACTATTATTCGCTCTTCTTTAATCGAAGTAGCAGCCATGCCAGCTGTGCCGCGGCGTGTCTCGTGTTGTGCTGACTTCAAAATCATCTTCGCCAGAAAGAATCCAGGCTGACTATCTGCCATATTTGCCGCATTAACACGGCTTGTTTGGCTGTTAATGCTGTGCTGAGTGGTATTCTGCGAGCACCCTTGATTATTGGCTAGATGCGTGGTGTGCACCGCAGGCACACTTTCCTTATGTGCTTAGCATGCTGTCAGCCTACTTCTCAAGCTGTGTCCTTAAAGTGGCTCGAGAATTAAGAATACAGTGTACCCCCTGCTGATTAAGAGGACGGGAATTCCTTGCCATAGGAGTCGCGTTTGTATGGACACGTTACGCGTCCGATGCTCGTCTGCTTTGTGATGCACGTGCATGGTAAGGAATGACAATACTAATAATAATAATAATCGGTTTTGGGGAAGGAACTGGCGCAGTATCTGTCTTATATATCGTTGGACACATGAACCGCGGCGTAAGGGAAAGGATTACGGAGGGAGTGAAAGAAGGAAGAGACGCCGTAGTGGAGGGCTCCGGAATAATTTCGACCACCTGGGGATCTTTAACGTGCACTGGCATCGAACAGCCCACGGGCGCCTTAGAAATTTTGCCTCCAAGGTAAAGAACCGCAGGTGTCAAAATGGATCCGCAGCGCTCCGCTACGCCGCTTCTTTCTCACTAAGCACTCGCTTCCACATTCCTGCCGTCACAACGCGGAAAATGAACGGGAAGTGAACGGGAGCATTTCTGCACCATAACTAATCATTAATAAAATGCCATAAGAAATCGCCACAGTCGCATTTCATTGCAAAGAATATCACTTCAAAAATCAGCCGTTCCAAGAATTTTTTTATGTTCGTGCTGAAAAGGTTTCTTCGAAAGAATTCCAACATTCTTCAATTAAAAAATCTTCAGGAGGGCTCACTCGGAATTAGTATCTTCAGCTGGGAAGTAGGGGCACCCCTCAGGGGGCTGTCCTGTCTTCGCTCCTATTTACTCTGGTACTTATCAAGATCCTGGATAAACTCGACAATATTCCTGGATTACAGAACAGCCTATATGTGGACGATATTACGGCAAGGGAAAGAGAGGGCTCCCAGGGTGAAATCGAGGCCGCTCTTCAAGCGGCCGCAGACATCATCGATGAAGAGGCCAGGAAAGCAGGCTTCGAATGCTCCCCTGAAAAGTAACAGCTTATGGTCTTCCACAAAGAAAAATTAAACGCGCCCTTGACGACAGTCATTATACAAGGCGTGTAAATCACACAGGTCCAGAAGATTATGATCCTGGGGATCAGGCTGAAGGCAAACGCGTCCACAGTCAATAAACACAAATAGGCAGGCCAGGAAACTGCCAGTCTAATATACAGAATTACTAATAGAAAAAGAGTTTTGAAAAAACACATCTCTTCAAGCTATTAGACGCCTTTGTCATAAGCAAGATTCCACACTCCCTGCCCCACATAAGACTCCGAAGAGACGAGGCGCAAAGAGTCGACGCCACCATCAGAGTGGCTTGAAAAGCATTCATGGGCCTGGTTCGTTCGACTCCCAACGAGGAACTATTCAAACTCAGGGTCCCCAATAGTTACGAGGAACTCAAGGAAGCACAGCAAACTGCACAAATAAGAAGCCTGTTTGTCAGTCCCACAGGCAGGAGAATACTCGACAGTCTGGTGATCGAGGGTGAACCCCTAGAAAATCTCCCCAGTTGTCCCAAGCAACATCCCAGAGAGGGTCAGCGTCCAACTCTCTCCCGAAATATGAACCCTCACGCGCACCAAGGCCTAAGAGAAGCAAGAGCGAAGATCCTGCACAAGGCCCTGAGCCGGCTGCACGATGTCCTCTACGTTGACGCCGCAGAAGACGCGGAGAACAAGAACAAGTACTCTCTATGTGGACTAACACATCCCGCAGTCAACCAGCAAGATTGGCTGCGGCGGAGACGGTTTCCACCTGTAGAGCGCTAGTCGCGGTAGATGCCGCCATCGCCACGGTCATCGCCTTTACAGACGCTACTACCATAATAAGCGACTCGAAGTTGGCGATGAGCTACTTCGCTAGAAGTAAGGGGTGCGATCCCGCTGAGCAAATACTTAGAGAAATGAGAGATCTTGAGGGATATTGAACTCATATGGACCCCAGCTCACGCGGGGAATCCGGGAAATGAGGCTGCTCACCAACACGTTCTAGAATTAACCAGCCGAGCGTTGGTGCTAAGTTTGGAACCAGAACCTTTCGGTGAGCCACTCATATCATACCACTAACTCACTGCACATTACAAATTATTAAGAACTATGTACTCCCACCAGCACTTAAAACACTGACCAGACAACAGCAGGTCATGTGGAAACTACTACTGGGGGCTATCCTCCCTAACCCAAACTGCTATCTAAATTTATAAATATGGATATCAATTCCTCCGGCCCCTTTTGTGGTAAAAATGATAACTTCGGCCATTTGATCTGGGCGTGCCAAATCCGTAAGCATCGCTCAGAACTGTTGCGTGATCCCTCCTAAAAAGCATGGGATATGCTAAGGTTCAGCAATGACCCCGACATTCAATTCAAAACCGTCGAATGGACCGGCGTCACCAAAGGTCTCCATTGCGTGCGGCATGGTAGCTAACTTGCCTTAATCTCTAATGCTTATGCGCTATAAAGTATTGCCAGCCACAGCTTCTCTACAGGGTGTTTTGTCTTAGACTTTACGCAATTTTTAAAGATGGGGCTTTTGAGTTGTAAGTGCGCTTTTTCCGGCTTAGCATTGTCAGCGGTGCAGTACATCAGAATACAGCTAAGGCACGGTAACTAGCACGCAGATTAACTAATATTGATTAGCTAACTTCTTACCTGTGGTTATTGTTAGGCTCCTTAATTGAGGAGCTCATTCCCATCGTATGTAATATTCATATAAGTTTTCATAATTTCGAAAGCGCGGTTACCCACGGCGCTGCGGCCCAACAAATTTTGGCTTTGGGGAAAGAAAAGGTCGCAGTAACTTTCACATAGCTCTCCAAAATGCAAGCGCTTTGGAAGAGCTTGCAGGCAAAGCAACCCCAACAGTGCACGTAACTCATGGAAATAGCCAAAACTTGTTGGGTCACAGTGCCAAATGTAACTGCGTTTTCTGAAATTCAAGAAACTGGTGTGGATATTAAAGAGGGCTGCATGCCACTTAGTAAAAAAGCAGACGAATAATAATATTTTAAAAAGTTAACTCTTAAATATTAGTTAACCAGCCTGCTAGTTAGCACGTCTTAGTGTTATTCTGATGCACTACTCCGCTGACAATACTATGTCGATAAAAGCCTCTTCTAACTCAAGAAATCTATCTTTAAAAATTGTCTAAAATATTGGGTTATACACCTTTTTATGAACAATAATTTTAAGGCTAGTTGAAGATCGGTGACTCCTAGAAGGATCATGTTTTGCTGGAAGGCAAGAGTACTCACCACCTTCATGTTTCCCCTTGTATGCGGGACGTCCTGGGTTCTGTCTACAAACCGCAATACTGAATAAAGAAGCTCAATAGCAGAAGCTCTGCCCAGCTCTGGTGTTCGGCTTCTTTCGCACAAACCGCTTGCGAGAACGGACGGGACTTACACCCAGCCGTTGCGATAAGACACACAAGAACCATGCCGCACTTTCTTTTAGCGTCCCTTTCACTTTAAAATAAGCATCTTCCTCATCACTTCAAGCTGCCTTCAGTACAGATCGCTTCCGTTCCTCGCTGCTTTTTAAACCGGCGGTGCTCTTTAAATATGTGCGGTGGAAGTCACAGCAATAAGACGCTTCATAAAAGCTGCGTTCATTCTTCGACCCTGATTTGAGGTTCCTCGTCGCAGTTGGTTTTTTCGTCCTTGGGGTTCCGTCGTCGCTGAGGTTCTTTGTCCTCGCCACACACTCCAGTACTCAGGCACGAGCCGAACGTGTCGTGCGTTCCTTGCAACCAGGCTCTGTCGCAAAATAACTGAGGTGCTCCTGCTGTGATCATATCAAGAAATTAGAAATTGCATGGTCCAGCGGACAGGCACGGTTGGGCTGGGACACGAACTCTGTCGTGCGCTGACAGAAAGAAGCTGGAAGAAAGAAAAAAGTGAAAAGAAAGCAACTCTCACTCGCCGCGGTGGCTCAGTGGTTAAGCAGCTCGTCTACTGAGCCTGAGTACCCGGGTTCGAACCCGACTGCGGCGGCTGCGCTTCGATGCAGACGAAACACAAAAAGGCGCCGTATGCAGTGCAGTGTCGTGCACGTTAAAGATCTCAGGTGGTCGAAATTATTCCGGAGACGTCGACTACGAGACCTCTTCTTTCACTCCCTCCTTTATATAAAGCTTTAGACCGTGGCTCGGTTGTCCACAGATAAATGTGAGACAGCTACTGCGTCATTTCCTCTCCTCAAAACCAATTTTCATTTTTTTTATTGGTTTTGGGGGAAAGGAAATGGCGCAGTATCTGTCTCATATATCGTTGTACACCTGAACCGCGCCGTAAGGGAAGGGTAAAGGAGGGAGTGAAAGAAGAAAGGAAGAGAGAGGTGCCGTAGTGGAGGGCTCATGTGCTGCACCTTGTGGATATTACTCGGGAGCGCCGTAGATTAGGCTTTCCTTTCAGGGCTGTTTGACACATAACAGGTATATTGGACCCCGTAGAGTATCTGTTACGGGTCCAATTGGACTTATTTTTGGAAATGTGGCGGTGAGTTTGAAGGATGCTTCACTCCCGCCGCCGGTTGGCCCGGTATTGCACTACCTCCGGGATCGGCCTTGTCTTTAGCGTGTCTTTACTATCCTGTCTTTCTATCCCATCTTTCAACTCTCCTACTATCTGCACGTGGTAGCGATTGTGTCTCAGCTTGAGCCAGTGGGCACGCCTGTGCACTTTCGTCTTCTTTCTTCCTGACAACAACTTCTCTCTCTCGCTGCTTGACACCTTCGAACGCAATTTTATTTTTTGTTTCAGTTAATTAATTAAGCAATTACACAGTCACTCTTCATAATTATCGTTATCAAGATGCGCTTTCTATTCCGAGCACTTTGACAGCTCTGAACACCCATTTTTCGATGTTTTTAATCTTTCATTTCTTTCATTATTCAGTTAATCAGTTAATTACAATGGTTTCATATACTAGTGACGGCCTATCACACAACCAATACACAATGACTAGAGTCACAAATTACCATGATATAAATTTTTACGCAGCCCCCGACTATAGGTGGCCGGTTTGAATCGTTGCAGCGAGCTATAGGCTTTAACTTTACTAAAGCGCCGCCGCGGTGGCTCAGTGGTTATGGCGCTCGACTGCTGGCCAAAAAGACGCGGTTTTGATCCGGGCTGCAGCGGTCGGGTTTTGACGAGGCGAAATTCTAGTCGCAAGTGTGCGGTGCGATGCTAGTGCACGTGGTCAGGTGGTCAAAATTACCGGAGCCCTTCTCTACGGCATCCCTCAATCTGAGTCGCTTTGGGACGTTAAACCACAATAAACTCAACTATTAAGGTCATGCTGCACGGAACGGCGAATCTTATGAGTACATCCGGAAGATTCTGCTACAAACGGTTGTAAAGGTACGATTTTTTTTCACGCAGCGTCCGTATATTTACGACAAGCGGTGACGACTGCGCCGACGGCTTCTCGACCGAAGCAGCTGTGTACGCTTTCGTGTAAAATCTTGAAAAATGTGCTTCCTCGATCAACGAGGAAGGCAGCTAAGCCACAGATACTCCAAACCCCTCTGAAGATAGGAATCACAAAAGCAATCCCTTGATTTCCCACTCTGGTTCATACTGAGGCGCTCGTCATTTCCACTGTGGCCACTGCATGTCAGTGTAACCTGATTTAACTCTCTTCGATTCTGTAAGGCCGTGGATGCCACATTCCTACGTTAACGATTGAAATAATGGGAGACGCTTAAGCTCTGCCTTAAGAAAGAAACGCGATAGCGTGCGCTCGTGGTCCAGCACCCACTTATTTAAATGAACATCAGCACTCAGAGAAGGTGCACACTTAGGAGATACGCGCGCGATCCGGCGGGACAGCGCCGTGCATGGATAAGAGGGATTTCAGTGGGTGCCTACCGATGGCGCTACGCCAAGCTCAGGAGAATTGTACCGGAAACTCATGGTACTCGCGTATTTCCTATATCTTTAGTTTACATGCTCATAAGCGGTCATGTATTCCTCGGTACAGATCTTGAAGATACGTTTATAAAAAACCCGTTCATTCACTAGACAACGTCGAAAATTTGAGATTGTTCTGTGTGTATGCTCCTACGAAATCGCGTGAACGTCTTTTGTTTTTCCAGGACCTGCGTGCGTACATGGAATGCAATAGACTTGTCATTCCTTCGTACGATTTCAATTGCGTTCTCAGTGCAGATGGCCGATCGGGCTCAGCGGTTACAGAAAGCGAAATTGCGGCTTTCTTGAAAGAGATCATTGCAAAGTATTCACTTCAATACGTAGCCCAATTTGCAGAGGGAGGAATGACACGTCATTATACACATTTCCAAAGGAGTAGAAATGCTGGGTTAGGTAGAGTTTGTTTTTCCCTTGAGCTCGCGGGGATCTGCGATAACTACATTGTCGAAGCGGTTACATTTAGCGATCACTGCTGAGTCATATTTACCATGGGAAAGAATCTGACACCCAAAGCGATGTTTAGTTGGGACTTGTGGAAGCTCAATGCAAAATTATTAAAGGATGATGCGTTTCTTTTCGAAACAAGAACGTGTTAGAGAAAGTTTGGTTGAGGTTTGAATAAAGTTGGGCAGAAAAGTGGGAATAATAATAACAATAATTGCTTTTTGAGGAAAGGAAATGGCTCACTATTTATCTCATATATCGTTGGACACCTGAACCACGCCATAAGAAAAGAGATAAAGGAGGGAGTGAAAGTAGGAAGAGGTGCCGTAGTGGAGGGTTTCGGAATAATTTCAACCACCTGGGGATCTTTAACGTGCACTGACATCGCACAGCACACGGGCGCCTTAACGTTTTGCCGCCATAAAAACGCAGCCGCCGTGGTTAGGTTCGAACCCGGGAACTCCGGATCAGTAGCCTAGCGCTCTAACCACTGAGCCACCGCGGCGGGTAGATAAGTGAGAAGAATTTAAAGTTGGTGTCAGAATGAGGGCTATCGAAAGGTCCGTAGAAATCAAACTCGTTGAACAAGCTGAAGAAAAGAACATAGTACAGATGCGAAAGTAATTAATTACATTGGAAAATAGAGATCAGGGACTATATACGTATCTCATCAGCGGAGTTAAAGCCAAGCTTGAGATTACCGATGTGATAAGGTTACAGGCAGCTGCACCCCGTGCACGAGCAGATCGCTTGCTGGCAGATGTTATGCCCAGCCCGCGGAATTTGACGACAGGAAAAAGGTACAATAAAAGGAAAGATATCGTAGAAATTGAAAACCAAGGTACTCTGACGGACTATCCGAAGGTGATAAGGTAGTGTTTCACTCAGTATTATCGTGATTCTTTCGCTTCTAAATCAGCGAATGTACAGGCCTTTCAGTACGAATTGTAATGTCTGTTACCTCGATTGACCAGTGGACACTAATAGCATACCTACTGACTTACCAACAGAGGAATTGGAATACGCTATTGATGAGGTCCGCTTGGGGAAATTGCCAGGTCCTAACGGGACAACAGCGGAACCCTATAAGGTGTTCGAAGGCGAAACTGCTCTCATTATTGAAAGGTTTCATGAAGAGCCATTTAGGTTAGGTGTTTTACCACCGTCGTTTTCCCGTGCACATGCAGTACTTAACCGAAAACTGAAAATCCTGCCAAACATGCAAAAATTGAGTTACCTGTGAAGGTAATGACGTCACACGAAAGCTGCGTGTCATGATTGCGCTAAATTTAGAATGAAGGCATGTGATGTCACACCCAAGCTGAGTCGCAATCGCCCTCACGTGCATTCAGCAGCAGGGGAGAGAGACGCGCGGCTGGAAAAACCGCGCCGCGGAAGCGGCGACGCCTGTTTGAGCAACAAGTGTTGCAAACAAGTGTTGCAGGAGCGAACAAAATTCCAACGATGTCATCACTGGCTGACCTCAATGTGGTGGCAGTATTCCTGAAAACGTTCACCAAAATTTTGAAGAACCGCTTGTCATAAAGCATTCTGGGTGATGTCATAGCACTTCTCATAGCGAATAGCTTACATGTTTCAGTGAAGCTGGAGGCTAGCTTGCGAGAGGGTTTCGGTCCAATGACAGATGTGCCTTCAATTGCATGCTTTTTGAGACTGCATTTTCTTTTCAGTTGGAGTTGAGATGTCCACCGAGATGTCGAAATAATAACTTGGAGGCTAACTTGCGACAGGTGTTCGGACCGATGGCGTATGCACTTTCAGTTCCGTGCTTTAAGGCGTGGTTTAGGTGTACACCGAGATGGCGAGATCAGAGCTCTTCTGCGCCCTTCCCTTTCATCCAAAGCTTTGCTTTTCTCAAAACAAATGTTTTCGCATTCCTCCACGTAGGCAGACTTAAGTGCCCTCAGAATTTTTTCAATGAGTGCGAAGGGCGGAGCCCTTCATAACGCAGCAGGTCAGCCCTTCCCCTTGGCCAAGCGTTTATGCGCTTCAGCGACGAGCGGAGGCTGAAGGCCCGGCTCCGAGCAGCGCAGTGTGGTCTCCCACTGCTCCTGGGTAGTGATAAGCGCAAGCAGGTAGTAGGGAGGCCCACATTACGTGGAATAAGGTAAAGTGTCCACCGCAGAACCTGCATTTGAGACAGTAGAGGGTAGGGCATACATGGGAGAAATGCGGGATTTGGGAATGCGTGCGCAAGGCTCCGGGTAAATGTCGACAACCTGTGACAAAACGGGTAATGAGCACAAATGAAAAACTGTCTGCACCTAAAGATTACCGCTGATAACAAAATGCTGCCTACTCAAAAAATGAAGCTGTTACGGAACAGAAAAGGCGGAAAAATTCTCCGTGAACTCCCTCAGTGTTCGACTGAAAAGCGCTAGCAACGGGAGCTTCAAGTGTTAACATCGGTCTGCTCAGCAAACGTGGAGGGGACCAAATCCAAACATCCACGGATAATTCCTTTCCGGAAACATCCGTTCTAAGACACAAGCACCGCCATCTACCTCATGGAATTTGCTCTACTATTACGGTTTACAGCCACCTTCGCGATATCCAGTACATTTTTCGTTATATCAGCCAATAAATTTTTAAACATGTGAACCAGAAAACGACAAATCGTATGGCGCATCCGCAACCACCTGCGACAAGCGGTTCGGCCATATTGGCCGCCTGAAGGTACTCGAAAGGCACGGTTTCAGGGAAGAAAGGCCGTCGATGTGAATCCCACACGTATTTTGGGATTCATCTGATTCTGTGATATTATCCTCAAGGACATGACAAATCATTTGACAGCACTTCGAAAATTCTGCGTCAAACGCGTCGCCTCCAAATTTTATGCAAAGGGTGGTCCCGGGGGGTCTCACTTTAATGGCCGCTATACTGGCACATATAACGGATCAAAAGCCACCATCAACATCATCAGCCTGACTACGCCCATTGCAGTGCAAAGGCCTATGCCATGACTCTCCAATTAACCCTTTCATTTGCCAGCTGCGTCCACCAATCTTGATTTGCTCATGATCATGATCGATCGTGATGTGCAGTTAACAGGACGTGCTACGTCCACCGCTATGGTCGAGGGCGGCGCTGGTGAACACTCTCAAGGTTCGCTTACACGTAGTAAACATAAATACCCACGAAAGGAGCAGATTCGACAGCCGTCACCGTAGCTTAGTGGACGCGATATTCGGAGGTCGTGGGTTCGGATCCCACCGGCGGCATGGTTGTTTTTTCTGCTGCTTTATAAGTAATTTTCTTTAAACCGATTGATTGGCACTACAAATAAAAAAAGGTTAAAAACATTCCCCTATGCCCCTTGGTTTCCATCACTGTTGGCTTCCTTAATATGTTTGTCAAACGAGTCCCTCATTTCCTTTACCTTGTCTGCTAATAGCTTAACGGGGGTCTCGGTTCTGGCAGTCTTGTTGCCATAGGTAGTATAAGAGGGCTCTCGCACAGTTTCCGCCCTCGCCGTTAGATGACGTCCTACGTCACACTCGCGGTATAACAGGACGTGCTACATCCACCGCTATGGTCGAGGGTGGCGCTGGTGAACACTCTCAAGGTTCGCTTACACGCAGTAAACAAATACCCACGAAAGGAGCAGATTGGACAGCCGTCGCCGTAGCTCAGTTGGTAAGAGCACCGGACGCGATATTCGGAGGTCGTGGGCTCGGATCCCACCGGCGGCATGGTTGTTTTTTTTGCTGCTTTATAAGTAATTTTCTTTAAACCGATTGATTGGCACTACAAATAAAAAAAAAGATTAAAAACATTCCCCTATGCCCCTTGGTTTCTGTGACTGTTGGCTTCCTTAATATGTTTGTCAAACGAGCCCCTCATTTCCTTTACCTTGTCTGCTAATAGCTTAACGGGGGTCTCGGTTCTGGCAGTCTTGTTGCCATAGGTAGTATAAGAGGGCTTTCGCACAGTTTCCGCCCTCGCCGTTAGATGACGTCCTACGTCACACTCGCGGTTTAACAGGACGTGCCACGTCCACCGCTATGGTCGAGGGTGGCGCTGGCGAACACTATCAAGGTTCGCTTACACGCAGTAAACGTAAATACCCACGAAAGGAGCAGATTGGATAGCCGTCGCCGTAGCTCAGTTGGTAAGAGCACCGGACGCGATATTCGGAGGTCGTGGGTTCGGATCCCACCGGCGGCATGGTTCTTTTTTCTGCTGCTTTATAAGTAATTTTGTTTAAACCGATTGATTGGCACTACAAATAAAAAAAAGATTAAAAACATTCCCCTATGCCCCTTGGTTTCCGTGACTGTTGGCTTCCTTAATATGTTTGTCAAACGAGCCCCTCATTACCTTGTCTGCTATTGTGTGCGTGTGTGTGCGTGTGCGTGTGTGTAGCGTTATGAACAGGTTCGTTTCTTAAATTAATGCAAATTTCCAAAATAATTTCACATTTCAAGACTGGCGATAAAAAAAAATATGTCCAGCTATCGACCAATTTCTATTCTATTCATTTTTCTAAGGGCCTAGAAAGAGGAATTCATAAAAGACTCGTGAACTTTTGATAATAAACTTAACCTCATTAATCCGTCACAACATGGTTCCCGCCCAAACAGGTGTACTGAAACAGCCATTATTAATGCAAAAAGAGATAATCGTCGAGGCTCTCGAAAACAGGGAGATGTGCATAATTGCTTATGTGAATTCCTCGAAGCCTTTCATCGCCTGAACCATCGTTTAATTTAAGGAGTCAAATTAAGATTTAGGGAACCAAACACGATTCATAAGAGTCTGCATGCACGATAAGGTCTTCTTTCGAGCCCTAGGCCACTTGTAAATATGGCGCAACTGTGCTGTCTGGTGCGCTGTTCGAGCACTCTAGACAGGTGTGTGGACGACTGTACATGATGTATTATTGCGAGCGTCTCGAGGGACGTGATCTAAAGGCGAGAGTGGAATCTATGCGAGCACTCTGTTATGCTACCGTTGGCCGCAGCGTCAGAGTTCACAGCACCACTCATAGAACAACGCGTGAAATAGGGCCGAAAACGGGCGCGGGTAGCCTAAATATCGGCAGCGCCGCCTCCAGGAAGGCAAGGAAACTGCGTACCAATCCTTCTCGACTCCGTAGGCGCCGTCATGTCACCTGGAGTAAGTGTAGCACCGTGCACAATACAGTGCTCGCTAATCCTGTGGGCGTGAAATGGTGCTGTCGGCATCAATGCTGCAAAGATTGCTATTTTGGTTAGAGATTTAAGGTTAATTCAGAATTAATCAAGCAAGCACATAATCTAAACATAGCATACATAGCCTATGGAGCCAAATTCAACCTCAGTGCGAAATTTGAGCCTGAATAAACGAGCGTTTAATCAGAGAGAAGTTACTTCTTTTTTCTCTTATCGACGCAACACTCACTACGTCAAGAGATTAACTACGCTGGCAAGATTTGATAGGTTGTGTAGCGCTTCCATTCCGACTACATCGGCATTGCGATTGTGGTGTTCTTAGTTTCTGCGAAGACAAACAGCAGATGACAATGAACACGTAGAGAGCCATCATGACACAGGAGAAGATAGTGTTCCATCAGCTAAATAGAGTTGCGGCAAATGCCCAGGGACCTTTCCAGGAAATTGAAGTCACATTTAAGTTGAGGCACCCGGCAAAATCTCAGAAAAAGCCATGTTTTGAAGCTAACAAGCCCAATTAACTGCGGCCCTGCTCCTTCTACAGATTGGACGATGCAGAAAAGATTCGACATCGGATGGACTCCACCGTTCAAGACGGCGAGCCGTGATACTAACAACCTGAGTCAGCGGAGCTGTAGTAAGTACGCCTGTCTTTGTTCCCATGAGCCACCGCCCAGTTGTGCTGCTGTTTGTCCGAGTGATGTGGCCACATTCAGTGCGGTTAAATCGGGTTGTAACGCTTGCACCCACCTGGCTCCTGAATTCTACCAAATCATCATTACTCTGTACACTGCGTGGCGCCCGCTGCCGCTTTGCGAGCTCTATATCGACACGTATCTAGAATTTGCCGTAGGGCTGCCTAGCAGAACAGTGAACGAAGGTTCATACTGTGACAGAATGTGATCGAAATAAGGATGTACACATCGAGCGTGGGACGGAAGTGCATGTGGTGCGGCTGATTTGGGCCAACAGAGCACATCAACAGATGCGAGTAAGAAAACGGCGAAGACGTAAGTAAACAGAAAAAAGCCCTATTAAGAAGAGCCGTACGGTAGAACAAATTGAAGGACGGTCGAAGCAAAAATACCCAAATAGCTGCAGTGGCCTTGTTCAGGATGTTTGGTGCCTAACTAAGGGCCGAATACGCCGCCCCAAGCTAGACACGTGGAGAGAGGGTAAAGTTTGGCGATGCCTAGGCATTCCGCGTTGCTGTAGAAAGCGATACTCTTAATGAGGAGCACAGCGGACCGCTTCCTCGACACCCACATAACAATCTAATTCCTAATTAGCATACCCATAATTGCTCATATACGCAGCAGAACATGCCTCTAAGAGAGCTCACTGCTGAAAGGGTTTGTTGGCAACCTTAAAATGAAGGGTGGTCTGTGATAACACATCAAAGAAGACAATAGTCAAGCATTTATAGAAGAAACAGAAGGAAGCGAATTTGGCAAACGGAAGCAACACAGAATTACGCCAACGGAAGAAGCAGAACCTAATATTGCCAGTAGGCTGTCACCTACACTGCGGTTCAACGGCTAGTGGGATGTTTTGCGTGCTATCAAAAGAACCAAGACGTAATACATGAAACCTAGTTCCTTAAAACTTAAGGCTTACGATAGTCTAACTCCTACGGATAAGTAGCGTGATCAATCCTTGCAGTTCGTCGTAGAATTTTTATAGTAGACATTAAGAAAACGTTATCTTCACGCCTGTGTATAGTGGGACATCGATGCTACCGCTAGCGGCAGCACTCCAGCGGCCAGGTTTAAGCAACTGGTCCCTTCAAGGCGCTACAAGTGGGCTAAGTTGGATGTGTGGTAATGTTGAGGCGATCTTTAGGGCAGTTATGTTGTTCGAAAATGAATCGGAGTTCTCCGCAGTGACATGAACGCATAGTTCTTAGAAATTTGACATTTTATTGACGGTTAAAATAGTTACCTCTCCTCTGTTACGCTGCCATTATGCATTTAAACCTACCATTAACCCCAATGTTTATGTACAATACATTCAACGATTTCAATGGCAGTGTTTTGTATTTTTTCGTGTCTTCTTTCGCCAAAATGTTTCGCCTCAAGCGTACTAAATGAACACATACTAGTGTATATGCTGAGTTTAAGAAGTGAACGATAAAGCTAAGAAGCCTACCACTTTTATTATACCATTTACGAAACTTTGCACAGGGTTCTTTATTGCAAAATGGCTGCGAATGAGCCAAAATAGAGGATTTGGTTGAATGCCGCGCTGATCATTATAATTATGTTTATGGTTTGTGGATGTTTAGCGTACCAGAGCGCCTAAGCTATGACGAACACCGTTGTGAAGGGCTCTGGAAATCTCGAGAATCTGGGTTTCATTAACGGGTACTGACATCGCAGAGCAAACGGGCCTCTATAATTTCGCCTCCATCAAAATTCCACCGCCGCGGCCAGGATCGCACAAGCGCCTTTCGGGTCAGGAGCCGAGCGCCATAACCACTGCGCCACCGCGGCGGCGACCATTATAAATAATGTGAACTGTGCCCAAGATACAAATTTGCAATTTTCCATAAGCTCACAACTCTCCGGCAAACAAAAACCAGCAAAAAGTATCAGTAAAAAAATTTATGGATGTAGCAGTCCCAGTGACAAATTAAGAAATAAAACAACCATAAAAGAAGCTCACTTCAATGGTACTGGGGATAAATGGCAACAGCTTGTATCGGACGCTTGCAGACGGAGCCACCCTCCGCAAGCCTCTAAAGTGCCTTCTAGGGGATGAATTTTTTGGAAGCGGAGATTTCCAATTGGTATGATCAAAGAGCTTCGTAAAGGAAATGTTTTACTCGCGATTAGTAGTAGCATATTCGCGTTCCGCATTCTCCTGGTAAATATAAAAAAACGCATGTACCTGTGAAATATTTCACGACATCAATGCAGTCGACCGCTCTGGCGCTCCAGTTCTGCACACGCACCGCTTTTAGAGGGCATCAGATATGTCTACACTGCTAGTTCCTAAAAAATCTAAGCTTTCATGGATCCGAGATACCTACTTACTCGCCTTCCCAGCGTTTCCACGATCGCGTGGCCGGTATCTTAGGTGCGAAGCAGGAGAAGGGGCACAGGGCAGGAGGAAACAGAGAGCCAAGTATGTGCTCACAGTAGAGGCGGAGCAAAACAGTGAGATGTGAAGGCCATATTGTGCGCGCATTACATGAGTACAGCGACTTAAAGTCCTTCGCCACAGGCGGACACAGCGGCGGGCGCGCACGCCTAGAAGAGCGCCGCCGCGTGGATCACCAATGTGGCACGCCTGTCGAATACAATGCAGACACCTAATGCGCCAACGTGAGAGGGCAGACACGCTAAAAGCACAGCCATGATTGAGGCGAGACACGTCCTGCACGAATCTAGGACACGCGTTGAAGAAACGACGTACGGGCTGCAGCCTCCGCGTCTCTGAATACAGTTGTCAGAAGTCAGTGCGCTACCGCATTCTCGGCTTGCCGTGCTAACAGAGCGGAAGGGAAGAACGCCCCGAAATTTGCTGGAGCGACGCTAAGGAAGAAATTGAGGTGCGCAGACGCCTTAGTTGGGGGATGGGAAAAGTTTTTCAATACAGTTTCATCTTTAACTAACCGAAAGACGCAGCACAGAAAGGAGAAGAGAACAGGACAAAGGCTGGACTATCAGCTAAAATTTTATTTAGGAGGCGAACAAAATGCATAGAAAAGTGCGCGAGAACACATGACTCAAACCATGGAAAGTTTTAGCGTTGTGCAATAACATGGTATAAAATGTCAGTTCTTTCCTGTGTCGACTCACCTGCGGTTTAGAGAAACACAGACTTTTTGGCAAAGCGACATAAAACGCCTCAACTATCTTTCTAATGATTTGTTTATCACTTGTATACACCACTGCGGTCTCATGGAAACGAGACGTGCGACCTGAACGGTCGTCTTCCGATTGCCATTCGCGAGATTCGCAGTGGAATGCCAGGCTAGAAGCTCTTCCCCCTATACAGTTAATGTGATCAATCAGACGTAGTTCTTTGAGGTGATACCTCAGTCACCTGCCTGTCTGCCTGTGGAAGTTTCTTCGACAAGGCAGCGGAACGTGATGAACCATTATCTTCTTAAAGTGGTTGAATCTACTTTATAAAAACCGTGTACGCTGCGAGTAAAGTTCACTGCTTTTCCTCGCCACCTCGCTTCTATAACGTGCTCGTTTATTTGGCGTTGGACGTGAAGCACGAAAACAGACGATGTACGGATGGTGACACACGGACGGCAAGAGGAACTGGACTTTCAGAAAACTTCAAACAATGCCCAGAAACTAGCAGACGGGGAAAACAATCGGGAATTTCACACTCAGGTACCAAAGCTGACACAATAGATGGCACTCGTATCTCTCGCTCATTCTTTAACACTTGCCTAAAGCCGCGGCCCGTCTACCTCCTTCGACAAAGCGTGACAAACAATTACATAACAACATGCAACACAGTCCTAAATAACAAACAACTTTTTTGTCTAATCTCACTAATCTCACTCTAATCTTACTTCAACAAGACGTATTCTCTCTAGCCTGAACCTGAACACAATCAACATAGCTCGTCTTTGCATGTCTGATTAAGGTTTGGAACGTGGCGTTTACTATTTCAAGAAAACCTCAGCTCTGGGGACCATTACACGGCCGTTCTTTCGAAATGGCCCATCATTAATATTCAAGCGCTGGATATTGACGAAGCATCGCTAACTGAACTCAGTATAGTGAAAACTCTGATTCGGGGACGTGTTTTGTCACAACTTCCATTATTGTAAAGTCTATTACACTCGCGTCGGAGCCTGCATCACCGGCTGTCTGTATTTAGTTGTCATCACGACAGACATCTTGATAATAGTAACGTTAATGTGAGGTCTGATGAAATGGAAATCAAGTGCAAACTAGTTATGCTGCTTAATATGTTGGCGGTCACTATAATCACCGCACAAGAGCACGCCGAGCACCCATATCCGACTACCTCTTTTTTTGTAGCGGATTTGATTCAGAGAGAAATAAATCATTGTAAGCGATTGCAGACAGTCTTGCGGAGATATGGTTGCACAATCTGCGGCGGTAGGGCATGCGCAGCCCTCGCGGGACTTGTCTAACAGGGATCAGCGGAAGGACCTTCTGTCCTGCACTGAAGCTAATACGGAGGACGATGATGATGGCCACAAAAAATCTCAGCGATGTCTCCGGCTGAAGCTGCTCTTCTCTATATCGTTTTTCTGTCTCCTTTCCTTATTAATGCAGCAGCACACCCTGGTTGCAGCACCGCTCACGCCGCGTACGCGTTCCCTCAGATGCTGGCATGCAGACCGATGCTACCTGATTAGTATTTGTGTTTTTCTGCGCAGTCAACGGAAGCGTCTCTGGTTATCGAAGCAGTCACAGCATTGGGAGTTTCACGCGATCATCAAAGCTAAATGTACAAAACACTGAAGAAGTAGGCGTATTTTCGATATGCCAGTAGATTGCTTAAGTTTGGTCGCAGCAAGTTGAAAATACAATGCCTATCTCAGCAGAGTTGCATGAATGCTGAAGTGCAGTCAGTTACTTTCGCGATTTAAAGAAATTTTTTATGTGGATGCAGTGTGGTCAAAGCAATTTTCAGCGGTCAATACAAGGGGTGTATGTTAACTGGAAGCTTGGCACTTCAAGGGGAGTACAATGTGTGCAAACGCAGAACCGAAGGTGTCGTATTGTTTCTGAGTGGCTTATAAAGCTGCTGACACAAAAGATATGCAGAACAGTTACTCAACAAAAAGTGCTTTTATGTGCTATCTTTATTCTCCATTAATTAGTCTATCTTCTTACCTTGCGATCTTCTTTGCACTGCAAGATTTCGATATCTGCTCTTCATGCCCTCATATCCCCTAGCTCGGCGATATCTGCCGTGACAAGAATTACGTAGCTTGCTCTCCGAAAACATTAGGAGGCCGCACTTGCCAGAGAATTCGTAAATATAGCGCACCAGGAGACGAGGCTTCAGGGTGAGCGCAAACTTTCAATTGATTTTATTTACGTGAAATCAAAACTTATGTAGGCAGTGAAAAAAAAGCCATTCGATGAGACATGTGCGTCAGTCAAACCAAGCGCTGCAAAATGTTTTTCTCTCAAATGCACAAACAAACCGAAAGGTGTGTTGTGTTGTGTTGGGTTTAATGGCACATAAGCAGCTAAGGCTATCATGCGCCAGGCTCAAGGTATATGAACACTTTTCTGTAGGTGGGAGGAAACATGGTTGTGTAGGGGACTTAAATTGCTATTTCGTTCTGGCAGTAATAAGAGAAAGAAGAAATTTTATAAATGGCTGAAAATAAACGCTTTCAAGAAGGTCAGATAACCTCAGTAGCCATCCTTGGCTGGGCAAGGATCCTGAGGCTCCCAACCATTCAAATAACCACTTCAGCCCTCTTCTCATGGAATGAGAAAATGGCTGAAATGCGTCATATTTTAAAGGAAAGCTCTGGATCAACGTTTACAGTTTCTGAAGAACATCTGCTTCTTTTAAAAAGCTAAAAACGGAAGATATGTTAACAATGGCGTTTTCGCCTAAAAGCAGCGCTGGGTGTAAAGGAATGTATTCATTATAAAACTTAGTAAAGTGCTTATTTCTTAGTTTTTCGAGTTTTGTACAAGAGAATAAAATATGGTTTATTGTTAGTTCGTCTCCACATCTTTCACAACGAGGTTTGTCTTGTTTCGTTAGTAAGAAATTATGTGTAATGTGTGTATGTCCAATGCGGAGACGACATAAAATTACATCAATAAATCGTTCCTGGTGCCTACAGGTCTTCCATTCACCCAGGACAGGTTTTACAAAGTGCAGCTTGTTGTTAACCTCGTTGTCCCAAGAGGCCTGCCATTTTTCTCTCAATTTATTCTGGACTGACTTGATGCAGTCCTTATGTGGTATGTTTACTGGTTTTATTTTTGCGTTAAGGGCAAGTGCGGCGCTTGCATCAGCCCTCTCATTTCCGCTGATGCCCACGTGACTGGGAACCCAGCAAAACTTTATTGTATGTCCTTGTGAATCAGCTCGTATTACATTATGTATTATGTTTCCTATTAAGGGTTCAGTTGCATTTCTGGGGTTTATTGCTGTAATTACGCTGAGGGAGTCACTGTAGATAACACTGTTCTGTATGTTTTTTTCAATATTTGTTCTACAGCTAGAGCAATGGCGTAGCATTCTGCTGTAAAGATTGAAGCGCACTGGGGCAGCCTGACTACTTTTTCCCGTTTCCCTTGCACTATCGCGCTCCCTACATAGAGTGCTGTCTTAGATCCATCTGTGTAGAAATCTGTGCAATTCTTGTATTTTTCACATACTCCAAGAAACTCTTGCTGTATATATTCCAGTGAGGTATGTCTTTTTTGAATGTGTGTCAGTGCGAAATCGCATAGACCAGGAAACAAGTACCAAGGTGGCAACCTATCGGGACTCTGGGCAACATCAGGAAGTGCATCTAGTATGTTTATTTCTTGGCATATTTCTTCAAAGCGGAGGAGCAATGGTTTTACAGCTTGAGGTTTGTTGGTGAACAGTGTTCTGGATGGGCATTTTGTAACTATGGCGTAACAAAGATGTTTCGGTAGCGACCTTATTTTCAGTACGTATGCACAGGTAAGCATTGCTCTCCTGTTGGTGAGGGTCGGTTCATTTGCTCCTACGTGAAGGCTATTTATGGGTGATGTTCTGTAAGCACCATTTGAAAGGCGCAACCCGAGGTTTTGTACTGGATCTAGCTTTTTAAGGTATGATGGCCTCGCAGACCCATACACTATGGATCCATAGTCTAACGAGGAGCGTACTACAGAGCGATAGATGTGCAATAGGCACCTCCTATCGGATCCCCAACGCTTCCGTGAGAGTACTTTGAGTATATTCAGGGATTAGGTGGCTTTCTTTTTTAGGGTGTTTATATGTGGTAGAAACGTTAGCTTTTTGTCAAAAGTTAAGCCTAAAAATTTGTGTTCTTGTTTTACTGGAAGTGTGGTGTCGTTCAAGTGGAGGGTGGGATCAATCTGCAGTCCTCTCTGCAGCGAGAAAAGAACCGCAACAGTTTTCTGTGGAGAAAACCTAAATCCATTTCTGTCTGCCCAAAGTGCTAATTTGTTTATTGTGAGTTGTAGTTGTCTCTCACAAGTTGCCAGGGTAGAAGATGTGCACGCAATTTGAAGGTCATCAACGTAGACCGAGTACATAATGGACTGTGGAATTATACTGGTTAAAGAGTTCATTTTTACTATGAACAATGTAGTACTTAATATGCATCCCTGAGGAACGCCGTTTTCCTGAGTAAAATTATTTGAGAGGGTTGCGCCGAGACGAACTTGGAAAGAACGGTTGGATAAAAAGTCGCTCAAATATTTCAGCATCCTCCCTCGGATACCAAGCTCTGCCAGGTCGCGAAGAATCCCGAACCTCCAGGTCGTGTCATATGCCTTCTCCATATCGAAAAAAACTGAAAGGCAGTGTTGTCTGTGTATAAAGGCCTCTCGGATTGTGTTTTCCAGGCGGACTAAATGGTCGACTGTGGAACATGTTTTTTTAAAACCACATTGGTGGACATCAAGAAGCTCTCGGGTTTCTAGAATAAACATTAATCCAATATTTATAACACTCTCAAAAGATTTGGCAAGACAGCTTGTAAGGGTCATAGGCCTGTAACTGTTAGGGGAGGTTGGTGGCTTTCCTGGTTTTAGAAATGGAACAATAATGGCTTTTTTCCAGGCAGCTGGTATTTTCCCTACTACCCATATTTTGTAAAAAAATTTAACAGAACTTCTACAGATTGCTCAGATAGATGGGACAGCATTTCATAATGAATTTCGTCGGGGCCTGGTGCAGTTTGTTTACCTATAGACAGTACTCTCTGTATTTCTTGAAGTGTAATCAAATTATTGTAAGGCTCGTTTGTGCTGCCTGCCGTACCGAGTCTTTGTTTTTCGGTTGAGTTTTTGTATTTTAAGAATGACTGTGTATAGTGGGAAGAACTAGAAACTATAAAAAAATGTTGCCCCAAAATGTCTGCATAATAAATCCGCATAATTTGTAAAGCACCCTATTTAAGCTATACGGAGGACATGTACAGGCAGCTGAACAGTGTTAGTGTAGAATCTATGTACACCTATAGACTGTCTAAACAATATAAATTAGAAGAATCTAAAAATATAAATGCATTAAAATTGCTGGCCGGACTGGAAAAGCACACTCCTACCTACCCAACGCGCAAGCCCGAACAATGGAATGTGAGTAAATGCCGTACGGGTTATGGAAATCAAATGTTGAAATTCCAACTGCCGACAATGCTAAATGATTTCTTGAAGGACAAGAACACAGATATACAATCTATTTCATTGAAAAACCTAAGAAAGAAATTTGTATGGAATTAGAATGTGAACATGTTTTTCTTATTCTTTGGAACCATTTGTTTTTTTTGCATTTACTTCTGTATCTCTACTTTTTACCAGATATATTTCAACTATATTATACGGGAGTCTAGGTTTGTGCACGCTTCTATATGTTATGTAATAATTTCATTACCTGTATGTCTTATTGATGTATGCACAACTTGGACTGGCGTGTTTCACTGTCACTTATTAGTCTGCTTTATGCACTTATCTATATATTTTTTATTACTGCAGCAGTAGCTGCAGATTGCGTTCCCAAAATCCAAATGCTGTGTTTTCTTTTCTCTTTTTTTTTCCTCTTTATATTTTTACCATGCGCTGCCTCTGTTTGCCATGTATTGGGGTGCGGGCCTAGTCAAGCCTGTCAGGCTTTTTGTCTGTACTCCAAACATCCTTGAGATGTTGAATAAAGATTGTATTACTATTAGTACTTGTCTGAATACCAGGATCCGTCAGCAGAGGAAGGGTGAATGAGGAATAGCTGCCATTTACTTTTCTGACCTGCTCCCACAGTTTTTTTGATGTTACCGAGCTGTTTATGGAAGACATAATTTTGCCAAGACATTTTTTCCGCGTTCCGCCGCATATATCGGGCTTTAGCTTTCGCCGTTTTGAAAGCTATTATATTTTCGTGAGTAGGATACCTACGAAATACACCCCAGGCCTTATTTTGTTGTTTTTTGGCTTCCCAACATTCTCGCGTCCACCATACCTTGTGGTTCTGGCGCACCATGCCGGTGGACAGGGGTATAGCTAGCCTTACAGCATCGATGATACACTTTGTGAGAATTTCATTGATTTCATCTATGCTAAGTGTTTCTGAGTAAATGTCTTCTAATCTGGCCTTTTCTCTAAACAACGCCCAATCAGCTAAATGTAGCTTCCATCGCCGTGGTTTGGTTGGGATGACTGCAGGTGAGGATGATAGGCTTATAAAAACTGGTAGGTGATCACTCCCAAACGGGCTGTCTAAAACGTCCCACTTAAAATCGCTAAAAACAGAAGGTGAACAAAAAGACAGGTCTAAACTGCTCATTTTGCCAGACGTTGGGGAACAGTATGTGGCCTTTTTCGTATTTAAAAGACATACATTATTCGTCAGGATAAAATCTTCGATTATTTGACCTCTAGCGTCACAGCGTTCGCTTCCCCACAAGGAGGAGTGAGCATTAAAATCCCCAAGTAACAGATATGGCTCCGGAAGTTCTCTGATCAGTTGCTGTAGATCATGTAATGTTAACGTAAAATGTGGAGGAATGTATACGGAACAGATTGTTAGTGTTTTGTAGCTTACGATACTGACTGCAACCGCCTCAAGTTTTGTTTTGAGTTTAATTTCTTGAGCAGAGACACCGCTTTGAACGACTATCGCGACGCCTCCCGATAGCCGATTTGCCTGCTCTCGATCGCGTCTAAATGTTTTATAATGTTTCAGGATATGTACATGTTGTGGACCAAGATTGGTCTCCTGAAGGCATAAAGCTGTGGGTAACATTGACCCTAAAATATGTGTTATGTCGCTGTAATTCCGCATAAGTCCTCTACAATTCCAATGGATTAAAAAAGCCATGTTTATGTTTTTGAGATGAAATGAAAGATGATTTACTTAAGTGCTGAGCCCGTTATTAGGGGCCTGTCTTTTTTCCGCTCAAGAGAGCTGTTCCGCCTTTGTAGTGGAGGCGGGGTGGCAGTTATATCCATCGCCTCACGAGAGGCGCTGGAGGACCGCGGGGAAGCCGCGGGTTTGTGGGTTTCAGTCCTCCCCCGGTAGGGGGAAGTCCTGCGGGATGCCGACGCATGGACCGGCGCTCCCTGCTTTGACACTGGCAGGGCAGCTTTCGCTGACCCTGCCTGGGGCGTGAATGGTCCTGCCATTGGCTCGATGGAAGTGGCCTCGACAGGCACCGGGGTGCTGTGTGGTG
The DNA here is from genome assembly GCF_052857255.1 of Amblyomma americanum. Classification (NCBI taxonomy): domain Eukaryota; kingdom Metazoa; phylum Arthropoda; class Arachnida; order Ixodida; family Ixodidae; genus Amblyomma; species Amblyomma americanum. The sequence continues at coordinate 132,115,316 of NC_135503.1, forward strand.
CACCGCCCCTGCGCACCACATCAGCAAAGCTGGATTTTGCTGTGAAGGAGAACTGGTTGGTAACGGCAAATCGCCTTCTTGCTTCTCTAAATGAAATGTTTTCCTTGGTTTTTATCGTGATAATCTCTTTTTCCTTCTTCCAGGACGGACAGGCCTTGGAGTATGCAGCATGTTCTCCTTCGAAGTTAGCGCAGCGCAGGGCTGCGTCACATTCCTCAGAAACGTGATCCTTGGAAGCACATTTTGCGCACGTTTTGCGGCCGCGGCAGCTCTGTGAGCCGTGGCCAAACCTTTGACAGTTGAAGCATCTTCGTGGGTTTGGAATGTAGTGCCTGACATTTACTTTTAAGTAACCTACATCCATGGTTTCTGGTAATGTACTTGTATTGAATGTTAGAACCAAGTGTTTTGTCTCTATTTCTTTATTGTCTTTCCGGATTTGGATTCTGTACACATCTGTGACATTTTGGTCAGACAGGCCTTCCAGCCATTGTTTCTCGGGTAGGTGTATGAAGTAATTTTCAGAGATGACACCACGGACTGAGTTTAGGGATCGGTGCGCTGTTATGGAAACTGGGATTTCTCCGATGGATGCAATGTTTGCGATTTTCGAGTTCTGGGTGTTGTCAAGGAGTTCTAACAATAAATCTCCGCTGGCCATTTTAGACACCTTGTAGCCAGGGCCCAGCGTATCTGTTAAGCATTTAGACACAAGGAACGGAGAAATTATTCTTGCTTGTTTTTCATTACTTTCGCTGTGGATAACATAGAACTTGGTGAATGTCAATGTCGGTTTCTTTTTTGAAAAAAAGTCTGCTGCTTCCCTCCGCCCTCTCTTGAGAGAGCGATCGGGTTTTGAAAGGGGGGGAGCCATAAAAAATGAAGTTTTTCAGTCATGGTGCCAGCCACCCACCATGGAGTCCAACAAGTGGACGGGACAGGAACTTGAACGCAAGTCCTGCCCACGCCAGCTGTACACCTCAACTATAACCAAATCCGACACAACTCAGGGTGGTTGGCCACACAAGGCTAACCCTCACCGCCTATGAAAAGTGAGAAAAACTAAGAAGTGAGTAGGAGATAAGAGAGTTGTGAGAAAGAGATAGGAAAGTGAAAGACAGAGTGGAGGATAGGAAAAGGCGACTGCCGATTTCCCCCGGTCGGGTCAGGCCGGAGGTGCCGTCTACGTGAAGCTGGGGCCAAAGTGGTGCGTTGCTTCCGCCGAGGGGCCTTAAAGGTCCAAACGTTCGGCATCGGCTCAACCACCAGGATCCCCTTTTCCCCGGACACGGCGATGCCACGCACGGCGAAGCGCGGGTGCTCGGGTCCGTGGTGATGCACAGTTCACCATCATCCTCTTGCGGGGATGTCCCTGCGGATGCTCGGGAACCCGCGGTGTCGCCACTCACCGTCGCGACGCCTGCAAGTTGCAGGCGTCCCCCTGCGGGGCCAAACCGAAAGGAGATGTAAGAAACTTGGCACGGTTTTCAAGCGAATCAAGGAACCAGTTCGCCGGGTGTTCGAGGTCAGAGAGAGCGGCAATTAACTTCACTCAGAGTCACTCAGAGTCAGAGTTTAACTTCACTCTAACCGATGTATGATGTGCGACAGCGCGGTGACTACGTAAGTGCGGTGCCACAAGCGACATTATAGCAACGAGATGGAGCAAACCTGAATGCTACCAACTACTTTTTCGTTGGTCGAAATGAATGATAATTTATAGAAATGACGGGGCTGAAATTATTAAACTGATCATTAAACCAATCATTAAACTACCGTCGGTCATGGTGGACAGGTTGTAATGATGTAACAATGGCAAGTGACCTAGGTAGCCACCTGCTACCTAAGTTGCTTCTCTGGGAATTTTCTGTTGATTTGTCGCTCAAGGCCAACGACGCCAACAAAGACACCGGATCTTCTGCGACACCGGCTTCGGCTCCTCTCATGGACCAAGACTATATGGTCCTCATCTTCAGAAAGATTGTCTATTGTTGTTGTCCCACTTAATGTAACCTTGTCGTAGAAAACTTCAGAACTTCGTAGTTAGAAACTCGTCTCGCCTTTGCCGTTTTTTACGAGAAACGCATTTTCTCTGTAGGCGCGGATCCGAAGACGGCGGCGCATGGAGGAGGCGACTGCTCCGAGGAAAACTGGGAGGCGGGTGAGTCAGCCATTTCACGACTTCGTACTTTGTGTAGCAGCGGGGCGGAATACATCTATTGGTTGTTGCTCGCAGGCGGAATTGCTGTTCCAAACAGTTGCATTTCCCAACAAGTTATCTAGTTTATCTCCAGATAATGGGTTCATGTTTTCTTAAACGCAAGGCTTTGAGTTCGCCGTTGTTTACGAATTCTTTAGGAGCACTGCGAAGACTACTGCTGGAAGACCATGTAGCAAAAATGGATCGTCTGTCTCTTTGTGGCTTCGTTCAAGCTTAGTGTTACCAGGAATTAATATAAAAATTTTAAAGCAATTTTTTAGAGATGTATACGCGATAGCATTTGGATGTTGGCTAACGCCACCACGTCCCCAAATACTAAGGTAAATTAGGATTTTTTGGTGGATTGAAGTAGATTAGTGGGAATTGCTGGCGGTGTTATCTAGATTAAAGAATCGGACTAGTATAATCCAGCACGATAACCGAATGGAAGGTACTCCAACAGTTTAGTCCTCAGATTGTGAAAATTGGCAATTCTGATGACGTCAGGCCATATCGACTATTCGAGAATTTTGCTACACACAAGCTGGAGTTTTTTTGAAAGACTACAACCCCAATGATAGCTCATTAAGACAGTCCTCCCGCCACTTGAGTTAATATATTTACCCCAGTACTATAAAGGACTTCTTGATGTTTTTTTTTCTAGGTGAATGGACATGTCCAATATTCTCGGAGAAAAATTGTGAAAAGTGGAAAATTGTAATGCACTGTTATAGAAATATTCAAGGGAATGGTTAATTCTCCCGATATGCAGCAAAATCTTTCTTTTGAAGAGTTTCCATCGATCGCATCGTACAGTTAAGAGGCCATAGAAAATCTGTGTTGAGCGCTCTTGACTTTAGCTAAAACATCAATAAAAATAATACAAGTCTTTCGTCAAGTAATCAGCGGATATATTGAGTGTAGTAATGAACCTTTACGCTATCATACGTTATATATGAGAAATTGCGTTCCTAAAAGGTTTCCCGCTCAAAAATGTTTTTGTCCAGAATTTTTGGGCATGCTCTGGGTCACATCATGGCAGGTTGTGTGTGCAAACGACCGCTTGCACCGTGACGGGCATTTGAATTTTTGATCCTTTGCAATGTATTAAAGCTCTGTTTTCAGCGCGAGTACATCCATTATTTTTATAAATTGTAATGCATCAATTTATGCCATTGTTATTACATGGTGCTGCAGAGTTGTACGGCACTGTAAACAACGCAAATGCCAGAGGCAAATCAACGAAAGCGGAATAACCTGGCAAAAGCGTATTTGAGACACAGAAAATAGAATCTTTAGAGATTCTAATATCAATGTGGAGGACACATCTTCAGAGAAAATTAAAATAGGCCAGCTAAAGGGAAATGAAACAAATATTTTTTCGACAGCTTTCAGTCAGCGCCATACGTCAAGGGCATGAGAAATCGGATCCGCTACCAGAAACCCTTCATGTCGTAGACACTCTGTTGATGCATGGGCGAAAGAAAAAACGACAGGGAATGTTGTTATCCAGTACAATGCTCTGCAATCCGAAGTGCATAAGTTCTTTAGGGGTGCAAGCTGTTCTGGAGGCAAAAAAAAAAGAGGGGGCCCTTACGCTGCGCCTTAAGGGCATGCGGCGAGAGCGTCCGTGGGTTGATGCCCATATATACGGAATTGGTCGTTCTCTGCTTAAAATTCATAGACACCTGAAAATCCTCCTAACCCTTCTGGCCCAGTGGTGCAGCGGTTAAGCGATGCGCCACTGCTCCGCGCTGGCAGGTGCTGCCAGAGGTGTGACTTGTACGGCCCAGGTTGCTCTTTTCGAGCCACGTCCCGCGGCCAGTCAATAATTTACCTGCCACCTGCCACGGTGGGTGGCGTCAATGTGAATTTTTTGCTGATATTTCGCTCGCGGTCAACGGCGACGACAACGACGGCTTTTGTGCGACACGAACTTCTTAACGCTGTCGCATTATTACGGCAAGGCTGTTGTCACTGCAATGCCGAATTGACGCTATGGGTACGGGATAAATAAATAAATAAATAAATAAATAAATAAATAAATAAATAAATAAATAAATAAATTCATAAATAAATAAACACATAAGTAAACACAAATACATAAATAAATACACAGAATGAGATGTGGTATACGGTGTGGGCTCCACGGTATGAATCCTGGAGCCGCCTGCACAGTGCGCTCCTAACGATATTGGCGCGGTTGGCTCTGAACAGAGGGTGAAAAATTTTACGCGTTCAGGCGAACTTTTCTGGAAGAGTAACGAAATTTTTAAGCAGTTTGGAGCAATTATTTTAAAGACATACGCTGAGTTTTATTCAAATTCGCTGACCTACTAAATTCGCCCTTGAGAATCTGCTAACGGTGCTCCTAATCGCCGTGTGTAACTAAGCGTCTCTTGTTCTCACCGCCTTTTGCGCATATGGCAATGAAGGAGATTATAGGCTGTGAATTAAGGCTAAGTTTTGTGCGTTAACTGCTGCAGTTAAAGCTTCTTTCTGCATATGCGCAGACATCATTCCAGGACAACCAGGGTACGTGCCAGCCACTAAACCTTTGTTCAGGAGTGTGCATGGAATGACCAAAGTGGAGTGGAAGAAATATTACCAGTCTCTTCTAGAACAGCATCGCTGGAACGCACAGCAAGTAAAGGCTGTACCAAGTGTATGACAAGTGTAAGCGATTTGCTTGCACTGTATCTTACAGAACGGCTACTCGAAGAGGCGAAGGCGAGTGGGCACCCTCAGCATAGGACGCCATGTGTTGCCGTCAATTACCCATCTGTTTTGGAAAGTGCAATGACTTTCACCTGGCCTGCTGCTCGCCTAAATGGGTTGAAAATCTTGGAAAATAGGTCGTATAGACTAGCTTTAGAATTCATCATTATCAACCGCAGAAATTGAATTTTGGGCGAACATTGGCTCCCTACGCAGCCGATCTAGTTACCTTAGAATATTTCAAGATTTCGGTAGTTGGCACCGAACTCTGGTGTCCTTGTGACGTGAAATAAAGTCGTTGCTTATATCTAGCAGAGATAACGATGAAGCTCCGTTTAAATGGCGCCTTCCAGCTTTCTGGTAAGCCAATACCCTCGTTGTATACTCACTACCTGTTGGACTTGCTGCGCGCGATCCCTGCGGATATAGCTCTGTAGAGTCGGTTCGTGGCGTTCTGTACGGGTTGCAGGATATGCACCGCGAAGCGGTTATTGTAGGCACCCATATGCGCGTCACATTGCCACATAGTTGCTCTTCGAAATGTCTACAATCTTGACATTTTTTACTCGTGGTCACAGATCTGCGATAATAGCTTCCGTGGCTAATAGAATATATACCTACCTTTCACAACACACTACAATGTGAGTTCAATCCCAGTGCTGTCGGGCACCCACTGTGAAACAATGGTTAAAAGCTTTGCTCTGCCTGGTGCTCTGCTCATCTAGGGTGGAATGGTTGGAAAATTGGTCTTTGACTCGACCTTGATTAGTCGAAAACAGCTTGTGTCATGCCGCTCTTTCACCATAGGTGCCCTTGCGCCATAAAAATTCATAATCACCATGTTCCTTTTGCGTTGCAAGACTTAACCTGTCTTTCATGGAAGCCGCAGCGGACAGTCCTTTGGAACCAGGCACTGCCTATCATGTTTAATCCTTTTTGCCAGTACACTGTATGAATATCCAATTGCTAAAAAAATTAGGGCAGGGTTGGTTTCAGCAACGCCTTTGACAGCGACTGAGCTTGGAAACTTGCGGCCCCCGCTAAGGTTTGTTTGTTAGGTTAACTTCATCGCACGACCGTGATGTGACGTGTAAAATCACTGCAAGGTACAGCGCTAGTGCTCCAGTTGGAACGGACTGCGGAACCAGGAGTCGTGGAGGGGCCCCAGGTAGCTTATATCGTGTTAGGTTCGCCTGTCACCGGCGGTTGGAGCCCACTGCGTTTTGTGGGTTGTCGGGCATCCTGTGACTGCGGGATGCAGCAGTGGGCAATCTTGACGCCCTCTCTGTCCTGGCCAGGCAGCCCAGTAATGGAGTCAGGGCATAAAACTCGCTGTACCCATTCCCGTACTATTTCCCATAGCCCGTTTCCTGAAAACGATATATTCAATCTTTATAGCCCATCCTTACCGGTACTTTCCGGGGCCAATTAGGGGAGCCTCCACGGTCCCGCTATCCCGGCTATGGGTCGCTGCAGTAGCCCCCCCCCCCCCCTACTTTATTTTATTTTTCCTCCTTCAGGTGGCAAAAAAGCACAATTGCCTTTGGGACTCCTCGTGTATTTTACGATTAGATTATGGCGGTTGTACGCACGTGGTGCAGGCAGGGGCTACTATTTTTTATCCTTTTAGGTCGCCCAAATCTACTGACAGTCCGGTAGTCCTGTCTTACCTGTCTTTTCTAGCTCACCCTGTATTCGCCTGTGAACAGTGGTTCAAGACGCCGTAAGAAGCGTCAGTAGCTAGGGCTTGGTGCGCCGTTGCATATAATTTAATGGCCGATGAAAATGGAGTTTGATATACTGCGTGGCTATTCTATACATTTACAAAAGGTCTTCAATAGGATAATATGTATGCTCGACCCACTTAATAATTCAATATATCTGTTTCACTTTACTCCATCTAGACTGTTTTCACGCCTTCTTCCGCTATTAACCGTGAAAGTGCTAGATTACATCACAGAAACGAATGTTTTTGACGTTAACCGAAACGGTAGACACACACGAAGGGCACCAGCGCAGTGCGTGCCTTGTGGAATTTGTTTTCGCAGCCGCGTGAATTTGAATTTGGCCGTTTCTCCAAGATGCGTAAATTCAGTGGAAGACTGCTTGAACAGAAGACGGGTTTTGTGGGAAAATGTGTTTATGGAGACATGTTAAACCCGCACCTTCTCTCAGCGGTTCTTACATCATGCGTTCAACTTTCGTATTTGCGTTGATGGTTTACAGATAACACATGTTTCGCTCGTTATAGGCAGGCTTTCTTAGGTAAAAACTACAGGTGTTTGATGGGTCTATCGAGGCTTTTTATGCGTGTGCTGTTATTTTCTCCCCGCAGGGAGCCAGTTTCCCTATAATTGCAGGGGCAAGCTGCTCACTGGTTGCATTTCTCGTTTTCCAGCCTGCAGCAGCTTCAGTCACTCGACGTTGAGCCAGCGATCAACAAACCCACGGTAAGCTACCGTTCCAACGCAGCCTAAGTAGTGTGCTGTAGGCTATACTGTTCAAGCGCTGAGCTCAAAGTCGCGTCGTGTATATTGGGCCGCGGCGGGTAGATTTTAGTTCAGGAAAGGTAAAAAAAATTCGTGCGTGTAAAGAAAAAAGCGTTTTTCAGGAGTGTGATAGGCGTAGTTAAGGTCTCTATTCTCGGTGAACACTTCGAGTGTGCCATGAGCGAAGCTTTTACGGAAGGAGTGAAAGAAAACAAGACAAAACGTATGATGGGCTTTTAAACGAACAGGACAGACAATGCTTAAGCCCGTAGCACTCTGTATAGAAGGCTAAGAAGGAAGAGAGGGAGTAAGGTGCCATAGTGGAGGCCTCCGAAATAACTTTGGCCAAACAAGGATCTTTAGCGCCCAATATGATCGCAGATCACGCGGAGGACGCTTGCGGCCAGGATATAGACATTGCCGTACAGATTTCTTGCAGTGCTTCCGCAGCTGTTCAGGAGGAGGAAAATCTCGTAAAACGAGCTTGGTTTGCAAAACTGCTATTACTTGCGGCGTAGTGCTGCACGGCTTATATCGCCAGCAGAATTTCGAAATTTGTATATCCAATCGACTTCTTTCACCGATCGAAATTAGCTTGTACGAGCGCAGGCAACATGTTATCGGTCACATTTTCCATCAACGACAAAGGTTAAAAAATAACGGCCATTCTCACGCACAATCCCGCAGTGCTATTTAATTTTCTCAGAATTGCAAGCATAAAGGATCTCCATTGAGTTACGTGGTGTTCGCCTCTGGTGGCCGACAGATCGCACTAGGTGTGCTGTGCAGGGAAGCTGGGCATAATTAAGGCGAGCCTTATGAGTGTGTTTTGCTTTGGGTGGAAGAAGTCCGGTGGTGTAATTTAATTATCATAGCGATAGGATCCATTAAGCCTCTCTTTCTTTCGCAACAGCGATAAGCGGGAAACTGTCGTGCTTGCCAACAATAAATACATGTAATCACGAGCTGCCCCGGTGGCTCAGTGGTTATGGCACTCGGCTGCTGACTTCAAAGACGCGGGTACGATTTTAGGCGCGGTGGTCCAGTTTCGACGGAGGCGAAATTCTGGGAGCACGTAGGCAGTGCGATGCCGGTACACGTTAAAAAAACCCCAGCGGTCGAATTTTCCGGACGCCTTCACTACAGCTTCTCTAATAGCCAGAGCCGCTTGGGAACGTTAAACTCCCCTAAACCATAAACCATGATTTCATCAAGTCCACAACATCACACGCGGTGATAGTGTTGAAACAAATAAGTCACAAAATGTCTACGTCATCCTCCTTTTTAAAATCCATTCGCAATAGAAATGCTGCAGTGAAATGACCATCAGTGAAAAGATGAACTCAAAGAGCTTTCGCCTGGGCAAGACATTTTACTTTTTATGCACCATTTTCTAATCACTGATAGGTAAATAGGTCCTATCAGCTGTTCCTTTTGGAATACATTGATCTTGGGTGAAGTTGCATTAACTCTTAGCACAATATACAACGCAAAGCACCTAAGCGCTTTTTATATCTTAGTGTCCTGCGTACTGTGGGTGGCGCTATAACCTAGTCTGTCGTTGTCACAAAATTCGCCGCATATTCAAAAAAAAAAACCGGCGCAACGCGAAAGCAATTCCGCCCGCGAGCGAAGTAGAGAAAACGAAGAGAGGCGAAGGAACCCAGGAGACCATGTCACCTTGGGTGCGCTGCTGCAATTTCCAATTTGCTCGCCAGAGTGGCGCCAAAGCGGTATGGCCGCGCGAGCCGTCGATTGTTCCAGAGCGTCTGAGCAATTTCTGCTCATTGTCGATAGAGAGGGCTTAGCCTTGACCGTGCTAAGTAATGCCCTCTCTCCTTCGCTCTCTCGCCGGCGGCTTCGCAACGCGAGAAGGACCTAGCATGTTCTCGAATCTGGTTTTCGCGCTTGAACAATGGGGTAACGCGCTCGGCGTGAGAAGGAGATAGAAATTGTGTAGTGTGTACTGTGTGTATGTGCGCTCCTGCCTTGGCGCGAAGAAAGAACACGCGCTGACCGCGCCTGTAAATGAGGGGCGTTGACCACACTGTCTGTGAGCCCGAGCCGGCGTTCAAGCTTCAGAGTAGCGCGCCCGCTCGACTCCCGGGAGAACACCACTAGCCCAGACACGGACCAGCGAGGCAGCGCACGTCCCCATGTGAGGCGGATCCGTTGTTTTCCTCAGGTCGTCGGACTGTCGCAGTGCCCGGTGAACAAATTGTGTTTTGTTTGCTTGTCTGTGTCCTGTGTTATTGCACTTTAGGTGCAAAGCTGTTGTTGTACTGCAATCTCTTTGGAGTGTTCTTTGCAGGAGTTCTATGTATTGTAAATCACTTTGTATATTCTCGTAAGCATGACTGTGAAATCCTATATGTATCTTCTCTTTGCTGTATAAACTTTGTTTTGATTGAGAACTTTTGGCTCTGACCCATTCTCTGGCATGCGACAGGCGAAAGCGGGGCACCAAACGACCGCTCCCCTCGTGACCTGTTAGCTGGTGTTCAGCTGAGCTTGCCACGCTGTGTTGAGGGCATCTTCTTTCTGACAGAGACCGCTACCCCCACACGCTCTAATGGCGTCTAGGAGTGCAAGCAATGGTGCGCGAAAAGTGTGACATATTCTGGCGTCCGCGGCAAGACGTTTGTTCCTTTGCAAGCGCAGATAACGGAGAAAGAATCTTAAGGAATTTACGAAGCGGTCGTAAACGTGTTTAGCAGCAGAGCGATATTGTGAGGTGCCACGCTGAAGCGGTCAGTGAGGTTCACTGTGTAGAACTAATATTTGCCTTGAGGAGTTCAGTATCCGAAAATAAACTTGAAGGAACTAGCAGAGATATCCATCCAGATGGGGATGTATGAGGCTGAACTACGGAAATGTGTTAACCGGAGAGAAAAAGAGGATCGAGAAGATGCCGAAAAGCAGAGATAGAGGGTGAAAAAGAAAGAAAAAAGGCTCGAGAAGAAGCTGAAAAGGAGAGACAGAAGGCTCGAGAAGAAGTCGAGACCGAAAGAAACAAATAATTTGAACGCGAAAAGATAGAGCTTGTCATGAAGCTTGAACTCCAACGTGCTGCGACCCACATCGCGGAAGTTCATAGCATTCTTCAAAGCGCGCCCGCTCGACTCCCGGGAGAACACCACTCGCCCAGCCACGGACCAGCGAGGCAGCGTGCGCCATCCTGCGGTGCGGCTCCGTCATGTTCCTCACGCCGTCTGACTGTCGCAGTGCCCGGCGAACAAATTGTGTTTTGTTCGTTTGTCTCTCCCGCTATCTCTGTTAGGGCACCTCAGGTGCATAGCTTTTCTTGTACTGTGATCTATTTGGAGTCTTACTTTGCACGGGTTGTATTTTTAAACCCTTTGTATGTGCTCGTGCGAGTGATTGTGAAACCCTCTGTATCGTCTCTTTGCTCTATCAACTTTATTTTGTTTGTGAATCTCTAGCTCTGCCCTTTCTTTGGCTTGAGGCCGGTGAAATCTGGACACCAAATGACCACCCCCTTGTCACTTGATAGTTGCTGTCCGGCTGAGCTTGCCACGCTGAGTCGAGGGCGTCTCCTTTGCGACCGAGACCGCTACCGCCACACGCTCTAAGGGCGTCTGGGATTGCACGCAAAAGAGCGCTCAAGGTGACAGTCGTTAGCGAAGGCCAACTTTCGGTATATGCTGTTTACATCAGCATGCACACAAGACCTGAACATCGTGAGCAATGCATTAATTCGAAACGTAACCATATGGAAATCAAATTAGGAGAGGAAAAATAAAGTGTACTCGCCTGAGGAAGAGAGAATGCAATATCCGTTACTTAAAACTTAATTGCGCGGGGCAAAACCTTCTGAAACATTGCAAGGTGTAAAAACGCGACATAACGTAGGCCAGCGAAATAAATTCTTGGTTCGTACGACTGAACTTGTGAATAAAAGAACACCCACTCTTTAGTGCAGTTTCTGTGTCCACAGCATGCTAAACATGTTTATAACATTTCGTCCATAAAAAAGAGAGCTTCAGTAGCGCAACAAATTACATTCGGCTCGAAGCCTAACATCGACAAGTTACCACTATACTTTGCACTGCTCACCCAACAGACTGGCCCTTCATGGCCAGGAGCGTTTTCAGTTGTATCTCAAATTTTTCACGTAACATTCTTGCTGCCTGTTAAGTGACTAGGTTTAAGTAGAGTAATTTTCAAATGCGACAGATGGCGCAGTGTCGTATTTTGTAGTTATTTCGGCGTTCAATAAAGGGTGTCTGCTGTTCGCTGCAATCATCAGCAGACTGGCAACAAAAGTAAAGGGTGCATTCATTGCGTGTAACAAAAATAGATTGTAATTTTCTGCAACCAATGTAGGGGACGCCTTTAGTATGCAGGTAAATAAGTACTGCCCATTTTTAACGTGTTTTCGTGGAACGCTGTGTACTTGGAGAGAACGGCTTGAAAGCAGTAAAAGGGGAGAAAATGATGGTTTGGTCCCAAAGCGACTCAGGCTATGAGAGACGCCGTAGTGAAGGGCTCCAGAAATTTCGACCACTTGGGGTTCATTAACGTGCACTGACATCGCACAGTACACGGGCCTCTAGAATTTCGCCTCCATCAAAATTCGACCGCCGCGGCCGGGATCGGACCCGGGTCATTCGGGCCGGCAGCAGAACGCTGTAACCACTCAGCCACCGCGGCGGCTTGGGAGAAAATGAGCATAGCAGTAAAGATCTGAAGATACACAGCTTTCTCAGTCCTAGTCTCCGTACTTCCTGCTTTACTGTGTGTTTAAACCGTACTCACAAGGTACAACCGGTCTCCTTTCATGAAGGAGAGGAATGTAGCCGCTTTCTTTGCAATGCTGCTTTGGAATTTCACTAAAATTTGAGTGGAAAGGGGCGCGTCGCTTAAAGTCCTATTGAAAATTAATAGAATTTTAAGGGAACCCCCTCCTCACCCACCAAAAATAAAGCGAAGTTAACAGGATTACCGGAATAGATATAAGAAATAGATCGCCAAAGGAGGTGCGTAGAACAGTTTAATAAGCCTCTAGATGGCGATAACAGAAGGGCCATGATAATAAAACAAAATCGCAGCGCTTGTGTGCTCTTTGTTTTGTTTACTCTTTCGGCACAATTAAAAAACAATAAGCACTTCCTTCGAACGGGTAAGAGAAGACTCCTGTAATATGATGAGAAGAGATAGCTTGTTGGAGAGGAAAACTAAATTTTTGGAAACCAAGGATTATAAATATCTCCAGGTGATCCTCGACAGGTGGTCTAAACGTGTTAGCATGCAAACGTTTGTTCTATCACAGATGGTACGCTTATTTTCGTTATATCCGAGGCCAACACACTAGGTTTGTTAAATACGAGTTCCAGACACAAAAGTTCATTATATCGAGCTTGCATACTTAGGTTCCTTGTACCCAGGTTCATTTTGTCCGAGGTAGTATAAAAAGTTTGTACGTGTGGTATACTAATTTCGTTTCTATAGCGCGGTGGACAGGTTGCTACCTGTTACTAGCAACTGAAAGATGCGATACGTACCGGCACAGGTCCTTCTAATGATAACGCATTCATAGCGGTTAGTTCGGCGACAACGAGATTTTGGTAGAGTTCCCCTGATACCGCGTTGCTTTTTTTCAGGGTGCCTCCCAGAGCAGAGACCTTCCGCCCACCTCGACACCGGCTGCCTTCTCTGCTCCTCGACCTGAAGTTACACGCCTGCGCCTTGAAAACCAAGCAGGATCCTTCGACACGGTATGCTCGGCGGTGCAAAGGACACATTGGTGCTCGCCGCAAGGTACTCGCGGCGCAAGCGAAAGGACCTGAGCGCTCTCCAAAAATCATTGTCATATGCCACTGTTTCCCAGCTGCTCGAGATGACTGCCCTTATTCCGTGCCCGCTATTTTGAACATGCTGTCTTTAAACTGAACGTGGCCAAGAGCGTGGTCATTCTGTCCCTCCACAACCGCCAAGCGCACCTGTTGCTATCGCCGCCGCCGAATAGCTTAAGGCTGCAAATCAGCGCTCTAATCGTTGTTTTAGGACCACCTCAGCCTGGTTGTTTTTGACCACGGCTTTGTCACCATGTCGTGAAAAAACAAAAAAAATACAAGTTGTGTCTTGCGAGAGTGCCTCCCCTTCCCCCCGCATCCCCAAGCGAAAAAGACAAAGTTAACGGGGCCTAATTCAATCTCTCTTGAAAAATAAATAGGCACAAAATGGGCAAGAAAAAAATAGACACGCTTGGCTTTGAGCGACAGGCAACAGAAAAACGTTACTAAATGCAGACCTCTTGCTTTGAGCGGCCACGATAAAGCGAGAGAAGGAGGGAAAGGCAGTTGCCGAGAAACAAGTAGGATTTTTGCTGATTAGGAGAGATCTGGGATGAGAATTTCGTTCAATGGTCCTGATACACTCTGTCTTCTTTTCAGTACTTTGCAAACCGAGAACAGACTTGGAAGTCTGCACGGGGCGCCATGTGCCCTCGTGTTCCCGAAGGAGAACACCGGAGCCCCGACAAAAGCGCCCAATCGCAGTACCTGGTACGTACAATGAAGAGGATACTTCACCACTTGCTGCAAGGTACTCGCGGCGCAGACGGGAACGCTTATGTGGATGGATGGATGGATGGATGGATGGATGGATGGATGGATGGATGGATGGATGGATGGATGGATGGATGGATGGATGGATGGATGGATGGATGGATGGATGGATGGATGGATGGATGGATGGATGGATGGATGGATGGATGGATGGATGGATGGATGGATGGATACGGCTGAACCCTTTACATCGGGCGGTGGCTCAAGCCACCTAGCCATGTCTTGTGAAATTTTACTCCTGTCTTGCTTTTAGCCACCAATCAGATAACCTTCGCTTGGTTACTTCTAACCTCTTAAAATCCACTTTCCCTTCACTATCCCTAAACCCCAATGCCTTGGGTAAGTCAGCCCCGCTGCCTTCCACTGTAGGGTGAAGCCCTTTACAGAAAAGTATCAAGTGTTCAGCCGTTTCCTCCTCCTCTCCGCACGCAATGTACAAAGTGTCTATCTCCTGGTACCTGACTCTATACTTCTTAGTCCGCAAAACTCCAGTCCTGGCCTCAAACAACAAAGAACTTCCCCTACAATTATCATAGATATTTTCTTTGACAATTTCCTGTTTAAAGGTCCGGTATGTTTCTAGTGCCGATTTCGTCAGCATCCCTGTTTTCCACAAAGCTCTTTCTGTTCCTTTAACCTTTTTCTTAACCGATAATTGTTGATTTGCCCCCTTACTGCTGTCCAGATATTTGCTTGTCAATTTTCTAGTTCGCTTTCTCCATTTCGTGTCAACATTCTTTATATACAGGTATCTGAAAACTTTCCTAGCCCACCGCTTTTCCTCCATCCTTCTCAATCGTTCCTCAAATGCTATCTTACTGCTAGCCTCTCTGCTCTCGAAAGACGCCCATCCCATATCACCCTGTACCCCCTGATTTGGAGTATTGCCATGTGCTCCCAAAGCTAACCTCCCTACTCCCCGTTGCCTAATTTCCAGCCTTGCTTGAACATCTGGCCTCATACACAGGACCGCATTCCCGAAGGTCAGGCTAGGGACCATCACCCCTTTCCAGATCCCTCTTACCACCTCATACCTATTGTAATTCCACAGTGCCCTATTTTTCATGACAGCTGCATTCCTACTAGCTTTATTCATTACATATTTTTCATGCTCTGTCAGATACTCAACACTGTTATTTATCCACACCCCAAGATACTTGTACTCATTCACTACCTTTAGCACGAACTCCTGTATTCTATGCTCGCCGCCCTCTTCATTAAATGTCATGACTGCAGATTTTTCCTTACTATACTTGAAGCCTAATCTATCTCCCTCTGTACTGCATATGTCTAACAACTTCTGCAGGTCTTCCTTGTTGTCAGCCATTATCACTATATCGTCCGCATATATTAGTCCCGGTAATGTCTGTTTAATCAATTCCCCTTGCTTGAAAAAAGATAGGTTGAAACCTAGTCCGCTCCCCTCTAGCTTGGCCTCCAAACCTTGCAGGTACAACATGAACAACAAAGGGGACAGAGGACATCCTTGTCTAAGCCCCCGCTGTATCTCTACAGGCCCTGATACATTTTTTTCCCATTTTATGAGCACTCTGTTACCTCTATATATATATATTTTAAAAGATTAATTACTCCATTTTCCACATCCAATGTGCAAAATATGTCCCACAAATGCTCCTGAGTAACGTTGTCATAGCCTCCCCTAATATCCAGAAATGCCAGCAATAAGGGCCTATGTTCCTTTTCCGCAATTTCTATACACTGTGTCAATGAAAATAGATTGTCCTCCAACCTCCTTTGTTTCCGGAACCCATTCTGTAGTTCCCCTAGCACCCCCTCGTTCTCCACCCAAGCCTGCAGTCTATCCTTTATAATTTGCATCACCACCCTGTAAACCACAGACGTCACTCTTATGGGGCGATAGTTACTTACGTCTGCTTTGTCCCCCTTTCCCTTATATATCATGTTCATTCTACTTAATCGCCATTCATCGGGGACTTTCTCATCCACTATCATTTTGTTCACTACCTGTATTAATGTTTGCTTGGATTTTGGTCCTAACTTCTTTATCAACATAATCGGGATACCATCTGGTCCTGTTGATGTGCCACTAGGAACCTTCTTCTCTGCCCTTTCCCACTCTCCTTGCTCAAGTGAAGCTATTGCTGTAACCGGTCTATCCTCCTTCGATAAATTATGTACCACGTGCTTTGCTGAAAATTTTTCCGTTATCCTTGTTCCCATGTGTTTTATTGCTTCATCCCCTTCTAGTCGAATACCCTCATCTGTAAAAATAAACCTTTGTTCTAGCCTAGTTTTATTACTCATTGCATTTAGATGTTTCCAGAATTTTTGGGCTGCTTTTCTATCCTTTTTATTTACTTTTGACATCCATTGGGCACCCTTTCTTCTAATTTTCTCATTAATCAAATAGGATGCGTCCCTTCTACACTTTATGAAGGTATCCCATTTTCTGTCTACTTCGGGTTTTGGTTCCCCCCTCTTCTTGGAATATCTGTGTTCCCTGGATGCTTCCTTGCGCTTTTCTATTGCCCTCTCGACCTCCTCATCCCACCAACTCTTGGGTTTGCATCTTTTCCCTTTTAGCTTTACTCCCACCTTAGCTAGCTCTAGCTCCAATATTCGAGTTAATTTGGTATATGTCCATTCTGTTTCACTATCCTCAAAAATTACTTTCTCGATTTGTTTGGCTGCTACTTCCAATTGCTTTTCTGAGTAAAAATTTCCCCCTGATTGTTTATCTTGATTCAGTCCTACATTGCTTTTTCTTCTGAAGCTCAACTTGATACGCTTGTGGTCACTACCTAGACTTCTGGAACCATCTTCATCTATGCTCATTACCCCTAATCTGTTATACATCCTCTGTGACATTAGTGCATAATCTATCGTCGAGTGCAGACTCCCCGCCTTCCATGTTATGAGCCCTTCACACTTCTCGGTGCTGTTGCATACAACTAAATCATGCCTGTCACACATGTCCTGCAGCATGCTTCCTGTCGAATCCGTGTACCCATCCAGGTCTTCTATGTGTGCATTCATGTCGCCTAATATAATTATCTCGCCCTGTCCTCCTAGCTCATCAATGTCGCTTGCAATACATTCTAACATTTTCCTGTTTTCCTCTTTGGCATTAACCCCTGTCCACAGGTATACAAAGCCAAGGAGTGTTTGCTTGCCTGCCACTGTTCCTTTTAGCCATAAATGTTCCCTGCATCCCAGTCTAACCCTTTGAAAATTCATACTTTTATGAATGAATGCCCCAATTCCACCTCCCTTTCTGCTGCCCTCTGTTCTATTGCAATATTCCCATGCGTAGTCTGGGTTACAGGGTGGTTGCTCCATGTCTCTAAGGTGTGTTTCCGCTAAACCATATACCATTAATTCCTCCTGTCTTAACTGTTCTTCTATTTCCTCCCATTTCAGTCTATTCCTGCCACCTTGCATGTTAATGAAACCTATATCTGAATTAACTTGGCCCTGGCGCTTGCGTCTCTTTTTTCCCCTATGGTTCCATTGTCCGTTTGATCTTAATTCTTCCTTCTCTACACTGGTTCCTTCAGAGCTCTGGGTCCCCCCAAAAAAGCTGTTGCCTGGCGACCTATCCTACTACCCACCTTCTTGCCAGTGGCACCACCGTAGTGGATGCCATCCTGTGCAAAAGGGTGGGGCCTAACCTCGTACACTTCCCTGTTGACCTCCATCACCTCGTATCTTAGTCGTCGACTCAATAGCCTAATTACCCGATTAGACTCCACGACCCTCCTTTCCGTTTCGCGAGCCTGCCTGTGGACCTCTGGGATTGTGCATATGGTCACATGCACACTCTCAGAGGCCTCTCTAAGCCTACGCATCCCCACCTCCAACTGCGTCTCAAGATTCTGGCTCCTCCCCTGCAGTACATCATTGAGACCAGCATGGATGACCACAAGGTGTTCGCCATCCATGCTACCCACCACCACCTCCCGGGCTCTGGCCATTGCATCCACCATGCACTTTCCCGACTGAGCCTCCACCTGCACCCGCCTGTCTGCCTTCACTGCCGTCAGAACGCCTCCCTCAACCCTCGCTACATTCGAGTCCCCGACCACCAGAACTCTCCTGTGCCCCAAACGTTCGCTTCCTAATTCCATCTGTTGGCCTCCGGATCGCTCTATCTGACTCTCCTGCCGCTGTACGCTATTGTCGCGAGTTTCCATGCCCGCTTTAACCTTTTTCATTTCGTTCGCATTTTTCTCACTCAATGCTCGCTGCACTACAGCACTGTACGATCGACGAGCCTCGTCCTCCACCTGACACTTCTCCGAACTGGGGTGCCCAGCCGGCCGCAACCTGAGCGCTTCAACCTGTTTTTCTAGCTGGGTCCGCTTTTCCCGCTCTTCTTTAATCTCGCCCACCATTCCCTTCAATAGGGCGGCATTATTCTCCTCCTTTTTAATCAAATCGGCGACCTGAGCTTCCAGCTTAATCCGATCCTCTCGTTCGACCTGCCGGTCCGCATTAAGTGCATTAAACCCAGCTTCCCATTCCCCTTTTAACGCATGAACGGCGTCCCCAAACCGCTTGCACATCTTACACACGAAGCTAGCCTCACCCGCCTCGGCTAAGCTCCCGAACCTTGTCTCATCTAAGTAACACCAACGGTCGCACTCCTGGCACTGTACTAACTCCCCGTCCTTGTCCTCCTTAACTTTCCTAGCTTGCCGACCCATCGTCCGGCCGACTACGCCTTGTGAAAGCCCGCCAAAATTCCTATGCGTAAAAACCCGCCAAGAATATTACACAAAACTTCGGCACTACGCAACGTAAAAGCCCGCCAAAATTCCTAGAGAAGAAACCTTCGGCACTAGTCAACGTAAGAGCCCGCTAAAACTCCTGCACAAAACTTCGGCACTACGCAACGTAAAAGCCCGCCAAAATTCCTACAGAAGAAATCTTCGGCACTAGTCAACGTAAGAGCCCGCTAAAAATCCTGCACAAAAACCTTCGGCACTGCGCAACGTAAAAGCCCGCCAAAATTCCTACACAAAAAACCTTCGGCACTACACAACGTAAAAGCCCACCAAAATTCCTACACAAAAACCTTCGGCACTACGCAACGTAAACGCCCGCCAAAAATCCTACACCAAAAACTTTCAGCAATACGCAAGGTAAAAGCCTTCCAAAATTTCTACGCAAAAACCTTCGGCACACACACTTCCGCTAGCCTTTCTACCCTTAACTCGGTTTAAAACTACTGCCCGAAAGCATGTACAAGCGCAAAAACCAAAAGGCACTTAGCTTCAGACGTAGTCGCTGGAGCTCCGAAAAAAGTGTCCGCCTCCGACGGATTCAGCGCCATCTGTTGAGCAATGGATGGATGGATGGATACGGCTGAACCCTTTACATCGGGCGGTGGCTCAAGCCACCTAGCCATGTCTTGTGAAATTTTACTCCTGTCTTGCTTTTAGCCACCAATCAGATAACCTTCGCTTGGTTACTTCTAACCTCTTAAAATCCACTTTCCCTTCACTATCCCTAAACCCCAATGCCTTGGGTAAGTCAGCCCCGCTGCCTTCCACTGTAGGGTGAAGCCCTTTACAGAAAAGTATCAAGTGTTCAGCCGTTTCCTCCTCCTCTCCGCACGCAATGCACAAAGTGTCTATCTCCTGGTACCTGACTCTATACTTCTTAGTCCGCAAAACTCCAGTCCTGGCCTCAAACAACAAAGAACTTCCCCTACAATTATCATAGATATTTTCTTTGACAATTTCCTGTTTAAAGGTCCGGTATGTTTCTAGTGCCGATTTCGTCAGCATCCCTGTTTTCCACAAAGCTCTCTCTGTTCCTTTAACCTTTTTCTTAACCGATAATTGCTGATTTGCCCCCTTACTGCTGTCCAGATATTTGCTTGTCAATTTTCTAGTTCGCTTTCTTCATTTCGTGTCAACATTCTTTATATACAGGTATCTGAAAACTTTCCTAGCCCACCGCTTTTCCTCCATCCTTCTCAATCGTTCCTCAAATGCTATCTTACTGCTAGCCTCTCTGCTCTCGAAAGACGCCCATCCCATATCACCCTGTACCCCCTGATTTGGTGTATTGCCATGTGCTCCCAAAGCTAACCTCCCTACTCCCCGTTCCCTAATTTCCAGCCTTGCTTGAACATCTGGCCTCATACACAGGACCGCATTCCCGAAGGTCAGGCTAGGGACCATCACCCCTTTCCAGATCCCTCTTACCACCTCATACCTATTGTAATTCCACAGTGCCCTATTTTTCATGACAGCTGCATTCCTACTAGCTTTATTCATTACATATTTTTCATGCTCTGTCAGATACTCAACACTGTTATTTATCCACACCCCAGCAACTCCGTCAGATTCAGCGCCATCTGTTGAGCAACTCCTTTAATATAGGAATTTGGCGGCAGTGGCAGCAAGAGGCTCCGATCGAACTTACAGTACGCCCCTTACACGCAGGATTCCCGGCAACACGACTTTCAACTGAAGCTGGCTGTGGGTGTTCAAGATCTACTGTGCCATAACACGGTGCCATATCTGCGCCGACACACGACGCACTTTTCACTGGTTGCCTCGTGACTGCCTAGAATCACTTGCCATTGGTCCCTTCATCGCAGCGTCGGTATAAAACATCGAGCATCACCGGAAACCGGCATTTGACGGCAGTGGCAGCAAGAGGCTCCGATCGAACTTACAGTACGCCCCTTACTTACACGCAGGATTCCCGGCAACACGACTTTCAACTGAAGCTGGCTGTGGGTGTTCAAGATCTACTGTGCCATATCACGGTGCCATATCTGGGCCGGACACACGACGCACTTTTCACGGGTTGCCTCGTGACTGCCTATAATCACCTGCCATTGGTCCCTTCATTGCAGGCGTCGGTATATAACATAGAGCATCAACGGAAACCGGCATTTGACGGCAGTGGCAGCAAGAGGCTCCGATCGAACTTACAGTACGCCCCTTACACGCAGGTTTGTGCAAATTTCGAGCTTCTTCTTCTTCTTTTTTTTTCTGCTGCCACTGCTGCCAATTTGTGATTTTGTTCCTGAACAATGGTGTCTAAAGAAATAGCTGCATTGGTTGACGATGTGAAACGTGAGCTACGAGCGGAGTTGAAAGATTTTAAGGAGAGCTTTGAAAGAGAACTTAGGAAGGAAATGAGAGAAATAAAACAGAGTTTAAGCTTCATGAGTGCGGAATACGAGGAAATTAAAGCTGAAAACAAGGAGCTGAAAGTTGCTAATACTAAACTAGAGACGATGTGCGAAGAACTAGCTCGTAAGGTGAAAACGCACAAGGATAGGATCCTTGGAGTAGAGCAATATTCTCGAATCAAGAACGTGGAAATCAAGGGCATTCCACGCAAAGCGGAAGAGAACCTTCACGAATTGGTCGCAAAAATTGGTGAAAAAGTTAATGTACCTGTGCTTCCTGCTGACATTGAAGTCATTCACCGCGTGCCGATCATGAACTCTGACAAGACAAACATAATCGTTCAGTTCGCCCGTAGGCAACTGCGAGACAGCCTTCTGGAAAAGTGTCGGCGTCTGAGGCTAAACTGATCTGACCTCGGTTTCGAAACAGAAGAGCTGGTATTCGTGAATGAACATCTTTGCCCAGAATTGAAACGGCTCCTGGGCCTCGCAACGGCA
Source organism: Amblyomma americanum (assembly GCF_052857255.1). Classification (NCBI taxonomy): domain Eukaryota; kingdom Metazoa; phylum Arthropoda; class Arachnida; order Ixodida; family Ixodidae; genus Amblyomma; species Amblyomma americanum. The sequence continues at coordinate 132,136,949 of NC_135503.1, forward strand.
CGCAAACGTGAAGCACATTGGAAGTATGTGTGGGTGCGTAATGGCAAAATTTACGCTCGAGAAAGTGACCAACTTCCGTCAATCAGGATTACCAGCTCAGCTGACGTAGATAAGATTGTAAGTTCCTCCTGAAGCTTTCTTTTCTTTGTCTTGTGTACCAAAGTCGCCAGCGACGCGACCTACAACAGAGTGAATTGTAAAACGCACCTAGCTGTTTTACTCCTGACCTTTTATCTGACACCAACTTCGACTCTTGATAAGCATTGTCAGTGCTGTGCCCGTTCTTCCCATTTTCAATTGTACGTGTATACTTGCGACCACTCGTTTTACGTTATCAAGCCAAGCAAACAATGTGCATTTTTTGATACATGCATTGACACTGGAGCCTTTGTTCTTTGCACCGAAATAAGCGCTGTAGTACTTTTTTTCTTCTCAGTACATCTTGCTTTCCAACGTTGCCACACGCTGTCCCGAGATTACCATAAGTGTGCTCATAAGATGCCTGAACTCCAGTCATGTATCAATGTATTTATCTCATTGCTTAAAGAATTGCAATGATTAAGCAACAAGATTTCGTCTACCCCGGAGTTGGTAAGCACATCAGTTTTTTTCACTGCAACATGCAGTCAGCGAAGAATAAGCACGACGAACTGATAGCCTTTCTATCAGCTTTATCTTTTAGGTTCCACGTCATGATGATGACAGACACCTGGTATACATCCGAGTACGATGTGCTAAACCTGCCGGGGTATTCGAGTTTCTTCCTAAACAGGCAGAACAGACGCGGTGGTGGTGTGGCGATGCTGATTGAAAATTCCCATTCAGCAAGCATATCTCCAGCTTTTAGTATTTCGTGTGTAAACTATGAAGCCTTGTCGGTGCACTGTGGAAATAGTTTGTTCGTTGTTCTTTATCGTCCTCCAAATGGCAACGAAGGCAGCTTCTTCCAATTTATGGAAAAACTTTTAAGTTATGCGAATGAAAACAAACTGGCACTTCTTATAGGAGGTGATCTGAACATCAATATACTACAGCAAGGAAGGCCATCTATTGAATTATTGTTGTTACTGGAATCAAATAACTTCAGAAATGTCATTACCGAACCGACACGTATTACAACAGACTCTGAGAGCCTCATTGACATGTTCCACAACTCAATGCTACGTAGATACAGAGTGTGGTGTTATAGAGACTTCTCTTAGCGACCATTTACTGATATACATGTTCTGGAAAACAAACTGCACCAAAAAAACACTGGCCGCTTCAGACACTTTCTTTATACAAGATATAACCCCAAATACTCTTGACAAATTTAAGTACGAGCTTTCTATGGCAGACTGGACACCGGTATACAATTGCAACTGCGTAAATGACGCTTACAGGAAGTTTATGTCAATTTTCACGGACATATATTCAAAGTCTTTTCCACTGAAAAGAATAAAAAAATGCAAAAAGATACGTAAGCCATGGATTACGCGCGAGTGCCTTGAAATGATACGCAAGAAAACCCACATGTACGCCAAATTTATCAAATCTAGAAAAAAAGAAGACCTGGTTCAGTTTAAAAAATTTAGAAATACTCTCACGAACGTTCTCCGAAATGCCAAGCGTGCGTACTTCAACAATCTGTTCGCAAGAGCTCACATTGCTCATGCTGACGAATTGTGGAGCACGTTAAACCTACTCTTAAATCGAAGTAAATCCAGCAAACCAATTCTAGAAATACAGTGCGACGGCAATACTCTCAGAGGAAAGCCTCTAGCAGATGCCTTTAATTCCTATTTCGTTAACCTAGCAGATAGCAAACATAATATGTCCTACCTTCCGTACTTATGCGCCTCCAACAAGGACAGCGTTTTCTTCTCTCCAACGACATATAGTGAAATTTGCGCAGCGTTTCTCGGATTAAAAAACAGTAAAGCTAGAGACATTGACGGTCTCAAAATAAAACCAGTGAAGTTCGTTTTAGAACACATTTTTTCGGTTCTTGCCCACATTTTTAACCTGTCCATGACATCCGGCATATTTCCAGAAGACATGAAGCGTGCAAAGGTCGTAGTGATATACAAATCAGGTGATAAAAACAACTCTTCAAATTATAGGCCAATTTCGGTCCTCCTGCCTTTTCCAAAGGACTAGAAAAAATTATTTGCACTAGACTGAATTCCTTTTGCGAAAAACACAGTTTAATATCCCCATGCCAGTTTGGTTTTCGAAAAGGAATGTCGAAAGAACTTGCTTTATTAACACAAAAGGAAATCATAATAAAATCTTTAGAAGCAAAGGAGCTAATTATTGGTATTTTTGTAGACTTCTCAAAAGCCTTTGACTCTTTGAATCACGAAACACTTTTAGCGAAACTAGAACACTATGGTTTTCGGGGAGTATCAATAAATCTCCTGAAATCTTATCTCACAAACAGGCAACAATCCGTCGTATAAATGAGGACTATTCTACTCCGAAATTCCCGAAAGCCGGTGTTCTACAAGGTAGTGTCTTAGGACCTTTGTTATTCAATTTATATATAAATGATATTGTAAACATCACAGACCATGCTTCCTTCATTATCTATGCAGACGACACAAGCGTATTTATATAGTCTGACAGCCTTGACGATCTTCATGATGCAGCCAATGCCACCCTTTGAGGCGTTACACCATTGGAGCCAAGCAAACTCACTGCATATTAACACTAAAAAGACTAAGGCAATCCTTTTTACTGTGGCCCAAAAACGCATAAGTTGCAGATTTGACCTCTATATTGGGTCAGACAAGATTGCACTTGTACCAGAGACTAAGGTGCTCGGTTTCATATTTAATGAACATTTGGTATGGAACTCGCATGTGAACTATGTCCTTGCTAATTTGGCGAAAGTAGTTGGAGTACTGTGTAACTGCCGTCATGTCTTACCTGCAAGGCTTAAACTTCAGGTATATAATTGCCTTTTTTCATCCCAAATAGACTACTGCTCGTACAACATCACAGGTAAATATTAATAGAATCCACATATTACAGAACAAAGCTCTCCGGCAAGTTGCGGGAGTTTCTTGGGACGCACCATCAATGCCTCTTTTTCAAGCGTACAACGTTTTACCGTTCACTAACTTGTACAGCTACCGACTGATAACGTGATATAAGACATGCCTGAAATTCAATAATAAGGCATATCTATCACTGCTTAATCTGAAACGGCCTCCTGACGTGCAATATTCTCTTCGGAACCAGGAATCATGGTTGGTTCCGTTTTCTAGGACGAGTCAGGGGTGGAACAGCATTGAAAATCGTATAAGCAGGCTTCTAAATGAGTTAATCTCAAAAAATGTAAATGTATACAGCATGAAACCGGCCGAACTTAAGACGTATCTGTTGGATTTTTAATAAATGTGTCTGCAACTGATCACTCCTCAAGGTCAAAACAACTAAATCTTTGTAGTAGTTCTTTTGTGTACCTAATTTAGTTTTGATTGTGGTAATTATGTCATGTTATTTCAGTCCTTAGTGATGCTTTTTGTTGCACTGTACGCCAGCAATTTGTAAAGGCGCAGGGGCCCTGTCAAGCTGTCTTCTGACAAGCTTTTTTGTCCCTGTGCCCTGCATTTCTTTGTATGAAGTGCAAATAAACCTTTGATTTGATTTGAAGCTGCTGTTTCTTGCGTGTGTATGAAATTACTCGTAGAGTACGCAGATTAATGATGCAATAAAATTCGTCGTTTGTGCTCGGTATGTGAAGATATTTTAGCCGGGGCAACCGACCGAGACTTCTTACGCTGCCTTTCGCTACCACAGGCTTAGTTTTTCCGCCTGCCAATCTCCGCAAGGCGATGTGCTCCCTGTGCGAGAAGCCAACCAGCAGTGGCTCGGTGGCTTGCTCAGCATACCACAAGGACGTCCTACGGTGTTTTTTCAGGGCGAAATTTTGGATAAAGAAATTCCATAAAGAGCGGGCACTCCTATTGGGCCAAGCAGCGCAACTGCCTATAGCGCACCAAGCGGCTGGACGATAAACTGGAAACAACTTCCGGTTTTGCTTTCAGATGCGCGCAGTTTGAATGGTAGCATGAGCTGCGCCTTGCCGTGCCGTGCATTGAATGGTAGCATGCCGTGCGCCTTGCCATCTCTGTTGTGGGCGGTCTCCCAATGTTTTAGTACTTAATTTTGATATAGGAAAACGAAAATAAATTAGGTTCCGAGAGCCTCTGACCGGCGATCAGCGCAGCCGTGCCCCAGCCTTTGCCTTGGACTGGTATTCAAGAAAAAGAGAAGGGGTGCTTTGTAAACTGAACATTTATTTTGCTTCACCTAAACACAAAAACAAACCAATATAGCTTGCGACGACAATGGCACATCACTACACTCGTTCCGGATTTCTACTGCGTCCATTGATACGGCATCACAGCGCTGTGCAGCGATTGTCGCTATCGCAGAGCAGAATCACATGAAAAATGGAAATTATGGGCAGGTGTCATTCTGATAAACCTTATACCACAGCTTTGAGAACAGGCGAAACGCACGAAAAAGGCGCAGCGACGAAATTGCGAACACCGGACAACCTGCTTTTACGAACGTCGCATGATGACTATTGATGTACCAGAAATGATACTACAAGATGACATCTGCAATGATTTTGAAGCAGCGCTGCATTCTCCGCCGTTATTCTCTGCCATGAACGGGCCAATACGCGTTTTCTTCGATTAGATATTTGATACACAGCCGGCCATCACACGGGCCCCCATCGAGACGTCGACAGAATGCCTCCGGGGTGGGCTGAGAACAAATGCAGGGCGCAGACGAGGGAATTCTTGATCCAGAAGTTCTTAGTTCTTGTTGTACAACTTTAAATCCCAGGTGTTAATTTTTCCGGCTATCTTGAAAAGCGAACTCCCCTGGTGTCACAAAACGCTTGCCTGCGACACTTTTACTCATTTCTTCAAGTTGTCAATTGTCCCCCCCCCCCCTCCGTTCACAAACGAATTGTAAACAATTCAGCATTATATGGGCCATAAACCCTTTTTTCAATAAGAGCCAAAGCAATATTACCGGTGGCGAAACATAGACGAGGCACGGTGCGCAGCGCAAACTACGCTAACTGCGTAGTTTGGGCTGCGGTCGGCACCGGTCGGCACCGCCGTTCTGTTCGGCCTAAATTGCTTGTAATGCAGCATATAGTTAAAAAACTATTTATTTACATTGCCGCTGTCAGAAACAATAAAAACGTCGCGTCCACGTTCAAGAGCCAACGCAAAACCAGTTCGCCACAGCTGCTGGCGGGCCCTAGATAACTGCGCACATACTGACATCAGCCGGCTGGGCTAGCACGCTCAATTAAACTGCGTGATATCAGCGCAGTTTTTGCAAAAACAAAACATTTCTCACCTTACCACTGTCAGAAACCGCAGGAGGGCCACGGACCGCGCCACAACAGCCGGCAGACGAAAAAGTGTTTGCGCCGCTTCCCGAACTGCAAAATTGAACATACCGACCGGTGTTGTCACTCTAAACTGTTTGAAATGCACCGTAGATGTAAAAAAAAACATTTCCCACCTTACCTTTGTCAGAAACCGCTGGAGTTCCGCATCGAAGACAAAGAGAGACGAAAAAAACAGAGCTTGCCCTCAGAAAAAAAGTGGCAATGGCTTAATTAGCTCGGCTATGCCAAGATATACGTGGCGAGAGGTACGTTTGCCTGGCTGAGCTTGTTGTGGTCAATATGTTTAGCAATTAGAGACATATAAGCTCCATCTCGGCGGCTATGCGCCGCCTATTATGCTCGACAGTCAGGAATCTCCGTTTGTCAAGGCGTTCCCCTCTCTGTTCGGGCGTCTCCGCTGATCTCTTTGCCTTCTGACGCTCATTCTCTATTTGTGGAGTGGCCAAGGGCCAGGCGACAACCTCAGGATCGGAAGAGTTAATCTTCTCTCGTCTATACCGCCGTTTAGCAGCTGCTGGACTTTCCTTCTGTGCATGCATGTCAAACTCTGTGATACAGACGCCCATTACCTCTCCGCCTTTTTTACGCATTGCTGCGCATGCGACGCGCGGTTCGGGTGATAGAGCGGTGTGCGGCGAGGCAGCGACGAAGACTGCGGCGCGCTCCGTTCTGACAGTGGAGCGGGAGCACGGCCACGACGACGGCGACGCACACGCCGCACCTGTGATCCTCTCCACTTGGCATGGTAACGGCGCATGCGCACAACTGACCTGTCCCAGCCACCGTGAAATGCTCTACTGGTAGCCCTGTGTAGCTCTCGCTACAAACAAAAAAGCCGATACACACTTACACCCACAGACGGTCGTCTCCTAGCTTCTTTCTGCCCTCATCTCGTCTGTCCTTTCGGGCGCGCGACTACGCTGGAGGCGGCAGTAAATGGAGGACGGATGAGCTATGCCCTGACGAATTTCCTAGGCTGACGAGAGGGTTCCGTACGGTTGAACTTTTTGTGACCTTTCACAACAGAAAAATAAATTCCACAAAGAGCAGACATACAGTGAAAACTTGCCCTGTGGTCACCTCGTTAGAGTCAATTACCCGCCCCAAAGGACCGACGACATGGCAAGTTTTCGCTATGTGTCTGCTCTTGACAGAACTTCTCTGTTGTGAAGAGTTATAAAAAAACGGCCGTGACTTAGCTTGGTTAAGCCTGGTGATTGCGATGCAATAGTGTGTTATTCTCGGATCAGCTGGTAGTATGGCTGGTGGTAGCCTTGGGTTATGCTAGTGTTGCGGCTTACAGTGAATCATCTAAGAGGAAGTCATCCGTCGAATCCGTGTATGCCGACAAACATTTCACCCACCAGCGTGCCCATTACAAAATCTTCCAGTATCGATTGGCTGACGGTGCCAAATATTTGCTCAAACTCCTTTACTCTTCTCGCATGTTCTTCACGTCGTTCTACTGCAATGTGTCCTTCGGGTTGAGTCGGGCCAGCCTTGGTGAGAGATTTCTCCTGTCTTTTCTTCGAACAATCTTGTCTCTGCTGGGGTGTTTCTTCTGCACGCTGTTTTCTTCGCTTTTCGTTTTCCTTCTCTCGAAACGCACGTTCCTTCTCGAGCCGCTGCTGCCGCTGTTCCGGGGTTTCTTGGACACGCCTCTGCCGTTTAGTAGCGTTCCAGCGTTCTGAACTAGTAGAAGGAGACTCACTGTCGGGCACTCATAATTTCTTCCTTTGCTTGTGCTGTTTCCACAGAGGAGGTTGCACGTTGTCGCCTAGCTGCATACTGGGCACGCCGCTTAGAAAGTCGTTCTCGTTCTTCCGTCTCCGTAGCTCGCTGATGCTTCCTCTTTGCATTCTGCCGAGCTGCCTTGTTCGTAGGCACCATCGTAACATCTGACTGTATGACTGCCTTGGCGAGAGGAGCGGAGCTGTTTTATACAGCCGGTGTGACGTCACTGTGACCGTAGCGCCCCTGGTGAGAGGAGCGGGAGTTAGGCCGCCGTTGGTGGCTACCGCCTCGCCTCGCGACGGCGTGAGATGGGGCCACGTTTTTACACAGCTGGGGCGATGTCACTCTAGGTCACGTGGTGTGACGTCACGCAGCGAGGTCACGCTAAAGGTCAATGGTGCTTACCACGCCTCGCCACGGAACGGGCTGAAGTGCGACCTAAAGTAGTATTGCTTCGCAATAAAAATCGACGCGTACAGAAGTCTCACGCCACCGCGTAATCATTGCATAACGTCCCGTGTTCACCTATAAGGACGTAAGCAGCACCTGCCACGTGACGCGCCGCAACGGTACTGTGAGGACACAGCTGGCGAAGCACACATCTCGCTCTGCTGAGAAAAGCCTCACTTCCTCCGGTATTCGCTTCGTGTAGCGACGCTGCAAAGTTTGATCTATTTCTGATTGCTTTCGTTTGAACGCATGACGCCGGTATTATTATTCTGTCCATCGGGACGCCCGTCCAATAAAAGCTTGGCAAAAACTTGGAGTTTGGCATGTTGGTGAATAATCTGGAAAGACACAGCAGTGCATAAGGCGAACACGAGGTGAGAGAACAGGGCGAGTGCTTTACTTGAAACAGGCTTTATTTGACCAAGATCGCTGATATGGATTCATGCAGCGTGGCAGCAGCCCAAAGCAGTCACGTGAGAACAGGTGTAAGTCAAGAAGAGGGACCATTACAAGCTCGTGCGGATACGTGTCAAGAAACTATTTCACTCCTGCTAAACAGCCGAAATATCGTGTCGGAGCTAAGGCGAGGAAGAACCAGCTTCGACAGCGTTGAGGTTCGAACTGTTTATTTGCGCTGCTCGCGCTGCGGCGGCCTAGCCCAACTTTCTCTTTCTTGTCCGGCGCGGCGTGCCATGACCTGTGAGCCGAGCGCGGCGCGAGGGGCGCTACAGGGCTCCCCTCCCTCCCTCCCCCCGTAAAGCGAAGCCACCGGATTCGCCCAGCAGATGTGCTTGAAGGAAGCTGCGCACAATGGTGGCGCAGTCGAAGCGACAGCGAGTGCAGGGCCGACGGGCAGAGGAGTGGCATTGTAAGCTGGTTTGAGGCGGTCAGCAGCCACGATGTCTTCACGGCCGTTGACGTTTAATGTTAAGGTCTTCTGCGCACGATGGCGGACGCGGAACAGTCCATCGTAGGCCGGCGTGAGGGGTGGACGGACGTGGTCACGGCGGACGGAGACATGGGTGCTGGAGGTCAGGTCCTGGCTGACGAACACGGACTGAGGGTGCCGGGCTGGAGGGGTGACAGGAGTGATGTGGCGAAATGTGTTCCGTAGGTCTCAGATGTAGGTGGAAACGTCGTGAATTAACGGAGGGGAGGAAGGAGAGAAAAATTCTCCTGGGAGACGCAGGGAAACTCAGTAGACTTCCTCAGCAGAAGAGCTGCCGAGGTCAGGCTTCAGTGCCGAGCGAATGCCCAAGAGTACGAGGGAAAGGTGGTCGGACCAGCGTTCCCTTGGCTGATAAGTGGTAAGGGCAGCCTTCAGTTGTCGATGCAGACATTCCACCATGCCATTGGCCGAAGGATGGTAGGGGGCCGTATGGATGTGGCGAACGCCCAGTATATTGGCAAGAGCAGTAAACAGGGCCGATTGAAACTGACGGCCGCGGTCGGTGGTGACGAAAGACGTGCAGCCGAAACTAGAGACCCAGCCGGCCATGAAGGGTGGAACAACGGTCTCAGCTGTAGTGTCAGCAATGGGCAACGCCTCTGGCCAGCGGGTGAAACGGTCCACACAGGTGAGCAGATAAGAGGCCCCGCGTGATAACGGGAGTAGTTCAACAATGGCAATGTGAACGTGGAAAAACCGTGCGTCAAGTGGCTGAAAAGCAGAGGCAGGTGTGACGGTATGCCGGTGAACTTTGACGCGCTGGCAGTGCAGGCAGGTTCGTGCCCACGTCGGCAGTGATGCTTGGTCAAAGGAAACGAGATGTGATCAGCTTCTGCGTAGGACGAATGTCAAGGTGGCTCAGGCGGTGAAGTTTTTCAAAAATGGTGCGACGGAAAGCCAAAGGTACGTAGCGGCGCGAGAAGCCAGTGGATGCCTCGCACGTAATGAACTAGGAGGAAAACGGCAGTGGGTATTCGGCGAAAGACAGGTCGCCAAATCTGTCGGAGCTAAGGCGAGGAAGAACCAGCTCCAACAGCGTTGAGGTTCGAGCAATGTATTTGCGCTGATATATTTGTCTCCATGTTCCTTCATATAAAAAGATTCTACGAGCTCTCGTTCTGTTTTAGCGCAGCTCATCACTTTGCACTTTGCAGTCCTAAAGGTCTTTTCCTGTTCCTTTAGCGCTACTGTGTCTTTCCTCAAAAAAACCTTCTCAGCTAACGCAGCAGAACGGTCCGCGTCTCTATTCATAAGAACTTGTGGCGAAGTATTGGGCCGCTTCTGCGCAGACCGCTTGTACGGAACATATAAATAGTCGAATGCCGGGAGCTAAATCGTCGCATCAGAGAAACAGAAGCAAAAACAGCGTTGCCGCCTTGGCAGCTTGGCAGACAAAGGACAACCACTTGCGAAGACATGAACAAAAGCGGTTGTTTGCAGTTCCATCACCTACAGACGGAAGAAAGTACAATGTGGAGCAGTTCCAGGCTACGTTACAAGGCTTCGAGATGCTGCGGAAGTCTCTTTGGAGAGAAGCACCTTCCGGTGTATGCCATGAAAGAGGACCGCTTCCTTTGCGTCATTAGAAACAACGCGATAGAGCAACATCTTAGGGCAGAGAAGAAGCAAAACTCGTCATAACTTAGGGCGTGGCCGTGACAGCAGAGGGAACGCGTGAACAGAGGCTAGACGTTGCCTGTGCCGAACGCGAGTCAAGAATCTCCTTGGGATCAAGGAATGCCTGTGGATGAACTACACCCTCCGTCAAAAGAAAACAGCCCAAGGGGTTTGCTTGTGAGGCCTGCAGCATTCCTTGTTATGCATCCTCAGCGACCTTAATCTCTCGAAAGAGGAATAGCTTTGCATCGTGAGGCGCGTGAACTGGGCGTAGAAGTCTTCACGGAGGCTCTGAAGGTCCACGCGGGAGGGAAGAGATGATGGCGGTGTGGCAGGTTGCCGAGACTGCGCAGAGAGAAATTGTGGAGTAGAAAACGTCAATGACGGATCCCACCTGCTCAGCAAGCTTCTTCAAAGGCAACTCGTAGGCGGGCACGAGAACCATGCGTTCTGACGACAGCAAGCGGTGAAGGAAAAACTCACGCAGGAAAGCTTAGTCGAAGATGGCAGCCCTGTCGCCCAGGAGATAATGGAGCCACCGCAGCAACTCGGTTAGTTTGCGGTCCCCCAGATCCTCGGAGGAGAGGAGCTGCTGCAGGCGGTGATGTTCCGAGACAGCTGTTCGCTTAATGGGCTCAGCAGCCAACCTGTCAAATGGGGCCGAGGCGGGCGGGGTTAAGAGGAGGTCGCGGACTTCGGTGGCAATATCAGGTGGTAGCGACGAGATGAACCTTCTGCGACTGAGAGGTGATGCGGCCAATAGTGAATTGGCTGTTTACCTGAGCGAGCCATAGCTGAGCATCGCCCGTCCGGAATTGGGGAAAGCGAATGGACAGCGCAGAGACGACGCCGGAGGGTCCGTCACCGGGCATGGCGGAGGCGTTGTCGTCGTCGTTGGCCATGGTCGGAGACGGTGTTCTAGCGAACGCCAGGAGTCACCATTTTGTCGCGCCAATCGGTATGAGGCCGCCCAATCGAAAAATCTCGTATGGATGCATATGTGTCTCGTATGAATTTTTATGTGTCTAGTATGTGGTCATACGAGTTGATATATGTCCAATATGTGTTTCGTATGGGCTGATATGTGTCCCTAGTATCCCTCGTATGGATTTATATGTGTCCTTCGTATCCCTCGTATGGGCTGATTTGTGTCCTTCGTATGCCTCGTATGGGCATATGTGTCCTTCGTATCCGTCGTATGGGCATATGTGTCCCTCTAATGCCTCTATGTGCTGATACGTGTCTGTCGTATCAGTTGTTTGAGCCGAAATATGGATTTCGTATCACCCGAATGGGCCGATGTGTCTTTCGTATCACTCATTTGAGCCAATATGCAGCTCTCGTATCACTCATATGGGTGAACTGCGTGTCTCAGTGAGCTGATATTGTCACGGACCCGAAGACGACAAAGTTGGCAGTGGCGCGGCACGGAGCGCTCGCGCTAGGCCCACCGCCATTAAATCATTCCATCGCAATCTGTTATGTAGTACTGTCTTCACCTGCTTGCCGTCACGTAACATTTGGCGTGAGGTGCGGAGTTCATCCCCATCCTGGTCCTAGAGCTTCGGTGTCCTGCGTGTGCCGTGGTCGTCGGTCGTGTTTCCTGCCCGCACCGCCCGGTTGTGCCCCAGCCCGCCAGACCAGAACCGACCATGTCGTTCACCCGAGCCCAGCCCCCTGCCCCGGCCAGAAGACACGACAACTTGACGACGCCGCCGCTACTCGAACCTATGACCCCACCGACCCTAGAAGTCGCCAACATATTCGAACACAGCCCCTGCCCATTCCGTTCGGTGTGTTCATGGGCCTCGGCCGTCGGCTCAAGGTGACCTAGCTAGCTACGGCCCGGAAGCTTCCTGGACCAGCGCTCATCTGATCATCATCTGTTCATCTCTTTCATCGTGACGGCAAACCCTGCATCTTATTCCCTTCTGTGTTCATCCGTCCTGTCACGCTCATCGTCACGCCCTGCGTTTCGTCTTCACTGCCGGTCTTTCAGTTCGCGCGATCGGGCCGATCGCTCGGCAGCCCCGGGTAGTGTCGCGGACTCGAAGACGACAAAGTGGGCAGTGGCGCGGCACGGAGCTCTCGCGCTAGGCTCACTGTCATTAAATCATTCCATCGCCATCTGTTATGTAGTACTCTTCACCATGCTTGCCGTCACGTAACAACATGTGTGTCTTTAATAAGGCTCGTATGAAATTAAATGGATAACATTTCATCTTGTCTTTCACGCGGTGCACTTGAGCTCATAATTAAAGAACACAGGTGATCAAATTAGATCCCTCTAAGGTGGTGGGATGTTAAATCCCAAGTATAGTACCATTTTACGCTGTATCAGCTTAGCACATGAATGGACAAGCATATGGCATTCCAATACTGTCCTGTTTCAAAGCTACATCTCAGCTGAAGCGCACAATTCAAAAAAAAGTTTAGAACACCCCCAGGAAAAGTAACATTAAGCCAAGGACACCATCTAAAACATAATAGATAATGAGGCCACAAAACATTGGTCCATGGGATAAATGACTCAAGTAGCTTCCAATAATAAGGAAGTGACTATACAGATGCAAAAATTTCCCATACATATATCCCAAGCTTGAGAGGTGTGTTGAATAATTTGCCTCCTTGTCTATAACATGCTAATTACTGAAAGTGAAAGATATTATTATAAACGAAGCTTCAGATGTCTTTTTTCAGAGGTGTAATTCATTTTTTGATATCGTCCCCCACTTACACTGATGCCCTTGCATCATCGATGCATTATTGTTGTTTACATGCCCTCAGAGAAGAATGAGGCTGATGGCCCCAACTGGACACTAAAGATCTTCAAGTGTTTCTTCAGCTACGGTATAACCAGTAGCTACAAGGCACTAGGTCAGAACTATTGGTGGGTGATGCAGAACATCCCGAAACTGCAGCTTATTCAACACGGCGGTATTGCCACCTAACTTGTTGTCATGCCAAGCATTGTCACATTAAATGATGGATTTATTTAGGACAAACTTTAAGCAAAAGTGCACGGTCCTTCAGCATCTTCAAGTTTAAGAATGCCCGCAATAACCGTCTGCTTAATGTGACAATCATCACAAATACATTCATCCACATGTGCCACGAGCTCAGATGCGAGATGCAGACAGTGGGCATCCACTGCACTCCTCGTCTTTCACACTCAACACAGCTGGATCTTGCATGTACGTACAGTTTGTACCCACCTTCTGACTGGAAACATAACATACCCATTACCATAAACTGGACTCATTCGATGGTGGATAATGATAGGGAGAACACCTTCTCCCATCCAAAATTTGGTTTCGAAAAACTGTTATAACCGTACACTGATGTATACTAACATTTTCCTTATGACTACTTCAATATCAGTGGTGGCATGTGCAAAAAGAAAATATGAAAAGTGGGAACATCAAACTTTCTTTTCATTGTAACGTCTTTCCCTTTCACGAGGTGATAAATGTGTTACAGACCAGGAGGTAAAAAATATACTGATCACCCCTCGTATAAACAGAATCCACCAATACCATCTGTTTAATGAAACAAACCTACATAATACACAAAAACACTACATATATACTATATCACGGAACAAGAGTAAGAGTTTTGTACACAGACCACACGAACAACACAGCAGCAAGTGACATACAATATTAGTTACATTTCTCCATATTTACTATACTCCAATACAACTTAAGAATGAAGTGGCAGATGCCTCTCAAAGGACCAGACATTGTAATGAGCATGGAGGAGGAGGACACAACCAGCAGTGCATGAGAGTTTTGATGATGACGATGAGATGTGAGCCCATTAACAGGCCAATGTGATCCATTAAACGTCTGCGTATACAAGCCGAGCACATCGAGCACTGCCACAATGAGATTAGCAAAAATAAGAATGACAATGTCTCCAATGAGCTATTGTAGACGCCATGGTAGAGGGCTCCAGATTAACTTCAACTGCATATGCACTGACAAAGCACAGCAAAGAGGCGTGTTTTCCACTTCACCTATATCAACATGTGGCTGCTCTCGCCTGGATTTGACTCAGCTTCCTTGGGCATAGACCACAATGGAGTGAATAAATGTCCATCCAAACAACTGTGACGTGACAACTAAAGAACTGAATATGGATAGGTAATGACAAAAAGAAACGTGGGCCATATATGCCCTCTTCACTGTGTGAACATGTCGCCCACCTGAAAACAAACATAAAAATAAAAAGACATGAAGTGTCACCTGCTGAAGAAATGAACAGCCGAAACACTAGTACACCTTCATTCACAGAAATGGAGCTACCTGTCACAAGGCAATGGGTGTGGTAGGCATGCAGCAACCCAATTATATAGTGTGCGCCATCCTGATTGGCTCAGGTTGTCGTACCTTCCATGTAAACAACTTCCGAAGTGGATTATAGAGAAGCATTTGCCACTTCATTCTTGTTGTATTCAACTATAGTTTACACAACACACAAAAGAAAATACTGCTTCTCAAAGGAACACTAAGGACATGTCCACATAATTTCTGTTCTTAGTAAAAATATGTTGCATTGGCCCTTTCTAACCATTCTGTTATTCTGTTAACCATTCTATTACTAGGGCCGCCTACCCGTGTGTGTTTTTTTTTCTTGCAGAAATGAAGGGTTTATTTGAGATATATCAATAAAAGAATTCCAAAAAGTTGCTATTGTTAGACGAAAGCTATATATTCGGAAAAAAACAATCCGATATACACTGCAAACTTCCTTCAAAAATCTTTCCTGGCCGAATGCTTCGTCGGATCGAACATCTCTCAGGATACCTCGGGCGTTTTAAACTTGTTTACCAATAGACATCGGCTTTGCGACCAATATCAGATATACAATATGCAAGATATACCCACTCCAGCGGGCCGATCACGTATCTATAGGGCCGCCTACCCGTGTGTGTTTTTTTTTTCTTGCAGAAATGAAGGTTTTATTTGAGATATGTCAATAAAAGAATTCCAAAAAGTTCCTATAGTTCGACGAAAGCTATATATTCGGAAAAAAACAATACGGTATACACTGCGAACTGCCTTCAAAAATCTTGCCTGACCGAATGCTTCGTCGGATCGAACATCTCTCAGTACACCTCGGACGTTATAAACTTGTTTACCAATAGACATCGGCTTTGCGACCAATATCAGTTATACAATATGCGAGATATACCCACTCCAGCGGGCCGATCATGTATCTATAGGGCCGCTTACCCGTGTGTGTTTTTTTTTCTTGCAGAAATGAAGGGTTTATTTGAGATATATCAATAAAAGAATTCCAAAAAGTTCCTATAGTTCGACGAAAGCTATATATTCAGAAAAAACAATCCGATATACACTGCAAACTTCCTTCAAAAATCTTTCCTGACCGAATGCTTCGTCGGATCGAACATCTCTCAGAACACCTCGGATGTTTCAAATTTGTTTACCAATGGACATCGGCTTTGCGACCAATATCAGATATACAATATGCAAGATATACCCACTCCAGCAGGCCGATCACGTATCTATAGGGCTGCCTACCCGAGTTCAGGTGGGCTATACTAAAGAACCACGGAACAGGGGGGTGGCAATGGGGAAGGTCGCCTCCCCCCCACATTTTTCAGGGGGGGATGTGCCCCCCCAATCTCCATTTGCTTCTACTTGGATCAGATTTCTGAAAATTGAAACACATATTAGTTCTAACCTCTTTTAATTCAAAGCACAGTGGGGCTGCATGAGCTGCTTGGCTTAGTAGCCAGTTGCAAAACATTTGGTATATGAGTAACCTAAACCGGTCATGTCCCTACAGAATTCGATCGACTATATATCGACCTGACCGTGTACATGATCACGATTAGCAGAATTTAAACAAACTATGCACAGGATTTTTTAATGGAATTGATCACTCCTCGTGCGTACAGATTCCCACCTATAAGCTCCTCATTTCAATTAATTTTATATTGCCACAAATCTTTGCACCGTTTGTTCGTTCGCACTCACAACCTCCGGCACGCGGCTTTATCTTTTTGTTTTGGAATGCGAGGTGCGACCAGACTTATGCCGTTGATCATGGCCACGTGCAAATGATTCCACATTTTTCCAGATTCTTGCTGCTTTTGGTTCTCTATCTCGAAGGTTCCTTGCCAGCTTTAAATTCAGCACGACCAAGAACTGCATGGCATTCAGGTCGATGACCGCCGAGCACGCATGATTAAGCCTATTGCAGCCGCCGAGTAATTCAGTTCTTAGTGGGCGTGAGTCAGCCCCTTAAACAGTTAATTTTGGAAGCCTTTTCGTTGTCTTCCTGACAGCTGGAGTGTCGTCACCGCATCGTGATACTTTGCATCAAGCTTTGAACATTGAAATATATATATATATATATATATATATATATATATATATATATAAAATTTATTATGTAAATGAGCATTAAATAAATAAATAACAAAATAAGCTCGAAGTCCTGCCCTCCCACTAAAAAAATGAGTTCCGGAGTCCCTGGCTATACTAATTGTCTCAAGCATAGCCCAAACTTTCACCCGCTGCCATTACGACCCGGACGCGACAGCGGTGTGCCAGAGAACACTGCGAAACTATAATTATAGAGGTCCTCGATCACCTCGACCGAGGGCGCGGTTGTGCTACCCAGTTCCGTGTTCTAGCGCACACTAGCAGTTTATTTTTGAGAGCCTCTTCCTCCTCGTACCTTGCACACTTCTGATTTCTTAACATAAATTCTTTCAGTGCATCAATTTACCTATTCAGCAATCTATATTTCCCCCTCTGCTGGTCCTAAGTCGCTGATTTCAGGTCAGTGGCAATATAGTACTTATGATATCTACCACGCACCGTGCCAGAAAATACTTTTTTGCAGCAATTACAGACTTTTCAAGCACTTGCTGCATTTAGGGGAGTTCTAAAAGAAGTGTTTATTTTATCGTAGATAACACAGAAGTTGCTGTTTACAGAGCAGAGAACAGGGAAGCTAGGGCCCAGCGTTATTTATGATGCCGCGCAACAGGAGCTTTTATATTTCGAAACCGAAACTGAAAATGTTCTAGCGTCGTCTGAGGGCTAGGCCCAGACTTTATAGGTGCTTCCTGTTTGTCGTAAGCCTCACAAAACTTTCTGCTTAAAGCACTAAGTAAAAACCGCAAAGCACAATCAGACACCGCGCGCCACTATAGTTTCCAGCTTTGAAACCGAAACCGAAGGCGATTTGTCACATAGCGACTACTTTGTTTAATGCAGTGGCAATCAAAAACCGCAGAACACTTCAAAAATTTTGGTTACACCGGTACCATAAAGCTCATACATGACAGAGCCCATAGAGTTACACTAAGCCACCCTATTCACACTCCATGGGCAGTCACAGGTGCAAGACCGATTTGAGGGGCTAGTTGGTTCTGCAGTTGGTTCTGCTTATGATGGACCAACGCTCTGTGGCACAGCTTGACAGGGAACTCATAACTATTTCCCCTTCAAAGTAGTATTTGTAACTTTTCAACCATAAGTATTTCATGGTGTGTAGAGCCCAGCGTCGTCTGCTACTACATGCGGTCAATCAGCAGTCAACTGGATGGCCGGATGCGCTGCACGAGGAGGCTGCGACATGGAGCGGTATAGAGATCACGGTCGGAGATGCAAGTTCTGCCGCAGGAAACAAACAGACGAAATTGAACGAATAAAACGTATTTATTATTCTGGTTTGTAAAGAAGAGGTCATCATCATCATCGTATACAGCGCCCTGTGCGGTGCGCGTCGCCAAGCCAATCCAAGTCTGCGGTCGTTTGCGTCCAACGTTTGCGTCGTCACTCGTGTCGGTGTGTGTGGTTGTTACAGTTATTAGATTGTGTGTTTTGCAGCCACATGTGACACTTCCACTATGGGTTCGTCAGCTGCGGCGAGCTATGCGTACGTGAAATACTTCGACCGACGGCGCAAAAGCTATCCTACACGTCTCTATGTCGTCCTTGTTTCCTTTGCGCTACACCTATCCATGATGCCTCACCGACTGGCGTTAGCGACCTGGCGAAAAAAAGGACGTCTACTGGCTCGGCGGAAAAGATGAGAAGGCATTCTATTCCGCCCAAGTTATGGAGCTTGGAGGTGAGTTTTGCAGTTACTTCGTTACGTGGTCAGATTTCAAAAGTGCCAAACGTGTGATGCGTGTACAGTAAAGCCTAACGCTTTTAGCAAAGCTTGGTGGCGTAGGTGAGTTTTGCAGTTACTTCGTTACGTGGTCAGATTTCAGAAGTGCCAAACGTGTGATGCGTGTACAGTCAAGCCTAACGCTTTTAGCAAAGCTTGGTGGCGTTTTGCATAAAGTCGATGCACATGCTTTTTTACTGTTGCGAGCACTTGCAGAACGCTTACGATACCACTTCCTCTCTGATTGCGATCCGAGCACGCAGCAGCCCAGCGCATGCTTCCCAAAGAAGGGAAAAACTGCGTGGTCGCGTTGTAGCAGGTCTCGACGTAAGCGTCACTCTGAGCGAAATAATATATCGTGATTTTTTTCATGAATTCAAGTAATTGCATGAGGCAGGGAGAAATTGGCTGTGTTCAGATCTGCTAATTTTTCGCATCATATGATTCTTGGAAAGCAATGATCGCGACACACTAACTGATCCGTTTCCGTAGCTTGCCCTGTGTTTGCTGTCGCTTTCATTATTTTATCTCTCATTTCTTGTGTTCCAGTAACAAAAGCGGAGCTTATCCAGAGAATGTCGAAGAGAAAAATCACTGCAATGGACCTTGAATAGTCTGAGCCATCAACAACAGTTGCACAGATACATGTATGTACTGAGCGAAGTTTTACTGCGGATGCCTCTGCTACTGCCACTCGCACGCTTACCAGTCGCAATATGTACATTACATATCAGCATACTTCAGAGCCAGACAGGCGTCTCTGTTTGTGTGTGTCTAAAATATTTATGGTTGCGGGAAGCAGCCAGGCTCCCGTCAGCATCAGAGAGCTTTGTAGCGGATCTTTGAATTGTAGTATAGAGATATTGCTTAAGTGCTACCATTCTAAAAGATTGCGTAGGACACTAGAGAACCGCATGTGGAATGGAAGCATCGTTCTGTTTTTTGTTCTCTCATATATTGTGTGCTTCATGTCAGGTCAAAGTTTCATTTTTCGTATTGCCTCCTCGCATTGTTGTCTAAAATATTTATTGTTTGGGGGAGCAGCCAGGCTGCCTTCAGCAACAGAGAGCATTATATCGTGCCCGCCGATACGGCGTTGCGGGACAGCGCACTTCTCTCATTGCAGCACATTGTCTTAGCTTCGGCTTGCAACTCGGTGGCCTGTTTTCTCAGTGCCGTGATACTGGTTAAATATATGTATTGCTGGAAATTTATAAGCCCTGCTATTCTTCGGTTATGCGGCTTACCAAAGCGAATCGGGCCACGTGAGACACGGATAGGGCCTCTGATAATTATTATTCACGAGGGGTGATAATTATTATTCACGTGTCTATCGAAAACACCGGTGCTGCGCTGTGGGCTACAACTGCGGTGGGCTCTCTCCGGTCAGGGCGGCTCTTGTCAAGACACGATTAATTACTGGAAGGCACCGTTCCCCTCTTCTCGTCATCTGTCCATCGTCGGTCGCTTCTTGCAGGGAACCAGTCAAAGGGGGAAGGTCATTTGCATCGAGCCCGAGCGTGGGAAGAACAGGCTCCTTCCCAGCTAGTCATCCTTTCTTTTTGTGCAGTCGTCGGTCACCTGATGACGCTGTCGAAATTGCCGCTGCTGTTGCTGCGCCACCGTGGTCATCCCTGTCGATGGGATCTGCACCTTAATCCTCTTCGGCTGGTGTGCATTCCGTTCATAACAGGCCCAACGCGGACGCCACCGAAAGCTCCCCATTTGACTTTCAAACAAAAGGGGTGCTGCCTACTCTTGTAAACGGAAGGGCAGCCACACAGAACAAGCAGGGATGGAGGACTAAAGCTAGTGGACTAAGCGGAAGGGAGAAAAACCTCTGAGAGGGAATGGAAGGAGAGGAGCATGGAAAAATAGCTAGTTTGCCATATATGTAACTCCAATATAATGTCTTTTATTAAAGATTGTTTGCGATTGTGTGTTCCGGGGACGGTGCCTCACAACAACCTTGGTAGAGGACATTTTCAGCCAGAGGGTGGTCGGGGCCCTTTAAGTAGTGGCTGCCGGCTGGCGTGCATGTGTGCTCTGCCAAATTTGTTGTTCAAAATTTTTATTCTCTACGGAGGTCATTTTCATTTCACAGCTGAAGATGAAGCATAACCTTGCGTGTGCCGATTCGGTCGTTGCCATAAAGCTTGGTGCTCGGGTCTTCTGCCACAAGTGCTTAAAATACCTGAGAAATACCGTATGTATACTTCACCTTGCATTTGACTCATCAAAAAGAAAAATTCCCCAGTGTGGATCATCATGCCTGCACACACAGTGCGGGGCAGACATGCAAGGCCAGGTTGTAATGCCTTTCATTCGAGTGCTAGCTCTGCAGTAAAAGCGATAGCATACAGACACGACGTTCAGCTAAATTTGTACAGTGTACGCACTTCAGAAAAATGTTCAACCAGCTGATATGCACGCTTGTCAAAATAATGCGTGCATTACTTGTTGGCAGCAATATTAACAGCTGGAGGGCGGCAGACTACAGTTAAGTGGAACATATCCTGATTGTTTTCTGCTTACAGCCCACAGGAAATAGTTCACAAACAGAAATTGCAACTACCACAGGAGAGTCAGTATAGGCAGGGTCGATCATTGGCGCCCAAGTAATTAGTGTGTAGTTAACAAATATGCAATAATCTGAGACTACAGCATGTTGTTTGAGCAGTGCATGCGCAGTTTTTCCCTCCTCCTCATCATCAGCCTCACTACACCTACAGGGCAAAAGCCTCTCCCATGTCTTTCCAATTAACGCTGTCCAATTAGCCCTCCTATGTGGTGTCAAATGCAAGTCTTTAGAGTGCGACTGCCCGTCACATATGCTTTTGAGGATATCTCGAAGCTCACATGCAGACTTCACGACAGCACATAACGCACTGAAGGACATATACTTGCGTTGTCGCCGCCGATGTATGCATCTGAGTGCAAGAGTCCGCGGCTGCCCTGAATAACTAACGTCCTTTCTTTTGCTCCCAAGGATCAGATTTCTACCATACGCATGCGAGCAATGAGACGCAACAGCAAGCAAAGCAGCAGAGGGCACTCGCATTCCGTGATCCATGGACGGCCTTGGCGCCATGATTGCCAGCAGGCTGGTTCTGGCGGCGACCAGTTCATGTGAGCATGATGCACCTTCCTGTCAGGAGTGAATTTTCTGGCAGCGAACAGGCTCTCCGAGCACGGCAATTTGAAAAAGCCCAATGATAATTTAAAGATTTAAATATGTATAGACACCTAATTTTTGTGGCATGTTTTCTTCCCTACAATGATTCAGAAGACACTACTATGAATGAATCATCATATGGTGTTTGCCTGGGATCTATAAATAATTTATAATCGAATTTTTCTGCCATGCTGTCTCGGTTTCAACAGCAGAGTGAAGACTGTGACATCAGAGAGGTTATTTGTAACGTGAAGCATGGAAAAAATGCGATATAATTGCTGTTTGATCGTTTTAATTCACTACAGTGTTGAAGCCAGCCTTCCACAATAGTCGGAATGACAAATGTAGCAGCACCGATTATATTGCAGTTTTTCATGCTTCGCATGACCTATAAGCTCACTTTGACGTCATAGTCCCCATTCAGCTCTTGAAACTGAAACGGCGCGAGAAAGAAATTCGATTATAAATTATTTAGTAGTCATGGGAGAATCTTGATCATCATCAGCCTGATTTCACCCAATGCAGGGTGAAGGCCTCTCCCATGTCTCTCCAATTAACCATGTCTTGCCAGCTGCGCCCACCTTATGCCTGCACACTTCTTAATTTCATACGCCCACCTAACCTTCTGCCACCCCCTGCTATGCTTTCTTTCTCTTGGAATCCCTTAAGGACCAACAGCTATCTTACCTTCGCGTTACATTCCCCGCTCAAGCCAATTTCTTCCTCTTGATTTTGGCTAGGATGTCATTAGCCCGCGTGTGTTCCCTCAGCCACTCTTCCTGCTTCCGGTCTCTTAAAGGAGTATAGACACCTAATTTT